>NC_090921.1:333393992-334849556 GCF_040938575.1 Ambystoma mexicanum | reverse complement strand
CAGACACGGAGCATGAGCGGGGGGTGGGGAGAACAAGAAAACAGACACGGGGCATGAGCGGGGGGTGGGGGCAACAGGAGAGACAGAGACACGGGGCATGAGCGGGGGGTGGGGGGAACAGGAGACAGACACGGGGCATGAGCGAGGGGTGGGGGGAACAGGAGACAGACACGGGGCATGAGCGGGGGGTGGGGGAACAACAGACACGGGGCATGAGTGGGTGGGGTGGGGGGCAACAGGAGACAGACACGGGGTATGAGCGGGGGGTGGGTGGAACAGGAGACAGACACGGGGCATGAGCGGGGGGTGGGGGGCAACAGGAGACAGGCACGGGCATGAGCGGGGGGTGGGGGGCAACAGAAGAGACACGGGGCATGAGCGGGGCGTGGGGGAACAGGAGACAGACACGGGGCATGAGCGAGGGGTGGGGGGAACAGGAGACAGACACGGGGCATGAGCGGGGGTGGGGGAACAACAGACATGGGGCATGAGCGGGGGGTGGGGGTGGGGGGCAACAGGAGACAGGCACGGGGCATGAGCGGGGGTGGGGGGCAACAAGAGAGAGACACGGGGCATGAGCGGGGGCATGGGGGGAAAAAGGAGACAGACACGGGGCATGAGCGGGTGTGGGGAGAACAGGAGACAGACACGGGGCATGAGCGGGGGCAACAAGAGAGAGACACGGGGCATGAGCGGGGAGGGTGGGGGGCAACAGGAGACACACACGGGGCATGAGCGGGGGTGGGGGAACAGGACACAGACACGGGGCATGAGCGGGGGGTGGGGAGAACAGGAGACAGACACGGGCATGAGCGGGGGGAACAGAAGACAGACACGGGGCATGAGCGGGGGGTGGGGGGAAGGGGAGAGACACACACGGGGCATGAGCGGGAGTGGGCGGGAGGGAGAGAGACACAAGGGGCATGAGCGAGACACACGGGGCATGAGTGGGGGGGTGGGCGGGAGGGAGAGAGACACACGGGGAATGAGCGGGGGGTGGGCGGGAGGGAGAGAGACACACGGGGCGTGAGCGGGGGGTGTGCGGGTGGGAGAGACACACGGTGCATGAGCGGGGGTGGGCCGGAGGGGAGAGACACACGGGGCATGAGCGGGGGGTGGGTGGGAGGGGGAGAGATACACTGGGCATGAGCGGGGGGTGTGACACACGGGGCATGAGTGGGGGCTGGGGGGAAGGGGAGAGAGACACACGGGGCATGAGCGGGGGGTGTGGGGAAGGGGAGAGAGACACACGGGGCATGAGCAGGGAGTGGGGAGAAGGGGAGAGAGACACACGGGGCATGAGGGGGGAGTGGAGGGAAGCGGAGAGAGACACACGGGGCATGAGCAGGGGGGTGGGCGGGAGGGGGAGAGACACACAGGGCAGGAGCGGGGGTGGGGGGAGGGGGAGAGACACACGGGGCATGAGCGGGGGTGGGGGGGAGGGAGAGAGACACAAGGGGCATGAGCGGGGGTGGGGGAAGGAGAGAGACACACGGGGCATGAGCGGGGGTGGGGGGAAGGGGAGAGACACACGGGGCATGAGCGGGGGGTGTGCGGGAGGGGGAGAGACACACGGGGCATGAGCGGGGGGCGGGCGGGAGGGGGAGAGACACACGGGGCATGAGCGGGGGTAGGCGGGAGGGGGAAAGACACACGGGCCATGAGCGGGGGTGGGCAGGAGGGGGAACGACACACGGGGCATGAGCGGGGGTGGGCGGGAGGGGGAGAGAGACACACAAGGCATGAGCGGGGGTGGGGGGAAGGGAGAGAGACACACGGGGCATGAGCGGTGGTGGGGGAGGGGGAGAGACACACGGGGTATGGGCGGGAGGGGGAAAGACACACGGGGCATGAGCGGGGGTGGGCGGGAGGGGGAAAGACACATGGGGCAAGAGCGGGGGTGGGCGGGAGGGAGAAAGACACACGGGGCAAGAGCGGGGGAGGGTGGGAGGTGGAGAGACACACGGGGCATGAGCGGGGGTGGGCGGGAGTAGGAAAGACACACGGGGCATGAGAGGGGGTGGGCGGGAGGGGGAAAGACGCATGGGGCATGAGCGGGAGTGGGCGGGGCGGGGAGAGACACACGAGGCATGAGCGGGGTTGGGCGGGAGGGGGAAAGACACACGGGGCATGAGCGGGGGTGGGCGGGAGGGCGAAAGACACACGGGGCAAGAGCCGGGGTGGGCGGGATTTGGAGAGACACACGGGGCATGAGCGGGGGGTGGGCGGGAGGGAGGAGAGACACACGGGGCATGAGCGGGGGGTGGGGCGGGAGGGGGAAAGACACACGGGGCATGAGCGGGGGTGGGCGGGAGAGGGAAAGACACATGGGGCATGAGCGGGGGTGGGCGGGAGGAGCAAAGACACATGGGGCATGAGCGGGGGTGGGCGGGAGAGGGAAAGACACACGGGGCAAGAGCGGAGGTGGGCGGGAGGGGGAAAGACACACGGGGCATGAGCGGGGGTGGGGGAAGGGGAGAGAGACACACTGGGCATGAGCGGGGGGTGGGCGGGAGGGGGAGAGACACACGGGGCAGGAGCGGGGGTGGGGGGGAGGGAGAGAGACACACGAGGCATGAGCGGGGGGTGGGGAAAGGAGAGAGACACAGGGCATGAGCGGGGGTGGGGGAGGGAGAGAGACACACGGGGCATGAGCGGGGGTGGAGGGAAGGAGAGAGACACACGGGGCATGAGCGGGGGTGGGGGAAGGGGAGAGACACACAGGGCATGAGCGGGGGGTGGGCGGGAAGGGGAGAGACACACTGTGCATGAGTGGGGGTGGGTGGGAGCGGAGAGACACATGGGGCATGAGCGGGGGTGGGCGGGAGGGGGAAAGACACACGGGGCATGAGCGGGGGTGGCCGGGAGGGGGAAAGACACACGGGGCATGAGCGGGGGTGGGTGGGAGGGGGAGAGAGACACACAAGGCATGAGCGGTGGGTGGGGGTAAGGGGAGAGACACGGGCATGAGCGGGGGGTGGGGGAAGGGAGAGAGTCACACGGGGCATGAGCAGGGGTGGGGGGAGGGGGAGAGACACACGGGGCATGGGCGGGAGGGGGAAAGACACACGGGGCATGAGCGGGGGTGGGTGGGAGGGGGAATGACAAATGGGGCAAGAGGGGGTGGGGCGGGAGGGGGAAAGACACACGGGGCAAGAGCGGGGGTGGGCGGGAGGGGGAGAGACACACGGGGCATGAGCGGGGGTGGGTGGGGGTGGAAAGACACACGGGGCATGAGCGGGGGTGGGCGGGAGGGGGAAAGACACACGGGGCATGAGCGGGGGTGGGCGGGGCAGGGAGACAGGGAGAGACACACGGGGCATGAGCGGGGGTGGGCGGGAGGGGGAAAGACACACGGGGCATGAGCGGGGGTGGGCGGGAGGGGGAAAGACACACGGGGCAAGAGCCGGGGTGGGCGGGAGGGGGAGAGACACATGGGCAGGAGCGGGGAATGAGCGGGGGGTGGGCGGGAGGGGGAGAGATACACGGGGCATGAGCGGGGGTGGGAGGGAGGGGGAAAGACACATGGGGCATGAGCGGGGGTGGGCGGGAGGGGGAAAGACACACGGGGCATGAGCGGGGGTGGGCGGGTGGGGAAAAGACACACGGGGCATGAGCGGGGGTGGGCGGGTGGGGAAAAGACACACAGGGCAAGAGCGGGTGTGGGCGGGAGGGGGAACGACACACGGGGCAAGAGCGGGGGTGGGCGGGAGGGGGAAAGACACACAGGGCATGAGCGGGGGTGGGCGGGAGGGGGAGAGACACAAGGGGCATGAGCGAGGGTGGGGGGAGGGAGAGAGACACACGGGGCATGAGCGGGGGGTGGGCGGGAGGGGGAGAGACACACGGGGCATGAGCGGGTGGTGGGCGGGAGGGGGAGAGACACACAGGGCATGAATAGGGGTTGGGGGGAGGGAGAGAGACACACAGGGCATGAACGGGGGGTGGGCGGGAGGGGGAGACACACGCGGCATGAGCGGGGGTGGGCGGGAGTTGGAGAGACACACGGGGCATGAGCGGGGGTGGGGGGAGGGAGAGAGACAAACGGGGCATGAGCGGGGGTGGGGGGAAGGGGAGAGAGACACGGGGCATGAGCGGGGGTGGAGGGGAGGGAGAGAGACACACGGGGCATGAGCGGGGTTGGGGTGGAGGGAGAGAGACACATGGGGCATGAGCGGGGGGTTGGGGGAAGGGGAGAGAGACACACGGGGCATGAGCGGGGGTGGGGGAGGGAGAGAGACACACAGGGCATGAGCAGGGGGTGGGGGGAAGAGGAGAGAGACACACGGGGCAGGAGCGGGGGGTGGGGGGAGGGAGAGAGACACACGGGGCATGGGCGGGGGTGGGCGGGAGGGGGAAAGACACACGGGGCATGAGCGGGGGTGGGCGGGGCGGGGAGAGACACACGAGGCATGAGCAGGGGTGGGCGGGAGGGGGAAAGACACACAGGACATGAGCGGGGGTGGGCGGGAGGGGGAAAGACACACAGGGCAAGAGCCGGGGTGGGCGGGAGGGGGAGAGACACACGGGGCATGAGCAGGGGGTGGGCGGGAGGGAGGAGAGACACACGGGGCATGAGCGGGGGGTGGGCGGGAGGGGGAAAGACACACGGGGCATGAGCGGGGGTGGGCGGGAGGGGGAAAGACACACGGGGCGTGAGCGGGGGTGAGCGGGAGGTGGAAAGACACATGGGGCATGAGCGGGGGTGGGCGGGAGAGGGAAAGACACACGGGGCAAGAGCGGAGGTGGGCGGGAGGGGGAAAGACACACGGGGCATGAGCGGGGGTGGGGGGAAGGGGAGAGAGACACACTGGGCATGAGCGGGGGGTGGGCGGGAGGGGGAGAGACACACGGGGCATGAGCGGGGGTGGGGGGAGGGCGAGAGACACACGAGGCATGACCGGGGGGTGGGGAAAGGAGAGAGACACAGGGCATGAGCAGGGGGTGGAGGGAGGGAGAGAGACACACGGGGCATGAGCGGGGGTGGGGGGAAGGAGAGAGACACACGGGGCATGAGCGGGGGTGGGGGAAGGGGAGAGACACACAGGGCATGAGCGGGGGGTGGGCGGGAGGGGGAGAGACACACGGGGCATGAGTGGGGGGTGCGCGGGAGCGGAGAGACACACGGGGCATGAGCGGCGGTGGGCGGGAGGGGGAAAGACACACGGGGCATGAGCGGGGGTGGGCGGGATGGGGAAAGACACATGGGGCATGAGCGGGGGTGGGCGGGAGGGGGAGAGAGACACACAAGGCATGAGCGGTGGGTGGGGGGAAGGGGAGAGACACGGGGCATGAGCGGGGGGTGGAGGGAAGGGAGAGAGACACATGGGGCATGAGCGGGGGTGGGGGGAGGGGGAGAGACACACGGGGCATGGGCGGGAGGGGGAAAGACAAACGGGGCATGAGCGGGGGTGGGTGGGGGGGAAAGACACATGGGGCAAGAGGGGGTGGGGCGGGAGGGGGAAAGACACACGGGGCAAGAGTGGGGGTGGGCGGGAGGGGGAGAGACACACGGGGCATGAGCGGGGGTGGGTGGGGGGGAAAGACACACGGGGCATGAGCGGGGGTGGGCAGGAGGGGGAAAGACACACGGGGCATGAGCGGGGTGGGCGGGGCAGGGAGACAGGGAGAGACACACGGGGCATGAGCGGGGGTGGGCGGGAGGGGGAAAGACACACGGGGCATGAGCGGGGGTGGGCGGGAGGGGGAAAGACACAAGGGGCAAGAGCCGGGGTGGGCGGGAGGGGGAGAGACACACGGGGCAGGAGCGGGGCATGAGCGGGGGGTGGGAGGGGGAGAGACACACGGGGCATGAGCGGGGGTTGGGTGGGAGGGGGAAAGACACATGGGGCATGAGCGGGGGTGGGCGGGAGGGGGAAAGACACATGGGGCATGAGCGGGGGTGGGCGGGCGGGGAAAAGACACACAGGGCAAGAGCGGGGGTGGGCGGGAGGGGGAACGACACACGGGGCAAGAGCGGGGGTGGGCGGGAGGGGGAAAGACACACGGGGCATGAGCAGGGGTGGGCGGGAGGGGGAAAGACACATGGAGCATGAGCGGGGGTGGGGGGAGGAAGAGAGACACACGGGGCATGAGCGAGGGAGGAGAGGAGGGAGAGAGACACCCGGGGCATAAGCGGGGGTGGGCGGGAGGGGGAGAGACACAAGGGGCATGAGCGAGGGTGGGGGGGAAGGAGAGAGACACACGGGGCATGAGCGGGGGGTGGGTGGGAGGGGGAGAGACACACGGGGCATGAGCGGGTGGTGGGCGGGAGGGGGAGAGACACACGGGGCATGAACAGGGGTTGGGGGGAGGGAGAGAGACACACAGGGCATGAACGGGGGGTGGGGGGAGGTAGAGAGACACACGGGGCATGAGCGGGGGATGGGCGGGAGGGGGAGACACACGGGGCATGAGCGGGGGTGGGCGGGAGTTGGAGAGACACACGGGGCATGAGTGGGGGTGGGGGGAGGGAGAGAGACACACGGGGCATGAGCGGGGGTGGGGGGAAGGGGAGAGAGACACGGGGCATGAGCGGGGGTGAGGGGAGGGAGAGAGACACACGGGGCATGAGCGGGGTTGGGGTGGAGGGAGAGAGACACATGGGGCATGAGCAGGGGGTTGGGGGAAGGGGAGAGAGACACACGGGGCATGAGCGGGGGTGGGGGAGGGAGAGAGACACATGGGGCATGAGCGGGGGGTAGGGGGAAGAGGAGAGAGACACACGGGGCATGAGCGGGGGGTGGTGGGAGGGAGAGAGACACACGGGGCATGGGCGGGGGTGGGGGGAGGGAGAGAGACACACGGGGCATGAGCGGGGGTGGGCGGACGGAGAGAGACACACGAGGCATGAGCGGGGGTGGGGGGAAGGGGAGAGACACACGGGGCATGAGCGGGGGTGGGGGCAGGGGGAGAGACACAGGGGGCATGAGCGGGGGAGGGGGAGAGACACACGGGGCATGAACGGGGGATGGGCGGGTGGGGGAGAGACACACGGGGCATGAGCGGGGGGTGGGCGGGAGGGGGAGAGACACACGGGGCATGAGCGGGGGTGGGGGGAGGGAAAGAGACACACGGGGCATGAGCGGGGGTGGGGGGGAGGGAGAGAGACACACGGGGCATGAGCGGGGGTGGGGGGGAGGGAGAGAGACACACGGGGCATGAGCGGAGGGTGGGGGGTAGGGGAGAGAGACACGGGGCACGAGCGGGGTGGAGGGGAGGGAGAGAGACACGGGCATGAGCGGGGGTGGGGGAGGGAGAGAGACACACGGGGCATTAGCGGGGGTAGGGGGGAGGGAGAGAGACAGACGGGGCATGAGCGGGGGTGGGGGGAGGTTGGAGAGACACACGGGGCATGAGCAGGGAGTGGGGCGAAGGGGAGAGAGACACACGGGGCATGAGCTGGGGGTGGGGGGAAGGGGAGAGAGACACACGGGGCATGAGCGGGGGGTGGGGGGAGGGAGAGAGACACACAGGTCATGAGCGGGGGTGGGCGGGAGGGGGAAAGACACACGGGGCAAGAGCGGGGGTGGGCGGGAGGGGGAAAGACACACGGGGCATGAGCGGGGGTGGGCAGGAGGGGGAAAGACACACGGGGCATGAGCGTGGGTGGGGGGGTGGAAGAGAGACACACGGGGCATGAGCGGGGGAGGGGAGGAGGGAGAGAGACACACGGGGCATAAGTGGGGGTGGGCGGGAGGGGGAGAGACACACGGGGCATGAGCGAGGGTGGGGGGAGGGAGAGAGACACACGGGGCATGAGCGGGGGGTGGGCGGGAGGGGGAGAGACACACGGGGCATGAGCGGGTGGTGGGCGGGAGGGGGAGAGACACACGAGGCATGAACGGGGGGTGGAGGGTAGGGAGAGAGACACACAGGGCATGAACGGGGGTGGGGGGGAGGGAGAGAGACACACGGGGCATGAGCGGGGGGTGGGCGGGAGGGGGAGACACACGGGGCATGAGCGGGGGTGGGCGGGAGTTGGAGAGACACACGGGGCATGAGCGGGGGTGGGGGGAGGGAGAGAGACACACGGGGCATGAGCGGGGTGGGGGGAAGGGGAGAGAGACACGGGGCATGAGCGTGGGTGGAGGGGAGGGAGAGAGACACACGGGGCATGAGCAGGGGGTGGGGGGAAGGGGAGAGAGACACACGGGGCATGAGCGGGGGGTGGGGGGAGGGAGAGAGACACACGGGGCATGAGCGGGGGTGGGGGGAGGGAGAGAGACACACGGGGCATGAGCAGGGGTGGGGGGGAGAGAGACACACGGGGCATGAGCGGGGTGGAGGGGAGGGAGAGAGACACACGGTGCATGAGCGGGGGTAGGGGGGAGGGAGAGAGACACACGGGGCATGAGCGGGAGTGGGGGGAGTGAGAGAGACACACAGGGCATGAGCGGGGGGTGGGACGAAGGGGAGAGAGACACACGGGGCTTGAGCGGGGGTGGGGGAAGGGGAGAGAGACACACAGGGCATGAACGGGGGGTGGGGGGGAGATAGAGAGACACACGGGGCATGAGCGGGGGGTGGGCGGGAGGGGGAGAGACACACGGGGCATGAGCGGGGGTTGGGCGGGAGGGGGAGAGACACACGGGGCATGAGCGGGGGGTGGGCGGGAGGGGGAGAGACACACAGGGCATGAGCGGGGGGTGGGCGGGAGGGGGAGAGACACACGGGGCATGAGCGGGGGTGGGGGGAGGGAGAGAGACACACGGGGGTGGGGGGGAGGGAGAGAGACACACGGGGCATGAGCGGGGGTAGGCGGGAGGGAGAGAGACACACGGGGCATGAGCGGGGGGTGGGGGGAAGGGGAGAGAGACACAGGGCACGAGCGGGGGTGGAGGGGAGGGAGAGAGACACGGGGCATGAGCGGGGGTGGGGGGAGGGATGAGAGACACACGGGGCATGAGTGGGGGGGAGGGAGAGAGACACACGGGGCATGATGAGCAGCTGGGACACAGACCCCTTTCCACATCCTGCCATCCTGCTTGTCCGCATACCTGCAGCAACTGAGCGCTTGCACCCGCCCGCAGTGCACGGTGCACCGCTGGCCATAGACTTGGCTCTACACCACCGACGAGGCAACGCCGACGAGATTCCAGCCACAAGATGGCCGCCGCTCAGTTCGTCCTCCCGACGCTCGCTATGGTTGCTTAGCAACCCTCATCTACATATCAATAGCGTCTGGCGACCGGAGGCGGAAGCCGGCCCTAGCTGCCTAAGGCCCGTGAGCCAAAGGCCCCTCCTGTCTGCCCCTGTCCGCACCTAGCGGCACGGCGCGGGACACTGTTTCGCTCCTCATAGTGCGACCCTGGAGGAACCCCTGATGCTTTCAGGACATTGCACACGAGCCGCCCACCGCCAAGCAGGCTTTGACTGGCAAGAGCTGTGTGAACATTCTGGTAAGATCTGTGCCCGTATACCTGCACTCTTACGAAACCCCACATGTGTTCCTGCTCACGGTACATTACACGCGCATGGTACATCCCCCTATCACTTGTTGGACGATATGAGCCAGACGCAAACTTGTTCTTAGGGTGTTCCTAGCCCGTGCCTAACCACATGATGTACACTTAGCTCGTGCAGCGTGCCCAACACCGTTGCTGCCTACGCATCGGTTCTCAGCAAACATTCACTGATTCTGCCTTTGATCCATGATGGTCGAAAGTCTTACAGCATTGGTCACTACCCATATCACTATTCCACGCATTTAAGGTCTATGGCCTAAGCTGTGCCCCTGGTCGCCTATCTGACCACATTTACCATTGTGTTGTGCCTCTTGGTCGCCTATTAGACCACATTTACCATTGTGTTGTGCCTCTTGGTCGCCTATTAGACCACATTTTCCTTTGGTCGCCTATTAGACCACATTTACCATTGTGTTGTGCCTTTTGGTCGCCTATTAGACCACATTTACCATTGTACTGTGCCTTCTGGTCGCCTATTAGACCACATTTTCCTTTTGGTCGCCTATTAGACCACATTTACCATTGTGCTGTGCCTTGGTCGCCTATTAGACCACATTTACCATTGTGTTGTGCCTCTTGGTCGCCTATTAGACCACATTTACCATTGTGTTGTGCCTTTTGGTCGCCTATTAGACCACATTTACCATTGTGCTGTGCCTTGGTCGCCTATTAGACCACATTTTCCTTTTGGTCGCCTATTAGACCACATTTACCATTGTGTTGTGCCTCTTGGTCGCCTATTAGACCACATTTACCATTGTGCTGTGCCTTGGTCGCCTATTAGACCACATTTACCATTGTGTTGTGCCTTCTGGTCGCCTATTAGACCACATTTACCATTGTGTTGTGCCTTTTGGTCGCCTATCCGACCTCATTTACAGTCGTTGTGCCTTGGTCACTCGGCCGCCCACAGACTACGTTGCCTGTTATGATGCCATGCATAGCTACTTCGCAATCAAATTCAATCAATTTATGCTGTTCCTCTATTCGCTAATAGACCACCCCCGTCACCTGCACCTGCACGGACTCCTGACACCTTAAACATCATGTATTGGTACCTATCAACGCTCATACACTTATTGTACACTCACAGTAGTTATTGGTCTAGCCAGCCTGACCTACACTCTATACAATACACTTCCACTAGATTAGGCATGGCACCCACCACTTCCTCCCTGAGGCCTATCTCCATGACACCCGCAAATCTATACTTGGATGATCCAGCACTCTGGATACGACACTTTGCCTTCAAACCAACACCCAACCAGCCCTGTACTATCACCATCAGAAATTCTAGACTTAACTCCAGAACTAGACCACCCACCTACCCAGACTCGTTCCACCCTAGCTCACTGAAGAGAAATACTAGTCTGAACATCCGAACCAGTCCACCTACCTCCCCGTACTCTCACCACCCTAGTATCTTAAGCAGGAACTCCAGACTTAGAGACCGTACTATAAAACACTCGCATCTTGCCCATAATCAGGCGGCTCCCCCCTTTGACATCAACAATCTAACCCACAATCCACCGCCAACATCTGTAAAAAACTTCAAAAAAGATAAACTCATCAAAGCAGCACTAGTGAATGCCAGGTCTCTTCCTGCCCATGCTCTCGACATTGCTGACTTTATAACCTATGAAAACCTTGATGTCCTCGCAGTCACTGAAACCTGGCTCAATGCCGCATCCGGCCCATCTCTGGCCCTCGCAATACCTAATGATTATGCCATTATAAGATCTGACAGAAACACCACTCAAACAAAGGGAGGCGGACTTGCCTTCATATACAGAAATACCTTCGACATCAAAATCATCCAAGATGCGCAAATCCCGTCTGCCGAATCCTTGTCAATTAAGCTACCCCTCTCACCCAACCACACGGCCACCGTGCACCTCATTTATCGACCACCAGGACCCATCGCCTCTTTCACAGAGGACATTGCATCACTTATATCCATAAACACCAAACCTAACTCGCAAACCATCTTACTTGGGGACTTTAACCTCGGTCTCAACGATCCTAAAGACACCAATGCCCTTGACTTAGCCAATACATTATCTGATTTGGGTCACACGCACATCATCCACGAATCTACCCATATCAAAGGTAGAACTCTAGACTGGCTTTCACACATCAATTGCTCTATTGACCTCCTATCTAATGACCCATGCATCTGGTCAGACCACCACAAACTAACCTTTACTATCAAAGCGAACATTACTCACTTAGCGCCTACCATCGCCCCTGCCATCTGCACGAGAAACAAGAAAGACATTACTCCCGACAAACTCCTACCTATTCTACTCCCCATATTGAATAATATTGATTCAGATGCAGACCCTACAGCTCTAGTGGACACCTACAACCTGGCTATACTTAAAGCTCTGGACTCCATTGCCCCGCTAAAACTGCGGAAACCGAAACCACAGCGTCACCTCAACACATGGTTCACGCCACAGTTAAGAGAACTACGTAAAGCCAAAAGAACCGCTGAGGCACTTTGGAAAAAACATCCCACAGTTCCGAACAAATCTGAACTAACCTTAGTATCCTCTAGCTACAAAGAAGCCATACTCCTAGCCAAAAAAGACTCCTATAACAAAAGGATTACACAAGCTGAATCCAATACTAAAGAACTCTTCAAAATACTCAAAGAATTAGAATCCCCTATTGCCCCGACTGACAAAGGTATTACTGACGCACTATGGTGTAGCAACATCCAGAAAGCCTTATTAGATAAAATAGCTTGTCTACAATCCAAAATTAACGCAAAAAAATCTGTGCTATCTGCAGACCCTAACCACAAACAACTGCCTAACATACCTCCAACCTTCCAAACGACTTGCAAACCTTTCAGCTTCTCACCCCTCTCAACGTGGGAAGTAGAAAACATCATCAGGAAACTGAAACCTTCAAATTGCCAAGGCGATGCCTGCCCTGCCCCGATTGTTAAAGCAGCTGCACACGATCTGGCGCCATTCATTACCACTCTCATCAATGCCTCTTTCAAATCTGGAATAGTTCCTGACAATCTTAAAGACGCTTGGGTCATTCCACTCCTTAAAAAACCTACGCTTGACCCAGCTAACCCGTCTAATTACAGACCAATAACGACGGTACCTTTCCTATTAAAAATACTGGACAGAGCAGCCTACCTACAAATACAGGCTTATCTAGAAACCAACAATCTCCTAGGGCTCAGGCAATCAGGCTTCCGACCAAGACACGGTACGGAAACTGCACTTATTGACCTTACCACTCAGATCCAAACCTTGAAAGACCATGGCAAACTTGCACTCCTTTTATTGCTTGACCTGTCAGCAGCGTTTGATTTGGTTAACCATCAAACACTTTGCCAACACCTGAAATCTGCAGCCCACTTTTCAGATGCAGCCACGGCATGGATCAGCTCCTTCCTGGCGAACAGAACTATGAGGGTCTTCTCTCCCACAGATTCCGCTGAGCCGGCCCAAGTACCTTGTGGTGTCCCGCAAGGCTCATGCGTGTCCCCAACACTTTATAATATATTCACGAAACCCCTTTTCGATATCCTAGACTATCTGGGTGTCACGTATAACAACTACGCGGACGACACCCAGATACTCTTTCCTATCACGGGTGACTACGAAATAGACAGCACGACCCTCAATGAAATATACTCCGTTATACAAGCATGGATGGCACACCATGGCTTGTGTCTTAATGACGATAAAACCGAGCTGATTATCTTGGGCACTCATGCCAAACTTAAAAACCTCAATCATTCTTTCAAAGCATTTACCATAGATGGCAATCTCATCTCAGTCTCTAATAACACTAAAACTCTTGGTATTTACATCGATGCTACCTTATCCCTCTCTAAACAAACTAACGCAGTAGCGTCATCAGCTGCCTACACCTGCAAGCTTATCACTGCATGCAGACCATTCATCTCCGCACCTAACTGTATCACTCTAGCGAGAGCTCTAGTCCTCTCCAAAATAGACTACTGCAACGCCCTTTACTTGGGCACCAGCCATAAAAATATGAATAAACTACAAGTAGTCCAAAACAATGCAATCAGAGCTGCCCTGAACATCCCCAAAAAAGCACACATATCTGAGACCAGACGTAACCTACGCTGGCTCCCTGTCAAGCACAGAATATCACTGAAAACGCTTGCCCTCACACACAAAGTCAGGGCTAACCTTGCTCCAGCATACCTCACTAACCACTTCACACCACACTCCGCCTTGAGACCTCTTAGAGCAGCCCAAACTAACACCTTGACCATACCAAGATTTAAACTCCTCAACTCGGGTGGAGCTAGCTTCCCAGTACAAGCTTCCAAACTATGGAACACCATCCCCCCACATCTACGCGCAGAACCTTCATTCAACCGGTTCAAACATAGCACGAAGTGTTGGCTCCATAACACGGACTCCTGACAGCTTAACTTCTGCACATGCACTTGCTTATTATGCCAGTTCCTACCTGTAACCATTTTGGAACCGGGCCGACCGCATTGTTTTGATTGCACACTTATGTAACTGTAACCCTCCTGTAACTGTAACGTAACTCTGTTTAACTGCTCCCCTGTAACCAGCTCTACCTTACGCGCCCATATGCCCCAGGGCCTGGCTGCGCTTTATAAATAAACTAAATACAAAATACAAATACAAATACAAATGAGCGGGTGGTGGGGGAGGGAGAGAGACACACGGGGCATGAGCGGGGGTGGGGGGAAGGGAGAGAGACACACGGGGCATGAGCGGGGGTAGGGTGGAGGGAGAGAGACACGAGGCATGAGCTGGGGGTGGGGGGAAGGGGAACGACACACGGGGCAAGAGCGGGGGTGGTGGGGAGGGAGAGAGACACACGGGGCATGATCGGGGGGTGTGGGAAGGGAGAGAGACACACGGGGCATGAGCAGGCGGCACATCCCGCTCCTCGGCCCTCCGCTGGCCACCGTGTGCCGATGGCGTGAGGGGGAGCTGGAGGAACAGGGGAGACACGGAGCATGAATGGGGGTGGGGGGTACAAGAAGGAAACACGGGGCATGAGCGGGGGTGGGAGGAACAGGAGACAGACACAAGACTTACTGTGCCGGCGGCGAGGAACAAAGATGGCGGGCGTCTCTGAAGCCAGACGCACTGCACGCTTTCACCGCATCCAATGAGAGAGCACGTCAGATGTCCGCGGACATCACGCAAGCTGCTTGCCCAATCACCGTCCTGTCCGCGGAGCGAACAGGGAAGTGTGTCCGCGAAGCGAACACAGATATCACTAATCTTTTTCACTTACATTTTTGTCATTTATTTAAAAACTACTGGACGGATTTACACCATAAATAAATCAAAGCATGCTTTCAGGACCAAGCTGCCGCCCCTGCCGCAAATTTGGTGTAAATCCGTCCAGCGGTTTGGGCTGTAGACATGAGCAAAGTATTTTCCCATTATGTCTATGGGAAAAAAAAAAAGTTTTGGGACCCCCCCTAGAACTTTGACCCCCCTGGACGAATCCTCACCAAACTTTGCTAAGAAATTCAGAGTGACCCAAATACCTTTTTTGCAAAGTTTGGTGAGGATTCGTCCAGGGGGGGTCAAAGTTATAGGGGCGGTCCCAAAACTTTTATAAGTTAAAGTTATAAGCCGCCCAAAAAGCTAACTTCTCCTGTCTCCTGTCACTTATCTTCTTAGTGTACATGGTTTTCTTCATGTTCGCACTGTGAAAAGAGAAAAATAATATGAGGCCGGGGAACCCAAAGGAAACACACCAAACACCGGTTACAAAGGAACATACAAAGTACTTTATTTTAAGGTCAAGCAATAACAAAGTCAAATGACAGGTCAGATAGCTATCGGCCCTCAGTGCAACACAACGAACTTCAACGGGGTTCGATGTATTCAGTGAGAGACTGTACATTGGGACATTCAGGCTTTTATACATTTCTCCAGCCTGTTGCCCAACCCCTTCACGGGTTAACCATTCCATGAATGTGTAACAGGTCTAGGGTCTCTGCCAGGTCAACTCTAATTTATTCATTAGTATGCGCATAGATCAATTCCGTTGATACAGGTAATCCATTTACATGCAGGTCAACAGAAGGACAAGGTCTCAGTTCACGACCCTAACAAGTGGCCTGCAGGCAAGTTATACATTAGCTGTACGGAGGTCATGCCGACCAGGTTCTGTTCGGGATGGCATCGTCCACCATTTTGATGTTCAGGGTGACTTTTACACAACAAGAGAACCTAAAATGGCGGTTTGATTCAAGATGGCGGCCTACATCAATTTCTAAGGTCAAGACCTTGCCGTAGAGAGATATTCGCGTACAGTTTTATGCGACTTGGCGTAGGCCAATATACATACAAAATTTTATAATAGGAGGCATAATTTAATATCCAGTTTGACAAACCCTCCTTTTGGCCTATGCCAAGTGCTAAGACTACTTCTGATCTCCTTGCAAGTAACTCCAAACGTCATCGTCCATACACCCAGAATCGCTGTCAGAGATATCTATGGCCATCAGGTCGTTCACTAAAATCTCTTTTAACACATACTCCTTGGAAGTTTTATCCGGGGCATATACTTTGTGTCCTATCGTACCTATTGCCTGAGCACAACATCCTCCTAGCATCGAACATATACTAGGCAGACATTGGATACAACAACAAAGGGATAGCAGAACTCCCAAAATGATCAACAAAACTGAAAGTACCTTCCAACCCCAAGATCGCAAGAAATCCCAAAACCAAGCACTAAGATTCCAGTTCCCCTCGGGAACATGCACTTCTGAGCTAAGGACGTGCAGATTCTGAATTGCTTTGAAAATGGTTGGGGAGGAGTCTGGTACAAAAACACAGCAAGCGGACCCCACTAATTTACATTCTCCACCACGTTCAGCCCGAATGACATCTAATGCCATCCGGTTCTGGAGTGCTACTAATCTTATCGCTTTCTGCTCTAATGTCATGTTATAGAGTATATCTGTGGTCCGGCTGATGGTTCTCTCCAGTGCTCTCGCTAGTCTCCTGATGTCTTCGGAATTTGCTATCTGCCTCCAAAATGGCACAACTGATTTAGCTATATCTCCCATCACTTGTGCGGGGGTATCACCATTCTCGTCCCGTCGTGGACGAGCCTTTGAAACTTCCAAAGTACTTGCTAAAAATACCCCAGGTAACAGGATCCCTAAATAACAGGTTCCCTGCCCTCCCTGGGTAACCATGGAAATGCTACATTACCGCAAACGAAATAGACAGGTTCGCCCACATACAAAGGTCTGTCTTCCCCAGTCAAATTTGCAACGTTGGCACAGCCTTTAAAATCTCCCATTGACCGGGTACCATTCCTCTGTATGCAGAAAGAAACTGAATCGGGGTTATGGTTAACAGAGTAAGAAGGAGGCACGGCATCCTTATTGCCTATCGGAGCCATTTTAAAGGAAACTAAAGATTGGAAAGGACGAAATAGTCTATCAGAAGGCCTAATTGAAGCAACGTTGGGTTTGCTCCTATTTGCGAAAAGCAAGCATCCCAGGGGAGTCAGAACACGTTTCTCAAAATCATTCAAATTAGTTCCATCGAAGTTCCCCGAGATGCTATCATTCCATCGGCCAAAGAACAGTGCTCTGAGAGAGGCATAACAAGCAGTCATCAAAGGTAAGGGATGAATACACCAACCTAGCCCCTTATCCCCATGTTGCGGTAAATGTGAACAGACCCAACAATTGGTTTTGTTAAAAATGGCATGTGTTGAATTCATAATTACCATCATAGTATTATTGTGATACTTCTGTCTATGCTGAGAGTCCCTAGGTGACAGAGTATGCAGGTGTACAAAAAGGAGTAAAAACAGTAGGTGCAATTTCAGTTGGCAAAAGAGGCTCTAGAGGATAAATCTCCTCGACGTACCAGAATCCTAAAGCAGTCACTATAAAAATCCCATTTATTAACATCAAAACACAGCAATACGTTTTCGGGGTCCAGGCACATTGTTCATTGTCCAAGTTGGTCACCCCCTTATTTACAAGTCCAATACGGGCAGTAGCGGTGGCAGGCATCGCAGTCTTCGGATGGAAACCCCAATGTTAATTGCTGCTGACCCCCCGGTCGCGCGGCTTCTTAGTCCTTCGCCAACCCTAGCCGTCAGAACCCCCTTTCTCAAATTTGGGCAAAAAGGCAAGCCCTTGACGATTCTTTCCTTCTTTCGAATGCACAGTTGAACTGTGCTGTAGGTCTATTTTCTCTGTTGAAGATTATATCTGGTGGTTCCCGGTACTGTTTGATGCGGAAATAAGATAACGTCACTCCCTAAGGGAAGTAACGTATCAGAGGCAACGGAAGTTGCAGAATTCGAAGCAATGGTTTCCGGAAATTACTTTTCCAAAGAGTGTGGAGACAAAATGGAAGGTTCCCAAAGCCCCGCGGGCTCAGAGAGATTCTCCGATTCACTCACAGTGTTATTTGCTGCTTCAGGATCATCGATTGCAGCATTAGCGAGGGGTTCTGTTTCTTCTGTAACGTGCGGCGTCGGGTGAGGAAGTTTCTTGACATGCGTCACATGTATCCAGTTCTTCTTTCCAGCCACCCGCACTGCCGTTTGGGTGACCAACAAGACCTGAAATGGTCCCCGCCAGCGAGGCGCGAGGCAAGAGGACCGTTCGTATGCTCTCACCAGGAACCAGCTTCCAGGCCGTATGTTGTGTCTTGGGCCTTTATAACGTACAGGTAAAGCTGATCGTACCTGATGACAAATGAAGTATAGATTTCTAGTCAACTGGTTACAGTAGTCTGAAAGCAATACATTCTCAACATTTCTCAGTGCTTTAGGTTTCGGAAGACCCCAAATATTGGCAGGTCTCCCCATCACCACCTCAAATGGAGAGAGCTCAGTCTTAGTTTGAGGGGCAGTGTGCATGGCTAATAACACGATCGGTAAGGCGTCCGGCCATTTTAGTTTGGTACCAGCACACGTCTTAGCGAGTTTGTTCTTTAGGATATCGTTATGTCTCTCCACCAACCCAGCACTTTGAGGATGTCTAGCCGAATGAAATCGCTTATCAATATGTAGTGCCGTACATATCTGTAAAATTACAGCAGCAACAAAATGTGGACCATTGTCCAACCAGATGACTCTTGGCAACCCAAACCGCGGGAAGTACTCCTTTATCATAATTTTTGCAGTGGTCATGGCTGTAGACAGGGAAAGCCTCAACCCATTTACTGAAGGCACAAATGACCACAAGGACATATTTTAAACTATTGCACCGCTCCATTTCAATAAAATCAAAATGTATCACTTCAAACGGGACAGAAGGAGGCCCAAAGCTACCCCTTGGAGTCCCCTTCCCCACATTGAGCAGTAGGCAAAACATGCAATTTTGGACATAAAGCTGAGCAATTGTCGAAATCTTATCATTTACCCAGACTTTCTCTAACATTTTCGTAATCTGTTGAGCACACACATGTGTGGGACCGTGTGCCATAGTAACCATCATGACTATGTAGGCATTAGGAAGTAACCATTTCCCTTCAACTGTGTCCACCCAACACCCGTCATCATCTAATTTCCCCAAGCCTTCAGCCCATTTCTTAGATTCTTCCATTGTGGCATCAGCTTGGATATCCCGCACAGACCCAATATCCTCGTCCATTACATAGACATCCCTAGTTTCTCTTAGAGCATACATTTCTGTGCGAAGATCTGTGGCAGTTTGTCTGGCTATCTGATCAGCGAAAGCATTCCCTTTTCCTACATCGTCTGTGATCTTGCGATGCGCTGCGCATTTCATGATCGCTAACTGACTAGGGAGCGCGAGCGCAGAGAGCAATTGTACTATCAGGGGGCCATGCTGAATCTTGGCCCCATGTGAAGTTAGAAACCGTCTCTCAAACTAAAGTCTCCCAAAGTTGTGAGCCACCCCGAAAGCGTACTGACTGTCAGTATATATATTCACTGTTAGCCCTTCGGAAAGCTCACAAGCTCGGGTTAATGCTATAATCTCTGCGGCCTGCGCGGAGTTATGTGTAATTCGCTTGGTCTCTACAACCGTGCTCAATGTAGTTACTGCATAAGCAGCTGTGGATGTACCATCCGGAAGTTTGAAACAGGAGCCATCACAAAATAGCTCCCCTTGTGCATTATCCAAAGGAGTGTCCTTAAGATCAATTCTGCCCTTCGTTTCTTGTTCAGTAGTATACAGGCAGTCATGTGACTCATCATCACCGCAAACAGTATTTTGCGGGAAAGGTAGGAGTTCAGCCGGATTAAGAACACAACACCTCCTAATTTGTATGTGGGGGGCAAATAAAATTAACTCATATCTCGTCAATCGTGCAGAAGTGAGGTGTTGCGTTTGGGTTTTGTTCAATAGAACATCTACAGAGTGAGGCACCATCAGGGTTAGATCATGGCCTAGGACCATTCCCTCACTCTGTTTTACAGATGCGGCAGCAGCAGCGACAGCTCGCAAACATCTTGGCAAAGTGCATGCGACAGGATCAAGAGCGGAAGAGTAGTAGCCGCACGGCCTATTCTTCCCTCCATGTTCCTGTGTTAATACAGCCAAAGCACATCCATCACATTCATGCACAAACAACACAAAGGCCTTGTTGTAATTTGGGGTACCCAAAACCGGTGCAGAGCATAATGCAGTCTTGAGAAGCTCAAATGATTGTTGATGTTCCGATTTCCATGGCAATGGCGAAGAAATGCCCTTCTTTGTCAAAGCCAACATCGGTTTTATCACTAGTGAAAAGTTCGGGATCCATAACTTACAGTAAGAAGCCATACCTATTAAGGCTCTGACTTCCTTCTGTGTACTTGGGACAGACATGCCAGAAATGTGTTTTATTCTTTCAGGTGTCAATCTTCTTCCCTCCTTTGACAGGAGGTAGCCTAAATAGGGGACCTCCTGGCAACAATATTGAAACTTTAAGCGAAGCTTTGTGACCATGCTTAGCTAGATGGATGAGCAACAATACAGTGCCCTTTTTACAAGAGCTCTCAGAATCTGCTGCTAAAAGCAAGTCGTCAACGTACTGAAGCAGCGTACAAGCGGAGGGTAATTCAAGAGTATCAAGCTGTTCTTTCAAGGCCCTACTGCAAATGCTAGGACTCTCGGTGTAACCTTGAGGTGCACGAGTAAATGTGAACGAGCGTCCCCCTAAGGTGAACGCGAACAAATATCTACTGTCCTTGTGTATAGGAATACTGAAGAAAGCATTCTTCAGGTCCACAACACTAAAGTAAGTAGCCGTAGCTGGAATCATAGTTAATATCGTCGTCACATCAGGCACAATTGGAAATTGTTGAGCGACAACTCTATTGATGGCACGCAAATCAATTATAAAACGAAACGGAATAGCATTTTCGTCTTTTCTGTACACGGGTAGGATTGGACTATTGCACAAACTTCCCGTAATCTCCTCAATCACCCCACGATGCACAAAATCGGAAACAATGCTCTTCAAAGCTCGCTCACCTTCAACCAAGATCTTATACTGCGGAATACGTGGCAGCTTAATACCATGTTTCAAGACTATTCTAACAGGCTCAATCTGTAGAACACCAACATCATTGTCGTCAGCTGCCCACAAACACTCCGGGACATTACTAAATTCTGGTGGCAAAGGTCTAGTCAAGAATTGTGAAACAGAAAACTGCTGTGGTGAAATCGTCAAACGCACTCCATCAGGTGAACAATAAATTACCGCATTTAATTCCTTCAACAGATTCAACCCCAACAAATTCTCTCCACAATTCGAAGTCAAAAGAAAGGGACAATGGTCCCTAAAGGGACCCAAAGAAATAGGTACCGGCGAAGAAACTGGACAAATGACTGGTGTGCCAGAAAACCCTACGGAGACATTAGTTTGCCCTGACAGTGGAATGTTTGGAGCCCGAGAATGATCAATGGAGCACCTCTGTGCTCCAGTTTCTATCAAGAACTGATGTTTCCTATACCCACTACCATTTCAACGTAGGGACCTTTCTGACTAACGGGAATAGGTGTAGGTTCCAAACCCTGCTTCGGGCAATCCTAACGAAACAGAATATCATCAGAAGAAAGCTCCTCAGAGAGGTAAGCAGCAGAAGGGTGATCGAATATGTTTCTAGTATCCACACTCGAAGTCTGATTGTCCTGTGAAAAAGGTTGCTGAGGATCCTGTGAAAACTGACCTCTACCAGGGCCCCCCACCCCGGGGCGACCTCTGGGTTGTCTACCCATACTCCCAAATGTGTTATTCGACCTCTGTCGAAGGACGAGGCATTGTGCACGCTAATGACCCTCCTGGCGACAATAGGCACACTGGTTAATGTTCACAGGACCCAAGGGCACATTCCCTTGTGGAACATACTGACCTCTAATCTGCGAACTACCCCCTCTGGGGCCTCGAACAATTTGTTGTAACAATACTTTAGTCTTTAAGTCTCCTTTTCTCTTTTCTACTCTATCTTTTTCATTATTGACACGGTTCTCGTAGTACTGAACCATGTGCAGTACTTCTGATTGGGATTTTGCCTGCCAAGCGCTCTCGGAAGACATAATCTGTGACTGGATGTCAGGCAGCAGTCCACGCACAAATTTGTCCACAAATAACCTTTTCCCAGATTCTGTGCCTAAATCCTGTCCACTGAAGTCCGAGAATACTTGTTCAAACCGATTAAAGAACTCGGTGGCACCCTCAGATTTTCCTTGGACACAGGCCGTAAACTTGTCCCAAATAATTCTTTTTTTGGGAATTATAGTTTTTAATTTCGCAATGATTCTGTCAGGCAAAGTGAGTATCACCTGAGGCGGTCTCTCACCAGTTGGCCTTTCCCCGTCAAGCCTAGTTATATTAGCCCACGTATCTCCCAACCCAGGTGCATCATCTATTGTTCTAACCTGCTTCCACAAATCTACGGTCAGGAGTACAGGGAATAACAAGTCAATATCGCCTAGGGTGAACACTGAGGATTGCAAGACGGACTCTATCTCTTTATAGAATCCTGTCGGATTTTTCCTAATGTCGGGAATAGATTGCTTAATAGTGTTCACTTCCTGTTGCGAAAATGGGACGTGAACAAACTGTGATACATAATGTGCAGGAATGTCCACAGCAGCTATACCTGCTGCAGCATTAGCGGCAATCTCAAATTTTTTGGGACAAATGTCGGAGGTACCTCTCTCATAGGCAACTGAGATATAGCCAACTCCAAACGCTTACTAAGCAACAGAGCTAAGTCGAGCACTAAGGCAGTCAAAGAAGTGTCAAGTGAAAAAGCTCTCTTATAAATACCTAGTAACTCTGTGGGACAACTAACCTTCTTCCTCACACATTCATCCTCCAGGTACTCTACCATTACCTGAATCACCTTCCTCTGCATTTCTAGCGTATATTGACTATATATGTCATATACCTCAACCGGAGTTATCGATAAATCCGAAATCCATCTAATCGCATCTCTTGTACAAATTTGTGCTTCCTCAGATGCCCATATACGACACGGAAGAAATCGTTTCTGTATATACATACTCTCTTCTTTATCATCCTCATTCCGTAACTTCTCCAAATCTCTCCTATACTCAAACAACCTCTCGACATGCTCATGTACTTTCTCCACAGTATCTCTCGATAGTGCTAAAGTATTCAGATCCCTCAGCCCTTGTGGGAGATCCACATTATTTAATTTACCCCACATTACGCATAAATGAATCCCTAAACCTTCAATAAAAACATTTTTCTCAGGAAAATTATCCATATTAGACAGTGTGGCAAAAACATTAGCTCGATCATCTCTCTCCATACAATGCTTAGCCCATGCAAACAAATCCCGCTTTTTATCTGTAGGGACAGTATTACGAGTAACTTCCTTCGACCCCACACCCCGATCGACTATAGTCGGTACAGAACCACTCGGGAGCAGAGGTGCAGGCAGATTCAATAGAGGTGTTATTACTGGTGCAATGGGAAGAGGTAGTAGAGCAGGCGGAGGCACAACAGCCGGAATAGTAGGAGCAACAGGTTGAGCAGGGAGAGCAGGAATAACAGCAGGAAGAGGCAAAGCAACAGGAAGAGGATCATACGGAGGTGGTGCAGAGGCACCAGGCCTTCGCTCATTTAACAATTTGTTGAGAAACTCGTCAGAAACATGAAGGTCTTTAGAAGGATAGATTTTCTGAATACCGAGTGAGAAAGCCCTATCCATAGTCTTAACTGACTCAGACTGTTTGTCCTGATCATATAACAACGCCTTTTCAGCGTTCGTTTTATGACGGCGTGCATGTTTTTCCCTAGTCTTAAGCTGCTGCAATGCTTCTTTTTTCCAATTCTGTAGAACATCAAATGCCGCAGGTCTGGCCTTTTTCTTTAACAAGACCGACTCTAAGTATTCAATACGAGGGATCTCAAAACTACCATTGATTGGCCACTGAAGTTCGGAGGCATGTCTGGTTTGTCTGTGCCAAATATCATTAAATACTACACTTCCAATGCCATGTTTACAATACATAGTAAACGCCGGCGACCCCTCCTGTGGTGCCGGGTGGCTAAATTCCAAAGATTGTCGATCGCTGCGGAAAAATGCCCTAAAGCAGCTAGACAATTTCCCAGGCATTTCTCAAAAACTTGGTGTTACCTGGTCAATAATTGTGTCTGCAGATACAATGCGCCAAATTCAAATTGTCAGGGTTAAATTAAAAGTCGGGTCACGACTCACCTGACCAAACCTAAGGAGGACCGTACGGTTTATCAAAGAACTTACCTAACGAATTTTACCTTGTGTTTGGTGATTTCGGCAAATCTGCCCACCTCAAAAGTGGACCCTCGTCAAGATGCCGTCTCAGACCGCACGGCTATCGTCCAGGGATCGGATCGTGCAGCGCTGTAGAGGTGTCGCGTCTCGTTCAGTCGGGCCCGTAGTATCACACCGTCCGATCCCGGTCCGATAGCATGCGTCAACCTTCAATGTTCCGGCATCAATCTTGAGGGTCCCTATTTGGGCGCCAACTGTGAAAAGAGAAAAATAATATGAGGCCTGGGAACCCAAAGGAAACACACCAAACACCGGTTACAAAGGAACATACAAAGTACTTTATTTTAAGGTCAAGCAATAACAAAGTCAAATGACAGGTCAGATAGCTATCGGCCCTCAGTGCAACACAACGAACTTCAACGGGGTTCGATGTATTCAGTGAGAGACTGTACATTGGGACATTCAGGCTTTTATACATTTCTCCAGCCTGTTGTCCAACCCCTTCACGGGTTAACCATTCCATGAATGTGTAACAGGTCTAGGGTCTTTGCCAGGTCAACTCTAATTTATTCATTAGTATGCGCATAGATCAATTCCGTTGATACAGGTAATCCATTTACATGCAGGTCAACAGAAGGACAAGGTCTCAGTTCACGACCCTAACAAGTGGCCTGCAGGCAAGTTATACATTAGCTGTACGGAGGTCATGCCGACCAGGTTCTGTTCGGGATGGCATCGTCCACCATTTTGATGTTCAGGGTGACTTTTACACAACAAGAGAACCTAAAATGGCGGTTTGATTGAAGATGGCGGCCTACATCAATTTCTAAGGTCAAGACCTTGCCGTAGAGAGTTATTCGCGTACAGTTTTATGCGACTTGGCGTAGGCCAATATACATATAATCGTTTATAATAGAAGGCATAATTTAATATCCAGTTTGACAGTATATGTTTACATCATCACTTCAATCGCATCTTCATTCTTTAGAAATCCATACATCGAGTTCAGTGCGTCCATGTATCTTCTCTTTTTAGTGGCGTGACTTTTCATCTGCCAGTGTTTACTTATAGTTCTTCTATGTCTAATGGTGTATGCAGGCTCAAGTCTGCTGCATCAGTTGGAGGTTAAATCTGATACGGTTGTCTGAGTGCATAACATCTCTCATGCCTTCAATGTGTTATTGGGATGACAACCGTGGTCAAAAACAGTGCTTTCTTGTTCTTCCAGTATGACGGAGGTGAGGGGGTGGGCTCTATACATGACGTGTACACCTGCCTCTCTAAAAATACGTTTAACTTATTGTACAAGATGAGCTAGGAACTGATATAGCCAACTGCCTGAACTGCAAGTTGGTCTCAGTTCTAAGCTTCTCCATGTTATAAACAAGCATTAGCAATGCCAACAATTTGGGCTTTTGTGTAGACTTGGGAAAGCCACTTGCCAACCACTGTCATAGTGGTATTAACTGGCCATCAATGGTAACAGCTGCAAAATGATGAAAGTGTCTGGCTAGGTGGTACTTGATAGCCCAAACTAAAAATGTGTCTGATGCTGGGCAAATTATTTAATCTTATGGTGCCATACCAGGCAAAATTGGGAGTCCCTAGAATGGATTTAACTCAGCGCCCTTCATAAAAAGCCTCACTCATCTTTTAAGAGACAATAGTGTTGCCATGTACAAAGTAATTTGTCTCTTGCCTTAGTAATGCCAATACTGCCAATGCCCATTCCATCCTTCTTCATCGTGGGGTGAGGGCAGGAGCCCCCCCAGCCCAGCAGAGGATCCAGGCTCCGAGCGAGCATCACGGACAGGGCCTACCTGACCCTGTCCCCATACGGCGCCTGACTCGCCCATGCCGGGCGCTGCGCGGCGCGAAACCGAGGCTGAGCCTCGATTCCATCAGCTGGATCCGCCGGCAGGCGGAATCGCCGGCGGCCAGTACGAATGCCATACAAAGGCCTGTTCCTGCGCCTGTTCGTAGCACTGTGAGCCTGGGCCACAGATGCTGCCCCTTAGTTCTGGCAAGTAAAGGCACTGGAACACTCGCCACCCCGTCTGCAGAACTATCTTGGGACTCCATTAATTGCTTTCTCGACCAAAGTGGCGTCACTGATGTACCAATGTTCTCAAGCCTCCTTATACCCACCTGGCCATGTGAGTAAACTAATCTTAAGTGCTTTAGCGTCCCACGGGGACCCTGAATCTAGCAGACGTCTAGCCATAGATTGCAGCCTACCTGGCCTTGGTTGCTAAGATGCACAATATATCACTCAATCTTCTACTCTGTTTCCTTTTGCTGCCTCGCTCTGCACTCGCCCGCTTACTCCGTTGGCAAGTGTTGGTCTTCCTATAGAGCCTAATACCTGCTTGGCTAATGAATACTAACTGACCTCACTGTCTGTGCTGTGCTTTATGGTCACTAGCAGACCACTTTTAGACTGTGTTGTGCCTTATGGTCAACAGCAGACCACATTCAGACTGTGTTGTGCCTTATGGTCAATAGCAGACCACTTTTAGACTGTGTTGTGCCTTATGGTCAATAACTGACCACTTTTAGACTGTGTTGTGCCTTATGGTCAATAACTGTCCACATTCAGATTGTGTTGTGCCTTATGGTCAATAGCAGACCACTTTAGAAAGTGTTGTGCCTTATGGTCAATAACTGACCACTTTTAGACTGTGTTGTGCCTTATGGTCAATAACTGTCCACATTCAGATTGTGTTGTGCCTTATGGTCAATAGCAGACCACTTTAGACTGTGCTGTGCCTTATGGTCAATAACTGACCACTTTTAGACTGTGTTGTGCCTTATGGTCAATAACTGTCCACATTCAGATTGTGTTGTTCCTTATGGTCAATAGCAGACCACTCTTCACTTTTAGACTGTGTTGTGCCTTATGGTCACTAGCAGACCACATTCAGACTGTATTGTGCCTATGGTCAATAACTGACCACTTTTAGACTGTGTTGTGCCTTATGGTCAATAACTGTCCACATTTAGAATGTGTTGTGCCTTATGGTCACTGCCTTAGTCACTGCAGCTGCCCAACCACTATGACAATTGTACTCAGAACTAATCCTCCGCACACACTGCTCACAACTGCACACCTCTCTCAAACCATACTGTGATGCAATGCAGACATACACAGACCACCAGAACTGAGTTGTGCCCTATGGTCGCTAACAGACCCTCTGATATATGCATTTTAGTCAATATCAGGAATTGTCACATCTAGGTGCCCTGTTGTATGCTCCAACCTTACAACTAGTTGTATCCAACCTAGATACTATAGTGCACAGGCTGTACCTGACCGATTCTACCCGATTCCAACCAGCCACCATCTATCTTAGTCTGACCTGCTCCCCTCCAGCGCTTCCAGACCCCATCGCTTTCCACAGACCATGTTCTTCTGGCTCGCCCTAACCATGTTCCCTTTCTACTTAATACAGGACAATGTACCTTGTAGCAACAATAGCTACATAGCCCTTCAGGACGGCCTGGCTAAACTAGGGTGCCCCAGACACCACCCATCCCCTGCCCCACTCCGTTCCTACCATCCACACCCCCTTTCCCCTCCACTTACCACCACCCCCTCACCTCCACATCCATCGCCACCCATGGCCTACCCACCAACAGCCACCACAGTCCCACTGCTAAGTCTAACAAAACCAAATCGACCACCAAACCTCTCACCCGCTTTAAGCCGCCCGGACCAACTCCCCTCTCCCTTATTCCCAACATCACAACCCGCAACGAAAGATTAGGCTCCAGGCTCCCCACCACAAACTCTAAAACTTACTCCAGACCTTACACCAAAACTAATACAAAGCACATTGCACCAAGCAATCCCACTCCTCCCCCACTAAAAGACGCCCTTCTCAACATCAGATCCCTGGCTGCCCACCCCACAGAAATTGCAGACATCATCCTTACCAATGACCTTGACTTCTTAGCCCTAACAGAAACTTGGCTTCATGAGGCGTCCGGACCTTATTTATCGCTAGCCATCCCAGACAAATACACTATCCTCAGAGCGGACAGACCTAACGCCAGAGGTGGAGGCGTAGCAATCATTTCCAAATCCGCTCTAGGCCTCAGACTAACCGACACAGTCGCATTCACTGCCTGCGAGCTACTCACAACCAAACTACAAACCTCCCCCACAGCCACGATAACTATCCACCTCATATACAGACCCCCAGGTCCCCCTGGGACCTTTGAAGAAGACATCACATCCCTCATCACCAAAATTTCCAAACCAACAGCACAATTCATGATCCTCAGAGACTTCAACCTCGGCTACCAAGACCCAAACGACGCACCCGCTGCTTCCCTGGCCAATGCCCTAACCGATCACGGTCTCACTCAACTCATTGTACTCCCTACCCACCAAAAAGGCAGAACCCTTGATTGGGTTGCAACCCACAATTGCAACACTACCTGCAAAGACCCCCAACCTCTGGCATGGACCGATCACCACATGATCCCCCTTGAGGTTAACACCAATCAGGTACTGCCCAATAAGCACCCCATGGCACCAGCATACCCCACCAGGAATAAACGCAACATCACTGCTGAAGCCCTACTACCACTGGTCTTACCTACCCTCAATGCCCTCCCAGCTAACGCTGACTTAAACCTGCTGATTGACACCTTCAATGACTCCATGGCCAAAGCAATGGACACCGTTGCCCCCTTGAAAATATGCAAAGCTAAACCCAAAGCTCATCTGAACTCATGGTACACCCCTGAGCTCAAACTACTCAGAAAAAAGAAAGCTAAGTCTCACCTCACCTGGAAGACTAACCCCACTGCTGTAAACAAATCCAACCTCACTAACTTATCCTCACTTTACAAAAGCGAGATAATCCGGACCAAAAAAGATAATTACAACACCAGGATCACTCAGGCAGGATCCTCCACTAAAGAATTATTCAAAATTCTGAAGGAACTAGAAAACCCTACTTCGCCCCCGGAAACCTGCCCGAAAGACAAACCCTGGTGCACCAACATCCAGAACGCCCTCATCAATAAAATTTTAGGACTCCAAACTAAAATCGAAAACAAACGGCAACAACTCAAAAACAATGTCACCAACCTTAGCCTACCCACACCTGTCTACACTAGCGCAGGCTTCTCGTTCAAAAAAGTCACCATACCGGAAGTTCAGAAAATCATCACATCCCTGAAACCCTCTAACTGTAAAGGAGACAGCTGCCCGGCTCAAATCATAAAAGATGCAGCCAGAGAGCTCTCCCCCTTCATCACCAAACTCATTAACCTATCCTTCACCAGAAGCTCCATCCCCGGCAACTTAAAACAATCATGGGTTCTCCCCCTCCTGAAAAAACAATCCCTCGACCCCGCCACTCCCACAAACTACAGGCCCATCACCACAGTCCCCTTCCTAGTGAAAACCCTGGACAGAGTCGCCTACATCCAAATTCAGGAATACCTAGAATCAAACCAACTGCTAGGAATACGTCAATCTGGCTTCAGACCTCAACACGGAACTGAAACCGCCCTCGTTGATCTCAAAAGCCAGATTGATGAAATTAAAGACAAAGGCAATGCCGCTATCCTACTCCTCCTAGACCTCTCAGCGGCCTTTGACCTGGTCAGCCATGAGGTCCTCTATAATCACCTTGCCACCGCAGCCCACTTCTCCTCCCCTGCCATCACATGGATACAATCCTTCCTGGCTAACAGAACCATACGAGTCTTTTCCACCACAGCTGCAGCAGACCCCACCCCCATCACATGCGGGGTCCCACAAGGTTCCTGTGTATCCCCCACTTTGTATAACATATTTACAAAGCCTCTATTTGACCAACTGAATCATCTGGGTGTCACCTACACTAACTACGCAGATGACACCCAGATACTCCTCACTATCTCTGGTAATTACCAAGAAGACTCCGCCCGGATCAACAAAATATTCTCCATCATTCAGGCATGGATGGCCTCCCATGGTCTCTGCCTGAATGATGAGAAAACAGAGCTCCTAATTGTCGGCTCCCCCAACACTCTAACTAAACTTGACCCTTGCTATAATAACATCACCATCGATGGTCATCCCATTCCCATAGCCAAAAGCGTAAAAACCCTGGGTTTCTATCTAGATGCCAACTCCAACCTCAGCAAACACACCAATATGATCGCCTCAGCCGCTGCCTATACCGGCAAGCTCATTAGGGCCAGCAGACCCTTCCTATCACCCAACAGCTGCCTCACCCTTGCCAGGACCCTAATACAATCCAAACTGGATTACTGTAACAGCCTGTACCTAGGTGCTAATCAATCCGTACTCAATAAATTGCAGGTAATACAAAATAACGCCTTACGCGCAGCCCTCAACATTCCCAGACAAGAGCATATCTCTGCCACTAGGAAAGCCTGCAATTGGCTTTCCATACGCCAAAAAATTGATCTAAAAATCATCTGCCTCACGTACAAAGCCCTCAATCACCTAGCACCACCTTATCTAGCTAATAAACTCACCCTGAAACCTGCCACCAGACTCACCAGATCCTCCAACACTCTTTGCCTACTAGTGCCCAGGTTCCACCTAAAAAGAGCGGGAGGGGTAAGCTTCACAGTGCTGGCCCCCCAACTCTGGAACTCCCTACCGCTTAACATCAAAACTGTCGAATCCTTCCAGATCTTTAGGAAGCAGGTCATCAGATGGCTGCTAAACAAAGAATAACACCACTAACTCTAGTCCCGTGCGGATACTGGCTTAAACACTGTATTTATTCTGAAAATTGTATATTGTACGCACTGCATATGTTCTGTTTATTACCACTGTATATATATGTATATATTATAAACCTGTACGAAGTATGCACACTGTAACCATATTCTTAAGCGCCCTTCTACCTCCGGGTTTGGAGCGCCATACAAATAAAATAAAAAAACAAACAAACAAATACACTTGAAAACTATGGCTGTCTTCTGACAGGGAATTCAAATATAATATATACAATAAGAAAGTGCCAATACTTCGCACAGTTTCTGTAGACAGACGTTATAACATTCTCATCAGTTGTTGACAATCACGAGCAGACGTGGAGTGGAGGGGAGAATTGGTGTGCTGCAGCATGATGGGACCTTCTGTGCGCTCTCCACACCTGTCGTCTCACCTTGGCGCGTTGCAGTATGTAGAGGTGCATGCAGTCAAGATATCTCGGAAACGGTGTGTTTTAGGGCCTTGAAACGTGGGTTAAAATGAGGTTTGTCTAGTCTTTCCATGACCACATTGATGTTTTGTGTGTTGTGGTGCGCATATCTCAGAAATGGTGTATCGTAGGGCCTTGAAACGTGATTTCTAAGGTCATACAAGGGCGAAAAAGATCTGTTCATTCTGTCCAGAAAATTAAAAGGAGTTCTGTCTGGTCCTTCTACGACCACCTTGATGTTTAACCGCTCCCAGGCCACCGTCTCATGTGTGCAGAGGCTGAAATGATTGTGTGTCCACATGTAATGTAGCCAGTGACATCCGGAGGGTTCAAACGTGTAACGGTGCAAAATGTATTGGAGATTGGATGAATGGTGTGGAATTGCATGAGGAACAAACAACCATACGGAAAGATTTTCACTTTTAGACATATAGGGCCTCATGCCGAGGTTGGTGGTAGTCATGGCGCTATTTGCACCATGACTGCCACCAATAACGGGTCCGGCACCGGTCTAGTTCAATGGGGACTTACCAGTGTAGTCCGACCTTTGCGGGACCGGTAAGTCCCCATTGAAAATCACTGGCGTAACAGGGGCCCCCGCAGCCCCCGCGGTGCGGGGGGCCCCACCAGCACATGGCTGGGAGGGGGCCCCAGTAAAAAAAAAAAAAAAAAAAAAAAATATTTTTTTCTAAAAAAAAAAAAGTTTCTTTTGAAATTCACTCTGCATTCATAAAGAACATTTCTGTAACAGAAATAATTTCTTTATGAAGGCAGAATGACTACAAAAAGAAACTTTCTTTTTGAAGTCTGAGGGCCCCCGTACCCCATGACATGGAAGACCCTAGGCTGGAGGCCTCCATGTCATGGGGTGGGGGGGTGGGGAACCCTATGCCTTCAAAAAGAAATTGTTTGTTTTTGAAGCCACTCAGCCATCATAAAGAAATTATTTTGATTATGGTTCGGTCCTTAACTGAAATAATTTCTTAATGAAGTTATAGTGACTTAAAAAAGAAACAATGGGGCTCATTCTGACCATGCCGGTCCGGAAACAACGGTGCTGGTAAGATTACAGGCACTGTTTTTTCCGGACCGGCATATTACAGGTCTGCCTGGTGGGTCTGCCGTGCCCGACAGGTCTGACCCTGCCAGGCACAGCAGCCACGGTAGGCAGACCTGTCACGGAAGCACCGGCACCGTTAACAATGGGGCAGGTGCTTCTGTGTCCCCATTCCCGTGGAGTCTGGGGTTTAACGAAATTACCGGCACCTGATTTCCCAGCCGCCGGACTTGAAATAGCACGGTGGCACCGGGAAGTCAGGCCATAGTAATTTTTTATGGGTCTGGTGGCAACCCGCCGGTAGCACCGGCACGGTTACCGCTGGACCCGTAATGAGCCCCAATTTCTTTTTTAAGTAATAGGGCCCCCCCTCAACTCCATGAGGTGTGCGTTTATGAGTCTATGGTGAAAGGGTGCACACTCAAATGTATAGCCGGCTGCCTGTGTGTGTATGGTGAAAGGGTGCACACTTAAATGTATGGGTGGCTGTGGGGGTGTGCCTGCATGGTGAAAGGGTGCACACATAAATGTATAGGTGGCTACCTGTGTGACTGTATGGTGAAAGGGTGCACACTTAAATGTGTGGATGACTGGGTGTGTATAAGGTGAATGGTGTGTGTGCTTGTGTACAGGGGCACAAGAAAACCTTCATTTCGGGGGGGCTAACCCTTCAAATGTTGGGAGAGGCGCTAACTTCACATGCGGTGGGGAGGGGGAAACTTATTTGTGTGGGCGCATCCAAATTATTTACGCATTTTAATGAGACTATTCTAGTGCAGATTCAATGTTACAAGCAGTTAACTCTCTCCTATAAGTCTCCTGTTCCCTCTCTACCCTTCCAATCACTCCCCTGGCATGCAAGTACTAAACCCACATCACGATTTCAATCGCCTAAACAATGTGGAATTTGAATGCAGGTACTAACAGTGAAATGCTTTACGTTGGTAATTGCTGGGTTCTTGTTAACAGCAAAAACCAGGTGCCGTTTAAAATCTGTGTCCTGTTCGGTGTGGCAACTGCTCTAAAGGTTAGCCAAGTTGAGTCAATATAGCCCAAAATGTCAGGGGGGTAGTGCTGAAGCCCAGTCAACTCAATGGTGTTGCGCTACTACTTGTGTTTAATGCCTTGCTTACTCCTAGCCCTATTCTTCCTCGTCCCAGTACTTATATACGAGGCAGTACGTGTGTTCGAGGCACTCTGCCTCATACAAAAGTACTGGGAAGAGGTAGAGGTACATGGAGGTAATGCCTGATTTAGCTACCTGTAATCTTCATCACTTCTAGTCCCACTGTTCCTCATCCCAGTACTTACCTATGAGGCAAGGAGCCTCATACGAAAGCTCTGGGACAAGGAAGAGGGACGCAGAGGTAATTCTGGGCCAAGGAGCTGATTGTGGAGGTTGGGGTGGTGGGTGGGAGGGAGAGTGGATGTGTGGGGGGGCAGGATTGTGTGATAAATCATAATGGTTGTCCATGTCCAGGCTAAGCAGGCATGATATGTGGTATTAGTGGCTAGAGAGGCATTTTGATTTAGCCAGTCTAGTCATTCCTCAGTTTGGTATGACTTTCTTTTAACTGGACATTTCTGATAAAGTAGTCCTGCTAACTTTAATTACCTGGCTAGATTGGCATTTGGGTGCTGCCAGTCTAGCCATTTCTTACTGCGGCATTGTATATTTTTCTGGGCATCTGTGATAAAATGATATGATGTGATTGAAGTCATTTATAATGCGCCTGTACACAAGTGTACACAAGGGAGGGATGATAGAGGGAGGACAAGTCAAACAATCTCATTAGGCCTTGTGTCATTGTGAGAACGAGAAGTGCAAGGGAAAAGGGAGCAGGGAAGTGCAAGTGAGAGGGGAGGGGAAAACAGGGCAGCAATGCTCTCAGTAAGTGCAACCAGGGCAGAGCAGCTATTGGTTGTGCAAGGAGAACAATGGACTGCAGGTGCATGGTAGGCCCGGAGGCAGTGCAAGGGTGACCAATCAAGAAAGAGCCTGGACTCAGAGAGACTCTGAGGGTAGCCAAGCAGCCAGTCAGTACAGCAGACATATAGGTCAGGTAGGTCAGCAGGGGGGGGAGAGAGAGCGAAAGCAGCAGAGAAGAGTAAAGCTTTTAGCTGCTTCCGAAACTTCAGGTTGTCCGCCTCAAGTTTGAGAGGGGCAGGGAGGCCATTCCAGTTGGAGGCACCAGCAGAGGAGAGAGGTCTACCCCCACTCTCTGCCTGGAGAAATTTCTAAGCCTTAGAGAGTTGGAGGTAGCTGAGTGAAGGGTTAGAGAAAGAAGGTTTTTTGGAAGAGGGCATTGGATTTAGTGTTGGCACTGGCCTCAGAAAGCCTTGTGGGCAATGCAAAGGTTCTTGAACTTGATCCTTGCAGCCAGTGGAGAGATTTCAGGGCTGGAGAAATACAATCCCAGGGCTTGAGGCCAAGGCTAAGTCTTGCAGTCCTGTTCTGGATTATTTGCATATGAAGGAGACTAGAGGAAGACAGATTGAGAAAGTGGCTGTTGCAGTAGTCCAGCTTAGAGACAGTGAGCTTCTGGTGGAGAGTGAGAAAGGGAAGAGTCCCTTTGAGGAGGAGCAGCTGGTAGTGGGACTTCTTGGTGATGTCCGAGATGTTAGGAGAGAAAGAGAGTGTGGCATTGAAGATGACACCAAGGTTTTTTGCCTCGCAGGAAGGCAAAGGAAGAGGGCCCAAGGTGGTCTGCTATAGTGAGAGAGGAAACACAGTGGCAAGGGTCCCAATGAGAAGGATCTCTGTCTTACTGGCATTAAGGCAGAGATTGTTGGAGGCGCACCAATCCTGAATCGTGGATAGACAGTCAGGAATGAGCAAGAGAGGAGAGGAGGATGAGGGGAGCCTGAAGGAAAGCTGAGTCATCCGCACAACACTGAAAGTTAGAGGATAAGGTAGAGATCAGGGAGGCCAAAGTGGCCAAGTAGAGGTTGAAAAACCAGCGTGAGAGGATATAGCCCTGGGGAATGCCACAGGTAGAGAGAGGTGGCGGAGAGAATGGGACCACGATCGACCTGGGAGCGGAGTGGCGGTCCAAGTGGAAGTAGGTCAGTCCCTCTAGGGTCTGATCTGTGATGCCCAGGTTCTCACAGAGTCGATTGATCAGGATGGCGATGTTGACCCTGTCGAAAGCAGAGGAAAGATGAAGGATGAGAATAGAAGGAATGCTGGAATCAAGGTTAGAGAGCAGCACAGGTGTTAAGGAGAGCAGTTTCCATGCCTCTGGCAGCTCTGAAGCCAGACTGATGGTCATGGAGACAACCAACAGACTCAGTGTGGAGAGTAAGCTGGGAGATGGCAAGCTTTTCCAAGAGTTTGCTCAGGAAAGGTGGAGATTGAGCGATAGTTTTCCAGCAGGTAGGATCAGCAGACTGCTTCTTGAGGAGTGGGTGCACAAGGGAGTGCTCAAAGGGAGAGGGGAACATTGCAGTGGCGAAAGAGTGATTACAGAAATCGGCCAAGGCTGGAGCGAGGGTGTCAATATGGGCTTTGATGGTTCTGGAGGAGCAGCGGAGCACCTGTTTGGACGACACTTTCATAGATCGGACTTGTCTAGAAACCTTGTCAGGTGTTGTCAGAGAGAAAGAGGAAAAAGGAGAAGGAGAGAAGAGATGGCCAAAATGGGCCGAGAGAGGAAGAGGACATAGAGGACAGGATGTCCTGAGATTTAGCAGAGAAATGAGAGGCCAGAGCTGTACAGAGGCCATGGGAGGGAACAGAAGAGGTATAGACCACAACAGGATTGACCAGTTCCTTGCAGATTTTAAAGAGTTTGGCCGTGTTGTTCGAGGCCATGGAGACACATGCTTTATTGTGTGCTCTCTTGATGAGTGTTATTGCTTTGACTGGCATTTTGCTGAAAACAGTCTAGGTATGTCTAAATGTGGCCTGGCATTCTGTACTATAATGTTATTACGTGTTTACACTGGTCTACATTGTGCAGCCAGTTGGAAGCATTAATGTTCCTGTGCACTGTTGGTGACTTGCATGTATTGGATTGTGTTACCCTACAAAACAATTGCAAACACTCTGGCTTTATAGACAATTTATCTCAGAAAGTGTGCTGTATATTGCATTAAAACACATATTTATATCTTTTTCCTAGTGCAGTGTGCGGCATACCACTTCAGCAGCACGTTCATGCGTATTGTGCAAGCGTGACAGTCTAGGCCGGCCCAGAGTGTGGCGCAACATGGATTTGTTGCCGAGTTGGGGGGCCCCCTCAGCATGGCTCGCAGGGGGGCCCCCACATTTTGTGTTACGCCACTGTTGAAAATGCCATTCCCCATTCCCATTTGAGCCCCCATAGGGCTCAATGAGAATGGGGAGTGTGCAAACAACGGGCTGGCGTATGTCAAGCCCATTATTTGCGCCCTGGTCTCTTAACGGGTCCCGTCCACAACGCCTGGTCAGACCAGGCATTAAAGGAGGGACCCGCTAATGGACCTTGTAGTAGGGTGGTAAGTGATTACCGGCACCGGTCTCCTTACCGGTGCCCGGTATCCTTTACCGCTCAACTTGGAATGAGGCCCACAGATATATTATAACTCTTAATGACACCTTTGTTTTAGATGTATGTGTACTTACAAATTACAACATAGGGCCCAATTCTCTGAAACTCGCAGAGGATGCGCATTTCTCAGATGCATGATTTTTGGTAAAGCTGACGTCACATTGTTATCAAAGGTGATCGGTCCACTAGGGCGCTGCGTGTCACCGCACATGATACACTGGGCTGATCAATTGCATACATAGCCCCAACACTAATGTGTCACAGGCTCCCAGCACTAGGGGACATCCCCTTTATCTACTCCGGCTCCCAAAAACAATATTAAAGCATTTATTTCCCTACTTGAGGAATAGAAAATCAGGGTCAGCAGCTCTTCATATTGCTATCTGCACATCTTAGAAAATGCATGAAAAGTTAAAAAATTCCCCTGTCCTACTTAAGCATCGCCCTGCGCTCAGTAGAATGTACTGTTTAAAACAAAGGAAAAAAGAGAAACATTTGAACGTTGGGACAGAAGGTTTAAACTAGACTCTAATTCCCTCTTCCACTGCCAACATGCCAATGTTCTAATGGAAGAATAATGCTTTATTTTGAGGACTTTATCACCTGGTAATGGCCCTTGGCCTGAGCTAATTGAAATGGTATTTTGTGTGGGGCAAGGAACATTATGATGCAACTGCCATCATTGACCTTGTCTAATATATTGTTACTGACCTCAGCCAATCGCGTACATGAAGGCTTAGTTACCAGCCATACATGGCCCTCACGAAAGGCCATGCATGTTATAATATAAACCTGCAATCTCCTTTGGGTGCCAATATGGTGTTTACATTGCAAGAAAATGTTCCCTCTCAATAAAGGGTGCATATGGCTGTGCCACTTTTCATGAAACGGAAGGTCGGCCCAAGCCAAGATGGCCACTATGGAAACAAAAGAGGGGCCCAGGAGAGAGTCGCTTCTCTGTTTCCATGCCAGCTACTAGCAAGTGGTAGGCAGCAGAGTGTTGTCAGGGAGGTGCAAGCTGTGAGGATGCAGTTGGCGGTTATGAAGGGTGCAGTGATTGGTGGGCTGACAGAAGAAAGGACTGGGGATCCCATGTTCAGCCCATTATGCACATAGGTATTTTGCCTATACATTTATACTCACTGTTAGCAACCTGGGAGGAATGAAAGGCTGATCCAGTTTAGATTCAACCTCGTTATATGCGTGTTTCTGCTAAACCCACTGAGATTTGACCATTTGATTAATAATGCAATATTTTTTCTATTTATTTCTTTTATTGAGCATTTGTAAGGTCACAACACACTTGAGAGTTGCTTTGAGTAGTAAAACAATCAAACTTTGGCCAGAAGTGAAAGATCTTTCCAAACTCATTTTTCGGTAGGAGAATTAGCCAAACAGATTCCCCTAATCCCCAAATTGCACACAAACTAACTTAATCTGGATCTGGATAGTTGTTCACCAAGGTGAGACCAGTTCCCGATTCATCAATGTTTCTCATGTGGATTCAAAAGGTCTCAGGCATAAGTTCATCAGTTCTTTATAACCCCGGTCCTGGCATTTCATGGAGGTTGAACACAACAAAATAGAGGTTGGACCCATTTGAGGCTGTGCCAAAACAAGTTACTAAAAGCTTCTGTAGAGGAGCAGTCACATGCCTATGCAGGAAATCCCACCCCCCTGCCTCCTATATGTTGGAAGTCTGATGAGATCATGCCGTGTTTGACACCAGCAGTTGTGCCAATACCGCAGCGTATATTCGATAGAAGAAACCCATTAAGACAATCCTCTTGAATGTATCCCTGAAGCAACAACAATCTGAGGGAGGAACTCCCTGAAAGGAATATGAAAGAGAGGCTAGTGATGTTGCATGAGACATGTGCAACGTCCCAAGATATTGGCTGAAGAGGAGGCATGGATCCTACAGAAACTAATGATGAAGTAAAGAGTCTAGTGAATTTTAAATACGAAAAAGAAGATTACACATAGACGAAGTGCTGCAGAGAATCAACCGTTCAATAACTGTACAGACGCTGAAAAGCAAAGTTGACTAAGTCATCAAAGAAGCTGGCTATATGTAGTGAATACAATGCAGGCAAAGCCACCACTCTATAAAAGCTGGATATCGGTATCATACATTTTAGTAAGCCAGGACCTATGAAGCAGAAAGGGAAAATTGTGTCGCAGCAAGAATACGCTGAAATCACAGAGCTGCATGGCGAGGCTGTCTGGCCTTGTACCAAAACGGAAGCAGCTAAGGTAGGCTATCTATTCTTGAAAGGAGTGAACATGTGAAGGATGAATCATCTCTTGTTAAGGTGCAAAGAACAGCAAGAGTTGTACGTTTTATTCATTTAAGACATTAAAACCTGCAAAATAGACCAAATCATGGTCTCCTGTTAGGTGAGCCAAGGATGAAAATAGAGTCGAAATTAGAATCCTAGAACAATGATAGTGAGTGCAGAAAGCATTGGGGAAAGGATTGATAAGGTCTACTGACAGTTTAGGCAAAATAGCGAGTATGAAACTCGATGGAATGATGATCGAAGTGAGGAGGGAAGCCTGTTCAGTGATGAATGTCGAGCATTGTCTTTAAGTAGACTGAATTTGGATAAGAGTGAAGGGAATGGTAGTCACAATAGTTGGGGACTAGAGATGTTGGAAGAGGAAAAAGAGTTTAGGGAGAGCATGTGCCTCTGAAGAAAATCTGCAAATAGTTAAGGAAGTGAGAAGGTCGGATCTGGAACAACCTTAAGATAGAACACCAGAACCTATGGCAGATCCTGAGCATCCCTGAGGATGATCACGTAGTGAGAAGCGACAGTCGCCACCATAAGTGAGCAGGTTAAGATCATTACACACAAGGAGACGGACAGGGATGATTATCTCTGCCAGGGATAGGCTAATAGTGGGATCCAACTATGGGCAGGGTTCACACAGTTTCCCTTATTAGAAAAAGGGGGAGAAAGACTGCAATATATTCTGTGACCACAGATGGACAAGTATAACATAAGATGCAAGCTCCCTAGTTTGACTTCGGGCACTGGGAAATGGATATACGAATTAGAGAAAATGACAGGAGGAAATACGCTGGCCATAGGGGACATAAAAGGTCTTCTGGCAGCTATTCTGGGGGAGAGGGTTGATGACATATGGAGGAGAGCGGGATATTCAAGTGTGATTGCACAAAACACAGCACATGATGGAGTGGCGTTTAATAATTGTAGAGCAGATGTTTGGAGGGCACTTAGGGTACAGTATCCTGACACATTAGATATGGGTGCAGTTATGACATGTAAGATGAAGGAAGATGAAGACCCTATTGCTTATATTCAGGATATTCAGGAGAAATGGCAGCTTGAGACTCGCGAGCCGTGGGGAAAGACAGTGGCATTATTTTACCACATTTTATGTCAGGGGTTGCCTGAGCCAGTACAGCGGCAGATGAAAATGAATGGAAGCGAAGCCATGGGCTCAGATACAGTTGAGGTTAGTACACCATTGTCAGTTATTACAAGAGAAGAACAAGAAGATGGATGAGAATAGGAAAATAGAGGAAGTTAAATGAGTTCAGAAAAAGTTGTCAAAATTTGCCATACAAGGGGCTGTATTGACAAGCAGAGAAGGATTGGGAATGCAGGACGCAATGGGTACATCGCAGGTGAACAATCTGTGCACGATGGATCAAGGTGGATACAGGTTCATATCACGAGGCAGGGGTATGGGTTACAGAGGAAGAGGAGGCAGATTTCAAAATAATCAAGGTGGGTTTCAAGGTACGCAGTATGAGAACCAGATTGTTCAGGGAGGATATAACCAAGGAGGGGCTAATAGGAGAGTTCCTCCAGTATGTTGGAATTGTGGAATGACAGGAAATATTGCGTGCATATGTTTGAGCAAAGGGAATGTACAGAATGGACAGTTCTCTATAGGGGAAAGTTTATCCTCCACCATATAGTGCACAGACCAGAGAAGGTTTTGCCCAAGATCGCACATTTTATCAGACACAAGTGCTGCAAGTACAACAGGTACCACAGCAGGGACAAGTGTAAATTAATCCATGACAAGGGCAGTCTCAACAAGCCCCTACGCAGACACAGCAATATGCAAACACAGGACTAGTATTGACACCCAGAATAGGAGGTGTCACTGTGGTAGGAGGAAATCCTTTCACAGGGATGAGATGAGCCCGTATCCCCAATATGACAGCTCACAGGGTGACTTGATGTGTTAAGTACTATCGGTGACACCAGACCCGCAAGAGGAACCAAGGGTTGATGTGATGATAGGAGGCAAATCCTTATCTTTTCTTGTAGACACTGGGGCAACTCGTTCATGTATACGAGAGGGAAAATATCCCATGTCAGGTATTGTCATGAATGCTCAAGGGTTCTCTGGAGCTACAAGTCGAGTTCCTTTTACTGATGAATTCATTTTACTGATGAATTACAATACAGTGCCCTTTTTACAAGAGCTCTCAGAATCTGCTGCTAAAAGCAAGTCGTCAACGTACTGAAGCAGCGTACAAGCAGGGGGTAATTCAAGAGTATCAAGCTGTTCTTTCAAGGCCCTACTGCAAATGCTAGGACTCTCAGTGTAACCTTGAGGTGCACGAGTAAATGTGAACGAGCGTCCCCCTAAGATGAACATTCTCCATAGGAGAATGTGACATGTCCGTTCCCTTGTTATATTCAAGACAGACACTGGTTATATATTGGGAATAGATCTAATGATAAAACTTAATATGACAATTTCATTTACTGATCAAGGAATAGTGTGTTGCACACCAGGAATACACTATTTAAAAGTGGGAGAGTTTATACTGGCATTCGCATGGCAAGTGGCTCTGCATGGTGTTTCCGGTTGATCCAGAGATTTTTCTATATGGAGTGAGCATTTTACTGACATGGCTACCTGGCCTTGTGGGAAAGAGAATTCCTGATGAGTTTCTGTTTAGACCACAAATACCTATGGATGAGGAAGGTGGACAGACTATTCCTATAGAATTGGTAGCAACCATAGTACGAAGAGAAATGGCAATGCTCGAAGGGATAGATGATGAGGGTAAACCATGGAGAACAGTGATAGCTCTTGAGCAAGGGTATAGATTGACTGACATAAATGATGACGATATGTTCAAGGAGGATCGAATCGATGATGAAGTGGTGTTCTTCAAGAGCATTACATACTGGATAAGGATAGAGATAAGGGAAGCCCCACAGCGAATGGCGATAGTGCGGCTATGTCCAGTATTTTTCAGGAAGCTTTGGAAAAAGTACAAAGTGCTTTAAGGACCACAGGCCCCTATGGCATGGGTTTATTGAAAGGGATATAGAAGTTAAAATTAAGCTTAAGCCAGGAGTGGTTTTACCTTGAGACAGTACCCCATATCTCAAGAAGCTGATGAGAGTATATTCCAGACTATTTCAGCACTGAGGAATCAGGGAATTCTGGTGCCATCAGAATCATTGTGTAATACTGCAGTGCATCCGATTAAGAAATCTAAAGTGGGATCATGGTGGTTTATCCAGGATATACGACCGATTTAAAAGATTGTATACACTGAGTTTCCTTTAGTTCCTAATCCAGTGACAATATTATGCAGTATCCTGGTGGAAGCTCGATATTGTATGGTGAACAATTTGAAAAATGCGTTTTTCTCAATCCCGTTGCACAAGGATTCACAAGACTTGACTTCATTTATGTTTCGTTAAAAAAGACTGAAACATACTAGGCTATCTCAGGGGTACTGTGAGTGCCCATTTATTTTTAACAGAGTCCTACAGATGGGTTTAGGCAATATTGATCTGAAAGGTGCAGTGATGCAATACGTAGATGACATCTTGATTTGTAGCACCACAGAAGATGAGTGCAGACAGGATTCTGTTCTTTTGATGACTATTCTAGCAGATAAGGGATATAAAGTAGACAAGGAGAAGCTACAATACTGCCAAGTAGAGGTGTTATATATAGGTCAGTTGATTTTTCATGAAGGAAAGAAAGTGACACCTGAAAGAGCTGAGGCGATTATGAAAACCTCAAAACCAAACACAGTGAAACAGATGCAACAGTTTTTGGGTCTATGTAACTATCTGACAGCCTCAGTGTTTGTTTATAGCACATACACAAGACCACTTCTGCAAGCATAAAAGAAATCAGAAGTTGGTAAAACAAAATTAGAATGGACTAAAGAAATGGAGTTGAAAAAAGCAATGTGTACAGCCCCTGTTTTAGAAATGTGCATTTATGCTGAGGAATTTCATTTATTTTCACACACAAATGGGACAATCATGACAGCAGTGCTTACACAGAGAACCACATTGGGTACAAATCTCTGTGTATTATAGTTGCATTTTAGACACAGTTATGAGAGGATACTTCCCTTGTGAACAATCTCTAGCAGCTGCCGCATTCGCGATTGAGAAATCTACAAGTATTGTTATGGGCTGCTCTATGGCCCTCTTTGTGGAACATGCTCTATTTGCCATTTTAGAGAAACCCAAGGGCACTTTGACATCCCAAAGAGCTTCAGCATTGTGCCACGTTTATAGCTGAGCCAGTAGAAGAAGGCAATCAGGTGCATGACTGTGCTAATTATGTTGAATTTTATGATGATATACCCCATGGGAAAGAGAATGCTTTAGCGGGATGGGAGATTCTCTTTATTGATGGTTATTCGAAAATTGATCAGACAAGTCGGGAAAGTCATTCAGCCGCTGCAGTAATAAGACATAGGTTAAATGGAGAATTTGAAGTAGTGGCGAGTGCAAGACCATCGTCTCACTTTTCAGCACAAGCAGCAGAATTAGTAGCACTTATTGTCGTGCTTGAGAAACATGAAGGGCAGGAAGTGATGGTGTACAGTGACTGCACTTATGTGACATCAACTGTACACGCAGGGTTAGCACATTGGAAAAGGAGGGGTTCCCTCCATGCAGACAGCACGCCACTGCAGCATGCATCCTTATTGTATAGGCTCATTAAGTTACTACAACTCCCAGTGGCCATAGTGGTTGTTAAATGCGCAGCGCATACGAAGCAAACATATTATATCTCTTGCAGGAATGAAGCCGCAGACGAAGAAGCCCAAAGGGTTGCATATTCCCCAGAAATTTTGAGTTTTGACACTGAGAGTATTAAAGAAAAAGTAGTTACAACAATGCTAGTTCAAGAGGGATTTAATACATTGTTGAGAACCCAAATAATAGGGATTCAAGGTAACACGCCACACGAAGAGCAAGAATTATGGAAATGAAGGGGTGTTCTTTATCCACCACAGAAGCATTATGGTGACAGAACACCACTGGACAGCCAGTGATGCGAGTAACATTATTAAAGGTCATGCTTGAACAGCTGCATTACCCCACACATGTAACTAGAGAGAGTCTTGCTGCTACAATTACAGAAGACTGCTTCATTCCTAATCTGCTGGAACACGTTGCACTATTTATGGTGAACTGCATTGTGTGTCAAAGGTTTACTGCTGGGCATACACTGATAAAGATTAGGAGAGTAATACCTTGACCAAATGGTCAGTTTCAGCATTTACATATCAGCTATGTCGATATGCTGCAGGTATGTATTGGATATTGGTATCTATTAGTGGTGGTGTGTCCCTGTTCTAGGTGGATCGAAGCAGGTCCATGTACACACCCTGATGCCACTTGCTCAGTGAAGTTTTTAGTGCTCAAGGTATTCCGAGGTGGGGTGTGTGAGGTGCTGAGAATCGATAATGGGCCGCATTTTGTTAACAAGCTATTTGAACATATCGGGCTTCTATTAAATATAAAGCACAGGTTTTCTTCTGCTTATCACCTGCAAGCAAACAGCATATGTGAGAGACTCAATGGCCTCCTCAAAGAAAGGGTTGCCAAGATCAAATTGACTTTGAAAAAGGGATGGCTCTGTTGCCTACCCCTAGTCTTATAGGCCCTTCTGAATCAGCCAGGATCAGACCACCACCTCCCCCGAATGATCTAGTTAAAGGGGGTCGAATGTGAATGCCCCTTACACCTCCATCTAGGAGTAGAAGTGATGCCCAGAGCGTAGCAAACACTTTAGGTGTTGAGATGCATGATTATTTGACATGTATGACCTCTAGTATTTCTTTCATTTCAGATTAAGTAAAGCACCAAGGGGGCTCGGTCTAAGAACACCGAAGAAGATAATTCAACAGCTAATCCAAGTGAACTTTTACCATCACCTAAGGTATATGTTGGGGACCTAGTGCTAATAAAATATTTCACAAGAAAGGGGCACGAGCCACGTTTTCATGGCTAATTTATCACCAAAGAAGTGCCCCCTTCTGCGATCAGAGTACAAGGAAGAAGAGCTTGGCTACACATGGGCGATGTGAAGATCTATAAAGGAAAGACCTGCCTCCCACCATTGCCGATCCAGAAGCAAGACAAGAAGAATTTCAGTGTGCAGGCCCGATCGATGACAAAGAAGAAGGACGACAAAAGAACGAGTGATTAATACAGATTTTATATTGGACTGGAATTCGATGGACACTCCTTGTAGATATTTCAGCAGAGAGTGAAAAGACTTGCAGAGAATTCCAGGAATTTTTAAATGAACTTTTAGAAATACATATTCAAGTAGAAAATAGTGCATCTGAGATATGCCTAAATGTCAGTTCTTGATCAGAAATGAGAAACGAGATCAGTATTGAGACTCATTTCATGGAGAGTATTTGTTTTAAGTGATTACGCATATGGTACCTGCCGATAGTGACGTTCATCGGCTTGTGCTAGCTGTCTTTGTATTGATACTTTGATCTTACCCTGCTCTTGTAAGAAGAGACGTTAATATTCACAATTTCCTACAGGATCCTAAAAATGGTCCAGTGATAAGAAGACTCCTTATTACTATAACAGGTTTTACAGTTACAAACATAAAGAAATATGATGATGGTATTAAAAATAATTCATGAAGAGAGTGGCATGGTTCTAGAAGATAAACAAGTGCAATGAGTAATAGGATGGTGTGAGAGGTGGATGCCTATGTTCTATGCATAATATATGCTTGCATGATTGTTCTATTTGTCTTTCTGTTTCTCATATTTCACAGTCTCTATCATGTTAGTACTTCCGCTAAAGAAGTCCCTATGGTTCTCCCTACTAGGAAAACTGGTTTTGATTTACTCCATGATTACTATACAGACTGTGGAAGACACAAGAGAGATGCAGAGGAAAATAGTGAAGGGATAAATACCTATTTAGATAACACAGCACACTTGGGAAATAACATGTGATGCCAGCACATGAGAAAAATGGGGGAGAAAACTAAGGAGGGTTGCTACGTCTGCTCTCACATCCCCTATGCCATGAATATAGTGAACATTCATTGCTATAGAAGTTCCAGAGCACGCTGCAAGGTGCCTCAGTCATCTTGCAACATGTACAACTCAAGGACAATTCTAAGGAAGCTGGGCAACTTTGCGATGGAGATCAAAATGGTCATTTCCATACCAGGATGTCTACATCAGGACCTTACAAATCGAAAAGGAACCTGAATGGAAGAGCAAGATGCTTATGCATCCTCCAGAAGGACAGGATGAGGTGATCATTGAAGAGATAAAGAGAATGAACTGCCCTGATGTGACAGAAATAGCTGGATCACCTGGATGTTGGGAACAAACTCAATGTTTAATCTATGGATGAATGAAGTCCAAGAAGGGATAGGAAGAAAGAATGATGTCCTGTGCAGCTCATCTTCTGAAGACAGAATATGTACAAGAAGTGCAAAGGGTGAATGATGGGTGTTTATAGTCATGGGCTAAACACGCCAAACTACTGACATGGGCAGAAGATGAATAAGGTCCAATAGTTGTAATCCCGTTGGTTAATGCAACACTGTACTTCCGAAGACACGGGAAGAATCCTGTGGTATATAACAAAGAATGCACAACTACAATTGACATTCCTAGAATTGGAGAAGTGACAGCCATCCTTATGGACCATTATAGGGCTTGTGGATCTAGAGCTTACATAAGGTTGCCCAAGAATTGGGGCAGAGTATGTTCTTTGGTGCTCATTCATGTTCCAGCATTAGTGATTCCTCAAAGCGACCTGAGCATGGGTGAATTTTCAAAAGTGGATGCCCATTTGAGAAACAGAAGATCGCTTGAACTTCTGTGTCGGACAAGAAGAGAGAATTATTACTCAGCCAAATCAATAACAGAATAAGACTCCATTCCTGAGGAACGGAGGTTGATCAGTAAGACTGCCACAATATTTACGACTATATTCATGCCTGGGATCCAAAGAGTAGCAAATGCCAAGTGGCTACAGATCACCAGATGGGAGCTTCTGCAGACAATCAGCGCTACCATGAAGGGGTACAATGCTTTCAAGGAAGAGCTGAGAGCCATACGACTGATGATCCTCCAGAACAGATATGTCCTTGATGTAATCACATTGATAGAAGGAGGAGTTTGCGCCAAAATTGGGCCATCATGTTGCACATTCACACCTTCTCATGATGAAGAAAATGGGACATTGACAGAGGCCATAAGGTTGTTGACAGACCTGCATAACAAGATGGAAGATGAGACAGACGACACTGAAGATGACAGTTGGTTTGCCTCCCTGTTCTCATGGTTTCCGCAGGGGTTGGAAAATATATTCAAGATTCTTGGAGTAATATTAGTGCTGGTGATGTTTGGATTCTGTGTAATCCAGATAGCTATTTCCCAATGCACGAAAACGGCAAAGAAGATGGTGGGATCAAGATCATGATTGATGTCGAATCTGGACCTTAACCCCAGGGGCTGACTGATGAAGTTGTCAGAAAATATATAGAGGCCAGCATCGTAGCACCTGAAGGAACAAAGTTCCTGTATCCGATGAATCATAAGAAGTACGTGGGACGACATGTCTATTGTAATCCGAATGGATAATGTAACTACATGACCTGGAGTGTAGATGAGGATATTAAATCACCCAGCACCCTGAGGAGGGTGATGAAGATATGGATGCCAAAGAAACACTTCTTCAAGAGAAAATATCAGGATGTGGAAATGATTGAAGAGGTAGTCCAGGACTCGACCAGAGGGTGAAATGTAGAGGAGCAGTTACATACCTCTGCAAGAAATCCTGCCACCTACCTCCTATATGTTGAAAGTCTAAGATCATGCTGTGTTTGACATCAACAGTTGTGACAATACTGCCGTGTATATTCGAAAGCAGATACCCATTAAGACAACCGCATTGAATGTATCCGTGAAGGGATGACAATCTGAGGGAGGAATTCCCTGAAGGAATATGAAAAAGAGCAGAAAGAGAAGCTAGTGACATTACACGAGACATGTGTGACGTCCCGAGATATTGGCTGAAGAGGATGCATGAATCCTACAGAAACTAATGACGAAGTAAAGAGTCAAATGAACTTTTAAATATGAAAAAGAAGATTACACATGTACAAAGTGCTGCAGAGAATCAACTGTTCAATTATTGTACAGACGAAGAAATGCTAGGTAGACTAAGTAATCATAGAAGCTGGCTATATGTAGTGAATAGAATGCAGGCGAAGCCACCACTCTATAGAAGCTGGACATTGGTATCATACACTTTAGTGAGCCAGTACCCATGAAGGACATAGGGAGAATTGTGTTGCAGCAAGAATACGCTGAAATTGTGGAGCTGCACGGTGAGGCTGTCTGGCCTGGTATCAAAACTAAAACAGCCATGGTTGGCTATCTATTCTTGAAAGGCGTGAACATGTGAAGGATGAATCATCTCTTGTTAAGGTGCAAAGAAAGAACAGCAAAAGCGCCAGGTTTTATTCACTTAAGACATTTAAAACCTGCAAAATGGACCACATCGTGGTCTCCTGTCACGTGAGCCAAGGATGAAAATAGAGTCGAACTTGTAGTCCTAGAACAACGATAGTGAGTGCTCGCACTCCCATATTTTCCCAGAGACAAGGATACTTTGCAAGGCCAAGTTCAAAAACAATGTTCATGGCAGAAGGCTTGGGTGATGAGAGATGCTGGACTAATTAGGTGGGGAGATAGGGTTAGGCCCTCCTCCTTGCACCTGGGTCTGGGCTTATATGCTGGTAAGTGAACTGAATGTTCCAGACATGGCACAATTGTAGAGGTCTGTGTAAACAAGGACCTTATAGTTTGAAGACCAATTGAAAACCGTGTACTTAATGGTTTTGAAGATAACATGTTTTACAGATAGGCATATATTGTCCACCTGACAGTGGGCAGCCAATCAAAATCCTAGGTCCTATGTAATGTATACTTAGATGCTCCTCTTAAGCCTATCACAATCCTTAGTAGGTTTTTCATTATTTGCCACGTAGTATGACCTCACCGCTGATGTATTTTGAGTATAAAGTCTGTTTTGTGAATAGATCAATGAGAGAAATTGAGCGAACGTCCTTTGATGTCCTTTGTAACTCCCTGTTTTAGATAATTGCTCATAAAACAGTACTTTGCTATCTTCCTGAGTTGGTTCGGTTATTTGGATTCGCAGTTAATCTGTGAACTCATCCATTGCATGCACGTTACTAAAGGGCCTTAAACTCATTCTCCCTTTCACAGGATCCTTCCTCAGTTTGTGTGCAATATCTCACTCTCTGGTATTTCCAACTTTCTTGGCAATGTTCCTGGAAAGGTGGAATACAGTGGCAAGATGTCATCCTTGGTCTGACACCCTGATTGCCGGCTTTTTTTGCATCCAGCAATGGGACAGAGATGGCCTTGTACTAAGGAACATAGTTGCAAGCAAACATATCGCCCTATGAAATCTGCGGGCTCTTTCCAGGGTCTCTCGCTACATCCCTGGCTCAGGATTCTGCATCTAAGGTCCATCAGCCCAGTCTTTCCCTCCTCCTTGATGTCTCACCCTGAGCTGTTACCCGAGGACTTGCTCTTATTCCCATCTGCTCTTTCTATTGCTGTGCTTAAATTGCACCAACTTAACCCTTCCCCACATACTCGTTCTTCAAGCTGTCCCAGGCTGCCCCGCTACAGACTCAGGACTCGCCTGAGAACACTAACTCTTGGCCATAACTCAAGAGTTAGCCTCTAGGTTAACTCAAGTTAACCTAGAGGCTAACTCTTGCAGAGGCTGCCCCGCCCTCCTCCCCGCTAATGCCAGCATTTTCCTCTCTTCTATTCTCAGTCTCCTCTTCTTCACCATGCTCTTCTACTCCTAGCCTGATCCTCTTACTTTTCTTCTCTCTTCTCATCTCACCCTGATCTCTCCAGCCGCACCTCTCAACCACGCCATTATTCTCACGCTCATCATCCTTTCTGGCCTGTTCCATCTCAACACCTGCGTCATTCTCTATCTCATGATCTTTCTCCTTTCCGCCACTCCTCTTTTCTTACCCTCCTCTTTAATCATGTCCTCATGGTTCAATACTGCCAACGGACCCACGATTCTAGGCTTTGACCCGTGATTTTAATCACTACTCGCAAAGCTGTGAGGGTCACAGATAACCCAAGGCAGGCTGTAACCTCTTAAGTGCTGTGGACGTATATGCTCGTCCTATTTGCGTAGAGATGCTTAATAGTGCAGCAGTTAAGGTTAACGAAGCAGCTGCACATGCACGAACTCTTACAAGGCACCAAGAAGCAGCAGCACACTTTCTTTAAATGCCGTGCTGCTGCTTGAGCCAGAGCTTGCCTGCGCGTTATTCTGAGCCGCCCCCCCATAACTCCCTATCTGTCAGTGTGGCACTCTTGCGAGCACCCGATGAAAGAGCAAAGTTTCTTGCACTGGCTGCTCTGCTGACTTGCTCAAAGCGGATCATTAAGGAAAGGGCCGGAGCTGGGAGCCTTCTTTAAAAGCATTTTGAAATGGGAACACGTGTGTACAGGCGTGTTATAAATGACTTGTATCATATCATGTAGGCTAAAATGGAGGAGGATGGGCAGCTTTATACATTTTTCCTTTTTTTGTAAACATACTGCTTTTGTGTGAAAGTGGCGCTCTACATTATGGCCAAGGTTCCAGAAGGATGATGACCTCTCTGTGTGGGCCCTTCCATTAAGGCTTTCATTTCTGCATTATGTCTGGAACATTCCTTTTATATCCTGGGGTATAAACTGAAAACTCTACCATCTATATATCATGGAAACGAAAAACAACAACACACATTGCCCCTGGCATTTCTGCTTTGTCTGGACTTCATAAAGACATTTTGTGGGGGGGGGGAGCTTCATAATATGCCTGTTTAGGGTGGTGGTTGGAGTTATGAAAAGTTCTCAAAAAGGGGTTCAATAGAGGAGAGTAACACACAAGTGATTCTCGAGTCTACTGTAAAAAGTTGTCATCTGTGATGATAATCACCTCCTCCTTAATCACAGCCTCCTGTCCTGCACCTCTTTATCAAGTGCACCTCCTCCTTAGGCACCCTGTACCCAGAACCATCTCCTTTGCCCTAGTCGCCACCTCCTTTACCCCCAGCCTCCTGAGTTCCTTATCCAGCTTCCTGTCTCCTTCTCTCCCCAGCACCATTGGTCCCACATCTATCTACCTGCATTTTCTCTCCTCAGCCTCCTCAGCCTCTACTTTCGTCTCCTGCTCTCCCTATCTATTTCCATCTACCTGCCCCCTTGTCTCCTCAGCCTCCTGGTTCTCTCATCCAGCCTCCTGTCTCCTGTTCTCTCCATTGGCCAGGGTCTCTTATCTAGTTTCCTGTCTCCTTCTTCCCCAGCCTCGTAGGTCTCACTCTAGCATCCCGTCTCCTTCTATCCCTATTCTTGTGGATCTCTCATCCATCCACATGTCTCCTTCTCTCCCCGGCCTCTCCCTAGAGCTCTCTTCCATCCTTCTCTCTCCTTCTCTGACCAGCCTTTTGAGTCTATTAAACCTCCTCCTTCTCCTGATTTGCCCAGGATTATGCTGGGGAAATCAGGCTCATCCAGACTTCCAGACCGCTTCTCCATCTACCTGCCTCCTTCTCTACACGGGCTCCTGGGTCTCTCATCCAGCCCTGTCTACTCTCCACAGCCTCCTGGATCTCTCCTCTAGCCTTCTAGATCTCTTCTCCATCTACATGACTCTTTCTCTTCCCAGCCTCCTGGTTTTCTTATCCAGCCTCCTTTCTCCTGCTCTTTCCATGATTCAGTATCATGTCTCCTTCTGTCCTTATCCTCCTGGATTTCTCCTCCGTCTACCTGCCTCCTTCTCTCTCCAGTCTCCCAGGCCTCTCATCCAGCCTCCTGTCTCCTCTCCCCATTCTCCAGGATCTCACCTACATCTACTTGACTCTTTCTCTCCACAGCTACCTGGTTCTCTCATCCAGCCTCCTATCTCCTACTCTCCCAATCCTCCTGGATCTATCCTTTATCCACATGTCTCCTTCTCCCCAGCCGCCTGACTCCCTCATCCAGCTACCACTCTTCTTCTCTCCTCAACTTTCTCGGTTACTACTCCATCTTCCTGTGTCCTACTTTCCCCATCCTCCACCTCCTACTCCTCTTTTCTCTACCCAGTGCTATTCGAAATTTTTTTTTTAATTTACATGTTTTTTTGGGGTTCCAGTGGTAAAAAAAGAGGTAAAACATAAAAAAAAAAATTAAAAAAGAGGGGTTGGGGGGAATAAAAATCAACAAAAAAAAAGAAATTCGACATTTTTGTTTTCGACTTTATTTTTTCGACATTATGACTTTCGACATATTTGTATTCGAGATTATGACTATAAAACATCCCAATGCACAATGCAACCTGAGTCGCCTGGCCCTCCCGGGAACAAAAAAATCAACTCTCAGTGAATGGGAAGAGTATAACTACCAGTGATACTAGTGATAACCCTTGTCAGACAAACGCTGAACTGGAGGACGCGGAACAGCTTTCGGATAAAAAACCTGTGAAACAGGGAAAAAAGTTATCCAACCCGCAGCCTCAGGTTCCTGATGTACCCATTACAGTTAGAAAGCATGTCAACCACCTTTGCTATCTTAGGGCTTGATTCACAGAACGCTTTCTTATGGGATTGCGCCATTATAAAACGCTTGTGTGACTCAGGCCCTTTTTTTCAACAGAATATCATTAACCCTAAATATTGTCTCCCCAGAAAGTTGCATACGGGCAAAACCTTTATGCCACCAATTGCTAACGAATACATGAAGAAAACTGTTTTGGATGTAGACACTTTGTCATCAGTAATGTGGAGACTTCCGTTGGGCATGAGCCTAGGAATGCTTTGAGGAATAAGGCGCTGGCATCGTTACGTCAAAAGACTGAGCCAAGGGTTGCAAGAATGTCAGATCTTAAAATTATACGAAGGGTTAAGATCGATCATTGGTGCACCCAGAATGGCAATGACTTTATACTGGTGGATTGTGGTATAAGTATTCTGCCATCTTTTTTGTCCACCAGTAATGACTTCGAGATTGTTGTTGACTTTTTTGCTCCCTAGTTTTGTGGACTGTGAAGCATGGCCTTCTTGCCTCCCTTCCTGCATTGTTATTTGTATTGTGTGTTTGCCCTTTTTTTTTGCGCTCTGAGGCCTATGGGCGTGGTGCATTATAAAAATTTAAATAAATAAATCCAATATTTCCAAACGTCCACACCTTTCCGTTTAGACATTGCCGCTTTTTTGGGGCTAAACTCTGCCTTTTCAAACCAGTCATGCCTAAAAATATTTGGGTGTGTCAAAACATCTCTTCTACATTGTGATTGGTCAACTTAATTTCTGCAGCCATCTTAATACAGTTTATTTGGCCCACACTCTTCTGGTATGCTTTCATTGGGTCAACTGATAAAGGATCATCCAGGCCTTGAGGGTCAAAAACCTGATGGGTTTTCAGGATATCCCTCATTAATATTCATGAGAACACATTTTCATACATTTAGATTCATTGTATGCACATTTATCTCATGAATATTAATGAGGGGTATACTGAAAATTCAATATAGATCTGACCCTGGAGTCTTGGAGTTGGACAACCATTTGTTAGGGGGCCAGTAGGGGTCGTCATGGACGTGGCGTGCTGTAGGAATGTCAAAAATGCGAGCGGAAGACGTGCGTGTGTGTAATGCGGGAAGGGCCGGTGCGGCAGAGTGAAGTTTCTTGGAAACTCAATGCAGGAGATGAAGGAGTGCGTCAGGGTTGGGTCAGGTAAGGGAGGGAGTAAGATCTGATGTATTAACTGGTCGGAAAAGACCCACGACCCTGGCACTGCTTGTTCGGCAGAGCCACCCATTCTCCCTTTTCCTGTGCGCTCAATCTTTTCCATAACGCTGTTATGGACTGGGAGTCAAATGTGTCCCTGGACATGTTCTCCCAAGGGGAAAGCCCGACCCCACTAAGCAGAGCTTGACGTTCTCTGCCCACGAAAGGGATGATGGCAGGAAAGAGGTTTGGTGACTGGGAGCGGGGTTCAGGATACCCACACATAAGAGGCCCAAGGGGTAGAGTCTACCGGGAAATCTCCTGAGTTCCCTGTAGACCAGGCCACCCCTGTGCGCAAGGCTCAGCTGGTTTTTGGGATGACATCTATTTTCTCTGAATGAAACATCCGGGGTTCATTCCCGAATTCCACCTGACCTGGGCCACAACTCCCTGCTGACCTGGACAAAGGGGTGGGGGGGGAGGGGTCTTACTAAGAGCACCGGAGCAGACTGGACCCTCTCAGCATAAGTAATCAGCTCCTTCTTCCCCTTTTGTGGCAGGGCGGGAGTAGCTATAGGACCATCCCAATGCCGCACACGAGCCAGCCTCCACCCTTACGGGCAACTCGAGTGGCCCATATATAGCTTAGAATGGAGCACTATGCACACATTAAGCTGTTGCAAACACAGCATTGTTTCATGTTTTCACGCACTGTCAACATGGAATGCATATGTATCCATGTTGCTGATCACCCCTGCAATGATTCCACTGTGCTTAGATCCTGTACCATGATGTCCCCAATATCAAAGAGAGTGATGTCACTTTGTGTACCTTAATTTTGTATGATGCCCCCACATATGCAAACGAGGGTGACTCACATGTCTTTTTCGCCACCTGTCCTCACAAATCCTAGGACCGGGTTTGGTTGGCACTGATGGGCAGTGTGCGTTAATGGCACTGGTGGGCATTGTCAGAATCGCCTCGAGTTCATTGATTCCTCGCAGTGTGAGACGGCGCTTTAAACGATCTGGTCCTACCTGCCTCTCAGTGCCTGCATTTCTTATTTTTGAGAATATGTGTATCTGTACTTCTAAGAGCCAAATGAGAGTGCCGGTACTCAACTAGGTGGTGAGGTGAAAATGAAACATTGCATTAAACTGTTTCACAGTGAAGGACTGAGCTCCTGCAGCCTTTGCTGTGGAAAGTGGAGTCCTTATCCTCTTTCCCACCCTGCAGTGCCCATTATATCGCCTTCGGAACCCAGGCTGAATAATAGGAGAGCTCTAATTGGGCTTTACCTGTTACCATAGGTTCCCTTGAGAGCGTCGATATGGAGCACGGGTTCATTTGGAAAGTGAATGGAATGGAGATGAACCTTTCAGACTGAAAACCCACACAGCTGCAGTTACCTATGAAATTCCCTACTTGTATATGGCTATTCAAATTTTCTTTGCACAATGCATAACTACAAACTGGAAGTGTGCGGGTTTGAATCTCAGATTTACTGCTTAACCAAAGTGTGCGATCCTTGGCAAATAATTGAATATCACTGTGCTTTGCCTGCACAAATTGAGAGTTCTCAAAGCCTGCCATCTTGTTTACATCACAATAGCGGTTTCATGTCAAGTCAGAATCAGTCTTTCACGGAAGCGCATCTTTGCAAGATGGTTGCATTGGCCGACAGAATCGAATTTGAAGTGAATGACTTAAGTAAAGCATTACACTGAGATTTTGGTTGGACGCGCTGATATGTTTTGGCTCAGCATGCTTATTTTCCTTATTCCGCGTCCATTCTTGGTTCATTTATGTTTGTTTTATTTGTCCTTTGAGCTGCTTTGCAGCAAGTTCAAGGACCCCTTAGTTCATAGGCCAATCTTTTTGGATTCATTGTTTTTTGTGACCACAGAGGACTCGAACTCTCAATCTTCTTTATTCACATAGAATAGTGAGGGGGGGCATCCAATTGTTTCTGGGGAATACAAGGATGGGGGAGTCTCATGGGGAAAAAGTTTGCAAGGGTGGTTGCAACTGGATATCTGTCTTGTTTCCTCAAAACCTTTTTCACAAGGGTTTTTTTTCTCCCTGCTCACAGGATCGATTGCCGTCTATCACCTGGTGTGCAGGTACCTCCCGTCCATCTGTAATATAAAAGCTGATTGAGCTTCTTGAAAATTAAGTGTATTTTTATCATCAACACTGCCTCTTCAAACCCGAACCTTAAAATAACCATGTCCTTCGTTTAAGCCTTCCTACCTCTTAAAAACAATTACTACCACATTGTCCTCTTTTTCTAATATAATGGAATGGCTGCTTGCTTCTCCCTTTCAGCATATCTTAATGTTACCTATGCTTCATACATACTGGCTGATAACGGGGTGTGGCTATGGCATGAGACCATAAAGCATATACATATTTGTCTTTTCTTGGCATTGCCCTATTTCTTTATGGGCCTTTTTCTAAAAATTGTATAGTGTACTTATTAAATAACAAAGGAAGCATTTTCTCTATGGCTGTGTTGTTCTTCACACCAATAGAGTTATACAATAAAAATAATAAAAGACAAAAACAACATAACAAATTTAAAGCTTGTTTTCGAAAAAAGGAGGTGGTCTTCAGCAGTTCTCTTTCTTTCTTCTTCGTGCACCTGTAGGCGATTTGGTTGCTTGCTCCATGTAAAAAACGAAAAAGAGGTAAAGTCATGTTTAAGCTGGCAAAGTGATCAGTTACTTCTTTAAAATAGGCCTTTGTTTTTTCTTTCAACATAATTTCAACATAATTTTGCTGAGGTCATCTTTTGGCATTCTCAGGCCAATAAAAGCCCAATAAAATCCAATAAAATCCAGGGTCGTTTCGCTGAAAAATAAAAATGTTGGTGTACTTTTAGTTGATCTGTCATAAGTGTAGTAACAGGCCTGTTTTTTTAGTTTCCTCTACTATGCTGAAAATGTTCTCTGTACTTTGGAAGTCCTCCTCCTCATGGCGTGGGACCGCAGCCTCTTCTTTCTTTGCTGTATTTATTCTGTTGAGACATAATTAACATTTTTCTTTGTCCTTCCTACACAAATCTTGCCTACCCATGTTACTTGGAACCCAACACTGATACTATTAAGTGCATGAGAGTGTGGCATATAGGCATACATATGTTGCCTATCCGTAAAGTTTCATGCATTTGCCAAATGCACATATTTGGCATTTCCTTATCACCAGAATTACGAAAAGGTTACCCCACCTTCTATCCAAAAGTCTTCTTCATTCTCGTCATTAGATATGGCCATATTCACATATATATGCTATTCTGTGCTTATACCTGTTTGAACCTTTGTTTTGAAAATGTGCCCTATTCAAAAGGACTGTATCCCTTACTACCTTTTTCCTGTACTCACCTGGGTCTTCTTCCTCCTAATAATGATCAATAAGGTTGTTCACACACTTGCTGTGTCAACTGATATTTACCTTTTCTATCTCTACTTGTCCACTAATACTTACTTTTGTCATTATGTTTTCTTCTCATTATATTGCTAAACTCCACTAAGGCCATATAGACATTCCTCCCGTGCTCTAAAAATTGACAATATTTTTAATCTGTTAAACATACATTAACATCTTCATATAAACATAAACAATGTTCTTGTTAATTACTCTCGTATGTTCTTTTGTGCAGTTCACAAAAAATTATCTCATATTGCTTGATCAATCTTGGCCATCCGTACCTTTTTGGCCTTTCATTAATTGCATTTGATCTTTATCAAATATTTTACACTGATCAATTTAAACAATCACCATCCATTGTGTTCATTTTTTGCAAATCTGGATAGCTTATCCGCACATTCCTCCATCACTCTTGTCTCAGAATGTTATTCTTTGTTCCTTTAGTTATACCTTCTATCAACTTGTGTTTTTTTGCTGCTTTACCATTCATTCATTCATTCATTCATTCATTCATTCATTCATTCATTCATTCATTCATTCATTCATTCATTCATTCATTCATTATTTTTATTATTTATTCATTGATTTCACCCCCTAGATTGATGTCAATCCTTTGGTTTTGAACTTCTTACTTCAGTGCTTTTAGTTTTAACGGTGTATTATTATCTTGCATTAATTAGTCTAATCACAACACAAACTCTCATATTTTACATATCATTATCCCTTAAATGTGTGTACTTTTATTTTGTCCCCTATTCCATTCAATAGACCCACATCATAAGGCCTGTGGGCCATCAGACATTTGACACCTTTTCCACGTTTTCCTGAAAATATGCTGGGCGCTGCCGAAATATTGCTATATGGTGTGAGATTTCCCTCGTCTCTATTTTTATCCAGTTATGTAATGTCCATAAAAAAACTCTACTTTTCTGTTGAGTCTTCTCTAAACATGTGATCATCAATAATGTCAGTCAACCTAGACACTTCTTCGAGAGCTGTCACTGTCCTCCATGGTCTATCCTCATCATCCATTCTTTTGAGCATTGCCATTTCGTTTCGTAGTAGGGCTGCTTCTAATTCTATAAGGATAGTTGTCCCCCCCTCCTAGTCCATAAGTATCTGTGGTCTGAACAAGCATAAGTCAGGTATTCTCACTGTCTTGTCCACTAAGCCAGATAGCCATGTCAGTAGAATGCTCACCCCATAAAGAAAAACCTCTGGCTCTACTGGAGCGCCTCACAGAGCTACTTGCCCTGTGAATGCCAGTATAAATTCACCCATGTTTAAATATTGTATTCTAGGAGTGGGAAAGATGTTCCCTTTGTCAAATAAATGAAATTGTCATGTTACATTTTGTCATCAAATCTCTTCCCAGAATGTTAACTGGTGCCTGTCATGAATACAACAATGCAATAGACATGTCACACTCTCCTATAGAGACTGGTGATTTATCAGTAAAAGGAACTTGACTCGTAGCTCCAGAAAACCCCTTTGAGCATCTCATGACAATTCCCAATATTGCATACCTTCCCTCCAGTATACATGAACATGTAGCCCTAGTGTCTACTAGAAAAGCAAAGTTTTTGCCTCCTACCATCACATCAACCCTCAATTCCTCTTGAAGGTCTGGTGTCAATGATAATTCTGAACACATCAAGTCACCCTGTGAAATGTCCTATTGTGGGTGCATTCATACCCCTATACCTGTGAAAGGATTTCCTCCTACCACAGTGGCACCTCCTATTCTGGGTAGCAATACCAGTCCCGTGTTCGTGTGTTGCTGAGTCTGCATGGGGGCTTGTTGTGCTTGCCCTTGTAGTGGATTAATTTGCACTCACTCTGGCTATTGTACCTGTTGCACACTCGGCGCTTGCGTTTGATACAATGTCTGATCTTGGGCAAACCCTAGTATCCCCATCTCTCTTACATTTATAGTCTCCAAAAAATCTAGCTACTTTTATGTCATGGAAGAAAATAGGGAAATAAAACCCTTCTTCACTTGGTAGTCAGCGCCAGCACAAAAATAGTCAACACAAGGTATTTTTGAGAGTTAAAGTAAGTTGGGGTGCCCTTTTCTGAGACAAGTGTTTCGGCAATGCCTTTGCCTTTTTCAATCAGGGCTACCTATATTAGAGAACAATGGAATTAGTGTCATGGACATAAAAGAGTTTTCATAAGGTGTATTGTAAAAATTGGACATTCAGTCACAAAGTAAATGGTATTAATTTCAAACAGTGTAGCACAGAAAAAGAGGAGGGGGTAAGGGGAGGATTGGATTAGGGAAAAAAGAGAAACATGGGGAAAAAAGAGAGACCAAACATTGTTTTAGAAAACATTGCATTTTCAACTCGGTGAACATAAATAGAGATCATTCTTTGTTCATGTTTGTCATTGGGTAATAATGTAGGTTTTACCTAAATAGGTGTGACATTGTCTGTCTAGATTTTCGGTTTGCTGGTTGCCCTGTTCATGGGTTAAATCCCATCTGTGGAGAGTGTGATTTGTTTTATATGTGGGTATAACATATTGAAAGGAATATGTGCACAATATAAAAACCAGTGAGTGGCAATTGCGGATAGGCTACTGATATTAGTAGTGACTCAATAACTTTCATACGCCCACCAAGTGTCACAATGTCATATTAATTAACCACAGAAAAATGCGTGCTGCATTCAAAATAAACCCAAGATTGGCCGTTGTAGAGAAAACAAATATCCATTCATGTGTTTAAGTGATCAATTCTTAAGAAGCTGGTTGCGAATGCTGTAACCCAAACACCACTCTTATGCGCACGTTGTGCATTTAGATATAATTCCTGGGGTTACAGTAGAAAATGTGGGTTGCGCATACAGGTGCAATTAAATCGAATGTCCGATATAGTGGGGAGATCGTACATCTGGTGAGACACAATAAGTACATTTGTGCATTTCAAACCCTCAAGTCAGTGTTCAGTAGCACGTCTAACTGCCTGCCGAATCCTGCCTGATTCCTTAAAATAACATTGCGGCTCGCGACCGCGCTTGATGTAGTGCGAGTGGCGCCTCTTTTACATGACATCTGCGGTTTCATAGCCGCTGTTCCACGGGGCTTAGGGCTTACCTTGAAAAGGTTTAGTTCTGTCTTTACGCGTCGTCAATAAGTTGCGAGAAGCCGTGCTCAGATTAAATGTTGTGGTTCCGTTGTCATGGAAACCATAGTCCTTTCTTGATGTCCGTGCATTCGACTATCTGCGGGCGCCATATTTTGAGCTCTGTGTATGCATATTCTTAGTCTCTAGACAGGCTGATGTCCTGTTAATATGTAGGGTGGCAACAATTTTTTGTTGCTAATTGCGTCTGAAGAACATGTTATGGAGTCAGGGTTGCTTAGTGTAACCATCTATATTTCTTATTTTAATAATCACTCCATACCAGTATTTAAGAAAAAAATGAAGAGGATTTCCAAAAAAGGCCACACAAACATAACGGGAGCAATGAGTGGGGTCTATTATGAGGCTTATTATGCCCCATGGCATTATAATATAAAGGGGCAAGAGCCATGGAGTTTAGTCTTAATAGACAATTTCAAAGTGATAAGTGGGGGAATCTAAGGTGAAGTACAAGGCTGCAGATATATAGTTATCATAAATAAGAATACAAAATGCGGAACCACAATGGTTTGTGTCTTGAATAAGGTCATGGTGGTTACATTGCATGAATTAATTAATGCTGGGAGAGAGATTGATCATCCTGCTAGGATGTTGTTTGGGGACAAGGGGGAACAGCTTCCCCTGGTAGTCTATAGCGTTACTGGGTTGGCATTGTTGTGGTGAGATGTATCTATAAAGTGAAGGGCCCAAGTTAGATAATGCGAAAATTTTAAAATAATAATGGGTCACACATCGATCTCTATTCTGGTACAGTTTCACATACATCAGTAAACAGGCAAGCACATTTTTGTTACAGAAAATCTCCCATCTCGTTATCAGAGTTCAGGCCCACCAAGGTGGATCTAAAGATACATATAGTTCGTGCCTCTTGTTGCCATAGTCGTAATTCTTGATTTCCACCACATCTGCCAAGATGTATTTTTCTTAGTCCTATAAATTTGATGTTGGATTTATCATCCATTTGGTGGTGTGTTTGCCAGTGGACAGTCAGAGGCAGTGTTGCATCTTTGCTGCCCACTGTGGCAAGGTGTTCCCGTATTTGTATCCTTAATTCACGAATGGTACTTCCAATGTAGATCTTTTGACATGTGCAGATGATTGCATGTACCACATATACGACATATTTGGATTTACAGTTAATATTGTCCTGAATGGTTATGGTTGTCCCAAAGTTGTCTGTGAACTTGGTTGTTGGCTCATGCGCATGTTTGCACATTGTGCATGTTCACATTTTCTGAAGCCTGAAGTTGTCATATCTAGCTATGTTGTCATTTTGGGTTTTTCTTGCTCTGGTAGCATGGACAGCAATAGGTTGATATATCAAGACCCCCTTTCGTGATCATCTACTTTTATGTCATATTTTAGCAAAACATAATGGGCCTCATTACAACAAGTGTGGCCACTGAATGAACGGTGCCGGTAAGGGACTGGCACCGTTCATTCCGGGCCGCCTCATTACGAGGTCTGCAGTAGGTCCCACTGAGGATGTCTGGTCACATCAGGCGTACTTAGCGGGACCCGCTAGCAGACCAGGATGCTAACAATGGGCCTGTCATTAACGGGCCCATTGTTAGCATCTACCCCATTCCCATTGAGCCTTATAGGGGCTCAATGGGAATGGGGATGTACCAGGTCGAGGTCCTGGGTAAGGGAATTACCGGGCCCTCCAAGGTTGGAATGGCCCAGTAATTCCCTATTCCTGGAACCCGGACCCGGTACCCAGTTTGGGGGTAGCCATGCCGCTAAAAGCTCCAAACTCGTAATGAGGCCCAATGTCCCTAACTGGTATTCCTAATGTAAAGTGAAAGCATCCTATATGTGTGTGTGTGCTCATTACAATATTGAATTCCTTCTCTGACTACCTATGTGTGTTTTTATGTGAATTGCGCTTGTGATTCATTGATTGCGTGTACTTTCAAAAGATCATGTGTGTATGTGCGTGTGTGTGCATGTGTGTGTGTGTGTGTGTGGGTGTGTGTGCATGCATCTGTATGTGAATCTGTGCATGCATGTATGTGTCTGCATGTGTGTGTGTTTGTGCATATGTGCATGAATGTATGTGTGCATCTGTGCATGTGTGTGTGCATGCATGTGTGCATGTGCATGTGTGTGTGCGCATGTGTGCATGTATGTGTGCATGGATGCGTACATGTGTGTATGCATGTGTACATGCATGCATGTGGGTGTTTGTGCATGTGTGCATGCATGTGTGGGTGCATGTATGCATGTGTTTGTGTGTGCATGTGCATGTGTGTGCATGGGTCACTGCCCCTCTCCTTATAAGAATATCATGACATGGACTCTGTTCTAAATCAGGCCATCATACATAATAGTATGTGCCATGCCTTCCTTGTTTTTCCTTGTCAGTGCCCAGCCTGCTTGTACTTATTCATAAATATATTTCATTTAAACAAACCCTACAAAAATCTAAATAATGCAGTCCTTATTCTTGAAAATCATATTAATCAGGGTGTGTGCTCTATAGAATATACTCTTTTGACCTAAAGTCTTCTCAATACAATTTTAAATATATCATGCTTTTCTTCTATACTGTATGTAACCTTAGCCTTAGTGTGTTTGACAGTACTCACTCTCATTACTTACTGCTTCCCCATTCTAAATGCCGATTTTTGCATTAATACAAGCACTTTTAATTTGGTTGCTATAAAGGGTGTTTTGTCTTATTTATTCTTGCTATTCCACATAAATATTCACTGTGCTTACTTTAATATCATTCATTATTGCATTAATGTACTTGTTAATGTAATTTGCACTCATAATTACATTTTTTATTCTCAGGGACACACTTCACAAATTGTGTGATTTTAGGCACATTCACTTTTTGTTCTTCTTTTCGATACCTCTATACTGTGCAGTGCGGGAAATGTTGTCCCCCCTCTTAAAGAGGGATGTCATTTCACCAAAATGCCAGGGGTAGCGGAAGTGACATCACAGTGCCACGCCCCCAAGAGTGACATCACAGGAAGTGATGTCATTTGACCACGCCCCCATAGGGAGTGATGACATTTGACCATGCCCCCTCCATGACATCACAGGACGTGGCCTTATAAAGCATTATGCCTCAGCACACTAAGAAAAATATGGTTACGATATCAGTGTATTGTGACATTTCATACAAGAATGGATCATCATATGTAGCAGTATGGATCATCATATGTTGCCACGTGAAGTGTATGAACCCAAATCCCCTCTTTATGTGGATCCGCCCTGTTTTTTCAACAGGACTACAGAGCAAAATCACATTCTGGGGGGACAGGGACGGATAGGAGGGCATGGGGATAGGGGAAAGCCAGGATAATAGAGCGAGGGAGAATATTTCACCAGAAAACATGTATGGCATCCACAGTTTTTAATGATTTTGGCACTTAGCCCATTTTCTTGTTTCATGGATTTCATTACTCTTGCACCAAATAGCCAGATGTCTCCGATTTGCATCTCGTTCAGAACCTAGAGCTAGGTTTAAAATGGGTTTGATTAGTGCATTGGCAAATACTGCTACCTGATCACCTTCCTGTATCTCTTCAAAGTACTTGCATAAGTCAAGAGGAGAAAACATTTGAAGTTCGTGTTTCTATACATTACTACCATTGCACTCACTTTCAAGTATAATTTGTTTGTTTCAGGTTCACATCCTACCATACAAGGTCTGCATAAGTTCAGTGTGTTACAAAACCTGATTACCAACATTGAAACCTGTTATTCCACTTATGCAGTGCTTCTGAATTGCCATTCTAGTGCTGCATCCTTACCCAAAATCTGAAAACGAGAGTACTTTGAGTACTCTGCATGCAAACCTGCCGTGTCCATCACACATTTGAAGGATGCTGGTGTGGTGTGGTGGGAGAAGGCGCGGCAGGGTGCTGGTGCTTTCACATCTGCGCCTATTGAAAAATGTGGTGCCCTCCCACCCCAGCATGACATGGGGTGCACAGAGGGGTGGGAAGCCACATTCTTGTTTTGCTGCCTGGGGCGCTGCCGCCACTACGGCCGCCCTTGGATAAGAGAAGACATAGGATGAGGTGGCTTTTCTGTGAGTGGATATGTAGAATGTGAAGAGGTGAGAACCACAGTCGGAACCCTGTGGAGCACCTACCGGTGGAGGGAAATTGGTGTAGGGGCCAATCTTCCAAGAGAATAAGATGGAAGGGTCCACGCAGTAAAAGCCTGCAGATTATGGTAGTGCTCGACCGCACAGGTAGGCCATGCCGTTACTAGAGCAGGCAGTGAAGGACCCCAGACTTGCCTACTGATCAGATGGGGCAGTGCAGGGATAGGGGGTACTGGAATTTTCTACTTCAGCCAATTTAGCTGCCAGCCCCATGTGCACCCTATCCACTCTCACACATGTCTCTACTGCGTCCATAGTGTGACACACTCCATATGTGTCTCTAATACCTTACTAAATGTACCTTTTGCACCCTCCTAGTGTGCACTCACACATGCCTGATGTGGAACATGCCCCATATTCCATCTGTATCCTACCACATGCCCGTCCTCTTGTGCTTGAACACACATTGCCCCCTGCACAATCCCACATGTCCCTCCTGCTGCCCCCCCTACTTATGAGCATGTTGCTGGCCTCTCACTTGTGCCTACTGCTGTGCTCACAGACAAGCCTCCCCTGACCTCCCAAATGCACCTCCATTGTTGAAACCTTCCATGTATGCCTCATGTATCATACTGCACATGTGATTGCTGTACTCTGCCACATCTCTGTCTGCTGTGCCATCACGCCTTTTCCCCGTGGCACACTCCCTGTGTACTTACTCTATCTTCCATGTCTCCTGTGCTCTCCTGCCGTTCCGTCCTTTTGTGTGCCTCAGTGGCACCCCCATTGTACTCCACTACGCATTCCCCCTGTGCATTCCTGCATGTGTCTCCCATGTGGCACCTCAAGGTGGGCCTCTGCTGTGCCCTCACGTACAGGTGCCTCCTATGCGTTCGAATATGCGTCTCCTGCTGTTCCTTCACTTGTGCCTCCTGCACTCTTCTGGTGTGCCCTTATGCATGTTCCCCTCCCCATACGCCTCTTGTACTCTCCCACATTACCACCATGTAATGCTCTAAAACACATCCCCCTGTGCACTGCCACATGTGCCTATCGCTGTGTGCCCATCACAAGAGCCATTATTATTTAAAAAACATGGTTTAAGTTAAACCATGTTTTTTAAATAATGCATTATGCTTTAAATGAAATACGATGGCGTTATATGCCTTTGCACCCGCGATTCTGCCCTATTAATTATCCGTTTAAGAGGGCAGAATCACGGGTGGCAAAGGCATAACGCCACGCCATTGTATTTCATTTAAAGCAGAATGCATATGCATTATTTAAAAAACATGGTTTAGGCAGAATCGCAGGCTGCAATGGCATAACCCCATCCTATTTCATATCAAGCAGACTGCATTATTTAAAAAACCATGTTTTTTAAATAATGCATTTCTGCTTGACGTGGAATACGATGGCGTTATGCCTTTGCCATCCGCGATTCTGCCCTCTTAATAAACCGTTTAAGAAGGCAGAATCGCGGGCGGCAAAGGCATATAACGCCATCGCATTTCATGTAAAGCAGAATGCATTATTTAAAAAACATGGTTTAACTTAAACCATGTTTTTTAAATAATGCATTTTGCTTTACATGAAATACGATGACGTTATGCCTTTGCCGCCCGCGATTCTGTCCTCTTAAACTGTTTAAGAGGGCAGAATCGCGGGCGGCCGTAAATCAATGTATAGCAGGCTTAGCTAGCAAGGCCTGCACACACACCGCGGGCCCCGCAGCGGCACAGCCGACCGAGCCGACCTGGCTCTGCCAGGTCTGCCTGAGCCTGAGGCTGCTGCCTGCACAGGGCACCACGCACACACCCACGCCGTAACAGCAGCCAGACCACAGGCCAGGCTCAACTTACCCACTCAGCAGCAGGCAGCACACACTCACACAGCACACACACGCACCTCGAGCCCCACTAGTCAACACACAGACAGAGCCACAGCCACCTTACTCACGTGGTAGAAAGAAGCTCAAGCTGGCCTTCTCGGGAGGAGCGAGTGTCCGCGTCAGTCTCTTCTTCTTCTGGTGAAAAACACGTGCAATGGTGCAAACTGCAAAGCCAAAATGGAGGACCACAAGCACACCGCAGCACCGTGCTCATAGCTGTGGCCATGCCCCTCCTCCTCTGATTGGATGAAGGCCAGAGGTCACAAGAGATTTACAGAAGTCACTGGCCAATCAGCAGTGGTCGCTCTTGCGACCTCTGGTGACCCCTAAATGACGTCCATGCTATTAAAGCCTGTCCAATCTGCTGTGGCCTTGGTGCTCATGCCTGAATCTGCATGTATAACATCCCCATGTTATTGCATTGTGTTATGGTGCATATGCCATGTCTCCTCTCTCTGTACTTTATTACCAATATTCTCACTGTTCTGGTTATTTATAGCACTCCCCTGTGCTTTTATTTGCAATCTACTCCTCTCCCTTGCTCTCATCCCACAGCCCTTTCTTTCTACTGGCTTATTTCCTTGCCTTCTGCTTTAATTTCTATGACTGTGTGCATCTGCTCTTCCCTTTGGTAGCTCACTGAAACCTTTTAGCATGATTATCCCATGCATGTCTTATGATTTATGCTCTTTCAAAATGTCCCAAAATGAGATTAACATATCAGGGTACTCTAATGTGTGCTTACCAAAGAAGGTATCTAATATTAACTCCAAAATAACTATCAATTCTCTTAATATGGGTAGTGACTCGTGTGTCTTTTAAGCGGTAACATAATGGGACCATTCGAGTTCACATATATGCAATAATTGGGGGCAGCTTCTAGTATACAACAGTAAACTCACAAATGGTCTCTTTGGCAAAATCAAAAATAACATTCTAAATATATACCTTTGCTTGACTAAACAGCCAGGGGCTTAATTATCCCACAATACCGTAAAATTCAATCGAATGCTTCTCTAGCACCTGGCTTCAATAACCATGCACAAATGAAAAAACGTTGTTTTCAAAACTTACTCAATTGTCAATTTCTTCAGCTGAAATGTGTCATTCGGACGTACAGCTGAACTTCCTTATTCTTAAAACACAAGCATTACATGTGTATATCACAAAAATCCTTACAAAACGAAAATAAATCAATTCATTGAGTTCTAGTTCAAAACTATATTGCCGTAAGGGTGCGAGTCAGCCCTGGCTCACTTACAGCTTGGTACAAAAAATAGGAATATTTTCCAAAAGAATACAAAAAAAATCCCCAAACATATATATATCAGCTTTGGCCCTACTGAATATCACTTGTCTCAGTCATATCTTCATGACTTTGTATGCATTCTCCTGTTTCAATGTTAATACACATACATACATTTTCCTAAATTGCCCATGACTTCGCTAGTGTTTCATAAAAGATATTCTCAACAGCATACTGCTGTTTCTCTGTGCAAGCTGATACATAGCTGCTTTGACTTGCAGAGCTACCTCATGTTTTTCAAAATTCATGCAGCCTTGACTTCCTGCAACTATTCAATCACTTCTTGGCTTTGTGTCAGCACAAGGAGCCTTGACTAATCTTCTTTATGTTCGGTTTGGAACATAAATCTCATTTTTCATGATGCGTAGCATTTATCAACTACGTACTTTAAAATTAATATATTTCTACCTTCTGTTTATTTTAGATCATGTCATCTACAAAACTGTCTTCATTTATTCAAACAGAAAAGGAAATCACTGTCGGAGTTTGGCTCATAACTCAGTTTAAAGACTTTTTTTCAACTACGCACTTTTTTCCCAGCCATGAAAATAAATGACTTATCTGTTCCTTCTTTTTAATGTTTGGCTTGTCGGTTTTCTATTGTTCAAAGCATTTCAGTTTGTGAAAAGCCTTCTCATTGTGCATGTATACATTTGAACCCTTTACCTGATTTCAGTCGCTTGTTTTAAAGGTGCAAAACGAGTCACAATTTGACTGCATATTTTTTACCCAATTTTTTACACAACCTTCAAACATCTCAAAACAACAAATATGAGCGTGCTCCAACAATCGCCACTCAAACCTCTTACTTATCCAGTTATCTCTGTCTGTCTCTGGATTGGTACCAACCACTTCCCTAGATAGATAGTATAACTTCTTGACTTTGTCTCAATTCTTACACAACTGTTTTTGTCACTCCTTGACACCTTATTTCAACACAAAGATATAAACAGACAAACCAGTCGACTCTTTACATAAAAACCATGGTGATCACCCTTTGTCATCTTGCCCCTACTTAATACTCTGCTAACAGAGTTTAGGTTGTCACTTTATGCAGACCTGTCCTGCACATAGCCTAGTTTACTCTGATTGGGGTGTGAGACAATCTCTTCTAAACCCCTTGGGTTAGGACTCTTTTGGGCAATATCTCTCTCTCTCTCTCTCTTTACACAATATTCCCTGTCACTCCTGTTACTTTTAAAATTACCACAACCCCGTCCCCTTAATATGTATATGATCATATTTTATTTTCTGTTGCTCTGTCCCCCATAATACATACCATAATTCACGGATACCAAGTGAGCCATGCTGATGCTCATGGGCAGACTCCCCTGATAGAAATGAGAGCACACTGTATTTTTCCACTCGCTTTGTCTCTTTTCAAGCATCTCTGCCAGCACACGAACATGAAGCCTGGGTCATTGTCCCTGAATCTTTATGAAAGACTTTAGGGCCCAACCTGGAGGTGCCAAGTGAACAGGGAGATCTCTTCCTATCAAGCGTTCTGGCATCTATACATTCTGCTCAGAGACAGCAACAAAAGAAGTCAGGCAAGTAGCCAGGAGGTTTCCCCAGAAGTCTTTATTAGATGAGATTAGAAGACACTCTAGAAAAGCACACAGCACATTTTGCCTTCAACTGTCAAGGCGAAGTCCGTCCCAACGCGGAAGTAGCAAGAACTCCTACCTCCCCTTGACGGTCTTGGCGCCTGGATTAGTTAAAACACAGGTCACCGCAACCCCCACGGGGAAAGAGGGTTAGGGTCCACGGATTGGATAGGTTTCGGGATGGTAGGATAACCGGATTGAGGTTTAGGGAGATGTTATGGGTAGGGAGAGGGTTTTAGGGTCAAGTTGTTCCCAGACTCTGACCTTCTGAGTCTGGACTACCTTCTCCTTGGTAGTTGCCTTTGTAACTCCTTGGGCATTCATTCAGTCATGTATTCTTACCACATGCATGCTTTACCCTCAGACTGGAACCCAGCACTTGTTCTCCACATTCACAAGTTTGCCCAGTCTTGGCTTTTTCTGTAAAACACAATATTCTATCGGGCTGGCTTCTATCTACAAATCACGTCTGCCCCTTGTTAAATACACCACAAGTAAACATATGTTCAGATACAATGCTTTGGTCACATAATGCACTTAGCTCTAGTGTTCTGAGTCTTCCAGCGCGCTTCTTCCGCCCGCCGGCTCCGCAGACTGTGCGTTGCGAAACGATCTGGTCGTTGTCGATAGCGGCTCACTCCTGACAAAAAGGGAGAAAATTAGCTTTGCCCTTTCACGCCTTGTGGCCTTTCACAAATGCTCGCTACTGCGAATACTGCATAGAATGGCCCGCAACAGGCGAGCATACTGCTACGTTTGCACCCGCAACTGGCGAATGCATGTCACATGCAAAGTTAGTGGGTTAGTTAGTTCGCGAGCTTTCGCGTATCTCCCCCGCAGTGTGTACGTTTTCTCAAAAGTCACTGGTAAGCGGAGTCTCTTTCCAGTGCACACTTCCCTCTGGTTAACTTAAAAAGCAGGCAATGTACTTATCTTTGACATCGCGGGGCCTGAAGGTGTGTCCAGTGGCGAGGGCGGCCCCGCGAGAAGTTTCACCGGAGCTCCGTGAGATGCGTCCTCTCGGCAGCAGAGACGAGCACGGACGAGCTTTCTGGGATCGCGCATGCGCGGTAGTGTCTTCGCGCATGCGCGTTGTGTCGGGCGTTGTCCTGGGCGTTCCTGGGCTGCTGGAGCTGTAGTTTCAGGCCCGGGGCTGCTGGGAAGCATAGTCTTCCTGGTTTTCTGTGTCCTGCACACCCTGTACCCCTACACCAAGTACATCTGCAATGGGGACAAAGGTGGCAGCGACTCAGAAACGTTCCACCCACAATCCCAGTAACCACCCTACCTTTATTCTTACCATGTGGGCGTGATGCAGGCCGTGGGTTTCTGACAGTACATCCCCTCCCCGCAGAAGGGCCAGGTTTTGTGGGATGATTGTGATGAAATAAACGTACCAATCTTGGGGCATGCACATTGGTGGCAGGTTCCCAGGACCTATCCTCAGGGCCAAACCCCACCCAATCAACCAAGTAATGCAATCTACCTCGCCTCACTCGTGAGTTCAGTATGGCCTTTACTTCGTACTCTGGGTACCCTTCTATGAGGACAGGTGGTGGTCTTTCCATGCGCATATGGGGTTTTGCTGGTTTTAGGAGCGCTACGTGAAACACAGAGTGAACCCTCATGTGGTCTGGAAGGCGAAGTCGCATCGCTACTGGGTTAACCACTTGTGTAATGCGAAATGGGCCTATGAAGCGGGGCTTCAATTTTCGGGAACCTGAGAGGTGCAAATGTCGTGTTGAGAGCCAAACCTTATCACCCACTTGATAATCATACTTCTTGGTTGTGTTCTTGGCTGTGATCAGGTTTTGTCGGGCCTTTTTCCAGACCTGCTTTAACTGGGCTACTTTGGTTTGTACTGAGGGCAATGCATCCGGAATTCGTTCTCCACTTGGTTGCACGAATGGGTTGTATCCGTAAGTCATGAAAAAAGGAGAATATCCTGTGGAGGCATGTTGAGAATTGTTATAGGCTTGTTCTGCTAACCACAAGAGTTCAACCCAACCCCCTTCAGTGCCATGTGTAAAACAGCGAAGGTACTGTTCTAGCGTCTGATTCAGTCGCTCAGTCTGACCGTCGGTCTCGGGGTGGTAACTACTAGACATCTGCAACTGTATTCCTATTTTCTTACAGAAATGCCTCCAAAACCTTGACGTAAATTGCGTTCCCCGGTCCGAGACTATGTGTTGTGGTATTCCGTGCAGGCGAACGACATGTTGTAGAAAAAGATTTGCAAATTCCTCCGCCGTCGGCTGGCCGCTACTGGGTATGAAGTGAGCGAGTTTAGTAAATGAATCTATCACTACTAATATCGTGGTTTGACCCTGATCCGGGGGCAATTCAACAATGAAGTCTAATGATATGGTATGCCACGGCTGTGAGGGAGTGGGTAAAGGTCTCAATAGTCCTGCTGGTTTCTTATGATCTGTTTTATTTCGAGCACATATTTCGCAATTCGCCACATATTCTCGCACGTCTTTGTGTAAGTTGGGCCACCAATAGTGTCGTTGAAGTAATTCTTGTGTTTTGTGCACCCCCGGGTGGCCAGCCAGTGGGGAGTCATGGCACCATTTGAGGGCTTGAGCCTGTAGACTCTTAGTCGGTAAATATACTTCTTTGCCTTGGAACGGTATGCCTTCTTGTAAAGAACGTTTTAACTGTGGGTTTTCCCATTGAAGTAACTCTTTCGCTGTCATGGCATTCCCCACCTGTTCCAGCAAGGTATTGATTACGCTTCCTACGATCTTGGTTAAGGGCACAATGGGCCTCATTAGGACCCAGGCGGATTTCGCGGTGCTAAATGCACCGCGAAGCACGGCGGAAAGCCGTCGATAGCGCCATGGGGGTTGGCGGATTTACCGCCCCATTCCGACCTCGGCGGAGCGGTAAATCCCCAATCCCCATTCTGCCCTTCCCCATTCCCATTCTTGCCCCATAGGGTATAATGGGAGTGGGGAAGGAGTTAATTACGCCACCGTAAAATACGGTGGCGTAATTAACAACGAGGTCCCGTAGCGCCATGGTTTTCTCCGCCTGGTAAAACCAGGCGGAGAAAACCTCCATGGCGCTACGGGAACTCGTAGTATGGCGGAGAGGTACGCCATGCACTACGCTGGCGTAAAACCCTCTCCGCCAGGGTCCTAATGAGGCCCAATGGGTTTTGCCGCTTCCTCAGGTCTAGGAGAAACTGATGGTTCCGGATATCTGGAAAGTATGTCTGCCTTCTTGTTCTCCTGTCCGGGTCGGTATGTTACCATGAAATCAAAGTCTGCAAAATACATTGCCCATCGTAACTGCCGTGGAGTGAGAGCTCTTGCTGACTTCAGGAATTGAAGATTGCGGTGATCCGTCAGCACCGTTATGGTGTGCCTTGCTCCCAGCAAATAGTGCCTCCATTCTACGAAAGCCGCCTTTATGGCTAGTAGCTCGCGATCTGCAATGGTGTAGTTTTGCTCTGCAGGGTTAAGTTTTCTTGAGTAATAAGCGACTGGGTGCAAACGTCCTGATTGGTCTCGTTGCGATAATATCGCTCCCAACGCATAGCTCGAAGCGTCCGTTTCCACCAGAAATGGTAACGTTGGATCCGGATGTAACAGAACGGGGGCTGTAGTGAACGCCTCCTTTAGTACCTTGAAACTGTGTTCTGCCTCCGTATCCCACACAAATTTTTTCCCTTTCTTGAGCAGACGGGTCATGGCTAAGCTTTTCTCCGCAAACCCCTGGATAAACCTTCGGTAGAAGTTTGCAAATCCTAGTACTGACTGCAGTTCCTTAACATTCTGCGGGGCTGGCCAATCCAGAATTGCTTGTACCTTATGCGTATCCATTTTTACGCCTTCGGGAGAGAGTATAAAGCCCAAGAATTCCACTGTGGTGCAATGAAACGTACATTTTTCCAATTTAGCGAACAGATGGTGCTCTCGTAAACGTTGTAGAACGGATCTGACATGTTGCACATGTTCTTCCTTATTCCGGGAGTAGATCAGTATGTCGTCGATATAAACAACGACAAAAATGTCTAAGAAACCACGTAGGACTTCATCCAAGAAGTGTTGGAAGGCGGCGGGTGCGTTACAGAGACCGAATGGCATGACCTGGTACTCATACAGTCCAAATTTCGTTCTGAAGGCGGTCTTCCATTCGTCCCCTTCACGCACCCGCACCAGGTGGTAAGCACCTCGTAAGTCCAACTTAGTGTACATTGTGGCTCCTCGTACTTGATCCAACAGGACCGGTATCAATGGTAGGGGGTACCGATTCTTGATTGTTATGCGGTTTATCGCACGGTAGTCGATACACGTCCTGAGATCTCCAGTTTTCTTCGGAACGAAGAATAATGGTGAAGAAACGGGAGAGGTGGAGTGACGGATAAACCCATTCTGGAGGTTGGTGTCTATATACTCTTTGAGATGTTGGTTCTCGGATTCCGTCAAGGCGTAAATCCTGCTACACGGCAGGGCGGCTCCTGGTTCCAGATCTATCCTACAGTCAAACGACCTGTGCGGTGGTAGAGTTTCTGCCGCCTTTTTACTAAAAACATCTTGAAACTCTTGGTATTCTTGTGGTAATCCCACTAGCGGCTCTCCCTTGTTTTCCTGTGTGGCCCCTAGAACCTGCACCATATGTCCCAATTGTTTCGTGCACTGTGTACGGCAGAGACTAGAAGAGAAACACACTGTTCCACGTGCCCAGTCAATCGCCGGGTTATGTAACGCCAGCCAAGGTAGCCCCAGGATGAAACCGAACTGGGGGGCGGCGATGACATCGAATCGAATGCGCTCTTTATGCCCTTGGATGTTCAAAATCATCTCCCCCGTTTGCTGTGTCACTGGTCCTGATGTCAACAGAGATCCATCGACTGATCGAACCTCCTCATGTATGTTCTTAGTGGCAACTGGTAAACCCAATTTAACAGCATAATCAGAGTCCACAAAGTTACCGGTTGCTCCTGAATCCACCATTAACGTGATGGCTTGATCCCTTTGGCGTGTCTGAAGAATTCCAGTAACGGTAACATGGGCTTTGTGTACCTGTGTCACGTTACCCAATAAATGCTTGGGGGCACTGTGATGATTTTGGCTCGGCAGATCCCCCCCCCTTACTGGCGAGCATTGGCGTTTCCCGACGAAGTGGTGTTCTTTGGTTTAGCCCCACATTCCTTCACAAAGTGTCCTGACTTGCCACAGTACATACACAGCTTTTCTCTTCTGCGTTTCTCTTTTTCTTCTTTGGAGAGTGGTCCGCGGATCGTTCCGATTTGCATGGGTTCAACTTCCGAAGTCTTCTCTGTTGCTTTTGAACCAGGTGCAGCTCTTGGATAATCCGCTCTTGTCGAATACTGTTTGGTCTCCCATTTACGTCTGTCTTGCTTCCTTTCTCCTTGCCTGTGATCTAAACGTAGGGCTGACTCTATCATTCCCGTGCAGGTGGTTGGTTGCGGGTCCACCTGCACTATTAGGTCTTTCAACTCCTCCCTAAGGCCTTGATAAAAAAGGGCCAGTCTTTTTTCATGGGGCCACTCTGCTTCAACCACTAATCTATTGAATGTTGTCACATACCAAATGAGTTCCCTACTTCCCTGCCGTAAGGTGAGTAACTCTCAGTCCCGGATCGAGGAGGCCGCCTTCCTATTAAACATTTTACCGAATTCCTCCTGAAATTCCCCCCAATCATACAGTAAAGCATCGTCTTTTTGTACTAGGGGGGTAGCCCATGCCGCAGCATCCCCCGTGAGGTACGAAATCACGAAGACTGTGCGGGACTGGGCCGAACGAAAGATTGTTGATTTAGTCAAGAAATGCAACTGGCATTGGGTCATAAATATGGAGAATTTCTGTGGGTCTCCCCCGTACCTTTCTGGGGTGGCTAAGGGCATGGGCGGCTCCGTGGTCACTTGAACCTGTACTGGAGTAGGGGGAGGCCCATCTGGCGGCGGTCTACCTTGTGCCGTGATTTCCTGCACACGGTGAGCTAGTGTAGCATAATCCTGCCTTGTCGCTTCTAAAGCATCTTTTAGTTCATGTAGGACGCGAGCTATGTCTTCCATGGTGCCGGAGTTCGTGCTACTTGGGCGTGTGAAAATATGTGGGTCCGTGCTTCTGTCAAGGCGAAGTCCGTCCCAACGCGGAAGTAGCAAGAACTCCTACCTCCCCTTGACGGTCTTGGCGCCTGGATTAGTTAAAACACAGGTCACCGCAACCCCCACGGGGAAAGAGGGTTAGGGTCCACGGATTGGATAGGTTTCGGGATGGTAGGATAACCGGATTGAGGTTTAGGGAGATGTTATGGGTAGGGAGAGGGTTTTAGGGTCAAGTTGTTCCCAGACTCTGACCTTCTGAGTCTGGACTACCTTCTCCTTGGAAGTTGCCTTTGTAACTCCTTGGGCATTCATTCAGTCATGTATTCTTACCACATGCATGCTTTACCCTCAGACTGGAACCCAGCACTTGTTCTCCACATTCACAAGTTTGCCCAGTCTTGGCTTTTTCTGTAAAACACAATATTCTATCGGGCTGGCTTCTATCTACAAATCACGTCTGCCCCTTGTTAAATACACCACAAGTAAACATATGTTCAGATACAATGCTTTGGTCACATAATGCACTTAGCTCTAGTGTTCTGAGTCTTCCAGCGCGCTTCTTCCGCCCGCCGGCTCCGCAGACTGTGCGTTGCGAAACGATCTGGTCGTTGTCGATAGCGGCTCACTCCTGACAAAAAGGGAGAAAATTAGCTTTGCCCTTTCACGCCTTGTGGCCTTTCACAAATGCTCGCTACTGCGAATACTGCATAGAATGGCCCGCAACAGGCGAGCATACTGCTACGTTTGCACCCGCAACTGGCGAATGCATGTCACATGCAAAGTTAGTGGGTTAGTTAGTTCGCGAGCTTTCGCGTATCTCCCCCGCAGTGTGTAAGTTTTCTCAAAAGTCACTGGTAAGTGGAGTCTCTTTCCAGTGCACACTTCCCTCTGGTTAACTTAAAAAGCAGGCAATGTACTTATCTTTGACATCGCGGGGCCTGAAGGTGTGTCCAGTGGCGAGGGCGGCCCCGCGAGAAGTTTCACCGGAGCTCCGTGAGATGCGTCCTCTCGGCAGCAGAGTCGAGCACGGACGAGCTTTCTGGGATCGCGCATGCGCGGTAGTTTCTTCGCGCATGCGCGTTGTGTCGGGCGTTGTCCTGGGCGTTCCTGGGCTGCTGGAGCTGTAGTTTCAGGCCCGGGGCTGCCGGGAAGCGTAGTCTTCCTGGTTTTCTGTGTCCTGCACACCCTGTACCCCTACACCAAGTACATCTGCAATGGGGACAAAGGTGGCAGCGACTCAGAAACGTTACACCCACAATCCCAGTAACCACCCTACCTTTATTCTTACCATGTGGGCGTGATGCAGGCCGTGGGTTTCTGACATCAACCTGCTTATATAGGCTTATTTGGATGATGCAACATCCTTATGCAAATGACTACTTGGTCAAAGGATGCTTCTGATAGGTTCTCTTAGCAAGGGGAAACACCCCCCTTTCCATACAATTGGAAAATGTATCTGGCGCACCCCAAGCCCACATTAGTTTACTTGGCATTAACACTGGCTGTCTGACGTATAGACGGATAGGCTATTTTAAACCCGGCTGAACACAATTACAACATTCTTCAACTTCTGCCAAAAACAATTTTAATCACATCACTGTCAATCCTTTACCTACTTTGTGAGGTCCTGCCAAGTTTAGTTATCCTTTATACAATGGAAAAATAAATAGGCCCAATGATATGGTGCCAAGTAAGGCAGCTGGTCTGTTCAAATTGGTAATTTCCCTTGCCTTTATTTGACTTCATCAATCTTGTCTGCTTTTCCTGTCAAATTCCAAGATTAACCTCCTAGACTTAATTATCTAACAGTGAGATGCTGCCAAAGACCATTTCTTATTAACATGAGTCAGGATTTCCACACCTGTCCTTAACACTAGACACCATTTTGTACAAGAGGTATCCATTTTGAAATATATCTGTGTCTGCCTACTGTATTAATTCTTCAGGGAGCCATTACTTATTTATTTAAGCATTTCTCACTTTGAATCCCTTATTTATAACATATTTCTATAACTCATGATATGTGTGTGCCATTTAAAGCACCCTTGACTTCCTGGGTCATTTTAACCCAGATATGTACTGGCTAGTTCACTTTTTACCTTTAATAAAAGGGACTATAATCCTTATTTCTGCAATAATGGAGCCATTGATCTGCCTATGATATTATATGTACTTAGAAGAGGGGGCGAGGGGTTGGTGCCCCTATACATAGGTTTTGGCTTAACGGTGTTGCTCTGGTGACAATGAGTGCAATCAAAATAGATTGCAATGTATAGTGGCTGATGGCCAATGTGTATTAATGCACATCCGCTTCAGTGATATGTCATCATTTCCTCCTTTTGCATGCTTCTGGAATTGTGACTTGCTGAAACATGTGTGCCTTTGTTGTGATTGCCTCTTTTGCCAGTTTACTGGAAAGAGTCCCATATGTTCCAGTCTACAGAACTCTGTTTGTTATTCTCTACTCTTTTGTTGGTTTGAGCTATTAGGGGCCACCTATAAGTCATAAACAATTTAATTGGAGTACAGAGAAGGAGAAATGGCATATGAGGAGGGACATAAAGCTTGAAAGTGTTTGGTTATTTGCCCACCTATTGACTGCTCATGGCCATGCTAATCCCTATGGCCATTCCCACTCAGTTTCTGTCCCACCCCACCAAAAACACCTCCTCATGGGAACGCTTTAAACTCGCTTTGGTTAAGCCTTACCATCAAACTTTGCACTCAAAGTGCCTGCCAGTGTTTTTCAAACCAGTATTCTGAAAGTTAATGACTTGATTGGTGCAGTAAACACGCTACTAATGTGATAAGAATGTCTGAACCAGGTTTGCCTTCAGCCACTCAATTTATAAGCACTATGCGTGTTCTTAACTGAAGTTGTGTTAAAAACAAGCATTGACAAAGCCAACAGTGTTGGCTTGCCTATAAGTATGAGGCATTTGCCAGGTACTTCTGTTAGATGCCCAGGTACTCACACCATTTTGCACCGGCTACCATCAATGGTCAGTTAATACCCTTACGGCTGTACCTGAGAAGTGCTTTCCCATGCCTACCAAAACTGCCAATGTTTCTTTCAAGTGTTTGTATGCCTGTTTTGTGTCAAATTCTTTAACACTTTTGATCACTAATGGTGTGAGCTTTATTGAGTTCCTTTGCGCATGGCATCCAGTGTATGTGGCAATGAGACTCTCATCTTCACATATGGCAGCGAAAAGCTAATAGCTTTGTTAGCACTTATTAGTTTTGTCTTCTAGTGCCATAGGTATGAGTACATTGGTTAATTATAGCCTCTCCTTATCTACATTCTTGTCACATGGGGTGATTTAACACTGACATTTCTCCCTGCAAAAGCGTCTGTCTGAAAAGTAATAATTGTTTTATACTCCAACCAGGCTCACAGAGACAGCCCCCCATATTTCTTCTCAGACTATCAAAATGGACACTATCCAAGGCAAACAAGGTGACGGATGGGAGTAAAATGGACAAGATCACTGTCTACGCCCTGGGCTGCCAAAGTCAGAAACAAGTCAGTTCACGAGGAGTCAACTTGATCGATAGGATACCTGGGAAGGAGGCACACTAACAGGGAACAGGTGTGGAGGGGTCTAGTCCAGGAGGAGAACAATTTCAAAGAACAGGACGGAAGACTGCAGCAGACACAAAGGGATACTGTGTAAGGTCTAAGTCTGTCAACCAAACGGCATGCAGATGTAAATGGTTACCGGCTAAAGTGTGCATCTGAGAATCCAAACCCGTAAGCACATATTTTGGGGAAGCAAAAGGGGCGTGCGTAGGACCAGAATCCCAGATCAGGTCACTCAACATGCTATCTCTTCAAGCCTGGCGATTTGCATAACAGCAAAGAGCATTTTGGGGACATAAAAAAGCCCACAATTGTATATTTGAAATATGTCTGCAATACTGATTAAGCAAAAAAACCTTTTGGAAGTTGGGGTCTCCACTCTATCATTTGTCGCAATACTCACCCTAATAAAAAAAGGACTTTGAATTGTAAGACATATTTACCACTTTGGCCAGCTTCTGAACAGGATGTGAGGCTTTGGCTGCTTTTGCTCAGAACTCTTAATTTTAAACGTCCAGTCTTGCTGGGTTGGGCTCGCATAGTCTCTGGGGTTTGGTCTTCAGACAAACTTTACCAGAACGCTCATTATTGTTACGTCCCATTTCCTACCAACGACAACAGAAAAGCTACACTGTGTGCCTGGGTTGATATCCACAACCAAGATGGCCACTGAATGTACCAAATGGGAAATTAGATATACAGAAAGAACAACACTTTGAAATGAAGCACTTGACCCCGGCCCAGCTTCAACTGTTCAACAAGGTGGGCATGTTGTTTTTCGAAAGCTAAAATAATACTCTATTTTACAGCGTTGATAGACAAAGTTCAAAAGTCACATAATAAACCAGTTTGATAATGCACAAGGCATCCCTGGTGCAACATCTAAAGAACAAATGTTATAACTACCTTCATTTTGCTCATCATGAATGGAAGCCTACACGTGCTAGAGTGCAAAGCGAGGGTTATGTACAAGGCACTGGGCTGATTCACACCTCTCTTTATTGTTGACAGGATCTGCTTGAGCTGAGGTTCTGGGGGCATGTGGGGGATTCCAGGATTCTGTCTTGCATCCAGAGATCTGCAGGCTCCTGGAGGTACGCTGCTTACTCCTCCTACTTTGCTGGTTGTCCTGTCCTTTATTTTCCCTCCCAACCTGTCCTTCTGTCCCCTGAGTGGTTGCCCATGTACTGGCCCTCCTCTCTGCTATAGTACCATCTGTAGGCTATTCCCGCGCCACTACCTTGTACGGCGTGGTGTTTGGGACTGTCCGCATTACTCTGGGGGATAATAGGATTCCTGTTTTTATTGACTCTCTGTCCGGTGTCATTAGGGATCCTTTGGTGGTTGTCCTCTCTCGTGATGAGGTCTGACGTGCGTCCATTAATCGGTCAGGCCGCAAGCTCGCCTGTGTTCCATCCCGGCCCGCCGTGGTTCTCGCAGTGTTTCCATCTCTGGGTACTCCACATTGAGGTGTTAATTAGTGCGGGTTCGCTGGATGGAGGTGGATCCTCCTCCTCTTGCAGCATTCTCTGCACCTCCACATTCAGGTATCTCGGGGTTGGCGTACTTTGTTTTTCCCAGGGGTCACTCCGGTTTTTGTGGCGGTACCTTGTCTGGTTTCTCAACTCCTCTGGTGCTAGGATGGTTGTTCTGATGGTTGCCAGGTGACAAAGACATATAACAAAATAGTTTGTGTGGCACCCGCTTAAAGTTCCCAAAAAAGCTAACTAGTATCATAGAAATCATAGAAACAAGTAGATATGTGAAAAGCAGAGTGGGTTATGTTAGAAATCATGTAGCTGGTACCTTGGAATAGTACACTGGCAATGTGTGGGCCTCTGAGAAGCCGATGAACCCATTACCAGTGCGGCAGCACCTATTGGGGTCTTGCCGCAGACAATGCTCATTTCAACTATTTTTCTGTGGTGCTCAAAACAAATAGACAAATGAAAAAGTATATACCAGTCAGTGCAAGGGCCCATTGAAGGTCTGTGGGGGACTGTACCCTGGGCAGCGCACCACCGGCACCCTATTGTGACAGCTCAGTCGGCGGGATACCACACATGCCATAGTCTGCCCCGCCCCCTGGCGAGGGCACACGTGTAGCGCATAGACCCATGGTGTCCTTTGGAAGGAGTTCAGGAGAATCCCAGGCACTGTGCGCCCCCCCCCCCCATAATGGAGTGCAGGTGCAGCCTGCAGTCTGTCTTGCTGGTGCATCCACCACCTAAGGCTTAGAAACTAATCAAAACATAGACGTGTAGACATTTTTAATGAGTATTTGCATTCATTCCATTGTTTTAAAACTCACTATATTTTGTTTTGTAAACGAAAAACAAACAATCTTATAATTCAAGTAAAGTTTTTGTTGATTGTAAATGTTGAATTGGTTGCTTTTATATCATTTTACAACACTCTCAGGAAGTCCAACAGCGACGAGGATTAAGGTTAGAGAAAGGCAGATATAGGTATTTGTGACAGAATCTGGTCAGAGCGAGATAGCCTGAATTTTTTAGATTTTTCATTAATAAAAAGATGTGGTTAAATCTATTTATGGAAGGGATATCTCCTAATTAGATGCCCCCTTTTATAAAGTGTCATGCGAAAATCATAGAGCACACATGTGTCTGTTGTAACTGTCTTCTGACATTCACAGCAACTCTCATGCAGTGGCAGCAGTGCAGGTTCAAAGGTCACATATACACTTCTGCCAACTGCTAGTACACAAAGATTCCACAGTCAGATGTGGCTTTTTAATCATCTGCACCTATGATTCATAACATTTGAACTGTTTACCCTAGTCAGCCTGGTGGCACTTTAAACTTTACATATAAGCCTTTTCTGGTTATGAAATAGTGGCTCATGGGATCACACAATTACAATTATACAGCCACACCATTTAGTGTGAAATTGTTGTCAGTTTGGTGAGCAGTGTACCAGTCCTGGAAGAGCTGGTGTGGATTATCTGTCTGGTGGATTATCTGTCTGGTGCCTTCACAACAACCACTTGGGTCTCACCACCAAGAAGCTCCTCTTTTGATCCCCTGAGGAAGGCAACACCTTCCTTCAGGGCAAAGGAACACTCACTGGGAGGTCTGGAGAGTAGCCAGAGGAGAAGATCAGGACAAGAGCTGGGTGCTACCATCTTGGCCATTTTGCTACGGCTCCCTAAACCTCCTGCCCCTGTCCACTTACTTTAGACAAGGCACTCTGGGTATGACATCAGAAGCCAAAGGACACTTGTTCCATCAACCTGGATTGAATCCCTGACAACAGGCTTGCTTTGGACTAATCTGCTGTTGCACTTTGCCTTTATAAGGGTAGGTATCCCTACCTTTAGTTTATTAATCCCTGAACTTGGAAAGATTCACCTGGAACTCTGGGATACAGTTCATTCCAAAGTCCTTTGCCGTACCATAGGAGAGGAACACTCTTCTCCAAATACAACCTCAGGTGCACATTTGGGCTAACACTGCTGTGTACCAAGGTCTCTTGGCTCCTGTGCATTGGAACCAAGATCATGCTCACTGAAGTTGAAGGACTGCATGTAGGGACCAGACAGATTAATCTGGAGTGGAAGTACAGAAAAACACCCCCTCCAAGGACTTAGAAGACCAGAAGCAGCTCAGATTCCTGCTAACCACCTCAGAACTTCTTTAAGCTGTCTTAACCTTGATCGACTCACTTTGAACCTCTACAGGAACTGCTTTGCTGGTTTTGGCACGCCATGACTCATTGAAGCAGACAACCTCGACTTGACCTGATTATTGGTCTGAATCCATGGAAGCAACCAACTTGAATGCTGACTTGTCCTGCTGGAAGGCATCGACTTGCCCATCTTGACTCAGCAGAAACATTGTCTTATCGCCAACTCGATTGCCCACTAAAACCGCTGGAAGGCATCGACTTGGCCCCCTCAAATGAAGACTCCATCCACCAGGAGTCTGCAGCTTCAGCTGACTTGATGCCGCTTTATCATTGGGAAAACACATCTCGATTGTCTTGACACCGCCCTTACTGCAGTAAAGCGCATAGAAGCCTGGCTTGACGCTGTTGAGCCCCAAAGACAAGAAGGCCTTAAGCGACAATTTCAAGCATGTTTGACATTTGCTGCTCAAATCAATTGCATTCACCCCTGACTCCACGCAGAGTGTCCCCTTTGTTCTCCGAGTCTGCATTCGCTGAGTCTTACTTTACATGGTTGGGTGGCTAGTGTTTTTAATTAGTTGTGTTTCAATTAATGTTCCTATTTTTCTAGAACCTTGGTTGGACATTCTTTTATTTTGGTACCACCCGTGACAAGGCCAGCCATATGACCTTGCCACAAGGGGATAAGGACCCCTCTCAGCCTTGGGGGGGTGCCTACCAGGGTGCAAGACAGAGCCAATCCTACCCCAGGGTGAGAAGGTTACAGTTCATGTCCCTTCCTCACATGCCTGTATGTATCTTAGCAGTGCCACTTTGGATCATCCAATACATCCTGACAACAATGCTGGCCAGATGCTTCCTTTTTCTTGTAGGCATAATAAAGAGGCAGCCAAAGTAAGGGCAGACCGACCGCAAGACAGCAACCCATCAGCAACTTTTGTCAGATGACTCTAGTCATCCGATCACCAGGGACCAAGAGAGAGAGAGAACAGGCAAACAAATAACAGAGAGCCTGCGAAATCTCCAGGCATGCCACTCACGGTTCCTAACACAGGCTGGCACTGCTTTCTAATACCGCTACACACCACACAGTAGCAGGTGCGCTAGTCCTCCCTATAAAAAAAATCAGCATGAAATGGCTGTGAAGCGGTTTTGAATTAGAGACTATTGTTTACAAACCTTGGATATCACTGCAACAAGGCCCCCTAACACTAACTCGGACACTCTCCAATGTGGGCTGCCATTGGTGCACCATCAGGGTGAATAAAGGGGTGGGTTTATCCCATTGATGTTAAACATTGTTACACCCCCTAGGCTGAGAAGTCAGGACCACATAGGCGAGGGCAAGAAATCCAATGGGAGAAGGATGGGAGAGGATAGGAAGAGGGGCATGAAACAGGAAGCTGTGGGTTGTTCAGGCAAGATAAGTTGAGGCAGGGTGGGACTGGGAACCAAAAGAGGCCCTGGAAACAATTGTAAAGTGGCCCCATATTACACATTTTGAGTCAGCCCTACCCTTTTCTTATGAGAAATGTGTTCAATTAAGTACAAAAGAGGCACAGGCTACAGAGGCCCGCCAGGAAATCTTCAGAGTTCCCTGTCGGCCAGTGCAGCCCTGATTGAGAGGGGGGCATGAGACCCAATGTGATTTAGCCAAGCTGCCATAGCGCCATGTCCAGTGGTGCATGGACAAATGAAATCAAAAGCACTCCTTGATTTAACCTTTGACTTGCACTTGGTTCCACACTGCGGGGACAGATCTTCAAACGTGACTGCAATTCATCCAAAAGAAAAAAGAGAATGTCAAGCAGTGTCTGTAATCTCTTATACATTAATTATCTAAGTAGCACTTAGAGATTTGGATGAGGAAGTGAGGTACGAAGGAAAAACGAATCTAAAGTATTGTTACTTCTAGTCTGCGGTGGAGGATGTGAGTGTGGGGGCACGGGGGGGGGGGTTCTCACTGCTCGTATCGGTCTGGGGTCATGGGGGAGATGAGCCGGTTTGAGGTTGGGTGGCCTGCATGGCTTCATGCAGAGGTTTAGCAGCGTCAACAAATGTTGCTTTTGGCTGGCTGCCACGTGGAGCAAGGAATCAGTTGTCCCTGAGTGAGTGAGTGAGTGAGTGAGTGAGTGAGTGAGTGGTGTTGGGGCCCGGGTAGATATGCTGGAGTCCCCCTTCCCTGTTTGTGTCACAAGCGGCCGGGAGCCCTGCACATGTGTACAGATGCGGGGCCAAGTAGGCAGCTGCATGTATGTACATCTTGTGATCGCGGCCGGTGCACACAATTCATGTACAGGAATATGGCTATTTATCGGGCAAATGCGTCTTCTGTCTAGACACGAAATTAATTTTATATTATCATGGGGACGCTCTCTATATGTCGTGAAACGCTATATTATATGTACAATATAAAGAGGGAAAACACGCACACGAACACACCCACCCATCCATCCAAGGCGCAGGCGAAACGCCCCTGCAAACCTGGTCATGGTGATATGAACATTTTACGCCTGTCATGGGTGTGGAACCTGGCAGTGCAGCAAAGTTCCGTGTTCCAACACGGTTTGGCGTATAATTACGAATGAAAATGGCAGAAAAATCTATGAGCTATGGAGACAGGGCAGAAGCATACATAATACACACATGTGTTTTTGCACGTGATACAAGTGTTATCTATTTATTAACAGGGAATGTATTGATAATGTTCCCATTGCATGGAATGAATATTGACATTGTCTTACAAACACATGTCGGCATGGCCGGCGTGTACATTGTACCTAATTTCCCATTATGCACAAGTATTATCGTCATCAACTCAACTGCATTGGCACTTGCACCATGGGGGATGGCACCACGGCACTGCATCCTATCATGATGTGATGGGCATGGCACCTTCTAAATTCATCAGCTGATGGCGAGCTCACGCCTATACACATTTCTTTGCATCTCCGTGCATGTACAGCATCTCGCGAGGTGGAAGGAACGTGTGCTTCTAGCTTATAAGCGCATTCGCTTTGGAAAGCTGTACTCTCGGTACATTCTTTAAGGAGATTGGCTTTGTACATTTATACAATATAGTATTTTACGGGGATATCGGAGCACTCAACGCCATTCCGTATGCTTTTCCAGCGTACTCAGACATCGGAATAAATAAAGCCAACATTGCAAATTCATTGAATATTTTGTTTGACCATTCAAGATATGCTTCATTATAAGTAGCGTTCTAATTTAAAAAAGCCAATCAAAAGCATCTTTGTACATTTAAAAAGCACCTACTGGAACATGGGTGTACAGTATGTTCAATAAGTGAAAAGACAATCAGTTCTGTTTTAAAAGTGAATGGAATTTAACATATCTATAAAGTTGACACGCAAATTCCAGCATGTTATTATTTTGATCCTCAATGAGATGATGGATGTTTACAACTGTTTTGTGGCAGAACAAGTATGTTCTATGCTCATCTGGCATGACAGAAACACTAGATGAAAAAAGGAGAAAGAGTAGAAGTAAAGATGGCCCATGGGCTAATGTTTAAGTGAGCTTAAGAATCTCTTTGTCACTGTCACAAATGCCACAGAAGTCACTGCGAGGCTTAGAAACAGTGTAAGGGTTTTATTTTATTTTGTGGGGCCAAGGTCCATCCCTCTCTCCCTGTGAGCAGTCAGTAATGTGAGGCTCATACCTGTGTTTAGTTTTCTCCTCAAGTTTATACATTTTATTTTAAACAAAAGCAAAAACTAAACCCTAACTAAACCAACTCTACCAGGGGATTCCCTAACTATTCTGGAATCTAAGCGAAAACCTCCTAGTATACACAAACTGGCCTTCACACTAAACAACAGAACAGTCAAAACAAAGCATGAACAGCATACATAAAAGATTACCAAATAACTAGTGTCTTGGAAGACTTCTACTTGTCCTGGGTAGATCTTGTTGCCCCAGTAATGTCCAAAGTCAAATTCTCAAGGAAAAATAAACTCTTAAATCAGTTCTTGAAAAGTTGCAAGGAAACAAAAGTTCACCCAAACAAAAATCCACTGGTAACAGTTGCTTATTTGTTTTTTTAAAGGATTCCCTTTCCAAGCTCCACAAAGAAACAGAACCAATAGTATTCCTGGATAAGTTCCTTCTAGGAAACAATGGTTAGAGTTCAGAACAAATGTACCACTTCTGCTTAATAACCACTCTTCTTGTACTCTCTGCAGCGTCTTCAATACAATTTGTCTGGATGCTTCTTTTTAGCGATTGCTCTCTTCTTAGCAACTCCCTTCTGTGAGAGTAGACTGCTTTGCCTTACAGTCTACTTCTGCTTCCACTACATTCTTATAATGTTTTGTCAAAATAATAGACAGCCACAGTTCTACTGCTTCTGTTGCAACTTGATACTGGAAAAGTATTTTTAGGCAACTTAAACAAGACTCTTAGACCCCTACAGGTTGGCAAATCACTCTATTTTCTTGTATGATGAGAATGGGCAGCCTCTTTGCCTTTCCTATCTGTCGTGCAGCTATCCCAAAATCTGTGTTCGCTTTCAGACTGCTGCTCTCTCTCGACTTTGACAGTCTCCGCTCCAATCATTTCTTTAACAAGCACCCAACTCCCTTTCCCAGCTTCATGTACACCTTCTTGTTTGCAGAAGTTACCCCAAAGCTGTATTTCCACTCTTCCAGCCTTGAGTATCCTTGTCACCCTTGTATCAGAGGGCTCTGGACTTACAACAGTTTCAACAATCTTAGAACAATGGTGTTTAGTTCTTAATTGGGCTGGTTTCATTTTAGGGAAGCTTTGCCTACTGGTTTGGGCAATGCTTGTTCTCTTTGTGACTTCAGCAACTTCTACGACTTTTAAATAATTGTTTTGAATGTTACAAAAGACAGGTTTCTCTGTAGCAATACATTGAGGTACACACAATTTCGTTTTGATGACAAACTTCCACTTAAAGGTATGTGTTACCTCTTATTCAGTCAGCGTTATGCTTTAATACGACTCGGGAAACATAGTTTCAAATGCGCAACCTCACTTTGATGTTATATAGCCTGGTAACCCTACGGGAGAGTGAACTACTGCTTCTTAAAGGTTTCCCAGCAATGTTCTCCTCCTTAATTGGAGACACGTGACCGTTTGGCAACAGTTCAAGTATAACCAGTAAAAGAAAGGCCGTCTCTTCACGCAAGCACTTTAACTTTAGTGAATAAAGTATGTCATACAATTCCCTTGTTATATTGACTTCTTTTAGTCCACTTTGTGGGGTTCCATTCCTACATTTCAAAGTAAGTGAGCTTTGTTGAGACCTTGGCCTTGGGTGGATGGTGGGAGAGAGCAGTGAGAATTGCACTTTTGATACACAAGGTGGTGTAGGGTTGTAATGGTAAACAACTATTTTCCATGGTTTTTCCATGTAGGTGATGGCACTAATAGTGGATGATGCACATGTAATCCTTTGTTTTCATTATTATATTGAGTACCTTCCTAATGTATAGGATTGTCCTTGTTGGTTTTGAACTTTCTCTAAATGTTGGCTTTTTCCACATCCACAGTGCTCCACCCTTCCCTTGGGGTCCTGAAAAAGGCTGCTACTCTATCATTCTGCCTAAATGTCCAACTTTGAACAGCATATACGTCCTTTACCTACTGGACTTGGGTAACTCTATCACATAGACCTGGGATGTGTCTATTGGCCAGATAACATCTAAAGAAAATTAAAAAAATAATGTTTTACGGCCTACCAAGCCTGGACCTCCATATACCCCCCTTCCTGTCAGATTGATCCTGAATTGGGGTGGTGACATAGGATTCATTGAATTTCGTCGTCACAGTTTAGTTCTTTTAAACAGCATCATATCTAGGCATGACTTTTTCTAGATGTATCATTGTTCATTATCAGCTTGTCTGTAATACATTGTTTCTTTTACCAGTTGATGCATGCTCTATATGTCAAGTTCATAGTGTCACTGGTTGCCTATCAGAAAATATAGGTTTTGTGTATACTGCCAAATTCATTTCTTTTGCTTTTTCTTGAGAACAAATGTAACATACACTGTTTATTTGTTCATGTGTTTTTGATTTTTAACTGTATTTGGAGAAAATGAGCTATCCCAAATCCTATGTAGGACCTACAAATAAAAATGTTATAAATAGACGATGTCTGTTCACTCTGTATTAGACTAATTTGATTGGTCTTTACTCAGTCCACTATAGCCACCCTTTTTCATTGGTTGTGTGGTTTACAATATTCAATTTCTAAATGGTTAATTTGGGGACTACCGCCTTGGTTTAGATAATGACTTCCCACGGCTGCGAAAAACTTTACTTGCTGTTACTTATACACACTGTATTTTTAATGATGAGCGTGGTCTGTGGTACTTTCCTTTGCTCTATCGCTATCTGGCAAGGCAACCCAATTTCAAAGATCATCTCTCGTGTGTCTTCAGTGTCTTCGAACAATTGCTTGTTGGACACGACCATCAGTGACAAGGTTGAATTGAGGCACATAACTGTGCGCCATTCTCCACCTACCTCATCTGTGCTTGAGAGAACCACCTGGTTCTTCTTGATCACTATGGCCTCGTAACGATGGCACCTGGCATTACTTACTGTGGCACCTCAAGCTAAAATAAGAACTCAAATGGTACCCAGCAGGCCTGATTTCTGATCACGGGATCCAACTCAACAAAACCATCATCCCAGAAAGAAACAATGCTGCATGCACGGGAACCCTCCTAATCGTGCTGTACTACAATAGGTCTGAACATGCACTGTTTCCCTTACCGGATACAACCCTGGGGTCGAGCATAAATACCATGCTTTGTGAAGGCAATGGACATCTGCAACTTGCTCAGGATAACCCTTCCCAAATGATTTGCTGGTGTTTCTGTACAATACAACAAAGGGGCTTATACATTTTGATTACCCTCCTTGATATGAAGATCTTCAGTATACGGAACCGACAGCATTGTCCCAGAGAATCCCTGTGTGGCCATCGTTTTGCCTGACAAGTGGATTTCCCCGTCCATGATGCAAGATTTTGTAGCCCCTGTGTGAACCGTGAATGAGAAAGTTTAGTCACCTACCTGCACACCTATACAGGCTTCCTCTTTTGGATCAGTGGTAACGGACAGGACTGGACACATCAGAGATCCATGTAGGCAGTCCTACTCCTGGTACATTTTAGCACCAGGGAGAGAAAAAGGAGTTCCCCTGAAAAAGCACTCGCTCCAGTGTAGTGCGTAACTGTTCCTTGGGGTTACGGACTCTTGTCTCATCTCTGCACTGATGCTTGTGCTGGCATGATTGTTGGGATCCAAAAGGTCTGTGTAGCCCCAGTCACTGGGCTCTGTTTAATCCATGCCTGCTGTGATTGCATAGATCCTGGGGCATATGGCAGGGTTGGGGCATGCATCTGTTCAGCTCCCATGTTTAAGTGCTGTAGCTGTTCATGAAAATCCCGTTATACATATATACCTTCCACATGACCAACACTAAATCCCATAGAACCCGCCATAGCTGTTTCCCATCAACCCATTAAACCGAGGACCCATTCCCCTGAACCTGCCAAATGACCCACTTCCCTGTGTAAATGCTCCCCTGCCCCTCGTAAAACCTCTATCAGCCTAGTACGGGTGTTATACCCGTCCATCCACCTCTGTGTCATACCCGGTTCACTGTTTCCCTGTTGTTCTTATTGCCCCTGCTGTCCCTCCATAGAATTCATAATTACTGCTCCTTCTAGATAAATATTTACCAATTTCTTTTCAATGAGCTTAGCCTCTGCTTTTTGTGCTTGCTTTAAACTCTCCAGCTCTTTTTCTTGTCTTCATTTGCAAAAATGCACAATATGTGCTTAAATCTCGAGCCAACCCTTGGCCTCCATCCCTACCACTTTCTCTAAATCGTGCTGGTCTTCTTTGGGAAGTCCCTTCTTCAGCATGTGGTAATAATTCACCACATTCTTGTCCCATGCTTCTCCTGTTTTTGCCCTCCTGAATTCACTGGATGTGTTTGGCAGGATCATCATCTAATTTCATCATTTTAGCTAGAATTGAATTGATATCGGGTGTATCAGAATACATAATTGCAAGCCCCCCCATACCTGTGCCCTAACATTATTAAAAGCTGCTTCATCATGGGTATTTGTATCCAACCCGATCTCTTCCAAAGCTCAAGTAATTGCTCCCCCATTAGGGCCATAAATAAGCTCTTCATGTCCCCTATGGCCAACATGACACCCGCAGTGTGTTTCTCTAATGCATAAATCCACTTTCCCGCCCCTGCAGTGAGCGAAGGGAGTGTCTTTATCAAGTTACTCCAGTCCATGTGTGACCACAGGACAAACACCCTTCCCAGACCTTACTGGAGCAACAGAAACTTAGTTACACAAGATTTTTCTGTTGCTTTCCCCCTTCTCTCTTAATACTTACTATGGCCATGCATGTCCCCTGGCATGTTTTATGATTCCCAGGGGTGCTTTCTATCTCAACTACTGGAGCAGGAGGTATGGTGACTACAACCTGCTCTCCCTGCTCAACATCTGATTCCCATCCCTCTTCATCTTCTACCATGGCTACCACATTCCCTGACCCTTCTACATGCATGGGAGCATAATCAGTACTACCATAGAGTGCCCTCTCCCATCCCCCCTGCTCAGCCACTGTACCTTGTGACCTCATCCCTGGTCTCCATATCCACCTCAACCTTACTGATTTAACCTTACTCTTCTGACTGCCATCCTAACCTTTTCTCACTCCTCCCCCATTAATCTATCTGCTAACCTAGCAGCCAGGGAAATTATCTCCTTCCCCCTCTCTGCAACCTTAAACATTGAAGGAGTTACCCTTCCACTTTCCTCATAATGCTAATTCTTATAAATTGTAACCAATGGAGATGTTACCTGTGGCTGTTTTGCAACCACTGGCATAGCCGCTGGGGAAAATGGTGGTACGAAACCAGGAACTGTCCACCCCTCTGTGTACGATAAAGGATAGCACCCATACGGGGCTAGTGCAGAAGGAATTCCTGCACCTCCTTTTTCAGCCCTCCCCCCACAATTGCAACATTATGTCCTTTCCGCCTTTTTCATACATCCTCCATAATTCCAATATGTTTACCTGCTTCTCTAACTTCGAGCGGTTGTGCTTTGTAGTTAAAAGGGTATGCAGGTTCTCCAATATCCCCTTATCATAGGCTCCCCCAATAGGCCAAGAGTTGTTCATTTTTCCCTTACTTTCCCGGAACCACTCCCGGTAGTACTTTAGAATGTTCGCCTTATAGCCAGGCCACACCTGGCTCAAATGATTCAGTTAAGTTTCCACACTCCTCCCCAAGTTATCAAAACATAATTCACCAGAAATAAATTTCAAGCTGAACCCATGGCACACATTTTCACCCAACAAACCCCCTTTTCACACCTACCCCATTTCCTATTTGTACCCCTCAATCACTCACCGTACTCGTTTATACCACAATTACGTCACTCAGCTACTTACTTCAATTCTACTTCTCGCTTTTACACAAAAGACAGCATCTTATGAAAAACACTTGCCAGCCAATATTTATGAGATATCCCCACACTTCGAGCATAGGAGGGGCACAATGATTTCCACTACAGAACCGCTACTCTCGCTCTCTTTATCACCAGTACACCCTTCTCTACTATGAAACCGTATTTTCCTGGCTAGTGGAAGTTTACCCTTTACTACTTTAATAACAAAGAAAATCGAGGTGAGGGGCTATGTCCACATGGCTAATACAAAAGAATTTCAAGGCCTACTTCAGAAAGGTATCTACGTTTAGACATACCCTAAAATACCACCTGACCTTCAGGTGAGGGCTTCAGCCAACCAGACAAGCAAACTAAAGGGTATCATGACAAACCTCACACTGGATCAGCAGGGTAAATTACCCCCTCACACCTCTAAAAAAACAAACTAGGTAAGAAATATATACTGGGGACTTACAAAACAGAACAGTTCAACCACTCCATCAAAAAAAAGAAATCCTGCAATCTCAACTCATTTCATACCCACACTACAAGTCTACCCTTACAAAAAAAACTTAAATCAAAGAAACAACCCTATTTCCCCTCTTGCTTTACACCCCAAACGTGCACTCACATGAACCTGAAGCGCTCCAAAGTGGTGCTCCATCAAGTCGTCCTGCACATCTGGGCCATGGCACTGCATCTCTGGGGAGCAGATAGACTTTTAACCAATATGGCATCAGCAGTCCTCTTTTTCACCATGCACAGAAGACTTGTCCTTGCAGTGAGGTGACATAGCTGAGTGGTGCTGACAGGAGACCTCCCAACATATCGGAAAGCCTTGGGCCCAAACCAGGGATGTCAAATGTGCAGATGGGCCTTTAATCAGCTGAACCCAAAGAGGCCTATCACTTAAGAAGTGAGTACATGGTTGTACAAAAAGCAAGTTTATTGTAAAATGATCTGGGGAGCAGTTAGATGGTGTTGCAGAACCAAATGAACCCACGTCTCAACAAACCACATCAGTTCATATCTTATATACATTTTTGCAACAGGTAAAACACATCCAGATACTTGATTACAACCCACCCCCACATATGATTGGACAGAAACCTCTTCAAAGAAACCCCATCTTTTTTTCTATTCCTACATTTCCACCTCCCCTTTATCTTAATTGTCATCTTCAGATCATATGTAGAAAACACCTCTTATTACGATTCATCCGTAGTAGGTCGGAATGTCAGCACATGGTTAAAAATTAGTATTGAAACATAATTCATTACTAGCAATAATTGGTTTAAGCTTTATAGCCTTAACCTTAAATGGGCACACGGTTCGCGTAAATAGTTCAAGCGATATGAGGAAGGCTAGGTAAATAATTCCTTTTTGCATTAGCGATACAATCTGATTCCCCAGGTCACCCTTCCATTGAAACTTTCCAATCTCCAAAACTGCTACTTTATAGCACAATTGAAACTTCTGGGTGGACTTGGGCACTGGCTTATCCCATGTTTTACTGCTGACCAAAATAAATAACAAAACTCCTTCCATCACACTCTCAGGCATCAGGGGATTACATCTATATCTTTGATACTTCTCAGATTATAAACACTCATGGCTATTTTATACAGCTCTGTTGACCGCAAATGTTATGAAGTTACTTATTCACCTATCCCCTGGCTCCTAAGATCTCACAGAACCAGTTTCAAAGTACAGACCTCGAATACTGTGTTTGGTTCATTTGTGAAAAGCCCACTATATTGAGATTCATGATTTCTCCATGTATTTGTATTGATGCACATGTGTATTTTTACATTTGGTGGGTTTAACATTTTATCTTTCTACGTGTGTGCATACTCATATGTATCAATTTCTAGACATACAGTAACGCTAAAATCACATATGCCATCCATAATCAGCTACACTTTGATACATATGGAATTGCAACATCACACCCAGTTTGCTGTCACCCCAGTTATTAATACAACGCGTGCAACATAAACCCCTGTTAATCATGGGGACCTTTCCTGACCACCCCAAAACTAGTCAAATACACAAAAAGAAACCGGTACCTGCGAGATAGCTCACGTAGATGTGATTTAGTAGCAGGTTAGTTAAAAGCAACGGTTCCTTTCCCTGCCATCCACACATTTTATTCCTGAGGGAAAAAAATAAGGGAACGACAGGGACGTCATTTGCAAGTCTCCCTTGCTACCCCTGTGGTCTCCCTTGCTAGCCCTAAATAAAAAGTAAAAAGTAAAAACATGTTTTTTTTTAAATGTATGCTCCTGGGCTGGCTGTGGCCAGTGCCACATGGCTCTTTATTTCTGGATTGGCTGGCTTTCTTGTTTAGGCCTCTTAAAAAAACAGGAGGTTGCACTAGTGTAACACTTTAAGCAGTGACCCTAAATAAGAATGAATAGGAATAACAAATAATTTGTCTTTCTGGAATTCTATACAATAATTGCTAGACTCATTAAAGGTTTATCTCAGGCATACTTCAGGGAGCGAGTCTCTGATTTAGTTTGTTCTTAAACACCTCAAGTCAGACTTTCATCCTTTTGAGGTCGATAAATGAGTACCAACACTGGTCGGGTGATATTGTATGTATATTTGTTCCATACAATGCGCTCAAGCATATGTGCTTAATAAATTATCATTTGGCCTTGGATGTCTTCTTGCATTCACAGAAATTTGGTAATAGGCCTATACACACTGATATTAACGATACATATGGTGATCCATTCTTGTATGAAATGTATATCACATTATAGCGATATCGTAACCAGAGTTTTCGTTGTGTATGTAGGACCAATGCTATGTGATGCTCCTTCCAGGTTTACAAAGGGGAGCAAGGTCATGTTCCTCCGCTTCCCATGATGTCACTTTGGGGTTGGGTCAAATGACATCACTTCCTGTGATGTCATCAGAGGTCAAGGGTCATGTGATGCCACTTCTGCAACGCTTGCCATTTTGGTGAAATGACGTCCATGGGGAACGATGGAGTATTTTCCTGAAAAGTAGAGAAACATCTCAACCTTGAGTTCCTACCCACTTTGACCTCTTTGTATCATTGGCTATAAGTTTAAGATCATCATTCATTCTAGTGCCCCATCTCAAGAAAACTCAGTAGCAGACCAGCACCATCCTCATGGGAGGAACGTGACCAGAAAAACATTCCTATGGCAAAGACAGAAGCCTGGGAATTCTGACATAGACAGCAACAACCCAGTATCCAAACTGGATAACACAAATGCTATTCTAACAACTGATCCTCTGCAAGCAAGATCACCCATGTTCATCCCAAGCACACACTTGTGTGTCTATATGGACATATGGGGAATTATGAATTGGAACCCAATGTTTAATGTGACAGTGAACTTCCCAAGCACGTCCCTGAAATACTGGGAGAATGGACCGTTGTAGATAAAATCCACCTCTGTCTCAGACTTCAGGAACTGAACTTATGTTTCTGCCAAGCACTTGACATGTTTGCCTCGAGGGCCCTTAACACCGACTCTCTAAAAGTGGGATTAGGAACCCACCAAACACACAACCGGAAAACAAAGACCAGGGTGTCCCATTGGACATTAGAGCTGGGCCAATCCTTCATCCACTCTTCTAACTACCAGCCTCACTTTTTCTCACTCCTCCACCCTTAATCTATCTGCTAACCTAGCAGTCAGGGAAATTATCTCCTTCCCCCTCTTAGCTTTCAACCTCTCTGCACCCTTAAACATTGAAGGAGTTACCCTTCCACTTTCCTCAAAATCCTATTTCTTATAAATCATAACTGATGGAGATGTTACCTGTGGCTGTTTCGCAACCACTGGCGTAGCCGCTGGGCAAAATGGTGATACGAAATTGGGGTCTGTCTACCCCTCTACATACAATTAAGTATAGCACCCATATGGGGTCAGTGCAGAAGGAATTCTTGCACCACTTTTTTCAGCCCCCCTCCCAAAATTGCAACATTATGGCCTTTCCGCCTTTTTTCATACATCCTCCATAATTCCAATATGTTTACCCGCTTCTCTAATTTTGAGCGGTTGTGCTTTGTAGTTAAAAAGGTATGCAAGTTCTTCAATATCCCATTATCATAGGCCAAGAATTGTTCATTTTCCCCTTACTTTCCCACAACCACTCCCTGTAGTACTTTAGAATGTTCGCCTTACAGCCGACAACACCGGGCACAAATGATTCAATGGAGTTTCCATACTCCTCCCCAAGTTATAAAACATTATTCCCCAAAAATATATTTCAGGCCGAACCCGAGGCAGACATTTTCACCCAACGAATCCCCTTTTCACACCTACCCCATTTCTTATTTGTACCCCTCAATCACTCACTGTACTCGTTTATACCTCAATTACCTCACTCAGCTACTTACTTCAATTCTACTTCTCGCTTTTACTCAAAAGACAGCATCTTATGAAAAAACACTTGCCAGCCATTATTTCTGAGATATCCCCACCACTCAATCATAGGGAGGGGCGCAATGCTTTCCACTAGAGCACTGCTACTCTCGCTGTCTTTATCACCAGTACGGTCTTCTCATTATGAGACCGTATTTTTGGGGGCCGTGGCCTGGTGCTCATGGAGTAAAGTGGCAGTAGCTCTGAGCTCCAGCCAAGATCCTGAAGCTTGAGCCTTCACTGGTGGCCAAACGCTGCAAAAAGACAAAATAAGGACGCCTGAAGGACTACAGAATGCAGGCGCCCACTATATCTGCAACTCTGAGGAAAATAGGACCCGGGAGAGCTAAGAAAAGACTCTGGAGACCTTCTCTCCTAGGCGCCGCAAAATGGCAGACGCGTCTGTGTGACCGGGCCGCTGAAGGGGGAGGTGTGGAACGCTGCCACCGAAGCGAGAGCTCAGCGCCCCAACTGCACTGGACTGGAGCTGAATTGAACACCGGAGAGCAGCATGGTGGACGCACCCACACGAAAGCAGGCACTTCCCCACACCGATCCTGGTCTTATTAACCCAGCTGCCGGTCACCTGGATAAGAGTGCTATGCCCGACGGGACCCGACACTGATTTGCTGACTACCACAGTGTTGCGGGACCTGGGTCCTGGGAACTCGTAATCTGAGCGGATCCCCCGGCATCGTTGCTGCGGCGGGGGTGAGCGAAGCTCGCAGAACACCCCGCGGGATTGCCGGAATCCCTGTCACCATCAGAACAACACGCGAAACTGGTTGTGAGGTCGGAGCAACAACCCGGATTCTAAACTTACATCGTGCTGCTGGAGCAGGAAGAGTCGCAGCACGATGAGGAACAACGCCAACCACAGAACTGTCTGTGAAATAAGGCCCTAATGTGACATGAACTACCACTGACAAAGGGCATCCATGTTGAATAGAGGGTGTTAGCAAATCAATACCAACAACAAGACACTGAAGAGCAGCTGGCTCGGTCGGGTTGACATGTGCGGCTATATTACGGGATGAACCACTTGCAGTCCCCTCCACCTGGCCACAACTTGCTCGCTATAGAGCATTACCTTACCCCCACAACACTGTACATCGAGGCACACGACACTACCGATCAACACCGTGACACTAGTGGAGAGTAACCAGAGGGTGAGAGGCGGGCTGGCAGGCACAATAAGGTCGTTGCTATAAGCCCACTCCTCATAGCACTATAAGAACCTACCAGCAACCCTCCTGAGGCATCAACAGCAGCCATTACTGCACAACGTAAAGCCACGTGGCCCACAGTAAGAATGCCCCCGGCTTCTCAATCCCATATACAAAGAGTTACGTCACCAGTTTGGAACCCCAGTCGACATCATGAACGGCCTGCTTACCAACATTGAAAAGAAGCAAACACACTGCTGAGAGCGCAACATTCTGACCTCACAACAGTTCTTACACTGCATGAGCACGGGGTGCAAGCGCCGATAATCATCAAATCGACTTGTTCGACCAGAGAACGAGCTATACCCGACACACTTGACTAATAAACAGATAAAGCACAACGAAAGGCAAGGGGGAACGCAACGAAGATGACACCTGCGCTCCAGGAGCTCCCGAATGGTGTGTCATAGCTATATCACGTCCCTGCACTACATACCCCCTGAAGCCTAAATCCAAAAGGTAACCATCTAAAAACAAAACAAAGGTGACGATAATGGACTCATACAATGCTACAAAGCCTCACGCTGCAACACACAGTGGGACTACTGAAGCTACATTCCAGATAGAGCCAGATGGAAGCAGTAGGGATGGACAAGTGCTGGAAGCTATCGCTTCGCTAAGAACCTTTATTGACAACAAGATTGAGGAGGTCAAATCTGACATGCAATTAATGCGCCAGGACGCACGCTATCTAACGGAGAGGGTCACTAATGCGGTACAGCACTCCAGGAGATGGCTGAGAGCACTGCCGACCTGAAACTCAAAGTCTGTGAACTCGAAAAGCGAATTGCTGCGCTGGAAACGAGATCTGAGGAGGCTGAAGGATGCGCTCGGCACAGCAATATCAGGATTCTGGGGGTGCCTGAGGGTATGGAGGGACACAACCTGACCGGTTATGTGGAGACACTATTGCAGCAGGAAATTGGCGCGGGCAGACTCTCACAGGGCTTCGCTGTAGAAAGAGCCCACAGATCCCTTCAAAAAGACCTCCGCCAGGCTCATCCCCTCACCCAATAATTGTGAACATCCTCAATTTCCAAGACAGGGAAATTATCCTCAGGTACTCCAGAGAAGATGGTATAATAGAACACGACAACTCCAAGATAACCATTTACCCTGACTACACCGCGGCAGTGCAGAAAGCGAGGAACTCCTTTATACTGATCAAGGCCGGGCTCCAGCAACTGAACTTGAAGTACATGCTTCGCTACCCGTCCAGACTGAAGGTGATACATAAAGGTAGAGCAGTGTTCCTAGAAATCACAGCAGTGGCAACAATGTGGATGGAGCACACAACTTGGCCGGCAGGGAAGAAACAGTCACTTAAACCAACTCATGGCTGTTCACAGGGCGAGCGGCATCAATTACAAGTATGTTTGGCCACCAATGAGGTACCGACACACTGAAAATTGAATACTATTCTTCCATTGCACTGCTAAGAATGGCTGGTGGCCAAGCTTGGTCTCCCCAACTATGCGCACCGACCCACCCTGTGAAACGACAAGTGCGGGCCTGTTGCTAGCACATGATCACTTGTGCTTGAAACCCAGGAGGGGAATTGACAGCGCGAGAGCGCCCGAGTGCTGCAAGAAGAATGCAGCAGCTGGGCGCAACAGTTTGGTTTATGTTAATCGTTATATATGTTGGTCTGTCTTCGAGATGCTGAAGCCAAGTAACTTGAGGAGTCTGAGCACTACACATGCGAAGGCCAAAAAGAGGCATGTCCTGATCAGGGGGGCACTGAACAGAGGTTATCCTGCACACGGCAGGGGGTACTGGATATGGGCGGACAGTTACAGATCAATATGGCACAACTCCTTAAAGTATTGACTTGGAATGTTAGAGGATTGGGCACATACTTGAGGAGGAATAGGATTAACTCCTTCCTGAGCAGGAAGAAAATCTTGATTGCTCTGCTACAAGAGACCCATCTCATGGGCGAAACCATGGCCAAACTAAAGGAATGTTGGGGTGGGCAGGGACCTGGAGCCTCCTACTCCATATAAGCCATAGGAGTGTTTACGTGAGTAAGCCCAGAGATACCTTTTCAGTTGATGGGCACGGAAACAGACACAGAAGGCAGATATTTGATAATGTGGGGAATTATTGAACAAACCAGTTGTGCGCCAAGATAACACCACACCAGAACAGTCTATTTCTATGGGGAGGAGACCACAATTGCACAAGGGATATGGCATTAGATAGATCTCATGCACCTCAGCATCAGACACACACAACATCCAAATCATTGAACATGATGGTAGATCATCTGGACCAGGTAGATGTGTGGAGGGAACTTCACCCCACCAACAGATGCTATTCGTATTACTCCTCTCCCCACGGGCTATACACTAAGTTGGACTATTTTCACACAGACAGGGAACTATTTTCACAAATAGAAAATGCACAATATCTGGGCAGATCGTTATCTGATCACTCACCACTGCTTATTCATTCGTCTGTTATAAGCCCACGACCCCCTATACCAATGTGGCGGATGCCCACAGGAGCTCTTACCGACCAGATTTTCAGGGATGAGCTATGCGATAAACTGGAGCAATTTGTACGCATTAATCAAGGTAGCGTGGAACAATGGGGCACACTTTGGGAGACACTGAAGGTGGTGACACAGGGAGAAATGATAGCTAGTGCAGGTGGTATAAGGAGAACTCTGAAGAACAAACTAGAGAGGCGGGAGGTGGAGATACAACAGTTGGAAGCTAACACCAGGGGAACCAGAGAGGATGAGGCAAAACTGGCAAAGGCTAGAGATGAATGCCAAGAGGCGTGGGGCAGGCTATCCAAGTTTGATTATACCACCTACACTGTCAGAGCACATAGAGAAGCAGATAAACCGGGCAGACTATTGGCATGGCTATGTAAGAGAGAACGCCCAAGGCACCTACCCACGGAAGTTAAAGATGAAGGGAGGAGATACACATAAAACACAAGCATCGATTAACAACACTTTCGCCATATTCTACTCCACACTATATGCCCACGAATCCCTGATAGATACATCTGAAATTAGAGACACGCTAGAGGAGATAGGGCTCCCCAAATTGAACACATCTCAATGTGACACACTAGACGAGCGATCACTCCTGAGGGTGTGACAGACACGATCAGATCACTATCCACTTGTAAGAAACCGGGGAGCGATGGGTTACCCCCAGAGTTTTACAAAGCCTACGAGTCCACTCTTACCCCATTGCTACATGAAGTCTTTACAGAAGCATACGAGACAGGGAGCCCACCAGAGAGCATGAAGGAAACTCTGATAGTACCAATGTAAAAGCCAAATAAACCCCCAACAGAATGCGACTCATACTGGCTGCTCGCTATGCTGAATTATGATAGCAAAATTCTGACCACTATATTGGCCAAAAAGCTGGCCAGGGTAATAGGGAACGTGATACACGAGGATCAGAACGGGTTTTTCCCGGGCCGCAATACGACAGTCAACTTGCGCCAGCTCCAACATATCATAGCACAGACACAAGAGTGCAAGGTCCCTATGGCAGTACTGTCACTGGACGCTGTCAAAGCATTCGACTCAATATATTGGGAATAGCTAGTGGAAGTCCTAAGGAGCTTTGGGTTCGGAGATGGCTTCGTGAGTGGGTCAAAGTGTTATACAATACCCCAAAGGCTAGAGTTAAGACTAGCAGAACGGTATCAGGAGCATGGCCGATCCAGAAAGGCATCAGGCTTTCACCTATGCTATACATTTTGGGCCTCGAACCATTGGCAATATATCTCAGGAAACAGCTGTTTGACGCTGGGATACAATTGGGGGGTAAATACAATATAATATCCCTGTATGCGGACAACGTTCTTATATATATATAAGAGACCCATAGGCTAATGTCCCGGTACTACTGGAGATACTTGACAACTATGCGAGAGTCTCTGGAATAAGATTTATTAAACACAAATCATGCGCATTCCCTCTGGCAAAGATGATATGGGAAGACGTGCTAGATCTACCAATGTGGGAATCAAATGGCAACCGCACGAGTTTAAATACCTGGGGGTCACCATCAAGCACACACCTGAGCTCACACATGAGTGCAACACAGAGGTTGTAATACATGGCTTACGCAGTTCTATAAAGTTTTGGGCCAAACTACCCCTATCAATGATGGGCAGAGCAGCCATCACCAAGATGGTTTTCCTTTCACAATTCTTATACTGTTTCCAAAACGTATGTTACTATATCAAATCAGACTTTTTCAAGAAACTAGATGCTCTGCTTGGGCAGTTCCTATGGGGTGCAACCCGCTGTAGAATATCCTTGGCAATGCTGCAATTACCGTACAAAGAGGGTGGGATACAACTCCCAGATTTTGAGAGGTATTATGTGTGGCACAGCTCAGCCAATTTAACTAGATGGCTGTCAGACGAGCCCACAGCCGAAACTAGCCTCCTGGAGGGATTCATCGCACTGCTGTACCCACAGGAGATCCTCTGAAACCCTCCTACAGGCCAGCTAACACCCACATGATAGTTCAATTGGGCAGACAAGTCTGGAATAGGACGAAATTGGTACTTTCTTTGAAATACCCCTATGCCCCAGGAGTCCCGATATTGGTCGACGTCTGCAAAGCGTCGACTGATCTTCCCACAATGAGACTCTGGGAAAGGGTAGGGTTATACACATGGGGGGACATGTTTGAGGAGGGAGTCTTCAGAGACTTTGACTCATTGCAAACACAGGAGGGAATGGCACAGGGATATTTTCTATGGTTTCAACGTATTAAACATATAGCTAAAGGGAAATGGAATAAGTGGCCAGAGGAGCCGTCAAAGAATCCCCTGCTGAATGAGATGTATATCCTTGATGACGGTTGGCGACCTGTGTCCAGACTGTACAGACAACTCACAGATAGGCCTAATCCCCGCAGTGCTGCAATGAAAGACAAATGGGAGAGAGATCTAGCAATCGCGATTACTGATCGAGAGTGGGAAAGGATTCTGGCATACCGAAAGAGATGTCTAGGAACATCAGTTTCAGTTTAATACAACTAAACATACTGTATAGGACTTACATGACCCCCCTAAGAGTGGCAGGCTTTAACAGACAAGCACGATCTACATGCCAATGGTGCAACAGAGAGGAAGCCGACTTGAGGCACATGTTTTGGGGGTGCTGCAAAGTGCAGAGGTTCTGGGCAAGGGTTGAAAGCACCTGCCGTAATGCAGGGGTGAGCCGATATGATTGGACTCTGAAGGAATGCCTCCTGAGTTCGTACCCCAGGCTGAGTAAGCATAAGCATGTTGTGAAACTGATGGAAATTGTGTGCATATTAGCAAAAAGGTCGATAGCTATCGCTTGAAAATCACTCAGGGGCCCACAACACGACAGATGGTTGGGGGAACTGGAAAGATGGTCGACTGCTGAGACTGCTGCTTGGAGTATGAAGACTCACTTGTCCGAAGGGGACTTGAGTGTAACTTTCGAGGCATGGAAAGCACTAATCAGGGACATGTTCCTCCCAGCAGATGACAAGCCTCCCTGAAATGCACCATTACCTGCTGCATATAAGCATATCAATGATAAATGCATGTGTCTATTCCTGACCAGCAAGGTCCGCCCAAGGTGATTGCTATGTTGTCACAACACAGCCCGTCTACACTTACGGCCTGCTCGACCTTAATAGGCCAGAAGACAGACATTGTTTGTTGTTGTTAATGTTTGACTGTGATTTGTTATACTAATCCTGAGAATTGCATTGTAATTTACGTATTGCAACCAGCTGATACCACTAAATGTATGATTCTAAATACAAATAAAAACATTTACAAAATAAAAATGAAACCGTATTTTCCTGACTACTGGAAGTTTCCTCTTTACTACTTGAATAACCAAGAAAATCGAGGTGAGGGGCTATGCCCATACGGCTAATACAAAAGAATTTCAAGGCCTACTTCAGAACGGTATCTACGTTTGGACTTACCCTAAGATACCACCTGACCTTCAGGTGAGGGCTTCAGCCAACCAGACAAGCAAGCTAAAGGGTATCAGGACAAACCTCACACTAGGTTAGCAGGGTAAGATACCCCCTCACAACTCTAAAAAAAACAAACTAGGTAAGAAATATATACTGGGGACTTACAAAACAGAACAGTTCAACCACTCCATCAAAAAAAAAGAAAAATCCTGCAATCTCAACTCATTTCATACCCACACTACAAGTCTACCCTCACAAAAAAAACTTACAACCCTACTTCCCCTCTTGCTTTACACCTCAAACATGCACTCACATGAACCCGAAGCGATCCAATGTGGTGCTCCACCAAATCGTCCTGCAAATCTGGAGCATAGCACTGCGTCTCTGGGGAGCAGAAAGATTTTTAACGAATATGGCATCCGCAGACCTCTTTTTCACCATGCACAGAAGACTTGTCCCTTCATTGAGATGCCATAGCTGAGTGGTGCCAACAGGTGACCCAACAATATCTCGGAAAGCCTCAGGCCCAAACCAGGGATGCCAAATGTGCAGATGGGCCTTTTATCACCTTGACCTGAACAGGCCCATCACTTAAGAAGTGAGTACATGGTTGTACATAAAGCAAGTTTATTGAACACTTATCCGGGGAGCAGTTAGATGGTGTTGCAGGACCAAACTAACCCACGTCTTAACAAACCACATCAGTTCATATCTTATGTACATTTTTGCAATAGGTAAAACACTCCCAGATACTTTATTACAATCCACTGCCACATATGATTGGACAAAAACCTCTTCAAAAAAACCCTGTCTTTTGTCAATTCCTACATTTCCACCACCCAGTTTCATCTTAATTGTCATCTTCAGTTCATATGTAGAACACACCACTTATTGCAATTTATCTGTAGTAGATCAGGATGTCAGCACATGGTTAAAAATTGGTATTGAAACATAATTTATTACTAGCAATATTTGGCCTAAGCTCTTTAGCCTTAACCTTAAATTTGCACATGGTTTGCGTCAATAGTTCAAGCGATATGAGGAAGGCTAGGTAAATAATTCCTTTTTAGGTTAGCGATATCATCTCATTCCACAGGTCACTGTTCCATTGAAACTTTCCAATCTACAAAACTGCTACTTTATCACACAATTGAAACTCCTGGGTAGACTTGGGCAGTGGCTTATCCCATGTTTTACTGCTTTCCAAAATAAATAATGAAACTCCTTCCATCACACTCTCAGGCATCAGGGGATTACATCTACTAACTACGATACTTATCAGATTATAAAAACTCCTCATGGCTATTTTCTATAGCTCTGTTGAGACCGCAAATGTTATGAAGTTACTTATTTACCTATCCCCTGGCTCCAAAGATCTCACAGAACCAGTTTCAAAGTACAGACCTCGACTACTGTGTTTGGCTCATTTGTGAAAAGCCCACTATATTGAGATTTATGAATTCTCCATGTATTTGTATTAATGTGCATGTATGTTTTTACATTGGGTGGGTTTAACATTTTATCTTTCTATGCGTGTGCACGCTCATATGTATCAATTTCTAGACAAACAGTAATGCTACAGTAACATATACTATCCATAATTATCTACACTTTCATGTATATGAGATTGCAACATCACACCCAGTTTGCTGTCACCCCTAGTTATTAATACAGTGTGCGCAACATAAACCCCTGGTAATCATGGGGACCTTTCCTGACCACCCCAAAACTGGTCAAACAAACACAAAGAAGCGGGTACCTGCGATATAGCTCAGGAAGATGTGATCTAGTAGGAGGTTAGTTAAAAGCTAAGGTTCCTTTCCCTGCCATCCAGGAATGGTATTCCTGAGTGCAAAAAGTAAGGGAACGACCGGGACATTTTTTGGAGGTCTCCCTTGTTACCCCTGGGGTCTCCCTTGCTAGTCCTAAAAAGAAAAGTAAAAAGTAAAAACATGTTTTGTTTTTTTAATGTAAGCTCCTGGGCTGGCTGTCGCCAGTGCCACATGGCTCTTTGTTTCTGGAGTGGCTGGCTTTCTTGTTCAGGCCTCTTAAAAAACAGGGGGTTGCACTAGTGTGACCCTAAATAAGAATGAATAAGAATAACAAATAATTTGTCTTTCTGGAATGCTATACAATAATTACTAGACTCATTAAAGGTTTATTTCAGGCACACATCAGGCGGCGAGTCCCTGATTTAGTCTGTTCCTAAACACAGCCTTTCATCCTTCTGAGGTCGATAAATGAGTACCAACACTGGTCGGGTGATATTGTATGTATATTTGTTCTATATAATGCGCTTAAGCGTATGTGCTTAATAATAACAGAATTATCATTTGGCCTTGGATGTCTTCTTGCATTCAAAGTAATTTGGTAATCTGGGCCTATACACACTGATGTTAACAATGCATATGGTGATCTATTCTTTTATGAAATGTATATCAGATTATAGCGATATTGTAACCATAGTTTTCATTGTGTACGTAGGAACAATACTATTTGATGCCCCTTCCAGTTTTATCAAGGTGCGAAAGGTCATGTTATCCACTTCCCGTGATGTCACTTCGGGGTTGGGTTAAATGTCATCACTTCTTGTGATGTCATCAGAGGTCAAGGGTTATGTGATGCCACGTCCATTACCTCTGGTGTTTTGATGAAATGACATCCCTGGGGAGTAGTTTCCTGAATAGTAGAGGAACATCGTACCGTTTAGTTCCTGCCCACTTTGACCTCTGTTTATCATCGGCTATATGTTTAAGATCATCATTCATTCTAGTGCCACATCTCAAGAAAACTCAGTAGCAGACCAGCACCATTCTCATGGGAGGAACGTGACCAGAAAAACATTTCTACGGCAAAGACAGAAGTCTGGGAATTCTTACATAGACAGCAACGACCCAGTATCCAAATGGGATAACACAAATGCTATTCCAACAACTAATCTTCTGCAAGCAAGATCACCCAGGGTCATCCCAAGCCCACACTTCTGTGTCTATATGGGCATATGGGGAATTATAAATTGGAGCCCAATGATTAATGTGACAGTGAACTTCCCAAGCACGTCCCTGAAATACTGTAGAGAAAATCCACCTCTGTCTCAGACTTCAGGAAGAGAACTTATAGCTCTGCCAAGCACTTGACATTTGGCCTTGGAGGGCACTCACCACCGACTCTCTAAATGTGGGATTGGTAACCCAGCAAACCCACAACCAGAAAAAAAGACCAGGGTGTCCCATTGGACATTGGAGCTGGGCCAAGCGGAGCCCAATCCCTCACTTGCAGGAGACAATTTCCTTCTCACAATTCATTATTGAAGAATCCTTTCACTTCTGTTGTCTGAATCTGCATTACCTTCTTGAGAACAACATCCTCGTGCCGGCCTTTTTGTGACTCCCCCTCACACTGCTTGTGACACTGTGCCTTGAGGAACAGTACAGATGATGCCGTAAAGCCTCTGTATCCCATCATGTATGGTAATAAAATGGGTGTTACCACGACAGATGGGAATAAGCAAAGCTCAATGTAACCACGCCATAGAGGACCGAAGTTGCCAAATTCGTGCCTCATGCCGGCAAACACACATTCACTGACATAGCAACTCAGAAGGCACCGCCCATAGAACAGCTAAATATGCTGTTATGGTACTAGTCATCTCTGATATACAATCATTTATGCATATTAACACATTGGGCCTCATTACGGGTTTGGCGGAAGCCATGGAGCTATAGCTCCATGGCTGCCACCAAACCGGGCTCCTTTACCGGGTTCCCAGAATGGGGAATTACCGGGCCATTCTGAGTACGGAGGGCTCGGTAATTCCTCCCTCTGACGGGCCATTCTGAGTACGGAGGGCTCGGTAATTCCTCCCTCTGAGAACCCGGGCCCGGGCCTTCCCCATTCCCATCTGAGCCCCCATAGGGCTCAATGGGAATGGGAGAGGGAGCCAACAATGGGCCGATTACGAGCGGCCCGTTGTCTGCTCCCTCTTCCCCTCGCGGGACCCGGTAACGACGCCTGGTTCTGCCAGGCGTCCTTACCGGGTCCCGCGAGGTGACCTTGTAATTTCGCGGGACGGGTTTAACGGGTCCGCCTCCATTAGCAGAGCCTGTTAACCCGTTCCGCGAACCTCGTAATGAGGCCCATAATGTTCTTCTGCCTGCAATGCTACGTGATGTTTATCACTAATGTTCAGACTACAGTCTGCTGAACTCCCAGACAGCCCACAAAGCTTGGAAGCCATGATAAAGCCAGTTAGGGTCTATACAAATAGCACACAGCGTAAGATGTTCAGCTATAGCATGCCACGGGGTGCAATGTATGCCTCTAAAGAAAGGACATATATGATACCAGTCTAGCTTGATTTACTATCTGAGCTTCTACGGTGTGTGTCAAGCTGACACCCATATTTATTTATTGTCTGCTTTTCGGATCGTGGGATCTGGTTTAGTGGAAAAAGTTGGAGTCGGGGTTACGTGCATTGACAGGTTGTTGGCAGTGGTGCTAGAGCACCTGTAGACCAATCAACCATCCGAAAAAAGATACAAATACCCTCAACTTTGCGACAGACTGACCACCTCTGCAGCAGCAGTTTCCTTGTCGATAGAACTTTCCATCCCCTCTTTAATCTTATCCTTTCTTGTGGTTTTATCCCATTTGTAGTACTCCTTCTGATGGGATTAACATATGCATATATTTACCGGGTCTCTACCTGATGCACAGAAAAAAAAATCCAATTGCCTTTCATCTGACCTGTATGCACCCAATTAATTGGATAAGCTATTTGATACGAATTCAGCTGCAAAGCCATTTCTGAAACTAGGACATTTGATTGATTTTCATAAGATTATCCGGAAGGGGGTATGATATGAAAAGCAATGTCTGTTTCCCACAGCCCTAGCACACCTGCACATCAAAATGCATCCATCCTTCCATGCATCCCTCTTTCCATCAACCAACACATACACCCATTCACCCACGTATGCATCTCTACCCACCTACCTTTCCATAGACGCAGACCCACACACACACACACATCCATCCACACACCCAAACACAAGAACACACTTTAACTCATGGAAACACCAACACCGGGACATTTTAGAGCATGGAAACCTAAATGGATATTATTTGAAACGTCTGATACTTCTACTCATTCTATTCAGCTATTTTCACTCTCCTCTTTCCGTTTTTCGGAGTTCGTCTTCAAATGGCTCTGATCCTACTAGTTGCACCGGGCAGACTCTGTCTCTTCAGCTGGATGCAGTGCTTTAAGTGGGCCGGGGCCAGCCAGGGCCGGTGCAGTCTCTGTCTCTTCAGCTGGATGCAGTGCTTTAAGTGGGCCAGGGCCGGGTCCTGGCAGTCTCCTAAAAGGGGGTTGAGCCAGGGCCCTGCCAGGGTCCCCTGTCCCACCACCTCATGGCGGGACACATTATCTTGCCACGGCCGCAGCCACGACAGGAGATGTGCCCACCATTGAGTCAGGCAAGCTGACAGAAGTGCCAGCCACACCATTGCCTCGCCGTGGCTGGCTGGCACTTCTGTCAGTCCCTGGAACTTCCTCTGGTGACCTCTTGTTCGAAGGGTCACCAGAGGAAGTTACTGTCCTTTGTTTCTACTACCCAGGTCACTGAGGTATCTATAACCCTCGGCGAACCTGGGGACTGTGTGACAAATTTCGAGGTTTATAAAAGATGGCTTGAAAGGTACACATTTCAAGTCATCTTTTATAAACGTTTGCCGATGGACAAAGACGCCTTTGTCCATAGTCAAAGCTTTATAAAAGATGGCTGTGCTCACCGCCCATACAAGTGCTATAATTAGTCAAATTCAGATTATTTATTTCGGCGGAAACGCCATAAAAGAACAGAGTAGCACAAATGAAACAATACAAAATACATACAATTAACTAATAAATCATCTGTAAAGTTGTCAATTAAAACTTCGCTAGTACAAGAAACTATACAGAGGTAAAATCGACTGATGCACTTTTATAAATAGTTAAGCATTGTTACTCAATAGACTTCTTTTCATAAACAAACAGACTTGATATAAAGGGAGATGGTCTTAACATCTTCAAACGCTGAACAGCATTTTAAGGCTTCAATGACCAAGTGAGTGGATAGAATATCTGGATACGACCATAATGGCCTACGCCACTTGGACCTCTCAACATGATGGGCTGGGCATAGAAGGAGAAAAAGTACTTCATCTTCAATTTTGTTGCAACGAAAAGGACATGCAGGCGAAGCAGAGCCCCTACTCCACTGAAAAGTTGGCTAATGGGAGAATGCCCAAACATAATTTTACATACCAACATTTAAGGGCGGGGGAAAGCTAATAATACAAATAGGCTTCCATACCCAACTCCTTTTTGAGATACAGATAGACCTTTGATTTTATCTCCCTTAGACACCTGTCAAACCTCATAATCCATTCCCATTCCGTAAAGCATTTCTTAACATAAGCTTTACAGCCACCTCCATACTTCTTTGGGGCTCGAGGACTTGGGGTCCTCGAGCCCCAAGTCATTTAACATGGTTCTGACATGCATAAACCATGGTAGATTCCAACCACCCGGCACCCGAAAATCCTCACTGAGATCTTCTCTGAAGGGTGCAAGATCTTGGGAATTACATACACAGAGCCAATATAAAGCAGGCTGTAGTTTGATAACATACCTAATTTCAATGAGACCATGCTCACACACAGCTGGCGTCGATCGAGGTCTCAATGGAAGATTAAGTAATGATTTCAAAATCTATTCTCAGTGGTCTGAATGGGAGTATAATCAACATAACCCACAACACAGCCCCACACACTACAGCCGGTATCACTTTATCCTGATAAATCGTCTGGGGATTAGAAAGGGCCTCACTTTCTTAATGAGTACATACGTTCTGAATTTGACCACACTGTCTGTTATCCTTGCCTTGGTTTCCCCAAATTAGTTCCTCTTAAACACAAGCCTTAGAGTCAGGGTTGGTTGAATAAAATCGCACAGAACCTATGGGATGATGTAACCAACATAAGAGGGACATTCTCAGGTAACAGTGTCAGGATAGAGGGAAATCAAGCAAGGTGCCTTTGCTAAGAAGACCCAGTGCCCTTATTATGAAGTCTAGACCCCATTTCCATATTCCAGGTTCAGCAGGGGTACAAACCCAAGAAAGAGTACTTCAATACCTTCCGAAACTCAGAAAGTTTTCTTTGCTTGGCCTTGGCCGATGATCCCAATGATGAGTAGTGCACCTGGACTATGTGCCTGTCATGCACTCCTACTGGGCCATGACCTTTCAGATTATCCCTCCTGCATGTTGTGTCTACTGGTGCTCTTTAGCAGTGCAAGACCTTGCATTGTCTTTGGATGAATTGTTGCTTCAAGGTTGCAACCCCACCACAGGAAACATATATCTGTTGTCACAGTATCTGGTGACCGCAACATCATTATTCCTTTCAAGATGTTCTCCTATCTCTGGTGATGTATGGATCTGGCATTTGTAGTCCCAGAAATGTGGATTCCACTATTGTAGCAAAAGGTGGACCAGAGGTTTGAGGTCTAATTTCACCCAGGAAATGCTGGACATGCAGGCTGGAACTTCCCCTTGCACCTGAAGCCATTGATGTGCAGGCTTAGAAAGGTGTTCACCCAGCACCTCTCATTTAAGTGCCAGGGGAGGAGGGAGGAACGCTCTGTTGGAGTGGGTTTTGAATGGCATTAAATGAAGTCAAGGACTGAGAGGGTTTGAGGCAGGTTTATTTTGTATCTTATGATCAACCCATGTGCTTCTAGAAGACTGTACATCCTTATTGGAAGGGCCGATGGAGCAAGTATCATTCAGTCATCTATATATGGATGAACCCTTATCTTCTGTTAGTGGAAGAGTCAGGACAAAGGCACCAGCTCTTTCCTGAAGACTCTGAGAGCAGTCTTCAGGCCAAATAGGAGGGATGAAAACTAAAAATGGAATCCTCCCACCTTGAACCTAAGATACCTTTGGTGTCCCTTTAAAATATGGATATGAAGATATGCAACGTAAACATCTATTGACCACAAACTCCCCTTCTGAATAGGGAGCAAGTGGCCTTGCCCGACTCTATCTGAAAGTTGGTGGGCATTTAAGCTAATTTCTATGTGATATTTCTGCTCTATAAAGTTGCACATCAAAAAGACCAATTTATTTTGGCAGTTTTGTGAGTGACTTATAAAAGCAGAAATAGCACTCTAATGGGAGTGTTTCTCCCTCACCCCGTCCGGAAGTCTTACCACTGTCCACTCTCACTCAAGACAGACTGTCCCAAACACCCAAACATGCATACACATTCATGTTTACCAACTCCCCCTCCCTTCCACATGAGACAAACATAATGCCTCCTCCCCGCAGACACATGCAGATGCTCAATCACACTCTCACACACGCACACACCAAAACATTTACCTCAGGCACCCGCCTCTCTCCTCTTCAGGCCCAGCCACGCCTAAGTGTGTGCCGGGGCTGAAAGTTCAACTTGGAAAGACCACTTGGAGTGATCTCCGAGCTGTCTTTCTAAATCGATTATTTCCATTTTTTTTAAAACAAAAAATTCACTCCATACAATGAGCTAAGGTTCTTGAGATTGAGGATTGGCCTACTTCCACCTATTGGTTTGAACGCTAAGGATATGTTAGAGTAGAACTCTGAATCCTGCTCGCTCATGTGATATTGTTCCTTTGTGTAACAGATCTTATACACCTTGTAGCAGGTACAATTGCTGGCAACCTTGCTGCTTACACACACACATGCTTACTACCATTCATTCTGTTTTGGAAATAAGGCCTGCTCTCTCCTACTTGCTTTGTCCCACAGGTCTTAACCTGTATCTCTGCCGCCATGAGGAATCCTACTGAGGAAGACCCTATGCGTCCCTGGCTGCCTTCACCCCTACTTCTTTTCACCTGTTGGGGAAAATGAGATTGGATGAATCTAAACTAAGAGGTGTTGGAATAAAGCCTCACTTCATTAACGTGTTGTGCTTTTCTTCAGATACCACACAAAAGGTGCTCATGTGGATTTCAGGTTGTGCTCACTCCTGAGAGACAGCACTTGACATATGACACAGATTTTGTCACACAAAATGAACATTCTTCTGAACTGCATCTGCGAAAATGTACCTTCAAGGCACAAGAACTGGCTTGTGAACTTTAAACTCACAGCAAGAAATGCTGAATGCCCCTCTTTTCAAATAAACTTTCTGCAGCCATTTAAAATGGTGCATCGCTGCACTGGAACAATGTACCGAAAACCAGAGGACTGGCACCAATGTATATGTTATTTGGAAATTTTGACAAGCTTGTGAAGAGAGCCCAGTAATATCATGACATTTTCACACAAGCCAATATATTCAGTTGTGATTTAATGAACAAAATGCTACGTTGGAAAATGCCTCACTATCCCTACTCTGGGAGGTATTTCCCTGCCTAAAACAAAATCAAGGGTCTTTCCAATGTCAAGATGTCCAAAGCAAAAATGTCCTGTGTCTGAAATACTATTCTGGCCCTCACACTCTATTCATTAACTCTAAGGTGAAAATAGGAACGTCTCTGGCCTTGGAAAGTGTATAAATGTTTGAAATGTTTATACTTGAAAAGATATGAGTTTTCCTAAGGCTTCTTCTGGTCGGCAAAACAACATGTATGCAAAACAACATAGTTGTTAGTCTTACTTTTGGTCAGATACCTGGTGTACTCTCCTACCTGTAGTATGACTTAAATATAGTCTTTGGCAAAACTAATGTATCTTTATCACGACTCTCTCATATGATTTGCTTTAAACATTGTCAAGCTTCACTTTACCTGGTATACTCTCCTGCCAGGGCTTTCTCCTGTGCTTCTCTTAACACACTTGCAACTTGAATCTGCCTGGTATACTCTCCTGGCAGGGCTTTCATCTGTGCATCATTTGACACACTTGCAACTTGTATTGCCTGGTATATTCCATCCTGGTAGGTTACCTGCTTGATGACAGAATCTGCTTTTCAGGGTATCTTGTCAATTGGGATCGGTGCGTCTCTACAGCAGACTATCTTACCCCATCTCACCACTCTCTTGGAATTACTCCAAAAATGTATAGGGAGGGGTTGATCCATAACATACGGCTCATGCCTATACTAAGAACAGACAAAACAAGCACTGGCAAAGGCAACAGTTTTGGCATTTGTGTAGGCATCAGATACAACTTTGTCAGGCACTTCAGTGCTAGGAACAGATGCAAGGAGATGCTTATTGCTTACAAATTAAGTGGTAATTAAGCCAATAACTCAGAGAAGACTGTTTAGGAATAACACCAGCAGGCCATTTACAGCACAATGTGTTTTATTACTGCTAGCCCAAAGAGATCCTAGGAGGGTGTGTTTTGCATGGGGAGGAGCTGGTCCAAAATCGGGTCCGGGTTCCCTGAATGGGGAATTACTGGGCCATTCCGAGTTTGGAGGGCCCGGTATTCCTCCTTCAGGGAACCTGGGCCCAGACCTTCCCCATTCCCATTTGAGCCCCCATAGGGCTCAATGGGAATGAGTGCAGGGAGCTAACAACGGACCGATTACGACCGGCCCGTTATTAGCTCCTTGGTCCCCTCGCGGGACCCGGTAAGGACACCTAGTTTTACCAGGCATCCTTACCGGGTCCCGCGAGGGCACCTCGTAATCTTGCGGAATGGGTTTAACAGGACATGAGAAGTCCTTGTAGTGCTCCATTTAAAGCATTTCAGCTGCTCTGAGAAATTCCACTGCAGTGCTCTACAAAAGCAATTGAGGTTCCGTTGAGCGCTATATAAAAGTATAGACTAAACAAAACTACAATCCAAATTTAAGTAGGACACCCATTTGAGAATATAGGCCCTCATTACGAGTATGGAGGCAGCCATGCATGGCTGCCTCCATACCGGGTTCCATACCGGGTTCCAGTACCGGGTTCTGTGAATGAGGAATTACCGTGTCATTCCAACCTTGGAGGACACGATAATTCCTCATGGACAAAACCAATCCCCATTCCCATTGAGCCCCACTAGGGCTCAATGGGAATGGGGATGGAGCTAATAACGGGCCCTTGAATAACAGGCCCTTTATTAGCTTCTTGATCCCTTCGCGGGACCCGGAAAGAACGTCTGGTTTTACCAGACGTCTGTTCCGGGTCCCGCTAGGGTACCGCGTAATCAAGCATCCAGTAATGAACGGTGCCGGTCCCGTACCGGCACCCTTCATTACGGGAGAGCAACCTCGCAATGAGGCCCATAGTGTTTGTATCCTTTAATTAAAGCTTTAACTCCCTGTAGAGAAGCAACTGAGGCGCATACACAAATACACACACGCACTTATATACGTGCGCAGGCTCAAGCAAGCACACACCAGCCCCTTCTGCAGCAGATTCATCATACTGAGTTTTTTCAGCCAGATTACAATCTGGGACACATAGATCAAGTATCCGGACACCTTTTCCACTTGGATGCACATGAGGCTAGAGCATTATCAGACAAAGGCTAGCTGTGTCTGACTTGTGACTGCCTCTGCCCCACTGCCACCAGCGTATTCAAGGAATCCCTGGTTTGGGATTATGGAGATTTATAATGCTTCTGAAAGCTGAGTAGGGCTTGGGCTGTGTCAGTCACTGGTCAGGTATCAGGGAATGGGAGACGAGCAAAGCTTTCCGTGCACTCTAGGTATAGCTCTGTCTGTCCATCTAAATATCAGCCCTGGCTGCTGAGAAAAACTGATATTGTATCTTTAAAGGGATAGAATATGCTCTGAGAAGTATTGGGAGCAGCCCATGAAAAAGAAAAGACCAAACAAAAAGTATTATATGTATGTGTGTGTTATGACATGCCTGAAAATGTCTGGCAATGTGCCCATCAAGGTATGGGGCTTATCACAGAAGTACTGGAACGGTCCAATGTTAAAAATTGCACACCAATCGGCAGGTGCGAATACGGCCCCATAAAAAGGTATCGCAGCTCTGATGACCAATGGGAATACTGTTCCAAAGCATACCATTAGAACTTGTATTTGGGCTTCTATAGTGAACATCTAGCTGAAGAGAATCTCAGTGCTGTATAGTGTGGGATGGGGATTACAACACATTGGGCCTCATTTTGAGTCTTGCGGTAGCCGTGCCGGTAAAAATGGCACGGCTGGCACCAGTGTCATTTTTTTTCCGGCGCCCTGCAATGGGGACTTACCGGGCGTTGCAGCCCCGGGCGCCGGGAAATATTACTCCCCATTCCCATTCGAGGGACTCAATGGTAATGGGGAGGACGGATGCACCAGCACCATTCATGAATGGTGGTGGTTTATCGGTCAAGGTCTGCGAGCGGGTGCCGTTCCACCTGCCAGGTATGACCTGGTGGGCAGCACGGCACCCGCTCGCAGACCTCTTAGTTTGCCGGTCCGCTAGCAACGGTGCCGGTTTTACCGGTCGGACCGGCAAACTTGTAATGAGGCCCATTGTAAGCCGTCCCCACCGAGGACAAGTTCCGGCTGTGTATCTGAAAGGTCCTGGGATGAGGACCTGACTTTTGTAGGTGCGCCTGGGCTACTCTCTGAAGATTGGTGTCTTGTGTTCCTTCTTGAATGGCAAGGGCATTGGGGACATCCTAGTTGCGAGCAAGATAGGGTTGCTGCATGACAAGAATATGATTGTTTGTTTCTTTTTTTGTGCAGCATTTTGTCTCCGGCCTTGCCACGGTCTGCCTCCTGGTGAGCACATGCCACCTGGGTTTGTGGGTTTGGTGGAGAGGTAGGTGGAAGTTTGGGTGGTAGTTGCCTTATTTGTGATATCAGCTATCTTGAAGCAAATCATTGCAGGATAGGCAACCAGTACACTTCTCTCAAAGTAGGGGAGATGCGGTCAGATTTATTTGACCCTAGGCGCAGATGCACACCGCATGTTGAACAGTCATAAGAGGGGCTAGGTGTGTGGCCTAGATGTGAGGAGGACATTCCCTCTGCCGAGGTGTGAGATTACCTATCAAAAAAAAAACCTCCAGGCAGGGCTGTTACTGGGTCAACTAATGCCCCGGGCTGAGTTACAGGTCCGGTAAAGAGGCCGCCCGGAGGGGTTTATTGCTATAAGTATCCTGGCATGTTTTTCTAGGTTGCTAATAGTTATTTTTAAGTTGAGAAACTGCGTGTTTGCTGTATCTCAACTTAAAAAAATACTACAAAACAAGATGGCCACCATGGACAAGGAGAAGGTCCCGGGAGGATAGCTCAGCGGCAACGTGCGCGCTTTGGAAGCAAGACGACACGAAGCAACACAGGTTCGATCGCCGGGTCCGCGCTTAGATACCTCTGGGAGTTTAAGCGCGTTATAAATACGCAACTAAGAGAAAAACTATTATGCAACTACAAAACAAGAAATTCCTGTAACATCGCCTCGATGCCGGTGGGCTGTGTGAGCGCTTTAAAAATGTAAAATAAAAAAATTAATTAAAAAAAAAGAAGGGAACTACGCAGAGTTGCTTCTCCCTTTTCATGGTGGCCATTACAGCCACATGGAAGTGGGCACCGGTGAGGGACAAGAAAGTTCCAGGTAAGTGAGACAGGGGTGGGTGAGGGATGGTGAATTTGGGGTGGGGGGATAGGGTGTGGGGATCATGGGGGAGCACTTACCTGCTGTCCTGGATAGGAAGATGGCAGCCTCCTGCTTCTGAGGAGTATTGGAACACGTGTTCTACCATGATGTGAAGCCCATGTTCGGAGCTTCCTGACCGACTGGGAGGGGTCCTGACCCACCCGCCATGTACTAATAGGGTTTGGAACATGGTTCTGTTCTGAAGTCCTGTGGTGGAAGGATGGATTTTATCTTCTGGTGTAGTACAAGTTGATACCAGGTGGTCTGCTTTTGTTTTCAGTACTGTGTTTGTTAGTTCCTGAGTACACCATGTGGTGGAGTATTTAGTAGAGATGTGAGGTTGCTTCATGCGGTCTTGCACGTCTACCAGTTCAGTCATGGTGTGGTTACAGGCAAAACGGCATGATGCCAATTTCAAATTTGATAGGGCTAACCGTGGCCAATATTGTCAGAAATCATTCCAGTACTTCCATGGGGAAGTTCTTGAAGGACTGGCATGAAATAATCCTGAGATTACCCTGTCCCTTAGAATTGTCCCTTAGAAGTAAGGATGTGGGTGAGGTGGATGGCAGTGGTGTCGTGGTGTATCCAGTCAAATGGGACAGGGTTGAGGTATTCAGCTAGAGGAGCTACAGATAAAATTAGACTGAATGGGTTGCCCCACACATGACTAGGGCTCAGCACATGCTGGTTTGTGCCCATTGGTTCAGTGAGGGAAAGAAGAGCATCCCCATTTCCATTAGTGTCATGTTTTCCTGTTAGGTTGAAGTCACCAGGGAATCTGTTTAGTGAGTGTGAGTCTGATGCTAATATGATGAGTTTGTTGAACTTATCGAGAAATGTCGCACACTGGGGGGGAGGAGGGGCGCGATGGATCGGGGAGGGGTGGTTTTCCTTCATGACATCAAGAAGTACCATGTGAGGCACACCGCTGTGTCCTTTGCCAGTCAGAATGTGTGGTTGACTCTGAGGGTTCCCCTTATATTGCTCATGTGGTTGGCTGGTTGGATGCTGTACCAAGTAGGGACAAGGATGTCTAGCGCATGGGAGGAGGTGGGAGGGGACCATGTCTCAGTGATAAAGATCGTGACACCTTTTGTGTGTGCGGGTGAGGTAGGGGATATCACTGGTGTAAAACACAACGGGGTAAGCGTGAAAAAGCATCAGGTGGAGAGAGAGTAGTGGCGCTAGAGGTGGTACGAAATGAGGGGGATGTGGATGGGGATAAGAGCATTTGCGTCACAGCGGTGCGGTGAGCATTTGTGGGCCTGGTCCTTGTGAGTGTGTTAGATGTCCTGTGTCTGACACACTCACAATGTGTCTGTGTTAGACACATTGTCATGTCTTATTTGCCGTGGCAAGTAAGATAGGGTTCTCACCTTTGGCCGTAACAGGCACAAACAGGCAATATTTTAGCCCTCCTTTTTATCCAAGGGCACTGGTGGTGAGGTCTCCTATGCAAGGCTGGTTAAGTAGCTTGCTGGAAGAAAGAGCTGATGGAGGTGGTTGGAGTGGACAGGAGGCGGATCTGGTCACTTGACCAAAGGACCCAAAGCACTGCTGAGTTCCAGCTGTTTTTGTCTATTAAGTACTCACTTCAAGATGGAAAAAACAGCTAATGGAGGTACTGCAATCAGGAGGCAGAGCTGATAATGTGACCATAGCTCTCCCACAGCTGATGAGTGCCAGCTATATGTTTCCCTTAAGTATCCCACGATGAGGCAGGAAAACAACTGATGGGAATGGGAGCTCCTTCCTGTCAACATTTCATGGGCCCAAGGTTCAGGCTTCAAAATGCTCACCATTGTAGACAGTAAAGCACATATGGATCGAGTAAGATAAAAGAATGTCCTTTGATAGAAAATGTCATTGCCTGGGCTCAGCTTAATTACATCTGTCTTAGAATATGCTGGGAATGCTGCAACAGGACACTTCAAAGGCATAATAATGGTCAATGTTCCTGCTAAATTAATCTTACTCAAGAGGGGTCAGGAGGTTTTGTAGTGATAAAAGTGGTGATAAATACTGCTTTGAGGCTTTTAGGTAATGGTCGCTCCAGTGATGAAGATGCTAGTGATGGTTGCAGTGGTGACGAGGGTGGCAGTGAGGGTGATTACAGTGAAGATGATGAGAATTGTTTATAGCTATGAGGGTTGTAGCATCCAAGGTGATTGCAGTGGCAGCGATGGAGGTAACTGTAATGGTAGTGATGGTCGTGAGGATGATGTAAGCGAGGAAGATGGCAATCAAAATGTTGAGGAAGAGGGAGATTTTGGTGCCAGTTGTTTTGTGAGGGCTATAAAAAGGAAAAGTGAGGTTGTGAGAGTTATCAGGGTGACACTGATTAGGTAACAGGGATGGCATGGACAGTGATGGTGATAGCATGACGATGTGGTGAGAATGATGGTGGTGTGGGTGATGCCTTTGAGGGTAATGGTATGATGATGATTCTGGTGAGGATGATGGTGGTGTAGCAGATGGGTCAAAGGTGACAGTGTTTGGATGATGGTAATGAGGGTCATGGGGAGATGAATGGGAGGGTAGTGGGGTGAGAATGAGAGTAGTAAGACTTATGGCATTGAAGGTGATGACAGTGAGGATGTTGACAGTAAGTGTAATATTAGTGGAGATGATGTTGAGGGTGTTGGATGTGAGGGCCATGGTGGTGAGGATTATTCCATGAGGATGATGAAGATGAAACTGATTGATGTGGATATGGTGGCACTCAGGGTAATGGAGGACATGGAGGTGGAAATGAAGTTGATGGCAGACAAGGGGAGGGCAGTGAGGTGTTGGTGGTGGAGGAGATTGAGCTTAGGGTAATAGCTGGTGAAGATAATGCCTGGTGCACGTGATGTAGTTTAGGATGATTGTGGTGAGGGAGTTGAGAGGTGTGAGTGCCGAATTAATTCTCAAACCCTGAATCACCCATTTTTTGCCCAACTTTTAATAATGTGGGGGACTCATAACAATTTAATGCTAATAAAATGTTGCTTTAAACATTGGATTGCAGAAATCAGGCCTTTTCCTGCCAGCATATGTCCAAAACAAGCAAAGTATAAAGTTAACAGAATAGGTCAGGCCCTCCCTCCCAGGGATACTCAAAGAAAGCAAAGTGTCTACGTGATGAATGGCTTCAACAGGGCTGTCTCTTTCAAATATAATCCAAAATTAAATCTTTGTTTGCATCCGACAAATAATTATAATCTTTTTTTTTAAAAAAATATATTGCCAAATTCCTAAATAACTGATGTGAATCAAACATTGTGCAGAGGATATATTTTTTATTTGCATTACTTTGAGAAATTCCCAGGGCACCTTATTCACAAACGTTGTGAAAAGGGCAGATCTTTTTTGGGCGATGCACTAGAACATCTCATCCCTCCTGCCATGAGAAGGTTTTGAGAGTAGACCTCTTACTGTAGGTATGTGTTTTGCTGGTCCAAGTTTCAGAGAACATAACATTGCAATTCTACTTGACCAAATGCTATTCATTTAAGAAACGTCTGCGTATACATCATGAATGTGTGACATGTTACTGAATATGCCTTAGGCCTAGTGACCTTTCGGATGTTATTGACCTGCACACATTGACTCTCCCTATTATTAAATAAATCATCTCAGTAGTCCTCATGCAAGCAAACTCAGCAGGATGAAACTGCATGCACAGCTATTGCTTCCTCATCCCTGTAGGCTTTTCAGGGGTCCATGTATGTTATGCAATGCCTTTATTGTAATATTATGAACCTATATGGCACTCAATGTATCAACCTAAGAATGATGAAAATCAGTCTGAGGCATGCCTGACATGTGACTGCCTCTGCTGGTCTGACACACAAACCTAGCATTCCCCACTTCAGTGTTACTAATTTGATCAACTTCAGAAAGATGAAAGGCTGAGTACCTCTAACCCAGATTCAATGCTGGGACCTGCAAGTGACACATAGATCCTTGCAGTAGGTGCATTCATCTACTGAGGTATCTTACTACATCGTTTAGTGTGCTGTCCTATTTGGATAACATCCATAGCCACAGTAGTCACTCCATTTCTTCTTGTTAACCAGCCCTTACCCACTTGGCCTCTCCCGATACCTCCCTTTCCTCAAATCTTAATCTTGCTGAAGTCTTTTAACTTATTTTGTGTTTTTTCTCCAAGAACCAGCCCCAATCTGCCCAAACGTCTCCCAACATTTCCCAAAGATCTATGGCTCTGAACGGAGATTTGGGCAGATTCAGGCTGGAAGAAAAATCTACTGGAACCCATAAACCTACCAAAATCTGACTTGGAGATTTGCGGGAGCCCACGGGTCACTTTCGAAAAAGCTCTCCGAGGCTTAGTGATATCATTGAGTGAGATGGATGAGAGGGCAATGGCACTGAGGGAGACGGAGGTGATGATATTGGCAGTGAGGCTGACAGATATGATTTTAATGGTGCTGGGGTGATGGTGCGTTGCCATTGATGATGATTGAGGTGAGGGGAATGGTGCCAAGGGTGATAGTTGTGGGGATGATGGTTAGGAGTAGGATTTAGTTGTATTCGATGGCACCGAGAATAAGGGCAATGAGGATGTCCTCACCATGGATTGAGTTAAACCATGCCTGGTGATGCTGCTTAAGCGGTCCCCTTTTGATAGTGTCCATCCACAAAGTGCTTCTCATTCTACTTACCACCGGCATTGGGATTGCCTCCTACCTCACTGACAGAGACCATCTTTTCCATATGGGCAACAAGAGAGCCAAACCCTGGCCCGTAAACTGGCAAGCGCCAAACTTATTTCCAGTCATCTGCGTACTCTACATGGAACCCCTGAGGGATCACTTCACCAACATTTCCATCAAGACCCACCAATATTCTGACAACCTCCAGCTCTACCTACCTATCAACACCATTAACAACATCAAGCACGTATGAATGACAAGCACCTACCTGAAACTGGACCCCACAAAGTCAGCATTCATCTTCCATAGGGGCTCTAGCAGGCAGGCACAAATCATAAACTGGCTGACGGACGTGAAAGTCGATGACTTCTCTCTTTGGCTCACAGCCCTAGGCCTCATCAATGGTGGGGACACCCCTATTTTCATTTAACCAAATTCCTCCTCCTCTTTCTTCCACCTTCTATTACCCCAAACTCTCCATTCTTAACGCATGCTCTGCCATCACATGTTTCCCCCTGGATATCAATCCTTCTGTACCACATAAATTCGAGCAAAGCTCCCACCAACCCCTTAGTATCTTGCTGAAGCACCTCTATGATCAGCAATCCCACCAACTCACTCCTAGCACCCTCTCTCCTGCCACGGATGCCTCTGTTAGAGAGTGGGCACCTGTCCTAGTATGGATATCTTCCATCTCCCCAAACTAACCCGTCCAACAAAATACCCCCTCTCGCTCACATGAACAGTGGCACATGTCTGGCCCCTCTTTGATAATTTACCACCTGTTTCTTCTGCCTATCTCCTGCCCGTGCTTTCCAATATGCAGGGCCAGCTGAAGATGTGTCAGGGCTGGTGGGGGTCCATTTCAACAGGATGTTTGGAGGCCCACTTTCCGTACAGCTGGGAAAAACAGTCAGAGGCAGCTGTGGGGTGTTTAGTTTACAAACAAGACAAAAGAATGCAGCGAGTCATAAAAAGATGCAGATTATCACTGGCCAGCCAGCAAGCAGGGGGCTGAAATACTAAATGTCGACTCTGAAGCTACCAATTGATGTTTGACAGCAGGTTGCTAATGTCTGGGACACCGGAATAAAAAGGCAACAAGGTGCTAAGAACGCTGTCAGGGACTGCAAGAGGGATGTAACCACCCGCAGGCAGCAACAACGGCAGCCTGTAGTGTGCAGGAGTATGTTTCTGTGTAATAAGACTGCCAACACGACGCAGCTGCTCGGGCCCCAGAGGACTGTGGGGTCCATTTCAAACGACAATGTTGAAAGGCCCCGGCACTGTCCCTACCAGTATCCTTCTCACCCCTGCTTTTACGACCCCGCTCCTATTGCTCACTGGATGTATAGGAATTGACCTAATGAAAATTGATCGCGGGAGAATTGATCGCAGGAGAATCGATCTCATTTAAAAGGTCAATTAGGACCTATATGCAGGGGGAAACCACCCGCAACCCCCCACCAAATCCCAAAAAAAACACAACCCCCCCACCCAATCCCCTTATATTATTTACTATCCCAAACCCACCCCACACACACATATAAAATAACTAAAATAAAGGTAAAGGTCAATTGTGAGAAGGTCAATTAGGACCAATATTAGTAGGTCAAATAGGACAAAAGGTCAATTGAAAAGGTCAATTTGGGTAATACCTGCTCACTCATATTGTCACATTCTGTGGCTAAAAGGCTGAGATAGTACTGCAGTTTTCTCGCAACCCACTGAGCTACCTTACCAACTAGAAAGACTGCTTATGAACAGTCAAAGAGGGACAGGCCATCTGGTTTGGGTTTTCCTATCCCTCAAGTATGATTACAGACAGCTAGGTAGCTCGCATTGTGTAGTCCCACTGCCGCTATCAGAGCTGTACGCGGATCATAAAAATCCCCTTTGCTTCCAGAGTCCCCGCCAGAATCCCCTCCAGACTCCCTGCCACAAGGGGGGGCCTGATTTGAAGCAGGAAGAGCCGGAAGCTCAGTCACAAAATACCCTGCTGCCAGCTCAGATTGTACAAACGCATATGCTTTCGCATAAGGAAACCTGACGCCAGAAAAACAGTGACCATTTTAATGGAAGCATCAGACCGTATTGTACCGCTGTTTGCCTGTTTTTCATACATCATCACGTTTTAGCGTAGACGGATGTTCTCAAACTGGTTCCCTTTCCACATAGAACCTAATAACGTCATCAATGCTTATAAAGGGATACATAAAAGGCACTGAAAACGTCATCCTGTTATGACTGTGTAAGAATTCGAACCGAAATAACTGACGACCAACGGACTGACTTTGAATCTCTTAGTTGACATTTTTGACTAACAGAGTTAGCATCCGAGCCCTGCCCCTTTCCCACTTAGATGAGGGCAACACCCTCTTCCTTGAGTCCTGATCACCCCCATGGGTGCAGTCCAGACCACTACATCCTGTCACATCAACCCAAACCTCAGACAGCTACCATACATGCCAACATTCCGACCCACCTGGCAGGGAGACAACATTTTTGCCATAGGAATGCATTGGGCAAAGATGTATTTTAGACGGGAGAGCGTGAAAAATAACAATATTTTTCATGGAAAAATCGCGAGTCTCCCACCTAAATTGGCAGGGTTGGCGTGTATGCAGCTACACTGGTTACTCCTTCAAGTCTACTTCACCTTCAAAGTAGCAATCTCGACCAGCTCTGAAGGCCTCTGCTCTTCAGGAGAAGAAGCCATGCCATCAGCAGACACGAATCTAAGAGGTGCGAGAGGGAAAGAGCCAGGGGACAAGAGTTCTCCTGCTGCACGACCAGGCTCTGGAATATCCCGCCCATGCGCGTCCTGCACTTCCGGGAGGAAATGCACATCTTGCTCTTCCAGAAACACCTGCTCCTCAGCTGATCCCCTGAAATCACTTCTCCACTCAGGACGCGCCATGTCCTCCAGGCCTTCCTCTCGATATGCAGCACCCACTTTGGGGAGAAGGGTTCTTGGCTGGCCCACTTTGGGGAGAAGGGTCAAAGGACCTGGTTCATGGGATCCCTCGTCCTCCCATTGGTAACATGGGCGAAGGGCAGGGTTTACTAATATGTGACATGAGAGATGCAGCCAGTTCACAAGCTCAAAAGAAAGCAGAAACAAGGACATCAGTGGCCAAACCAAGTTATACAAATTTCCAATTTTAATATCGAACCACCAAAAGTAGGGGTACAAACACAATAAAAAGGCGACACATGCACAGCTGATCCCAGTGACATCAATGAGATCACAAATGGGGAAGCAATGTTAATCACAAAGAGAATGGTAGAAGTGTGGCAGGCGTGCAGCCGCCACAGTCAGTAATTCCTTAGTCGTGCACCACGCCATGGCAGCATCTAGGGAGCGCTTTCCTTCACTAGGCCACGCGCTGTGGCAGTGCATGCACATTTATGGTGATCTACTGCTGTTTGCAGAGACTGTGGTTGTTCAATCATTGGCAATTGTAATTGGGGGGAATGGCCCAGTAATTGCTCCTGGCTCCTTCTAGGTAGTGGTTTGGGTAATTGCGCCCAAGTCTTCTAGCCACAGTGGAATGATCGTGTACACCCCCTTGAACTGGAGCTGCCACTTGTACAGCACACAGGTAGGCACCTAAGCAGCCTGGCTATCTCATGGTGTAAGAGATAAGGGGGAGGGGGTGCTACATCTTGTTTCTCCCCTGTGCAGGTGGTCTCATGAAGGCAAGCAGCCAGGGCTAGCAAGTGATGGCAGGCCTTAGAGGTCCCTGAAACGGCATGTCTATCACCCATTAGAATTCAGCGGATAAGGCAACGTCTTCCTTGCACAACAAGTTCCCGAACCTTATCAGGGAGTGGATCCAAGAAACCCTCTAACTTATGCGCCGCATTCGAAGGGGATACAGTATTCAATTACTGGCCCATGCCTGGCTGATGTGTCCACCCACCTTCATTCAATTAGGCTGTAAAGTTCATATGCTGACAGTTTCCCCCCTCTTTCCATGTGGAGAGAGCCCCACTTCCTACTCCTAGCCATATATTGCATGGAGGTGTCCTACGCCATCTTAGGTCAGGTAGAGCTGAAGGCCGTAATTCTTTGTCTGAACCTTTCAGGCCGTCCACAGGCCAGCCTAGTATGGAAAAGGCATGGCAAAGGCTATTCGAGCATTCAAGCCAACAGATATTACTGTATGGCAGAATCTAGCCTTGCTGAATGCTTGCATTCTCAAATATTATTCAGATGCACGACACTCAAGGTGATATCAAAACCTTATAAAGTGCCATCACTGGCAACCATGACAAAATAAAGATTTGCCAATATCTTTTCTCTTCTAAAAGACCGCCCTTGGGCTCAGCTTGAATGGCCCAACACAACACAAACAATGACTATGTTAAAATCCCAGGCTAGTCACGGCAGTGGCCGTTATTCCTGTGGAAAGGTATCCCGGGCTGCCCACTACATGAAATCACCCCTCGGAAATGCACTGCACCTGCTGCAAAATCAGGAATTGCCAGTATACAGAAAAAGAGGGGATGCTAGGCTAGTCCCACGTGACTTAAGCCTCCTAATGGTATCCTAGCAACATGCACAAGAATACCCCAAGATGCTAATATCTTGGGGGAGCACAGAGGGCAAACAAAACCTCTCACCGGGAAGGGTCGCGGGAGGATAACTCATCAGCAACATGCTCGCCTCGGAAGCAAGAGGACACAGAGCAACACATGTTCGGTCCACGCTTGGAATCCTCTGGGTATTAAGTGCTTTATAAATAACCTATCATATCATATCACACAATGTGTTCCATTCTGTTCAGAACGCCTTTACTTACTAGCTAGGATAACCCTATATACATCTGATATATGTATACATATATGGCCCTAAAGGTGATAGCGGTGGGAATAACGGTGGTACGGGGGATGGACGGTTCATGAAAGGACAACCGCTCTTGCAGGAGTACAGGGATGAGTAGTGGCTAAAGCGTGTATTCAGCACCACAGTACCAATAAACCAGCATTGATCCCAGTCATAAAGACAAAACAGGCAAAGGTATATTTTTGTGCCTCTTTTGGTAATGTAGGCCGAGCGTAGGCTATACTCTTCAGGAAGGAAGTGAGCTGGTGCAGAAGCAATAACAATGACAACAGTACTGTGTTACCAAAATAAAAGAATGTCCAACCAAAGCTCTATAAAAATAAGAATATCTAATTAAAATAACAAAAATGCACACAACTCATAAACACACTTCTGGAATCAGCCCTCCAAGGGAAAACACACCCGAAAAAAACATTAAAATAAAGGGGTGCTCTGGGATGTAGAAAGGGGTGCTCAGGGATAGATTGCAGCAGACGAATGTCAAAGGTATTGGAAATGGCTTCCAAAATATAGAGAGGGGGCTTAAAAGAGACTGGGCCATTTAAGGTGGACCAGATGGACAGGGCCACTTGAAATCTCTCTAGTTATTGACTTTCAGGAATCAACAGTGTCAAGCCAGGCTTATCGGTGTTGAACCAGGAGTCTGGGCACTTTTGGTGCTGGGGTCATGTCAAGGAGTGGCAGTGATGGGATCCTACTATGCAGAGCAGTTCACCAGCAGCGATGGCTTGCGGGTTAAAGACTCTGGGAAATGGGCGACAATGTTGGGTTAGCTGACTGTAGGACACAGCAGCCTCGGGGTGGAGAGGCAGAGACTTGCCTTCAGTGGCGTGCGGGTTTGGCAGGCTGACAGCAGTTATGTGGTACTGCGGCAGCGACAGCTTGGAGCTAAGAAATGCTGGTAACTAGGGGGGCTCTGTTGTTCTGATGGAGGAAGAATCGTCCAATCTCAGACACAGAGATGGCAGAGAATGATGTGGAGGCCATTGAGCTTCAAGATCATAAATGATTCCTTTGCAACAGCTTGGAAGATGCTGAAGGTGACCAAACCAGTATCAATGCAGAAGAGTCAGATGTAACTTCCTTGTTTCTGTGGTTGAAGGGGGGCCTACGCCATTTTCTAAGGGACAGGGTAAGTCCTTTCTTCTCCCATTCCAAGCCAGGAATGTTTTTAGAGATCACTTTCAGGGTTCCTTCACCTCCATAGAGCAGGGTTCTGGGTACCACCCTCTCAGTTTCAGCAGTCTTTATCCAGACAGCTGGTCGTCCCAAATAGGCCATGTGGATTATTTGAGCTCTTTCTTGGAGCTCTCCTTTAACAGAGAGGACTTTGGGCCAAACTGTACCCCCATCAGAGTTCAAGGAGAATCCTTCTTCAGCTGAATTCGAAAGTTGAATCAACTACAGGGAGGGTCTTTTTGCCTTACATAGTGAGCTGGGTGTTCCTGAACAGCCCTTTAAGATGAGTAGCAATACCCTGGAGATGGATGGGGATGCAGATTTTATTCATACATCCATAATCAAGATGACACAAATAGTTTGGCAAAGTTCGTCAGTTTCAATATCAGATATTTAAAACAGGGAGTACAACGAACATCAGCAATCGCTTAATACTGTGACTCTACTTACTTCAAAAAAAGTTGGGCTTTTGTACCCAAAACTGGTCATCACTGACGTTTTGACCTACGTCATTACCAACGTCATCCTACGTGGCAAACTACAAAAACCTAACGGGAGGTGGGATTGGTTCTAAGTGAATAACTAATCATAGGTTCCCTATCTGTATAGGGTAACGGAAAGAGGTAATTGGATAGATAACATCAGGTGGGGCAACTAAGCACTCCCTTCAAAATGGCCACTATGAACGTCACTAAAAGTACAACGTCCCATTGGCTACACAAGGTATAGGACCACCAACTACGTGGTCCCATACAATTCGTTGGCTTCTAACCCCCGCCAGTACTTTTCCACCTATGTTAGCAGCATGCAGACTGAACAACCAGGTGCGGGTGAGCTCGTTTTAGCACCAGCCTCCCACCAATTAGCATATCATCCATCATCACCTCAATGGTCCAATGTCAATTAGTGCTTTGAAGTTGGCCTTGAGTTTGTACTTTTCTCTGAGAATTTTTGGGGAGTATGGGCACCAGCCAGCCTCCGTGCGTAGGTGTGATCATCTCGTTCATCCAACTTCCTTCTATCACGTGACTGGACACCATGAAATTGAGCCTTTTCATGTAATTGGTTTTATTCTTCAATAGTCCTCTGACGTCTTTTGTTTTGCTTGACCTCTCTGAACAGGAGCTTCTGTTCTTTCATGTTAATTGTATCCAATGTCAGCCAATACCAGTTTGATAAGACCTTGGCTTTCTTGGCTCAGTGAACTCCTTAGATGAAATTTTATTCTGTTTAATTCAATGTTTTTCTTAGCTGCGACACTGAAATGAGGCCTTCTTGCTTTTTTTCAGTACTGCTTATATACATAGTGGAACCATCCATCCTTTACTTGTCCATATGTTTCTATAGAAGTATATATGTATTTTGGTGCTTGCCGCAGTCTAATCTATTTAAAAGCATGTGGGTAGCTTCATGATTGCTTTGCTGCTTGCGTTTCATTGCAACTGTACACATTTAAACTAACTATCTTCATTGGGTTTGTGGCATAAGTCTCTTCATCTTGATCCCAAGATGTCCCTTATCCTTGGTACCTCTTTGTGGTTTATAAATCATCTGCCTCTCTGGTCTGGTTATCTTTCTACATGGGTGTCGATTCACACTGTCTGACGTCACCATTCATCTTTGCCATTTAGTTTCTCTGCTTCTTCAGGAATCTCGTTCAAATGGCCATCATATTGTCTTGTATGCAGGTATGGTTTCCTCAATGGGTACTTTACCTCCCATATTCTCTTAGGTATAGGAATTCTTATGGGTACTGCACGGAGTCCATGCTCTTCGCTTTGCTGGTTTAACTGTTCAGTATGCGTCACATACTTTGGTTCATACTTTTCAGGTAATGTAGGTGGGGCATTTGGAGTGGGGGTACTTGGCTCCTCCTCTACACTAGTGTAGGAGATATCTATGGGGCAACCATTAATGAAGGGAGCTGTCCGCCCGATCAAACGCGTCACACCAATATACCTATTCATATTATTCAATCTAGCCCTCTAGAGTGGGGGTACTTGGCTCTTCCTCTACACTCCCCCCCTCTGGGTGATTTATCGACCACTCTCACATCATCTTTTACATCTAAACATCCTGGTCTGAAGAAATGCTTCTTAGGGATCCATATTTTTATGACTCCCTTCAAGCATCCAGCAGATTTCCCATGCAAATCCTTGTTCCATGTCATGAGCATGCACTGTCCACGTGGACTGCAATAGATCAATTTTCTCACATACTTCTTATGGTCCTTTGGATACAGGAACTTTGTTCCCTCAGGTGCATGGATACTGGCCTTCACAAAGTCTCTGATTTCTTCATCAGTCAGATCTTTAGGCTTCCATCCTGGTTCAACATCAATCATAATCTTCATCCCTATGGCTTTCTTTGCTGTCTTCTTGCACTGTGAGATTATTATCTTGATCACACAGAATCCAAGCATAACTAAAAATAGCAGAGCTCCAAGAAATGTGAACATATCTGCCATCCATTGTGGAACCCACGAGAAGAGTGATCCAAACCAGCTGTCATCAGCAATGTCTTCGACCTCTTCTATCATCTGGCCATGGAGTTTCGTCGGCATGTCTATGGCTTCTGTCAAGGTACCATTCTCGTCATCATGAGAAGGTATAAATGTGCACCATGATTCTCCAATTTTGGCACAAACACCTCCATCCATAGCTGTGATCATGTCCACAGGAGGTACCTGTTCTGGAGAGTCATTAGTCATATGGCTCTCATCTCTTCTCTGATTGCATTGAATCCCTTTATGGTAGTATTAATCGTCTTTAGCAATTCCCATCTGGTGATCTGAAGCCACTTAGTATTTTCTCCAACCTGGATCCTTAGCATGAAGATCAACATGAACACTGAAGAAGTCTGACTGAACAGTCTGTGCTCATTTGGAATAGCATCAAAGGCTTCTATTGATTTGGCAGAGAAGTAGTTCTCTCTCTTTATTCGATTTATCAGCTCATCAGATCTCTTCTTCCTCAGATGAGCACCTGCTTTCGCGAAACTATTAATGTTCAGATCACCTTTAGGAATCACCAACGCAGGAACATGGACATTCACCAATTGCAGATTTCTCCCCAATCTTTAGGCAGTCTGATGTAGGCCTTGGATCCACAAGCCCAATAATGATCCATGATGACTGCTGTTCCGATATTCATTCCTGGTGCAATGAAGATTCGTCCACAGTTCTGATTCTCCCCCATTTTTCTTGTACCATTATTCCTGAAGCACAATTTAGAGCTCTCCAATGGTACTATCTGCAGGGGTCCTCCTCTGCCTTTGACCCATGCTAGCAGTTTAGCAAGTTTTGGCCATAATGGTTGACACAACATTTGTGCATTCTCGATTGTTGGTTGGTATTGACCCATTATTACCAAGTCTCTGCAGATTACTACCCCTTCTTCCCAGCCATCTGGTGATAGAACAGTTCCCTCAAATCTGCATCTGGCTTCTATTTTTCCATCTAGGGTTATCTTCTGTAGATTGTCCTGGAACGCTCAGTTTTTTATTTAATTCTCTTCTTATTCCTGTTCCTTTTACTGCAGGTTTCTCATTTCTGATCACAAGATTATTTGTCTTGGCATTATGTCTTATCTTTATATCTTGAACATTGTCATGTTAATTTGGATCTGTCCATTCAGTTGCCCATTTGAGAGAGGCTGTTCGACCCCTGAACTGGCCTCTTGTACTACAGAAAGCTAGGTGCACTATGCAGTGTGCAGTTAGGACATCTATTTCAATGACTATGAAGATCTTTGACTTCCCCATGCTGTTTGGCAGGAGTGCACATACGAAGCATAATTCATCTGACGTCCTTCTTCCAACTTCTTTCATGTGTTGGTACCATAGGTTGTTTCCTAAATGTGCTGTGCTGTCCAAATAATCATTCAGTTCATAATTAACTTCTTGGGTGCTTCTCTTGGTTCTCAAACTCTTCATGTGGTTTTCTATGACTACATCTCTAAATGTATCCACATAGCTTCTTCTGGCTGGTTTGTTTGCAGGAACATCCGTCCGGATTCCCTGTGTAGAAGAAAGTTCAACAGATCTGTCTCTATCCATCTGTCTTTTTCTAGCAGCAGGTAATGACGGCCATAAAGTTTCTACTATAATCTCTACCGGTGATCTTTCTTTGGGACTCGTGCTTGGGCCTCTTGTCACTGAGCCAGGTGTGTCTGCATGTCTTCTCTGTGTAGGACCAACCTTTATCAACCCCTTACCTTGCCTGATCCGCCGACCCTGTCACCAGCGTTTAAAAGCATCTTCTGAACCACGTGCTGTGTGAGATTGATTACTAACATCCATTTCAAGCTCAGGTATCTTCCCATCTTTTCTCGGGACAGGAATAACTATGTAGGGTCTAGGCTGCCTTGTAGTTGTCTCGCTCACCTTTTCTTTCTGCTCAGAAACATATACAGGAGTTTTAGCCCCATGTGCTCCTATATAAAATGCAGTTCTCACTGTCAGTGAAAGCAATATGAGTATGAATATAATGCATGTGTAAATGACCCAAAGGTATGTCACTTTGCAACATTTGTTTCTTGGACAATGTGTGCGTCTTTTCTCATGGGGCAACACAATATTACTATTGAAATTCCTCATTTCGATCATTTGATGCTACGGAAGGAAAAACAAATTTTAATGGCTCTATATTTTAGATTGGTTTCTGGAAGCTGTTGTCTTCATTCAGCATTTGCCCCCGATCAACTATCTGCTTCTGGATACTTTAAGAAATGACTTTATCTTTCTCTCTGGAACCAGTTTTTTCACCAGTCGGGATGCAAATGTTCCTTTATCATGAAGGAAATTGACCTCTGCATGTTTTTACAAGCTCTGCTTCATATATCAGCTCCCAATCAATTCCTCGAATCTGCTTCAGTCCAGATGACATGTAGCTTCCCTGTCAGCATGAACAAAACGTTTTGTCTTTTATTCACTTCCTCGATCTGTCCCTCGGAGGAAAGTTTCTACACCGCTCTGTGATTTCTTTCAGAATAGATGCTCACCTGGATGATAATACTTCCCAGGATTACATTCAAGTTTGCAGTGTTTCTTGGATCTCTCAGAAAGTCACCACATCCGTGTGTCTTCCAACAAGATGCAGGTATTTTCCAATTAGACGAAAGAACACCACACTGACCAGTCTATGAGCTGCTTCATCTGATAGGGGCATCTGTGGTCTTCCCACTGTACTCTGGCAACTTCAGGAATTGTTCTGCAATGACTGTGAGAAATCTTTGTATTCGTTTTTTCACTGTCAGGATCTCGAATGAAAGCTGGAATGCAGCAAGTTCTCCCCACCAGTGATGGATAAGAACATAACACCAACTCAAAATACATAATTATGTTCCGGGAAAGATCATCACTGGGTAACACCATGAGTAGAACCAAACAAGAACTCTTTGTGGAAAGAATCGGGTTATTGTACCCTCTTCCAATTGCTGTATCCACGATCAGAATCTGGCATATTCTTATCAAGGCTTAAGCATGCCTCAGTCCAAAGTAAATAAGCTACTGTGGCTTTAAGAAGGCAAATCTTCCCTTAATCCTGCAACTAAGATGCACAGACTGTTCGAATGTGTCCTTTTACCCCTTTATCTATAGCTCAAAAGGGAGTGTCCAAAATCAAGCCACAGTCCAATTAAAGCGTTCTCCACATTTCTTCATCATAGAGCTCGTCTGCACGTGCTGTGGTTCTTCCCCGATGATTGCAGCTTCTTCGCAGAGGGGTGTAGGCAGAGGGGTTTCTCCAGAGTAGATTTGTATATCTCCCAAGAAGATCCAAGCATGCCTACCCTGCAATTTGATAGCGGATAGCGTTATGTCCTCAACGACAAAAGGACCATTGAACCTGGGCTCGTCCCACCTTTTCCTTGTGTGGTTATGAACTAGGACCGCATCTCCGGTGTAAAGTTTGGGAATGTGTAATTCCAGAGGTTGGGTTGTTGAAGCATCTCCTTCTGTGTTATGTACTGCCCTACACCCTCATCTCTGCAACTGTCCTGAAATTACAGAAAAACTGGAAGTCATACAGTTCAAATAGTTTTTCAATTCCAATCCTAAAACTTCTGACGTCCGCAGAGCATCACTTCTAACTCAGGATGGAGGCATTAGGGGTGTTCTCATTCACCTTCCTGTCACGATTTCGTGAGGCGTAAAATGGTGGTCAGAACCTGGTTGGTTCCTCAATGCATATAATGCCAGTTGTAGGCAAAGCAACCACCCTTTCTTCAGAGTAAGCTTCAAGTTGGCTATTCTTTCTTTTAACTAGCCATTGAGCTTCTCACGGATCCCATTTACTTGCAGATGATAAGCAGAAGAAAACTTGGGCTTTATACCAAGCAATGAGCTGATTTGCTCAAAAACTGTATTAACGAAGGGAGGTCCATTATCCGATCTCATTACCTGGCACGCTCCCCATCTAGGAAATAATTCTCACACTAAAATTTGGCTGCACAGATAGAGTCTGGGTGTATGCATGGACCCGCCTCTATCCATTTGGAGAAGGGACACACTACAACAAGCAAATATCTATATCCTTTGCATACTTGTATCATGTCGACATAGTCGATATGCAAGTGCTGAAAAGGGCCATTGGGTCTTGGGATGTCTCCCCTCACTATGCGCAGTGTATGTCCAGCCGTGAATTGTTGGCAAACAATACAATATACCATAAAAAATGCAACATGCTCCATTAGATTCGGTACAAACCTATCCTCAGCAAGATTCTCCCTAGTTGTATGCGCTGGGTAGTGTAGCTGTTCCAGCGCCACCCTTAATAAGGCTATAGGCATCACTGGTTTACCAGTGCTGTCTTGTCGCCACAATGCTTCAGAGGGTTTTAAAGAACACCATCTTTGGTTCCATAAATTATTTTCCTCTTGCGGTGCCTCCCCTTGGAGCTCCGCTATTTGTGTTTTAGGCATATGATTATATCCTTCAACTGCAGTCATCATCACATTCATCCTTTCATTCATATCAACGGTGTCAATATTCATAATCCCTGTATCTGTATTTGCTATTCGCTTGGATTCAGCGTCTCCTGCTTGATTTCTGCGTGAGATAAAATCTGTCCCTTTCGTGTGAGCTGCGCATTTAACGACTACTATGTCCACTGCGAGTTGTAGTGCTTTAATAAGCCTGTACAATAAGGCTGCATGCTGCACTGGCGTGCCGTCCGCTCGGAGGTAGCCCCTCCTTTTCCAGTGTGCTCATCCTGCATGCACCGCCAACGTCACATAGGTGGAGTGGCTGTACACTGTTACTTCCTGGTCTGCATGATTCTCAATCGCGAGTATCAACACCAATAATTCTGAAGCTTGCGCTGAATAATGAGATAGTAATCGAGTACTAACGAGCACTCGAAATTCTCCATTTGCCAGATGCTTTACCACAGCAGCACCCATGTATCTTTGTCCATCATTTTGATCGATTCTCGAAGACCCGTCAATGAAAACAATCTCTCCCCCTGCGAGTGCATTCTCCTTTACACTAGGGAGCTCATCACAGAACTCTTGATAGTTTGCGCAATCGTGTATGGGTTCTCCTTCTGTGATTGGCTCAGCAATAAACATAGCTGAGTTCACTATTTTACATCAAACTATTTTAATCGCTGGATTTGATATGACTACCTCATAGGCAGAAGCCCTTTGAGAAGTAAACGTGCCTTTCGGTTTTTCCAAAATGGCAAATAGTGCCTGTTCAACAAATAACGTCATAGAACATCCCATCACTATGCTTGTTGCCTTTTTTATGGTGAACGCAGCGGCTGCCAAACTTTGTTTGCATGGAAAGTGACCTCTCATTACTGGATCCAAGATTCCACTGTAATATGCAAGGGGCATGTACTCCAATGTGCTTCTCTGTGTGAGTACTGCTGTCATAAAAGTACCATCTGTATGCGAGAATAAAAATAATTCTTCTGCATAATTGGGTATTCCTAGAACTGATGCTGTGCAGATTGCTTTTTTCAATTCATCAAACCCTTCTTCCATTGCCTCAGTCCACACAATTTTTTCTCGCGTTGCCTGTGATTTCTTCAAGGCCTGTAAGAGAGGCCTTGCATATGAGCTGTTGTCAAAGACCCATGCTCTGACATAATTACATAGTCCTAGAAAACTCTGCATCTGTTTTATCGTGTGTGGCTTAGCTGTTTTCAAAATGGCCTTCTTTATGTCATGTGAAATTAATTGGCCTATGTAAAACACTTCTTGTTGACAATATTGTTACTTTTCCTTATCAACCTTATATCCTTTGTCAGCAAGTATAATCATCAGCTGAACAGAATCGCGTCTGCACTCTTCCTCTGTGGTGATGCAAACTAAAATGTCATCTACGTATTGCAGCACAACGCTTTCTAAAGCAATATTGCTCAAGTCCATCTGGAGGACTCTTTTTGAAAATTGATGGAGACTCACAGTACCCATGTGGCAGCCTTGTGCTTTTTAATTGCACTTGTCTAAATGTAAACAATGTCAAATCTTGTGAGTCTTTATGCAATGGGATTGAGAAAAACACATTTTTTAAGTCAATCACCGTGAAATATCATGCATCAACTGGTATATTACATAAAATTGTAGACGGGTTCAGGACTAAAGGGAACTCGACCTCTACAATTTGGTTTATTGGGTGAAGGTCTTGGATTAAACGCCACGACCCCCAACTTACTTTTTTCATGGGGTACACTGACGTTTTACATGGTGACTCTGACGTCACTAAGATACCCTGCTCCATCATAGCCGAAATCGTCTTGAAAATGCCTTCACCTGCCTCTCGAGACATGGGATATTGTCATGCTTGAGGGAAAATTGCTCCTGGTTTCAATTTAATCTTCACTTCCCCAACCCCTTTCAGTAATCCTACATCATAGGGGCCAGTGGTCCATGATGAAACTAGCACTTTTGCCATATCTTCATCAAAATATTTGTGACACTTCTTTGCTAGAATCATTCTCTGAAAAACTTCTCTCTTGATCACCTTTACCCAATAAGTAATGCACAATTTCAAAATCACAAAATCATCATTTAGGTCATCTCCAAACAATTCCTCATCAGTGACATCTGTCTCTCTGCAGCCTTCTTCGATGGCAATTATTGTGCTCCTTCGTCTACCCTTATCATCAGTTGCATCAAGTAAAGCCATATTTCCTCGGACTATAGCTGCTTCTATGTCTAAGGGAAAAATGTGCCCCTCCTTTTCATCCATGGGTATCTGAGGCCTAAATAGAAACTCATATGGTATCCTCATGGTTCTACCTTCCAGACCTGGTAGCCATGTTAACAGAATACATATCCCATAATGGAACACCTCAGGTTCAAGTGTTATCACCCTAGGAGCTATCTGTCCTGTGAATGCCATGATCATTTCGCACACATTTAAATAATGCATTCCCGGTGTTGATCATATTATGCCTTCGTCTGTAAACGAAATGGTCATATTTAATTTTGTCATAAAATCGCATCCTAATATGTTGATAGGTGTTTGCCTCGAATAAAGCAGTGGCACCTTCATATCGCATTCTCCTATGGAGACTGGTAATTCTTCTGTGAAAGGAACTCGACTTGTTGCTCCTGTAAAGCCCTGCGTATTCATCGCATTGCCAGACATTAAGAACGAAAAAGCTTTGCCGCCTATATTTACGTCTATCCTCAGTTCCTCATGAGGATTTGGCATTATAGATAGAACTGAATACATCAGGTCTCCCAGTGAGTTGTCCTATTTTGGGTACAGTCTCACTCCATCTCTCGTGAATGGATTTCGTCCATCAACAGTGATACCTCCTATTCTCTGAGTCATTGGTGGATCTGTGTTTGTGTTCTGCTGAAGTTGCATAGGAGATTGTTGTGCTTGTCCTTGCGGTTGGTTACCTGTTATTTGCTGTGATTGCAAGCCTTACTACACTCTCGGCACTTGCTGCTGGACTGTTTGATTTTGTGCAAATCCATTTCTGCTCTGCTGCGAAGGCATCTTTTAGTTCCCAGTCCACCCCTGTCTGCAGGTGGATTTGGCATTCACTGTCTCGAAAACTGGTCATTCTGCACCATCCCTTGGCTTCTACACATACTAGCTATGTGCCCTGTCATTCCACATGTCCAACAAATAGGCAGTGGTCTCCCCATCTACCCATATTGCATATTCTAATTACCGTTTTGCATATTCTGAAAACCTCCCTGATTATTCTGCCAATTCCCTTGATTACCTTGCCAACCTCTTCCTCGATAACCCCTTCCTCGCCGAGCATATCCATTATTTGTCTAATCAAACTGTCTTTGGTTATTTACTTGTGGCATGTTTACTGCCTGCTGCGAATTTGATCCGCCTATGCTGGTTAACATTGCCCCTTCAAAGGCGTACTTGGACAGTTTTTTCTGAACCAATTTTGCTTCCTCACCTTTTCAAGAATTGTCCTTTTTGCCATTCTTTTCCTGCAGGAGTCTGCAGTAATGTGCAATATTTAACTGGATTTCCGAGCACAGTTTGGCTTCTATACCCACTAATTTCTTGAACTGCTTCTGTACTTGCTTGGGCAGCCTTTGAAATAATAGATGATAAAATACAGGTATAGATTTCCCCCAAGCTTCCCTAGTCTCGAGCGCCCAGGCGCCTTGGAAATTTTGAATTTAAACTAACGGATCATCTCCTTCTTTCATCTTTATTGTCATTATAGCTCCCATATCGGATGTATCCAGATATAATACTCATAGCGCTTTCTAAATTGCTGCTCTGCAGTTATTAAATGGCGCTCCATCATGCGCGGTGTTGACTGTAGTCACACCAGGGTAACCTGCCCGTGTCCATACTTCATCAGCTCTCTCACCAAGTATGGCGATTAGAAGACCTTTAATATCCCCTTTAGCTAATGTATTCCCTCCTGTCATTTTTTCTAACTCATGTATCCATTTTCCAGCACGGAAGTTAAACTCGGGAATTTGCACTTTAAATTATCTCTGTTCATTTGGGGCGCCGGTATGTAGTGCGGCCTGGCTCCTTCATTCTCTAACAAGGGGAACTGTGATGCTCCAACTCATTCTCATTTCTCATCATTTTTCTGTCTACCACCGGGGTAATATTCCCACATTGCCGTCTACCTGACAATGATCTTAACCTGCTTACATAAGGCTGGGACTCCCCGCTCTGACCGTGGGGTTGCCCCTTATGTTGGTCTGACTGTGTCGGTGGCTATGATGCCTTAGACATAGGTATTTTTAAATCTGACCATCTTACTCCCTTATCCATAGGCGAATATCCCTCTGATCACATGCATGACTTGTCTCTTCCCTCTGGAAGGTTTCCCTTTCTTCGTCTGATACTTCTTGTGCCCAACTCGTGAGACTTCTCTCATCATCATCATCTCTATTTAATGTTAATCTGTCTAAAGATAGCTCCTTGTGTCTCGCACTACAGGAGGCTTTCTCTGTGTCAAGCAACGGAGTGCTCTCGAGACGATCATTTTTTCCCTTCCCTTGTGATTCTTTCTGGGCTTGCATTTTGTGATATACTTTGTCGATCATTTCCCCAATGCTCCGCGAGTCAAACTCGTCTTCTAGATTTACTCTAGATGTACCTGGTAATGATTTGGATTCAGGAAAAAAAATCCTCTATGTCTTCCCATGCTTCGCCTGGATTGGGATTTCTTAGTTCCCTTTCCAAATACTCAAGATTGCGTGCTCTCTGTCTTCTTTTACGTTCCATGTCATCATCAATTTCTCTGTGCTTTCTTGCTTCCTCTCTTACTCTGTCTTCCTCTTTCTTTTTCATATCCCTTTTCATATCCCTTCATATGCCGAATCGCCTCTTCCCTTCGTCTCTGTATTCTTTTCTCTCTTATCCTTTCCTGTTCTTCATCTTCTATTCTTTTTCTTCCTAGCCTTTCCTGTTCATTGGCTGTTCTTTGTCTATTGTCACATTTTCCTTGCTCTTCTGCTCTCCCTTGTTTTATAGTTTGCTCATATTGATATAACTGTTCTGGTCTTTGTCTATCCTTTCTTTTCGCTCCCTCATCTTTCAATTGTTCCTCCCTTTCTTTGTCTTTTCTGTCTTGTTCATCTTGATCTCCCCTTTGTCTTACATCCTTGATGCCTTTAACATCGAGTTTAAGTAAAAATCTGACCTCCCATCCATTCATTCTGTAAGAGCGCTACCTCATCAGTTTTAGCCTTATCTCCTTTCCGTCTCTTTATTTCTCTCCTTATGTCTAGAGATGTACTTGCTTGGTATCATTCTCTGGGCCCTCGCCACTACTTTGCGTAGGTGACTCATATGACGGATTGCTATATCCCGTCACTGCTTAAAGTTCCCTCAATGGGTAAACCCTTCGTCATTCCTAGTTTTGTCTTTTATTTCAGATGGGGCGGGCGAAGCAGACGGCATATGTTGAGTATCCAATCTAAAGGAGGCTCCTCCTCCTTTTGCCCATATGTTTCTATATAGGTATGTATGTATTTTGGCACTTGCCACGGTCTAATGTATTTAAAAGCTTGTGGCTAGCATCATGATTGCTTTGCTGCTTGCGTTTCATTGCAACTGAACACATTTAAACTAACTATTTTCATCAGGTTTGTGGCATAAGTCTCTTCATCTTGATCCCAAGATGTCACTTATCCTTGGTACCTCTTTGTGTTTTATAAATCATTTGCCTCTCTGGTCTGGTTATCTTTCTATATGGGTGTCGATTCACACTGTCTGACGTCACCATTCATCTTTGCCATTTAGTGTCTCTGCTTCTTAAGGAATCTCGTTCAAATGGCCATCATATTGTCTTGTATGCAGGTATGGTTTCCTCAATGGGTACTTTACCTCCCATATTCTCTTAGATACAGGTATTCTTGTGGGTACTGCACACGCTCTTCTCTTTGCTGGTTTAACTGTTCAGTATACGTCACATACTTTGGTTCATACTTTTCAGGTAATGTAGGCGGGGCAGTTGGAGTGGGGGTGCTTGGCTCCTCCTCTACACTAGTGTAGGAGATATCTATGGGGCAACCATTAATGCAGGGAGCTGTCCCCCCAATCAAAAGCGTCACACCATTATACCTATTCATTTTATTCAATCTAGCCCTCTCTATGTACCATATCATACTACGTCGATCCCTCAACCTATGCCATAGATAAGCCAAGAATGAGGCTGGTATGTAGAAAGAGTATATATTTATTAATGAATTGCAAAATTTATATTTGTACAAAATCACAAATCACGCCAACTCACTCTGTGGCCCAAATGATTTTCTTTACTAACAATTCACTTTCACACAAATTGAGAACACTAGTTGGTTTAAGATAACACAAATCAAAGACTCTTTAACCCCACAAGATGTACAGTTTTCCTTCTTTGGTGATTTCCACCCAAAGAAACGCAGGTCTATAGAACACATCAGATACCTGGGTCACTCACAAAATACTCTAAATGCACAGAATTGCGCAGCACCCAGGACATGATGGAACAATATAACTTCACCATAAACTTTGCATGTGGTTTACTTGATAACATGCAGCACCTTGAAACCTGACCATATCATCTGTTTGACAATACACTTTACATGAAGTTTAATTTAAATAACGTGCAACACTTTTCTATTGACAAAAGCAATTTTACACATGCACCACTCTTTATTTTTTGTTATCTCCCTATGCACTTGGCAATGCTAATATATATATACACATGGATCATTTTTTACTCCTCCACTATGCAATGAAGCGTCTCTCTTCTATCAGGGGTCACTTTCTCACCCTCTACAGAGATGTGCTTTTAAATCAGTGACTTTATTCTATTTAAGTTGGCAAGACATTTTGCTGCCCCAGCACACACCTAGATATTAAGTTTACTTATAACACTCCTCTGCCTTAAGGCAGGATCTGGGGAATAGGGAGCTGTTGGGAATTTATTTTTTTGCACCCATCCCTTTTGGGAATTTTGGGGTTGGGAAAAAGAAATAGAAGTACCCAGTTACTTTAACAAACTATATTTCTATCCACACCCGAAGCATGATTTTGAATTTCAGCAATATCACCCTGTGTCAGTTGGATTTAGGGGAGTTAATTAAATTATTATTTAGTAAAATGATTAAGGATCTACTTGGTTGCCCACCCAATCAATAAGGGAGGATATTAAATCAAAAATATCCCCAAAAGACTTGGTTTATTTGGACAGGTTACTTACATAGAATATCTCTGGGTTTTGTGCTCAGGAAAAGTCAGTACTTAGTTAGATGGCCTCTCCTAGTTCAGTCATGGATACCTCCATAATCCATCCCTTTCTTTGCCTCTCCAGGTTGCCTGCACATTTTAGTTTTCTTCCTGGTCTAATCCACCTCTCAGGCAATGTTAGTTCTTCAGAAATGTTTTTCAGCAGTTCCCAGTCAGGTGCTTTCAGACAGCTCTCCCCCTTTCTCTTTGTGCGTCTCCTTATAAATCAGTAACCACTCCCCAAATTATCTAAATTATCAGGTGCCAGGGTATTGGCTCTTGATCTGGATTGGACATCTACTGCCCTCCTTTTCTCTGGTTAGTCCTTTTTAGTTACCAGGCAACATCCCTGTGAGTCATAACTCCACCCCTTTGAAATTGCATTTTTGACCACTTCAGTTATGACCTTAAAAACTTTAAAATGGAAATATAGTTTTTTTTTTTTTTACAAATAAGAAGCACAAACTGTATGTTTCTGAAATGGTCCAATCATGCCAGACTTAATGAAATGTGTCTCATTTTGGCATGATGTTGCAGGTTCAAATGGTAGGTTTTTGTAATTTATTCAATGGGGATGACAGTCATCAACATGAGATTTTCTATACAGATTTCTTATTGAACAAGCTTTTTTCTCCCCAAATCTCCATTTCATTACATTTTCTGGGAAGCTATCATCACACTTCAGCTTGTAACTCTTGTTCCCATTGTCGAATTTTAGGAGAGTTTGGGCTTTTCATAAGCTTTTCAGTGATATTTGAACCATTTTTGTGAGTGTCCCGGGTCCAGAGGGAATGGACAAAGTATGATTTCATAGCACCTATGGTAATCTCAAGTCATGTGCATAATTTGAGTTCCATAAACATATTTCTTTCTTCCACTTTGATGTAGATACAGCCATCTGCTTCTATGTGATCTATGTGATCATAGAGAAAATGAAATACTGAATGCAAAAATGATGAAATATTTTTTTCTTTTTGCCACATGTATATTTGGGGGAAACCCCTCATATCCCCACACCTATATGTCCCTTACCTAATAAATTACCCCGACCCACCTCCCACATGTAATTGAACAGAAATAAAAAATAAACGTTTGCCATTTTTGCATTCTGTATTTTTGTAGGCGCAGTAAATGTGTGCTACCCTTCTATGTTAACCCTGCATGCAATCAAATCATTTTCTTCTTTCAAAGTTATTCGCTGGCCATGGGTCATCTTATATCTTGAAGCAGATGGGACACCCAACTCTTTATTCATGTGACCCCATCAGCTTTACAGAGAACCTAAAATAAAGAGAAGAGCAGAGCTTACCCCTGCATCTGATGGGGAAAGGTAAACAGTGTTCGCCTTCAAATCTCCTTAAAACATTTCTTTTGAGCTGAGCTGAGCTTTTCTTCATGCATAGAAAAATTGTATTTTTGGATATTGCAATTCTTTTTACAAATGAGGCCTGCTTTAATATGTCACATCAGGCCATCACTGTCCCACTTCACGTTATATTATACATTTGGATGGTTCAGGCCAGGGAATTTCCTCTAAACAGTTCCTTTCAAACAACCTGAAAAAAGTATTAATTTCTCCATAATATACTGAAAGGTAGTCATCATTTCTTTTCAGCATTGTCGTTTGCACACATGGCACACTTAATTTTATTCTTCCTGTTTCTGACAATATATTTGGTGTATTTGGTTGTTTTGAAATTTCCACGCTGGCCTTTCAGTGTGCCAGGCAAAAGTGTGCTTTCAAATTACAGGAAATATTTCTCCATTTTTAGGCCCAACATGGTCAGAGCAGTTCTTCAGTCTTGAGGATATATTTAAGCCTACAACAGACAAAATGCAGCAGTGCATACAATTGCTCTAAGGCAAGCCTGTTTTTAAGGATCAAATCCTGGCGGCAGTAACAAGCATCCATTGACTTTTTATGTCATTACCAGAGTGCCTTGTCTGAGGAATTGGGAAGAAGGACATGAGGTTTGAGAGCCATAGCAAAATCCAAGATGGTGAGATCCCTCTCTGGACTGAAACTCACTTCTGGTCTATTCTAAGAGTACCCCTTCCTCTGCCTACCTAAAGCAATTGGTATGCAGTAATCAGCACTGTGGTTTGAAGTGGCAATTTTTATGACAGGAATGCAGGTGAATCACCAGTTCCCAGAGTACCTCCCAGAGAGTGTTCATGTTACCTAGAAGATGGTGACAACCCTTATCAGGGGGATCATAGAGTGGGTTTATGGGGCTGGATTCAACATGGTTGTTGTCTGTACACACAACCCAGACAGCAAAATACACACCAGACCCTGCCATGAATGAGTCACTGTCCCCCAAAGCAGACAATAGTTTGATATCAAATGCTTGTGGCTGTATAACTGCGTAATCTTTGTAGCCACCATGCCATAACTAGATATGGCTTCTTTTTAGTTTTTAACCACTGTCACCAGTCTTCTGAGGCACACAATTATGACCATAGTCGTATACAGTTAAAAAAAAACATCTGTTCCAGCAGCTGTGTCCTTTGAGCCTGCCTTGCTGCCCCTGCAGGGAAGCTTCTGGGGATGTCGGGTGATGGTCACAGGTAAGTACATCTGTGCATTATGAAAGTTGAGTCTGACTAGCAGATTCACTAGCAGAGACATAATCATCAGCACCATTTTATAATTAAAAATGAACAACGTTTAGGATATCTCTCAGTCAAGGGTAATGGCAGTGAGGATGATGGAGGTAAAGGTGAATACAGTGAGTAGGGTGGTGGTGAGTCTGGTGCTGGTGGGGAGGACCATAGTAATGAGGCTGGTGGAGCTGACAGTGAGGACAGCGAAGTTAATGGTAGAAAGGATCAAGGCCCGAAAGATGGGGTGATGATGATTGTGTTGAGGGTAATGGAGGTGAGGGCGATGGATTTGATGGTGTTTTTGGTGAGAGGGATACAAGTGAAGTTGAGAGTGATGATGTTGACGGAGTTGAGGTTGATTGCAATGAGACTGATACAGCAATGGTTAAGGCAGTGAGGATGATGATGGTGAGAAGGATGATAGCAGTGAGGTTGTTGGTGATGAGGTTGATTAAGGCAATGGTGACAACACATGACAATACAGTGATTGTGGATGAAATTGGTGAAAAGGATGTTGACAGTGAGGTTGATTGTCATGAAGGTAATGGCAGTGAGGGTGGTGTGGGTGAACACAGTGATACTAAGGATGATGGTAGAAAGGGTGATGCAGTAAGAATGATGTTTTTATTGATGGTGTTTGTTATGGTGATAGAGGAGGATTTGATGGAGGTAAGAATGATAGAGAGTAAGGCTGTGTGGATTATGTCGCTGAGACTGAAGACTTGAGGGTGATTGTAGTGCAGGCAATGGAGGTGAGTGTGACGAAGATGAGGATGGTGGCACAGAGCATGATAGAGGTGATGCTTAAGGAAGTGAGAATAATCGGTATGTTGAGGATGAGGTGGTAAGACTGATAATTGTGTTATGCCAGTAAGGTTGATAGTGATAAAGTAGATATCACCAAGGATGATAGCAGTGATGCTGATGAAGGTGATAATTATAGTGAGGAAGGTGATGATCTGAGGATAATTGTGGTGAGTGTGATGATTGCGAGAGTGAGGAGGCAAGGGTGATGCTTTTGAGGATGATGGCTGTGAGTATGATGCTTTTGAGGATGATGGCTGTGAGTATGATGGTATTGACGGTGATGGCTCTGAGGCTGATGGAGGTCATGATGATGACAGTGATGTTGATGCCAGTGAGCATGATGGCACTGAAGAGGGGGGCTGATGGAGGTGGTGGTGAGAAAGTGATGGTGATGAATATGAGACTTGAGAGAGGGTCATCCACCCGGGTATGATTGCGTAACACCAATGAGGGTGATGGAGGTAAGGATGATGAGGTGAGGCTGATGGAGTGATGTTGATGAATGTGTGGATGATAATGGTATTGAGGGTGGCGGAAGTGAATTTTATGTCAGTGAGAGTAATGAGGGATGGTAATGGTCATGATAATGGTAGCAAGGTTGATGAAGGTGAGGGAATGACATGAGGCATGGGCGTAGTTATGGCAGTGTTGACAGAGCGCTGATGGAGGTGAGCGTAATGGTGTTGATTGCAAAGGGGATGGTGATTAGGGTCATTATGTCAACGTTAATGTCAGTAAGCTAGATGAAGTAATTGTGCTGCGCGTGATGGGAGTGACACTGAGATTGATAGAAGTGAGGATAATTATGGTGAGGATGATGGTGATCTTGTGATTATGGCAGTGTTTGCGATAGCAATGAGGCTGATAGAAATCTAGTTGATGGTGGTGAGCTTGATGGAGGTGGGGATGATGACGTACCTGAGGTTGATGGCAGGGATGATAAAGGTGACATCAGTGAGGGTCGGGGTGGTAGGATTGATAGTGATGAGCATGATGGAGGTGAGGGTGATGGCATTGTAATGATAGTGGTGTGGGTGATGGAGGTGAGGATGATGGAGTTGAAGATAATGGAGGTGGCGATAATGAAGTCTGAGGTGTTGGCAGTGATGATGATGGTGATGGCAGTGAGGGAGAGGGTGGTGAGATGGATAGTGATCAGGATAATAGAGGTGAGGGGGATGGCGTTGGAATGATGGCTGTGTGGGTGAAGGAGGTGAGGATGATGGCGGTGAGGTTTATGGCAGTGTGAAGAGGTGAATGGGTGAGGAAGGTGAGAGTGTGGGTCCTCACATACACAGTTATGCATTTGCATGGTGTGGTTTTAGGATGATATGATATTTTATTTGTATCGCGCTCGTACATAAGTGTTTCAGATGCAATATTAAGCCCGCCCCTGAGCTGCAAGTTTCAGAATAAAAGCAAAGGCAACTCTTCTTGAAACAGAGCAGGCCCCCTTCACACCCGCCGGCTCCCACCCGGGCATTACAAGCTCTGGGCTGACATCCAGGCCCGGGATGCTTTGAGGCTGAGTAATATCCTACGCCACGCTGGTGGCACACAAACACAGAGCCAGGGGGAGAATGGAAACACCAGGCAATGACTCAGTAAACCCAAAGCAGGGCAAAGCTCGCGCTGCAAGAAACAACTCGCGCGACTGAGTGCATACTCCGAAGCAGGGTGCAGCTCGCGCCAAGGTACAGCTCAAAGGGCCGCAGAGCACATCCCCCAAAGCAGGGTGCAGCTCGCGCCAAGGTACAGCTCAAAGCAGGGCGCAGCTCGCGCCATGGTACAGCTCACACGAACGCAGAGTACAGCCCACAAAGCAGGGTGCAGCTCGCGCCAAGATACAGCTCAAATCAGGGTGCAGCTCGCGCCAAGGTACAGCTCACACGGCAGCAGAGTACAGCCCAGAAAGCAGGGGCTGCAGTGGTGGACTGGTCTATGGGGCACTCTGGAGATTTCCCCGTAGGCCTCTCCACGCTGAGCCTCTTTTGTGTGGTCACTTATTTATTTACAAATGTTCTCATAGGGAAAGGGTTGGGTTGCTGAAAATGTGTGATATGGGGCTACTTTGAAAATCATTTCTCGGGCCTCTTTTGATTCCCAGGCTCAGATGGGTGATCCTCGCGCCAAGTTGCAGCTCACACTGCATCAGAGTACAGCTCACAAAGCAGGGTCCTGCACACACTAAGGGTCAGCTCACACTTCAGCAGAGTACAGCACTCAAAGTATAATGCTGCTCACAACAGGTAGCAAAGCACAGCCCACAAAATAGGATGTTGCTTATAATGCAGGGAACAGATCACGTTGCAGAGCACAGTGCACAAAGCACTGCGCAGTTCACACCAGGGACCAGATCACGTTGCAGAGCACAGTGCGCAAAGCAGTATGCAGTTCACACGAGGGAACAGATCACACTGCAGAGTACAGTGCACAAAGCAGTGCACAGTTCACTCCAGGGAACGGATCACACTGCAGAGCACAGTGCGCAGAGCAGTGCGTCGTTCACAGGAGGGAACGGATCACACTGCAGAGCACAGTGCAGAAAACAGTGCGCAGTTCACACCAGGTAACCGATCACACTGCAGCGCACAATGCACAAAGCAGTGCGCAGTTCACTCCAGGGAACATATCACACTGCAGAGCACAGTGCACAAAGCAGTGCGTGATTCACTCCAGAGAACAGATCATACTGCAGAGCACAGTGCACAAAGCAGTGCTAGTTCACACCAGTGAAACAGATCACAATGCGGAGCACAGTGCACAAAGCAGGGAGATGCTCCTGTTGCAGGGTGCAGCTAACACTGCAGAGCCCAGTCAGTTAAGAAGGGTGCAGCGTCAGCTTTGCACTGCAGTGTAAGCTGTTCCACACTGAGCCCAACATACACCCTAAGAACACCACAGACCACAGTGCACAACTCAGATTACAGCTCACAGCAGAGCACAGCTCACACTGCACGGCCCAACAACTCACACTGCAGAGCACTTCAGACTGTTTGGCAAAAGCTTGCAGAGTAAGGTGCGACTCGCATTGCCCAGTTCGCACTCTAGAGCACAGTCCCCACAGGAAGGGGCAGCTCAGACCACAGGCACAGCTCACCGGGCATGGTTGTACACCCACCGTGCTAGGGTGGTTGAGCATCCTGTGCTTTGTGGGGTGTCTCTATTTAGGGCCTAATTCACAGAAGCGTTTTATAATGGCAAAACCCATTGGAAAACGTAAAGAGCTGTATTCCGCTTCTCGCACGTAGTCTATCGGTGCCTTTAAAAGGTGTCCAAAGCCTTACTGGCTCAGGGTTCAGGGTTCACACAGTCTCGTGTGATAGGGCGCAGGGAAGCCCAGAACCCCCACTGTGGTCCCGCTCTGTGCCAGCAGAGCAGCACAATAAGTGTGATTGCGCAGCCTTCAAACGACACGGCTGAAGAAAGCCCAGGAGGGGGGAGGGCAGGGCGAGGCTCTTCAAAAAGTACTGGGGACTGCTTTCAATAGAAAATATAAGCAGTTTTGGCATCCATGGGGTGGGGGTGTAACAATATTTGTTTTCAAGTATGGGCTCCGCAACAATATGTGTTTTCCTGGGGTGAAAGGAGGCTTTGGCAGTGGTGGAAAAGCGAAAACTTTGGTGGGGGATCCCAGGAGTGGGGGTGGTGTTTGGGGGAGGGGGGGTGCACGAAGAGGCAGGGTTTAGGGGGGCGGAGCTGGCAGTTGACCTCCGATCAAAGCGAATGTCCAATATAATAGTTTAAACAGCGCTATTTATTTCATGCTGCTTCTTCTCCAACTATAGATCAATTCCACGTCCATGGCACTGGTGATGAGTTACTTCACTGTGCGGATGATAGTTCTGACCAGTGCTGCTGAGTAAATATTCTTTAACATGCACAATTTGCATCCCATTTTTCCCATTTTATAAAAAAACTTCCCCTTGGGTACTATTAAAACAGGGTGATTTCTGTTCGACATAAGCAACGTTTTCTTTTACTTGAAGCACACGGTACAGCTCCTGCAGCTCCCCTCTGGTGGCTGCATCGTGTGGAATAGTTTCAATGTTAATAGGGCTATTTATTCATGCAATGTTTGTCAGATACCTGTCTATTTATTTATGTAATGTGTGTCGGATACAGGTATCCGACCAACATTGCATAAAGAAATCAATAATTAGGGTCCATGTATCCGACACACAGTGCATGAATAAATAAATAAATAAACCGGGTCGTGGCTGAGGACTGTAGCTTCCCCTGGTGACCCTTTGCCACCAGAGGAAGTTACAGTTTGCTTTTCCTGCAGATGTGACCTGTATGAAAGTCCTGCTGTGTACAAGAGGGGGGGGCGGAGCCAGCAGAGCGCTTATGGTGGTAATGAGCTGCTCCGCCCCCCTAATCCATGCTGTCGCAGGCGCTTTCTTTTCTTTTTTTCAATTTTTTATTCCCAAAATAATTTGGGTTTTCCTGCGGCTGACTCTGGCCGGATCCCGAGATCCCGAGATCCGGCTCCACATCTGGTGACGGATCTCGGATCCGGCGAGTGCCGGCACAATGACCATCTCGGGGCTTTGGCATGAAAAGGTTTGAATATCACTCGATTAGAGCCTGATGGCTCATGCTGCACCAGTGCCTCTGGAAGGGCCACTGTCCCGTAGGAGATGCGAATGCTTGGTGAATGCATGAGAGCATAAGGCTACATGGTTTGTGACATTGTAACTCAAGCAGAGGCGCTGAGATTGTGTTCTATTGACTTTCAACGCGAATATAGTTTTAACGCTCAAGAGATTGTTTAGGTTCCCATACGTGCAGGATGCTTATGTTATTATCTATGGGGAAAATAAATATATAATCACATTCCTTTTAGCGGACATGTTTCGCTTAGTTATATATTATCCTGTTGTGTTAATCGTTTGTGTAATTTGTAAATTACATGTTAAAGCATTACTTTTAAAACAAATTATTTAAGCTTTTGGAAACCAAACCTTTACAACTATTCCTGGGACAATATGCAGTCAAGTGCTTAAATCAAAGACTGAGCCCAGATCCTGGTGTGATCACTAAGCCCGAGTGTGTGATCCTGGGCAAATCATGGACTCTTAGTTTGTATTATTTGTTACATTTCAGCGTCCCTCCCTAGAAGTGATGCAGATGCATCTTTTGACATTCACACAAATGCAAATCCTCGCCCCGCTTAGCTCCGCAGCCACGCGCTCGACTGGCCACTCTCGTTCCCATGCCCTGAGAAACAGCAGAGGCTACTTTCTTTGAGTTCGCCTTAAGCAGCGGTGCAAGCTAAAAAAACAACCGCCATGTTGATGGCCGAAACCTCTAAGCCCAGCCATTAAGGAAGTCGCTTTTTCATTTTGTCCTTTTAACTAGTTACAGACTGACCCGACCTAAGCCGAAACCTCAGGAAGAGAAATTCTTTCCCTTCCTACAACTTGTACTCACCTAAATCCCAAGCAGACTGCGCTCTCCGTTGCTTAGGAGAGAATTTCGTCATTTTCGTATTACCAATGTTAACTTCAAGGGTGGTTTGGTTTGCATACTTTCATGTGGCACGCCGCAGACCAATTGGAGCATCGAAAAGGACAATACCACCCGCGTGTGCTAACCAAGGAATATGGTAACATCTCAATTTAGGAGGAAGGTTTGATGACTAGGTGATCCCAGGTCAGCTAAGTATACATCGAATGGGATGGGGGTCAAGGCGCAACCCTGTTTCATGGGGCGTTAGGTCAGTATCTCTTTGGCAAATAAACCTTTACTGTTTGGTCTGACCCTCACGCTGTGTCAGTATGTAAGAGAACTATTAATTTGAACGCACACCCATCTATGATCCACGCTGACAATTTTGCCTGAAGCTTGCCTCTTCCACTCTATAAAAAGCTGACGAAAAGATCCCAAAATGGACCATAGAGAGGTAAGCTGGACTTGCTGACAGACTCGACTTTCCCGTTGCTTAAGACCAGGCCATCGCAGGCTGTGCCCATTCCTTTGCCAAACCCTGTTTGGACTATTGGCACGAGGTTCTTCTCACCAGTTCCTTGAGAAGAAGGAAAGGCAAGATCTTGCCGGAGATATCAAGCAATTCAATTCCTCAAAAACTATGCCGTTCTTGACTCCCCCCTGCCTAAATAGGGGAGTAATGCTGCGGTCATCCGGAATCCAGACCTCCAGCCTGTGCGCAACGCACGACAGTGTGGCATGCTGATCTTCTTACACCGCCCTACGTGTGACCATCTGATTCCATCTACTCAGGGTAACATTACCCCCTTTGTGGCTCGATGTGCCACTTGAAAACGTGCATTTTCACCCTGCAACAAAGAGCGCCACGAGGGGCGCCGGTATCCTGCAAGCACAGCTGACCCAAACATGGCCGCCGCCATGCCGCTTCAATTTTTGTGTATTGGGTTGCTAAGCAACCAGTCCAGACGCAGCTATATCTACCAATAGCCTACACGGGTAGGCGGAAGCCAGCCCCCGACGCCAAAGGCCCCCAGCATAAGGCCCTGTCCGGAGCCTGTCGGAGCCGGGAGGAACGGAGTGCCGAACACTCTGCTTTCTGACTACATCGCCGTGAGCCCTCTTCATAGGTTTGTACACAAAGCACTCACTTCAACTGTTGGACTCTGTTGCACCCTAGTATACTGTATGTGCCATCCTAGGCTCCCATTACCTTGCGATAAGTCTGCATGCGCCTCATTTGGACCAGCTTTCTGGATCCAGTTGTTGCGCACCTCCCCTAGGCTACATTACCCCCCCAATAACCACACCTTGCTTCGCCAACCAGTGACACGCTCCATGCAGGTACACACCCCTCTTATGTCCCCCTGCGGTTGCTACATCCTCCATTACCCTAGCTAATCAGCTTGCTACTCATCAAGTCTTACCCTTCTCGCTGTCCCTCCATCACGCCGAGAATCACAGTGATGCCACGTGCTATAGCTGCAAGTGTGGCTCGACTGTTGGCAGAATACCGCACCTTTGCTACTCCATGCTATCACGCACCATTTCCACGTGATTGTATGAGCCATCACTCACTATCATCGCTACAAGTGGTATACTGACCGTCACTCAAAAACTGCATCATGAACACTACATTATTACTGCGTAGTCTGCACCGGATGGCCTTGACTTCTATTGCTATGTAAAACTACCTTGCATCTTGTATACTGCATTACTATTGTGTAGTTTGCGCCGGATGGCCGGACCTCTATTGCTATGTAAAACTACCTTGCATCTTGTATACTGCACTACTACTGCATAGTTTGCGCCGGTTGGCTTTGTCCTCCTATGTTTTGTATGCATTTGTCTCTGGCATATGTATATCTAGGCAACTCACTATCAGACCTTAAACTACTGCCTACATAACTGCCATGTTCCACCTTGTGCCCCGACTGACACCTAAAGTGCTCCTTGCTCACCGCCTCGCTAGTAGCATACCTTCTCTCATACCCCCACTCAACTTCCAGGCCTCTACTGCAGGTAAGCAGCAATTAGCCTTCTTATCATTGGTCTTAATGGCGAACCTACGGGCGGTTACGCTCACCATGGTGACTTTGCTGCCCCTTTTCAACACCGTTACACCCACTAACTTCCTCCCACCACTTGTTCCCTGCCAAATGCCCAGCTCCAATGATGCAAACTCAGAGAGCTGCGACTACCCTCTGTCTCCCAGTCAGTGGATACTGCATTAAGCTACAAGGCCCACATCGAACATACCATGTTCTATTGCTGACAGAAATGCTAGACTCGGCTCTCGCTCCAAACTGAGGGATGCCCATTACTACAACACCCCTTCTACTAAACCTAACCTAACCATCTCAAAACTCTCTATCTCGAACCATATTGTGTCACCACATGCCTCTAAACCTACCGCCACTAGGCCTACCCCGCCTTTGGAGACCCCCCAACATCAAAAAAGCTCTCATTAACGCTAGATCTCTGATCGCCCATGTGCTTGATATATCAGACCTAATCTCCTCCAATAAACTTGATTTCTTAGCAGTCACAGAAATGTGGCTCCACCCAGCTGCAGGACCCGCCCTTATGCCAGCACTACCTGAAAACTATACTATCATCAGAGCTGACAGAACCTCCAGAAGAGGCGGTGGGGTCGCATTCATCGCCAAAAACCATCTTGGCCTCAGAGAATTCCCCAGCCAGCTGATCTCATCAGCAGAACTCCTTTCTGCCAAACTCCCCCTATCAATTTCTCACACACTACTTATCCATCTTATCTACAGACCACCGGGCCTCTTGTCCACCTTCGAGGAAGATATGACACATCTGCTTACCCAGAACACCAAACCCAGCTCACAAATCATGTTTCTGGGTGAATTGAACCTAGGCCTATATGACACCCAAGATGTCAATGCCACAGCCTTAGCAAACTTTCTCACAGAACTAGGCTTCTCACAGAGGGTCTTCGAACCTACACATAGCAAAGGCAGAACCCTTGACTGGGTAGCGGATTTAAACTGTAACACAAAAATCCTCTCCAACTCTCCTTCTGCATGGTCTGACTACCACGTCATATCATTCGAAATCCACGACAGCAGTCGCCCACCTCTCATTGGCCAACAAGTCCCCACTGCCTTAACTAGAAATAATCACCTGATCACCTAGGAGAATTTACTCCCCCTACTCCATCCCATTACCAACCCCCTTAAGGAGCTAGACAAGGACCCTGCCAATCTGGTGGACCTCTACAACCTGAACTGATTGCAAGCCCTTGGCCAAATAGCTCCACTCAAACTGAGAAAAGCCAAGCCCCCTGCACATTTAAATAAATGGTTCTCATTAGACTTGAAAGCCCTTCATAAAGCCAAAAGATGCACAGAATCTAGCTGGAAAAAAAACCTCAGACCAGAACAAGGAAACCTTTAACAAGGCTTCCAATATCTACAAAGCTGCTATCTTGAAGACTAAAAGTGACACCCACAATAATAGAATTAAAAACGCCAAGTCCAGCTCCAAAGAACTCTTCTCCATTCTCAAAGAGCTTGAGTCACTGATTTCCCAACCAGTATTGTGCATTAAAGACGCTGCTTGGTGCGCCAACATCCAGAAGGCACTTCTAGATAAAATCGCACTACTACAATCAAAAATTGAAGTAAAAAAATCAAGCCTCGCACTTAGTGCCAAACCTAGTGAATCCCACGTAACTCCTTCTAACTCCTGTAGCCTATTTGAATTCTCCCCAGTCACGACTAAAGAGGTTGAAGCTATTCTTGCTAACCTCAAACCTTCTAGATGCCAGGGAGATATTTGCCCAGGTTCAATTATAAAAGAAGGTGCAAAGGAACTTGCTCCCTTTATCACATCCTTCATCAATTCTTCTTTCACCGCATATTCTGACCCAAAAAATCTTAAAGATGCATGGGTTATACCTCTCATCAAAAAAAAACATCTTGACCCTAGCATTCCGACCAATTACCGCCCATTAACAACCGTCCCCTTTCTGTTGAAGATTCTGGATAAAGCAGCATATATCCAAATACAGACCCCCCTTGAAACTACCAACCTTCTTGGCCTCTGGCAATCCGGATTCAGACCAAGACATGGTATAGAGAGCCCTCCTGGACTGAAAAATCCAGATGGATGAAGCCAAAGATATTGGATACCCTGCCTTACTACTCTTACTCGACCTTTCGGCAGCTTTCGATTTAGTTGATCACAATATCCTAACCACACATCTGACGACAGCAGCCTCTTTTTTTCCATAAAGCTGCTGTCTGGGTCCAATCCTTCCTCACTGACAGAACAATGAGGGTCTTTTCTCCCTCAGCCTCAGCAGATCCCTCGCCAATCACATGTGGAGTTCCGCAGGGCTCTTGTGTATCCCCAACGCTTTAGAATATATTCACTAAGCTGTTGTTTGTTCACTTAGATGACATGGGCGTCCTCTAAACAAATTACGTGGACGATACACACATTCTGATCACTCTCTCAGGCTCATACAACAAAGATTCTATTCTTTTAAATGAAATCTACCTCACAATTCAAGCCCGGATGGCCGAACACTGTCTTTGCCTCAATGACGACAAGACTGAGCCACTGCTCATCGGTTCAAGGCCCCGTTTTAACAAGCTAAATACCCAATACACCTCATTCAACATTGATGGAAACAATATCATAGTATCTAAGGATGCCAAAACAATTGGAGTCTACTTAAACTCTACCTTCTCCCTTTGCAAACAAGTTAACGGAACAGCTTCAGCAACTGCTTATACTTTCAAATTAATAAATGCTTGCAGACCCTTCCCGACCACCCTCAGCTGCATCACGGTGGCAAGAGCACTTATACTCTCTAAATTGGACTATTGGTACACTCTATACTTAGGTACTAGCGAACGAAACCTAATAAATAAATTACAAGTGTTGCAAAACAATGCTCTCAGGGCGGCTCTAAATATTCCTCGCACTAACCATATCTCTCAAGCAAGGTAGAATGCTAATTGGCTTCCTATTCAAGACAGGATTACTTTCAGAATATAATCACACACAAATGTCTGTCAAACCCGTCCCCCAAATACCTGATCGATAAATTCTCCAGAAAGGAATCTTCTAGACCCACTAGAACTAACTACCTTCACTGCCTGAATATCCCTAAATTCAAACTGCTCAAGGCGGGCGGGTTTAGCTTCCCAGTACTGGCAGATAAGACCTGGAATGCTCTGCCCCTTGCCTTAAGAATTGAACCCTCCTTCCCGTCCTTCAGAAACAAGGTAAAATCTTGGCTCTTCTCCCAGCTGAACTAGGACCTGCCGCCATTACCAATGACTAGATAGGTAACTCTAGGAATCTCCCTAGTTGCTCTCATCCTAGGCCCATGGCTGTATATAATTGTACATTACTTGTAGTTATCTGTACATTTTACTTGTAACCCATTCTAACTGCCTTCATTGTATCTTTCTGATGCCTGCTGTCAATGTATGAGATTTCTATGTGTTCCTGTAATATCTGTAACTTTATGTAAGAAACTATTGAATATGTAAGCGCTATACAAGCAAATACACTAAACTAAACTAAATAAAGATTTAGTCCAGGCAGAAGAAAGCTCAGAACGTTTAAGAATATTGGAAAACAATGTTGGGGAGGTACAGGGGGTGGAGGGGTTATTAGGTTACCGTTTGCTATGCTGTATGATATGCCTGAATGTAATGATTGAATACAATGTACTATGATACATTGTGTTAGGAGATATTTAGGAGATATTAATGTGGCAACCAGCGGTGCAGGGAATTCTTTTCCTCCCCAATCAACAGCGCTGCATTCCTTTTATGTTCAGTCAAGATCCCAAGATCCCTCACCTTTTAGCAACAGGTATGCGAAGAACCAGGCCGACGTACAGAAAGAATATATATTCATTAATGAATCGGAAAATTAATATTTGTTCAAAATCAAAAATCATGCCACCTCACTCCATGGCCCACATGCTTGCTTTCCTAACACCATACACCAATTGAAAACACTGGTTGGTTCGGGATAACACAGATCCCAGACTCACCCCACAACATGCACAGTCAACGCACTTTGCATGGGGGTCTCTTTTAATAACATGTGGCACTTTGAAACATGACAAGATCATAAGCCTGGCACTCTTTTTAATATGAAGTTTAATTTAAATAATATGCAACACTTTTCTATTTGCAAAAATAATTTCACAAAAGCAGTGCTTTGTATTCTTAATTTCCCTGCGCACTAGGCAAGGCTAGCAGTGTTGGAACACTACAGACTTTTAAAACAAAAGACTTTTTATATATATATAGAACCCTTCTTCATTTCCCAGAATGCACTGGAGAATCTCTCATCTATCAGCAGTCACTGTCCCACTGTAGACAAACCCCTCAACGCTCACACCAGAAAAAGAATGCAACCTACTAGGGAAAAAGTCCCAGCACACCCCTTGCAAGGAGAACAAAGTTTTATTTCCACAAAAATAGAAGTGTGTCAGCAAAGAACTCTGTTGCCATGGAACGTTTTGGTAAAATTAGTATGAGCAACACTTTATGAAGGCACACAGCGTCATCGGTGATGTAAGTTACAAAATTGACCATTCCAAATGGCTGGTTTGTGCGACCCTATACATAGGCTACCTGCTCCATAAGGGATTCCAGGGCATTGGTCCCAGCCCCGCCGGTCCATTTTCGTCCACGCGGGCTCCTCCTTGCGCGTCATCAAGTACAGAAATACAAGTAATTGGCAATTATGCGAAGAAAAAACATTACATCTCTAACCTAATGTGCACCTGGTACTGCAGGCAAGGGCTAAGAGGATACTTCAAGGTCATTGCCTCTAACAGACTACAGCTCAATGCCAGACATGTCAGCGACCCTCCAAAGCTCCCCACCCTCGTTTTGGCTATGTTGTTTTACCTGCACCGCACCTTGCAGCACAAATCATGTGCCCTATGGTCAAGGCAACTGGTCCCTGCTTTCTGATCTTACTTGATCGATTGGGGGCCCAACAGTTTTATGGTCGGTGGTCTGGGACTGACTAGTGCCTTGGAATGCTGGGGACCTTGGGATGGGGGCATATGGGTGCTATTACTTAGAGCTGGGACATGGAAGGTCAGAGGCTCGTGCCCTCCTTCTCATGGGATCGCTTTTCTCAGAGAACTCTCAACCCCCTCGTGGCCTTGCAGGGTGCATTCCTTATGGGATACGAATGCTAGCAACACAAGACGATGAAAGGTCTATGAATCTCTGAAGCTCTGGCCTTTTTCACCATTTCCCATGTTAGAACCTATTCCTTATTCCTGCATGCATAAAGGTATTTCCATGTGTGTGGCTTGGGCTGTGACTCTGGCTGCAGTGCGAAGCTAGACCTCAATTTCAAAACGGCTGCTAATATGTAACATGGCGTCTAAGTCTGATTGTATTTTAAAGCTAAAGTATACACCGCCCTCCCTGCACTATAACCCCTGGCAATATCCCTCTTCCCCATGCAGCCTCCCCGAGCTCGTACTGCACACTTCCAAGCCTCTGCCATATCTGAAAGCGATTTGGGGTTTGGGACGAACGTCCCTCCTTCCCAACACCACTCTCAATATAGAGTATGCTTTTCACTCAGGGACTTCACTTTATTTAATTTGTAAGACGCTTTTCTGTTCCAGCACAGAAACCCAGATTTTCAGATGAGATTCAGCACCCCTATGCTTTAAGGCAAGGTCTGAGAAATGATGAACAGTTGGGAATTTTGTTTTTTATGCACCCCTTCCGTGCAGGGAATTTTTCCGGTTGGCAATCAGAAATAGGAGTACCCAATTACTTTACAGAGTATATTTTTATTCACACTAAAAGCAATGTTGTTGAGTAATACATTTCAACAAAATCACCCAGTATTAGTTGGCTATAGGGGAGTTCATTAATTTATTATTTGGTACAAATATTAAGGATCTACTTTGTCTGCCCACCCAATTACTAATGGGAAAACTATAAAATCAAACAGATCCCCACACGACTTGGCTTGGTAGGACAAGTTACTTAAATAGTCTCCTTCCAGCCGGCTGAACTATTGTCAGTTAAAGTCCCCATCTCTGCAACCCATACGCTTCTGCTCCATCTAATCTACCACCCTCCTGGCCCCATCTCTTCCTTCGAGGAAGATATCACTGATCTACTCACACATAATGAGTGAGTGAGCGTAAGCCAGGGTCACAAATCATCCTGCTTGGCGATTTCAACTTAGGACTGAACAACCCCAATGACGCCAACACCACTCTACTGGAAAACGCCATTTCCCAAATGGGTTTGAAACATTGTATGGGCCTGCGCATAACAAAGGCAGAACACTGGACTGGTTAGCAGATCTCAACTGCTTAACCACCATCCTCTAGAATGAACCTACTGCTTGGTCAGACCATCACTGTATCTGTAACGCTCACCTGATTCCCACAGAGGCGCTGACCCAAACTGGACTGCTACAGTTGCTTCTATGACTATGATGAGGCGTAGAACTCGGAAGACGCTCTGGGCAGGACCTCCGAATATTGACTGTCTGGCTTGTAAGGTTTTCTGCAGGTGGAAGAAAAAGGGGTAATTACAAGCTGGTTGGATAAGTTCTCCCACCAATCTTCTGCTTTTCCCACTTCTTGGTTCTCGACTGGTCTCCACGAACTCTCACCTTTGGTTTAGTAAAGCCGAGCTCTCCATCCTGCTTCTGGTGCAGGGGCGCGTGGAATCCAATTACGTCACTGGATGATTTAAGTGTTTAGGCTCAGTATCCTTTTGTGGCTTGTAATAGTCCTTCAGGTGCCGAGGAGCTGTTGGCGACACCACCACTGCTGTGCAAGAAGAGGCTCGTGAGTATAGAAGATCTGATGCCGCTTCTGAAGGAGCACCCTTTTATAATGTCCTTTTCTGTCTTTCAGGTGCCGAGATGCTGTGGGCGATGCCGCCGCTGTTGCACGTGCGGTGGCACGTAAGTATAACTGAATTGTGGCCTTTTCCAAATGGGCGCCTCTGATAATGTCTTTTCCTTCCTTTCAGGTGCCGAAATGCTGAGGGCGATGCTGCCGCTGCTGCGCGTGAAGAAGCGCGTAAGTATTACTGAATTGTGGCCACTTCGGCTCGGACACCACTAACAATGTCTTTTGTCTTCCAGGTGCTGGGATGCTGCCGAAGCGAAGGCCGCGGTGAACTCCGGTGTGATCACGGATGGATAAGGTAAGCGAGCGCAGCTGCGAGCGTGTTGCCCGTTTTCTAACCTTATGTCTTTATTTGCAGGTTGTCGGAGACTGGACTCTTGTGGCTGAATTCTGGTGAGTAGATGTTCCTGTGCCTTTTCTTCATCCACAGGTTGCTGCTCAAGAAGCTGAGGGTGTGTCTGGACCTGGAATGCAGGAGCCGACTCGGTGAGCGTCCTGCTGCTGTTGCAGAATAACGCGAAGCACGTGAATTCTATCGGGTTAGGTTTAAATAGTGGAGAAGTGCTTTGGTGCGTATTCTTACTCCAGCCTCACCCAGGTAAGAAAAGAGTTCCAGTGTCAGAGGATTAGCATCAGCCCCACCCAGGTAAGTAAAGAGTTCCTGTAACAGAGGATTGGTCCCTCCCAGCCAGTGGCTGGGACTTCACCCAGCTTGGATTGTTCTAGGTGAGTATGCAGCATGGTCTGCCACAGGTAAGTCCACCCAATCACTACTGCACACTTTAAGAATATGAGCCCGGCGCCCATGGCGCCGGGACTGTGGTTCCTTATGAGCCTGGCGCCAGAGGCGCCAGGACATGGTCCAAAGGGCCCCTGTAGGGGTCTGCTGGAACCGGGGGTGTGGATGATGAGCCTGCTTCCGGGGACGCTGGGCCAGTCTTGGCTCCTCGGGAGTAGCGCTCATGGCAGTATCTCCTTTTCCATTCAACAGTCCGCACCCACCAACTCCAGCCCTACCATCGCCCCTCAAATGCTAGCCAGAAATAACCGTAACATTTCTATACAAAACCTATGCCACGCCATCCTCGACCCTCCTAACTTCAAGGACCTAGACTTGGACCATCTGGTTGACCTTTACAATGTCACCTTAAAATCTGCTATAAATGATGTCGCCCCATCAATCTTCAAAAAGCTAAACCAATTGCTCACCTCAATAAATGGTTCACTAGTGAACTAAAAACCCTCTGCAATGCCAAGAGAGCTGCAGAAACTCTGTGGAGGAAATCACCTACCTTGGTTAACAAGACTAACTTCACCTCGGCTGCTGCCGCTTATAAACTCGCCATCCTTAATACCAAAAAGGATACTTTTGATAACATAATCCTAATTGCCAAATACCACTCTAAGGAACTCTTCCCCATCCTGAGGGAACTAGAGTCTCCAGCTCCACCAACAGAAACTTGTGTCAAGGACGTTGCGTGGTGCAATAATATAAAGCAGGCCCTCTCCGACAAGATCTCGATGCTTCAAGCTAAAATAGAGAAGAAAAAAACTAGTCTACCCAACAGCTCACACATAAACACCACACTGGATCCACCCCTGACCCCCACCTGCCCACCAATCTTCTTCTCTCCAGTCACGCCAAAGGAAGTGGAAAACATTATCCGTAGCCTAAAACCGTCAAGGTGCCAGGGTGATATCTGCCCTGCCCCAGTTATCAAGGAAGACGCAATAGACTTGGCCCCATTCATTGCCTCTGTGATCAATTCTTCCTTCAACTGTGGCTCAGTCCCAAATAGCCTCAAAGATGCATAGGTCATGCCCCTCTCCAAAAAACCCAACATTCCAACCATTTGTAGGCCCATCACAACTGTCCCGTTTGTCCTATAAATACTGGACAGAGTGGCCGATATGCAAATCCAAAAACACCTGGAGGACAATAACTTACTTGGTCTCTGCAAATCTGGAGTCAGACCGATGCATCGCACAGAAACAGCCCTTTTGGACTTAAAAATCCAAATGGACAAGTCCAGAGATAAAGGCAAGTTGGCCATACTCATGCTGCTAGACGTCTCTGCAGACTTTGACCTTGTTGATCACCAGATCCTTACAGAACACCTAACTACAGCTGCTGCCTTCTCCCCAATAGCATTCACATGGATTCAATTCTTCTTCTCAAACTGAACCACTAGAGTCTTCGCCCCCTCAGTCTCCGTTGAGCCAGTCCCTATCACCTGTGGAGTGCCCCAGGGCTCTTGCGTCTCCCTGACGCTCTATAATATATTCACTAAGCTTCTCTTTGACCGTCTTGACAACATGGGTGTTACCTACACAAATAATGCCGACGACCTGCAGGTTCTCATTACGCTCACTGGCTGCTACGAGAATGATTCCAACTTGATATATGAAATTGACCAGGAAATACAAACCTGTATGGCTGCCCACAGCTTGTGCCTCAATGACGACAAGACAGAGCTCTAGATCATTGGGACACAAGCTTGATTAAACAAACTGGACCCCCGTTACACGTCTTTCAACATTGATGGTAACACTATCAAGGTCACCAAGGAGGTAAAGACCCTCAGATTCTATCTAGATTCCACTCTCTAACTCAAGAAACAAGTGAGTGCCACTACATCCACAACTGCCTATACAAATAAGCTCATTAATGCTTGCAAATCTTACCTGTCCAGTAACAGCTGGCTGGATTACCCTAGCCAGGGCACTAGTGTTATCTAAGATAGATTACTGTAACTCTCTATTCCTAGGCTCTTCAGAACGAAACCTCAACAGACTACAGGTCCTTCAGAATAATTCCTTGAGGGCAGCTCTGAACATAGCGAGGTCTCACCACATCCAAAGCCTCAGACGGGACATCCACTGGCTCCCGATTCATTACAGAATCCTGCTCTGCACCCTTGCTAACACACACACACATGTCTGTCCAACTCTGTACGAAATACCATTCAGACAAATTCACTAGATATGAACCTACCAGACCCACCAGATCTACCTGCTCACACTGCCTCAGAATACCAAAGTTTAACCTAAAAACTGATGGAGGAGCCAGTTTCCCTATGCTAGCTGCTAAATGCTGGAACTCCCTCCTGCTCACGATCAGAACTGAGCAATCCTTTTGGCCAGTTAAAGCCAAAGTAAAGAACTGGCTCACAGATAGGACTAACTACTCTGCATTGCCAAACTAATTGTAACCACTGGCAATTCCAGCACTTGCTGATTTGTATTCAACTGTACACCACCTACCTATAACCCCAACTCGGCGACTGTATTCTACTTGTATGTCTATTCTGTTCACTTTTGTAACCATGTATCAAGCTCATGCGCCCAGTTACCCTAGGGTTAGCTGTGCTTTACAAATAAATAAACGAAACTAGACACTCTGGGTTTTTTAGCGCTCAAGGAAAACACACCACTTCAGGGCTCCTAGATATTGCACATGGAAAGGTCATCAGGACTGGGTTAGAGGTTTCTCCAGGTTCAGCCAAGATTGGCCTCCAGCATTAATCCCTTTTTGTTTCTCGTTGTATACATCCCAGACAGATGGCAGTCCTTCCCAGGCCTCCTCCAACAATTTAGTCAGCAGTTGTCCCACTCAGATGATACCAAGCAGTTCATTCTGATTCCCATTGTGCCACTCCTTATAAACCCATAAACACACCCCCAATTGTTAAAATTAGGATGTTTCAGCTTATTGGCTCTTAAATGGGAGTGGATCACTATGTTCCATCCCCTTAACCCAGGCCTAGCCCATTTTCTTATGATTGGTCCATTCCTTTACCAAGCCCAAATTTGTGGGGGGATCAGTCCAACCCCTTGAATTTTCATTTCCACACATTTCAGTTTTGCACTTAAAAAGCTCCAACGTTGCAAATATTTTTACTTTATAGTTATGCATAACAATATATATACATGCCTGAAATGGTCTGCCCATGCCTGTTATAAAGAAATATGTCTCATTGTGGCATGATGTTGCAGGTTCAACCGCCAATTTTCCGCAATTTACTCAAAATGTATAACAGTTATTAGCTCGAAATCTTCTATACAGATATCTAAATTAATCAGCTATTGCCTCCCTGGGTCCATACTTTGTGACATTTTCTAGGGCACTAGAAACACATTTTAGGTTGTACCATTTGTTCTCACAGTCGAATTTTTATGAGAGTTTTATTTATTTGGTATTTATAATGCGCCTATAAACAATGTGTTTCAAGGCGCAACATGGTCACATCAACAGACAAGCCTATTCCTAAGCTTTACAGTGATATTTGTCCCATTATCGTACAACCTATGGTTCCTGAGAAAATTAATAAAATACGATCCTGCATACACTTCTATGTAACAGTATTTGACATGCATATTTTCCCTTCAATTAACTGGCAGATTGTCTGTGTACTCAAGATCTGCATCCAGGCCTGGCCTTTGCTGACTCAAGCCTCCCATAAAAACAATTTAATTCTTTCTCCCAGAGCGAATGGATCATTTGTTGCTTATTTTGGAGAGCAGAGAGACAAGACCCACCTCCATGCTCAGGGGTTATTTTCCATAACCCATCAATTTTCAGTTAGGTCCTGGGCTACACCATGAAACAAGTTTAAATCTGTGTATTATTTTAAAGAGTTCAACCCATTTACTGGTTGCCTTTATTTACCTAGTTGCTGGCACCAATCCACCATAATTTCCTTGTTGGTCACTGCTGTGGCTTTAAAAAGATGATTTAAATAGAAGGGAGATAAGAGAACGTCACGTTTTGACTGTTGTGAACAGAAACTGAAGCAAATTTGAACAGAAACGGATATGTTACCATTTCTGTTACACATGAGGCCTTTTAATATCTTGCATCATTCCTTCAATGTTCATCTTTACATCCTAACATCTGTTCACATGACTCTGGCACTTAGAGATTCGTTTTCCCACGTGTTTATTATTCTAAGCAGCAAATGCACATCTTTCCATGGAGAGGAAGGAAGGCTCAGGGGCCACACATTTGTCTTGGAAACAAGACAACGCAGCACAACACAGGTTAGAATCCCAATCCTGTGCTTAGAAACCACTCGTTGGTGTTAAGCGCATTATAAATAAACAATTAAAATAAATAAAATAAAAAACTGTTGTTATTTTTGCAAAGTTACCCTTCATTCTTTGCTCTTTGTGTCGGCAAGGCTGCACTTAAGATGTTAATCACATATGATGGAAAGTAGTTTCAGGCCTTTGACCTAGTCACTCAAATGCAGGACCCAGTTAATTGTATTTCCCTGCACACATCATTTTGATGTGACAGTTGAGAATTAATCAGTTGAATTCCTTTCTGCAGTGAAGTTTCATATTCTATAAGTTTCATATTCCATGTTCCTAATTTTCAATCTGCCAAAGGCCCACATTTCTATTGCCTGTTTTATCCAAGGAGCAGCATTTTCCTGTTTTGCAGTTTGAAAAGGAATTGTTGGCCTCTCTCTGCCAGTCCACAATGTGTTCAATGCTCTGCACCTTTAGGCCCAATATGGCCAGGGCAGTTCACTTTTGTCTTGGGGCTGAATTTGAACCCTACAATTGTGTGTAACTGAATATACTTGCCAACAATAGACAAGAGTTGTAAAAAAAGATATTGGAAAACAAAGCTGTAAATATTTCTGTACATTTGTTAGCCTCTTCCTTGCCAACAATATTGGCTAAACCTTCTGGGTGCAATGCCTGTGATTTATTTTAGCTTTTTACTGTTCTCAAAATATCTCTAGAGTCAAAAAAGTGCTTGACCAAATTAGACAGGAAACCTACTCGTAAATGTCCAACTCGCTTTAGCGGGAACTGGAAATGGGTGTGGATATGCTGTATCATTTTCAGTTCCATAACAGGATTGTCCTAAGCGCAATTTGGCTGGGTTTTATCATTCAGTACCATAGTCCACTATTTATACTTTCATTTTCTCAAAGATTGTTTAGCATTTCCGATTCAGCGTGGCTTTTTGTGGGCTGTTAGCCAATATTTATATCCTTGTTTGATTTTGTGCCTGACGCCCATTTAGGAGAGCCAAGAGATGTCTGCAATTCAATTGAGCTGACTAAAAGCATAGTGCATGGCCTTTTTTCTATGCCAATTAAAGGGTCAAATTTGTTCATCAAATGACCCCTTAGGGGTCTTTTGCGTTCTCTGTTTGACGGCCATATTCTAATCGCTCTGAAAAGATTGCAGTGAGCAAAGAGTTCTGAGATTGATTTCAACAGGCAATTACATTTGGCATTCTATAAACTTTTTCATATTTTAACTAAACAGACAATGCAATTTTTAATATTTTCATAAGCACTTCACAAAAAAACTAAGATCTTTGTTTCCTTTTATACACCAAGCATGTTAATAATACAGATGCTTTGCTGCTTAGCTCACCTCCAGATGTAATTTCTTGTGGTAGAACCAATGGGTCACAAAGACCCCACTACCCCCATGTTGACCATTATTCAACGATAGGCCCAAATCACAGCAGAAATCAACCAAGAGGAGCCCTCTCACACTGTGTCTTCCTTCTTTCAATACTGCTTTCAGAATTACATAATAAATTGCCATACTATCATATTCCTGCCTGTGACACATGCCCAGTTACTTACCATTTACATTTCCAGCTAAAATAATCTCAACGGTGGGATGATCGGCCTTCTAGAAATTGAGTAGTAATATTAACGTCCGTAGAGTGGTGCTTCAATTCCTTGTCTAGGGGGTTGTATACATTTATTATCAACCAACCCATATTACTCAAGTGGACCACCATTACGTATTCACACCTGCCATCGATTTCAACTAAGTTCACTATCATATAGATTTTTTTCCACTATAACCAGAACCCCTTTTGGTCGACCAAATGACTCCTTTTTGGTGGGCTACAAAGACGCCCAAAAAGGATATATCAGTAAACCATACGTTCTACATTATTATGTGTGAATAAATGAGATGGTTACCTTTCCATCATGACATTGAGCTTCTGACCCCCCTGGTATTCTTGAGAGCAGGTGGAAATGGCTGGGATTTCCTTATGGGCACAATATTCACAAGGGCAGAAGAGCACTCAACACGCACACCCAAACTATGGTGCCTTCATTATACCAAACAGAGTTGAATTCAAACAGGCCCACATGGGGCTGGCTGCAGAGGCTAACAAAGGAGACAGGAAACCCCAACACCCAACACCCTTTCATATGCACTGTGTCAACTTGAAGCCAGCTCCCGTCCTCAGTATCGGTTGACAGTGAAATGTCATGTCTGGGACTGCGTGAATACAGTAGTCATCCCAGCAGTGGAACCCCATTCAGAAGGTACGAGTACGTGGTTTGACGCAAGTCAGAAAGTCTGGTCTTGCTGCAGCTTCACGGAAGACCTACCACTTTAATCAGGATCCACTGAGAGCTCCATTAACCAGAGGGACCCTTTGACCCACAACAGACACGAAGACAGGAAGATGGGTGGTATTACATGTTTTCACCCCTTTATTTTTTCTGTTGCAAAGCACTCTGGTTATGACCCCACGCAAACAGGAGATTGTTGGTGGGGACACAGGATTGGTTCATTAAGGTAGGCTTAGCCTACACCAATCCTGGTGGTCTATTTGGCTTTACAAGAGGACAGAGCCCCACTTTTGGCTGATCATATGAAGGCTTCACCAGAAGCAGAAGGAAGAACTCATCATTGGACCCTGGCTGAAGGTACAGTCAGCCTTAAATCTTCTGCCAGAGAAGGAAAGCCAGAAACTCCAAGAGAGAAGCAGGATCCCTCCTCTATACATCTCCATGGGAACAGAGGGAGATACTCAATCCAGAGGACCCTCCAGCAGCTCCAGAACCGGTACCCAGCCAGCAAACAGAGTTCCCTGCTAGCCTCTGCAGCAAGTTTCCTAGGTGGGAAGTGCCAGAGAGTCTCTGAACCAAACCAAGGACAAGGCAGCTGCCTGCAACACTCTCCTCAGCTTTGGGCCGTCCGCCTTAAAGGACAACAAAAGCCCAGTGAAGAAGCTAGGAGGAGTGCATCGACAAGCATCTACCAACGTCCACCTTAAAGGACATTTTCAAGCCAGTCGTGTCCCTCGAGCTGCAACCGATTGCACCGCTCACTGTGGTTACGCTGCAGTTGCTAAATCCATCCGAGAGGCCTCGACCAGTGTTTCAGAACTGCCAACCAGCGCTGAGACGATTTCTGACCCTGATCCACAAGGAACATTATGGTTCTGTCCCCCTGGTCCTTCTGCGTAGGCCCCTACTGACATTTTACGACCCATTGCTCCCTTTGTGCTGAAATCAAGTATTTTTGAACTGTTGTGATTATTATACTGACTACCCTCCTGTCAGTATCCAGAGTGCATCCATTTTCCTTCTTTGAAATTGTCTGTCCTCTGCATTCCTTTACCGGGTGGGCTGTATTTCTTAGTGTGCTAGAACTGTCTGTTGTGATTATAATAAAGTAGATAATTGTATAATTGTATACAACCTTGACTGGACAGTATCTTTTGTCATTGAATTATACCTGTATTTTCGCTGTGTTGCATCTAACCAACGATCCACGACCTTGGAGATAAGCCTGCCGTTCTGTCCACATTACCAAAATTGGACAAGGAGGTTTATTATTTGCTTGTGTTTCCAATCTGTTTGGATCCCTCCTGGTGTACTAGAGGTGTGGGGCTGATTGATGGTTTAGAAACCGATATTCATCCCTGGACCACTGGTGCCCCGGAAGTTGATTCGTCACATCTCGTTGCGCTCTCCTTTAATAATAAGTGGTGGATGCCAGGCTAGTCTTTTTTTGGCTGTACGGTTGAATAGTCTTGTTTCCATCAATCTCTAAACAGGCAAGTTTTTCCCAGCATAAGATGAGTATCTTCTGATAGGTTGCCTCGCATGCCGTTGTTTAGTCTTCCAAAGTGTTTCACTTCTTTTGGGAAGCTGTAAGGTCTTTTAAATCATATCTGGTCTGTGTATTTACCATGAGGGTAGTATTTGTACTTTCACTTATCCCTGTCTCCTTCGAGTACTTTTATTCTGTATGCTCCTTTGAAGTTGCGACTGGCTGTGGTTTTTCTTTCCTTCGACGTTCAATGCTGTTCACCAGTTTTGACGTCTAGCCAAAATTAACTTGCCTCCGGTTTGCGGGTTTTTTGCCTTTGCCCACTGCTTTGGACTTGTTGTGGTCTGTAATAATCCAGGCATCAGTGCTGTGGCTCACTTCTCTCATTATACATTTCTTTGTCACCATCATCATGTGATGCCAGTACCGAGGTCTCCATACAGTTTTTTTAAGGCTAGCGCGAGACACCTGTGCCTAAATGTGAACGATTCTTTCTACGGACATCATCATTAATGAGTTGTTATTCAAGTGTTCCTGGTTTAAGTGAACAGCACCTCAATGTGTAATAAGCTTCTTCCTAGCCAGGTTCTGTGGTTTATTTATCTTACTAATACCTGGCGAGTGGGGTGTGGTGTCCTCCCAGCCAATCAGGAGGCTCAGAACAGTGACTTTACCATATGGTAAAGCCCCCAATCCAGGAGGCCGCCATCCTCCCCCATCGGAACGAGGTATGTGTGCCCCAGTGGACACCGCAACCATTTCTCCACACACCCCACACCCTCATTCCACTTATAAAATTCCCCACCCCACTTACCTGGCGCTCCCTTGTCCCTCACTGGCGCCAGGAACACCAGTGCTGCCGGTGCATCTCCATTGCGGCAATAGCCCCCATAGAAAAGGAGAAGGGACTATGTGTAGTTCCCTTGCTCCGTCTTCCATGGTGGCCATCTTGGATTGCAGGTTTTTTCATGTGAGAAACACAGTGTTTTCCATTTCTCAACTTGAAGAAAAGAAACTATTAGCATACCGTTATGTATGATATGCTAGGATGCAAATAGCTATAAACACCTGGGGGAAGGTGTTGTCATTTCTGGACAGGCCTATCGTTAAGGCCCGAGTGATAATTGATGCTGGGGACATTACCTGATCGGTAATGCCCCACTGCTCAGTGTTTATTGCTTAAGTAACTCGCTACGTGTTTTAACTTGTAATGAAATATTGTATTAAAACGGGTCAAGGATTGCAAGACCAGGTGTAAAGCTCCCAATTTAGAGAATGCATGGGTAGATATGTGAGTGGATGTCAGGTCAATAAAGTGAGAAGAATTATAATACATCTTGATTGACCACTCTCTAGCCCACAGACGTTTCGATATACAGCAATTCTCTCGGCCTCTTTGGGCACCTTTCGAGAACCTTCACCAGGAGCATCCTGCTGCCTACTTTGTGTCCTTGTTGTCACCATTTTCGAGCTTCAGCAGATTCTTTCTATACTTCGTTCACTTGTAGGCTTCTGTACGAGGGATCCGAGAGTGATGGCAACGCCGCAGGTGGTCTCTCCTCCAGCTGTTTTTGCATGGGGCTTTTTTTGACCAGGGCTTTTTTAGGATAGCATGATGTCATTTTGTTTTTAGTTCCCGTACTCTTGCTGAAGTCTCTGCCTGCTTAGGTGTTTAAACTGTGTTGAGTTGTCCATGTTGTGGCGCTGCCCCTTGAAGGGACGGGCACGCAGCGGCGTGATGTTGCACGCCGCCGCGTGCAGTATAAATAAAGGGGGCGTTCCCGGCCGCGTTAGTGCGACCAGGAAGCCCGAGCAGTACAGACATGTGTTGTGTGAGTCTGTGCCAGCTGGGGGTTTACGGGCATCGCAAGGGGGTTTAGGACCAACCCCCAACAGTGGCGACGAGTAGGGGGTGATGCTTGGGCCCGGCGGTGATTGAAAAAGCAATTTTTGTTCCCGAAGCGGAATTCGGACTACATTTCGTTTCATGCCGTAGGCCGTGCATCAACCAGGCGGCTGGTGGCCATTTTGAATTTTCGGCCGTGGAACTTCACAGAGCTCCGGTTTGGGCAGTGAGTGGCATCTAGGCCTAATTTTTGGACACACTGTTGGCAGGCAATCATACCTGCATGCCCATGCCCAATTCTCGATTTTTTCTTGATTTTTGGGCCTCTTACGTTGAGTGCAAGCGAGGAGGAGGGCCATAATGGCTGTGCCTGCTAGTCCCTAATCCTTCTTTAACTCAATTTTTGGGAACTCCTGTGCCTGCAAGGCACAGCTGCAGCTGGGGGCTAGTGTCTTCTTCATCCTCTTCATCATCAGGCTGGAGACCTTGCTCTTCTTCATCCTCTTCATCATCAGGAAGGATTGCTGCAGCTGTGCTTCTTCCAGTCCTTTCTCATCCCGTTCATCATCATGCCTGGCTGCTGTGGCTGTGCAGGAGGCTGCCTGTGAAGGGGGACACTGTGCCATCGCCATTTTCACTCCCAGGTTGGACATTTCTTTTGCCTGGTCGTGTGTCTGGACTGTGTTGTGGTGGTGGGAGTTTGAGTTGCGGTCCCCAATCTCCATGCTAGGGGTGCCTGTGCGCTCAGGCCCATGAGTGACACTGAGGATCAGGACGGCGGACAACCAGCAGCTGCACAACAGCCTCCTCAGGCTCAAGCAGGAGGCCCGGCTCCATTGCCTCAAGCGCCGCCAGTGGTGATTCCGATTGCTCAGCCAGGACTTCCTGCCATGGCCCAAGCACGAGCCCATGCGGCCCTGCAGCCCATCCCGGAATTTGACGTCTCGGGCCAGCCATCCAGCATAGGGCCCAGATGGAAGAGGTGGGTTGACCGCCTTGATATTTACTTTAGGACCGCTCAAGTGACAGATGATGACAGCATGGTGGCAACCATGTTATACTCAGGGGGGCCTTCGGTCCAGGAAATATTTGAGTTGCTTCCACCAGGAGATGGATCCTATGATGCGGCAAAGGCTGCACTTCAGGCCCATTTTCTGCCCCTTGCCAACTCGGACTACGAACGTTTCGTGATGCTGTCCGCAAAGCAAAAAGAGGACAAGACTTTGGACACCTTCTATGGATGCCTAAGGTGCCTGCCGCTGGCCTGTGCCTGGGGCGATGCGGACGACATGATAAGAACGATGCTCATCCAGGCGTGCTCCTCGGGCAAGCTCAGAAGACAGGTCCTAAGAGAGCCCAGCACCACGCTCCATCGCATCCTGGAACTGGGGCTGTGCCATGAGGTGTCTGAGGCTCGGGCAGCTGGATGGAGGCTGGGTCGCGCTCCATCAAGACTGAGGAGGTGTGTGCCATGTGGCGAGGTGGCAGAGGCATCAGAAGACCGGGTGTCGGGTCCCGTGACAGAGCCGGAAGAGCGGGTGAGTCCTGACAAAAGTGCGGGTACGACCTTCCCCACCCAACAGAATGCCCAGCGGCTAGAAGGACATGTGGAAGGTGTGGGCTGCCCGATCATTTCTCCCGGGTGTGCAAAGTGGCCCTGCCCGTGATGGTGCCGAGAGGCCCAGCCCGGTCCGGGTTCCTTTGCCAGAGTCGCCCACCGAATGTTGCCCAGGTGGACCAGAGTGAAGAGGATGCCCAGGTGGAGGAGGCAGACGAAGAGGAGGAAGAGAACATTTTCTTTGTCTCCAGTGTGGGGGCCCTAAAGGGAAAGAACAGAAGACAGCCGAGGTGTGTGGTGGAGGTCAACCAGTCATCAGTCCCAGTCCTGGTAGACACGGGAGCATCAGTCAATGTGATGACCCATGGGCACTACGATGCTATGGACACGCCTCCCAAACTGGTCACGCCGAAAGCTCATATCTTTGCCTTTAGGGGTCTGGAACCTATCCCACTGGACGGTGCCTTCGTGGCGAAGGTGGAGGATGATGGCTCGCAGATAACTGCACGATTCTATGTAACGCCGGTAAGCACGAACACCTTGCTGAGCTGTGCAGCGGCGGAGGCCCTCGGCATCATCATTTTTGCGTACTCCGTATATCTGGAGGACATTAGCGACCTGCTTGACAAGTATGCCCAACACATGTTGTCAGGCGCAGGCTTTGAGACTGTTTCACGATCGGCACTATTGCTCCGTAAGTTGTACATTGATCAGGACATGATGGCACTAGCTGAGTTGACTCTCTTGCAGCACTCCCCCGCTGGGGGATTTCAGTGTGGCACAGATCTTGCACGCTCGTCATATGCAGTGATGGACTGGCTTACAGGGCTCTCCAGAGAGGTCCCCCTGGCGGTACACTCCGTTTTTGCGCAGCTGTTTCGGCGCCGGCCGTTTTGGCGCACCACTTTGCCCGCAGGGCTCCTTTTGGTGTGGCCAAAGTGGCGCAAAAGCCAATTTGGTGTGAGCCTTTTGGCACGAGGGTCGCTTGGATACGGCTGGCATTGCAGCCTATGTGCAAAAAGTCTCTAATGCCAAATGGGCCCTATGGGATGAGGTGGCCCAAATCCTGGCATCCTGCCAGAGCAAGTGTTTGCAAACCCACTTCTAGTCTAGGCCCTCCTTACCTGGAGAAGCCACGAATTCGGTGCAGTAGAGAGAGGGGTACAGAAGCCACAAATGTCCGGGCTCGTGCCGCCGAGGAGACTCTGCCAGCCCAGCTGCAGGGCGCTGCCAGGAGGACAACACAGAGCCCAGAGCTGCAGTGGGCTTCCAGGCTTGTGGAGCAGCTGAGGAGGAAGACTTGTCAAAGACTTTGGATGGACTGGATTATGGAATGACCCACTGACGGATGTCGTGTGAATTGCACAGTGACCCCCGAGATCATTCAAATGACCCACTTTCCTGAGGGGATTATATGCTGTTTACCATGTGGGTAAAATGATAGTACTTGCCACACTGCACAAACACGCACGTGGGGTTGGCATACCTACAGGTGTTCATGCGGGGGTGGACTGTCCTACAGGTGTGCACGCAGGGGTGGACTGGCCTTTATGTCTGCATGCAGGCGAGGAATGGCCTAGGGATCTTCATGCAGTGTTGGACTGGCCAACAGGTGTGCATGCAGAGGTGGACTGGCCTACAGGTGTGCATTCAGGGGTGGATGGTCAAGGGAGGTGCTGTCTGTTTCCCGTTCTGCTGCCAGGGGGGACGCTGTCCATTTTCTGTTCTGTTGTTATGGGGGACGCTACCCATTTCCTGTTCTGATGTTAGGGGGATTGCTATTTTTTGATTGGTTGGAGTTGTGATGTTTTTAGGGGGCGATGATAATAATTAATTGACGAATTTGATATCTGTGGCCATTTTCTTTAAACATGTGGAATAATGTGAATATATTTGTTTATGAATTAATCTATTCAGATCTATGTCAAAAGGTCATTACAAAACTGTAATGTTGCGAAGGGCTGCCTGGCGAAGGCCCCCGCCGCATGGTCGCTCTTTCTATCCCCTCCCTTCCTTGTAACTTTCAGGGAGGGGGCACCGACACACCCCTTCCCACTCGGAAGCCCTACGCATCCAAAGCCATGCCCCATCCTCTCCGCATTGCCCCACCCCTCTCGCCTTACCTTTCTGACACTGAGACTTACATCTATGTTTGATGTTCTTTTAGACATCTTTATGTGTGTATAGAATGTCCAGAATCATGGTGTGTGGCCTGAAATGGACTTATTTCGAATTGAATGGTACGGTGATTGCAATGACTAATGAATCGGCGTTGCGCCTTTTATGCTGGTTTATGCGTAGGCCTGTAATTGGCGCTAAGTGAAATCTCATCAGGTTCTCGCGCAGGTGGCCAGAGAGAGGGGCACACTTCCTTGGCTTAAATGCATGGTCTAATAAAAATGTTTATTGTCCCTACGGCTCGGCCATGTTTTTTTAAGCCTAAGTGGCTCGATTTTAGAAAACTTTCCTATGGACCTTACCCGAGTTTTCGTCCATTAAACGCACGCGAAAACAGGCACCAGGGAGCCGCCATTTTGTGTTAATCCTATCACTTGCCGCATCGCCCTGGCTGACCTGCTTTTGCGGCACTAAATCAATTCCCCCGCCCCTGAGCCTGACATTATCAAAACATTCATATTCCCCGCCTCTCTCCGTGACGTTACTGTGCTGCGTAGGCAAACGCGCCCAGTCGTCTTCTACGCGACTTCACACAGAACCCGGAAACCAACACAGACCATCTCACAACACAGCGCGCCACAATTCGGAATATGAAACTGTACTTTAAAATCAAACAGCAACATGGTACATTTGGTAAAGTACATTTATTTGACATTAAATGTTTAGAGAATATTCAGAAATTGCCATATGAACTCCGAAAGCCATTTATTTTCTTTTATCTGTATCCGCAATGGTACACAGGGTGTTGCTTTTCGTTAAAAGAAGCACTTTGGAAGCACGGTGAACCACAAGGCTGTTCCATCAACTAGGCACTAGTCCATCGTAAAGTTTGATATGTTGCTTCTAGCCACTAGTACAGCGTAAGGGCATGTGGGCCCTTGGCGATCGTCCCATAAAATTGTCAGTGTGCTCCAGTTGTTCACACGAAGCTGCAGGTGTCTCATGAAGAAACCGTCTGCTGGTGTCTCAAACCGATGGCAGTAGCAGAAGGGGAGCAAATACCTGTTATGAAAACAAACAAATTATAATTAGTCTCGCCAGCCGATCTTCATTAATATTACTCATTTTATTTATTACAGCCGATCAGAAACTATTTGCTTGCAAGGAAAGTTCAATGGACTATGTTCGGCTCTAAAATCAATGCGAAAAGTAACAAAATAAATCGAGACCAACACACAATGATAAACGACAGTTAGTTTACATGCGTGAGGAATGATATGATATATGATATGGCATTTGTAACGCGCCTATACTCAAGTGTTTCAAGGTGCGACGAGGCAGGTGGGGAACAAGGGCAGACAGACAGCGATCCTACTAGGCCAGGTGTGTTTCTGATCGAGCATGGGGAAGGGGGGAGGGGGCTAAAAGTGCTGTACATGGTTAGTCGAATACAAGATAAATAATAGGGCCAGCTGGTGGCAAGTGCAAGGTAAATGCCGGGAGAAGGGGCTGAATGATACAGAGACAGTCCCGTAGTGCAGGTAGGCAGTTCAGGGAAAAGTGGCTGGGCCAAGGACCGAGATCGGTGAGACCAGTGGACCTGCATGCCCATGTGCCCACTACGAACACGTTTTCCTTGCTTTTCCTAGCTCTTCATTCATTCATTTATTCATGCATCCATTCATTAAATCTTCATTCCGGTATGAAAGCGTGTAAAGATTTACTCACATTATATTTGAAATTTCCATTGTGTCTCTTTGTAATGCAGTCTGTAAAACGGACCGTGCTCTTGACAACGATTTTTCGTATACTGAACTAAAATGAAACTCGGTCTAGTTTCTGAATTTTCTGCCTTATCGTCTCTTACGTTATTGCGCACCCCCTTCAAATGTAGTTCTTTCGGCATGGTCCCTGTCTCAAGGTCAAAAAACAATAGACCCTTATACTTCCAGTGCGACTTGTGGGCCTCTTCTGGGCGCGAGCTGAAAATCAAAGACGCTGTCCTTCGCATTCTTTATTTGCAACATCACGTAGTAAAGGCATCTGTGAGAACTTGAAGTTTAGAATCCCTCTATGTAGTGCGCCTCAATGTGCAAATGCGAACTGGCTTCTCTCCCAAATGCCACGGCCCGCTTGGCGCGTTCTAAGTCCCCCAATTTTGTCACCGTTGTCTGCGAGCTTTGCAGCCCAAATGGAGACATTTAAGTTTTGGCGGAAGGTCAGGGAAAGTATAAAGTACCACAGGAGTTGAGTTAAAAGTGAGATTTATTGTTTGTTTGTTTGTTTTATTATTTGCAATACGCAAGCCTCCCCTCCGTTAACAGTGCGCAACAGTGCGCAGCATTTACATTTACATGAGATGAGACATGAGAAAAATATATACATACACATATATGAGGTGAATAGAGAGAATTCAAAGATGACACCCAGCTTGTTCGCCACCCATGATGGTGAAGGTAGGGGTTAGGGTTACAGGTACACTGTACAATAACATTTATTTACAAAAAGACAATCGTATTGCAATTATTTAAACCGGGATTTGTACTTCACAACCAGCTGTGCTTCGGGTGGGCATGGCACAGTCGCAATGTTCGGTGGCAATGGATCACTGCTCTGCACAGAAATGTCCAAAATTCCATATCTGTGCTTCTCTAACACAGCAACAATAAGGCCTTTCACAAAGTCGAACTGCATTTCATCATAGACTGGTTTGATCACCCATTGCTTACTTCGTTTTGAAAACACCTTAGTGTAGCAAGGCATCCTTACTTTACCCCTAGTCCTAGATTGTTCACGTCCGACATTGCTGTTATGGGCCAAGACCGCTAGTAGAGTGCGATGTTTCATGCCCCGAAAGGTAAAATGCAAGCGCTTTGGCCTGTACTTTAGGCACATATTGTGGAACACCTCCAAATCTCCTGTGTGACAGAATTCTGTCAGTCGTCTCATATCTCTTGATAGAGTTTTGTCGAAAACAATCTTCTCAATGGCTTTGTGTGTCGGTGAAGATGGATTCAACCACTTCTTCTTCCGTGCCTCCTCTGGGGACAAAGGGCCATGTTCACATTGGTGGAAATCTTGATTTTCTGTCCAGCGGTGAACTTTGGTACAGTGGTGCATCAGTGACCGCCATTTTTCAAGTAGTATTTCCACTGACCCTTCACAAGTTTTTGAGCTCCACCAAAGATGGTTGGTGATAGAATGGGACCACTGCAAAATACTTTCAAAACCTTTTTTTTTCCTGCAGCCGAGATTTTCTTACTGATTGATTTAGCAAGATGCCATACGTCAAATTAATGATTAATATGTGGGAACTGCTCTCTCATTGTCTTGGCAATTGAAACATGTCTGTCCGTGGCTATGAGGTCGATGTGCATTCCCCTTGATTGTAGATATTCCACTGATTTTATAAATCCTAGTTTCTCCATTGCCACTGACGATGTACATTCTGTTACCTGCACGACCACCGAACTCACAATTTTCTTACTATCCATGTCCTGAAAGTGGTAGGTGCAGTACTTGGCAGAAAATCCAGGGCTGTCGCACTGTCCATCGCCGGCTAGCCTGAATCGTTTGCCTTCGAATGTACTTGCTAGAGACAATTGTTCAATTTTCCAAGCATCACTAATGGCCGGAAACAGATAATCACGTTGGTATATGTAGTACAGCGATTTAGAAATGAAATGGAGTCCCACAAACTGAAAGAAAGCCTCTAACTTTCTAAAACTGGAGCCACTAAAAAGTGATGCAGCTGCACACAGTAGATTGCCTGCTGGCATTTTCACCAGCATCGTTTGTGCAGACCATGAGAACCTATGATTTAATCTACAGGCGGCATTTATTTCGACGTTACTGCCTTTTATTTGATGAGTCATATTAATCAATGGCTTCCCACATACTTTCCCTCTAACGGAATGCACACATTTCAGCATACTTATAATTTCCATCAAACAACTGTCGAATACAATGTATTTGCTCTCTTTCATTAGACTGTCATCCTGCGTCAACGTTGTTTCGGCCTGTGACGTTGTGGAGATTTCAACACATTGGAAAGTAATATCGCTGATATCAAATTCTGATGCGTCTATGGATGCTGCGGCTGGTTCATTCTCTGTCATTTCGACATCTATTACTTCAAGATTGATGGGAGAACACAACAATGTCGACAGGTTTTTGGGTGGCAAATTTTTGGCGGGTGTAGATTGTGTGAATTGATCTGCAACTACTTCAGAGCTATCTTCAATACATTCAATAACATCTTCTTGTGGTGGTGCGATCGCACTGTAGCAATGGTCCAATGCAACTTTGCTGTGTTCTCCAAACACAGTTAATTCATGTTCTGGCCATTGGACATGAGCATCTCGAGCCTGAACACGCCTCGCCTCAATTAATAGTTCCTCCATAGTGTACATGGTCTGGCAAGCAACATCTCTCATTCGCTTCACTGTCTGTGTATGTATAGATCTGACACCCACGGGTAACTGGAGGAGAGATTGGAAAAGGGATGTTCAGTTTAAACACAAGATAAAGTGTAGTCCAATTGACCGGAAAAAAACATAAAATAGTCCCCAGCACAAACATTTTTTTTAAATTATGAACTGTTTGTAACTAACCTTTTTTGTTTTTTTTTCTTTGCAACTTTTTTGACTCGACCTTCAGCATCTGCACGCTGTAGCTCCGATTCGTTTCTGCATGTCCTCCCTTCCTCTTGCGCTGCAACGACTATATTTTCTGTATCCGCATAGACAGCACGGAATGAGGCTCCGTCGTCTCCCTGAAACATAGTACTTTCATTACTATGTATCAAAATATTGTTAGCATAAAACACACGTGAGGACGAACACACAGGTACATCTCAATAGCCAAACACGATTTAAACATTGTGTGCAACAATCAAACGACAAGTATTCGACCAGTGATAATCTATTTCGATGGAGCTGTCAGTATCCATACCTCTGGCTCTGCATGGACTGCCATGAATGGTTGTATTGGAGAGGAGGCATCAGCATCTCCCTGAAACACAGTACTTGCATTAGTATGGTTTTCAATATTGGAAAAATAACACACACTTGTGGTCGACGGCACAGGTACATATAAAGAGCTAACCACAAATGATGCATTGTCTAAAACAATCAAGGAAAATATAAGTATGCAGATTTCATCGACTTATTTCTCCGATTCCTTTACATCTGCATCATCAAAATGGGATGTTGTGATTGTAGTGGAAGCTCCGTCGTCTTCCTGAAACACAGTACTTGCATTAGTATGGTTTTCAATATTGGAAATATAACACACACTTGGGGTCGAACGCACAGGTACATATAAAGAGATAACCACAAATGATGCATTGTCTAAAAGAATCAAGGAAAATCTAAATATGATCACATTTCATCGACTTATTTCTCCGATTTATTTACATCTGCATCATCTAAATTGGATGTTGTGATTGTAGTGGAAGCTTTGTCGTCTTCCTGAAACACAGCACTTGCGTTAATAGGGAAGAAAGTATAGCTAATGGAATCACGTTATATGATCACGCATGATGGAGCTGTCAGTATCCATACCTCGTGCTGCTGAAGAATATCTATGGATGTTGCAAATGTAGTGCGCACTTCCGAAAGCTGTTGCGCCGATTCGTATACGCATGGTCCCGCTTCCACTTCCCCTGGAATTACTTGAATGTCAGGCTCTGCATCAAGTGCAGGGGTTGACGCTCCATCAACTGCCTGAAACATAGTACTTGCATTAGTGAGGATTACAATAGTGAAAACATAACACACACCTGGGGTCGACAGCACAGGTACATATCAACGGCTAACCACGAATGAAACATTGTGTGAACAATCAAACAACAAGAATCCTAGCTCTGATGATGACGCTCGATGGAGCTGTCAGTATCCATACCTCCTGCTGGTGAAGAACATCTAGAAATGTTGTAGATGGTGTGGACGCTTCAGCATCTCCCTGAAAGACAGTACTTATTAGTATGGATAACACTAATTATAACTGAAAACAAACACCAGTGGACGATAACTAAGGTGTATATCAATTGGAAAGCACTAACCAAACATTCGGTAAAATAATTACTTGATAGAATAAAACTATTACTTGACATGCATAAAACAAGTCTGTAGCGGATTAGCCTCGTAAGATTACCTGATACGCGCTAGAAGTGGTTGATAACTGCGACCACGTCAAGGATGTAGAATGTTCTTGCTTTAGATTCAAGGGATAGTCAAGAAGTTGTAAAGGCAAATAAATGATTGATAATGAAATGCCAATATTAAAAATAGCCATGTAAGGCGACAGAATACTTGAAAAATGCTCAATACAGCACAGTTCCCTGTCCCCATATATATACATTGCGTTTGTGGGTTATGAAATCGAAAAAGAATATATTGATAAATGTCATTATTCAAAAAACTATACACTCATATCAATATCGAAATTATTACAAGGGATAGAACACCTACAATATCAATTAATCCATTTGGCTACCTACACACTACCGCAAGGCCTGAAGCTAAATCCGGACAGTTAACTCACCGGTGGCGGAATGTGGACGAATAGAGTGGGAATAGCGTTTTAGAGCAATTTCCGTGTCGTTCGCCATTTATTCTTCTTTGTTAGCCAAGATGTTGTGTACATGCCCAAGGAAAAGTGCCGGCTGCAGATGCGGCATCGATCACCCCTCTTGTCCTGTAAGACTTGTTGGACTCTACTTTCCAGCTCATCCAGTGGATATCCGCAATGTCTGACCCATTCTCTTATTCGATCAACAGTTTTCGGGAATACATGCATTGTAGTGCCTTCAGATTTCGCATGGGTCTTTGAAGGGCAACCGCTAATCGAACAGGCAGGCATTGTTGATAAATCTGGAAAGTAAATATCGACATTATTATACAATCTTCAAGAATAAATATTTGATACAAAAGTAAATGAATCATACAATGATCAATGCAAGGTTTGTTTTGGTCGCAGGAACTATACCAGTTCATTATGTGCGGCTTAGTATTTGCATAAGTTGCAGAAATGTATAAATGATGTGACTAAAATCTGAACATGTGACTCGTCCCTTGGATGTTCTCTCTTGCACGAGAAGGAAACATGCTTACATTATAGACTGGACCCCGAAGGATGCAATTCGATGACAATAGACACAGATGAAAATAAATAGATCTATTGATAGCATAGCAATGGAAACTCAAGTCAATAGCAATGAGACCAATGAACATAGCACTATTGTGTACTCTACTCGCAAATAGATAGAAATTTAAAAATCTGCGAAATATGACTAGGATACATGGCCTTACCTTGACCAACAAACAGTTGGATTTAGCAAGCAGAGCAGTATGTTGCAGGAGATTAGGTGGGTGGCCACAGGTAGCACACTGATGGGTTTGCTCTAAGCGGTCACAGAAGTTCACGGATAGCACGTCGACGAGCAGATTAGCGTAGATCTCAGTGGTTGCCAGGTAGCACGTTCAGGAGTTGACTTGCAAAGCACAAAGATGTTCTCATGAGACATATCAAGTGGTTTATAAAGTATTAGAAACAGGGGTGTGTTTGTGAATGAATGTCGTATGTATGTCGTGGTTTTAGGGGGGCGGCCTGCTTGAAGGGGAGGCCTGGCTGGAGACACGGGGTCTGAGGAGGCCATGTGAGCGATGGCCCCTGGGCGTGGGATACCTTTTGAAGTGTACATGCAGTTTGGCACCTTGGCCTTTCGCGCCCCTGACAGCGCTCATCCCCGGGTGCGAACTGCCTTTGATAGAGGAGGTGGGATGGATGGGCCTGGGGCGTGCAGATAAGGCACAGGAAGACTGCTGAATGGAGACACACTTATGTGGATTGCAGGGGGGCGGCCTGCTTCAAGGGGAGGCCTGGCTGGAGACACGGGGTCTGAGGAGGCCATGTGAGCAATGGCCCCTTGGCATGGGATACCTTTTGAAGTGTACATGCAGTTTGACACCTTGGCCTTTCTCGCCCCTGACAGAGCTCATCCCCGGGTGCGAACCGCCTTTGATAGACGGGGTGGGATGGATGGGCCTGGGGCGTGCAGATAAGGTACAGGAAGACTGCTGAATGGAGACACACTTATGTGGATTGCAGGGGCGCGGCCTGCTTCAAGGGGAGGCCTGGAAGGAGACAAGGGGTCTGAGGAGGCCATGTGAGCAATGGCCCCTTGGCATGGGATACCTTTTGAAGTGTACATGCAGTTTGGCACCTTAGCCTTTCGCGCCCCTGACAGTGCGCATCCCCGGGTGCGAACCGCCTTTGATAGAGGGGGTGGGATGGATGGGCCTGGGGCGTGCAGATAAGGCACAGGAAGACTGCTGAATGGAGACACACTTATGTGGATTGCAGGGGGGCGGCCTGCTTCAAGGGGAGGCCTGGCTGGAGACACGGGGTCTGAGGAGGCCATGTGACCGATGGCCCCTTGGCGTGGGATACCTTTTGAAGTGTACATGCAGTTTGGCACCTTGGCCTTTCACGCCCCTGACAGCCCCCATGCCAGCGCTCATCCACTGGCGCGAACCGCCTTTGATAGTATATCGTTGCTTGTCAATAACAAATGCCACATACCGGAGATTCTTGTGAGCACAGACCCACACTTCAACCGGTGTATTATAGTGGTGAAGACCCTAAGGCCTGTATAATTCAATGGTAATTGTTAGTATAGATATATGTGTAACTTTTATAGAGACATAACCTACTGAAAGACTTTGAACAAGTGTTATTTAGTGCATGCATTATCGAGAATATGTTATGTTAGCTTAGATAGATAGTGACCACCCTGCTTCACAGCGACCAGACCTTCACCCATTCGGAGCACAGATGTCTGACGTCCATCCTTGAATGGAGACACACTTGATTCATTTAAAAAATCGAAACAACCGTTTGGTTGTCCAAGGATGGACGTCAGACATCTGTTTTATTTTGTATCTTATTTTCATGACACAAAAATACAAGACTTTAAAGATTATACAGGTCAGGTTGCAGCACAGCGAGAGAAAATCCCCTGTACTGACCGCTATCACTCGGGAACGTTTCTCTAATGGCACGAACGGCACAGGCGGGTATCACTCTTCAAAAGCCTCCCGTGGAGCCACCATGTAAAGGAACGATAGGCCACCAGCCTGTACCACCTGTGAAAAGGAATGAAACAAACTGTTTTTAAATGACCAAGATAAGTTTAATAAACGTTTGTTGTCAATGACAATTCTTGTAACTAATGGCATTCTGCACGGACAAATGCTATCTAGACAATGCACACTATTGAATGACTTACATGCGTTACAATGATATGTAGATGTAATTTTGGATATAGTAGAAGAACATGAAATAGGAGTGGCATGACAAGCAGAGTATACTTACTCGTTACTCGGATTAGGAGGACGAACAGTTGCGCGAAGTTCGTGCATAAGCACCATCATTATTCTCAACACGGCCCGTGTGAGGCAGGCTGCCCTGAAGTCTGGCAGCTCGGTGATGCATTGCGGTCGTGGCTCGCTTCCGAAATGTAGGCCAGGCATCCCGAGTTTTCTCGGCAGCAGCAGTTCTCCTCCTCGGTTGGCATTAGCTCGCACCGATTGCATGTGCACCAGGTGGAGACGCCGTCCATGTGACTAGGCCCAGGCTCTTCATCTGTTGATTCGTCCTGCCAACTACCGTCCGAATCCCCATCGTTTTCGCATGCTTCCCTTTCCAGTATTTCCTCCTCAGTATACTCGGGCTCGTATATGTAGGGCATTATTGTAGCTATTGTGTGGTAAACAAAGTAAAATAATTTACCGAGATGGTACAGGTGTTCACACGGGCTACAAGCGGCGATGGTAACACAGAGAGAGGAATGGAATCGAAAATCTGCTGCTGTGTGTTGTGAAACGGTCTGTTTATACTTATTGAGGAAAGAGGCGTCCTGCCATTTCCATGGCGACACGTCATTAGCTGAAGCGCAGCGAATGTTGACACAAGACATGCTTTGACGTTGGGAAATGGGCGGTACGAGTCTGCTGATGACAGGCTCAGGGGCGGGGGAATTGATTTAGTGCCGCAGAAGCAGGTCAGCCAGGGTGATGCGGCAAGTGATAGGATTATCACAAAATGGCGGCTCCCTGGTGCCTGTTTTCGCGTGCGTTTAATGGACGAAAACCCGGGTAAGGTCCATAGGAAAGTTTTCTAAAATCGAGCCACTTGGGCTTAAAAAAACATGGCCGACCCGTAGGGACAATAAAAATCTTTACTAGACCATGCCTTTAAGCCCCCCTCAAGATGCAAAAGATTCCCATCTGCGCTCTCGTAGTGCAGCCATTCCTCTTCCCTTGCCTCTCTGAAGCCATTCTACACACACCCCCAACCCAAGTTTAGTACAAGGCAAACCTGCAAACCAGCCCTTTCCATTAGGTGGCAAATCCCCCTGCAGCCGATGCTGTGCTGGAAAGGCTGGCGTATTAATGGCAAGTTCTGTTGTGTAAAAATAGAATGCTCCACTACCATGGCCGTTACCGTTAGTGTGTCTTTGAAACCCTGTTCGGGTTGCAAAGCGGCGCTTCAGTCTGATTTTTCCAAAAACATCCCGGCGCTCAAAGGTCCCTGCGCCCTGCTGTCTGCGGCGAACAGGGCACGCCAAAAACAGCGTGCACCAAACTGGGCGTGGCAAAACAACCTGCTCCGCCCCTCCGATCCCCCCCCGCGCTACCCCGGGCCTGTTCCATAGAGACCTTATTTGGTGTTGGTGCCCTGGTTTTCTGCTCCTCTTTGCCTCACTTGCATCTACCCCGCACCTTTCCTTGTATCTCTCCCCCCCTCGTCCACATCCATTTGAAGTAAATAATTGTCAGCATGTTATTCCTCACTCTTAAAGAATCTTTTTTGTCATTAGTACCCGGCATGCGCGGCGCAAAGGGAATACTGTGTGGTGATTGGCTCATTTGCGAGCCATACCACACGGTATTCCCAGTTATGCCGTGCGTGCCGGCTACTCTGTTCCCGTCGAGGGGCGTGGCAGCCCCTCAGCCAATGAGGAGGCTCGAAACGGGGTCACCCCCCGCCGGGCACTCGGGTAAGTCTTTTTTTTTTAATTCCCTTCCCTCCCACCCCCCCAACTTACCTTCTTGTTCCTGCGTCCCCAACGGGGGACGAGGGGAGCCTCCAGCCATGTGGAGACTCGGAGCGGGGCCATCCCCGCTCTGCGCCTCCACACGGCTGGGGGCTTCCCTCGTCCCCCGCCGGGGACGCAGGTACTTTTTGTTTTTTTTCCCCTCTTCCGCCCTACCAACCCCACTTACCTTTTTTTTAATCCTTTTTCGGGAGTGGACGCGCTGGGAACACTTGCGCGTCCGCTTCCGATGGCCGCCATGGAAAGGGAAAATGGACTCTGTTTTCCCTTTCCATGGCGGCGGCCATTTTCTTGGTCGTAAATTTTTTTTTTTCTGTTCCGAAACGTTTCGGAACAGAAAAAAAAAGCAATTAGTACTCCGGTCTAATGGGCCGGGGTACTAATGGCAATAAGACCCTCGGCGGTGGGCCAATACCGCCCACGGTAATGCCCGGGGCTTCGTTAAGGCCCTCGCGTAATCCCGACGGGGTTCGGCTGGCCTCCAGCCGCACTTGGGACTCTGGCCTGACCCCCCTCTCGGGTCAGTGACTTCCAAAAGTAGGGGCTGTCCACAAGCCCTAACGGATGCTCGCCCACTCCTTTGATTTAAAAAATAAATAAGAAAAAGACGCGGTTACGTCGGCCTGTATTCTGGCCGCATGACTCATGAATCATACATGCGCTGCAGTGCACATGTGCATGCACTGTATGTGTGCCACAGTTAGTCTACATATCTTTTTAACTTTACAAAGTCGAGCCTCAAAATAACAGTCTAACAAGAATTTGTTCTGCCAAGCAGCTCTGCCCACAGCTTTGGTTCACATATCGACCCAGGAGGTGCAAGCTGGACTCCCCCTTTGTCTCAGAGGTGCATTATTGATTGGTGGTGGGGGTTTGGGGGCATTCTATGAATGCACAGTAGTTACATTCAATCATTGGAATCACAGAACATTTTTCACAATCATTTTTACAGCATTTTCCCTCTTCTGTGTCACCTTGACTTTCCAGTGAACCACCTTTGGACACCAATAAAGTGTGTCCCATATACATGGGGCACTGTGCAGTGTATTCATTTTCAGGAACTTTTTCCATTATGGCTACTCCATTGCTGCAAAGTTTCCCACATCCGTTTTTGATACCTCGAGCCCGTCCTGTTTTTTGGTATAGCTCATATGGTGGAGTTAGACTCTGAGAAGCTTCTGTAAGGATTTCTATTCTGCTCCGGTTTCAGCTGTGCACAGCTCCCCTGTAGTTGCAGTGGTTTCCTTTACTTTCACAGAGACTTTCTAATACGTATATTCTTATACGTGACCACTCTGTGATATTGTTTCCTTCCAGAACGCTTTTACCATTGTCCTCTTGTTAGGGGTATTCTTTTTGCATTGCACATTTGTTAAACTGGCTACTGGAGACTTTCTATAAAGAGTGCTTTCACTCGCGGTCACTCTGATACAATGTATAAGAGCTTTTCTTTAACGGCTAAGGAGGTAGCAGACTCCTTCAGCTTTCCTTCCTTAACGGGCTTCGCGTCTGAGGTCAGGGTCTACCCACCTGTCTCTCACACCCTCCTGGGCTCTTATTCTTACCCAGGGGAACGAGCATGAACTGGGCAGCATGTAGCATGGGATAAGCACTTCCTTCGGCTTCCTCCTACAGACACTTCTGGCTCCCTCAAGACAGCTTGGCCTCGTGTGATCCGCCCTTCAGCTCGTTCTCCAACTTGGCGCTCCAACCCGCTCTCCAACTTGTTCTCTTTGCCAAGAATGTGTGTTCCTTTTATATCCATCTAAATAGTGAATAGGCTGCAGGTGGGCATAGTTGAAGTCAATTGCCTGACCCTGCCTGGCATCCTTAGTGGGACATGTCCAATGGGAATGTTGGTGTCCCTTGATCTGCCTCTTCCTCATCCCAGTACCATAGTGGTGATTCTCATGGGAAATCTGTACTCCTCTTGATTTCCTCTTCTTCGTCTCAGTATGTGAATAGTATTTAGGGAAAAGAGTAGTGCGTGCTTCAATATACCCTATAAAGGCTGAGGGGTGGTTGATAATGTCACTATCAAGAAGGGAGATACCATGTCTCACCCTCGGGTATTCCCTCCCCAATTCCTGAAGAACCTCTACCCAGGTAATCCTCCCTCGCTTGTGCACCCCAAGGGTTGGGATTCAAAAGCAATGGCACGCCCCTGGCCACATGCATAGAAGATCCCCAGGGAGTAGGTTGGGAAAGACCCTTAGGTTTTTCACATAATGCACAATAAAAATAAAAACAATTGTGAAACAAAAACCGAAGTTAGTGAAACACAATCACCATATTTTTGCAATGCCTTCCACAGTCAGATGGAGTTTTTAAATCAAAGTTTCAAAAAGACCTTTTGCAAACAATATTTCTACCATATTGCTACCCGCCGCTCGATTTTCCATCATGCAGCGAGGCCAGGTGAGGACTGTCTCCCAATAATTTCTGGTTAAATTGTGCTCTCTTTGAACTTTTAAAATGTTTTGTGCACAAGGGCTTTGTTAGCCCATTCCCCACCACCTTTGCAGGCCGCTTTCCTGCTCACTCCTTACTAGACCCCTACCCCGGCCATCTGGCCTTTGATTGGCCAAACCACTGACCCTAAACACACAACGATGGTCTAGCCCGGTTGCAACCTGCCGCTCCATTTTCCATTTTGCAGCAAGGGCAGGTGAAGACTGCCTTCCCATAATTTCCAGTTAAATTGTGCACACTTTGATCTGAACTGAAACCACCCTAACTTCAATCTGGGATGACCTAAAAATCACGTCAGACTCCGCGGGATGCGCCGCATTAATCCTTCTGGACCTATCTGCCGCCTTTGACACAATCAATAACTCAATCCTCCTTGACTGCCTCCACTCCCTAGGAATACGTGGAACCGCTCTCAAATGGATAGCTTCATTCCTCAAAGATAGGTACCAAATAACGCTACTCTCTGCCTATTCCTCGCAAGCCTGACCAGTCGACACGGGAGTCCCACAGGGAGCATGCCTATCTACCCTCCTGTTCAAGCTCTACTTGACCACCCTCCCACCATTAATTCGTTCACACAACATCCTGTGTTACAACTATGCTGATGTCACTCAACTAATTCTAAAACTCCTGAACTCAAAACCCAACTGCCGACCTGACCTCGGCTCCTGCCTCCTTGACATAGAGCTCTGGATGACCCAGAGCCACCTCTTGTTAAACCCCTCCAAAACCAAAATCATGGTATGTGGCAACTCCAAACTTCTTCGACACCCGCTACCCTGGCGATCCGCCATGGGCAACTCACCGACTCCCTCTAACTCTGTAAAACACCTTGGATGCACACTTGACTCTGACCTAACACTCTCGCGCCAAGTCAACAACGTCTCAAAGTCCTGCCACTACCACCTTAAACTCTTAGGCGGATCTTTCCATATCTATCCTTTCCCAACAGACTCTCCGTGGTCCAATCAATTGTTATATCAATACTGGACTACGCAAACACCCTCTACCTCGGAGTCCACGCTTACCAACTGAATAAACTTCAAAGGGCCCAAAACGCCGCAGCCAAGCTGCTACTCGCGCTTGGCCCGAGAGACCACATCTCCCCAGCCCTTAAGACTCTGCACTGGCTTCCAGTGGCCCGAAGGGTGACTTTCAAAACCTTATGCATTTCTCATCGAGCATTCCATAAAACCGGACCTCAATATCTCCAAGACAAGCTAAAACCCTATCACCCTCCACGTCCTCTAAGATCAAGCTCAGCTGGCCTCCTAGTCATACCTAAAACAAACTGAGTCAAGTTAGGCAGATCATCATTCTCAGCCTTGGCCCCCACGCTGCGGAACGCACTCCCACCCCACATCCGCCTAACAGAAGATCTAATGTCCTTCCGCAAACTACTGAAAACTTGGCTCTTCCCCTAAAACTAACCCGTACGCAAACTAACCAAAACAGAATAACAGCAGCTCAATGACACCAATCCAACAAACTACCAGTTCCTGAATAACAATAAGACAAATAACAATACAACATCAAGATCCATGTGAGAAATCGACAACTAATAACCGCTAATGTAAACTAAAAGGACAAACAGAATAGAACGAATAAAGCAGACCAAAGCAGTGAAGTGGATAAAAAGAATAATTTGTACGGAAACAGTAATGAAGTTTAAATTAATGAAATGGATGTAATGAGTGCAATGGACAAAATGAACAAAAACAGGCGAAATGAATAAAAAGAAGAGGATGCAAAGATGAATACAAGAGACTGATGAGTACACAGACTGACGATTCCGACTGTATGAGTGCATGGCATAAATGGAAAGCACAGAATAGAAGATTCAAGTACATGAGACGAGAGCAGTGCATGAAATAGATAGAGAGCACGGAACAGATCCAGTGCGTATAACAAGTGACATGGCCTGAATCGATAACCCATGATGAACGAACGAAATGAATGGAGCAGATGAAATCGTTAGAATGGATGAAGTTCGTGGAACGGATGAGTGCGCTGAGCAGACAAATGCGTTGAGCAGATGAGTGCGTAGATTGGATGAGTGTATAGAACGGATGAGTGTACAGAACAGATGAGTGTACAGAACGGACGAGTAGGCTGAGCGGATGAGTGTGCTGAGCAGATGAGTGTATAGAGCGGATGAACGTGTGGAGCAGATGGGGTGTAGAGCGGACGATTCAGTAAAGAGGATGAGTGCGGAAGTACAGTGGAGTGTGTAGAACACAGGAGTGCATAGTGCAGATGAATGTGTATAGCGGATGAGTATAGAGAGGATGAGTGTGTAGAGCAGACGTGGCTGTAGAGCAGATGAATACAGAAGTGCAGAGGAGCGTGTAGAATGCAGGAGCAGATGAATGTGCTGACTGGATGAGTGTATAGAGCGGATGAGTGTATAGAGCAGATGAGTGTACGGAGCGGATGAGTGCGTATGAGCAAACGACTTTGTAGAACTGATGAGTGTATACAGCAGATGAGTGCGTGGAAAGTACGACTGCATAGAGCGGATGAGTGCGCGGACCGGATGAGTGTGCAGAGCGGATGGGTGCGCAGAGCATGATGGATGCGCACAACATGATGGGTGCGCAGAGCGTGATGGGTGCGCAGAGCTGAAGAGTGCGCAGAGCGGAGGAGTGCGCAGAGCGGAGGAGTGGGCAGGGAATGGAGGAGTGTGTAGAACAGACTAGTGGGCAGAGCGGACAAGTGTATAGAGCAGACGAATGCGTAAGAGAAAATGAGTGCATAAGAGCGAATGAGTGTGTAAGAGCCAATGAGTGTATAAGAGCGAATGAGTGTGTAAGAGAGGAGGGGTGCGTAAGAGCGAGTGAGTGCATAGAGCGAGTGAGTGCGTAGAGCGGGTGAGTGCATAGAACGGGTGAGTGCGTAGAGCGGGTGAGTGCGTAGAGTCGGCAAATGCATAGAGCGTGCAAGGGCATAAAGCGGATGAGTGCCTAGAGTGCACGAATCAAAAGACAAAGACGAGTGCGTAGGGCACATGAATGCATAATGCGGATGACTGCGTAGAGCAGATGAGTTGCATAGAGCCGATAAGCTGCATAGAGCGGATGAGCTGCGTAGAGCGGATGAGTTGCGTAGAGCGGGTGGAACAGGTGAAGCATGTGGATGGAATGGGTGACATATATGGATAGAACGAGTGATGTATGTGAATAGAATGGGTAACATATGTGGATAGAACGGGTGACGTGTGTGGATAGAATGGGGACGTAGGTGAGAATTGAGACGTATGTGGATTGAACGGATGAAGTAAGTGGAAGGTACTGATGTATCATATTCAAGATACGGGTGAAATATGTGGAAGGTACAGATGAAAATGTGGACGGGGTGCATAAAACAACATAGAATTCACGGAAATGATCGAAACACATGAACAGATCCGGGGCATGAAACGGACTGGAGTGCGTGGAAAGGACTGGAGTGCGTGGAAAGGACTGGAGTGCATGGAAAGGACTGGTGTACGTGGAAAGGACTGGAGTGCGTGGAAAGGACTGGAGTGCGTGGAATGGACTGGAGTGCATGGAACGGACTGGAGTGCGTGGAATGGTTTTGGAATGCGTGGAACGTTTCAGAGTGCGTGGAATGTTTCGGAGTGCATTGAATGTTTCGGAGTGCGTGGAATGGACTAGATCGCATAGAAGTGCGCGACATATATGAATGGTTTGGAATACATGTAACATTTGAAAGAGCATGTAAACCATCTTACCACCACCATTCAACTAGAACACAGAGATACTATGACACCATTCGGTATAGCTGTTCTCATATCAACATCCGTCTCATACTCCACATCAGTCTAACTAAGCATTGCTGGTTTCACCACCCCCAGCCAGGCGTTCTCTTCAGGCCTAGCGCAGCCAGAACCGGTCTGGATAAAACCTGCCAGAACGAACACATATCCCTGATCTCTCAACCACCACACCTACCGCTATGAAGCAGCTATTACACGAATGCCACACCAGCTGCACACATATCCGGTGCTCACAAGAACCTTTGACTCTCTCTACTCTCTCTACTGATTTGAACTTCGGCTCCCGAGGGCGTTCAACCTACCAGCGCCTTCAGACCATACCAATGGTACATAAGGCGCTATATAAATGCAAAGTAACATAACATAACATAACATAACATAAGATAACATAACATAACATGGTGGATGATATACAAGGTGCTCTGGGAAGGCGTCCAGTCAGCAATCGAATAGAGGTTAGTAGGTGAAATTTAAAAGTGATAGAGCCCCCTTGCTAAGGAATTGACAGGACAAAATCGCACGCACCCGGAGAGCCACATAAGCACTGGGGAGAGCGCCCACAGACCCAGACCAACAAGCGCTGGAGCTTGAGTCTTGAGAGGATTGCATAGCTCAATAACAATTACGTGGGAGGACACAGCCCACTCCAGGAGCAGAACCAGCATTCTGGGGGTACTCTTGACATGGCCTGCCCGGGCCCTGACACAAGCAGCAACCTAACCTACCGAGCCCAAAGACCATACGTGATGGGGCCTGAACACACAGCTCCGGCACACCACAATGACTAACAAACTCCCTCGAGCAAAGGGCAAGCAACCCACACTCGAAGAATACACCAGAGCATCGCCAGGGGCGGAAGGGGCCAGAAGCAAAGACAAAACCCTCTCTGGGGGCACGGACACTATGGGAAAATACCAGGCGATCCTTGCTGCGATTGCGGACCTGAAAGTGGCTTGGGAAACCAAACTTGGATTGGCCATTAACGAGCTGAAAGCGGCACTAGAGCTCAAAGTTGGGGCAGTACAAGAGGAGGTGAATCTTCTCCGGCAAGATGTCAGGTCGCTGGCAGAACACACAGGTGACCTAGAAAAAGAGGTGGCCCTGAATACAGCGGCGTGTGCAGCCCACAAATCCAAACTTCATGCCCTAGTACAACGAGTGGGCAACCTGGAAAGTAGAGCGGAGGAGGCGGAAGGACGCGCTTGCAGGAATTATATACGGATCGTTGGATTGCCTGAAGGAGCCGAGGGACCCAACCCTACGGAGTACATTGAATCAATGCTGCTGCAGGAGATAACTGGGGGAGTGCTGACTCAAGGGTTTGCTGTGGAAAGGGCGCATAGGGCCACCACCGGGAGCCCCCCCCAGGCCGGTGATAGCTAAGATCCTGAACTATTGTGACCGGAAGAAAATTCTTGAACACTTTCGGAAAGGCGGAATGATACAAAGAGCGTCGGCAAACATAACCGCATACCCGGATTACACCCTGCAGGTGCAACGCTGATGCATGAACTTTGGGGTCGTGAAAAGAAGACTGCGTGAAGCAGGCCACAAGTATATGTTGATCTACCCTGCAAAACTGAAAGTGTTCCACAAGAGCAGAACATTGTTTTTTGAAACCCCGGAGGATGCCATGGGGTGGCTGGATGCTCAGATCTGCCCCCAAGAATCGGGTATCCAGACAGGAGAAGGCGCAGATAAGTAACATATAACTGTGGCACCCGCAATGTCACAGTCCAAGACATTGGGACTTGAATATAGTATAGGTATACATATTTGCATGATCCGTGAGCATGTGAAACTTGGACAACAGCAGGGGAGCCTTAAAGAATCAGCCCTCACACCCCCATAACTAGTAGATTAGTCAGGTCACCAGTAGTCCGGTGACACCCTGCCGAGTTCCTGACCTCGGCATTCCGAGGCAGGACTAAATGCGGGTGAGCCTGAGATCCAGGGATGGAACTGGGCCCTTGCCTGAGATCCAGGGATGGAGCTGGGCACTTGTTGGGGTTGGGTAGGATGGGGGGAGGGAAGGGGCTGTGTGCAGTGTTGGTAGTTGGGCAGGGGGGGAAGGGAGTTTAGTTGGGGAGTTTATGTTGCGGGAGGGGAACGAGCCCAATCTTGTGCCAAATCAGGCAGAAGGGAGAAACAGGGAGGGAAGGCGGGACAACCCATAGATGGCGTTGGGTAGCCTTAGGATGGTGACCTGGAACGTGAGGGGCCTCAACAGCTATTTGAAGCGTAACAAAGTAATGATGTACCTGAGACGGCTGAAAATTGACATAGCACTACTACAGGAAACCCACCTCACCAGGGAGAAGCTGGAGGTGTTCCAGAGAAAGTGGAGAGGGTGTACCACGGGAGCCACATACTCAGCTTACGCTAGGGGGGTCATCACGTGGGTGGCACCGCATGCACTATTTCAACTGCTTCAGACCATGATAGACCCAGAAGGCAGAATGACAGTGGTGAGGGGGATGCTGGAAAACAGGGAAGTGAGCATTATAAATTTATACGCCCCTAACCAAGATACAGCGGCCTACTTTAGGACCCTGTATGGCAAAATTGGCCCCCTATTGGGTGGCGCGATCTTATGGGGAGGGGATTTTAACTGTATATTAAACCCTAAAATGGATAGATCAGATGGTAAACCAGACAGACCCACTCCAGCTGCAAAGGCATTACATGCCCTACTGAGAGACTTGGGACTCGAAGATGTCTGGAGACAGTCACACCCAGCAGATAGGCAGTACTCACACTACGTGACCCCACATAACCTGCACACGAGGCTGGATTACATTTTTGCCGCTTCGGAGCTGGTGGGGGAGATGATGGGGGCGCAATACAAGGCCAGAATGCTCTCGGATCACACCCCTTTGTTTCTGGAGTGGCGACACCAGCCCCCTAGAGCGAGAATCCCGACGTGGAAGCTCAGAGCGGAGGCCCTGCAGGATTCGGGATTCCAGGAGGACTTGAGGGAGGCGATCACTGACTGTTTTGACACTAACACAGGTAGTGTCCAATCGGTGGACCTTTGTGGGAGGCATTCAAAGTAGTGATACGGGGAGTAGCCATATCAAAATCTAGAGGGCTCCAAGGGAGCATAGAGCTGGGGTTGCAAGAAACAGAGAGGGAGCTGGAAGACATAATCCGCAAGGGGGGCACCTCACAGGAGGAGGTGGAAAGGATGAAGCTGTTACACCAGGCCAGCAGTGAGCACTGGGATAGACTATGCAAGCTGAGTTACAAGAAATATGTCGAAAAGCAACACGAGGGTGGAGACAAGCCGGCTATGCTGTTAGCCTGGTTATATAAAAACGAAACACCACGGCCAGCGATCAGAGAAATTAGAGGGGACGAAGGCCAGTGCTGGGATACCCAAGAGGGAGTTAATGAGGAGTTCCTTAGATATTATAAACGTCTTTATGGAGATGCAGGGGAAGGGATGGATCAAGAGATTCAGGAAACACTAGAGGACATAGGCCTGCCCAAATTAGATGATCAGGAATGAGAGCACCTAGATGCCCCAATCACGCTAGAGGAATTGGAGATAGTGGTTCAGCACCTGCCCACGTGCAAAGCCCCGGGGTCGGATGGGCTCCCCAGTGAATTCTACAAAACATACAAACAAGAGGTGCTCCCCCCGCTATTGGCCATGCTTAATGAGGCGTTTGAGCACGGCGGGTTGCCAGAGTCCCTGCGGGAGGCGGTGGTCATCCCGCTCTTGAAACCGGGAAACCCAAGCACAGAATGCGGTTCAATCAGACCCCTATCGATGCTTAATCAGGACAGCAAAATCCTCACAGCAGCGCTAGCGAACAGGCTCAAGCGAGTCATTGGCAAATTGATACACCCCGACCAAACAGGCTACGTTCCTGGCAGGAACATAACTGACAATCACAGGAGACTCCACCACATTATTGACAAAACAGAGAAGGACCCCGGCGAACTGGCAATAGTCTCGCTAGATGCCATTAAGACTTTGAACTCGGGGAGATGGCCCTGGTTGCTGGCCACTCTGAGAGAATACGGGATGGGGCCGAGATATCTGAGGTGGGTTAAAATGCAATATAGCTCTCCAATTGCCAGGGTCAAAACGGGCGCCACAATCTCAGATAAATGGCAACTCAGCAGGGGCACTAGAGAGGGTTGCCCCTGGTCGCCCATGCAGTATATCCTTGCGTTGGAGCCACTGGCAATCTGCCTCAGACAACAATACGGGGAGATAGGGATCCATACTGCGAGGGGCTCGCACCTTATATCATTGTACGCCGATGATATACTCTTGTATCTTCGCTTCCCAGAGGAAAATCTACAATATGTCCTGGAGGTGATGGAACGTTACGCCACCCTCTCGGGCATAGCGGTGAACACCAAGAAATCAAGCATGTTCCACCTGAGGAGGTACAGACGAACCCTGCCTAGGAACCTACCGGTCTTGCCAATACCATGGCAGACCGAAACGTTCTGGTATTTAGGAATCAACATATACCACTCGATTGAGCAGGAACACAAACACAATACAGCAAAGGCAGTGGACGGTATTAAGAATAGCATGGGGTTTTGGTCCAGACTGCCCTTGGCTATGATGGGTAGAGCGGCTTTGATTAAGATGGTAGTCCTGTCTAGACTGTTAAATTTTTTTGTAAACATTCTGTATGTCATCCCCAATCGCTTTTTTGGTAAACTCCACAGCTTGTGCAGGGGTTTCTTATGGCACAACTCCAGGAACAGGGTGGCCCTCTGGAAACTACAAAACGTGTGTGACAGGGGGGGTATAAACCTGCCAAACTTTAAGTTATATTACTTGGCAGTACAGCTGCAATATGTGGCCGTCTGAAGAAGAAACAGCTGAAGCCAGGCTATTGTATAAGGACCCTGGCCCCTTCTTCCTTAGAGAGACAGTGTGGCTGCCGAAACCAAAGGTGCAAGGTATGGCGAGGAGGCTGGTGCTAGGCTGGGAAATGTGGCACAGGGCATGGCAAATGGTTTGAAACTCAAATCCATTCTCCATGCAGGTGCCGTATGTGGCGCTATGCGGGGTGGATCCCCAAATGATTAAATGGATCCGCAGATATTGGGAACCGCTGGGCCTGGCGACCCTTGGGGATATATGGCAGGAGGGGGTGGCACTGGATTTTCAGGAACTAATAGAGGACACTGGGGTGCATAAAGGGCAACACATTACTTACACCAGAATTATTAAACGGGTGCGAGAATGTTGGCCTGAGGCAGTGCTCACGGAACAACCTGATGCAACCATCGAGAGGATGTAGGATATTTCGGAGGATGGGCATGAAATATCTCGTCTATATGAGCTACTGGGGACCATGGTGGGAAAGGAGCCGCTCCAACTGAGGCGAGACTGGGAGAAGGAAATGGGAGAACCCATGTTGGATGGGCAATGGGATAGAGCCCTGAGGTATCATAAGAAGGTGTCCCGAAATGCAAGGCTTCAGCAGATTCAATTGTATGTCACTCATAGGGCATGCTTGACCCCCAGTAAAATCGCCAAGTTTGGAGGCCCGACAGCACAGAAATGCCCAGGGTTCGGGGAAGAGGAAGCGGGAATGCTACACATGTTTGGGCCTGCCCAGAGGTGGGGAGGTTTTGGATAGAGCTGAAGATACGCTTCGCGGAAAAAGGAATAACTTTGGAGGTGGAGTCAGCTTGGGCATGCATGCTGGGGAGTTTCACTAGACCACGTAACTTGAAGCACATGAGTAAGATGAAAGACCTGGCCTACATTCTGGCCAAGCAGAGAATTGCTATGGGCTGGAAGGCAGCTCAACGGCCTAGAATTGAGATGTGGTGGACGGACCTCATGAAATGGGCAGAGGCAAAAACGGCTGCTTGGTACAAAGCAGTCAGCGGGGGGGGGAGGAGGAGGTGGGACCCCTGATAGAATGGAGACAACTGGTAGCCTTAATGATAGGACCCTCCCAGGCCGACTATAGTTAATATGATACGGAAGAGATAATCGAAGTAGACACGCCTGGAAATAAGTAGGTAGTGACAGGTAAACAGGAGCTCAAGTTAAGGGGACGGGAGGGGGGCGGACCAAAATGTTTAATTTGTAATATAATGACGTGAAGCATAACTGCGGATGTCCTTATAGTTTGCAATGTTTGGAGATTGTTGATAAAATAATTTAAAAAAGAAAATCGATGGCAGGAGGCGCTATATAAATGCAAGATAACATAACATAACTTGAGATAGCTATTTCCCTCTACCACACCTTAACACACGTCAACACACAACTACAGCAATGCAACAACACAGGTTTTAACATAAGCAACCCCAATTCATCTATGTATATACTACATTTTTCTAAACACCACACTAACAAACCACAGAAACAACTCTACGCACTCTTAAACACAACTGTGCGAGACACCACAGAGAACCAAAGAATTTATGTTACCATCTCAGAGCGCACATTAACCACTATCCGACAACTCACAAAAGATCTAAAACTTATACACACCTGAGACCTACCTTTTCAAATCCTGACACATCAACATTGCATCAACGCATCTTTTCCTTCGTAGATTACCCCAAGACATCACTGATTGCTTCTACAGATCCTAAAGCGCCAAGAGTCCATGAAAATTGCATATTTTGTGCTACACATAACCTAACAGCATAGTATAAGATGCCATAAGAAAGAGTTTCACTCATTTTCATGGGGGCGGAGCTCTGCCTGACCCAAGCACCTCCAGTTTGGCAGCAGCAGGGGAGTGAATGCATTTTTGTTCTGCTGAAGTCAGTCTGCTATTCCAGAATCTTTGGTGCCCTAACTGACTGGTTAGAAAATATATCTTCCTGTCAAATTAAGTTATATAGAATGAATGCTGGCCCTGTGCAGCATTAATGCTCTTCTAGGTGAAAGCCTTAGATGCCACAATCAGAGGAGCATGAGGGAACATCGAATTGTTCCTTAAGATGTTAAATCTTCCCCATTGTAATGGCGGGATGATCTGAAGCACTTCTAGGGACTCCCAGTTTTTGCAGATAAGCCACAGTGATATTTAACTTTTTTTTCAGGCTACCCCGCTTTGAAGTAGTGAACCCAGGATTTTAAATAATTTTGAAATTTAGGCAATTGAGCAAACACCTTCAGAGCTCTAGTTAGTACATATATCTAGGTTTTAGCTTTAAGAACTACAATAATGCTACCTTACAGAGTTGCTTTGCAAAATACAGAAATCACATAGTAAAGCAACCTGGCAACATGCAGATCTTTATAGAAACAGTTTAAGCCAAAAGAGAAAAAATGAAGCTTTGTTTTTAATATATTCAATGGAAGATTAAAAGCCGCAAAATGCAAAGCCTGAGAAATCCCCTCTATTTCACAACACTAGACTTGCAACATTTAAATATAAACATTTAAAGAAATTGTGTGCTAAGGTCACATGTGTATACTAATTGTTTGGTGCAACGTACAGCTTGCAGTTATGCATGATGTTAAGACAATTTGAATATCCACATAAAAGCAAACCCTTTTTGCATGCCAACTAGCAGACTATGAATATAAATGAAGCTTTCAAGGAGTTTTATTTTGTGAGCCACATTATTTCTCTTGGAAGAAGAAACACATTTTGTAGTTAATTGGAGCTTTGCATGCACTTTCCGTTCTAAATGTTCCATCACACTTCATTCACATGTAAGAGGAGGTGCTGGTGATGACAGTGTGATCTGTTAAAAATATAGGTGCAAAGCCCTGCATAAGTGCTGGGAACTCAGTGGTGTCAGTTTATCAAGCCACAACAAGACAATGCAAAGAATGCTGGAGCAGTCACAAACCGGTGAGCCCAAAGGTGAAAAGAGGGTTACCTGGGCGTTTCAGCCCCTTGTGTTAAGGTGAGATAGATCTTTCCCCAACCTGTCTCTTGTTTGTTTGTATGTTTGATTATTCATTTATAATGCGCTCCAGACCCAGGGGTATGAGGGCACAGCAGTTAAGGATATGCAAAGCTTAGGTACAGGGGTTACAGGATGCCATCAGGAATTGTACAGACACAGGAATGGATAAATCAATGAAATACAGCAAGCATAATATGTACAATCTATATACAGAGTCTAGCTCTGGATGGAGTAAGGGAATGTAGATAAGCATATGTAGGTCTTACTGATCTGTAGACCTAAGCCAGTTAATGTAGTTAAGTCTGAAATTCAGGTAGGGTTGGTCTTCTCTGAAGGGGTGTGGCATGGAGTTCCAAAGTTGGGACGCTTTGACGGGGAAGCTGCAACCACCAACCTTAGAGAGCCTGAACCTTGGGATGGTGAGGCAATTGGTGTTGGATAGTCTCGTATGTCTAGTGGATGTTCTCCTGTGGTATCTCTCCGTGAGGTAGCTGGGGGCAGCATTATTCAGTGCTTTGTAGGTAAGGGATGCAGTTTTTAGCAGGATTATGTTGTGGGTTGAGAGCCAATTATTATGGCGCCTAATTGCAGATATGTGCGATCTTCTTGCCATGCTGAGTGCCGCTCTTAGGGCATTGTTTTGGAGAATTTGTATCCTCTGCATGATATACAGGGCGTAGCAATAGTCCAGCCTAGAGAGTAGGAGGGCTCTGGCTAGAATCATGCAATTGTCATCAGAAAGGAATGGTTTTCCTGTTCTGATGAGCTTACAAGTGTAAGCGGTGGTGAAGGCCATGGAGTTCACTTGTTTGGCGAAGGAGAGTGTGGAATCAAGGTAAATCCCCAAGGTCTTCACCTCCTTGGCCACCTTGATGAGGTTACCGTCAATTATAAAGGATGAATACTCCTGGCCAAGTTTCTTAAAGTTGGTTGGTGTACCCAGGATGATAAGCTCGGTTTTATCATAATTCTGGCAAAGCTCATGGGTCGCCATCCATGCCTGAATGATGAGATATACTCTATTCGCCAAGGCCGAGTCCTCGACGTGATCCCCGGAAAGTGGGAGGAGAATCTCAGTATCGTCTGCATAGTTGGTGATACCCAGAAGGTCCAGATCGTCGAAAAGGGGCTTGGTGAATATATTATATAGCGTAGGGGAAACTCAAGAACCCTGTGGAACACCGCATGTGATGGGGATGGGGTCTGCCACTGAGGAGGGGGGAGTACACCCTCATAGTCCTGTCACCCAGGAAGGACTCAATCCATCGTATGGCATCTTTGAAGAAGTGGGCAGCTGAGTCTAGGTGACTGCATAAGACCTTGTGGTCCACAAGGTCAAATGCAGCCGACACGTCAAGCAGTAAGAGGAGGGCTGTTTTCCCTTTGTCTCTTAACTCATCGACCTGTGTCTTCTTACTTTAATAAATGTTTATAACAACCAATACAATGTCTCTGTATCTGGGTCTTACTCCTGATTCATTACACAGGGTGTCAGGGTGGGATACGACTCAGTTGACACAAACTGGGGGACACTCAAATTCGAAATGCTCTGTGAGCGAGCGTTCAGTCCATCTGTAGCCACTAAGGAGTCTATTGGTTTTGATTTGTCTAGAATCCGTTGAGAGATATTGCATCCCGGAGACTGGTTGTTAATTTCTACTGATCTAGTGCTAGTACCCCACCAGGTACCTACATAAGGTTGGTGTCTAAATCTGGATTAGCCTGGCATTCGGCCTAGATGTCATGGCTGGAGTAATAAACCCTGACTTTACAGGTGACGTAAAAATCCTAGTGCAGAATAACAGTAAAAATCCCTATCATATTTGGATGGGAGAGAAGATGGCATAAGGAATCTTAGAAAAGGCCTTGTTTCATAAATTGCTAGAGGTGACCAGGAAAGACAAGACAGAGAGGGGAGAGAAAGGTTTTGGGGAAATGGATGAAAACACACCAGGCCCTTCAAATGTGTTACCAGCGAAACCTAAGGATGACGAAACTAAAATCATCTCAGATCTACCGTTTGCCCAACGTAATTATCCCCTGTTAGATGAGGCTTTCATACACGCTATCTTGGAGGATGAGGGAAGGAAGAACGAAGAAGGACGGACCTTTCTTCTTTATCAGGCAAGAATTGCTATACAGGAGAGATACCAGTCCCGAGAGCATGCAAAGAACTCAGATTGTGGTTCCCAAAAGTCAATGAAGGATGGTCTTAAAAATCGCCCATTCCCATCTGACTGGTGGCCATCTAGGGACAGCTAAAACTCAGTGACAAGTCATAAATAGGTTTTATTGGCCTGGCATTTATGCCAATGCAATAAACGCTGTCATTACCTGTGCCTTATGTCAGAAAACTAGCACGCAGGTACCCTCCCCAGCTCCACTCCAGCTGTTTTATGATTATGCAACTGGATAACCCAAGCCTTTCCCTCTAAGAAATAACACTTCCCAGCAAATACTAAAATGCTTTATTCCTTTCTTCTCTAGAGTTGGTTTCCCTAGAGACATCCTTACAGATCAAGGGACCACCTTTATTAACACATTAATGGCACATGTCAAACGGGTATTACAAATGATAATGCTTCAAACCTCATTTTATCAGACCCAGACAGATTGGTTGGTCGAACATTTTAATAAGACCCTAAAGAGTGTTCTTAGAAAACTGGTGGAAGCGGATTGGAGGAATTAGGAACTCATGGTACCCTGGGCTCCCTTTGCCATTAGGAAGACTCCCCAATCTTCATTAGGATTTTTTTGCCTTTTGAGCTTTTACATGGTAGAGAACCACGGGGTGCACTGTATATGTTGAGGGAGATGTGGGAGAAGAGAGAGGAAGCTTTATTAGCTCTGTCTCAGACCGCCCAATGTTTGAAAGAACATATGACAACTGTAAGGTCTATAGTTCACTCCCATTTGACTAAGACTCAGGAACACCAGAAGTCTTTTTATAACCAGAAAGCCACCTTGAGATATTTGTCCATAGGACAGAAGGTTCTAGTCACATTGCCAACCTCGGAAAACAACATGTTATCGAGATGGCATGGACCCTATGAGGTCCTAGACCAGACAGGCCCTTATAAACACCGGGTGCCCCAACCGGATAGACGAACGAAAACCCAAGTATATAACTTTAACATGCTTAAGGAATGGAAGCAATATCCAGTAGCCTTTTAATATAAGGTCAGGAAGAGAACAATTTAATAGCCACAGATCTCTCAGAAAATCTTAGACAAGCTCTGCAGGTCCTTCTCACTCAGTTCCCAGATGTGTTTAGTCATGAGCCTGGGTGTGTGAAAGGAGTCTTCTATTATATTAGTACTCCACCAGGGAAAGTTGTTAACCTGAAACTCTTTAGGATTCCTGAGACCAGGAAGGAGATAGTCATGCAGGAGGTGGAGGAGATGCAAGCCTTAGATATTATAGAACCACCTCAGAGTCCCTGGTCCTCTCCAATAGTCCTTGTCACAAAGCCTGATAAATCATGGAGGTTTGTATTGATTTTCGAAAGGTAAACACAGTGTCTCAATTCAATAATTACTGCATGCCATGGATCGATGATTTAATTAATCAATTGGGCTCTGCTGTTTACCTGTCCGCGATTGATCTGACAAAGAGCTATTCGCAGGTACCAGTGAATCCAGTGGTCAAAGAGAAAATGTCTAAGGTATTACCTTTCAGGCTTCAGGGGGCCCCTGCAACATTCCAGAGGATCGTGGACCAAATCCTTCATCCCTACTCAGCATTCTCTGAAGCGTATTTAGATGATATCATCATTCATAGTGAGACCTGTAATGAACATATGTACCACCTATATCAAGTAACAAGGGAATTGAGAAAGGCCGGACTTACTGCAAACCCCATGAAATGTCACCTTGCACAATCTGCAGTAAAGTATTTGCTTTTTTGTGTGGGGAAGGTCTGGTACAACATCAGACCGAAAAGATAAAAGCTGTCCAAGAAACCCCAATCCCAAAGACAAAATGGGACCTATGAGCCTTCCTTGGCATACTAGGGTACTATAGAAGGTTTATCCCTAATTAGTCTACTATTACTGCCTGCCCGACTGACAAACCTAGGAATGTTGAACCTCAAAAGCGTAGGTGGAATCAGGAAGACCAAGCCTGCTTTAACACCTTTAAGCAGATTATTTATAGTTAGATAGTCCTAAGAGTGGCTCATTTTAACAAAGAACTCATTTTACAGATCGACGCATCCCAATTTGGGTTAGGTGCAGTTCTCTCCCAGGAGTATAACGGCATTGAGCACCCAATTCTCATAATCAGCCGAAAGCTCTTCTCACGGGAGAGAAATGATGCCACAATTGAAATCAACGCTTTAGCTATAAAGTAGGTGATATCCTATTTACGGTACTCTCTTATTGGGAGAAATTCCTACTGATAACTGATCACTACCCTTTAACATTGATCAGTCTCCAGAAAGACACAAATGCCAGAGTCATGGGCTGGTTTTTAGACCTACAACCCTATTGTTTCAGTATAGAACACAGGAAAGGAAAAGACCAGGGAAATGTGGATGACCTTTCCCATTTTCAATGGGTGTAGGAGAAATCAGTGACCTGAGGGTAAGGGTATGTGATGAATCCAGAAATGATATCACTCCCTCTCTGTGGACATTCTCTTTCCATATGGGCAGGCATTGGCAGCTGCTACCTGATCCCGACCCTGGGGGTGGCTGCCCGCAGGAGGTTCATATGGGGGGGGGAAGGAGAGAGACTGGTTGCAAGAAATGCAGCACCCACCTTTCCATTCTGGGAAAAACACCTGCTAGTTTCATAGATTATTATAGCTTATTGTGGTATTGAACCTGTCCAACCATCTTATACTGACATCAGGGTTCCCTCTGAGAAATTATACTAAAATACTGAGACAAGAAAGAAGACCGGAGTGGTGAAGATTCCTAGAACCAGGAAGCCTACATTGTGTTCTAGTTGTTGGCAGGATCTACATAGTAGCAGGACGTTTAAATACCTGTCAGCTGTACGAATAGAGGAAGCTGCAGAGAGAGAGAGAGAGAATTCGGAGAGAATCTTGATGTATGCAAAGCTGATCAGAAGCTGGAAAGCAAGAGGAGTGCTGCCCAATGCTGGAAGGCTGCTGGAAATGCTGTCTAGTCAAAGCTGAGAAGCCAGTGGCTGTCGTGATAAGGCTGCCAGGAGGCTCAGGAGGCCACCCGAGGTGAAGAGAAGGGGTTGAATGCTGTTCTGAGCAACCGGCAAGCCACAGCAACCGTGGGACGATGCGAAGAACACTGGAGCAGCCAAAACAAACCATTGAGCCCAAAAGGGACAACGGGGCACCGGGGCACTTCGGGGCAAATGCTGTGCACCGTGGGGGAAGTAGAGTCTGTTAAAGTGACCGGAAAGCCATGTGATAAAGTGTGAAACTAACAAACTAGAAGGTGGAGGATCACTGACCCAACTGATGGACAAGGCTGTTGCCTAGTAAAGCCTTCCTTCAGAGTCTTATAGGGCACCAGGCCTCACCTAATGCAGTCTACTCCTACACTTGGTCTCTCCTAAAACTCCCCAACCTGCACTTGTCTTTCTGAGCCCCCCCCCCCGCACTAGACAGTGTCAAAAATCCTGACAGGAGAGTAAACCAGGTATTGTGAGTTTGGGTTACGCACCCAAATATATGTGTGGAACATTGTGAAGGCGAGTCGGAGACCTGCACCTGAAAGGAGAAGTAACTTGTTGTAAAGTCCTGGCAGGAGAGTAAACCAGGCCAAAAAAAGAATGTGTAAATATTGTGAAGTCCTGACAGGAGAAGAAACTAGGCCAAAGTGAATGCGAGTCTGGAGACCCACAATTTAAGAGTGTGAAATCTAGGGGATAGGAAAGTCCTCGCAGGACAAGGCAGCAGTGTTGTGTGACACAGGTGTTATGAGATGAAGGGGTAGCGGTGCAGAGTGCGGTAGCGTGACACAGCCAGCGACCATCTGTGTCCGAAAGGTAAGAAAGGCGCGGGGAGTGTGAGCAGCCACTACTGCTACCTACTAAACTTCCTGGACTTTGCATGTACTTCCACCTAACCGTCTGACATAACATGCTCTGTCCCTGCGCAAGCCTGGGCGCTCCCTGGAGTGGGAAAATGGGAAAACACCCTCCCCCCATTCTCATCCAGACCCTGGCCTAGAGGATCACAGCCCAAGCACCCCCCGCAAGAGGAGTTCGACCCATTCGCTTCCTTACCAGACGACAAGATGTCGTGTATCCACGCCCACACACACGAGGAGCATGTCCAATACCACGCCCTGGTCAAGCCGATGCCTGCGACATGGACCAGCTCGACTTAACATCAACCACAAGTGTCAACATCGTTAGAGATGCCATGACGACATAGCCAAAGGACAAGAACACACGTGCCACCATGCACACTGATCACTCACACACCAACCCACACGAAGAACATACTCAGTGCTATGACGTAGCGGACTGACACATCCACAGACGCCCATCGTTATTATTTTTCACATAGGCCTTCTACAGCACCGCAGAAATGCAAGACGCCTGAAGAGTTTGTGTATACATGCTTGCAGATGCTTTCTCGCTACCTATCCCCATAGAGACGCCAACTTATATATCTACTACTGCTTATGACACTCTGCCACCTCGTGACTCCATATTATGGATTATACATCGCCACCCAGAACTAGGCCCAAGTAGGCCGCAAGCAAGAGTCCCCAGGCAGGAGCCCCTCAGACGAAAATCATCCCAAGACAAAAAGGGAAAGCGCTGACTGCGTAGAACAAGCCCCAATGAGAGCTCACAGCCAAGGCCGCAATGTTGCAACCCACACGCCGCGCACCTAGCACCAAGGTTACATCTGCCTCCGCCAAGCGCCCCTCAAAGCCGAAATACAAATCAAATGCTCATAATTCTGCTCCAGCTACGGTCTCTCCACACGTGACCGAGCCGACCTGACAAAATGCCAAGCTCATGAGACAGAAAATCACTGGGGTCCCACGTCTGAGACACAGGTTGCAACAACGAAGCGACAAGTTGGACACCTACAGCGATGGGAAAGACATGATAATCAGCCACAAGCAAGACCTCTACATTGTCCACCACTAACACACAGTTGCACATTGTTGCCAGTACCAGGTACATCGCGAGCTGGGAACGTTAATGGTCCCAGGCTTGGGGGCTCACGAGGGAACCAATCAGAATATGAGGGGCACCTCATTGACGCCATTTTAGTTAGCCAATCAGCAAGTGTCCCCTTGTAACCAATTTGTTGTAGCAATTGTTAGGGACAGCCCAAGTGTACCACCTGACCTGTCCTCATCCACTAATATTCCTTTCTATATGCTCCTATACTAACCCTACCACTCGGGGAGCCAACCCGAAGTGGCGTTAGGTTTTGTGACGATTTTCCCAGGTGACGCGAGTAGCACGTCATACAACGGTAAAAAGGGCCTGCGAGCCCCTCTAGCAGAGAGAGCGTCTCCCCGGATGCATACGGGCCGAGAACAATTCCTGCCGTTTCTATAATAAACAGCAGTAATTACTTTGCTCTTGTGCGTGTGTCATACTCCTTTTGGGACGCGGGAGGAGTTGGGGCCTCCCCAGCCCCGGAGGTCCGCGGACGGCCCCGCCGATCCCCGGGAATTCACCCCGACAAGTTGGAGGCACTGCTGAGATCTGTTTATGGTCTACCTGAACCTAAGGGCATCGCTACCAGGCCTCTTGCAACGAAGCAACCCGGTAGCGCGGCCCCCTCTGCCGTTGCCCCCTTTTGAGGACTACAGGACCATCACGGAACTGAGAGAAGACCGGACAGCGCAATCTGGACATTGGCCATCGGGAGCCGACTTGAGAAGTATCCCGCCTGCGTGGTCCAGATGAGGGGAGGTGGCGAGCCGCTTTGGAGGGGTGCCCACAGTCGAGCAGCCCCAGCTCACGAGGACTTGGTGAGTATGGCTCACCCAACCAGAAACATCATTTTGTGTGGGAGGGGGGAGGAATTGTAAAGAGGGAGGCGGGTGGTTGTAGCAGTGTGTAGAAATTGATTTTGACTGTTCTGCGGTGACAGAGGTGTGAGGCGTAGTGGGACAGGCACGAGGGCTGTCCTCTACAGCATCACAAAGTGAATTGGGTGGGGCCTCGGGCACCCACGTACAATTGCTACAGGGTGCGGATTGGTTCAGGATCGCGGACACCTGTGTAAGAGGGGGGTGTGGTTTTCCTATGAGTTGACGTTATAGATCAATGAATAGAGGAGGATCCCTACTAATTGAGTGTTGAAGCTCGTTAAGTAGATGATGTTTTCCTGCAGGAGGTAGCTAGATTGTTCCCGAGTGCAGAAGATAACTGGTTGGTTAAGCTCCTCTGGAGAGGGGGCGTATCACACGCGAGGCGACGCAGCATGCGCAGTTCGGTTATAATAAGTAATTGATTGTTGATTTCTCCACTCCAGACGAAGTGGGAAGACAGCTGTGGGTATACAAGTGTGAAAATATAGCGCGCGTTCATAAAGTTCTAGAAGTTGTACATGCTTACAGCATTTTGTAGAGGTTGGTGACGTCACCCATAGGGCTTGTATAGGACATTGCGACCATCTTGCATTAATTCGGGGGAAGTCGGGGATAGAGGGTAGGAAAGGGTAGGGTAAAAGGGGAGAGGCAGCCGCGCATGGAGATCATCGGCTGCGCTTGAATGGGGAGGAGCCAAAGGGGAGAGGCGGCCACGCACAGAGAATGCCGGCTGCGCTAGACAAAGGGTTCACAAGAAGAGGAAGAGGGCTGAGCAGACAGCGGGTACGGGGAGGAGGAAGAGCTAAGTTAAAGGTGTGCCAAGTATAGGAGGCACAGGAAGGCAGGGCTGCCCAGAGGTGCACCACACAAAGCACACAGCCGCAGGGGGCTTTGTGCACCACGGCCGAAGGGGGCCATAGTCATAACATCGGGAAGAAAGGAAAACATACTAGTGTGACATTGGAAATTGCTATCCCTTTCAGTGGACAGTCGAAAGTCCCCATTTTACGGGGCCAGGTAAAAGGTTGACGTTGAGAAAAGTAAAAGTGTAACATGGCAACGTATTATGGGTCGGGTGCAGGAGCAGGGTTGGGGCTCAGACCAAGCACTTTAACTACACCACTCCAACACATTTGCGCGATGTTGTCACCACATAGAGAAAAGATTATAAAATATAGTATTTAATGGACACAAGGAACTGATAACAAGATAAGGGTACCATGGCCGCCCAACGGCAGCTTTGATACATACACCCAACATCACCTACTGACGTACTTGCATAACACTTATAAGGGGAAAAAATTAGCAAACCACTTAGTGGTTTTCGATATGTGGAAGATGTTTCAGGGAGGCACACCTGGAGCCCCAGGAGTGTACGCGGTACAGGAGGAAAAAGAAGAGAAAGGGAAAGGAAGAGGTGGAGGTGTGACATGCGGAAAATCACCCAGCACTGAAGAAAGTGAGGAGGAGGCAGAAGGATCATTCGCGGTAGCAGAGGCAAAGGTTAAAAAAGAAGGGGCAGGGGAAATGCCGATGGCTAAGGTAGTGAAGAAACAGGAAGGGGGGCTGTACCCAATAACAGAACTTAGAGAAGCTGCCCGACAACAACTAACGGCTGCTGAGGGATACTCCAACCCCGCATACAGCCCCCCACCGTACGCACACCCTGGCAGTTGTCAAAAAGGATGGGGGCGGCGGGTACGGTAGATTTAACCACAACACCGGCAGGAGTGGGGGGAGACAGGAAGGCCCTAGGGAATTTTGCAAACATAGGGCCAGATGAGTGGGTTGCAGCACAGGTGCTTCTGAAGCTAACAGAGGCAGAGGAGGACGCAGTGAGGAAGGTAAATAAGGAAGAGAAGGATAACACACAAACAGGGTGCGAGGTAAGTAAAACAAGAGAAGGGCGACTCTCACAAGAGGAGGAAGAGATATTGGAGGAAAGGTTGGCAGAATTGAGGAACATACGAAGCGCACTGATTAGGCAGTTCGAGAAGGAAACACGGAAGAGACAGGAGGAAAAGAAGGTAAATAAGGCAGAGATGGCGTGAATGAAGGAACAGGCGGAAAGAAGGAAGAAGGAAGAAGAACACATAAGAGCAATAGCGGAAAGAATGGCATGCGCAGAAAATAGGGAGATGAGAAGGAAGGAGGCGGAGAGGGAAGAGAATGATAGGGAAATGGGACTGTGGAAAAGGAAGATTATATCCGAAAGCACACGGAAGTATGAAGAAGGGCAGGTTATAGAAAGCATACTGAAGAGGGAAGGGAGAATATGGGGGAGAAAGGAGGACGAATAAAGGATAATAGCAAGAGTGAGTGCAGAGGTATTAAAAGAACTACACAGGAAACGAGAGGAAATAGGTGGTGAAGTAGTGGAGACGAAGGAAGAGGAGATAGGAGGATGGAACATGGAGCAAAAAAGTGCACACGCCAGGACAAGGAGGTGGCATCAACATCAACACAGGAGGATGCTGTTAAGGGAGGTGAGTACGCAGACGTGGACTTAATAGATTTAAGGACAGTGCCAGTGGGGGGAAATGCACAGAGTGGGGATTACCATTTCCTGATGGATTCTGCAGCGACGAAGGAGAAGGTTCGAGCGATAGTGGAAGAAATGGCACCAGGGAGAGTTTAGACAAATTATACATAACACGCACTAACTGCGAGTCACTGTGGGCATGCGAAAGACGGTGGGAAAAAGGCACAGGAGAAACTAGGGTAAGGGAAGCAACCAGGAAAACGCCATGTCCATTAACACCAACCCCCGTGCACACACCATATGTTAGCAGACTTAGAGAGCTCCCAGGACGCAGGCAGGAAGAACGAGCTAACATGTCAATGATAGGACAAGAAAGTAACAAGAGGGGGAGGAAGGATGTAGGAGGGTAGAGGATAAACTACTGTGACATTGACAACACTGAAGAGTTACAAGATATGGAGGAGAATGATAAATATACTAACATAACTACGCGCAGGCGTACTCAGGGGGAGGAAAGGGAGTACAATTTAATGCCACTACTAGAGAGGGGGTGAGCCAGACCACAATATATCCCATGGAAACATGCCGATAAGGAAAATATAAAGTGCAGACTTCCATCCCTAAGTGGAGGAGCTGGGAAATGGATATATGAGATGGAGAAGCGGACTGCGGGGCAAACATTAGCAGTGGGAGACGTGAAGGGGCTCCTAATTTCCATACTGGGGGATGCCGCTGATGACATCTGGAAAAGGGCGGGATTCCCAGCAGTGACAATAAACGACACGGCACATGATGGAGCACCATTCGCCAACTGCAGACATGCACTCTGGCAGGCGTTGAGGGTTCAATTCCCAGACACATCAGACATAGGAGCAATAACCTCAGGCAAGATGCGTGAGAATGAAGATCCTGTTGAGTACATCCAGGAGATTCAGGAGAAGTGGCGCTTGGAAACGTGAGAACTGTGGGACAAAACACTAGCAATTTTCTACCACATACTAGTACAAGGGCTCCAGGAGCAGGTACAAAGACAGTTGAACAAGTTGGTGGGAATGGAAGCAAAAGCATGGCCAGAAATACAACTGACAATAGTGCACTACTGCAGGATGTGGCAGGAAAAGATGAAACGAAAGGAGGAAGATAGGAAGGCAGAGGAAGCGAAATTAGTTCAAAAGAAGTTATCAAAATATGCAATGGAAGGAGCACTGATAACAGCACCCGTACCCACACAGACTACAGAGACACAAGACACAACACGACAACAGGTATTACCAATGCAGCAAGCACAGCTAATGACACAACAAATGCCTCCACCCCCACCGTACACAGCACACATGGGAGGGGGTTATATGCAAATGGGAAACGGATACTCAAATAACTACAGAGGGAGGGGCGGACAAATGAGAGGGAGAGGATATGGCCCACCCACGCAACAACAAGGGGTAGGGTTCTGGGGTTACACTCAACAAGGACAACAGGGGTACCAGGACAACATGGGGGGACTCCAATGGCAAGCGCGGGAACCACCGACATGTTGGCCATGTGGGATGGTGGGACACATGTCACGCACATGCAGAATGAGATAGGCACAGACAGCCTCGGGAGAGCAAGGGCAGCAAGGGCCTATGGGTGAACAACAAGGCTACACACAACAGCAGTGGATGCAGCAACAATTACCACCACAACAAGCACAGGTATCACAGCCACAATCACAAATGTACATGCAAAACACCCACAACAACAACAGGCACCACAAGCACACATGCAAACACAGCAGCAGCCAATTGCAAACCAACAACGGCAGGTCCAAACTGTACAACAGCTCACACAAATACAGGGCAATGCAATAATCCCCACTGACACACCTGTAACACAGACACAGCTGGGGAGGGTGACAATATTGGGTCACATATACGGGAAGGTGACAGTCACTATACCCACAATAGGACAGCCCACAGATGTCTTTGATGTGTCCCATCCTACCAGTAACACCTAACCATGTGGAGGAACCACGCATACAGGTGACGATAGGTGACAAAAAGTTTTACTTCCTAGTTGACATGGGGGCCACTGGGTCATGCATAAGGGAGGGAAAGTTTAAATTGTCAGGTGAAGCCATGAACACTCAAGGATTTTCTGGGGCTCGAGGGTTGGTTCCATTCACTGATAACATCTCCTTAACCGTAGGAGATCACAATATGTCTCTCCCATTGCTGTACTCAAGACAGTCACCAGTAAACATACTAGGTAGAGACATAATGAGCAGATTGAATATGACGATCTCCTTTACTGAAAAAGGAATAATATGCTCCACACCAGGCATCAACATGGTCATAGCATGACAAATACTGCAGGCATATTGCGGCAAAACAGTAGTGAGAGCAGAACCAGTAGATGGAGAACTATTCCAATATGGGACAGACATGGCAATAGCATGGCTACCAGGAATTGAAGGGAAAATTTGGAGGAGGCCAGCAACTTACCTTTTTAAACCCGAAACGCCAGCCAGCGAGAAGGAAGGGATAAGGATATCACTGAGCATTGAGAGCATCGTAGCGACACCAGACTAAATTGCAGTTCATGCCCAAGACAGGGAAGGGAGAGAATGGAGAGCAGTAATAGCACTAGCAGAGGGGTGCTGACTAACCCAGGTATTTGATGATGAACTCTTCTCGGATGATAATGGTGAGGGGGAGATGGTGTTTGAGATGAGCGTCCACATCTGGGTGATGGTGATATACAGAGATGTAGCGCAGAAGACGGCCCTAGCACTAGAGGCATGGGCCACTACCGCTGTACCATTTTACGAGGAAGATCTGGCAGCAGTACCCGCATCCCTATGGACCACAAGTCCATATGACGTGGGATGCATCAAAAGCATTGGAGGGGTGAAAATAAAGTTGAAGAAAGGAGCAATACTGCCAAGGGTAAAGCAATACCCACTATCAAAAGAGGCAGATGAGGGGATATATGAAACGATAACAGCATTGATCAGCAGAGGTATACTAGTACCCTCAGAATCTCCATGTAACACTGCTGTGTACCCGGTGCACAAGGCTAAGGGAGGGTCTTGGCATTTCATCCAGGATTTAAGACCCCTTAACAACATTGTAGAAGCAGAGTACCCTATAGCGGCTAATCCAGCCACTATGCTATGTGAATACCAGCAGAGGCGTCACGATTTACCGTGATTGACCTAAAAAATGCATTCTTCTCAATACCTTTACACCCTGACTCACAAGACTTGACAAGTTTCACATACCGTAACACAAAATGGAAACACACCAGGCTGCCCTAAGGGTACTGCGAGTCACCATCCATCTTTAACAGGGTGATACAAATGGACTTGGGTAACATTGAGATGGAAAGCACAGTGCTTCAATATGTAGATGACATCATCATCTGCAGCACCACAGAAGAGAAGTGTAGGAGAGACTCCATCAAAATGCTCACAGTGTTAGCAGAAAAAGGGTACAAGGTAGACAAGGAAAAACTGCAATACTGCCAAGAACAAGTGCTCTACATAGGCCAGTTCATTTCACAAAATGGAAGGAAAATTGCACCACGAAGGGCACAAGCCATAACGAACACACCAGAGCCACAGACAGTGAGAGAACTGTAGCAGTTCTTGGGCCTATGCAACTACTGCAGGGCCTGGGTTTTTTATTACAGCTCATACATAGGACCACTGCTTGAGGGCCTAAAAGAAGCTCAGAGCGGGGAGAAGAAGTTGAAGTGGACCACAGAAATGACAGAGGCATTCCAATAATTAAAACATGCTATATCCACAGCACCAGTACTGGCCACCCCAAATTATGAAGCACAATTTTTCATCTTTTCACATTGCAGCTCAGCAGTAATGAGGGTGGTGCTGACTCAGAAAACTAGCTTGGGACACAAACCAGTAGCATTCTACAGTGGACACCTAGACCCTGTAATGTTAGGCCACTTCCCATGCGAACAGAGCTTGGCTGCCGCAGCTTTTGAGGTAGAAAAAGCATCTTCAATAACAATGGGCTGCCCAACCACACTGTATGTGGATCATGCCCTTTTTGCAATACTGAATAAACCAAAATCAACCTTGACTACTCAAAGAGCATCAGGGTACAAAGTAATTCTATCCAGGACAGAGATAACAATTGTGAGGGGCAGCAACGCGAACCCAGTGAGGTTCATAGCAGAGGTAGTAGAAGATGGCCATTACACCCATGACTGCACACAGGCTATTGACACTTACTCCAGCACAAGAAAGGTTGAGGAAAACGCCCTAGAGGGGGGAGAGATAATGTACATTGACGGGTCCTCAACAATTGACCAGAGTAATGGGGTACGCAGAACAGGAGCAGCTGTGGTGAGAATGAGAGAGGATTGGACATATGTTCCAGTGAAATGCGTTCAGTTGCCACAATACTACTCTACCCAAGCAGCAGAATTAGTGGCCCTAATATTGGCACTGAAAGAAAGCAATGACAAAAGAGTAACCATATATTCTGATAGTGCATATGTCACATCAACTGTACATTCTGGGTTAATTAAGTGGCAGCGAAGAGGGTTCAGAAGGGCAGACGGCACCCCAGTGCAACATGCCCTTCTACTTGCTGAGCTAATTGAAGTAATTGAAGACCCCAAAGAACTAGCCTTGGTAAAGTGTCAGGCCCATACAAACGGGGATGATCCCATTTCCAAAGGTAACAAAGCAGCAGACACACATGCTAAACATGCTGTGTATTTCGGTGAGATATGGACACCCAAAGAAAAGGGAAAAGATAAGGGAGGGCGGGGGAAAGACAGATGTTGATGAAGGATGGGTACACCCATATCCCTGAGAATCAAATAATGGAATTACAGGCATCTGCACCCATGGCAGAGAAGGAGCTATGGGTCAAAAGAGGATGCACAATGTCCCCCACTGACGCATTATGGCGACAGAACAATACAGCGAAAATAGTAATGCCCCTAGCCCTATTGAAAACAGCCCTGGCCCAACTACATTATCCCGCACACACAGGAAAAGAGGTGATTGCAGCACGAATAAAAGAGGAGTGGTTCTGTCCCGAGCTAAATTCACATGTTGCAAACTTCGTTAGCAATTTTCTCACTTGTCAACAATTCACGGCCGGCCACACGCTGCAAGTGATCAAAGGTATTATACCCCGACCGGAAGGACCCTTCCTGCACCTCCATATTGACTACGTTGACATGATCAATGTATGTCAAGGATACAGATACATGATTGTGGTAGTATGTCCATTCTCAAGGTGGATCGAGGCAGGTCCATTCTTGCATGCTGACGCTTTTAGAGCAGCAAAGTTCCTGGTGAGGGAAGTATTCCCACGGTGGGGGGTGTGCGAAGTGTTGCGGTCTGACAATGGCCCGCACTTCGCCAATGAGATCTTCCAATACATCACTATGCTCCTTGGCATCAAGCACAAGTTATTATGTGCGTACCACTCACAGGCGAATGGTGTTTGTGAACGCCTCAACAGCCTCCTAAAAGAAGAGATAGCAAAAATACAGCAGTCAATCAAGAAAATCTGGATCTATTGCCTACCCTTAGCCCTATTTGAGTTAAGAAACAGGCCAGGTTCGGATCACCACCTCACACCCCACAAGGTGGTGACCGGATGCCACATGCACCTACCACTGATACCACCATCAAGGGCTATAACAGATTGTCACGCATCTCAGACTATCTTTGGTAAAGAAATGTAAGAATATGTCTCTTCTTTGGTTACTAGTGCTGCCTTTATCTCTCAACAGATCGAGCAGACGCGGGGCGGGTCGAAGAACACCCAACAAGAAGAAATAGCAGGAACAAGCAACACAGTGCACTGTAAGGGAGGGGGACAGCGTCCTCCTGCAAAACTTCAATCGCCGGTGGAATAGCCCCTGTTTTACTGGGCCTCAACTGGTGGAAAAACCAGCTCCTAGAGCAGTCAAACTCCGAGACAAGAATGTGTGGATGCATTTGCACGATATCAAGCCCTACAAAGATCGGACCCGCCCTTGTGTCAACGACAGGGCCAACGCAGCAGCAAAGACAACCAACGACAACGGCAACACAGCCCCTGACCCCTCCGAACCACAAAACACCCCCAAGAACTCAAGTGAACAATTACCCATAGCCCACCCCATGGTCACAAGATCGTAGAGTAAGGAACACATAACCCTAATAAGCCCCGACCATATAAACCCCACCCCAGCCACTACCTAATTAAAGAAAATTGTTAAGATATCTGCCATTTTACACCACACTGTGTAGACACATGCATGTTCTCTTCTTTTTTGACTCGCACATGCAGGTACCGTGCCGTACTGTTTACTGTTTATGTTGAAGAATTGAATAGAGGTACTAACGCATACGTTTTGCCCAGAGGTAAATGCTGCCCACGGATGACAATACCCCAGAAGCACACCAATTTGTATATGCTATAAAAAGACCGAAATATCTAAGGAAAAGAAGAATACGCGTGTATTATAACACGTTTATTTTGATAATAGAACAATCATTCCCATATCTCCACGAGCACTTACCGGCCCTGGGAGATAAGACGCTAAGGAAAGCGTGGGAAGAGCTTTCCGCCTGGGCATTAAACGACTACATGATGGGGAGAGCTTGAATAAACAAAACTAACAAATCAACGCGTACTTTTTAGAAATTTTCAGGTGGGCATCCATATCATCGTAAGCAAAAGCTGCAGGACAGCAGCAAAGGTAAGACACAAAATTCCATTGATGTTGCCTATTGTAATAAAAATGCTTCCCATGTCTTGGCTGCACCTTCTACTAACATACCCCCAAACACGGCTGCAACAGGTAGGGTGTCTGGTGGTATAGGTAATACAAGAGTAAGCGGGAAAAGGATTAAACGTAGTACATCAATTGATAGAAACGGGGTAGACACATATCTTACAGAGTCCGCACACATCTCAAATAACATGTGGTATCAGCACATGCCCAAAATTGGTAAGGGGACAACTAAGGACAACTGCTATGTGTGCTCATTGATCCCATACGCCATGAGCGCATCCAGAACATTTGTGGCTACTGAGGTACCCGCAACATCAGTAGAGTGTCTGATATATCTGGCCCTGTTCCAAACAAGAGGACAATTTCAAGGGAGGTTCGCAATACTGCAGTGGAAGACAAGAGACACATACCTGTATGAAAATAACTTCATTAAAACACTCCCAATGTACAATAACTACTGGAGAAACAAAAGAAGTAACATGAATTACCTACCATGTGAATGGCGTGCAAGAGAAGTTCCGGGAGGAATGGGGTGCTGGGAAAGACCGCTGATAGCAATATATGGGAAGGTGTACACAAAAGAAGGATGGACAGACAGGGTTGTGGGAACCAATATGGTAACATTGACAAATGCAACTGTGGGCAAAATGGATGAAGAGAACAATAAGTGTTACAACGGATGTTTAAAGAGCACAGCACTGGTAACGTGGCTAGAGAAGGATGAGGATCCAATAACAATACTCCCACTAACTGCCCCTACGCTATGTTATCAACACGACAGAGACGTTGATGTTAGAAGGAACAGCAACTGCAAAAGAACAGTAATGATAAGTGAGGAGGGTGCCTGTACAGCAGTTATAATGGACCACTATTGGGCATGCGGAGGAAAGGCATACCACAGTTTGCCGCCATCTTGGAACGGAATATGCACCATGGTACACATCAACGTACCATCCCTAGTAGTGCCACAGAAACATGTCAACCTGGGGAACTTCCCTAAAATGGACGAAGGGAATGAAAGGAAGAAAAGATCAGTGACGATTGGAGAAGGGCAGGACAAGACCGGCACAACAACATTGTCGAGATTAAAAAGCCAAGGAGAACCACTGACGGGGAACTACCTGTGGGGAAGATCAGAAACAGCCCTTAGTGACATTCCACCCGAACATAGACTATTTAGCAGAGCGGCAAGGTTCTTTTCATCCATAATACATCCAGGAATGCAGACATGTGCACATGCGAAGTGGTTCCAAATAACCAGATGGGAGCTGATGATGACAATAAATTCCACCGTCAATGGATTCAACGTGATAAAAGAGGAACTGAGGGCAGTACGAATTGTAGCACTCCAGAATAGGTATGTGTTGGATCTCCTAACAGCAATAGAAGGTGGAGTTTGTGCAAAAATAGGAAGCTTGTGTTGCACGTTTGTCTCCGCCAACGATGCAGACAATGGCAAGCTTTCTGAGGCAGTATCACAACTTGCCAAGATGCACGCAAAAATGGAAAAGGAAGCAAAGAGAGTGAAGAGAGATGGTAGCTGGTTTTCCTACTTATGGTCATAGATGCCACCATGGCTGTCAGATGGTCTTAAAATAATAGCTGGATGCCTAATATTGGAAATGGCTGCCCTGTTAGGACTGAGATTGTGGAAAGCAAGAACGGCACGTACAACTGATGAAATGATGGAAATGATCGGCATGCACGCCCTGATGCCAGCAGAAGACGACAAGATAGATATAATAATAAAGGAATGTGAGAGGGTGTGCAAGCAAATATTAGAAGCAGACTTGCATCCGCCATCAGTGAAGGTGGAGAACCCAAGGAACCCAAAGAATTATGTTGGAAAATGGGTCTACTGCAAACCCGGTGGTGGGTGCGTATACATGTTATATCCAAAAATATAGAGGGAAATCAGGTATCACTGCAGGTTTCGAGGGAGCAAACCTGACATCTTATAACAAAAAGCAAAATTGGGGCTCCCGCGCCTAATGTGGCTGTGAGCATGCGTTTTACTAAGTCACTAAAGAGAACACACTCAGGGATAATTAAAAGACAGTACAAAAAACGAAGCCTAAGGAAAATACAACCTGGCCTCATTAGGGAATACGATTCACATAGAAATTTTAATAAAAAACATGTAAGAATTAAAATCAACTTAGTAGAACTAACATGTAAAATCTAGTATACGTGCTGACAAAATGACTAGTGTTTACAACACAAAGTGCTAAGTGCTATTAGCCATCTGGCTACAAAAGGGCAAGGTACAAACATCATACATTGCTCCAATTGTACATACAAAATTGTAGGTTATTTTATCTTTTTTGAAATAAGTCTAGTTCACTCTTTCAATTACAATACAACAAACAAAGAAACCACACAAAGTATAGAGATAGAGACCTTCTTTGTTGGGTGTCTCTAATTCAGATGCCTTGGTCAAAGAATACCTAAAAGTGCATCTATAAAGCAGATACTTCGCATTAGTATCTGTCTAAAGCCCAACATGTTTCGTTCCTATAGTCCTATAGATTATTGGGAGGAACTTCTTCAGGGGAAAAGGAGTTGTTTGTGTGTAGGGGTTGGGGCAAGAAGCACTCCCAACCTAGCTTCAAGTAATAACTGTCTGGCTGTCGTTAAAGTGAGAGGTCTTTTCCAATTATTCTTGACAGACAATTCTGAGAGATAGTGTCCATGTTATCTTGTTAGAAGTACAAGAAAAACGATCCTGGCCACACCTATTCAAGCAAAACACAAGAAAAACCACATATTAATTAGTGTGGTTGCTCGATAAGTTACATCAATATTCAATTCTAATTAGAGTATGCACTTAGAGTAGGCGCTTACCATCTGTTGGTGTTAGTAAGCTGCCCGTGAGTACTGTCTGGAGTCACAGTATTGCAGTCTCCAATGGGGTCCCTATAGATATACAGATACAAAAACACATACCTTCCTGTCAGGCCCAAAAGATTAGGGCTATAAATACAAAAGAGATACTGTTAGAAAAACTTACTTAAAGTCACACTCATGTGTTTGGAAAAGTCGTTGAAGAATTGGAGTGCCTTTTATAATCTCGTTGGTACAGGCATACAGGGTTTAGTGCCAAATTCTGTAAATTAGAAAGTGGAACCCATATTAATATATAATTGAGGATAGTAGTTAAATATATTCATCAATGAAGGAAACCTATACATTGTAAAAAATGGAGGCAATAGGGAGCTAGATATAAGATATGGGACTATCAGATTCAAAACAATGTCTGGCTAGGTGTAAACCAGAGTTAATGCGAAATGGCTACCAGGTAGGTTACTAACATAAAGCAATCTGGCAATAGATAGCAGCCGGATGTCTAGGAAACATTATCTTTCCATGGGTAAAACAGAACTCAGGTGGAACGACTTAGGCGCCAATTCATAGCTTGTTGCCAAAAAGCAAAGTAGGAGAACGATTATCAAGAGTTCAGTTGCTCTCAAATCGAAGGAAAAACGCTGAATTTACAACCTATATTAACGCTACTCTCAAACAAGTTTGTGGCGTAGTACCTCACTAGGTAATGGATTACCTGAAATGGATGATCCACAGGCGTTTCATTGTGGTGTGGCTGAATCGCACAATGGCGATCGGAAAGGAAAGCTGCTGTGTGAGGAGGTAACTTTCTTCTGCACTCAATCCGAAATGTGTCTGCGGCCGCGCATGCTTCAAGTGACTAGCGTCTGTACTGCCGTGTACGTGAAGATATCAAGATATAAAATGCTGTTCGAGAATAAATCTCGGTACGTTTTTAATCGTATGTTTGAGGAATTATAGCTATCGCACAATGGCGATCGGAAAGGAAAACTACTGTGTGAAGAGGTAACTTTCTTCTGCACTCAATCCGATATGTGTCTACGGCAGCGCATGCGTCAAGTGACTAGCGTTTGCACTGCCGTGTACTTGAAGATATCAAGATATAAGATGCTGTTCGAGAATAAATCTAGGTACGTTTTTAATCGTATGTTTGAGGAATTATGGCTATCGCTAAGTAGCTGCTAATAGATAGTGTCTATTAGCTTAATACAAAGAAAAAGCCAGTGCACCGTTAGTTGGAGAACAGAGTGTCTGACATGCTCAATGGTTAAGATGCTAGTCGATATTCTACTGGAGCTGCTTAGTGACTGATGTGGACTAACGATCGCAGTCCTTGTACTGGTCTTTCGAAGACTTGAACCAGTATGGACACCTAGCTGGAATAACAAAGGTGTGGAGAATACGTGGAGAAAAGAGAGCGGATAATTTTGTGGTCGACAAGTCGACCAGAGAGGGGACTGAGGTGGGAAAATGGGAAAATGCCCTCTGCCCATTCTCATTCAGACCTTGGCCTAGAGCAGGGGTCCCCAACCTTTTGTGCGCAATGAGCAACAATGGCATATCAAATTAAATGGTGAGCAACATCCATTTTTCGACAGAATATATCGGCGCACAGTTGGCGGACAAATTGCTTGCAACACAAATTAGAAATGTAACAAAATTAAAACTGCATATAGAACATTTAATTTGCAGTACTTAATAGTTATCTAGACCACGTGTTATTCTAGTCAAAGAAATGTGCAAGGTCTTTAACTTCATTTGACGTTATGTGGTGGTTTACAAGGAATGTTGAGGAAATTGAGTGGTCAGTAGTACATTTATAGACATATAGGACCAGTCCAGCTGTTCAAAAATAGAGTAGGAGTAAATAAACATTACCAGGGGTTTCAGGTTCCCGAGCAAAATATTAGTGCAAATGTATGGACAGTAAAAATGGCCACATGAGATTCTGCCTAGGATTTTATGGGATCTCTAATGGCAAATGGTGCATTCCTAAGCATGCAAGATCGGCAATACTGTTCCACAGTCATTGATGACTGTATTGTGGATGTTTTTTTTCCTTCAGGAATGTTACATTTCTTATTGATCAGAGAGTAAACACAATCCTCTTGAGTTCATTTTCAAATGGCCAGGGTAGGCACCACAAAGAAGATATCTGACAGCCAGAGAGGCTGGTTGGCGATGCCTACGCTCGAAAAGGAGGCATTGGAAAGAATTACTAATTCACAAGAAATTAACATATTCTCTTAAAACTGTTGAACAGTTCAGAGGCCACAAAGGAAAGCGTCAGTTTGTCTGAGTCTTTAGGAGAAACTATCCAGGACAGAGCTATTGGCAAACCTTGCCCCCAAGTTCAGGAGTTCCAGGTTATAGAAAGGGATGCACCATGGTTCAATGCAGAATGTAGAATCTCGAAAAGAAAACTGAACCATGATTTAATGAGGGGTGTGTACACTGCTGGTCAGATTTATAGTTTCAAAATGGCATAAAAAATTGTGGTAAGACAAAAAAAGAATTTGAGAAAAAAATGGAAGCTTTTTTGAAGGATGCCAAATCGTTTTATGTTTATTGTTGTTGTCAAGACAGGCATTATGCCATCCCCTTAGACAAGTATTTCTTGGAACACCAGCCCCTCAAGGTTATAGGCCAATTCCCTTACTGGACATTGGGGCTTATTACGAGTTTGGTGGCATCTCAACGGTACAGTTACTGCTACTTGGTGCAGTGGTATCACTGCCAGATTCCAAGTGGTGGTTTGGCGGTGTTAGTCCCCAATTATGGAGTCTGTAGCACTCCAGGGTGAATTTTGTCGGTATTTGATTGAAACATAATGTGGTGGAATTTACATTTTATTGGAGTCTGTGACAAATCTGTGGATGCTGTCCCTTCTCCCCTATGGGGGAGACCATTCCCATGTGGCCAGGGCGGTACATCATCGGTACAATAGTTCCCCTGAGGGTGGTGCACAGGGAGAGAATCACATGGGAGAGGAAACCCCTTCTGAGACTAGGAACAACCCTACCCTGAGAACGCAATATACTCGCCAATCCCCAGACCCTAGGATCCCTCCCCCCTATTTCTATAACCCAAAGAACAACCCCTTCCCTAGATACGTACTGGGACTATGAAGAGCACAACTGACCCAAGGGAGATCAAGGTTAGAAATACTGAGACGAGGAAGAATGGGGAAGAGTTGAAAGATATGTTATTGACAACCATTGAGAAATAAATAAGCTGCATGGAGGAATGTAGAGTGTTCTGCATAACCAACATGAGCATTCTAGACAACTTGGAATAAGTACTGGGATGAAGAGGAAGAGCGGAGGCATGAAGACTTCTCCTAAGAACCACAATGAGCAGTCTAGTTGTTGCTGGCCACTCATTGGTCAATGCATAGTAGAAAAGGATGAGGGACTCAGGAAGAAGTTGTCTAGTCCTTCATGAAGGAGCTGCAGGAGCCAGCACAGTGCAGGAAAGTGCAAGGAAGCACACCAGGATGCCAAGAGAGGAGCTGGAAGGACAAGGGCCAGTCCACAGTGTAAGGACCGAAAGGCGAGCTGGCAGAGAGAAGCTCCCGGTGTTCCTGCAGGCAGGGAAGCACGTAAAAGGAAGACCACGCTGTCCTGGGAAAGATTGACACTGCAGTGTTCCTGGGCAGACCAGAGCCCGCTACAAAGGGGAGCACTCAGGCTGGCTGCTGGGAAACACAGTGCCTGGCAGGCATGTGAACCATGTCTGTCCCCCAACAAGAGAAACTTAAGAGTCTGGGACCCACCAAACGAAAGCAACAGTAGTCCTCTTCCTTGTGGCGGTACTTGGGAGGAAAGGGCACCAAGTACTCACACACAAAGAAGGTGTCTGGGACCCACTACACGAGAACCACACAAGTCCTCTTCCTTGTGGTGGTACTTGGGAGAAGAGGGCTCCACAGTAACCACAGAGTAATTTACTAAGGACCACACTTGGCAGGGAAGTGAACCAAGCACCCAAGCAGAAAGAGAGAAAGGCAGAGATCTAGGACCTACAAGAGAAGGAACCAGGGCAAAGGAGTCATTGCCCCTGGCTGTGGTCCAATAAATAGAGAGTTGCCAAGAGAAGGAACCAGGACAAGGGAGTTGTTGCCCAGGTTGCTACGAAGTTTGTGCAACAGAGAAATGTGTAAGAACTTTATGGAACTTTGTTTTATATTTAAGAACTTTGGGTTTGGAACCTGTGTTATTTGGAACTCTTTGATTGGATCTACAACCTATTCTTCTGAATTAAGAAGACATTTTGTTTTTTATAGGTTAGTAAATGGTGTGAGGGATGGAAATAGGCCTCGGACTGGTGACAGACAGTGGACTATTTACTTTAGACAAGACATACTGGCAGTTTCCTTAGTTTTGGTTAAGGATGGGAAACCCCTCTTAGCTTTAGGGAAAGACAGGAGTTTCCCCAGTCCCCCACCCTTTTCCTTTCAATAAAAGTATATGTCAATCAACATGAGCCCACTGTGTCCGAGTCCTACTTCTACATTCTTACAGGTCACTAATGGTTTTTTAAGTCTTATCCAACGTGATACGCAGACATCTCAACATCTGTCCAAAATACAAGATTGTGGAATTATACATTGTTTCCCAACACAAATAAAGGTGACAAGCAGGGATGTCAGTTGGTCCCAATGTATTCCTTCTGGATGTTGATTCTAGTACTTCTCTTAGGAAAGTTAATCCACCCTCCACCTGAAGGGTTCATTTTATAGCATGCACCCTTATGCAGCCTTATTAAATGAATGTAGAGATGAGGGGGCAGTCTCATTTTTATCTGAGGCTAATCTTCTGAAAGAGCAGTGCTTGTGTCAGTAATTTTAATAAGATAGCTGAAAAGGCATCATTCATGATTAAATGGCTTTTTACGTTATTTCAGGTTTGCGGCATTCTGATTGGAGAAGTTGGAGGTATATAAGACAAAGGTCTGCTCCATGATTTTAAGGCCGCAAAATCTAGGGTTGTTAGAACTGTCATTTCTTGGAGGGGTTGCAAAATAAATTCCTGGGCCAAATAGCAGGTCTCCCTGCAGATACACCTGCTAGCCCCTTGTGAGCCGAATTGAGGGTGTTCAATTTGAGTGTCAGGCCAGTTAAGAATGTTCCTTATTTTTTAAAAGCACATCTGGGATTTTCTGCTAATCATAAAGTGAATTTCAGTGCAAGTGCGATTGTAGCCTCCCCTGGTGAAGAGAAATACTTGTGGTTATGGGCGGTTGTAAGTCATTGTCCATTTGAATAGGGATGCAATATAACTACATTTGGTGCATTAAGCCACCTCAAAATAGCTCCAAAAGCAAGAGCGTTTCCGATGGAAAAAAAGTCAGATGTCCAAAATATACACAGGCTGCAAACTTTAGCCTTATATACAGACTTACATACACATATAAAATGGCAAGGAGAAATCTGTCAAATAAGATTCCCATAATGCAGGAGGCTGGTGGTTATGGTACGTTTAAATGTACCCACTCCTCAATAAATTAAGAAAGTGTGCAGGAGGAAGCACAAAGTGCGCTTGCAAAATAGGAGTCAAAGATTTGGTTCATTTTCTGTTCATTTGCTGTTGTTTCTGTTTTGCATAAGCGTGGAATGCATGGGAGCTATGCTATATATAATTAATTGTAATGTTCAGACTTGTATATATAGCAAGTTTGATTGTGTTAAAGTTGCTTTTTTATTTTGGGCTTGTTCTGTGTGAATTGTATGAAAAATATGAAACCTGTTTTTAAATGTTGCTGACTTAATGGAGAAATATAAATATGAATTAGTACTTCAGGTCATTACATGGTAGCCTTTAAAGATCACTTCATTGGGCCTTTGGAGGTTACCTCCTGAGAATTATTTGGGAATGTTATGGCAAATGGTGTGTATTAAAGCTCCAGAAGGCTGTTGCATTGGTGAAAAAGTGGTTAGGAAGAAAAATAATACCTTTCTCAATTATTTGGAGCCTATTTACTCTGCCCAAAAGGGATTTTACACAAGACTTAGTGGCAAACATTGGTCAAACCTTTGAGCATTTGATGACCACTTCATAGAGGGGTGTGGTGCTGTTAACTGAGTATTTGAATCAATTAATTGACTTGTTAGTTTAAACCTATTAACAATCAATTAATTGTATTGGAATACAGGGCAAATTAATTATGAAAAATGTGGCATGCATTTACCGTATCTGCCCATTAACCATGTGCTAGATGGGCAGGTTATCAAACGAAGACCATTTTTCCGCTAGGACACTATAATAATAAATACAGGAGACACCAAAATGAATATTGTCGATAAATGTACATGGTGGGATCAAACACAAACATCACTTGTACAGAAAGTGTGCATGCACATTATTTAATAAAGGAAAGTTGGGTATGCATACCACCTCCTTGTCCATTATGTTCATACTAGTTGTATGAAAGAACAGAATATGCCAATTTTCTCCATGACACAAACATGGTTCAAATATTGTACTCATTAATACATTTGTCAGCTGGGCAAAGTAACTGGAGATGACAGGGTTTTAGCAATGACACTACCATAACAAGTAAGGACATTTACTGAAGAAGTATGTGCATGGTGGCACCAAACAAATCTTGCATGTATAAAAATAATCCAGCTGAAAACACAGCGGCTCATTGGCCAACATTCTTGCACAGTCCAGGACTCTGTCCTGACTACAGTGCTACTGAGGTCTCATCCATTCAGCACCCCCTTCTAGGCCTTCACACCATGGCCCAGGGCAACTGGCCAGCAACAATTTAGGGTGCCGTGAGCAACATGTTGCTCCCGAGCTACACGTTGGGGATCCCTGGCCTAGAGGATCACGGCCCAAGCACCCCCCGTGAGAGGAGTTCGACCCATTCACTTCCTAACCATACCACAAGGTGTCGAGTATCCGCGGCCCACTCACACGAGAAGCATGTCCAATACCACGCCCTGGTCAAGCCGATGCCTGCGACATGGACCAGCTCGACTAAACAACAACCACAAGTGTCAACATCGCTAGAGATGCCATGGCGACATAGCCAACGGACAAGAACACACATGCCACTGAAGTGGGAGAATGGAAGACCAGGCTCCCGTCCTTCACCTCTCGCGCTTGGCCTAAAGGGTCACGACCCAAACACCCACCACGAGAAGAGTTTGCCCATCTACCAGACGACCAAATACCCTGGTACAGGAACATACGGATGTGTCCATCTGCCTGCCCAGCAGCCCGCACTAGCCATGCCGACACCTGCGGCACGGACCAACTAGACTAAAACCTACACGTCGTTAGAGATGCCATGACGACCTAGCCAACGGTCAGCACACCTGTACAAATATACACACTGGACACTCCCGCACCAATCTACACGAAGAATATACTCAGTGCTATGACGTAGGCGACAGACATACTCACGGACGTGCATCTTTATTATTTTCTACATAGGCTTCAAAATGCAGAAACGCAAGACGCGTCATGAACTCATCTAAAAAAAAAAGCTTGCTCACGCTTCTCCTAAAACCAGTTGCCACAATGAGAAATATAATGAAGACACGATACTGGTCATAAAACTATATGGTACTGTAACCTAAAGCGCCTGTGCACCAGACGGATCCACTTATACACCAGGCCTAAGTAGGCCGCAAGCAAGAGCTTCCATGGACGTTAAAAGAACAAGAGTCAGATTGCTGATCCTGCAGAATGAGCCCGGCGAAGCAACCAGCCAAGGTCGCAATGTTGCAAACCCACATTCCGAGAGCAAATCATCAAGGGCACGATGTTGCAACCTCGCACGCCGCACACCAACGTTAAAGTCACACCTGCAAATTAAACCAGGCACACAGTGGAAAAACAATATTAATTGTGCAGAATTATACCTCAAACACGGTCCCACCTCACGTGACCAAGCCGAACCTGACAGGATGCCAAGCCCAGGAGAAAGAAAGCGTCTGGATCTCTCGTTACAAGACATAAGCAGATACAATTAAAAGGCTCAATGGACGTCTGCGACAGTGGGAGTAGTCGGCCTTCCAGCTATGAATAAGTCCTCACATTGTCTGCACGTACCCATAGTGAAACATTGTTGCAAATGACAGGTACACCGAGAGCTGGGAACAGCGATGGTCCCAGGCTGGGAAGCTCGCGGGCGCACCAATCAGAACATGGGGCTCCTATCACTGACGCCATTAACTTTAACCAATCATCAGGGGTCTTCATGTAACAATTCTCATGTATCTAATCGTAGGGACAACCCAGATATATCACCTGACTAACCCTCGACCACTAACATTGTTCTCTATACGTGTGCTATACTAACCCTACCACTCGAGTAACCAATTAAGAGTGGCGATAGGTTTTTTGCTAACTTTCCAATGTGACGCAAGTAGCGCGTCATACCAAGGTAAAAAGGGCCTGCGAGCCCTACGATTGTGTGTCAGGACGGACGCGTACGCTCCTTGACCCATCCCTGCCGTTTTTGTCTAATAAGCAGCAGAGTCACCTTGCTTCTTGCGTGTGTCTCATACTCTATCTCATCTGGGATATACGGGAGGAGTTGGGGCCTCCCTGCCCGGAGGTCTGCGGACGGCCCGGCCGACCCCGGCAGAATTTCCCCCCGACAAGTTGGAGGCACTGCTGAGATCTGTTTAAGATCCGCCTTTTTTATTTGTACTTTTTCCAGGCACTCCCGCTGCGAGGAGGCCCGGCGGCGCGGCCCCCTCTGCCGTTGCCCCCTTCTGAGGACTACAGGACCATCGCGGAGCTGCGAGAAGACCGGACAGCGCAATCCGGATATAGGCCCTCGGGAGCCGGTTGAGAAGTATCCCGCCCGCGGTTGGCGAGTGTCCAGACGTGGTCCAGACGAGGGGAGGTGACGAGCCGCTTGGAGGGGTGCACGCAGTCGAGCGGCCCCGCATCAAGAGAACTTGGTGAGCATGACACGCACAACAGGCAATGCGAAATTGTGAGGGAGGGGGGAGGAATTAAATAAGGGAGGAGGGAGGTGTTGCACAGGTGCGCGGCGAAGGTTTAACAATATAGTGTTGGCAATGGAATGAATGGTAGTGAAATGAGTGCGAGAGCAGTCGGCTACGTCACGCGAAAGAGGGGGGCGGAGCACGAAAACATCACGTGCGGCCGCTCGTAGACACTGATTGGCCTAGGTCGCGACTACGTGTAAGGGTGGGTGTGTGTGGTTTCCTACGATTTGGCATTTATTGATCAATGAGTAGATGAGGATCCCTATTGTTCGAGCAAGAAACTCGATAGGTAGATGACGTTTCCCTGTAGGCGGTAGCTAGTTAGTTGCCCAATACGGAAGATAATTGGCTGGTTAAGCCCTCCTGTTGAGGGGCGTATCACACGCGAGGCGACGCAGTGTGCGCAGCCCGATTATATTATTGATTTGATTACCTTGTTCCAGGAGTGACAGGAAGACAGCTGTAGGGTTAACGGGGGTAGATTGCAAGTGTATTTTGAACTTAAAGGATATACGAAGAACTTACCAGTAGCTCGAAGAGATCGGTGACGTCACCAGTAGGGCTTTCATAGGATATCGCGAGGACAAGACATACTAATTTTAAGAGTGGGGGGGGAAAGAGAAATATGGTAAGGGAGTGGAAACGGAGATAAACGGTAAATGAGTTGATCGGGGAAAGGAGAAAGGGGGGGCGTGGCTGCGCACGGAGAACGTCGGCCACGGCAAGTGTAAAAGGGGGAGGAGCACGTAAAAATAGGACAACTGTATAAGAGCGTCATAAGGGGTACGCAGCCGCAGGGGGCTACGTGCGCCTCGGCCGCAGGGGGCCGTAAGGGTGTCGTATAAAGAAAGAAAGACAGAAGCAAATATACAAATGTAAAATACCATATTTTTTATAACTATTCATTAGCGGATTGTCGTAAGTCCCCAAACTTACGGGGCCAGGTAAACAATATAAGGTTGTATATTGTAAACTGCTAGTGATACAAACTGCTACCAGATAGGGGAAGGGTAACAAGTGGAGCGCTACTATGTCATACGGGACAGGGTCGGGAGGGTGGGGGAACACCCTCACTACCCCACTACAACACATATGCACAACTCTGCCACCCCATAGGGAGAAACTAATAAAGTACAGCATAGAATGGACCCAGGGGACGGATAACAAAATGCTAACACCGTGGCCGCCTAATGGTAGCTTCGATCCATATGCCCAACATTCACTGCTAAACCATTTGCACAATACATATAAGGGGAAGAAGTTGGCAAACCATGTGGAGGTGTTTAACTTATGGAGGATGTTCCAGGGGTCCCGACCAGGACCAAATGGAATGTTCACTATGGGGGAAAAACAGGAAGAAAAGGAGATTAAGGAGGAAGGAGAGGATGGGAAAAAGGGGAGTGAAAGCAGAAAGAACACAGGGAACGGGGGAGAAGGAGGAGAAAAGCATAATAAATTAGATGACAGAAAAAAGGAACCGAGCAACGAGATACCCATAACACAGGAAGTGAAAACAGAGGGAGGGGGGCTGTACCCTTTAAGAGAATTAGGAGAAATAGAAAGAGGACAGTTAAGGGCGGCTGAGGGATACTCGAACCCGGCATACAGCCCTCCACCATATGTGGCTCATAGGAAGATGCCAGTGGGGGAGGGGAGGACTGGAGAAGAGCAGACTGTGGAGATAGGAAATGATGAGTGGGTAGCCGCACAGATACTATTAAAATTACGAGGTTCACTAACTGGAGAAGAGAAGGAGGTAGTAAAGAAAACAGACGAGGATAGTGCCAGGAAGAGTGAAATGAGGGGGGAAGAGCTATTACGGCAAAAGGAAGAGATTTTGGAGGAACGACTAGCAAAGCTAAGGGATGAGCAGAATGAATTGATCAAACAGCTCGAGAGGGAGGAGAAAGAGAGAGCGAGGAAAAGGAAAGAAGGTAAGAACGAATTGGAAAAGATAAGGGAACGGAATGAGGAGCAAAGGAGAGAAGCTGAAAGGGTAAAAGCAGCAGCAGAAAGGGTATCAAGAGTAGTGCTGCGGGAGAAGAAGAGGGAAGAAGAAGAAAAAGAAAAAGAAATGGCAATGTGGAAGAGGAGGTTACTATCAGAAACAACTAAGAAATATGAAGAAGGGAAGGTAATAGAGAGTATAGTAGAAAGAGAGAGGGTGAAATGGGAAAGGAAGAAAGAGGATGAAAGAATATTGGAACAGATGAGCAGTGAAGTGATGGAGGAATTAAAAAGGAAAAGGGAGGAAAATAGTAGGGAGATGGAGGAGAGAAGTGTAGGAGAAAGAGAAGATAGGAGTAGGGAGAGTGAAAGATGGGGGGATGTATATAGAAGCACAGAAGTAGCGACACCATCAGCACAAGAGGGAGCAGTTGGTAAAGGAGAAAAGGGAGAATTGGACCTAATAGACTTACAAACAGTAACAATAAAAGGGAAAAAGACCGAGTGGGGGGTGCCGTTTATGACTGACTTTTGTAGTGAGGAAGAAGAAGGAGTGGAGAGGGAAGGAAGAAAAAGTGAAAGGGAAAGCTTAGACAAACTATACCTCACCCGAACCAACATAGACTTGCCATGGATCAGTAGGAGAAAGGATGAGCTGGAGAGAAGTGAGGAGGGAGAGAAAGGAATAGCGGAAAGACAGACACATGAGGCCGCACCATCCCCATCACGCCCTCCCCCATCGCACCCTACATGCTCAACCACCTCACGCTCGTTGTGCAAAATAAAACTCGCGCCCTTCACAGACGAACTGACACCCTATGCATGTCGGCTTAGAGACCTCCCTAGTCGCAGGCAGGACAGACGAATACACATGCCCACATTAAATACAGGAAATGATGGAAGGAGGGGAAAAGATGGAGAAGAAAGAGTTACGAGCAGGGGTAATAAGGACGAAATTGAAGATGCAGAAGAAAGGGAAGAGGAGGAAGGGTGTGAGGACTCGATATTATGGAACATAAAGGGTGAAACGAGACACAATTTAATGCCACTTTTGGAGAGAGGAGGGGTTAGACCACAGTATGTCCCTTGGAAGCATACAGATAAAGAAAATATAAAATGCAGGCTTCCATCATTAAGTGGAGGTGCGGGTAAATGGATATATGAAATGGAAAAACACACCGCAGGACAGAAACTGGCAGTAGGAGATGTAAAGGGCCTTCTAATATCAATATTAGGGGATAGAGCAGATGACATTTGGAAGAGAGCGGGATTCCATGGGGTAACAATAACAAACACATCGCATGATGGGGCACCATTCGCAAACTGCAGACATGCACTATGGCAGGCACTGAGGGTACAGTACCCAGACACATCAGACATAGGAGCAATTACCTCCCGTAAGATGCGTGAGACTGAAGATCCTGTTGATTATATCCAGGAGATCCAAGAGAAGTGGCGCATGGAAACTAGAGAGCAATGGGATAAAACACCAGCAATATTTTATCATATACTAGTACAAGGGCTCCCAGAAGGAGTACAGAAACAACTGAAGAAAGTAGTGGGAATGGAAGCAAAACCAGGGCCAGAAATACAACTGACTATAGTACATCACTGCAGGACATGGCAAGGAAAAATGAAACAAAAGGAAGAGGACAGGAAAACAGAAGAGGCTAAACTAGTACAGAAAAAACGTACTAAATACACAATGGAAGGGGCACTAATAACTACGCCCACAACAATGGCCCAAAGCCCCACACAAGTAGTGGCTGCACAAGATTCCGCCCAAATACCACCTTCACAGACTATAACACAACAGGCGCCGCCACTGCAACCATACACAACCAACATGGGAGGAGGGTACCCCATGCAAGGAGCTGGGTATTATAATTATAACAGGGGGAGAGGAGGATTTATGAGAGGGAGAGGATACGGATATAACACCCAACAGCAGGTGGGAGGACTTAGACATTCCTACCCCACAGGGCAACCAGTATACCAGGACAACTCAGGGAGCTTCCCATGGCAGAGTAGGGAACCACCAGTGTGTTGGAGTTGTGGATTATTAGGACACATATCACGCACGTGTAGAGTTAGGCCAGGAACACCATCATGGAGTGAACAGGGACAACCAAGGCCCTCACAAGAACAGCAGGGCCTACAACAACAGCAGACGTTGCAACAGGGAAATGAACAACAACAACAAATAACACAACAACAGCCACAGACATATTCACTGCCACAACAACAGGTAGCGATGACACAACAACCCCAAACACAACAAACACAATTGGGTAGGGTGACGGTCTTGGGACACAACCCTTACACAGGAAATGGCCAATCATTGTACCCTCAATAGGACAGCCCACAGACGGCCTTGGTGTGTCCCATCCTGTCAGTAACACCTAATAGTGCGGAGGAGCCACGCATAGAGGTAACGATAGGTGACAAAAAATTATCATTCCTTGTTGACACCGGGGCGACCCGGTCTTGCATAAGGGAAGGTAAATTTAAGATGTCAGGCGAAGCCATGAACACCCAAGGATTCTCTGGGGCTAGAGGGTTGGTTCCCTTTACTGATAACATTCCCTTATCTTTTGGAGATTATGATCTGTCAGTTCCACTTTTATATTATAGTGCCTCACCAGTAAATATACTGGGGAGAGACATAATGAACAGGTTGAATATGACGATCTCCTTTACAGAGGACGGCATAATTTGCTCTACTCCAGGGATTAACATGCTCACAGCACGACAGATTATGCAAGCATACTGCGGACAGATAGCGATTAGGGCGGAGCCAGTAGATGGCGAACTATTCCAGTATGGAACAGATATGGCATTTGCATGGATGCCAGGGATAGAAGGGAAAATATGGAGGAGGCCAGCAGCCTATCTGTTCAGACCAGAAACACCTGTTAATGAACCAGAAGGAAAGGTGGTTCTAATGGACATTGAGAGCATTATTGCAACGGCTGATTATATTGCTGTGCATGCCCAAGACAAAGAAGGAAGAGCATGGAGGGCAGTGATAGCACTAGCAGAAGGATGCAGGCTAACCCAGGTGTCAGATGAGGAGCTGTTCTCAGACGAAAAGGAGGAAGGTGAAATGGTGTTCATGATGAGTGTAGAAATATGGCTAAGAGTGGCTCACAAACAAGTAGCACAGAAGATTGCGATGGCACTTGAGGCACCCGCATGCACCCCAGTCCCCTTCTTTAAGGAGGATATGTCAAAGGTACCCAAATCATTGTGGACTACTAGCCCTTATGACGTGGGGTGCATAAAAAGCATAGGGGGAGTAAGGATAAAATTGAAAAAAGGTGCAATACTCCCCAGAGTGAAACAGTACCCACTGTCAAAAGAGGCAGATGAGGGCATATATGAAACCATAACGGCCCTTATAAACAACGGCATATTGGTCCCCTCAGAATCACCATGCAACACGGCTGTGTACCCAGTGCGCAAGGCTAAAGGGGGGTCTTGGCGCTTCATACAGGATCTCAGGCCCTTGAACAACATAGTAGAAGCAGAATATCCCGTAACAGCAAACCCGGCCACAATATTGTGTGGCATTCCAGCAGAAGCATCACGATTTACAGTGATCGACCTTAAAAATGCTTTTTTCTCAATACCATTGCACCCAGACTCACAAGATCTGACAAGCTTCACTTACCGAAATACAAAGTGGAAACATACCAGATTGCCACAGGGGTATTGCGAATCACCCTCAATTTTCAATAGAGTAATACAGATGGATTTGGGTAACATTGAAGTGGAAAGCACAGTGTTGCAGTATGTGGATGACATAATAATTTGCAGTACAAACGAAAGTAAATGCAGAGAGGACTCCTTAAAGATGTTGACAATATTGGCTGAAAAAGGGTACAAGGTAGACATGGAAAAGATACAATACTGTCAAGAACAGGTACTTTATATTGGTCAACTTATATCCCAACATGGAAGAAAGATTGCACCACAAAGAGCACAGGCCATTTCAAGCACTCCAATGCCACAAACTGTGAGGGAACTGCAGCAATTCCTAGGGCTGTGCAACTACTGTAGAGCATGGGTATTTGATTACAGCTCGTACATCGGACCCCTGCTTGAGGCTTTAAGGGAAGCTAATAAAGGGGAGAAAAAGTTGGGGTGGACTATGGAAATGAAAGAGGCTTTTGATGAATTGAAAGATGCGATATCAACTGCTCCAGTACTGGCATCCCCAGACTATGAGCGACAATTTTTTATATTTTCACATTGCGACTCAGCAGTAATGAAAGCAGTGTTGGCTCAAAAAACAAGCATGGGCTACAAACCAGTAGCATTTTACAGCGGTCACTTGGATCCTGTGATGTTAGGTCACTTCCCTTGCGAACAAGGTCTCGCTGCAGCTGCTTTTGCAGTGGAAAAAGCATCAGCAATAACCATGGGGTGCCCAACTACACTGTTTGTGGAACATGCACTATTTGCAATATTGAATAAACCTAAGTCCACCCTAACCACGCAGAGGGCATCAGGTTATGAGATCATTCTATCTAGAGCTGAACTATCAATTGTTAGATGTAGCACGGTTAACCCTGCAAGGTTCCTAGCAGAAGTAATTGAGGAGGGAGATTATGCCCATGACTGTACGCAAATAACGGAAATGTACTCGTGTACTAGAAAGGTTGAAGAAAACGCACTAGAGGGAGGTGAGCTTTTGTTTATTGATGGGTCATCAACTATTGATCAAAGTGATGGGATAAGGAGAGCTGGGGCAGCAGTGGTAAAAATGATGGAGGCTATGAAATGTGTACAATTACCACAGCATTACTCCGCTCAAGCCGCGGATCTGGTTGCACTAATATTGGCATTGAAGGAAAGCTTTGACAAACGAGTAACCATATACTCCGACAGTGCATATGTTACATCAACTGTCCACTCAGGGCTGTCGAAATGGAGAAGAAGAGGGTTTAGGAGAGCTGATGGCACTCCAGTGCAACATGCCCTCTTATTGGCTGAACTAATTGAAGTAATAAATGACCCCCAAGAATTAGCCCTAGTAAAATGCACCGCACACACCAATGGTGAAGACCACGTCTCAAAGGGGAATGCAGCAGCAGACGCACATGCGAAGTATGCTGCATACTTTGGTGAGATATGGAACCCCCCAGAATCACAGAGAGGGAGACGGAGGGGAATGGCTAAGGAGATGTTGATAAGAGAAGGGTACACCCATCTCCCAGCCACGCAGATTATGGAGCTACAAGCGGATGCACCAATGGCCGAAAAAGAAATATGGGTAAAAAGAGGATGCACAATGTCACCAACCGACGCACTATGGCGCCAGGGTGGCACTGGGAAGGTTGTAATACCATTGGCACTTTTGAACACCGCCCTGAGCCAACTACATCACCCAGCCCACACAGGCAAGGAAGTAATTGCAGCACGAATTAGAGAAGATTGGTTCTGCCCCGAGTTAAATTCTCATGTGTCGAATTTTATCAGCAATTGTCTCACATGTCAACAGTTTACGGCCGGCCATACCCTAAAAGTAATAAGAGGTACTATACCCCGGCCAGAGGGACCTTTTCGGCATCTCCATATTGACTATGTTGATATGATCAACATATGTCAAGGTAATAGGTATATGATTGTAGTAGTATGCCCATTCTCTAGGTAGATTGAAGCAGGGCCCTGTTCACACCCAGATGCATTTAGAGCAGCTAAGTTCCTAGTGAGGGAGGTCTTCCCCAGGTGGGGAGTGTGCGAGGTGTTAAGGTCAGACAATGGCCCACATTTCGCAAACGAAATGTTCCAGCATATCACATCCTTGCTGAACATAAAACATAAATTTGCATGTGCCTACCACCCACAGGCCAACGGTGTATGTGAACGCCTGAATGGCCTATTAAAGGAGGCAATTGCAAAGATACAACAAACAACAAAGAAAAGCTGGCTATATTGCCTTCCATTAGCCCTATTTGAACTAAGGAATAGACCAGGGTCCGACCACCACCTCACCCCACACGAGGTGGTTACCGGACGTCAAATGCGCCTTCCCCTAACGCCAACATCAAGAGCATTTACCGACCACGAAAATACAGCGAGTGTTCTAGGTGATGAAATGTACCAATATGTGTCTTCTTTGATTACTAGTGTAGTGTTTGTGTCTCAACAGCTCGAGCGCACACGGGGCGGGTCTAACAGCAATCAACAAGAAGACGCGGATAAAGAATTGGAAAAGGAAAACCTGTGTAAAATTGCTAAAGGTGACCACGTGCTACTTCGCAATTTCAACAGGAAATGGAATAATGAACGATTTACTGGCCCCCATCTGGTAGAGGAAGTATCAACAAGAGCAGTAAAGCTACAGGACAAGCGTGCCTGGAACCACCTACATGATGTAAAGATCTACAAACTGCAGACCCGCCCCAGCGCCACCGACAGGTCCATTGGGAGAACAACAACAACATCACCAACGGAGGAAGAGAGTTCTACCACAGCCAACGACCCAATTGTTCCCATACCCTGTCACTCCCCAGATTCCCCGAAGACAATAACTGACGAAGAAAGGGGTGATCCCCATACTGCCCACCCCATGGTCACACGCTCAAAGAGTAAAAATACTTCCGCCAGCTGAGCCCAAACCCCCTGCCCATTGACCCCTACCCCCAATATAGTAATAACCGAACTGAAGGACATTGCCTGCACAAGTACACATGTAAACACGTGAATGCTCTCTTTTCTCTTCTCTCGCACATGCAGGAACTGCGTATTATTGTATTGTTAAGAAAATAGATAACTAACAAATTCACTGCCCAGGAGTAGATGGTACTCCCAGACGATAACTACCCGGAAGAATTGTCACACCAATTTGTATATGAAATAAAAAGGCCAACGTACCTGAAAAGGAGAAGGGTACGTGTCTACTACACAGCATTCCTCTTGGCCATAGAATATTCAATGCCCCACCTCCACCCATACTTGCCTGTCCTAAGAGATAGATCACTTAGAGTAGCGTGGGAACAGCTCTTCGCCTGGGCACTGAATGACTATTTGATAGGGAGAGCTTAAAGAAAAACAATAACTAACATTTAATAACCAGCATTTTGAGAATGTTCAGACGGGCAACTTTAACGTCGCAAGAATACGCTGCCAGGACTGCAGCAAGGTAAGAGCAAAATGCCGGTGAAATTAGCATATGTAATAAAACTAATAGGGATTTTGATGATCACCGGGTTCTTGGCTGCCTCTGTATGGCAGTACAGCTATGCTATTGATCTTATTGCTGCACCCAAACCTAATACACCCCCATCCCCTGCTGCAACAGGTGTTACGTCAGGTGATACTAGTAAAATTGCACACAAGCAAAATAGAGTTAAACGCAGCACATACTCAGATAATAGGGGTATTGATAATTATATACAAGATTCAGCACACGTCTCAAACAACATATGGTACCAACACATGACCCGCATTGGTAAGCAGACAACAGAGGACAGCTGCTACGTTTGCTCATTAATACCATACGCCATGAGCGCTTCTCGAACATTTGTTGCCACAGAAATAGATGAAAAGACAGCACGATGCATAATATACTTGGCACTGTTCCAAACGAAAGGAAGATTCCAAGGGACAGTGGTGCATATGGTGTGGAAAACACGAGACTCATACCAATATGAAAACAACTTCCTCAAGACCTATTTGAGTTACCACAAGAGCAGTTTACATGCTGAAGCATTCAAATACATAACAAGTGGTCCTGCAAAAGGGGAAACAAAGAAAGTAACACTGCAGTATCTACCATGTGATTGGTACGCCACTGAAGTTCCTGGTAAACCAGGATGTTGGGAAAGGCCACTGGTGACGATAACAGGGAAGGTGTACCTAGATAACAATTGGGAGATAGGAGTGATTGGCAGCAACATGGTAACAAAAGAAACTATTTCAACTATCGAGGCACACAACCACAGATGTTGGACGACGTGGATCAAGTACGTACCCATGCTCACATGGGTGGAGACGGATGAAGACCCAATAACAATACTGCCGCTGACTGCGCCCAAAGTATGCTACCAACATAAAGGAGAGGTGGATGTAGGATACAACACCAACTGTGCAACCGTGATGGAGTTACCTGAGGGGGGAGCAGGAACAGCAGTAATAATGGACCATTATTGGGCTTGTGGAGAAAAGGCATACCATACACTGCCTCCCCTGTGGAATGGTGTGTGCACAATGGTGCACGTCAATGTACCATCACTAGTGGTACCAAAGAAGCATGTGAATGTGGCGAACTTTCCCAAAATGGATGAAGGGGACAAAAGAAGGAAGAGATCTGCACCACCTCAGGAGGAGCAAGGGAATAGGACCAACAGCAATGATACCATCCTAAACAGAAGGAAAAGACAAGGAGAACATCTGACAGGAAATTACCTATGGGGAAGGTCGGAAACGGCACTCACTTCAATCCCGCCAGAACACAGACTATTCAGCAGAGCAGCTATGTTTTTCTCCTCAATCATACATCCGGGACTGCAGGCCTACGCAAACGCAAAATGGCTCCAGATAACTAGATGGGAACTAATGATGACCATCAATTCTACAGTAAATGGATTCAACGCAATAAAAGAGGAGCTGCGAGCTATAAGGATGGTAGCACTGCAGAACAGATATGTATTGGACCTCCTCACAGCCATGGAAGGAGGAGTTTGTGCAAAGATAGGACAATCATGCTGCACGTTCATTCCTGCCAACGATGCTGACAATGGTACACTGACAGAAGCAGTTTCACAATTGGCCCAGATGCACTCCAAAATGATGGATGAAAGTAACGGTGTAAACAAGGATAAGAGCTGGTTTTCACTATTATGGTCATGGATGCCATCTTGGCTGTCAGATGGACTAAAATTATAGTTGGTTGTACTATTTTGGCTGGAGCTACACTGATCATAATAAGATTTTGGAAGGCCCGGAAGGCACGCACCACTGACGAGTTGCTTGAAATGGTCGGTATGCACCCCTTGATGCCAGCAGATGACAGCCAACACACAGGCATAATAATACAAGATAGGGAGAGGTTACGCAACCAGATCGTCACCAACCATCTGGACCCACCATCGGTGAAGATCGAGAACCCAAGAAACCCCAGGAGCTACATAGGGAAATGGGTATATTGTACTCCTGGAGGAACCTGTGAATATATGTATTGGTCATTTGAAGATCATGTGAATCACTATGGACATTTAGGAGGAATAACTAAGATATGGAGAGTAAGAGGAGACAACGAAAAGGATATGTTTGTGGTCGACAAGTCGACCAGAGGGGGGACTGAAGTGGGAGAATGGAAGACCAGGCTCCCGTCCTTCACCTCTCGCGCTTGGCCTAAAGGGTCACGACCCAAACACCCGCCACGAGAAGAGTTTGCCCATCTACCAGACGACCAAATACCCTGGTACAGGAACATACGGATGTGTCCATCTGCCTGCCCAGCAGCCCGCACTAGCCATGCCGACACCTGCGGCACGGACCAACTAGACTAAAACCTACACGTCGTTAGAGATGCCATGACGACCTAGCCAACGGTCAGCACACCTGTACAAATATACACACTGGACACTCCCGCACCAATCTACACGAAGAATATACTCAGTGCTATGACGTAGGCGACAGACATACTCACGGACGTGCATCTTTATTATTTTCTACATAGGCTTTCAAAATGCAGAAACGCAAGACGCGTCATGAACTCATCTAAAAAAAAAGCTTGCTCACGCTTCTCCTAAAACCAGTTGCCACAATGAGAAATATAATGAAGACACGATACTGGTCATAAAACTATATGGTACTGTAACCTAAAGCGCCTGTGCACCAGACGGATCCACTTATACACCAGGCCTAAGTAGGCCGCAAGCAAGAGCTTCCATGGACGTTAAAAGAACAAGAGTCAGATTGCTGATCCTGCAGAATGAGCCCGGCGAAGCAACCAGCCAAGGTCGCAATGTTGCAAACCCACATTCCGAGAGCAAATCATCAAGGGCACGATGTTGCAACCTCGCACGCCGCACACCAACGTTAAAGTCACACCTGCAAATTAAACCAGGCACACAGTGGAAAAACAATATTAATTGTGCAGAATTATGCCTCAAACAAGGTCCCACCTCACGTGACCAAGCCAAACCTGACAGGATGCCAAGCCCAGGAGAAAGAAAGCGTCTGGATCTCTCGTTACAAGACATAAGCAGATACAATTAAAAGGCTCAATGGACGTCTGCGACAGTGGGAGTAGTCGGCCTTCCAGCTATGAATAAGTCCTCACATTGTTTGCACGTACCCATAGTGAAACATTGTTGCAAATGACAGGTACACCGAGAGCTGGGAACAGCGATGGTCCCAGGCTGGGAAGCTCGCGGGCGCACCAATCAGAACATGGGGCTCCTATCACTGACGCCATTAACTTTAACCAATCATCAGGGGTCTTCATGTAACAATTCTCATGTATCTAATCGTAGGGACAACCCAGATATATCACCTGACTAACCCTCGACCACTAACATTGTTCTCTATACGTGTGCTATACTAACCCTACCACTCGAGTAACCAATTAAGAGTGGCGATAGGTTTTTTGCTAACTTTCCAATGTGACGCAAGTAGCGCGTCATACCAAGGTAAAAAGGGCCTGCGAGCCCTACGATTGTGTGTGTGTCAGGACGGACGCGTACGCTCCTTGACCCATCCCTGCCGTTTTTGTCTAATAAACAGCAGAGTCACCTTGCTTCTTGCGTGTGTCTCATACTCTATCTCATCTGGGATATACGGGAGGAGTTGGGGCCTCCCTGCCCGGAGGTCTGCGGACGGCCCGGCCGACCCCGGCAGAATTTCCCCCCGACACCACCATGCACACTGATCACTCACACACCAACCCACACAAAGAACATACTCACTGCTATGACGTAGCGGACTGACACATCCACAGATGCCCATCGTTATTATTTTTTACATAGGCCTTCCACAGCACCGCAGAAACGCAAGACGCCTGAAGAGCTTGTGTATACATGCTTGCAGATGCTTTCTCGCTACCTATCCCCATAGAGACACCAACTTATATATCTACTACTGCTTGTGACACTCTGCCACCTCGTGACTCCATATTATGGATTATACATCGCCACCCAGAACTAGGCCCGAGTAGGCCGCAAGCAAGAGTCCCCAGGCAGGAGCCTCTCAGACGAAAATCAACCCAAGACAAAAAGGGAAAGCGCTGACCGCGCAGAACAAGCCCCAATGAGAGCTCACAGCCAAGGCTGCAATGTTGCAACCCACACGCCGTGTTCCTAGCACGAAGGATACACCTGCTGCCGCCAGGCACCCCTCAAAGCCGAAATACAAATCAAATGCTCATTCTGCTCCAGCTACGGTCTCTCTACACGTGACCAAGCCGACCTGACAAAATGCCAAGCTCATGAGACAGAAAATCGCTGGGGTCCCACGTCTGAGACACAGGTTGCAACAACGAAGTGACAAGTTGGACACCTACAGCGATGGGAAAGACATGATAATCAGCCAAAAGCAAGACCTGTCCATTGTCCACCACTAACACAAAGTTGCACATTGTTGCCAGTACCAGCTACACCGCGAGCTGTGAACGGTGATGGTCCCAGGCTTGGGGGCTCGCAAGGGAAGCAATCAGAATACGAGGGACACCTCATTGACGCCATTTTAGTTAGCCAATCACCAAGTGTCCCCTTGTAACCAATTTGTTGTAGCAATTGTTAGGGACAGCCCAAGTGTACCACCTGACCTGTCCTCATCCACTAATATCTCTTTCTATATGCTCCTATACTAACCCTACCACTTGGGGAGCCAACCCGAAGTGGCGTTAGGTTTTGTGACGATTTTCCCAGGTGACGCGAGTAGCACGTCATACAACGGTAAAAAGGGCCTGCGAGCCCCTCTAGCAGAGAGAGCGTTTCCCTGGATACATACGGCCAAGAACAATCCCTGCCGTTTCTATAATAAACAGCAGTAATTACTTTGCTCTTGTGTGTGTGTCATACTCCTTTTGGGACGCGGGAGGAGTTGGGGCCTCCCCAGCCCCAGAGGTCCGCGGACGGCTCCGCTGACCCCCGGGAAATCACCCCGACATCCCCTTCTCTTGTTTAGTTGTACTTTGTGTTCTCTGTCTTTTCTCTATGTCCCATCTTTTGCTGTTACTGCTGTACTTTGTCATTTAGCCTATCTCCCACTCTCTAGTCCCTTCCCCCAAACTGTGGTTACTGCTGTACTGTGATCTATGTCCTTTTAGGCTCTCTCCCACTCTCTATCCCCCCCCACAACTGTGGTTACTGTTCTTCTGTGATCTGTGTCCCGTAGGCTCTCTCACACTCTCTAATCCCCCGTACTGTGGTTACTGTTCTGCTGTGATCTGTGTCCCTTAGGCTCACCCCACTCTCTAGCCCCTCCCCTACAGTGGTTACTGTTCTACTGGGATCTGTGTCCTTAGGCTCTCTCACATTCTCTAGTTGACCCCAACTGTGGTTAATGTTTACTGTGATCTGTGTCCTTAGGCTCTCTCCCACTCTCTAGGTGACCCCAACTGTGGTTAATGTTTACTGTGATCTGTGTCCTTAGGCTCTCTCCCAGTCTTTAGGTGACCCCAACTGTGGTTAATGTTTACTGTGATCTGTGTCCTTAGGCTCTCGCCCACTCTCTTGCCCCCTCCCCACTGTGGTTACTGTTCTTGGGATACACACCCTAATATATGTGTGGAACATTGTGAAGGCGAGTCTGTAGACCCACACCTGAAAGGAGAAGTCACTTGTTGTAAAGTTCTGGCAGGAGGGTAAACCAGGCCAAAAAAAGAATGTGCAAATATTGTGAAGTCCTGACAGGAGAAGAAACTAGGTGACCCCCTGTAAAGACAAGGTAGGGTCTAAAATGCCTTAGGCTCCAAACTATACGGTAACATTCCTTTTCAACAGTAGCCCACCTAAGTTCTCTACCCTTGAGTTGTCTACTGATGAATATGATCGGATGTTCCCTCCCTTTGTCATCTAACTGGGACAAGACAGCTCCAATTCCGGTGTTGCAGGCGTCAGTTTGAATGATAAAGGGCTTGCTGTAATCAGGTGCACACAGCAAAGGTGCCCTACACAGACTTTCTTTGAAGCCACCAAAGGGCCTCTGACAGTCTTCAGTCCAATTAACCTTCCTAGGATGTTTGGGTGAAGTCAGAGCTATCAGGGGTGCAGCTATGGTTCCATAGTCTGCCATGAAATTGCAATAATACCCAGTGAGACCCAAAAAGGCTCTCGCTTGGGTTTGAGTAGTGGGAGTCTCCCAGTCATGTACATCCTGTACTTTACTGGGGAGAGGTTGGATTTTGAACCCCTCCTACCTCATGACCAAGATACATGACTTTCCCCTGAGCTATCTGGCACTTGGTGGCCTTGATGCCGTCTAAGTAAGCCACACAAAAGGCTTCCAGCCCCCTGAAGACATGATTGACCAATCTCTGGAAGGTGACAGGGGCATTCTTCAACCCAAAAGGCATGACCCTAAACTGGTAGAGTCCCTCAGGTGTTGAGAATGCCGTCTTTTCCTTGGCATGGTCCATCGGAGCTATTTGCCAATAGCCTGAGGTAAGGTCCAAGGTGCTCACAAATTTGGCAGCACCTATGGTGTCCACGAGCTCATCAGCCCTGGGCAATAGGTGTGCGTCAGTTTTGGTGACAGCATTGACTCCTCGGTAGTCCACACAGAACCTCCAATCCTTCGTACCTGCCTGGGAACTTGCCTTGGGGACAAGGACCGTGGGACTGGACCAGGGACTGGTTGAGGGTTCAATAACACCCAGATCTCAGACCTCAGCCTGGATGTGGTTCTTAACTGTATCTGACATACGGTAGCACCTGCTTTTGACAGTGTCAATTTCATGCCTACACCAGGGTGTAAGGCCTGGTGTCAGTGAAAACAGAGAGGCATACTGCCGGAGCAAAGCCCTGCAGGCCTTCTGCTGCTTTGTCGTCAGATCTGGAGAGAGATGTACTCCCTCCACTGAGCCATCCTGAGGGTTGCTATGCAGCAAGTCAGGAAGGGGCTCACTCTCATCCTCTTCTTTCTCTGAAACTAGCAAGAGACGTGAGACTTCTGCTCGCCTGTGGAAAGGCTTGAGCCTGTTAACATGGAATACCTGAGGGGCTACCCCAGGGACTCCCATGTCAACCAGATAATTGACTTTGCCCATCTCGGAGATAATCCTGAAGGGTCCAGTCCACTTGTCTGCCAAAGCTTGAGGCTTGGTAGGCTCCATCACAAGGAGTCCAATCCACTTGCGAGGCTTTAAGGTCATGCCAGTACTTATTCAATTCCTGGCTGGCCTTGAGATTCGCTGTTGCCTGACGCATCATCTGTGTCATCCTCCGTCTGAGGCCTAACACATAGTCCCTCACTTGCTTGGTGGGACCTGGAGGGGTAGCCTCCAAACCTTCTCTGATTAAGGCAAGGGGCCCCCTCACGGGATGACCAAAGAGTAACTCAAAGGGGCTGAAACCAACACCCTCTTGAGGTATCTCTCTGTAAGCAAACAGCAGGCATGGCAGGAGGAGATCCCATTTCCTCCTTAAGGGCTCTTCCAAAGCACCTAGCATGCCCTTGAGAGTTTTATTAAATCTCTCAACCAGACCAATGGTCTGGAGATGGTAAGAGGTGGAGAACCTGTAGGTTACCCCACACTCTTTCCACATGATTTTCATGTAACTAGACATGAATTTGGATCCTCTGTCAGAGACAACTTCCTTAGGGAATCCAACACGGGTGAAAATGCCCAGGAGAGCCCTGGCAACCACCTTGGCAGTAACATTCCGAAGGGGTATAGCCTCAGGGTACCTGGTGGCATGATCAACCAAGACCAGGATGAACCAATGTCCACCTGAAGTGGGAGGGTCAATGTCGATGCCCACCCTCTCAAACGGCGTGCCAACCACTGGCAATGGCTGCAGTGGGGCAATGACACTGCCTCCAGTCTTGCCAGACAACTGACAAGTTGGGCAAGTCCTGCAGTGGGACTCCACTTCTACTCCCGTCCGAGGCCAGTAGAAATGGGCAGAGAGCCTCTGCTTAGTCTTCTTGGTACCAAGATGACCAGCTAAGGGAACCTCATGTGCCAACTGCAGTAGGAAGGGCCTGTAAACCTAGGGTACCACCAACCTCTTGAGGGCACCAAGTTCAGGCGTAGTGGTCTCACTAACAAGGAGCTCACCCTCCCAATAGATCCTAGGCACTTCTCCTTGTGCCTGGGACAGGGCCTGCTTCCTCAGACCCTTGAGAGAGTGGCACTCTCTCTGTCCCTTACAGACGTCCGCCCGGGAGTGTCTCCCTTCAGCTAACAAGCATTGAAGGTCGGGATGATCCTCCGGGTTGAGACCCTCTCCCACAAGAAAGTCTTCTGGCTCTTCTCCCAGATGAGTTGAGACGGGATTCACCACTTGACCCAGCCCGTCCAGAGAATGGATCCCAATGGGTGCTGTCGGAACAGCAGGAAGAGCAGGGGCTCCCTCCAAAGAGGTGGCTTTCTTACTCTTCCGTTACCTTCGCGCTTTGGGTTTCCCCATCGGCGAGGGTACCGGACTCGCAGCCGGACCCTGTGTGACCTGCGATCGGGTGACTGCCACAGCAGCCATGGGTAGACCATCCGTGATCATCCCCAACTCACCAAAACGTTTCCCAACAAAATGTTTGCAGACACGTTGTCCTGAACCAGGACCGGAAGCTTTGCTGTCTTGTCTCCAATCGTAATGTTGACTAAGGCTACAGGCGATAATTTGGGAGGCCCACCAGCTAACCTGGTGGTTCTCAGAGGAGAACCTACATAGTCCTCTGGCTTGGGCAGGGTCCTGTCCACCACTGTCATGCTTGCCCCAGTGTCTCTCAAACCAGTAGAAGGCTGGCTATTCAAGAGGAAACTTCTCAAAAACCTACAAGTGTTCTGTGGGATAGTCGCCAGTACTTCTGCGTACTGGTCCCAGGCCCCAAGGGACACTAAGGAAATCTCTACGGGAGCACCAAAGGCGATCCCAGTAGAGGAGGGGAGGACAGTGGCCTCCACCTCAGGTACAGAGTAGGGGTATGTCAGGCTGACAGCCTGGACTACAACTGCCTTACCCTTACACTTGGGGTCACCCCTTCGGTGATCCAGAGCCCCACAATCCCAACAAGTGCTGGGAATGTGGGGTATGGTACTGGAATCACTGGGACCCTGCTTTGCAGCAGGCAGACCACGACTCTTACTCCCACCCACAACAGACTTATCCCCACTAGGTTTTTGGGTCTTAGGAGAGGAAGGTTTTGGTTTACCCGACTGTGATTGCTTCTGGGACTCCTCAGCTTTCTGAGAGGTCCCCTTTTCTTTGTCCTTGTCCTTTCCACTGGAGTACTTAGGGGACACCTGGAGGGAGACCCACTTGTCAGCCAACCTAGCCAGCTTAAAGGGGTCTAAAATGTTCTGGTCAGCAACATACTGACACAGATCTGGTGAACAGGCTTCCGAAAAATGCTCAAAAAACAAAAGGTGGGACAATTCAACAAACGTTTTCACTTTGTAATCAACAATCCACCCCATCATGTTCATGTGCGCAGCACTCACCCAGTCAATGCAAGACACATTCTCTTGTTTCTTAAAATCCCTGAACCTCTTAAGGTATTGGGTAGGTGTCTTGCCAAACTTGGCAATCAAAGCAGACTTCATGCACTAATACTGACCCCTTTCTTCCACACTCAGTTTCAGAATACAGTCATATCCAGTCTGAGGCACTCTGCTTAACAAACACTTAGCCCAATCTTTCTTATCAACATCATGAATTGCACAAGCCATTTCAAATGCTTCAATCCATTGGAGGATATCGGAACCTTCCGCATACACACCAACCAAATCTTTCATAAACTTGGTTGCTGGGGACCTGACACTCTCAACTGGTTTAGCTGAAGTCTCCACTAGAGCTTTCTCTAACTGGATTCGCTGACATTCAGTGTCCTTGTCTTTGAGTTCAAGAACCCTATTCTTGAGTTCCACTTGCTGTGCCAACTTCCCTTTCTTAAGCTCAGCATCTATTTCCAACTTGCGATATTGAAAGGCCAATTTCATCCTTAATAACTCACGTTCCAAGGAATTGCTGGGGTTCTGAACAGAGGAAGCAGGAATGGCGGCATTCCCAGAAACAGATTTGGCGACAACCCTCAGGGTAGAGTCCTCATTGGTTGCACCCCCCCTTCAAGAGTTTCACAATCAGTCTGGTAGTCCACCAGGGCAGCTATCAGCTCAGCCCTAGACTTATCCACAAATTCTATCTCCCTGGCTTCACAAGCACTCTGGGGAGCCTCTAAGTTCACCCTAGTCAATTTACCATTTGCAATAGACTCCATTTCTTGTAATGCAGTTATCTTGTACACAACTAAACCTCAATTTAACAAAGTGCAGATATCCTTGTAAGTAGCACGGTTATACACTGATTCTTAAAACCATAGGCATCCCACCGCTGCCACCAGTGTAAAAACTGGAGGGGGGTCTGTACTTCTGCTTTCTATATGTTAGAGGAGAGGCACAGAGGACCCCAGCCAAGATTCTCTATTACGGTAGCAATGGACGAGCAATCAAGGCCTAGCTTCTCAGGAGATGATGCGGGCTGGTTCTTAAGTACAGTCTCCTCCCCAAGCACCCATAAAGGAATGTCCGCACACTGTATTATTTAAAACACAGTCTTTATATAATTAATATTCAAGGTTATATACAATATCACGATAACTCACTTTGTACTCGGAAAATCTACAATGGCAAATATACAGTTCTACGTGGTACCACTATTACTATTAGATCTCTTTAAAGGGCATCAACTGTATGGTTAAATGTCACACAAATCAGTTTGTAGAGGAAACCAACAATAGATATAAGAGGAAAGCAGTTGGTGAGAGCAATTGGCAGAATACTGGTTACTACCATTAAACACAGTTCTGTGTGGAGACCCCCCCACCTCGGCAACCTGTAAAATAAAGATATATCACAAGCCCAGTCCATATATTGTTCACAAGAGACTTTCCAATAGTTCTGCAACTCCAAAGTACTTGGCGTTGTAGCGTTCCTTTCGGGGAATTGACGGCACTTCTTGAGTGTCCTCCGCTTAAGGCAGGAGTCACGGGTCGTCGAACGTCCAACGAAGAACAGGGTGAACTACGGTGGTGAAGTGGCAGCTCCGCTCCTAGCGGAGCTCGTCGGCGATGGAGCGTAGAGGTCCTGCAAGGAGGAGGCGTGCGGGGCACCTTGATGTCGATAGTTCTGGACCGCAAAGAGTTTGAAGAACTGAGGCCCAGCAAGGGCGTCAAGTCGTCGGCGTCTCTGTGGTCGTCGGGTGGCGGGAAACTCACCGGCGGATGCTTCTCAGCACGTCGATGGTCAGGCCTTCTCCAGCGGGATAAGACGGGCGACGATGCAGACGAGAGCGTCCTTGGATCAAATGAAGTTCTTACGCAAACGGGAGCACAGCGGCTCCGGTCAGCGACGGTGGTCGTCGACAGTGGCGGACAACAGTTCGGGCGCTTCTCCTTGGGATTCCGCAGCAGTCCCAGTCTCGGGTCGGCAGCCTGTCATAGGTCTGTCTACCCGGGAGCTTTGGCAAAGATCAGCTGGTGCACGATGTTCCCTCGTAGCTCGGGACGAGGTCGCCTTACCAGGTCCTCTCTGGGTCAGTCCTTGGAGACACAGCAGTTTTCAGATTGACGAAGTAGAGCAACAGCAATTCTTCTCTTCCAGCGGGGCTTTAAGGTCAAGCTTCAGTTTTACTCCTGTTACTCTTTGTAATGGACTTCAGCTTCTGAACACCAAGTCTAGCAGTGAGAGGCCCCCAGATATACTAGTTGCCCCATTCATTCTGCTGGGTCACACTCAGGCAACCAATCGGTCAGAAGGGCATTCATGCAGGCAGGCAGCCAATCAAGTGCATAGTGCATTCAGGCCATTCACCTCTCTGTAGACACTCACAACAAGTTATGTGTATTGTGACAGGTACCCAGACATTCAACACTCCACACTGCATTCATACCAGTTTCGGGCCGGGCTGTCTCAGTCATTGTGTCAAACACCAGATACTAGACACCCACAACACAGAATGCATATTCGTCACACACTCCATTCATCCAGGTCCCACCCACAGGCGTACCCACAACATACGGTCGTTGGGAAGGCTCCAGCCAGTCTGGTCAGCACTTCCCCACTCTACCATATATGGAACTTCCACCCAACAGCCAGTCAGGGGGAAAGGACAGAGTCAGGGCTTCCCAGGACTTTGGGAAGATCAAGGTAACAGGCGATGGAAGGCAAGAGGCCACAGGGGCCATCTTGTCTCCATCAGGAATCTAACGATTCCAATGACAGAGCCGGGCATCCCAAAATTATGGACGCTCAGGGCACCAGTCAATTCAGCACGGAGCTGCCAACAGCCCATACCCTGCTCTGTGGGCCACACACAGGTGCCCAAAAACATATACTAGGGGGACAGGGTTGCACCCCTACCCATGGGTGCCATAAGGGTATCCCATGAGTCCGTTCACCAAAACCAAAGGAGAGAGCCGCACCGCCAGGAGTCCCACATGAACGCCTGCGCGGAAAACATGTCAGAACACATGATAAAAGGCAGTAAAGGACAAGGATACGGAGGCTCTGTCCCTCCGATGCATTTCCAGCATCACACCCCCAACTGTGGTTAATGTTTACTGTGATCTGTGTCCTTAGGCTCTCTCCCACCCTCTTGTCCCCCACCCCCCACTGTGGTTTCTGTTCTACTGTGATCTGTGTCTCTTAGGCTCTCTCCCACTCTATAGCCCCCTACCTCCCCACCTACTGTGGTTACTGTTATACTGTGATCTGTGTCCTTAGGCTCTCTCCCACTCTCTAGGCCCCCCCAACCATGGTTACTGTTTACTGTGGTCTGTGTCCTTATGTCCCCCCACTGTCTAGCCCCTCCCCCCCAAATGTGGTCACTGTTTAATGTGGTCTGTGTCCTTAGGCACTCTCCCACTCTCTAGGTCCCCCCAACTGTGGTTACTGTTTAGGTTTATTGTGATCTGTGTCCTTTAGGCTCTCCCCCACTCTCTAGGACCCCACCCCACTAGGGGTACCCTTGTACCGCTGAGTGCACCTTGCTGTCCCTTCTGTGTGTTCCCTACTGTGTGACCCCCCCTACACTCCTCTCTGCGCATCTTGCATCCTCCCTCTTTTGCTTCCCCCTCAAACCCTTTATGTGCTTTCCGTCTCCCCTATCTTCTCTAACTGCTATTCTATCTCCTATTCTATCCCTCTCACTAGGTCAGGAAGGGAGACGTTCAAGAGGGACATCCTGGTCTCTAACCCAGGCCTCCCCATTGCTGATTCCTACATCACTGCTTCCTCCAGACAGACTCTGACCAACATTCTCTTTGTCGTTCCCTCTCCAGACCTATGGAGGCTCATATGGTCTCGGTTCTCTCTCCTTTTTCCTCGTCTCCCATTAATGGTGGCTCTCAGTAGGAGATCCTCTTGGCCTCCTTCCACTCCTCAAAGACCATCATTAATGTCTATGTGAATCGCGCCGTCTTGGTCCAGGGCCCTCGGCCCAATCTCCTCCTTTTCGATAGGCGTCTCCCATATCGTATCAAGTTCCTGCCTTCTCTCTGCTACTCCCAGCAGCTCCTCTCTGGCTCTTGTGCCACCTCCTTCTTACGTCACTTCTCTAGCACCCTCCTCTTCCTTTCGGCATAAATTGCCATCGCCTTCCACCTCCACTGCCCACTCTCGGGCCAACCTACCACCTCTGCAGGGCGTACCTCAAGCTTGTACCCCACCAAGGAAGTCTTTCAAATGTGGCATGCTGCTCCACGTCGCTGCTCTCAATTCTCGCTCTGCGGTCAAACACTCCTCTGACATCTGCCACCTCCTTGAAGAATTTGACCTAGATGTCCTTGCTCTCACCGAAACCTGGTTCATGGGCAGCTCTGTCACGAGTTGTGACACTCTCCTCCCTGAAGGCTAAATGATCCTCTCTGAACGCAGAACCAACTGTCCCAGAAGTGGAGTAGCTCTGGTCTTTCTGGAGTGGATCCCTGCTTCTGTCATTCCTACGCAGGCTTACTCCTCCTTTGCATGCCTGGTTTTCACGCTCTCAATCGCTCCTGGCCTCTCTCTGGCCAACATCTACAGGCCACCTGGCCAGGTCGCCCTCTTCCTCTCAGAGTGGGCTGACCTCTCTTCTTCTCTCCTTGCCTCTACCGCTCAACTTCTCCTCATCGGAGACCTCAACATCCATCTGGATGTTTCTAATCCCTCCTCTGGGCTCTTCGGTAACCTCTGCAATACTCTCTCTCTTTCCATTCTACCCTCTGGTCCGACACACTCTGTTGGGAACACCTTGGATGTTCTCATCTCCTCAGATATCCCCCTCTAACCCTCTTACCACTCCTCTCTCTTGGACTGACCACTTTCTGTTCTACTCTCACTTGAAGCTCTCTCTCCCCCAGGTAAAGCCGACCCCATCACTGCCACCTACCTTCTCGGTCATTCGGCCCATGGTGCGTGTGTCAGTGGAGGCCTTTGCAGCTACTTTCTCTGCTCCTCCTACACCTGTGGTTGTCTCACAACCTGACACAGCCCTCTCTAACCAGCATATTTATATCTCCAATGCTCTGGATGTTCTTGCCCCTGTCATGAGAATCCCTCGGAAGCCTACCTCCAAGTGCAACTCTTGGTATGACCCTGATCTTGCTAACCTGAAATGCAAGTGTAGGGTGGCTGAGAGGAAGTGGATGGCATCGGATGCATCCTCTGACAAACTGCCTGCCGCCTGCTCCAAAGGCAATACATCCATGCCAATGTCTCTGCGGCCTATAATAACACAGCCAAACTCTTTAAAATCTGCAAGGAATGGGCTATTCCTTCTACAGTCTCCACCTCTCTTCTTCACTCCCAGGCCCTCTGTACAGCTCTGGCTTCTCACTTCACCAATAAAACTCAGGACATCCTGCACTCTATCTCCTCTTCCTCTCCATCTACCTCTTTTGGGCCCGCTCTGGCCGCCTTTCTCTCTCCTCCTCCTTTCAATTCTTTCTCCCTGACCACTCCTGACAAGCTTTCTAGACAAGTCCAATCTATGAAAGTGTAGTCCAAGCAGGTGCTCCCCTGTTCATCCAGAACCATCAATGACCACATTGAAGGCATTACTCCAGCCTTGGCTCCTTTCTGCAATCACTCTTTTGCCACTGGAACTTTTCCCTCTCCCCTCAAGCACTCCCTTGTGCACCCCCTCCTGAAAAAGCCTTCTGCCAATCCATCCTGTCTGACAAACTACTGCCCGATCTCTATCACCTCTTTCCTGCGCAAGCTCCTGGAGAAGCTGACCATCTCCCAGCTTACTGTCCACACTGAATCGGTTGGTTGTCTCAATGGCCATCAGTCTGGCTTCAGAGCAGCCAGAGCCAGGGAAACTGCTCTCCTGAACACCTGTGAATATCTGCTCACTAATCTCGATTCTAGCATTCCTTTTGTCCTCATCCTCCTAGATCTTTCCTCTGCTTCGGCACGGTCAATCATGCCATTCTGATCAATCGTTTCGTGAACACCTGAGCATCACAGATCAGGCCCTGTATTGGTTGACCTTTCTGTCTCCTGGACCGACCCTACCAGGTCCAACTTGGGTCCTTTCTCTCCACCACCTCTCTCCACATGTGGTGTCTCCCAGGGCTCTAACCTCTCACCCTGGCTCTTAAATGTCTACTTGGCCACTTTGGCCCACCTTATCTCTACCTTATCCTCTAACTTTCGGTGTCATGAGGATGACACTCGGCTCTCCTTCAGGCTATCCTCAGCCTTCTCTCCTCTCTCACTCATTCTTGACTGTCTATCCATGATTCAGGAGTGGTGCACCTCCAACGATCTATGCCTTAATGCCAGTAAGACTGATATCCTTCTCATGGTCACCCCTGCTCCCACTTTGGCCGCCCTCCTTGGTCCCTCTTCCTTCGCCTTCCTGTGAGGCTAAAAACCTTTGTGTCATCTTCAACTCCAATCTCTCCTCCACTCCTCACATCACGGACCTTGCCAAGAAGGCCCTCTACCAACTGCACATCCTCTGAGGTATTCTTCCTTTCCTCACTTTCCACCAGAAGCTCACTGTCTCCGGAGCCCTGATTCTCTCTAGGCTGGACTACTGCAACAGCCTCTTTCTCAACCTGCCTTTCTCTACTCTCCCCCCTCTGCAACTAATCCAGAACAGGACTGCGAGACTTGTCCTTGGCCTCAAGCTCAGGTACTGTATCTCGCCAGTCCTGAAATATGTCCACTAGCTCCCAGTGGCTGCAAGGATCAAGTTCAAGACCCTCTGCATCATCCACAAGGCTTTCTGGGGACGGGGCCCGAACTACATCCAACTCTCTCTTCCAAAATATCTTCCTTCTCGAGCCTTTGCTAAGCCACCTCCAACTCTCTGAGGGTGAGACACTTCGCCAGGCAGAAAGGGGATCTGTCTCCTACGCAGGTGCTTCCCCGTGAAATGGCCTCCCTGCCCCTCTGAAACTTGAGCTGGACCACCTGAGGTTCCGGAAGCAGCTCAAGACTTCCTTTTCACTTTGACTTTTTCTCTCTCTCTCCCCTGCTGACTGGTTGCCTGGCTACACTCGGCCTCTCACGGGTACCAGGCCCCCCTTGACCAGTAGCCCCAGCACTGCCTCCAGGGCTACCATGCACATAGGGGCTGTATTTGAACCTTACAGTCCCCTGCCTCCTTGCACTTACACAGAGCGGCATTGCCCTGGCTTCACTTTACTCAGATCATTGCTTCCCTGATTGCACTTCCAGCTTCCCTCGTCGTGGCACTTCCCATCTCCCACCCCCCTTCACTTTGTGTCTCGCACTTGCACAATCTGAATGACACAAGCCCTAGTAAGATTGCTTGTTTTGCCCTCCCTATGTCTTCCCTCCTTGCTCTTGTCATGCCTAGAAACACTTTCCTACAGGTGAGTTATACATTATTTATCATATTATACCCCATGAGTGGAATAGTTGCAAAAGAACTGTGAACTGTAAAGAACTGTGAACCAGGTGTGAGTCAAGGGATGAGGAAGAACCCTTGAGTGTGTGATGCTAGGAGAAGATAATCATAACCCCTTCATTGGAAAGTTCAGGGCCATCTTAACCACTTTTGGGGGCCTGGGCACGGACATCTTTGAGGCCCCCCTCCACAAAACCAAAGGAATTAAGGGATCAAGAATAGGGGTAGCGCCTCACGCTCCCATCTGTTGCTCTCACAACCTATAGGTTGAAGCTGTCTAGCAGCATATTCAGCACATTTACTCCCTTTAAGTCCTCTTATCCTCTTCATTCTTGCTCTAATCAGAATGATAAACAAATAGCATTTGAAGACAAACACATTACCAAACATGACAATTTTTAAACAAAATATTATAGAAGGGTGTTATGTAAAATGGGAATGATTCTAGCTACATTCTCTCCATCATCAAGGGAAGTATATAAGAACTAGCATACCAATCGATGTGATTTAACACATGTAATCTGGGTTTGTCTTTTGTATTTTAAAACTTTAAATACTTCCAAAACAATGGCTTGTGACATTTTCATTTATAAACGTGCATAAAAACCTTTGACTTTTATCAAAAAACCAAACGGTTTCTTGTGTCAAACAAACAGACCTAACAATATACTTGCCTGAGGCCTGCAACATCTGGTCTGCTCTCTTCTGTCTACTAACCCATCCACACAAATGGCCTACATAAGAAAAAAGATCAAGTAATGGGCTAAATTATACCAGCAGCATGCAAGAAGGCAAATATCACAGAAGACAGCACAGTAATGTAAGGTATATTAGATGATTTGACCGCGATCATTGTATCGTCTGCAGGCAAATCCAGGATACAAGCAGGAACGCTTTCGTTCCATAGTCTTGAATTTGGACACTGATTCACCTCTTGGACTAACAGTTTATGCCATCGTTGGAGGCGATTGCCCAGGTTTTATAACACCCCAACTGAACAAACCAATTTCTAGTCCTTCACCATACGGATGATATGTTCGTTTTTATAGCAACCCCTATCTGGTGCAGGTACATTGCTGATAATAGCAGATTTTGTTCTGCAAAACCAAGTACATATGCAGGCAGGTTTATAAACTTCAGACATAGGAAAGGCTCAGCCAGCCTGTGGTATTCTAATTTTGCATATGAACACATATCTCTGCAATGAGGTATCCTGACGTGCTATTTAAGACTGCTGAACAATGGAATCTTACTTCGTCAGATCAGGCATCTCCTGGGGCTCCCTTCAAGGTGGGGGCCCTGGGCAAGTGCCCCTTTATCCCTCCCATGAAAACGTCTCTGGGAAAGTTATCTTTTATCAAGTAAAAATACTGTGGTAGAGAGAGCTGAGGAGAAGGTGACTACTCGCGGGAAGGGAAGACCTTCCCCCATCATTTTCAGAGCCATCCTTTGGGAAACTGTGGGTGTTTGTGGAACTTTGATCATTTGTGCTCCTTTGGAACTTTTTGTTGGAACATTAAAGAAGACCACAGATGGCTAGTTGAAAGAATTCCCTTAGCACTTTTTCGTAGGTTTAGTTTGGAGAAAGACCTATCTGGATAGGATAGGATTTTGGACACGGGACAGAGAACTCTTGATATTATTGGACAATCTGACATTGACATCCTTCAGTTTCGCTGTGACAGGGAAACACCTCATAGTTTTAGGGCGGGATAGGTCTTTCTCTAACCCTTCTTTTACTTTAATAAAAATGTATAACAACCATTACAATGTCTCTGTGTCCGAGACTTCCTCCTGATTCATTACAGGAGCCAAGCCCGAACATAGTCACTTAGTCGTGTAGATGCGAAGAGGAATCTGATATTTCACAAGCTTTCTGCAGTTATCACATCAACGGATGACAGGAGGCTGTTCCTCTGTGATCAGCGGTGTCCTTCAAAAAGCCTCGGAAAAGGACACACCAGCAAGTTGCCAACACAACAGCCTCAACTCCAGGGCAATATGTATTAAGAACAGTAGGGGTGTACAAGGCAGGGAAAGGGGGATGGGAGATGTAACACTCTGGAAACATTTGTATCATGTAAGCGCTAGAAAGAGAGAGCTTTGAATCCACATGGCTCTAGCAATTGATGCCAGGTGAGTTTCTTGTAGTAAACGGCAAATATTTCTAACTATTTCTAAAAATGAGCCAACCAGGAAATTGGAGGTGAGCTAGATGGTTTTGCTATAAGCTGCAGTACTGAGGCTGGCAGACTCAGTATTGGAGGAGTTTAAGGCAAGCCAATTATCACCCATCCAGATGTTAATGTGGGTCAACAAAAAATATATTTTGGCGTTGTCAAGTGCAGTGTTGTTCTATAGTTTGAAATATAATGGTATTGCCAGCAAAACAACATTAGCCAACATCCAGTGGCTGAAGTAGTTTTTGTAACGGAATGTGTGAATAATAAAAAAGAGAGGAGTTTGGGCAGACCTCTGGGCCACCCTGCAGACCACTTGAGAGACGTCAATGTCCAGCCCATTTAAAGAGAAAACGCCCACTGTACTAAATCTTTCTAATAAAGAAGGGTCATCAGGTTTATCAAAGGTGGATGATAGGTGAAGCATAATAAACAATGTGTCTTTGTGACGAAACACCACAGCAGGTCCCCATGAACCTCACACAAGGTTAACGAGGAGCTGCTCCTGATTCTGTGTGCTGACTAGGGCGGAAGCCTGACTGCACCTCCCCAGCATGCATTCTCCTCCACAAGACCCTGAAGTTGCTAAGTCACACTTTATGTCTGAGAGCTTAATCAACAATGGAGAGCTGGCAGTAGGTCTAAAACTAGATGGCTTTGCTGGGGAGAGTGTTTTTAGAAGAGCAGTGGCTCGGGATTGTGTAAGATTTGCTCGTTGCGCACCTTTTACCAATCATTATAAAAAAACATTAACACCTCTTCAAGACATCCTTTAAGGAAAGGAAACTGGGACAGTTATTGCTTGGCATGGCGATGGATTCATGATATTTTACAGTCTTTTATAGTTCTTCAGGAGCAGACACATGGAACTACGAGACTAAGGGGGTCATTACGAGGTAGGAGGTAACCATGCAGCTATTAGCGTCATGGCTACCCCCTTACCGGGTACCGGGTCCGGGTTCTTTCAATGAGGAATTACAGGGTCATTCTGACCTTGGAGGGCCCAGTAATTCCCCATTCAAGGAACCCATCCCCATTCCCATTCGAGCCCCCATAGGGCTCAATTGGAATGGGGAGGGTGCTAACAACAGCCAGTTAATAACAGGCCCGTTGTTAGCACCCTGGTCCGCTCGCAGAACCCGCTAAGGACACCTGGTTTTACCAGCCGTCCTTAGCGGGTCCCGCGAGCAGAACTCGTAATAATGCGGTAAGGGGTTGATGGCTCCGGCACCTTTACCGGCGCCATTAACACCTTACCGCCAAGGTCATAATGACCTCCTAAATCTTGAAAAGTTTGAGAAACCTCAAGGGGTTCAGGGATCAGTCGAGGGCTAGAAAGTTGTCGCACATTAAAGCCCTGCGACGGAAATTAGATACCACGTTCTATGATGGCTGGTAACCTTTCAACTGTAATGGGTTTGCTGGATATAAGAGTTTGTTAGTTTTCTAGCAAGAATTAGCCACACTCCGCCTGATTTGTTTCTTGGCCTTAATAATAGCTGATTGAGACTTCTCCCTAAGCAGTACTAGGATAGATTGGTTCTGTAGGGTATTTGCACATCATTTTGGGTGACATCTAAGTAGCTGTAAAACGGCTCAAATATTAGCAATAAACTATGCCTGATATGTGATATCTGAAAGTAAGAGGATACAAACGTCAATTTGCTCCAGACCAGGACTCTTTCTACAGGCCAGGGATGCAGCGCACAATTAAAAACTCTTTTATGATTATTTCCTTCAGATTCGATTTTGAGAAGGCAGCCAACCCGTCTCCCCCCCTCCCCCTACTTAACGTACACCACGTGTCGCAATGAACCAGGAACCAGGCTGGTGTGTGATAATGAAATTTTGTTTTTTTTCAATTATGAATAAAAATCAAACACATTCAATATAGGGCAGCAATCATCAGTGTGGTGATAATTGCACAGTAAAATGATAGAATACAATTAGTTTAACCTTCTAACATAAGATACACAATGTACAATCAAATGAAAGCAAGATTACTTTTCGGGTAGTATTAGTATTTTCAGATAGCACCACAGTTAGGCATTCCCCCTGGAACACCCTCTCAAACCCCTGTTAACCAAATTGTGTGTGGGTAGAAAGGAGTAGCAAGGTGTCAGGTATACTAGGCAAACCTTGGAATGCAAATCCGACCTACCACCTCTGAATGGGTGGCCAAAATCGGATTGAGTGCCCTTGAAAAATGAGCAAAACGGCCCTCGGAATTACAAAATAGTTATTCTACATGTGCGGTTGAACGAATAAGGCAAGAATGTGTGGGGCTGTACTAACGAGGCAAGAAAACTTACAAGCTACAAGGCAATGTATTAAACAACGCCCATACAGTTTAGAAAATCAACTTTGGAAGGAAAAACAGTGCAGAAAGAATAAAACGTGGCAAAATTGCAATTGCTTTGTTTCTGTCATGGGTACCATCATGGGAACACAAGCACATGGGATAAGGCCTGTAACACAAGCTGGGGCTAGATGAGTGAGGGCCTGGTAAGCAAAACATGCACTGAGAAACTGTTCGTAGGAACACACTCTTAGGGGCTTGTTTTTTCCCATCCACTTCCTGTACCCTCAACATGGGTGCTAGGGACATCCAGGAAATGTGAGAACTGTAAGTCACGCTCTAGTATTTGGGTATGGCTGCCTATATAAGCCACACCCAAGATTTGGTCCATGCTTCGTGTGCCTTCTGTTGCCTCGTGCACACGTTCACCGCCGCTTGGATACCTACCTGTTTTAAGCTGCCGTGCAGCTTGGAGTGAACCTACCAGTTTCCTCTCTCATCTCTCGGATATCCTGGGATCACCGTCAGCTGTTTTTTCTTCGCAATCAGGTGGATCTCCGCTCTTCTGCACTTCCGGACCCGATCTTCAGTGCTCCAGCGCTCCGGACCCGCTCTGCAGTTCTTCCGTGCTCCAGACCCGCTCAGCAGTTCTTCCGAACGTCAGATAAACCCTACGGAAGAAAGAAGAGAACAAAAGTCAGTGCAAGTAAGCGCATGCATGCAAAATAAAACATCAGTCTCCCGCGCAATCACAGAACTTACCTTTTGAGTTGTGGCTAGCGGAACTATTCTCTCTACTCCTGCAACCAGCTAGCAGACCATTTTGAAACTTGTGAAAGTCAATAAACAGCGTTACTACGTTCAGCTTTTCTCACGCAACCGCCCACCTTACAAAAACAACGCGCAATCCAGTGAAGCAACTGGTTGAACTTGCCAGGCACAGTTGGACTTACCTGTGGGCTCGTCTTTCATTGAACTTACGGACATACCCAGTGCTGTAACTGGGCGAACTCCGGAAAGTGCACCTTGCACACTCAACTGCCTGCAATTGGCTCTAAATTCCAGACTTCAGCGCCCCTGCAGATGCAGGATGGAGAGCGCACCACTCTAATACAAAAGGTAAGCCACACCCCAGTAAGGATAGACACTCCACAGGTTCACCCGGAGGGCGGAGGGAGGTTTAGAAGTCTATTCACCAACCCCTCTCTAAACATCTATTCTCTTGGCAGGTCTGCTTCCCAGTCCCGGGGTTACGCGAGGAAGGATCCGGAGGACTCCATTGCTCCCGCAGAGACCCAGGTGAGCATGACAGAACACGAAGCCTAGCATAAACCACTCTACCTGAGCAATGGAAACCTCAGAGGTGGATCAGTTGTCCCAGCTTTTGGGGGAGTTGCGAGCTGAAGTGCATGTAGTCCGCGCTGAGACAAATGCCTTTAGGCGCGAGTTGATAATCAACAGGGACAAGACTGATGAGATAGCCCGACAACTGCTCCAAACCCAGGCAGGGCTGTCACCATTACCCGATGGAGCTGCTGCTTTCTCAGTCCCACAGACTCAATCCGTAACCCCTGTACAGGTGGTACTTCTGGGTAATATTCCATTAGCACCACCTGAAAGATTTGCGGGAGACCCGAAGAAATTTGGAACCCTTATGAACCAGTGTCGTTTGCATTTCTTGTGCAAACCCGGGTTGATCCCCAATGACCAGTCCAAGGTGGCCTTTGTGCTATCGTATTTAGGGGGTCATGCAGCGGACTGGTCTGTCCCGTTAGTAAGCAGAGACGATCCCTTGTTACGAGATTACGCTGGTTTTCATCATGAAATGGAAAAGCTCTTTGCCCGTCGCACGCAAGGTCAAGCCCTCGACAACGAGCTGTTATCACTTCGACAGGGCAATCAAGATCTTCTCGCTTACGTTGCCACGTTCAATCGGCTGGTTGTTGAGACAAATTGGCTGGAAGAAAAACGAGTTACTCTGTTTTACAGGGGCTTACGTGGGGAATGAAAAGGCATACTAGCACAGGTGGTAAACCCCCCGGAGGGTTGTGCTGAGTACATAGATCTTGCTCTCCAGCTTGATCATCGGCTACAAAACCGGAAGACAGATCGTGCCCGTTCCGAGAGTAGAACATTCTATCTCTGACCTAAGGTGTCTGCTCGGCCCTCCGCAGAGACGCACCCTGAACCCATGCAACTAGGTGTTGTACGGGGCCCACTCACTAAGTCGGAATGGGACAGGAGGCAGCAAGAACAGCTATGCCTTTACTGTGGTCAATCAGGCCATTTTCTCCTCAATTGCCCAGCAAAGCCACCCCGGAAGACCGTAGGTGCCATGGATGGAAACAAAAACACAAAGGAGGGGGAAAACTCCAACGCCCAGCAAACAGAGGTCGGTTTGTCGAGCATGGTAAAGACCCCTCAGACCTCCCACTTTGCCATTCCAGTCATCCTGAATCCACCACACTTGCCCAAGATGCATGCAATTGAGGCCTTCAAAGACAGTGGGGCTGCAGGCAATTACATGGACCTGGAGACAGCCAACAGATGGGGTTATCAGTTAGCCCAAAGACCATAGCTGACAACGTAACCGCAGTAGATGGTTCTCAATTGCTTTCTGGCCCAGTTACTCATCGCACCACTGATGTCACACTCCTTTGCCAAGATGGTCACAGGGAAATAATCTCCTTTGATTTGATTAAGGCTCCACAATTCCAGGTGATTCTCGGAATACCTTGGTTGGAGACTCACAACCCCTGTATAGACTGGTGAGCAAGGACACTGACCTTCTCAGAGGACTGCAGATGCTGTTATGGGACCTCTAAGTGCCCAGAATACCCACTACTCGCGTCCCCCAAATCAGTGCCAGTGCTAGGGATAATTGGGGTCCTACCACCCGAATACCAGGAATTCCAAGACGTGTTCACCAAAGAACAAGCTAACACTTGCAGTCGAATCTATGCCTTGACTGAAGGAGAGAACTCCCACCTAAGGAAGTATCTGGATCAATATCTGGCAAACGGATTCATCCGTCGTTCAAAGTCACCTGCAGCTTCACCACTATTCTTTGTCCCCAAGAAGGAAGGTGACCTCTGCACATGTATTGACTACCGCACATTAAATCAAGTCACCATAAAAAACAGGTACCCGCTGCCATTAATACCAGTCCTGTTAGACCAGGTACGACAAATGCAAGTTTTCACGAAATTAGATCTACGAGGAGCCTACCACCTGGTGCGCGTTAAAAAAGGAGATGAATGGAAGACCGCGTTCCGCACCAGGTACGGCTTATATGAGTACCAAGTAATGCCGTCCGGGCTATGTAATGCGCTAGCAGCATTTCAACATTTCATGAATGACGTTTTGCGGGAGTTACTGGACGTGTGTGCGGTAGTGTATATCAACGATATCCTAATCTATTCATCCAACATGCAAGAACACATCATGCATGTGCGAGCTGTACTCCGTAAACTACGTGAGAACCATCTTTATGCCAAGCTTGAGAAATGCTTGTTTCATGTCACGGAGGTGGAATTCTTGGGGTTCGTGTTGTCTCCGCAAGGCATCCGGATGGACAATAGAAAAGTTGAGGCCATACTTACTTGGCCTTCACCAACATCTCTAAAAGGGGTGCAAAGCGTCTTAGGCTTTTCACATTTCTATCGACACTTCATACCCGGTTTTTCTCACCTGGTGCATCCGATTACCTCACTTCTTCGTAAGCACCGGAAGTTTCAGTGGACACCAGCTGCCGAATAAGCATTCCGTGCATTGAAAGACTGGTTCACCTCAGCCCCTGTGCTACAGCACCCTCAACCAGATCGCCCTTACATCGTAGAAACCGACGCATCCAGTGTAGCATGGGAGCCGTCCTCTCTCAGCGCAATCCAACAACTGGCCACTTACACCCGGTGGCATTTTGGTCAAGGAAATTTTCTCCGGTGGAGCTAAACTATGCCATAACAGACAAAGAGCTCTTAGCAATCAAGGACGCTCTCAAGGAGTGGAGGCACTATTTACTCGGTGCTAAGCATACCATCACGATCATAACCGATCATCGGAACCTACAATACTTGCGCTCAGCTAAAGCCCAGTCATCACGACAACTTTGCTGGACATTGTTTTTAACCGAATATGACTTCGTAATCACTTATCGACCCGGAGTCAAGAACGGCACGGCAGACGCATTATCGCACATCGGCAAAGGAGAAGAGACCTACAATAATCCTGACCCAGTGGACATATTTCCCAGTGAAAAGATCCTAGGCCTTTGCGATAGTTCTCTCGCCCCCTGGATGCGCTCAAGAAAGAAGTGAAGAAGAGCATTCCCGCTGAAGAACTAAGAACCTGGGACCAGAAGGGGGCTCACCTTTCCTTACAGGACAAACTCCCCTATTTCCGAAGGCGCCTATATCTACCTACATGTGCACTTTAAGAAAAGATTCTCACTAGTTACCACAGTTTGCCCCTGGAAGGTCACCCGGGGGGGCCAAAACCTTGGCCAAAGTAAAGATACATTACTGGTGGCTGACCTGGCGGAACGACACATTGAATTTTGTGAACTCATGTGGGATATGCGCTCAAAATAAGGCATCAAGGCAAAGACCAGCCAGTCTACTACAACCCCTGAATATACCTCCAGCTCCTTGGCACACAGTGTCGATGGATTTTGTCACAGATCTACCTTCCTGATCCGGATATACCACCATCCTGGTGGTAGTTGACCTTTTTTCTAAGATGGCCCACTTTATACCCTTGAAAGGAATACCTTTGGCTCAAGTATTAGCCCAGAACTTCCTCAATCACATAGTGAAATTACATGGGTTTCCAACCGTGGCAATATCTGACAGAGGATGTCAGTTTATATCCCAATTCTGGAGGAAATGTTGTGAATTAGCAGGAGTGGAAATTCGCTTATCCACCAGTCACCATCCACAGACCGACGGACAGACGGAATGCACGAACCAAACCCTGGAGCAATACCTTCGATGTCTGCTGTACCAAACAAATCATGCTTGGTTGGAGATCTTATGGATGGCAGAATATGCATGCAACAATTCTACACACGCCTCTACTCAACTGACTCCTTTTTATAATTTATACGGACGGAACCCACGAACTTCGAAATACGATCCACCAGAAGCAGTTGAAATGCCGGCGGTCAAGATCTTGCATGAACAGATCACCCAGGCCACCAAGGAAGCAGTGAGACATTTACAGATTGCTAAAGAAACACAAAAAAGGTATGCAGATCAACACCGAGAAAAGGCCCCAAACTACCAGATCGGAGATTCGGTGTGACTAGCGTCGAAACATGTAGCATTAAGAGGTCCAAGGAAATTCCAACCTAATTTCTTAGGTCCATTTCCAATCGAAGCAATAATCTCCCCAGTTGCTATGAAACTAACTTTACCACCCCACATGCGCTTACATCCGGTGTTCCATGTTTCACTGCTAAAACCAATGCACCCGGATACACGAGTAGCAACACCCCCAGCTCCAATTGTAGTAGAAGGTGATGAACCAGAATATGAAGTCAAAAGGATTCTGGACTCTAAAATAACCAAGGGATCCCTATACTATCTAATAGACTGGAAAGGGTATGGGCCACAGGATAGGTCATGGGAGCAAGTGAAAACATTCATGCCCCCCGGCTATTGCGTAAATTCCATCAGGATAAACCCACCAAACCTGGACCAGGGAGAACACCCTTGGGTGGGGCCTTAAGAGGGAGGACTGTCATGGGTACCAGCATGGGAACACAAACATGTGGGATAAGTCCTGTAACACAAGCTGGGGATAGATGGGTGAGGGCCTGGCAAGCAAAACATGCACTGAGAAACTGTTGGTAGGAAAACACTCTTTGGGGCTTGTTTTTTCCCATCCACTTCCTGTACCCTCAACATGGCTGCTTAGGGACATCCAGGAAATGTGAGAACTGTAAGGCACGCTCTAGTATTTGGGTGTGGCTGCCTATATAAGCCACACCCAAGATTTGGTCCATGCTTCGTGTGCCTTCTGTTGCCTCGTGCACACGTTCACTGCCGCTTGGATACCTACCTGTTTTCAGCCGCCCTGCAGCTTGCAGCGAACCTACCAGTTTCCTCTCTCATCGCTCGGATATTCTGGGATCATCGTCAGCTGTTTTTTCTTCGCGATCAGGTGGATCTCTGCTCTGCCGCGTGTCCGGAACCGATCTTCAGTCCTCCAGCGCTCCGGACCCGCTCTGCAGTTCTTCCGAGTGTCGGATAAACCCTATGGAAGAAAGAAGAGAACAAAAGTCAGTGCAAGTAAGCGCATGCATGCAAAATAAAACATCAGTCTCCCGCGCAATCACAAAACTTACCTTTTGAGTTGTGGCTAGCGGAACTATTCTCTCTACTCCTGCAACCAGCTAGCAGACCGATAAGAAACCTGTGAAAGTCAATAAACAAAAGACAAAGACAATGCGCAATCCAGTGAAGCAACTGGTTGAACTTGCCACGCACAGTTGGACATACCTGTGGGCTCGTCTTTCATTGAACTTACGGACATACATAGTGATGTGTGAACTCCGGAAAGTGCACCTTGCACACTCAACTGCCTGCAATTGGCTCTAAATCCCAGACTTCAGCACCCCTGCAGATGCAGGATGGAGAGCGCACAACTCTAATACAAAAGGTGAGTCACACCCCAGTAAAGGTAGACACTCCACAGGGACACAGGGAGGGCGGAGGGAGGTTTAGAAGTCTATTCACCAACCCCTCTCTAAACATCTATTCTCTTGGCAGGTCTGCTTCCCAGTCCCGGGGTTACGCGAGGAAGGATCCGGAGGACTCCATTGCTCCCGCAGGGACTCAGGTGAGCATGACAGTTTCACAGGTTTAAAATAAGCAAATAACTTAGCTAAACAGACAAAATCAGAAATCAGTTTTAATGCTAAGGTACAAAGGCACATAACAGGTATGATATGAAAGTGAAAGGGTGACTCTTGATAGTGACAGTATGGGATTCTTTGTAGGAGAAGAAAATCGGATTTTTTAAGGAAAGCAGTTACATGGGCGAAATCGGTTTTAAAAGGAAAATGACAGGTTCTAGTGGAACTATTTTTTTAGTGGCTAGATTATTAAAGAAAGACATTGCCCATGAAAAAAGGTTCATTTGCAATGTTAACCCATTCACGCCGTGTTCCTCTTTATATGGGAATTCATTCATGTATTCCAAATAGTACTAAGGATTTATATAGCGAACTGAAATGATTGGGAAAGAATGGCGCTAACACATGGAGATTAACACCGATTTTCCTAAGGACAGGATACACAGAGGATTCTGACCATTTTAAGTAGTTGCTGGGATACTTATATGATTTCTTATAGGGTTTCTTATGGGGTTGGACAAATTACAAGGTACCAAAGCAATGGATGCAGCTTGGTTACTCGGGAAGGGTGATACTTACAAAGAGCACTTGAATGGGGTAGTTTGAAAAGCCAGCCAGATCTTTGGACAATAGAACATGGGTCTGGTCACTGCGCAGCGGCGGCTCTCCTCTAGAAACACAGCGAGGCAACCGGGGTCTGCTCTCAGTGGACAGCAGGATGCATCCGCTGGGAAAAGCAGGTAGCTGGGCAAAGCAGGTCTGATTACTGGAAAACCCCAAAAGGGTTCAGCAGCCTTTCCCCCTTTCTCCCTGGATTATTGTGATTTTTGTAGGTTTTAATTCTGGATAGTGGTTCTGCCTGGATAGGAGGTACTGCGTGGATCAGGATTAGCTACCCTTGGCCTGGCACTGGAGCCTGGAATCTTGCAGGGTGAATGTGGAATGCCTGGATATCTGGTTTTTGCGGATTGGATTTTGAATGCTGGATTTTTTTGAATGTCCTGAATTTTGAATATCTGCTCCTTATATAGGCAGGGTGACATCAGAGGATTTTTACCATTTGGGCAGAACTCAGCTGGACATACCTCTAAAACCAGATAAGTCAGGCTGCAAATGTTGCCACCTCTCTGTAAGCAGAAGCAAGTGATTTAGTTTTAGTGTGTGTGTTTTTATGAGGTGCTTTGTTATACCACAGTTACTTTTTCCAAAACCAGTTATGAAACAAAACCCTCATATTTATAAACGTCACCCGTATACAAATTAGATAGGCAAATACTATATTTCACATGGAGCATGTTATTGCAAACCCCAAGTTTGTACAATGCTGTTTAGTCCTTCTGGCAACTATTTACAATTTCTGTGGCAAATATTTCCCCTAAAAATCTACAAATAGGTACACTAAAGCTTATTAATGTCGGGCATATTTTCAACAAGTTTCATAACTGTACCATGTACGCTTCCCCCAGAAATGACACTTTACTGGTGTTTGCATCCCCCACATGCTAGGAAGATCCACATTGTCTTATTTTCATGGCGCAAAAATGATATTCAAGCTGTCAACATTTTACATTAGTGCTTCTTTAGATTACTGACATACATTGTATTTTACTGGAAGCAAACTGTGTACTGTTGAAAAGATGGAAATAGCACCAGTGCAAAATAATTCTAAACACAGAACATTTTCTCTTTCAGTAGGAAGTCTTGAGCTGGCAGCATAGCAGCGCTGAGCCAGGATGCTTTTGAATTCTTCTTTTTGGTGAACATGAAGAAAATAACTCCAGCCATTCTCAGGGTGTTCTATGTTCCATCTCGCCCCATATGTGCTCCCCAGAGCCAGTGCAGCCATTACTTTTGGTAACTGCTAAAAATGCAGTTTTGATGCAAGGGAATAGGTGTTTAGCAGAGCCAGTGAAGCCATTCATCTTGTAACTGCTAAAAATGCAGTTTGGTGGTGCAGGAGAGGAGTTCTGCTGGGCTGGTAAATGTACCCCACAGGTTTAAATATAAATAATATTACCTTATGTCAGGGAAGAGGACTATGTGAACATTAGCTTGTTTGGGTTAAGAGTCCATTGAGGCTGTTGAAGAAAGGTTTAGTACATGGGTGGTATAAGGGTTGCATTGCCACTGTAAATCCAATCTGGCACTGCGGAAGTGGCAATGTACAATGCAGGTTTGCACTCTTGTTAAGCTCTGTAAAGAATTATATTTGACAGAGAGGGCCAAAGAGGCTATTAATGGGGGCCATTGCCGGGGAGATGAGGGTGTACACAAGTTGGGAGCCTGGTATTGCCAGAGAGCCCAAGTCTCCCAGAATTCAATTGGTTATTCTGGGTTGGCTGTATGTTGGATTCAGCTCCACCACATTTGAATGGATAGAATGGCACACAATCAAATTGTGAAGAATTACAAATAATAATTTTGCCTTCATTGGATGTAACTCAGCATTTTCTGTGTGCCGGATTTTAAAAGGAACATTTTCTGAAATAAAATGCCACAGGATCAGCCTGAATAAATGAAAAAAACTCTCAGGACTCGCTTCCATTGACCAGCAACCTCCTGACCCCCTATTGTAAAGTCTGACCACAAATCTCAAAGAAGAAGTAATCCCATTAAAATAATTGCAGTGTAACAAGTTTCCATGCACGCGAAGAATTCTCCTAGACACCTGTGCGCAACCTGAAATCCCAAATTAGAGTGAGTACTGGCAGGTTAAAGTCAGTCCTTGATCTGTCTAAGAAATGCCTCTGATCATGTTACTTGCAAGGACCTTCACCCACATCAGTTTCCTGAGGATGAATATATTTGTATTAAATAATGGCTGTAGTTGGGGTCTGGGGGTGGAGAGAAAGTTAATTGGAGAAGATATGCCCCCTTATACATCTGGCACGGACAGGAGAAAGTTTGGGAAAACGTAGCACTGAAACAGTTAAATCGTTTACTCAGGGAAGTTTCTCCACGGCTCAAAGAGACCAGGTCTCTTTATCATGGAGACATAATATAAATATCACGTTTTGTCTCATATAACAATATGTGCTATATTCCACCCTGTTCTAAGCACTGTCATGTTAGGACACAGGAGAACTACTCAAATCGCTGTGACTTCCATGGGCTCTCGCTGAATGGTTCTCGCTGGGTGCCTGTGCTGTTGCGCGGTGGAGGGCGGAGGGGCAGATAGTGTACCTAGTGCTTCTTGCTCTTGCTTCTGGACGATGTGGGTAGAACGTGGGTCTTGATAAAGATCATATCACCAAGGAAAAAGGACACTGTTTATTAATTTAGAGAGCTGCCCTATGATAATTGTATTGCTCTCATCTGGGACTGCTTTGGTAACACTGACCATTATTTTAAGGCTTTTTTTTAAATTAAGAATACACCTTACCTACAAGGAACAGGCTCTATTAAAACCAATATTTTATATGTATAATGTTCAAACAATAGCTAAATAGAAGAATGCCACCAGAATAATGTTTATTTTTAATAATATTTTTATCCATTGTTATTCCAGGCAAAGGCACATATTTCTTGCCGTTTGAAGGATGAAGGGATATGCAAGTAATTTAGAATACTCCCAGTGATATTAGCAGCAAGGGGATCAGCCCACTGAGCTCTCTATTTTTCCCCAACTTTCTCTGCTTTTGATATGGGCTGTGTTGTGCAACTATCACTGTCTCCAACCAACGGTAAAATAGAGCAGCCTGCAGGGGCTGCTATGGGAGAAAGGGCTGCACTGATGGAAGGCTGTGAGGCACCATGGGCTGGGCGCCATTAGGCATCCGACTGTGTCTCAGCACCATGGGCTATCACCGTGCTCCACCATGCCTGAAGACGTCTCTGTGTAGAAGACACCATCACACAGAGATCAACCAAATCTGCCCCATCCACCAAGGAACTGACCTGTACTGTGTCTTTTCTCCCATCACCCCTTCACCTGAATCCGCAAACCCATCCAGGCTGGAGATGCCCATTGTTTCAAAGTTTCAAAGTTTATTAGATATACTTTTAGCCAGTTGACTTTGTATAACACAAGGACATTACATAAGATTAATTTTCAACATTAAAAGGGTTATAGACATAAATCATTCATAAATCTATTCAAGACACTTTAAAATCACTACAATCTTTAGATAAAATACAACCATAAAATAAATAAGATTAATATTAGTACCCATCATAAATATTCACCACAGCGCCTTAATTTCATTCTGATTGATCGTGTTGTTATAAGATTTCATATATTTGTAATGCAAATTGTTAGGGAGAATTCTCAAGAATGTGCTAATTTCCCTTACCTTTTGAGACACCCAGCAACATTGCTGGATTTCTAGGATTTGAATTTTTACCTGGAAAGAGTGTAAGCCTTTTTTCCTACTCTTTCATGTATTTTGATGTGTGTTTTGCTCTTGTGTTCTTTGGATGTGGAGTTTTAAAACAACTCCATAGGCATCATCGTACCTTCAGTGCAGTGGCACAGGGATGTCTTTCAGACTTCCCAAGGTTTAGATGCCTTCTCTGGGACTGACTACTGTCTCCCAGAACATGTAAAGTTAAATTGACTTTGTCTTTTTAAATTTACAGACCCAGCCCACACTATCTTACTTTAGAGTGCTGGAGGGGTTGCCTAGCATCCCCTGAGTCTAAAAACTCATGTAACAGTCAAATGTTACCCTTTCCCTCTGGAAATGGCTGGAGGCAGTGTCTAAAACAAACTACCATGATTTTTCCCGACCGCGAACACCGGTAGCAAAAAATCGAGTCAGCCATGTTTTTTAATACGGTGCCCCAGACCTATCTGTGAAAACAGTCCTCCGGTCATCTTTTTATGCCGTTTCTTTTTGGAAAGGTCCTTCTTGTGTTTAACTCTGCGCACCAAATCAAGTTTGGTCCCTTTGTTCGTCGTCCTTTTGAGGGCTTCAGTGCTGTAGCCCTCCTCTGGCGCCTGAGTGTCTGGGGTGGACAGGATGTGAGGGAGGTGCCCGAAGCTCCCTGTGCTTAGTCTCCTATGAGATCTGAATGCACTCCGGCGTGATTAGCCGGCTGGCTGTCCGGCAAGGACAGCCACCCTGCTATGTGAGTGATAGCCAGGCTGGAATGAATGGGGGAAACTGTTTAAAAGCAGGCCTCTGGGACTTGGAAAGCAGAGTGGACCACTGGAATGAAAGAACAGAAGACGAGCTGAAGGAAAAGGACTGCTGCAACTCCTGGATGACTGGTGAAGCCCTGCTGGAGGTCCGAATTGCCTGAAACTCCATCGACAGAGAAGCCCTTCAAGGTTAACTTCTTCCCTTGAGTTTGGTGGGAACAACCAACTCGCAAAACACCTGGACACTGTCTCCATACTGGCCAAATTTTCTTCAGAGTGCTGTTGAAAACTGTATAGCCAGTGAGAAGGATACCAGATTGTGTTCTTTAAGGCACTCACACTTTAAACCAATGTTTTGCCAAGCTTGTGGCCTCTTCCCTGGGCAGTGCAGGAACCTCCTGATGTCCTCCTTCTTGTCACCATGACTGAAGTGCAGGAACAGCGAAATCTGCAGTACTGCCAGGAACAACTGAATCAGCTACAGCTTTTCTTCATCATTAAGTACTGTGCAAACACGGCGTGGAAATCCTTCCAGCCACAGTGAAAGTTTGTGAAACTTTCCCAACTTTGATGGCTTGTCCTTCCCTAAACCGACATTTAACTTTTTGTCTGACCAACTACTTCTAAAAACTGTGGCAAAAACTTAACCGTTTACTACCAGAACTGTGCATTCTTATCTAAGACTCTGAGCCATTGACTTTGGCCCAGGCCTATTGAATTGAATTGCTGGTTGTAGTGAACTGAAACTATTTGCCCTACCTCTTAATGTATTGGTGCTTTTGATTCTTTTAACCTTGTGTTTTTACCCCTTTTTAAAGTAACTGAAGTGCCATTTTGCTCCCACTTGAGGGGAGCTGAACTTGTTCAGAAACTGATTGGTTGTGTATTGTAGTGTATTAGATTGTGATATTGAGCTGCTCTTACTAGTGGAATGTTTTCCAACTGATAGTGTAAATAAATGTATATTCTTTTACCAAAAAACCTTGAGTAAGTGTTTGTTTGAATCACTGTGATTGCTCGTCCTTTGTGTAACCTGTGGTGCTGCTCACTTTACTCTTGAGATAAGTCTGGCTGCTCAGCCATCACTACCACTTTACTGTGTAGTAAAGGCTTGTACCAAAGGTGAAATTGCACTTACACTTGTAGTCTTAATTATGTGTAGTGTTCCCAAAGGGTACTGCATGTGATTCTGCCTAACACATATCATTCAAACTTTCACAACTCATGAGCAAGTGGTAAAGTGACTCAGTTGTATTGTTTCCACATAATCGGCACATCCGCATATCATGTAATAGAGCCAACCTCTTGCCCTTTGTATCCAGCGCCTCTGAGATATTACATTTCAATAGTAGGTAAGTACAAAATGTTTGTACACTCGGATGAGCGTTAATATACTTTGGTGTAATACATTGGGTAATCCTTTCTTGACAATATGGGGCACTTTGCACCTTTGTCGCCAAGTTAATGAGATTTTGTTCAAACCCACTTTCTTTCTATTTACGTTTCAAGTGGTAGTTCACTCCATTTGCAGTCTGCCTTGTATTCGTTAACATACCAGTCCATTTCATATGAAGGTTTTTCAATATGCCCATAGTACCAACTGGTATGTTGCCTTCAGACCTCAGAAATGCCTTTACATAAGGAACTATTATCGAATCTGTTTCGAGTTTACATATATGTTCAAAGAACAATAACATTTTAGCTTCAAAGATCTCTAATTGTTTAACAAATTTGTGACCCCATATTGCTATTGCATATATTAAAGTCGCTCTTATTTTTGCAATATAGATAGTAAGCACAGCCGATACCAAATAGCCACTATTCAGAACTATAAAAATACGTAATGCATTTACCGATGCAAGACATCGTGCTTTCATTGAAGACCATTGAGAGTTCCATTGTAACTTTTCATCAACCTCATTCCAAGGTATTTGTATGTTCTTACTTGTTCGACTCTCATGTTATTTAATGTCCATACATATCTTTTTGGTCTGCGTTTTTTTAAAAGACCATCACTTTACTTTTTGCAATGTTAATAGTTAGACCATTCACCTGACAGAAAGCCACCCGATGATCGCATTATTAATCTTTACAGGATTAGCATTTCATAAACTGAAGGCTGCTTTCAGATCTGCTAAATAGAGATTAAATAACACTGCTGCTACCATGCACCCTTGCTTAACTCCACTACGCGTCCATAGATGCTGAGAGTATACCCATTGCATTTATGCGAATACGCACATTAGTATCAGTATGTAATAACATGAGCATTCGCAAAAGGCCTTTGGGGATACCCCAAGCACTAGATTTCTACCATAATCGATTTCTCAGCACCATATGGAAGGCTGCGGAGAAATCGATGTATGCACAGTATACATCTAAGCTCAGTTTTTCCCAGGAGTGCTCCACTGCAGTTGTCAATAGCAATAGGGTATGCAAGGTGCTAGACTGCTCTCTAAACGCAATTTCATTAGGTGGCAAGATTTTCTCAGCCTCTATCCACACATTCAATTCTTGTAACAGAACACGTGAAAATATCTTCGATGAGTCATCAAGCATCGATAACATGCGTTAATTGCCAGGACAATCCCAAGCTCCTTTTTTGTTTACTGTGAGGATATGGCTAGACTTTCAAGATTTCGGTATTACGGCAGTTTCACCCATTTATTTAAACAATAGGTAGAGCGCAGCAGCCCAGAGTTCAGGTTGCTTTTTCATGAGGAGATTGCATACCCCGTCAGGACCTGCAGCACGGGATTTTTTGAGATTTTGTATTATCACCGTTATGTCTAGAATTGAGTCTTATAGGCCCAGTTTTCCTTGGGTAGAGGGAAAATCACGTCACTTGGGTCTTCTCTACACAGTGTAGCATGTATGTGATTACCCCATTGCTCCTCAGTGATACAATTTATTGTTAATTCCTGTTTCTTGTTGTTCTGTAATAATTGCCATATTCCAATTGAGTTGCCAGTGAGTGCTAAATTATCAATCTTTTTCCACAGTTTATCCCCACAATCTATTTTATGATTTTTTAACCATTTCTGGTAATTTTATTGTTGTGGTTCTAATAAGGATGGCTACTAAGGTAGACATACCCCTATATTCTTTTTGTGTAGTTATCCTCCTAATTTCATTATGCCCATTGTGGACCACCACACAACCCACCATCTACACCATGAGTCCACCTATACTTCATCAATTGAGGCCAGGGCATAATGCAGTCTCCCACATGGTGCATGAGGCAGGTAGGTAGGCCATGCTCCGGCATCACAGGCACTTCTCATACATGAGGGGACACCAGACCCATCCCACCTGCGGCACCCATACCACCTGACCCTTAGGCTGACTGACATGGCCCTGTGTGGCAGAACATTTTTGCAAGAAAATCAGCCATCCTCGTTAACAGACTCCTTTATTCCCCCACTATCTTTGCCATATTTACACACTCCTTGGGACTTTTTGCATTCACCTCCTTCAAACATCTACCCCTAGCTAATGTTAAAGCCCCCTGTAATCACAAGTTTTTTTGTCTGTCACAACCGTTCTTGGATTTTGGGATTAGATGTGTGCATCATTAGTTGATCACGGATATATTCGTCCTCCATCCCCGTGAATTCACACTAAGACAATAACCCTCTGAGGTCTGCCACAATCTCCTCCACGGACTCACCAATCACTTACTTCCTCAAAAAGAACATATACCTTTCCAAAACAATATTTACCTATTTTCCGTACTGAGGCTCCAATTCCCTCATCGCTTTCCCACATAACCCATCACCATCCGCACTCGCTCCATCCTCACCATCCTCCCTTTGACTATCCGGGAGTTTTTTGATTACTCCTGCTGCTTCCACCCCCACACAACACATGAGAGTAAACAATCTCCTCTCATGTGAGAATCTCTTGAATCCGGATGCTACAAAGTAAAACGTGAAGGAATCTTTCCAGTCCTCCCATCAAACTGGTGGTTCCCGTGGTGGGGCAAAAGATTTGGGAGGCGGATCTAGATTCTGCATGGTTAATATTGCAAGAAACAATAAAGGTACCCCACCCCCCAACCCGGGAAGGATGGACAACTGCAAATAAATATATAAATAGTAATATACAAATATGGTGACACTACCCCCCAATCCCAGAATGCTAATATTAATAATATATTATCCAAGGCCCAGGAGATAAGATAATATACAGCACACTTAAAAAGCACCAGTACAAGTGTGCCCACCCTACACCCATGTACAATAATGTAATACAGTGAAATTCACACTGAACAAAACCGAACAATTAAATTCTTCCTAAATGACACTTCCCACTAGTAAATCCTATGCAGTGTGCAAACCACTGCAAACTCAACTGGACGTTGGCTCTGATGAAATACATGAAGAGAGAGAAGAAAGAAAAATATATATATAACCTGTACAAAAAAACATAAAGCAACCGTAGTATATGAAATACTATGTCCATAAAACTTCATCTACTATGAAAGGTTAACCACAGTTTTGCAGGACCAAAAAAAAACGTTTCATGGATTATTTTGCGTCCAAAAATGAAGGTATTCCTTCTGACATTTATATTAATCGAAATGCCTCATGAAAGCACAATTGATGACCCACCGTACGGAATGAGTGCACAGCGTCAGTCGTCAGTCAACTTCAATATGTTGAAATCAAATGTTTATGTGAAGTTTTCTCTCCAGTTGTGTACCCCCAACATTTTGCTGCTGTTTAAACACTGTAGTCTGACTTCTGAGCTTGCCAATGGAGCACAGCCTTCAGCTGCACTCCCCTCGGCTTTTGGCTCACTTTATTATGGGGAAACTGACATGCTGTCAAAGACAGTCAGATACTGGGAGACTTTGTTTCCCTTAGTCCCTGTCAATGTTGCAACGTTTCTGCAGCATGTTGCAAGTGCACAATGTACCTTACAGTACAGTGCACTTGGATCTCACTTTCATTTCTAAAGGCCCTAGACACCCTCAAAGGATTTTTTGGAGAAGTGCGGATGTGCCTTGGACAGGGCTGGTGGCAACTTGTCTTTTCATATATTTTTAACCCTTTCTTACCATGCAAACCGCGCTTACCGCGTTTGGCACAGAAAGGTGGCATGGCTCCAAAATGGCCATGCCAAAAGGTTTGTTGTCCTGTCCTTTGGTCATCTTGCTCCTTCACCTTCCCCAGGTCAAGCCGACTTGGGTCAGTCCTTATTTGGGCATGCATTCTCCCACGAAACGCCAAGCTTTCGCATGCTTCTGCATGTCTTGTGTGTGTGCCCCCAGGATGTGGGCTGGACTGTCTGATTACAATACACATCCTGGGTGCCAGAGAGTCTGGTGTGCTTTGAATGACTGGGATCACTGTGGTCTGTGATTGGTCCACGTATGGTGTGCCTGTATGTCAGCAGATCTCCCATTGGGTCCTCTTTGGTTTGGCACAAAGGAGAATCTGGATAAGAGAAGGCTCCAAACACCCATACCAGGTCAATCTCTTGAGTTCTCACTGAACGAAGGATAGGATCCAAGTATCCTGAAACCAAGAAGCTGGGTTGAGGAACCGCTGGTGACCCACTGGAAGGTTTGGCACCCTGAGCCTGCTGTTGTGTCGCTGGACCCCTCTACATCTGATCGAACTAGAAGGTCTGCAAAGGCGCTTCATCCCATTGGAATAGTGGGACTAACTATTCTCGGCACCTTCATCAAACCCTGCAAGTAAGCCTTTTTGGAAGTTTCCCTGGGCCAACCAGTGGACTGACAAGCTTGTGCAGGACATTTGCTCTGACATCGCCAGCATTTCGAGCAGACCCTTGAAACTTCATACATCGCAAGCTATTTGTTCACGGCACACTCACACCAAATTTCGAACACTTGGCATTCCCAGGTTTGAAGTAAAGAGAGAGCGCCCAAACCCGAGTGCACGCGGTTTCTATGTCGCCCAGTCGCGGTGACAAACTTTGCAGGTGCCTTGCTGCTCTGCTCCCCTATGCCCTGAAGCCTGCTACAGTGAAAGTGGTCTGATCCATCGACCAGGAGCGGAGAAATCAACACTGTCCCGTTTGGGATTCAGTGCTGTAATTTTGCAGCTGAAAGCCGCAGAGCCGTACAATTGCTGCATTTGAATCTGCAACCGAAGTGGACTCGACTGCTGAAGTTTGGTTCGGAGTGTGCCAGGGGTCGGTGAGTAATTGCATCCCTTACCGGTGGCCCCTAGCGTATCCATACATTTTTATGCACTAGTGGCCCCTGAGGTTGCCTCTCCTTTCCACAGATAGCCTGAGCTATCTAACTATTCCCATTTCCCAACTCCTGGAACCTGTTTAGCCCTCTCAGGGAGACCCTCCACGAATAGTGGGAACTTATTCTGCATCAGCTCACCCACCTTTCTGAGCTGCTACAGACCCTACAAGAGACCCTGTTTTCCCCCATCTGCACTACCGCGTGCGCCAGCATTGCAAGTACATTTGAGCAATAGGCTCCCCTCTTCTTAGGGACTGGACTGCCTTTCTGTTAGGATTGTGATTACTGCAGAACTGCCTAAAGATAATTTGCACTGCCTGTTTCCTTCCTTTGCAGTTTGTGCACCCATTCTGTGTGTTTAACACTTTACGTCACTTGGTCTTGTATATATGTATTTTAGTAGGATTGTGTTGGTTCAAAAGGGTTACTGTTGATTATTACTCTGTGTTGAACTTCAAAGGCCTTGAATAAATGTACTTATATTTTTAATATAGATACACCTGTCTGGGAGTGAGTTGTAGTGTCCTTTACTCTGTGTGCTAATTGAGGTCTTTCAGTCACTCTCACCTCTCCTGAGACCTAGTCTTGACCGCCGCCAATGCTACCTTAATTGGTCTGGCTTGTCCAGAAGGTTACCCTGTTCCAACAAACTAGGCTGGCCTCCTGAACCTCTATCCACCAGGTCAGAGTTCAGAAATCCAGCACAAGGGTGTTAACAGAAATCCTCTACATACAGGGCGCTGGGGGTCAAGAGGCCCTCCCATCTCCAACACGCACCCTGGACCCCTGTACGAGCCCTGATAGTGCTGGTGAATAAGGATTCAGCTTCCTCTGTCAGGAGCTGGTTTCTTCTTATTATCTATGGATTTCCTTTTTTATTTTTACCTGGTGCCCGACCCGAGCCCCGTTAAAATGCACTCCCCCAGCAGGACTTGTTAATCCTATGTGCACCAAGGGCAGCCCCGATAGAAATGCACTGCCCCGAGCTGGCATGTCCAGCAGATGACTTGCACACCCAAAGAGCACACTACTTTTTGGACTAACCCTCCAGCTCCACTGGCCGACGGCACTATCAATTGTTAAACGCAACACAGCTGACAAGGCGCGAGCCTTACTCAGATGGGCCCATACCATCCGGACAGCGTCCCCTTCCATCGGCGCCTGGATACCACCGCTGGATGCCGCACAGGGTCTTCCTGGGAACCGGATCCACCTCGCCACTTATAATGTGGTAAGTAATAAAGTTACGCCACGTATTAAAGATGAATACAGGGTTGTTTGATAACAAAATCCAATTAGGTCTATACATCAGCAAGCCCAGCTCCGCTATGGCAGTTGAAGCCAACTGTCAAGTGTTAGAATCAGTGGGCACGTGCTGGCATTCCAAAGAGAACGTTTGACAAAGGGAAACCACGATTCTTTAATTATCGAGTCTTTTCTTTTTCTTCTTTGCCTTAACATAGGGTCTCCATGGTTCCTGAAAGCCAGATCTGTAACAGATTATACCAATGTGGTTCTGTGTGCTTGGCTCAAGTGGCATCAAGTGCTATATATCCTGTGTGTTTTCATTCACCAAGAGGTGTAAAGAAATAGGATGTATGGAGCGTCCTCAGGTAAGGAATTCATTCTGTTGATTGTACATTAAGATGCATTGATGTACATTACTGTTGTGATGCACACACACCTTGTTACCAGGTCTACTGTTGCTGTAGCCCCACCATAATGCAGGGCTGTATACTGTTCTGCAGGATCATAGAATCATGAGTTGACCCTAGGACGCGTGCACATACACAGGAGATCCGTAGGCCTGTGTCACAGACCATATGCCTGTTGGTACTCTACTGCACACATCTCTTACAGAAGACTTGCTCTTTGGACTTAGGTTGTACCAAGCCTAAGGGTGGGCATTCTTGGACCCAAGCACATTGGGAAGCTGGCAATGCCATAAGTGTGGCTTAAATGGAATGTATAGCAGTTAGGTTTCTAGGAATACATATGTGCTGCTCTGAGCACTGAATCGTGGCGCAAAGACCAGTGTAAGCATTTTTGGGAAGCATGAATGGGTAATGCCATGCGCAAGTGCCACAGGACACTGGAATTCGCTACTTATATGGACCAGCAAAATAATGAGCAGCTTCAGCATGGGATTTATTGCCATTTTGATCCCTCAGTTGGGTTGAGGCCATTCTGGATATCATCCAAGATTGAGTGACTGTTGCCATGTCCAGCTGGTTGTTGTCCAGTACCTTCTAGCCACTCAAATTGATGGGAGATAACATGGGCCTGTAATCCCACGGTGCTACCCTCGTCTGATAATAATGCTTCTGTGATGCCTGCTGGACTGATTGATGGGATGGCTGCCTGGTGTTCATGCAACTAGGTGGCTGTAATCAGTATTGGACTTTGCCTTGGTGACATGCAGTGTGCTGGTACTTCCACCATGGGCCTGTCTGGCACTGAATGTGGCCATTTTGGGAATTTTATAATGTACCATTTTTGGGAGGGGCCTTTAATCACCTTAACCCAAAACAGGCCCACCACTTAAGAAGCGAGTACACGGTTGCACATAAAGCAAGTTTACTGTACAAAGCTCCGGGGAGCGGTTAGATGGTGTTGTAGGACCAAACTAACCCAGGTTTCAACAATAGAACATCAGTTGGCATATTATATACTTTTTGCAACAGTTTAAAACACTCCCAGATATTTTTTACAATCCACCCCCCAAATATGATTGGACAAACCCTCTTCAATGGAATCCAATATTTTCCCAATTTTTCCATTTTCATTGGCCAGACTTATCTTGTTTATCATCTTCAGATCCTATTCAAAACACACCTCTTCTTGGGATTCATCCTCAGTAGGTCATGACGTCAGTCCATGGTGAAACATTGGTATTGAAAACACAATTAATTGTTAGCAATAACTGGCATAAGACCTTTAACTTTAAGCATGGTTACGCATGGACCGCTTAAGTATTTTAGCAAATAGGAGAAGGATTGCATAAACAGAATTTTCTATGAACTACAGATTGCGATCTCCATTCCACAGACTCCTGGCACCTCTAAATGACCTTCTCATTTATGCAGCCACATACCACCACTGAGGACCTGGAAAAACATTTAACCTCCGGACCCTGGCCTCAGGCCTCATGTTTATTACCACCAAGCAAATTACTAACCCCCTCAAAAGATTTACATGCAAAGGGTGAGATAACATGTGTCCCTTTGCGGGTCTGTGAACCTTGTCTTGTTCATATGCTGACCTTCTTACTAGGTAACTCATTCTCCTTTCCGCCAAGAATGTCCCTGCTACTTAGAATTCATCTGTAACAGCTACCCATGGAGCAAAGAACACCACTGTGTTAGTGTTGCATTTCCAGTTTTAATATTGTATCCATCTACATGCATGAAGATAATTAACTCCATTCGACTCATTTGGATTTGTAACACTGCCCTATTTTGCTGCCATATCCCCATCATCAATATGGTGTGCGCAACATGAATCCCTTGTAATAATTGTGACCCTCCTTGACCATTCTAACACCATTGCCCAGATGTATGGCCAGTGCTCATTTCACTTGTTATCATTGTTGATGTTCTTCTCCATTGCATCCCACCCATGCCTAAATTGCGCCTGGTTTGAGATGGTGCTAATTTCAGGAGGATTCTACATTCATGTTTTTCACATGCATCATTGTGCACACATGCAGATACTCCATGCGTAAATTCTAACCAATTGCTTGGTCATGTAATCAGAATCAGGATAGTCGGTATGATTTTCAGACTGCATAAATCCTGACCAGTCAGAATTTGGGAAAATAAAGTCTACATAGAGTATACTGCATGTTTTATTGCATGTATGACAATATATGTCTGTGGTATGAACATACAAACATTACATTTCCATATGTTTTTGGCTTTTTGTGCACTCATCAGAATGCAGTCCTTTGAGCAATATAGCCGGCTGACAGCTTGATCTGTATATCTCTCTCCCCATCGAGCTCTACAGTGTGCTGATATCCAGAGATGGTGGCATTTTGGGAACTCCCACCAACTAGCAGGAAGCTCTTCGTGTTTTTTCTCACCTCTACTCTACTCTTCAACTTCAAGCTTCTTCTGGGGTACAGCACATAAATGTAACACACATCAGGTGCCAAGCTAGCCTCCACCCACCACCCTCTTAAGCCCGTCTCCCGGAGACTACTCCTTTCAACTAAACTCTTTCACATCCGGATGCCTACGATCCACCAGAAGTAAGGAGATGTGCAGACTTCAACTCTGCCATTGCAGGACAGAGCTGAAGAGAGGCTTTCTGTGCCTATGCCCCCAGACTCTGGAACCTCCTTCCCATCAACACCAGACTCACCCCCTCTCTTCTACATTTATTTCAGGAAGGTGCTCAAGAGCCTCCTCTTCAAGGATTAGCTCTTCCTTAATATGTGGGTCCATGCAACTGCCACTCCTCATCTAACCTGAGACTGGGTGATCTGTTCACCCGCGTTTACTCTCTTGGTTGCTTGCTGATTCTTCCCTCTTCCCCCGTTCTTTGCTTCCCGCTCCTTTGTACCCTGTCCTTCCCCCTATGACTTGTCAAGAACTCTGTTGCTTCCCGAGGCTGTGTCAGCACTCAATAAATTCCCCAAAAATATTAATAATAATGATAAATCTAAATGTGTACTTTGGGATTCAGAGAGTCCAGGTGCTTTGTGAAACTAGGGCTTTGTTCCAAAGGGGACCAACTGAAAAGGATTTTCGTGAGCAGCGCTTTTATAAATTCTTTGCCTGGTCTTTTCTTTGACTCCTCCATAGCTGATCTTGCCTCAATATCTACGTATTTTTAGACCCTGAAGAGAATTTTAAAACCCTGCAGCTAAGATTAGCTAGCTTCCAGCTGCTATTGTTACTCCCCTTTTTTGGTGATCCCCAGTTCAGTACAGTTAGCTTTCTGCTGCCTCTTGTTTTACATTTGACCTGATTACATTTGCCCACTGTTTACCGTTTCAGTTTTGATTTTTAGCTGGCACTGTACATAGTAACTAAACTCTTAAACTATTTCCATGGGAAGTAATAGTAGGAGAGAAATGGGATGTGAGGAGTTGCACAAGTCCGGTGAGTGTTGTATGGTATTTCTTTACTCATGCTTTGACCACCCATGTCCATCCTAGTCCTTGTGGCCATTCCCACCTTTACTTGTCCCAGCACACCCATAACATGCTGCCCCTGAGCTATCCTCCCGGGCCAACATATGGCAATAAGCCCCAAAGACAGCGGGCCATTACTGCATGAGGTAATGCATATATAGATATTTGCCAGGCACAACAATAATATGCCCACCTGCTAACACCCTTTGCCAGCAGTTGCCACACAGGTAGAATGATGCCAGTGCCTGGAAAAACAAATCCTATACCTAAACAAAAGCCAAAACGGTTGGCTTTGACAATGCCAGTCTTCAATGTATTCCGGATATCCCCCTGTGTTCTGGGGCATAACCACCCTCAAATTATGCACACAATGCAGTGCAGCTGCCAAGAAGCGGCATTGCGTTGAGTGTGATCGTAGCCAACGGTTGCATAGCAGGTCATTCTCTGCTGAAAGCTCTGGTGGTCAATGCCAGTCACAGGAGACCCATTGTGCATTCATTACACCAAAATTAAAAAAACAGAGAGGTGCTAATCTGGCACCTTTTACATGAAAATCACAAACTCCCCCTAAATAAAGGGTGAGCAAATATACAACTCCTCGTGCATGAAATCATGTGACGTGAAAAGGCTTGGGAAACGTGCTAGTCACAATACAATGCCCAGACCCATCCAAAAGGACCTCGCACTGAATAGTCATTATAGCCTTAGTTGTGCTCCTAGAAGAACATGTTCCAATCAGGTGCTGACCCTCTGAGTGTTAATGATGTCCAACTAATAGAGACACTTCACATATGCTAGGCAATGTTTACATTCGTAGCTATGCTAGTAAAGATGTATTGTATTAATATGGGAGGTGGGGATTGAACAGGGATGGGGGCTGTAGAGGCTGACCATCAGGAGGGACGCTGGGATGGCCAGTTCAGCAGATGATGCACCTTACGGGGTGTTAAGAAGGTGGTCCTTGAAGAGAAGGGCCTGGATTTCTTTTCTGAATTACGTGAGGTTGGCGGAGGTGTAGAGGCGGATGTGGATGCTTGTGAGGATCCAGGGTGTGGGGGTGTAGACTGAGAATGTGACATACGCAGTCACAAAATCTCAAGAAGAGGTGCCTGAAACTCACCAAGCTATCCACATAATAGTAATTGTTCCTTTTTGAACCAACCCCATAACTAAACAGGCGACACACAGCTGCCATTTAAAATAAAGCTAACCTCATCAAATTCTTAACTTCTCCATTCTCCACATGCCATCCACAGATAAACAGGGCCTGGCAGTCTGAAAATGAATGCTTGCACTACAGAGGCACTGATAATGGGGGGTCCATGAGACATGGGACCTCAGAACCTATGGCGGGCAAATCGGGGTCCATGTGCCCAACCCATGGTAGTAATTTGGAACCAGGGGCTGGAATTTGTCACAAAGCTCTCCATGACAACAGGTTGCAACTGCAGTGGAATGAGGGTTGTTAATTTCCAAATCACTCAATGTGTGCTTTCATTTTTGACATGTTTTCCCCAAGTGCAAGCTGTCCCCTCTCTAGTTCTATCCCACCTCTATCGCGTGAGAGGCATGTAGCCGGGCATCCCACATCATCAGGTATACCACGCGTAAAGGCTGAAGAACACAGCTAAAGTGCTGCTGCACCTGGAAAGTAGGCGCCACCTCCCCACTGCCCTGGCCTCTCTCCATTGGCTGCCACCAGCCAGTCAGGTGGAGCTTTCTGTCCTGTCTATGACGCCAAGGATATTGCTCACCAAGTTACCCAACATCTGAGCACTCGGGTGCAACACTACACTCCATCGCTCACCCTCTGGACTTCTCAAATGCTGCAACTTATGCCGCCTAGAATGAAGAGGGAGCGATCTGGTGGCTGCGCCTTCTCAGCACTGGCTCCAACCCTATCGAATTCCCTGCCACTATGACCTGCCCCGAAGGAAAATGATGCTCAATTCAGGAGGCTCCCCAAAGGCACACTTCTCTTCTAAGTAGACAAAGGCCCCTGTGCTGGTGATGCAGTTGCGCCTGCAAAAAGATGCTGCTCGTTTGCACTGCCGGCTAAAAAACAAATACAAATCCAATTGCATAACTTCACTAATATTGAGCAGCCTGCAACACAATCTGCTGATTAACCACATATGATACAGCAGCACAGTCTGAAACCTCTGCAGTTGCATTTGTAAAAATCTAGAGACACTACAAGTAAGATATGTAAGGATATCTCTCGTCCTCAGAGCGTATCCACTCTCCGATCAGCCCCCCTTGCAGCGGGCTGGTGATGGCAATTAAACATAAATCAGAGAGACTTGTTATATATTGGTTTCTTTTTAAATGAATGAGTAAAGTTGCAGTTACTTGAGAAAGACAATCCTTACAATCTGGATGAATACAGCATGGCGGTTTTTGCCCTGGTTCCATTGTTTGGCTGTGGCACAAAGCTTAGCAGGGACATCGGCCAGAGACCTGTACCTAGCAAGATTCCAGAGAGACTGCAAACTTGGGACTGCAGTGTTACTGCAATGTGCATCCCCCACTCAAACCCCCTTTCTGTCACTGCACGCATACACTGGTCTTCCCCTTCCTGCATTCACCACATCCCCTTTACTCAAAGGTGCTGAATTTATGAGAACTCCACCTTCCATCTTTTCTGATCTTTCATTCATTGTGAAGAACTGCCTTCAACGTCCTACATGCAGTGTTGAAGTATCACTCTGATACAGAAGTGTTGCCTCAAAATTTGGTGAGTTTTGGCCATAGTCTGTTTTTTTTTATTAATACAAGCACCTTCTTGCCTTGCCCAAGACAAGCCCTTCCCTGACTGGCAGAAGACCCAGTAGGCCACTGAGCATCACACCTGAGCATGACATGTCAGGCTTCTCTCAGCCTACCAACCACAAACTAAGCTTGGTAAAATGGGTGACTGGGGCACTCACATTTCAAGCAGCCCTTTCCCTGAACCAAATGTGCTTGCCCTCCATAACCTTTAGCATGTAGTTTATTGTAATTGAGTGGAGTTTCCCCACTGGCCTCTTCTTTCATCTGTCAACTCGTAGATGCTGGTTTAGTTGCACAGGGAACGCAAAGTATCGAGGCTTGACACTGGCAATATGAGCTAGCAAAATGGCGCCGGCCTGCAAGAGGACAGTGGTAGGAGGGCGGGGTCGCAGGTTGTTTTTCCTTGTAATGAATACTCCCACCTTCCTGCAACTAACTGACTATCCTCTAAGACCTCCTACTACCTTGGACCCCCCCCCCAGAAAGCCACCACAGGCATAGCCATGAACGCCAACAAAACTATGATTAAGCGCTCCTCTTTAGCCCCATCACACTCACACTCAGCGGCTAACCAGACCCAAATCACTGTAGTCTATCAGATCTTGGGCGGCCCGGTACGATAACATGCTCCCAGGTTTCTCTGCCAAACCCATAGAAAGCCGATTGGCACACAGGAACTAGGTACTCTCGACCTGCACCCATAACCACCACACGTTTCACTTTTGCCTCTCCCATTGTCCCGCTAATGCCCCACATTTCTTTCATAGCCATGCACAGCGAGGCCGCCAGAGGGGCACTTTACAAGAACACATTACATTTATTTTTAGGGTCCTCTTGTTGAAAATCACCACTCACCTATCCAGTCTCTACGAATGGCCTTGATGTGGTCAACTTTTGGTAGCATTCACTGCACAGGACACCCTTTACTGGGCCTTGCTTAATGCGAACCTTGCCTACCAGACAGAAGTGTTGATTCTGAAATGAATGAATGAATGAATGAATGAATGAATGAATGAATGGCAAAGGGAGGAGAATTCCTGGGAGTAGCTCAGAGATGCCTGTGAGGAGGTGGTCAATCAAGGATTCAAATTGTGCACTTTAAAAAAGAGCCTGTACCCAACTCCAGTGGGTCTTTGTTCTGCCAGCCCCAGCAAGTGCAAATGCCCATAGACGGCACTAGTGGCTTCAGCGCTCATCATTACTCTCATGCTCTTCTTCGTGCCATTCCTTTTATTAAAGATATAGGAAAGAATATTAGTGTCAGTGTAAATTGGATGGTCGGTTTCTATTTTACAATAGGATTGGGAATTAAAAGGGGTTAATGTCATACCCTGATTGAAAGGGGGATACCTTGTTCCTCCTAGTAAGTCTCCTTGCCTCCCACAAAGGTTGTCTCCCCCCACATGGTCCTCGCTCAGGCAGCCTTTCCCAGGAAAAGAGTGATGATATCGTCAGACTCATCACACTCCATAATCTACCTGTCTACTTTCTAGAATCCAGACAACTCCCTTCAATTGATAAACACCCCCAGGCCCCATCCTGAGTTCTATTTCTACCTTCTCGGGGGAAGAAATGACATTTCTTGACACGACTTAAAATGTTATCTCATTGTAATCACTTCAAGACTGATGAGCATCCAAACTTCTTGTGTGTTTTGGAGTGGGCACCATTGCACAGTATTTTGGGGACTCAGCTTGTACTAAGTGTCACTTTGTTTCTCCTTGAGGATGATCCTCTCGCTCCATGTATTTATATTTTATATAATGCAAACCTAGCTAGGAAGCAACAGAGCGTTGTACATGTTGTTGAGGGTAAGCTATGAGGTAAGGACTGGGGATTACAATATGTGGCAAGGTATGATCCGGCCAAGGGGCGGGGGTGGGATGTGATGCAGGAACGCAAGGAGCCTAGGTTGCAATACATCTTGACTAAATAATAAGGTATTGAGTTCCTTCCTGACTTGCACAACCCCAATTGGCACCAGGATGGTGTTCCAGTAGGCAGGGGTGGAGCAAGGGAAGCACTGGTTCCTACTTTGTTTCTTGTGTGCCAGCTTTGACTCAAGCCTAGTGAGGGCATGGCTCCTGGAGGAGGGCAACAACTCATTATTATTATTATTATTATTATTATTATTACATTTATTGAGCTGGGACATAGCTTTGAGAAGCAACAGAGCACTTTACAGAGGTATACAACAGAATAGATACACACAGGAGTGCCTTATAGATATACAGCATGGGTGTAGGATACAGGAGGGCACACAGGAGGTGTACAGGGTGGTGGGGAAGAGAGGGGTGGAAGGCGTCTAGTGAAGCCGGTGGTATGGGGGGGGAGCGACATGATGACCTATGTGTTGAGGAGGAGAGACTCCTTGAAGAGGTTGGTCTCGAGTTCTTTTCTGAATTGTAGGAGCGTGTGGGCGAATCTGATGTGACTGGGAGGAGGTTCCATAGTCTTAGGCCATAGGCACAGAAGGCTGGTTTCTGGTCCTTTCCTTTTTGCAGCAGCGGATTTCAAGTCTGCACGTGTTCTGGCGTCTGTTTTTCCGCTAGGTAGCTGGTTGAATTGAGGGTGACTGCCTTATAGATGTTGCAGCAAGACTTGAAGGTGATTTGTGCGTGCAGAGGGAGACAGTGAAGGTCGAGGAGGGCTCGGGTGATGTGGTCATATCTATGGAGACTATTGATGAGGCATACAGTTGTGTGTAGGACACTTCTTAGTGGCACAAGGGAGGACAATGGGAGGCCTTCAAAGAGGGCATTGACACATCCAGGTGGCATAGGACCATTCCTTGAACAGTGGATCCAAAGGTGCCCTGAGGGAGGAATGGCTTGACTTGCTGCAGGAGGCAGAGCTGATACCAACCTGTATGAGTTTTGTTAGCTATGAAAGAAAGGTTTTTGTCAATGTGGAACCTGAGGGACTTGGCGCAGGAAGTGAGCCTGGGTGTGAAGCCCTCAGGGTTGATGGTTGATAGCCAGGTCTGTATGTCTGGGTGTTCAGTGTTGTTGGTGAGAAGTAAGAATTTGGTATTGGAGAGGTTGAGCTTCAAGTATGCACTGGACATCCAAGTCTGGATCAACAAGAGGCAGGTTTTGAGCCTGTGTATGTCCTTGATGGAGTCGATCTTGAGGTATAGCTGTGTGTCTTCGGTGTAATAGTGGATGTGGATGTTGTGTGTGGCTTTGAGGGCACCCTCAGGAACTCCACAGGTAATGGGTAGCATTGGTGATCTAGATTAGTCCATCTGAACAAACTGCTGGTGGTTGGCGAGGTAGGATTCGAACCAGCGTAGGGCAAGGTTGCTGATCCCCATGAACTAAAGAAAGGGTGTCTGTGAGCACTTGGTGGTTTACTGTGCCGAAAGCAGCTGAGAGGTCGAGTAGAACAAGAAGGCAAGGGTGGCCGTCATGAAGGATGTTGACGGCGTCATCAACCATTGTATGGAGGCCGTCTCTGTGATGCATCTGGGTTTGAACCCGGATTGGTAGGTTTGGAGGAGATTGTTGGTGTTGATGTGTTGCTGCAGCTGTGCAGTTACCACTTTTTCGATGTTCTTACCTAGAAAGGGAAAATGGGTGATGAGACAATTGTTACCTTAGTTGTTGGGATCCACGGTGGGTGTCTTTAGTAGAGGGAGGATTTGTCCTGTCTTTAGGGTCAATGAGAGGGTGTGTAGAGTTAGGGAGCTGTTGATGATCTCCAGGTAAGGAAGGAGAGTTTCTGCGGGGAGCATCTTGAGGATGAATGCTGGGAGGATGTTGTCTGTTTAAAATGTGGCTTTGAGGGCAGCCAGGGTTTCTACCAGGTCCTCTGTAGAAAGTGTCTTGCATGTTGTCCAGGGTGTGGAGATTTCGCGAGGAGGGACAGGAGGTGGGTCTGCGGATGCAGAGCTGGTGTCTTTGTGCTGGCGTATCATGCTGATTTTGTCAATGAAGAAGGTGTTGATGGTGGTGGATTTTTTGATGGAGTGTGGTATGGCAGGGACGGGTGTCGGATTGATGCAGTGCTTGATCGCTTTGAAGAGGACTCTGATTTTTTTGTGCGCTTTTGCTATTGTGTTCTGATAGTAGGAGGCCTTGGCTGTGTTGATTAGTTGTTGACAGGTTGGTCAGAGTTCCTTGAGGAGCGCCAGGTCAGATGCGGTCCTGGAGCAGCGCCAGGTATTCTTTTGTTTCCTGAGGACTCTATTGCTGAGGTTGAGTTCTTGCGTGTACCAGGGTGCTGAGAGTTTTGGTTTGGAGGTGCGTGTTTCAGAGGCATGTGTCAGTCGATGGAGGCTGAGAGGGTGGCGTTGAGTGCTTCCAGTAGAGAGTCGCAGTTTGGTTGGGCATGTTTGAGCCATGTGAGGTGGAGGTTGGCAAGGTCTCCCATGACGGCTTCCACCGGGAAGTTCTAGAAGGACCTGAGGATTTATCTGCTCAGTTTCTGCTGAGAGTGCTTGACTGGGGTGGTGTGCAGGATGTTAAACGACACGGCTATGTGGTCAGACCAGTCAAGCGGGAGAGGAGAGCTCTAGTTGAGGGAAGGCAGTGCAGTGATGATTAGGTCAAGGATATTACCTTTCTCATGCATTAGGTCTTTTGTGTGCTGTGTGAGGCTGAGGGTGTTGAGAAGGAGAGCTTCCTTCATCGGTTTGGTGGCCTTGTTGCAAGGGAGGTTGAGGTCACCTAAGAACATGTTGGCGTGCGTGAGGAAAATGGTGGTGACCAGGTCGGTGAAGTCTCAGATGAAGGCGGTGTTGGGTTTGGGTTGTCTGTAGAAGAGATGGAAGGTGACTGTGTCCTTCCGGGAGATTGGGAAGTAGCAGGAGAGGACTTTGAAGGAGCCAATGTTGTCGGCATCAAGTCTGGTGCATGGCCACAAGGTCTTCTGGATGACTGTGAGGCTTCCGTCTGTCTTCTTCAGCTGGTCTCTGTGTTGAATGCTGTAGCTGTCTGGAACAATGACGTCTAGGATGTGGGTGTCAGACAGGTCTCGGCGATGAAGATGACATCAAGGTTGTGTGCAGTGATGAGGCCGGCTATGTCTACTGCAAGGGTGATAGTTGAGCAGATGTTGGCAAGCATCAACTTCCGTGTTGTGGAGGGTGAGGGGGTGCTGATGGGCTTGAGGCTGATATGAGTGAGGTTGCTGCATTGTGGAGTCCATGCCTTAGAGGAGGGGGGTGTCGTTCACTTTGTCTGGTGATGGTGGGGATGGCCTGTGGGGAAAGAGGGAGAAAACACATGTTAGCGCGTGCTTACCTGTTGTCTGATCAGTGGTTCGGGCCCTGGGTCCTCCTGGTCCGAACAGGTCCAAACAGGAATTGCCCTTTTCTTTGTCTGCCCTTTTCTTTTTCTGCCCTTTTCTTTGTCTGCCCTTTTCTTTGTCAGCCCTTTCTTTGTCTCCCCTTTTATTCGCCTTCCCTTTTCTTCACCTGCCCTTTCCTTCGCCTGCCCTTTTCTTCGTTTGCCTTTTTCTTCTCCTGGCCTTCATTTCAGATGTCTGGGCCAGAGACACCCATGATCTAAGAGTTAACAGCAGAAAGGAAGAGGCAGGGCTAAGAAGGTGGGTGGAGCGTAGGCCACGTGACCTAGATCCATTTGCAGCTCTCACCAACTGCAAAGGAAAAGAGTCTGGAGTGCTGCTTAGGTAGGGAAAAGGGCAGCAAAACAGGAAGGCACCAACAGTTTAGCAGTCATTGAATGGTGGTTGGGGCTTAGGTCACGTGACCTAGATTCACTTGCACCTGCTCACCAACTCATCTGAGCTACTGAGTATTATAGCTAGGTAGGCAGTTCCCCAAGATTGGTATTGACCTGAAAACGGTCCTTGCGAAGATATGGGACTCGATAGAGAGTCTATGGGGCTGTACGAAAGTGCCTAGCATGCATCAGCGGCATTATATCGGTCCCTGAAACTGAATAACTGCAACACCACCGTGTGGACTTGTATACTGAGGTTCGGCAGCCCTGGCCTGTCCCTTCTGCATAGAGCCTCTTGCAGCGGTCCAAACAGCCCATACACTGCCCCCTTCTTTTATCACATTTGGCTCCATTTATGACGGTATTGTACTACCCCTGCAAAGACCTGAGCCTGCTTTAAGGAACAGCGGATGCTCCTGTTCACCGTCTTGTAGTTGTGAATCCTTCTCTCATTCTGACAAGTGTCTACCGCAAGCTCCACAAACTCCTGGCCCCACTCCACCGTCACACCAGTGCAAAACAGCTCCACAAACACCTGGTCCCACTACACCCTCACACCAGTCCCAAAAAGCTCCATAAACTCCTGGTCCCACTTCATCCTCACTCCAGTCCCAAACAGCTCCACAAACTGCTGGTCCCACATCGCCCTCAAACCAGTCCCAAACAGCTGCACAAACTCCTGGTCCCGCTCTGCCCTCACATCAGTCCAAAACAGCTCCATAAACTCCTGGTCCCACTTCACCCTCACTCCAGTCCCAAACAGCTCCACAAACTCCTGGACCCACTTCACCCTCACTCCATTCCCAAACAGCTCCACAAACTCCTGGTCCCACATCGCCCTCAAACCAGTCCCAAACAGCTCCACAAACTCATGGTCACACTCTGCCCTCACATCAGTCCAAAACAGCTCCACACACTCCTGGTCCCACTACACCCTCACACCAGTCCCAAACAGCTCCATAAACTCCTGGTCCCACTTCGCCCTCACTCCAGTCCCAAACAGCTACACAATCTCCTGGTCCCACTACACCATCACACCAGTCCCAAACAGCTCCATAAACTCCTGCCAAATGCTGCAGCACGGCACTGGAGCCATGAAAACCCAAAGCTTTTAAGTTAAGTTCATGGCCACTCTTTTTTTGGGCGCGCTATGGATTTTCCTTGACTTTTCAAGACTGGTTTATTTACTGTTATTTGTACAAATAGGCGTAGCAATTCTTCTTCGGTGTTCAAACAACCAAAATAAAGTGATTTGATCTCAGGATGGCATAGCATCACCGAATAGTAAAATATTTGACAAGGGGGAAGGGATTCCCAGGATACAAACAGGGTAACATGGTTTCAGGTACCGGGAGATGTGTCTTGGGTGCTTCTAAAAGTCATAGCATAACAATGCCGCATAGCACAGGCCTTCCAGCTCTTGGTCTCCTGATTGGGTGCCTCCTACTCGTAAACCTTTTGAAGACACCACCCTGAATCCTAAGGATCCAGCAAATGTTTGTCTACTTCCCTTTATTTTTTTAAAAAATCTCTTTATACTTCCCTTTTTTTGGTTTTCTGGTACAAGCTATCAACACACACGTTGGCGCAACCATTGCAGCTTTATGTGGCATCAAATGCGATTCAGGTCCAAGCTCAGACGGGGTTTCTAGCCTTGTCATGGTACAGAATCGTCAACAATTATTATTTTGTATTATCTGAGGCTGGAAATTAACGGTGGTGGCATCTGGACTTTTGCAGGGCAGGACTTTTCCTCCGATCGCTTTTCAGTGTCTGGATAACTTTTGTATCATGGAAAAATCCTTGGCTGTCTAAAATAATCTGTCTAATAGAACGGCTCCCCATCCGTAGCCATTGATTAACTCCAACATTTGTTCTCGAGCTTCTATTTTGACCTAAGTAGTAGATGCTCAGTTCTCGTGCCTTTTTTTAAACTGTGAACTTGATTCCACAGTAGGATACCCGAAAAAACTGTCTTTAATCAACACGCTCATGGATGAACATCAATTGCCTTAAATGAACGCCCTATAAATGCAAGGTTTTGCTAACCTGTGTAAGGAAAGGGACTGGGAGAACTGGACTGGGTGGGTTGCTACAGGCTTAATGTGCAGTTGAACTAAAACGGGATCAGTCCTACAACAGCTTCAGGCACCATACCCGCACCTGGCTCCGTCGTAATGACCTTTGAAACCTGAGACCTTGTGCATTGTGTATTGATACCATACGCACCTATCCACTCTATCATGTAAAATGTACATAATGCATCTCCTGTTTATAATATGTACCTATATGTAAAGTAAAGAATGTATATAATGTAATTACTGTATATAACATATAATACCAACATGTGATAACCCTGTAACCTGTAACCAAGTTCTAAGTATTCTTGTTATTCTGCGCGTCCAGCTACCCAAGGGTTTTCTGGCGCCCTATAAATAAACAAACAAACAAACAAGCATGAGCTTAATTCCCACAGCATCAGTGATTTGCAGGCAGGCAAGACAGGAGTCTCCTCGACGTACCTTTTGGCACACCTTTTAGTAGTGTAGGCTGATCTCAAAAACGTAAACTCTGAAAGAGATGCGATGGAATGCAGTCACCACAAATTCAAAAATCAATGCAGCGCTAAAAATGGTTAATATGGTTCACACCAAAGTTTCGATCGAAATATACAAATTGGAACAACTAACTGCCACTGAAAATCACTCAAATCAAAAAAGGAGAAAATAAATATATTGACCGTACAAAAACAAAAGCATCAAAAGTAGTCTATATGGGGCAACAAATCCCTTAAATCATTTACTCAAAGGAGTCGAATAGAGAACACTTACAAGGGATTGTTCAACATAAATGCTCTGAAATCTTTCCAAGAGCCCCCCAGAGGGACTCAGCGAGTCAAGCTCATTACACAAGCAGACATTTCTGTAGGGAAATCAGTATGAACAAGATCAGTGATCTACTTATTTAAGGGTAATCTCAATGCTCAAAGACCAGACCTCCCATGTCACAGTCCTCACTTACTTGAGGCTTCTGCCTCCAGCCTTACCATACCCATCACACTTTTCAACTTTATGAGAGAAGACAGTCTAGAGACCCAAGTCCTGTTCCTTCCTCTATAAAAAGTTTTACTCTTTAACCCATTACTACTCCACCCTTCCGCAGCGGCTTCTGTGCGTACCAGCCAGTCTTGCAGTTGGAGTGTGGCAGATGGGCGGGAATGGGGGATGTGATGAAGAAGCCGTGGACTTGGAGTAATGAAGGTTACCGCAAGTAATCGTGGTATTACCTCCAAATCCAGCTTCCTTGTCACAATCCCTACTGCAAGGTGAGGACCTACCAGGCAGTACTTTAGTAAGAATGAAGCTGAGTCCAACTACTTCACTCCACTGCGATTTATTGTGGTATAATCTGCATCAAGCAATTCAACCCGACACTGAAGACAGTGTGGCACACCAAAGTCCACTCCTACAGAACTATCCAGCATTAGCTCACAGTGTCTGTGTCTGATAAAAGTGCTTAGGCTGTAGCTGCATCACTTGCCACCTGCATCAATTGCCCCCTCTACCCCAAGGTCCTCTCAAGAAGTTGCCATACCCTTGTTGACCGCCCCTGGATCAAGGAGGACAAGGAAGTGGCAGATTGCCATTTGGCAAGGGTGTAGAAGCCAGGTTTTTTGATTTTCATTAAATTAATAACATGATGCGGGTAACTCCATACCTGAAAGGGAAATCTGCGGATCAGATTCCCCTTTCATCAGCTCCATGCCAAAAGCATTGTGTGTACTGGTGCCCTGCTGCATAAGTATCCTGATCTGCATAACCTGCTCTACCACTGGTACAGAGCAGGTTTAGAAGCCAGAGTTGCCCATTTGACACTGCAGGGGCTGCATTTAAGATATGCACCCCTGTACCCAAATTATGATGATCATAAATAGCCCGTGGTGGTGGCAGGATAAACTCTGAGAACAAAGGTATGCCAGAGTTACGGCATGGTGAATGGCACCACTTCTTATGATCATTGCAGCCACATCAAATTAGATATCACACATGTGTCCGCTCTTGTGAGTCAGCACACCTATGGAAGGAGATGCGTATTCTGGCCAGATGGGCTGAGCCTGCCAAATGACAGACAAGAACCTGAATGGCCATGCTTCTTCTTTGATCTCTTTGTGAGGGTATGTAATACCCTCCACCAGAGCCAGCCATTCCCTACACTTCCTCTAGGGCAAAGCACAGTGGGTGTAATGTCAGAAGGTCAAGGTCCACCTCTTTCAAGAAAGGGGATTGGACCACTAAGGCAAGCAAGCTTTAGTCCCATCACCTGCAGACTTTTAACTTTAACAGAAGAGGTCTCCCACCACTTCTTTGATTCGTTCTAGAACAACACCTCAGAAGGATTCACTGCACCTCTTTTGGGACAGTTGTACTTTCTAAAGATGAAGAAGGAACAGTCCAAGGCAGAGGAAAGCTCTTCCTCCTACCCATTCCCAGGACACATTGGGGGTGAGTCTTGCTGTGGACCCGGACCTGCCACCCTCAATCAGAATCTCCCAATGCTGGGATAGCAGATCCTGAAAAGATTAATCCTGTCCTAGAGTCCCTGGAGTGATTCACACAGCATCTGGAGGACCAGATCAGCTAAGTGCCCCAGGTCTGCTGCACCGAACTGGTCCAACTGTTATCAAACAGTGCTGCCTCTGGCACACCTTCAATTATTCAAACTGCATTGCCCGCATCACAAACCAGCTTGATGCTGCATTGTGGCCTCACTAAGCCTCTCACCTCCTAGGCTCATCAGAGGGACCCGACTCAACTGCTAGAGAGTCATTTGCTGACTCGAACCAGGTGTTACACCACAGGTTAACCTAACTTGCCTTTAAACTGCCACTTTGCCGTGCCACACACCGAAGCAACAGGATCACTGATTCAAATCATCGTGGACCACCGAGTCGCACCATTTGAGCATCACTTGTCGATCCTTCGGTTAGAAGCTGACTTGACCTGGTACCACTTCGAACTGATCCTGGGGAGCACCCCGACCTGCTTCATTGAATGCTACATCCGAACTGCGGAGAACTGCCACATTTGAAACTGCTCAGCGCCTGCTTTTTGCTTGGGCACACATGATCCAACGTACCAAAACTGAGTTCGATTCACTTTCATCACTGCTCAAAGCCATGTTCGAGCCCGTCGAACCGCCAAGAACTGGAAAAAGGTACTACTGACTATTAGCTGTCCCTCTGTTCCAGTACTGGGCCCCAGGGGCTCTGTTTGCAACCAAGAACCAAACTTTTCAAAAAGACAGTGTATTTTTTACTTGATTTACACCCCTGATTCATTACTCTGAGTGCTGCACTGTGCTAACTTTGCTTATTCTCTGTTATTTCCACTGCCGGGGTGGGTTTTCTGTAGTGTTTTTCTATTTAGTTATTTTGCAGATGGTCTGTTTTATTAAAGTATATCTATTTTTATAGAAAATTGATTGGACATTTCCATTATTTTGGACTGTTATGCATTGTTTGGGTCGCTACTGAATCGCATTCACAGCCCTCCTAAGAGCATAGCCTTCCCCTAGCCCATGTCACCACAAAAGGCAAAGGAGGTGTATCTCTCAACTGTGCCTGCCTTACCTTTATGGTTGTGTTGGCTCTTGGTTTTTAGCAGTGTGAGGGTTGAGTGGGAATTGTTCTCCTCTACTCATCCTTGTACGACTGCAGGGCAGAATAGGATTTGTCAGAAGGAACCCCCTGAGACTTCTTACACTGTTGAGATTGGTAGCTTGCTCCACCTGCTCGAGTCTTGTGTCTTGCCTAGCTGTCCCAAATGTAGCAAAAGGTGCTTGGGACTGGTGAAAGGGTTGGCTTGATGAGAATAGATTGAAGCTGTGTGGAACATCCCAGAGTTGGGGTGCCTTCTTAGCCGAGGAGACTGAACCTTCATAGGCAGCTAACACATCCCCTTGAGTGTTGCAGAATAAAGAGGAGATGATGAAAGGCAGGGTCAGGCTGAAGGATTACAGCACCTGAGAAAAACCCGATTCCCGTTTCATGGCACAGAAACCCTCTCACCCCCTCCACAACACCTGGGGGGTGCACAGGGCACCAAGAGGGAGTGGGGGGATGCCGCCTCTCTTCCTCAAGATAGACAGACACAGATATGTTGTAAGGTAGCCCCTACTGCGCATTGCACATCATCAATGAGTTGTGACTAAACAGAGGAATACATCCTTTTCGGGGCCACAGAACTCTGTGGTGACCTGCAACAAACTCAATGTGCAGCAAGGAGTATTTTATACCTTACAATACACGGTCACATAGGGGTGGGGAGGCAACAGAGAGACGCTCCCTGTTGCCTCACCACCTTCGAAAGAAAATACATAAATTGTGCCACTTGGGGGAAGGGACTCGGGTGGCTGGAAAAACGTATATTCTCGTTTATTGTTCCGGCCAGTTGATTGGCTAATGGCAATTCCATGGTTGCAAAATAAATATACTACCATCAAGGGCTCTGTAATTATCAGCTAATTGCTGTGACAGCAAAAATGCATTCAAAAGAAAGGAATCTGACAAGTGTGTCATGTATTTAATTAAGTATTTAAGTGGCTGTTGGAATTCTGCTGAGAGCTGACTTTCACACACTGTGCTACCCCTGGCAGCAGCCATTGTGATGTCACAACTCAACTGTAATAAGCGCACTGACGTGATTCTTCTTAAAAGTCTAGACCTGTAATGAGAATATCACGCACGTACTTTTGTGCCTATATTGCATGCTGCCATCTGTTCTATAATTCATATGGTAAACAATCAGGAATGATGAGAATGAACGTTAACCTAGCAGCTCTTCTTAGGTCTATGGGGGAGGGGAGTGGCAAGAAAAAGGGCAGGTGCAAATGGATGGGAAGGTCAAAGGAAAGAGGCAGGGGGTGAGGGATCTGCAGTAACCATGTTAAAGAAAGCATCACCCCCCCCATGAGCCGTAAACCCTCCAATTAGTCAGTCATTGCCAAAGCGTGGATCTATGTGATTATTGCGACGGCCAAAAATGCTGACTTTCTTTTAACCCCTTTAAAGCCTCCCCCATATTGATATTATATTCTATACCCCCTACATAAATATGTGGTGTAAGGAGGTAAAAGAAAAGGCGGCATTTTCGGCCATCGTAATTGTGAGTGCGACATTTTAGTACGATTCCCACAGCTTAAGAAGCTTTTCCAGTGTACTCAACTACATTATCCTTGCGTCTAAATAACATCTTGACCCTGTACATTCTTTGTATCAATATAATTTGTGTTCTAGTCCTTTCCTCTTGGTATGAGTCTACTATCGTGCCGCTTTTCTTACCAGTAAGGGGGCAACGGATTGGGCCAACACATCTCCTGGGAGTAGGTCCTTCATTGCATGCTGGGTGATCAGTGGAGCAGATCTCCAGGATTATCACTCCCTTTTGCCTGTACCCAGAAAACCGCAAGGCGGTGATCCGTGCTCTCCGCTTCCAGAAGCCACTACTGATCTTCTTTGACACAAGGTGAGGGTTGGGGGGACACTGAGACTTCAGCTCCCCCCCTTATGCAACTGAATACCGCTGTAAGAATGAAGGGTTCTCTGCAGAAAGGGTTCTGTGTCAAAGGGGGTTCTAAACAGCTGGCAGGATGAAAATCAGACAAGAACAAAACTGAGCCTGGAAGGAGGGTGGGGGCTCTGATCTTGTATTTTGCATTTCTTGGACAATAAGGAGAAAGGGATACAATCACTAGAACAGCAGTTCTCCAAGCACACCAATCCCTGGGTGCTTCAACAGTAAAAGCACAACGATAAGCGGTCACACAAACCAGGTGGAGGGGGTGATGTGGAGAGCACAGTCAGGGTGCAACAGGTATAAGTCCCAGGAGGATAGCTCAGCGGCAACAAGCTCGTGCCTTGCAAACACAAAGCAACACAGTTTGGATCACCGGGTCTGCGCTTAAAAAAAAAAAACAGGTATGAACAGGTATGAAGCACGTTATAAATACAGAACTAAGAGACATATTCCTGTAACAGCTCCTCGATGCCCCCGGGCTGTGTGAGCGCTTTAAAAATAATGATGTGCGGTTAGGTGGAGGCCTAGTGGGGCGATGCACCAGTAGGCTCCGGTGCCCCCTCAGGCGAGGGGTGGTGCTGTTTTAAAGAAGGACTGTAGGACTGAGCCATACCAATCGTCTTGATCACAAGGAGAAGGGGGCTCCAACAGTAAAGGGCGAGGAAGCGGGAGGGCGATGGGCCAGTCCAACTCTAGATGCCAGTCTGGTGAATAGAGGACCTATCTGTTCTGGCACATTGGGGTCTGGAAGCCCCACTAAGCAAGCATACGGCACTGTGGGGCTCCCACCAAAGGGCCTTTCCGCAGTCTGACCAAACAACTCAGTCAAGGGAGTAAGCATTGATTAAAAGGAAGGTCTCTTAGACTGTGCTGTTGTGTCCGCCTTTCACCTTCTCCATAAAGTCATCAGCGCCCTCAGGCTGGGAGAACATGTGTGCACAGTGTTATAACGTATAATGGCTCTTGAGTAGAATTCTACCTCGTAGAATTCCACTCTTGTTCTGATGTCATGCTTGCATTTGTTTAATGTTCCGAATTGCAAAAACAACGGTTATGAGTTTAAGTGGAGAGCTGTTATGTAGGCTGAGCACTGCTGGGCTCAGGCTGGTTGCTATTAAAGGATCTTCACTTACCTACGGTGTACGATTCCTTATTACACTGGCGACGAGAGCAACCAGCCTCCAACCCACGTAGCCACTCGTGGCCCAGCAGTTGCCTACATTCCCTTCCCTGAGGCCGGTCCATTTCCAAAGTGCTGCCCAGGCCCGTTAAGGGAAGAGTTCTCCGGCCGACGCTGCCCGCGTCGAGCGAGCCCTCCGACGGTAGAGGAGCATCTCCCTGCACGTCCACTTCAGCCTGGCCTGCACTCCCCAGACAGGGTCGAGCGCGGTGTCTCATCAGGAGTCTAGGAGAAGGAAGGTGAGAGGAGGCCTTCGCACGCACGCAGACAACCGCAACCAGCGTACCTGGCCAGTGCTCCCCATCCGGGATCGAGCGCAGCGCCCCCGCAGCAGGTGCTGGAGTGCTGGTGAGGAGGAGGAGGGCAGCCCCTGCGCGCCCAGCCTGCGCTCCCCGGTCCTGGTCGAGCGCGGCCCCGCTGCAGTAACTGAAGTGCAGGTGAGGAGGTGGAGGGCTGCCCCCGCGCGTGTCTGTGGCCGAAGTCAAGCGTGGGCCTCCCATTGTGAACGGGGGTCCTAGAAAGGAGGCAAAGAATAAGGGGGGAGCACAGGGGGCAAGAAGCTGTAAGCTTACACGCGTCGGTATCTTCATCCGGCGTGTCGAGAGGGTAACGCGTGACGTAGCAGCTCGCATCAACGGGCGTTCCCGCTGGATCCTGTTGAAAGGTTAACCCCGTGTGAACAATTCAAGAGTTTGTGACTGTTAACCTTCAGATGCCTAAGATCTGCAGTATTCTGTGATTAGTGACAATTTAAGTTGACTTCTTTGCCTGGCACCAACGTGAAGTTATAGACCTACATTGCCAATACCCAAACCCTACTCAACATGCAGCATAACAGAGCACGTCTGCCTCCTGCATTTCTGGCCAGTCCGGGTGAACCAGCAATTGTGTGGGATTTATGGGTCGACACCTTCAAAGTATATCTTAGGGCAGCAGGGGGTGCCAAGTTCACGGACGATGACAAGGAAACAGCCTTGCTCAACTGTTTGGGAACTGAGGGTCTAAGGCTGTTCAGAGATCTCCCTGGCCCCAATGTGCAGGCTTCTCCTACTGCACGCACAAAAGGGAGTGATGGGGGTGATGCCGTACCAGGAGTAGTGTTAGCTTACGAAACAGCCTTGGGCAAATTGAAGGCACGATTTGGCAAGAGGGCCAATGTGGTGCTCGAAAGGTACCACTTCTTCTCGAGGGCTCAAGGCTCTAATGAAGGCATAGATGCTTATGTAACTGCCCTGCACACTTTGATAGTGACATGCAAGTTTACCGGTACCATTGACGAGTACATCCGGGATCAGGTGATGATGCGGACATGTGATGTGCGCATTAGAGAAAGGTTGTGGATAGAAAAAGATCCACCCCTGGAGAAGGTCATTGAGATAGCTCGTGCCATTGAGGAGTCCAGGAAGAGCGTCAGAGAGATGTCCGATAAGGGAGAAACGGTGCACGCTGTGATTCCCCGTAAATCACTTGATGCCAGAGCAAAGAACAAGGACAGTAAGCCGATACGCTCGTCAAGGGAACTGTGCAGGAGATGCGGTTGGCGGGGACATGTGGCAGGCGCAAAAGAATGTCCATCTGCCAACGTGGAATGTAGGAGATGCAAAATTAAGGGTCATTATGCCCGCATGTGCAGAGGTGTTGCATTGGTTAAAGAATCGGTGAAGTTGGTGGACACCAATGATGATGAGGAAGGTGTGACAATTGTGGGGTACATGGGATGTTCCGACAAAGACAATGGTAGCACACCTGAAGAATCTTTGTTAAGTGTGGGCCGTTGCAAGAAGAGAGCGTGGGCAACGCTCATGGTCAACAGAGTTCCAATGAAAATGATGGTGGACACGGGGTCACCATACACGATGATATCCCCTGAACTGTATGAATCTAAATTCCACAAGAGGGTGTCTGATTTGTTGTGTTCGGACATAAACCTGTGTGCTTATGGGCGAGTACCCTTCAAGGTTCTTGGCTATGAGTGGGCTGATATAGAGTTTGAAGGACGGGTGGCGAAAGGAATGTTATATGTGGCTCACAAAGGTGACCCTGTGATAGGGTGGGACGAGCAAGCTGCTCTAGAACTAGAAATAAGACCAGGGAAAGCCGTCCCGGTGATGTGTGTGAGGGGAGAGAGTGATGGAGCTGAGTTGCATGAGAGACTCACGGCAGAAGTGCTGGAAAACAGATTTCCTTCTGTTTTTACTCAAACGTTGGGCAAATTGAAGGGTTTTGCGCACAAAATAATTCTCAAGAGGGGTTCTGTGCCGGTTGTCTATAAAGTCAGGAGGGTTCCTATCATGGCTTGTGTTGCCTTGAAGGACGAACTTAATAAACTCAAAGAGTCGGGAGTTACAGAGGAAGTAGAACGTTCGGAATGGTTGGCCCCGGTGGTCCTGGCACGTAAGAGTGATGGAGGCATGAGAATGTGCGTAGACCTTAGGGACCTTAATTCATGCATATGGGTTGACAGACACCCTCTGCCCAATATTAATGAAATGCTTTCCTTGGTGTGTGGTACATCCTGCTTTTCGACTTTTGACCTATCATCCACATATCATGAAATAGATCTGCATGTTGACTCCCGCCCCCTTACATCTTTCGTCACTCCCTTTGGCGCATTCTGTTTTTGTAGAATGCCCTTTGGTTTGGCATCTGCTGCCGCTGTTTTTCAGAAGACAATGCAGAAACTCTTTGCAGTTATACGCGGAGTGGAATGTTTTCAAGATGATATTCTAGTGTGCCGTGAGTCTCAGGTTGAGCATGATCGCAGAGATCTTGAGGTGATGAATGTCCTGAAAAATTGTGGTCTCACGGTCAAACTTAGCAAATGTAAGGTGGGTGTCCCCAGCGTGACTTATTTGGGACACTCTCTGGATGCCAAGGGTATTCACCCTAAGATTGAGTTAGTGAGGGCATTGAGCGATGCATCATCCCCGGCTAATAAAGAGCAGTTGAGATCGTTCATGGGGCTCGCCGAATATTACAGCAGGTGTGTACCTTCTTATGCCGATAAGACAGTAGGTATGAGGTCATTATTAAAGAAGGACGTGCATTTTGTGTGGTCTGATCAGTGCCAGGCGAAATTTCTCAAGTTGAAAGAAGAAATTGAGCAAGCTCCATCCTTGAGTTCATTTTCCCCTGTCAGAAAAACGTTTCTAACTGTGGATGCGAGTGAGTATGGCATAGGTGCTGTACTGGAACAAAGGGTTGAGGGAGAACTTCGTCCCATAGCCTTTGCATCAAGAGTGCTCAGATAAGCTGAGGGCAGGTATGCTGTCATAGAAAGGGAAGCTCTTGCAGCTGTGTGGGTTTCTAAATATTTTCGAACCTTTCTGTGGGGAATTGAGTACACCCTTCGTACTGACCACAAGCCGTTGGTTCATGTATTGACAACGAAGGGGTTGTCTCATGCGTCTACCAGGATCATGAGATGGATGGCCGATATGACAGAATTTAATTTCAAAGTGGAGTATGTCCCTGGTGTGAGGAATGCGGTAGCTGATTGCCTGTCACGTTTTCAGAATTCTAGCAGTGATGAAGAGTCTCCAGGTGTGGTGGGGGATGAATGTTCCTTGGTGGCTAGTGTAGTGCCCACTGTGTCGGAACCAGAATGGAGTGCTGAGTGTACAGAGGATCCCGAGTTGGTCGAATTAAGAGCAGCACTTAGAGGTGGTTTTGTCAGTTGTCCAAGCTGTATGGGCATGTTTCGCAAGAATTGTACGAAGGTCCATGGGGCGTGGCCAGAGGTCTGAGGTTAGTCCCCCCTTGTTCCCTTAGAGGGAAACTTGTTGAGTTAGCACACAAAGGGCATTTGGGCAGGTCTATGACCAAGAGGAGACTTAGAGAGGATTATTGGTGGCCCGGTATGGACACAGACGTGGAGGATGTGGTAAAAGATTGTGCAGCATGTTCCAACAGTGATAAAAGCAAGGTTACAGTTCCCCAACCAGTCTATCCTGTTGAAGTCCCCCGCCAAGTCTGGTCCAAAGTAGTGCTGGACATAATGGGACCCGTAGATTCGTTAGGAGGGGACTTGAGATTCAATGTAGTTATGGTGGACTATATGTCGAGATGGGTCGAGGCCACTGCCTTATCTATGGTTACTGCTGAGAAGATTGTGGGGTTTCTCTCTGCAGTGTTTGACAGGGAGGGTGTGCCTGCTGGATTGGTGACCGACAATGGGTCTCAGTTTGTGTCAGATTATATGCAAAAGTTTCTGGATGATCTGGGCATTCGTCATCATAAGGTTGCTCTATGTAATCCTCAAGCCAACGGTCTAGTGGAACGTATGAATCGTTTTATCAAGGGGGCCATCCAGTTGGCTCTTGCTAATGGTCTTCCGTGGGGAAAGGTGGTGTCGGAATCTCTGAAAAGCTTACAGGCTGACTCCCTCTATTGTCACTGGGCATTCTCCTTTTGAACTTATGCGGGGGAGGAAACCGGGCTCCAAATTGAGAGTGCCAGCCCTGGGCGGGGGTGTCCAGTCACAGGTGGCTATGCAGGGAGTTTTGGATCGAGTTCGCTGTAAGCAAAGGCAATTTTTGAGTGAGCAACTGGCCAGTAGGAAGCCCCTTTCGGTGAAGATTGGTGATTGGGTTCCGATCAAGAATCCCAGATTTGTAGCCAAAGGTCTCAGCAGGTACTTAAACCCACGCAAAGTGGTCAAGCGTGGTCGTGGGTATGTAAAACTTGATGACGGATCTACATGGAGTCTCAGGCGTGTGGTGGTGGTGGTGGACCAAGAGAAAGTAGTTTCTACAGGTGGTGATTCTTGTGGGCCTAGGGGCGTTTCAGGAGATGCTGGTTTAGGGTGTGATTCCCCCTTAGAGGGCTCTACGATCCGGAAAGACAATGAGGAACTAGTTAACTTGCAGCCCATGGTTAGAGGGGCGGCTGTAGATCTCCGGGAGGTTGAGGAACATTCCATTCCTATTTCTGCGCATGATTCCGATGTTGGAAATGTTCCGGTTGATGAACGTGAGGTGTCCACTTCTGGGGTGGCCGACCCTGCTCTAACTCATGCTCATTCTGTCAGGGAGAGGAAGGTTCCCTCCAAATATAAAGATTATGTTTTGGGTGCTATCACTCGTTAGCACAGTTTGATGTTTTCTTACTTCTGAGGGCTCTGTAGCTTTAGTTGGGGCTGGTGTTTAGCTGGTTACGTGTGTCGTTGTGCATGATTGCCTGTGGTGTGTGTGTGGGTGTGTGAGTGTGCATGTGTGTGGCTTTAACAGGGTTGTTTCTTTTGTTGAGTAAGGGGGGAAGTGTTTTAATGTATAATGGTTCTTGAGTGGAATTCTACCTCGTAGAATTCCACTTTTGTTCTGATGGCATGCTTGCATTTGTTTAACGGTCCACATTCCAAGAACAACGGTTATGAGTTTAAGTGGAGAGCTGTAATGTAGGCTGAGCACTGCTGGGCTCAGGCTGGTTGCTATTAAAGGATCTTCACTTACCTACGGTGTACGCTTCCTTATTACACACTGCTTAGTTTAGCAGGCTGCAGATCGAGGGCTGCACCCTGCAGATGCAGAGGGTGTGATAGATAATGCAGGACTCAAGGAATAAGCATGTTTATTTGTCAAGTATAAATGGGCCCCGGCCAGTGGTTGTATAGATGAACGTGGGAATGGTTCTCGCACATCAAAAGACAGCATGTTCTGCTTGTTTGAGGACTGTAGTGCATCAGTCTGTCACGTGCATTCCCTGCGCTCTGCCGCCTGGCTATCAAACAGAAAGTCAACTCACTATTGATGGTGTCTGCAGTAGGGACCCTGCACCACTGCTTTCTTCGGGTGGCTGATGCTGCTTTCACTGTCAGCAGGTAAGGCATCAGTGCCTTTCAGTATTTTCAGTTGAAAGGGGTCCTCATCAACTTTTCCCATGTTGCCAGTCAGTTGTCTTATAATACGGCAATATATTCCTATCTATATTAGTTTCTTTCTGAGGTTTAAAATGAGTGCCTTTCTACACTCGCCTTACAAGCTGTGTTTTCTGGCGCCTTTCCGGCCATCAGGATATACCACTTACTGGCAAAGAAGGATATATAGATTCTAAGTGAGCATTTCATGTTAAATCTCCTAGCAGGCTGGCCGTCTCCTGACAATCGGGGGCTAATAACCCCCGGCTGTATTTCTTTGTCTCTGTTATAAGGTATGCACACCACGGGCGCCTCAGACTGTTCTTTGCTCTAATCAAGGGGTGGCACCAACCATCATGTTGAAATGGGCCCAACCCATCTTTAGCCAAGCCAAGTTGTCACGATGCTGACAATTGTCCAAGTGGTCCTTGCCACGTGCCGGACACGTGGTGTCCAGGAATGGGTCAGGGTTTCAGATCTCACTGGTAGGCATCCTGGTCTACTGGACTTTGATTCTGACAAAGTCATTGCCAGCAGAAGATGGGCAAGGGATCTCTCTGTGATACATCCGTATTCTCCTTGTCACCCTCCTGGTCTAACCACCCTAATTGAACTCTCTGTTCTTTGACTCTGCACCACCCCACGGATATCAGGCCCTCTTCATGCCCTGCCCCAGCTTCTCATTTGCACTGGGTTATTTGGAATTTACCATACCACTAGATTTGCTCCTTCTCCCACTGCTTCCCTATTCTCAGTGGAGGAGCCATGAAGGGAGCAGGGGGGCGGCATCCCCCCACCCACCCTCGGTGCCCAGTGCGCCCCCAGCATCCTGCTGGCTCATTATATCAGCTGCCCCCCTAGCACCAAAAGCTGCCTCTGCTACTGCCCATACTCTCTACCTATGTCCCACGTCCACTCGCTGCTGCCCTCTGCTGGCATTGCTACAATCAACATCCTTTTCTGAATTATTTCCTTTCTGGGGCTCTCTTCTCCTCCTCCAGCTCTGTTCTCCTCCCATACAGTTTGCCCTCTCTCACTTGTTCACTTCCTTTCCAGGACTATTTGATTTTGTCCTCCTCCCACCATTCGCTTGCCTTTTTTCTCTCCCTACTGCTGCCACTCTCCCTACCGCCCTCCTGATGGTTCAGCTCTGTGGGCCCCTCTCGTTCGCACCCTGCACCTGCTGCTCACACTCCTCCCTCAACACCCCTACAACCTGTCTTGTTCTGCAGTCATTGTTTTATATACCAGCGCACTCGCCTTTTATGTCCGCGTGCCGCGTGTACCAAATCTTGCTCAGCTGTGGTTCACATGCTACCCCACTCTGAATGGATACCTGAATATTGGGTTTGTTCCTCTGTGCACTGGTGCACTCTACAATTGCCCACGTGGCTCTGCAGATTGAGATTTCAAAGGGTTTCTTCCCCGGTGGTGGCACAGACAAATGTATATGGTACGCATCATAATCCCCGAATATGCAGTAAAGGGGTGAATTAACCGCTTGAAATCGAGATGTGCTTCCTTGAATTTCAAGAACAAGGGCTCTGTTTTTCTCCCTCTTTGTGTTTTTGGTGTTTATGGGTAGGTGGATTTAGAGGCATGCCGCGCGCAAACAGTGCAATGTCTGTAGGCTCTGTGAAGGATTCTAACCGGGCGTCACACACTGGATCAGGACTCTTACGCTTAGCCGAGGATGTCTCGGGAGGATAGCTCATTGGCAACGTACCTTAGAAGCAAGACACCATGGACCAACACAGGTTCGATCCCCGGGTCTGCGCTTAGAAACCTCTGGGTATTAAGCGCAATATAAATACCTATATCATATCATATCATGTAGCGCTCAATTAGAATACTTTCTCTTTATTTTCTATGAATTTGAATTGAGCCGATACCCAACCCGTCTCACACCGCTTTTAACAAATGCCCCGGGTCACAATGGACCATGAACCAGGCCGGTTGGCAGGAATACTATATTTATTTATTTTAATTTCAAAGGAGAGCACACCATTTTTATATTGGGTAGTAATCACCAATGGGGTGATAATTACAATGAAAACTACTGAAATACACGTGGGTAACCTTCTACAAGAACATACACAAAGCACAAATGAATAGGAGCACTTTTTCTATTAAGATAGATAGCACCCGAGTTAAGATTTCCCCCTGCAATGTTCCCTCAAACCCCAATTAATCAAATTCTGAGTGGACAGAAAGAAGCAGCGGGGAATCAGGGATATGAGTCAGCAAACAGATTTTAAAGCCCTTTGCAATGGCATAAATGACGCTCGGATTTTGACAAATAATTAATTATATGTGTGTTTAAATAATGATGTACATATGTTTTATCAGAGTATCAGGGATGTTATGTCACTAGCAACTATAAGGTAAGGTATCACACAAGGCATACAGTTCAAAAAACAACTTGAAATGAAAACACAGTGCTGCCAAATTCATACGTTGAAAAGTTGCACTTTACACATTTGCAGTTTTAAATGTCAAAACGATTTTTAAAAAGAAGGGGTGAAATACATAGAATCAGAATGCAGTTTTTCGGCGGGGTGATAGATGCACATCACAGGGACAACATAGAAGAGAAAGAGTGACTATAGCTGGATAATTGGATGAGATTTTCAAGGTGAAAGGGCGTTCAGTTTTTTGTAAAATAAGGCAATTAAGGAGAGAAAATCGGTTTAAAATAAAAGACAAATTTCACTTACACTAGATTTAATGGCTAGAAAAGAGGAACGCCACCCATGAATATAAAAGTTCCGCTGCAGTTGTAACCCGTCATGCAGTGTACCACTTTTCTGTAGGAAAAATTGCTAAGGAGTTACAAGATGGGGTGAATGAAAGAATGGCGCTAACATTAGGAATTCAAGGACAGAGGCACAGCGAATTCTAACAGTCTTAAACAAGTTACCGGGGTATGAATATGATTACTTAGAAGGTAGAACCAAGACAAGGTATCAAGATAGGGTAGGCTATGTGTTGTTATGGGATGGGGGGATGCTCACAATCAGCGCTGGAGTTTGGAATTTGGGGACAGTCAACTGGGTTCTGTACTCAAAAACTCTGGTCACCACACGGCGGGCGCCCCTCACAGCAAACAGCTGGGCAAGTCTGGTCACTGGATGGCAAGGGTACAGCAGGCATGCAGGTAGTGGGCAAAAAGCTGGTTTGGTCACAGGATGCTCCTAAAAGGGTACAACAGATTTTCCCCCTTGTTAGTGGGATTTTAGTGGGGTTTCTGGATCAATGGCCTTGCTGGGATAGGGTCAGCTATGCTTGGGCCTGGCAGTAGAGTCTGGAATATTGCAAAGATGGATCTGGAATGTCTGGATACGCAGGCGCTGGAAATTCAGGAGAGAGTGTCCTGTCCCTGTGAGCGCCCACCCCTTTTATAAAGCGGGTGACATCACCGGGTATATTGTTGGGCAGAACTAAGCTAGACTTATCCCCAAAAATCGGATAGGTCAGCCTAAGTTAATTGCCTTCTCAAGGAGGAGACTCATTTTAGGGGGTTGTGTTTTATGAGGTGAAAAGCCATCCCACAGTCCTTTTTGCCAAAAATCAATCTTAACATAAAGCACGCATTTGTACAGTAATGGCCTTTTGGAAAATGACATAAGCAGGTTACATATTTCACACAGAGCAAGGTTGTCCAATTCTCATGTTTCTAGGAAGTTCGTAGTTTTTCGTCATTTTCAATGAAATTATTTTGCCTAAAATTCTATAACTTTATATATGTGTATATATGATCAAAAGGCAGGTAAGTATTGAATTTCAAAGTGGCATCATGTACACTTTCCTCAGAGTATCCAATTCTCTGCCATTTCTGTCCGCAATATGGCAGTGAAGACTACCACGTCTGTTTAAAAGCCCCAAAAATTACATTTAACCTGTTAACTTTTTACTTTCCTGCGAAGTCCTGTTGCAGAGATAAAAGTCTTAAAAGTTTATTAATAAAATAGTCTTTTGAGACAAAATGGGGTGGCCTTTGCCCTTCAACCAAATTGTCTGTTTAGCCCAGGGTTCTCCTGGAGTTTCCCCAGCTTGAGTGACTGGTGGTTGTCACTTCCAAAAGTCGCACGTAGGTGTCCCAGATCTATTGTCCCAAGCTGAAGCCCAGACAGAAGTCTGACGAGCGTATGACATTTCTTTCTCTTGGTCCATTCAAAGTTTTCAAGGCAACAGTTAACATGTTGGTGTCCCAGAATCTATTGTGGCTTCTTTTGGAGGGGAGGCTTTTCCTGTTGCTAGCAACCCCCCAAGCAGCAAACATGTTTGGCTAGATCCACAATGCAGCCAATACCTTAGTTATTTTATGTATCTGCATCAGAATCATGTCTGTTGAAACAAAACATCCCATCTAGGTTTTCACACACAACCCCCTGACATTTCTAGGCAAGGAAAGGGCTTTATTCAACATTGTACTTTTAAAACAGGCATTTTTCTTGTTTTGCAAAAACATATTTGGACATGTGGTGAATGCTGCTGGGATAACTCTTTCAAATTCGTTTTTCTCTCCCATCTGGACTTCAACATTGTTTTGTAGCTCTGGTCAGTTTCACTTATACAGCAATCTGTATAAGACACAGGCCCACTGAAATTGACATATGCCCTTAGAGCTAGGGTTTCTTTTTGAAGCATTGATTTTTGACATTTTGTAGCCCAAACGTCAAGTGTTTTTCCGTGCAGCTCAAAGTAAAGCTTCTATTAATTTCCTGGATCTGGTCTGCCACAGCCTGTTATTCAGGGATAATGCTCTCTTTTGCTGGCACAATCTGAATGTGGGTGGGCACAGCTAGATCTCCCAGGATCCGAACTGTACCAGGTTGAACAGATGAGAAAGCGCATCAGGGCGCCATCATTATAACGGCCAAATATTTCCTTTTTTAAGGGGGAATGTGGATCTAGCAGCAAAGCAGTGCTGCTTCTCAATTTTCTTCTTGGTGCATGTAAGAAACACACTGGCAGGCTTTCTCAGTGTGCCCCCTTGTTCCATCCTGCCCAATAGGCGCTTGGCAAAACGGTGCAGCCATCATTTTGTAGCTGCAAACACAGTTTTGATGCAGGGCAATTGTGCTTAAAGGAGCCAGCACAGCCATTCTGCTGTTAACTGCTGAAGTGCAGCTTGGTGATGTGGAGAAGTACTGCTGAGTGGGTAAATGTATCCCACAGCTCTTCCATACAGCATAGTAACAGATTTTAAGAATTTTTATTGTCCATCAGCCAGTGAAATTCTTCATAGTGTGGGTGGGGTGAGGGGCACACACGCACGTATGGCCACCTTTTCAAAGTTCTTCAGGGTCTTCAGCACAGAGCCAAGACGTGGTCGGCCTAGCTGCCTGAGCCAGAGCATATAGCAGCAGAGGTAATCTGTGTGATCACTGTGCTGCCCGTAATTCCACGGATGAAAATGCTGATCTACAATTACAGTGCAATGCAGTGATCAGCTAGATCACTGTTGCCTGTCTGCAACCCTGCCAGCAATCCTTAAACCCACACCTCCCCACCCCCACTTACCTTTACTGTGGTGCACTTCTGTCTGTGCCGCCAATGGCCTTGTGCTCCTGCAGCTTCAGTTCCTCCCACTTATCTGGGGCAGTGCTGATGCCACAGGGTTTTCACACAAAAAATCATGCCCCTCACTTACTGTAATGGTAAGCGGGGGACACACGGGCAACCCCCGTTACTGTATCCAAGGATAGCGTGGGACACCCCGGCAACCCCTCCTCCACTTGGGCGCAGTAATGGGGATCGGGATGTTTGTACCGCACTCATGTGCAGTGTTCGGTATGACTTCCAGCAGAGGCACATGCGCAGAGTGGCTTTGCTTGATATCCGACTCCGAAGTTGGTAAGTAGAAACATAGCTTTGCAGGCTGAGGGGCACAGTAGGAAATGGTTTAATTCTTACCAGAAAGACCGACAGTCAAGACACGCAGTCCCCGTCACAGGCCCACCGCTGGGAGAGAGGGCCTACACACTTTCCTTTGTCCATGGATGCAAAGGCATGAAGCAATATCAATAATGTCTGTAGTGATCCACATTAATGACTTCCTAGTTGTCCTGCCTCTCTTTTGCTGCCTGCATGCACCTGTTTCCCATTTCGCTTTCCTTGCTGCCTCTTGTTGCACCTTCATACTCTGCTAGGCTTCTCACCCCACTCCCCAGTACTTGTCCCTGCCGCGGTCCTTGAAGTTTCCGCATTCTCACATTAAGCATTTTCCACCCGAAATATTGTCCCCATCCATGTATTTTCATACTCTGCTTTTTTGAGATGATTCTTTTCATATGTGCTTCTCTTCCCTCGTTTTTTTCTCGCAGTGAGTTGTCTTTAATTTCGGATGTATATTTTTCTCTACCCATGCAATGTGCGCTTCCTTGCTATGGATCAAGACACTTGTTAGTCTCCCACTTTTTCGTCATTTCAGAGATCCCCATTTCTTAACTCGTTGCAACTACACCTTGCTCATTTTCACTGTTCCTCCTTCGCTCTAGCCATACACCTTCCCCACCCATTTACTAATCTCTCTTAACGGCTTCCCCCTTCCTGTCATACACCAGGCATCGTGCCTGTCGCTGTACTTCCAACATCCCCTTCCTTTGCTCATCATGCACTGCCCCTGTCCTGTCGATCTGTCACTTAATCCCAGTAACAGTGTTTGCAGTCTCCCTGCCAGGGGAGTATTCAGCAATGCAAGAGTCGGGAGGGCGGAAGGGGGGGTTGTTTGGGGCAAGTGTCCATAAGGGACTCAGTGTGCCCGTCGTCCGAGTTTGGCTCGAGTGCGGCCATCGGGAAATCAAGCCGCAGCGTTACTCTCCTTCCCGGCTGGGACTGCCCAGAACTCCGCCTGTGACAGAAATGGATCAATTAATACAAAATACAGGAACAATAAACCAACATCACATCTTCACTTACACCTCGAAATCCACCAAACAAGATAAACAATTGTACATTTTGAACGTCTTTACATCTGGTACAGTAAATGAAAACCGTGCTCAGTATTAACCAACTTACACCTCGAAAATCCGCTGAAACCAATTTAAACATATTACACATCTTCTCCAATTGCCTAATCTAGAGCTATCCTAGTAAACATTCCCCGCGAGGTCCAGCCTGCTATAAGCAAGCCAATAAGAGTGTGGGAGGGTTGGTGTTTCCGGTGGGGGGGACTGGAAAGAGAGTGTGCTCCAGTCCCTCCCTGCTTTATATGTGGGCCCCCGGGCGTGCCGGAAGTGCCTGTCCGTGGACGCTCCCCGCCTTCAGGGGGAAGGGGTGGGGAGATGGATCCTGTCGAGGGGAGGGGGCAGTCAGAGGGGCATCCCGCTATGTGAGATGTCCCTCAAGCGCACCCTAGCGCACCCTACGGGGGCTGGGACATCCTCTGAATCATTACAAATGCAGGGAACTCAGTTATTAGAGCTCTGTCCAGGTGCTCTTGGGCAAAATACATACAAACCTCCTAAATTGCAGATGGATCACCAGAAATGACTTCATAGAAAAGGACATCGCATGGAACATCATGAGTCTTTGATACTTGGAGGCACCATGACAGTGACTTTAGAATAAGTTGCCATAAGTAAGCCACGTGGCAAATAACTTTGTGGTGCAAAATACCCAACTTGCACTATTTTTATTTATGGAGCTACTATATAGTCAGGATTTTTTTTTTAAATAACAGCATATATTAACATAAGCTCTGAAGTGAATAACTTACAGAGCTGCAGATAAGACACAGTGTGGTTAAATGATCGACCCAGGATCACAAACTTTCGTTAAATGGTGAAACCGGGATGTGGATAATTTAAGCAACGGAGCACATCTGCACAGGTTTAGTTGATATAGATATTTATTAAGGTTTCCCTTTGCATTTAATGTGCTTAAATAATACTTTATTCAGAGCAATGCCTTGCAGGGGTGTCGCTAAGACTGGAAAAGATCCGGGGCTGTGCTAATGTTGGAAAAGATCCGGGGCTATGCTAATGCCAGAACTTGTAGCCCCTGAGCTTCTATCCGGGGCTACAACCAAAAGACCCGGGGCTATAGCCCCATTTAGCCACCCATTCGCCCCAGCAACGCCTCTGATGCCTTTGAAGCAAAGCACATTACATACGAAAACTATCCTTTCATAATTAACTTTACAGTATATAGATCATAGGGATATATTGATCAATAAGAAATGGCTTTAGTTTTATTCTCCCCATTCTGCATGCAGTCACAATAGTATTGTGCAGATTAATGTTAGCCTAACAAATCCGCCTTGGGTTTTAAAGCAATAGTCATTATTTTATAAGGCCTGCAGCATTATAGCATTACGCACTCTTCTCACTGATATCTCCCTCCCATGCACACTTCTAGATGGAGAAGGTCCCTGCTAATAGCCCCCCTGATCCCCTCTTCCCATCAGTGCCTAATGGCACGCATTCTAATTCTCTGTTTACATGGAGCAACGTGAAAGTCCCTCTGATGTCCAGAGCTCCTTGGGGCATTGTCCTGGCAGTTGGACACCTCTCCCGTTCGGACAGGGTAAGGTGTCCTGCTGCCAGGACAACGCGTGTGCTGAGCAGGAATTGCTCACTACACATTGTCCTGGCATTGGGACACCTTTCCCGTTGGGTACCCTCGTTGAGGTGCCGAACGGGAGAGGTGTCCAACTGACAAAAATCCCAGTCAGGCTCTCAATAGATCCCCCTCTCGGTACGCAACTGCTCAATATCCACTTCTCATTGCCATCTTTTTTTTCCATCTTGCGTATTTTTACCCCCCAAACTCCTGTTTCACTCTATCCTTTCGCTGGAATTATCTCTGCTCCCTATTTAAGCCGTCCACCCATCTCCCTTTTAAAGCTGCCCTTATCCTTTCCTGATCCCAGCATTCCATACCAAACTCTCCCCCTGACCTTCCCTTGACCTCCACCATTATCATTCTGGCAGCTCTTTGCCATGTTTCCCATGTGCTTTCGCCAGTTTCGCTTTATTTCCCCAGGTCACGTTCATGTCCTTGCTTGCAGTTCTGCTACTTGAAGCACGTTTCCCTTTCACATTTTAGCAATCATGCACTCAACGGCGCATGTGCTCAAGGAAGGTATACTTCCGGGATTGTCACCATGCCCATAAATCTGTCAAGTATGTGTCATAGAATGTAAACAAGATGGCGACCCATGGGGGGGGGTCAGGGGTCGGGGTTTGAATTAACATTGTTTTACAAGATATTAAAGTATTGGGCCTGATTTGCAAAGCTTTTTTTCAGTGGGAGCATTGAAAAACGCTTTGTAAATCAGGCCCATTCTGGTGGTATGGATGTTATAGAGACATGTTTGTGCGTAGGTGACAATACATTTCGAGTTAATCTCTTCAGCATGTGGCATAACTGGTGAACAAAACCTCTGGGGAAAATCCAGAGGTTAGGCAGGTATGCTCCTGTCCTTGATCCTCCTCGGTCGTCCTTGGGCACTCGAGCCACCGATGACTTCCAAGTTTCTGCCCTTTGTGATATAGGCTGAGTAGTGTGGGTTCACTTTGCTGCTCTTACTAGATCCCTACCTAAGTAATAAATTACAGACAACTTATGTGTATGGAAAAATTGTAGGCCGTAGGCATTTTATTTTCTTACAGAAAATCCAACATAACAAAATAATTATATAGCCATATGCTTTTGGGCACATTGTGTCCAGTTCCGAAGCAGCTCAACGCTCCTTCTGAGTCCTTGTTATCCCTGAGCCTTCGTTCCTGGGCACATGCCGCCTACGACGTTTCTTGGACCGTGTATCGAAAGAGTACTCGGCGTTCTTTTCTTCTGCCTGCTCCTTCTTTTCTTGGACCGTGTACCGAAAGAGTACTCGGCGTTCTTACTTCCGCTTTGCTCCCTCTTTTTGTACCGTGTACCGAGGGAGTACTCGGCGTCCTGGCTCCTGCCTGCACCCCCACCTCTTCCGTTTCTCTTGTAGGGTGGGTTGGGTGGCAACGTTTTTCCTTTCCCTTCTCCAGGTACCAAGAGCCTACCCGAGAGAGGTGAGCGCTTAACTGGTTTGTGCCGCCTCTCCTTTTCCCAGGCTTACTTATACCCCCCCGGCCTTTTGTTCCTTCCTGGGGGTGGCCGGGTTACCCCCTGACCTCTTCTTGTTATATTTCGCACCTTCCCAGGTGCCGTTTCCTGCCCTTCCTGGGCTTTTGTTTCTTGTGGCGCCATTCGGACGCCCCTCCCTACGCTTTTGCGCCGTTTTCCCCCCACGCCGCGCCTAAACTCCCAGACCCTCTATCGTCCCGCATTTCATGCGGCCCGGGGCCTAGGTCATAGGCTGAGTAGTGCGGGTTCACTTTGCTGCTCTTACCAGATCCCACCTAAGTAATAAATTACAGACAACTTATGTGTATGGAAAAATTGTAGGCCGTAGGCATTTTATTTTCTTACAGAAAATCCAACATAACAAAATAATTATATAGCCATATGCTTTTGGGCACATTGTGTCCAGTTCCGAAGCAGCTCAAGGCTCCTTCCGAGTCCTTGTTATCCCTGAGCCTTCGTTCCTGGGCACATGCCGCCACACCTGAGTGGGTGTTCCTTACGCCCGCTCAGGTCCCCCCAAAAGCCCCCTACCTACAGCCTCTTGCCTGAAGTGCCCTAAAAATGTTGTCGGAAAAAAACCCCATCCCAACCTTTGATAGGTGCACTCCATCTTGGTGAAACATGTCCGGGTTGTTCCGGTGTAAGCCATGTCTTATGAAATGCAGTCCTGTACTCTTGTAGTACTTCTCTACTGATTTATTTAGCTTCTTTCTCGCTATCTCAATTGCGTGCCTCTTTTGTGCCCCGTGCCAGATCCTTCTAGGTATTATTTCTGACATAACAATCTCTCTCTTCCACCAGCTGCGGGCTATGCTATGCAGTGACTCACAGATCTTTCTTTGCAATTTGCCCCTGTTCGTGCTCACCAGATCGTTCCCCCCTAAATGTATAACCAGGTACTCGGGGGGTTCCCTGAAACCTATTAGGTCCGATAGCCTGTCGTGGATGTCCACCCAGTGCATCCCCGGGAGGCCCCACCATGACGTAATTGTGTTCCTGAAATGTAATCCTTGGTTCACCTCTTCCAGCCACCTGCCTGCCCGGGTCACAAAAGAGTGCCCCACTATCCAGGCCGATTTGTAGGGTCCGACCTCTGTGGAAACGGGGGAGATAAATGTCTTATCAGTTCCTCCCTTATGTATCTCTTAAAACATTGTGACTTCCATCCCCCAATTCGTCTCACCCCCTTTGCTCCCAGGCCCCCCACCCACGCGGAGGTTGCTGCCCCTATCATGAAAAAGTGTGTCCCAAACTCGGTTGGATCCCATCCCGCTTTCGCCACCTCTTGCTTCAATACCGCCTGAAACTGGTACCTACTGAGCGCGCTGCCGTCCCTATGTATCAATAACTGCCTGTCGATTTCTGGTCGCAGATCTAAAAATTCCTTGGTGATGCATCTGGGACAGTGGTCCTTCTCTTTGATGCAATTGAGATCTATCGCTCTCCCCCTCCCCATTTGGTCTGTCTTAGATTTCCTTAGCATTATCGACATCCCTTTGCTGCATATACTAGTGTCTTTCCTTGCCAGGCCGTCTCCTGCCACCGTATTCCTGGCCACCAGTTCCCCTATTCTGAAAGCCCCATAATAAGCTAGCGCACATGCTGCCCTGAACAGCGCAGTTTCGTATGTGCTGCTGCATGTATCTTGCAGCACTTTCAGTAAAATGATCAACTTCCCAAAATTGACCGGCCTTCTGCTATCAGGCTTCTTCCCCTCTAACTTCGCCCATCCCCTCATCGCATATTTTATCTTATCGCTGTCAGTCGGGTTCAGGTATGCCCGCCACTTTTGTGGTATATGCCACCGCCGCCAGGTGCGCTGCTGCCCAGCTTTTCTTTTTACCTTTGGCAAATGCCCCTTCCAGAAATTCACAGATTTTTTCCGTTGATATTTTTTCCACCACTTTTACACCTGTTTCCAACAACACATCTTTTACATGCTTTGCGTACTGCTTACCCGTCTTGTATGTCAGGGCATTTCTGGTCAGCTTGTCGATGACCCTTTCCTTTTTCCGCTCTTCTCCCACCTATTTTGAGTCGACCTTGAGGCCAACCGTGCTTTCCTTTCTAGTGCCTCCAATGGGACCCATGCCTTCCACAGCGTGGGTGTTTTTTCCTTGTCAGCGTCCGGTCTCTGCTCGCTGAATCTCTCCCACTGAAAACGAGAGATTGCATCAGCCACCACATTTTCCTCCCCTGCGATATGCCTCGCCTTAATGCATGTATTTATTTTTAGGCTTTCCAGTGTGATTGCCCTCATCAATTCCAATACTATACTGCATTGAGCACTTCCCTTGTTTAACACATGCACTACTGCCATGTTATCTGACCATACCGCCAACTCCTTGTTGCCTAGCTCCTTCCCCCATGCGCATAACGCGACCCATATCGGGAAGAGCTCCAGTAGCGTTATGTTCTTTGTCCATTCCGCCTCCTGCCATGATTTAGGCCACTTATCTGCTCACCATTTTTTCCCCAGTATTGCTCCAAAACCAAAGCCACCGGCTGCGTCAGTGAACAACACTCTTTTACCTTCCTTGTTCACTGGTGAGCGCCATATCACTGTTCCCCTGAAGTTCTCCAGAAAGTCTGCCCATACTTCTAGATCTCTCCTGATTCCCCCTCCTAGCCTGACCCTGTGGTGCCCTTTGGTAGCACCCCTTGTCTTCAGCTCAATCCTTCTCTGGAACACCTTCCCCTGCGGTATGACTCTTCCTGCGAAGTTCAGTTTTCCTGCCAGCGCTTGCAATTCCCCCACTGTTGCTTTGGTTCTTCCTTGTAGTTCCTGTATTGTCTTGAGTAGCTCCGTCACTTTGTCCTCTGGGATCCGACACCTCCCCTTGTTCGAGTCGATCTCTATACTTAGAAATTGGATAACCTGTGTTGGTCCCGTCGTTTTCTCCTTTGCCAGAGGAATGCCCCACTCACTCGTTATTTCTACGAATTTGTCCAGTGTTGACTTGCACATGTCCGCCCCTTTGCGGCAGACAAATAAAAAATCGTCTAGGTAATGCACCATCATGGACTCCCTCATCTCTTGTGCCACTGCCCATTGTAAAAATGAACTCACCCTCTCGAAATATGCGCATGAGATGGCACACCCCATTGGGAGGCATTTGTCGATGAAGTATTCCCCCTCCCAATGCATACATAGCCATTTTTGTGATCTGCTGTTGACTGGCAACAGGCAAAATGCCGATTTAATGTCTGCTTTCGCCATCCATGCCCCTTCCCCTGCTTTTCTGACCAATTCCACTGCCTCTTCGAAATCTGTATATGTTACTGTTGCTTCGCTCTGAGCGATGCCGTCGTTCACCGAGGCCCCCGGAGGGTAGGAAAGGTGGTGTATCAACCTGTATTCCCCCTCTTCTTTTTTCGGCACCAGCCCTAGCGGGGAGCACAAGAATTCTTCGAATGGTAGGGCCATGAATGGGCCCTCCACCCTCCCCAGTTCTACTTCCTTCCTGATCTTATTGGTCACTATCTCCCTGTTTTCGATTGATGATTTTAGATTCCTAGGAATGTCTTGTGCTCCTTGCCGGGTGAACGGGATGTTAAAACCCTCCTTAACGCCTTGCCTAATCTGTTCTGCTGCTTCTTGGTCGGGGTATTTTCGGAGCCACCTTTCCATTCTCTCGATCTTTACCGGCGTGGCCCCTTTCCTGCCCCAGTTCTTATTTCCATGTCTCGTCTCTTCTGCCGCTCGGAGCTGCGGCCATTGTGCACTTGGAGTTGCTGTGGTCACCTTTGCATCTCTCGCACTTGTGGCTGAATTTGCACTTCCATCCCCAGCTGCATGGTACTCCCTTTTCAAAGCTCCTGCATTGCCCTGGTTCCGCTCGAGCCGTGCCCGTGCTCCCACTGCCCCCACCCTGTGTTGTCGGGGGCAGGCTGCTCTGTCATCCTCTCTGCGGCCCGTTATTTCTGCTCCGAAAGCTCTGTTCCCTATTCCTGTCGTAGCTGGAGTCGTACCTTCTGCTACTCGATCTATAATCTGTCTTGTTATTGTTATGCCAGTACTGCCTTCTCTGCTGTCCCCCTGTGTTCCGCTCCTTGGAATCCCATTTTTCTTTCAGCACATTAAAAATGTATAGGTTAAAGGTTTCCTCGTCCCAGCCCATATCCGGAAAGCAGTCCATCTCCTTTCTGAACTCATGGTCGTACTCCAGCCATGCGCCCCCCCCGAATGCTGCGTGGACGTTCAGTACCCTCTGTTGATAAGCAACTAACGCTACCCCGTCTTCCGGAAATTTCTTTAATATGATTGTCGACATTATGGTGAAGGCCGACATCCAATTATCGAAGTTCCTTACTACTGGCCCCTTTTTTAGTAAACTTTTTTCATCCTCTTTCATGTCTTTGACTGCTAAATTCATCCCCCTTTTTTGGCAATCTAATAATGTAAATATATCGATCACCCCTTTTCTCCAAATTTTTTCCTTTACTTTGTCATTTATGTACCAGGCCATCGCTTTCATTGACCTGCCCTGTGCGTCTTTACCCATGGTTGGCCTGCCATATTTCGTAATGAGTGGTGCCTCATTTTCTAACGCTGCCACCAGCGGCGTGGCCCCTGCCCCTATGTTTGGCCCTACGGTCGCACTTTGTAGTGTCGCTACAATTGGCGCTCCTTGGGGCACCGGACTACTGGTATCCCTTGCGGTGTCGAGACCGGAACTTCCTTGGGTTCATCTGGTGCCCCCTGTGGGGTAGGGACCGGGGCCTCTCTGGGTTCTATCCCTGCCCCCCTACCCCACTCCGCTTTTCTTTGCTCACCACTCCTCTCCATTTTACCCAAGCCTTTAGGTGATCTCTTTCTTCGTCCTCACTGCTGGATTCTTCTGATGAATCTCCCAGCCATTCTTCCCTGCTTTTCTTCCCCCGCCTGCTCTTCTTGTCGTTGGTTCTGGGCGACTTACCCGAAACCCTGACGCAATTTTTTAACATCTTTACTATTTTATTCCCAATATTATTATTCACAGTACCTTTCTTTTTATCTTTCCTCTTTCTCTTGGTCGTCGTCGTCTTTTCCTCTGTTCTTCCTGATTCCGCTCTCCCTCTCTGCTGTCCTTGTGGCACTTCGTCTTCGCCTTCGCTGCTGCTGTGTTCGATGAACAGCAGCGGGGATGTTGCCTTCACTCTTTCTTCTTTCTGCATTACTTCCAGCACCCATTGAGCTCCATACTTCTTCTCCGCCTTTCTTGCCCATTCTGAGAATTCTCGGGCCCTCTCCGCTCTTCCATCCGCCATCCTTCGTGTCTGAATTCTGTCGGTCACGCTTCCGTTTGGCCAATGCACAGAGTATCCCTCTCGCTCGCTCCGGTGCCGTTTCGGTTGCCGTGGTAGCTCAAGCGTCTAGCGATGTAGAAAATGCGTGAACCCGCAAGAGCTCAGTTTATAGAAGGGTAGAAAGCGTGTGAGCCCGCAAGAGCAAACGTTTCTACTTTCCCTTCTCCAGGTACCAAGAGCCTACCCGAGAGAGGTGAGCTCTTACCTGGTTTGTGCCGCCTCTCCTTTTCCCAGGCTTACTTATACCCCCCTGGCCTTTTGCTCCTTCCTGGGGGTGGCCGGGTTACCCCCTGACCGCTTGTTGTTATATTTCGCACCTTCCCAGGTGCCGTTTTCTGCCCTTCCTGGGCTTTTGTTTCTTGTGGCGCCATTCGGACGCCCCTCCCTACGCCTTCACGCCGTTTTCCCCCCATCCCGCGCCTAAACTCCCAGACCCTCTATCGTCCCGCATTTCATGCGGCCCGGGCCCTGGATCATGCTCGTCCTTGATGTTGCTGCTCTCTCTTCCGACACACCGGGGGAAGCATGATGTTTCGCCTCCCCATCCTCACTCCACGTTTGTAACGGCCACTGGAAACTGCTTCCATTAAAACCTGGCCGGACCTCCTGTTTATTTAGAATGCATGTGCACTGTAGTGGTCGGGGGTCTAGCCGTGCATCGAGATGTATGAGGAAAAAGCTGCTTTGCTGATCTGTGAGCAGCCTGCGAGTACCGTTCCGATCGCTAAAGCTCAAGTGTACTGAATGCAGCTTCCCTTAAGCAAAAGACAAAAGAAAGGATGTTCTGCGAACGCAGAGTGATGATGCACAATTTTGGCGTGTGTGGTGGTCAGAGATAGTCACTAAGATATCTTACCATTGTGCCTTATTTTTGCTGCTCTCATGTATTCTTCGTAGCATGATGGCATAAATATGTGAAAAACACGGTGATTGCGGTATCTTGTGCATGCGCAGGGTTGGTTGACCCGCGCTATTTGCTTCATGGGTGGTAGTTGTCGAACCGGGCAGTACCAAATTTAATCAAGAGAGGCTCTGTGTTGATGCGGGCAGGGTGCTTGCAGTATTTTGTCCGGTGTGCCACTCTGAACCAGCTGCGGTTCGGCCCCGTTTGATGGGATTCCTTCTCCCACCAATCACCAGTTTCTCCCACAGCCTAGCTTTCCACTTGTCTCGGCGAGCTCTCACCTTAGGCGTATAAATGCTGAGCTCTCCATCCTGCGTCTGGTGCAGGGGTGCGTGGATTCCAGTTACGTCACTGGATGAGTTCAGTGTTGAGGCTCAAGTCTTTTGCGGCCTTAATTGTGGCACTGGTGCTGGGATGCCGAAGAGCGATGCCGCCGTTACTGCACGAGCGGATGCCTGTAAGTATACTGCAGTCTTTAGGCTTTAAAAGATGGGCACCTCAATAATGTCCCTTTTCCTTTGTTTCAGGCCTCGGGATGCGGTGGGCGTAGTTTTCCGTTGCCGCTGCACGTGCCGATGCACGCAAGTATAATGTTCGTTGGCCGCTTTTAATGGCACCTCTAATAATGTCCTTTTTCTAGTTTTCAGGTGCCGGGATGCTGCTGGCTTTATATCCGTTGCCACTACACGTGCCGATGCACGTAAGTATAATGATCGTTGTCCGCTTTTAATGGCACCTATAATAATGTCCTTTTTCTAGTTTTCAGGTGCCGGGATGCTGCGGTTGATGCGGCCGCTTCTGCGCGTGCAAAAACTGGTAAGTTAAGATGAATGCGACTGCCTTCACCCGAACCCCTTTTTAATTATGTCCTTTGCCTTTCAGGAGAGAAGCTGCCGAAGAGAAGGCTGCGGTTAGCTCCGTTGCAATCACGGATGGATCAGGTAAGCGGGCGCGGCTGCGAGCGAGTTGCACTTTTCTAACCTTATGTTTATTCTTTGCAGGTTTTGCCGGTGACTGGATTCCGGGATCTGGTAAGTATTGTTCTGTGTCTTTCTTCATCCACAGGTTGCTGCGCAGAAGCTGAAGATGACTCTGGGCCTGGAATGCAGGAGCCGACTCGGTGAGCGTCCTGCTGCTGCTGCAGAATAACGCGAAGCTCGTGTTTTCCATCGGGTGTGGTTTAAATAGCAGAGAAGTGCTTCCAGTGTGTGTTCTTCCACCGGTTCCACCCAGGTAAGAAAAGAGTTCCTGAATGGAGGGAATAGTTCCTCCCAACCCTGATGGCTGGGGACTTCAACCAGACTGGATTGTTCTGGGTAAGTATGCAGCATGGTCTGCTTCAGGTAAGTCCACCCAAGCATTATTACACTGTTTATCAATATGAGCCCGGCGCCCATGGCGCCGGGACTGAAACCCTTCATGAGCCTGGCGCCTTTGGCGCCAGGACACGGTCCAAAGGGCCCCTGTAGGGGTCTGCTGGGTCCGGAGTAGTGGAAGACGGGTCTGCTTCCGAGGGGGCTGGGCCAGTCCTGGCCCCTCGGGAGTAGCGCCCATGACATCCGCCTAGGGGTGGGTTTAAAGGAGGATTTGCGCATGTGGCGGGCATTTCTCTGCAAGTTCAATGGGGTACTGTTATGGAGGGGCCCTTGGCAGACCAGTGAAGAACTGCAGTTATACTCTGACGCTTCAGAGAGTGAAGGTTTTGGGGTCATACTGGCACAGGAAAGGTGCACCCAGAAATGGCCAGGGCAGTGGCACAAGAAAGGCAGGACAAAGAATATAATGGCATTCGAGTTATTTCCCATTGTCCTGGTGCTCAGAATATGGCCCAATGTTCTGCGTAACAGGAGTGCGTGCTTCTAGTGCGACAATAAGGCTGCGGTTCAGGCCATTAACCTGCAGTCAGCCTCTTGCCTGGCAGTATTGAGTGTGCTGAGAAGGTTGGTTGAGGTGTGCCTAAGAGGTAATATCGAATTCAGGGCACAGTATGTACAAGGTGTGGTGAATGTGGCGGCTGATGCTCTTTCTCGTTTTCAGTGGCGCAAGTTCTGGGCGGCACACCCTAATGCAAGGAAGGAGGGGGTGGTGTTCAAGAGCGAGTGGAGGCAGTTGGTGACGTGGACCAGGCGCTCTGTGACTTGGGGGAGCGATCGCTCACACCAGGCATTAGATCCCAGTATCGGCAGGGCTACGGTAAGTTTGTCAGCATGATTCAGACAAAGGAAATATCTGGAGGTTCATTGGGGAAACAAGTGTGGGCATTTGTTGTATGGGCACACGGTAATGGTAAGAGCAGGAGTTGTGCGGTGGGTCACCTGGCGTCCAGTGCAAGTTGAAGGGGTTGGGGGACCCAACCAAAGGGCTTTTGGTAGGCATGGCTTTCAAGGGATGGGGCTGGGGGAGGGACCCAAGCAGGACACTCGGAAGCCCATCGACTTCGAATTGCTGGAGAAACTGCTGGGCGCATTGCCAGGGATATGCTTTAATGCTTTTGAGGTGGCACTGCTCAGGGCTGCATTTTCATTTGCATTCTTTGGGGCCTTTAGGATCAGCGAATTGGTGGCGGCGGGCAAAGGGGATCTCTCTGGTAGGGCGCTAGCTTTGGGTGATGTACGGTTCAGTCCAGAAGCGGACAGGGAGGTTTTGACAATTAAATTGCACGTGTGTAAGACCTACCAAGGGGAAAAAGGGAAGTTGGTGGGGCTCCACCAATGCAGCCACAGCAGCAGCTGTCCGGTCGCTTTGTTAAAAGGGTACTTGACTTTGAGATCCCAGCAGCCAGGCCCCCTCCTGGTGCATTTAAGTGGGACACCACTCACCAACTACTAGGAAGATTCTGTCAACCACCCTGGGGGCAGTGGGGATTAAGGGGAGGGAATGGTCCTCCCACAGTTTCCGCATCGGCGCTGCCACAGCTGCTTTTTTGCAGGGCATGCCAGCACTGACAATTCAAAGGCTAGGGATATGGTAGTCAAACCGCTTTCAGCTTTATGTAAGGCCACAAGAGACAACAGAGTCTGTGACAGGTGCGACGTAGGGGGTGTTTCCCTGCATGTCAGAACAGACTCATTTGATGGTGGTCTGACTTGATGTTTCTCAATATTTTTTTCTCAAACCCAATATTTTGTATCAACAGATGAGGCTCTATGGATTGTAGGCCATTCATTTATAACGCGGGCTGAGGTTGCGGCTCAGCGATGGCAAATGGACCCCAACCTAGGATTGGAAAAGAACAGGGTTGCCTGGTTGGGGCCATCAGGCATGAGGTGGCTCTCATTCTTACCAGCAATGCACAGACGGCTGCAGTGGAGGCCTGCGCCCAGGGTGCTGATGGTGCATTTGGGTGGCAATGCTCTGGCCATCATGGGAAGGGGCCGATTATGGGCTCAGATCCAAGTGGGTCTGCGCGCACTGGCACAAGAATTACCTGGTACCGACATCATCTGGTCGGAGGTGGTGCCCAAGTTGCAATGGCGCAGGACGGCGTTGCACAGGGGCATGGAGAAGTCCAGGCACAGGCTCAACAGAGGGATCGAAAAATGTACAAAGCCTGATGGCTTTGATTTTGTAAGACACACCTGCCTAAATTCGCTCCCTTCCAACGATATGGCAGACGGGGTGCATCTGTCAGATAAAGGGAATGACCTGTTCCTCACAGCCATTCTGGGGGCCCGCTTGAAGGCCGGTTGTAGCTAGAACAATGGTAAGTTTCAGTGGGCTATTGGGGTGAGCGGGGGGACACCCCAAAGCGTGGAGGAGTTCAGGGCAGTCCTAGCCAGAGAGAAGAGTGACGCTGCGGTTTAAACCGTTGGCAGGTTTCCTGATGGATGCACTCGACCCAAATTCAGACGATGGGCACGGAGTCTCTTAGGGACACTTGAGATTCCTCACTTGCAAGATTCAGTGGCTCGAGGAGGAAGTACTGCTTCCAGTACAATCTGGAGCGTATGTCCAGTGCCTTGCGAAAGCCGTGGGCGGCAAAGGGACACCGTGAACATTCAGAACTATAACATTGCCCTGCTTTTGGGCCTCCTTTAAAGTGTATGGTCCATGATGTGCTTAGGGCTGCGACTGCCCCCTTTTTGTTGTTATGCACCAACAAATTGTGACCTTTTGTTTCCAAATGTAGAACTATTGTCAGCCTATTATTGGGGTGGTAAGGGTTGGTCTATGGTCTGTCCCCCCACCAGGGAAAAGGGGTGGGGGGAAATGGGGTCCGATACCGCTAAGGGGATTTCCAAGCCCCTGAAGGGGGTGCTAGAGGGACAGCCTGCATAGCGGACGCCCCTCTGGCCACCCCCTCCCCTCGGTAGGCATTTCCCACCTTTCCTCTGGGAGGAAGGGGCATCTCCAGGGTGGAACATTCGGCGCACACTGGGGACAGCATATAAGGCGGGAGACGGGTGCTCAGTCTCGGTAGGCATTTCCCACCTTTCCTCTGGGAGGAAGGGGCATCTCCAGGGTGGAACATTCGGCGCACCCTGGGGACAGCATATAAGGCGGGAGACGGGTGCTCAGTCTCGGTAGGCATTTCCCACCTTTCCTCTGGGAGGAAGGGGCATCTCCAGGGTGGAACATTCGGCGCACCCTGGGGACAGCATATAAGGCGGGAGACGGGTGCTCAGTCTCTTTCCAGACCCCCCCACCTGAAGGTCCACCCACCCTCACCCTTCTTGACTAATTCAGAGCAGACAAGGACCCCGCAGGGCAGGAGTACGATTTATTGCTTTGGCATGGGTAGCGTTACAGAATTGAATTGGATCAAGATGTGTGCATTTGTTACATTTTGTTTCAGAGGATTTCGAGGTGTAAGTCGTTAATTACTGTTTGCTTGTTTTGCCTTTACCATGTATTAATTGTTAAATTTATGTCACAGGCGGAGTTCGGGGCAGGACTAGTCAGGGATGAGAGTAGTCGAGGATGAGAGAGACGCTGTGGTTTGAACCGTGGGCAAGATTCCCAATGGCCACACTCGAGCCAAATTCGGACACTTAGGGACACATGAGATTCCTCACTTGCAAGATTCAGTGGCCCGAGGAGGAAGTACTGCTTCCCGTACAATCTGGAGCGTACGTCCGGCGCCTTGCGAAAGCCGTGGGCGGCAAAGGGACACCGTGAACATTCAGAACTATAACATTGCCCTGCTTTTGGGCCATCTTTAAAAGGATATGGTCGTGAACCATGATGTGTTTAGGGCTGGGGCTGACCCCTTTTTTGTTGTTATGCTCCAATAAAATGTGACCTTTTGTTTCCAAATGTAGAACTATTGTTGGCCTATTATTGGGGTAGTAAGGGTTGGTCTATGGTTCCCCCCGCCCCCGACAGAAAAGGGGTGGGGGGCTAATGGGGGCTGACACCGCTATGCCTGAGAGGGAGCAGCAGGACAGAAAAGGGGGCAAGGGGGCGGCGTGCCGTTCTGTCACCTTTCCCTCTCCTTCCCCCTCAGTACGGGGGGGGGAGCTCCCCTAGCTTGAGGGAATGTGCCCTTGAGCTCCATAGCTGCCCACATTCCATGGCACTGGACAGATGTCAATGTCCACAAGTAGATGCGTAAACTCGCTTTCAGAGGAACAGCGACGACACGTGGTCCGCGGGCTGCATGCTCCCCCGAAGCCGTGTGAACAAAGGATAGTTATTTCAGTGGGAGAAAGTTCAGAATCCATCAGAATTCCCGGGACTGAAGCCAAAGGCAGAGCTGCAGCCAGAAGGGGTCCCAGGACCCAGCCGGTTTCCTGGAATACTGAGGGGAGGCCAGCAGGTCCCTGGAAGTGGCAGAGAACGGACCAGAGACCAGCCTCTTTTAATAGATGCCAAGAGCCAGCAGACGCTCGGAAGAGGGGCCCAGAATGAGGTCCTGGGCATTGAGAGATGAACAAACTGCCGGACAAGGAGGCGAGGCGACCTTGTTCTCCCCCCACCACCCTGTAAAAACAACATATATGAAAATATGCTGAGAGAAACGAACTTATGCTTTCATTTTGTGAATGAAGTGTCATAGCTACAGAAGTTGAACTTGCCCATTCACATACTGGCCTCTCTGGCGACGGCGGCGGCGGCTGAATCATCATCACAGATACTCTGATGCATGCACAAACCATGAGTTTGGGTCCCTGCGATTGTTCCCCTGTCCTTTCCTCGAAGTCTTCAGTAAACATGCAGCACGTTGTAAAACGTCCAATCAATCCAAGCACTAGACTCTCCAGACTCCTTGTTCACTGCCCACTCAATCCGTCACCTCATTGGATGGTGTTCTTAAAAGGGGGGACAGCGGTGAAAGTGTTAAGTCCACAATGGACTACTGCGACTTGTCCAGAGTTCAGCCAAACCCTTTCACCCGCGCCTCTGAACAGATGACAGAAGGAACACATGAGAGTTGGACATGAGGTACCCGAACCAGGCAAGAGCCACCCGCACACCCAAACAATTGCCTCTCGCACTCAGGCATTTTTAAATAGAATCCCCTGCGGTGATCCTTTTAGGTGTGTAACCCTATTGCACCTAGAACAGACGTTAAATGAGCACAACCGCACGCCTTGATAAACCAGTAAGTAAATCACCTATGCAAAGGGGGAGGGGGACAAATAGCACCAATGTGTATTTCTGACATTTTTGCTTAAAATCAAAGAGCATTTTGGGAAAATTAAGAACATAGATTTTTATATCTGACAAGTATACCATTGACAGAGATTCAAGCGTGTACCCTTTCTGGGCACATAATGCATGGTGCACTGGTCTTGGTGCACATTTCAACGGTCCCAGTGATCGTCATCACAGTAAAACGTCTGCAAAACACAAGGCATGTATACTCAATGGAACAGTCTCTGTTTACTGGGCGGGGTTTTGGCCGCTCTGCGTATGCTAATGCCGAATATCCCGAAATGCATTCCTCTCACAGCTTGTAAACTCATCACTTGGTCCACCTGCGCGAGGCACGCTGAAACACGCGGGCAGACGCCGATGGGCTTTCAGACTCCAGACGTTTACAGGAGAAATCACAGCAGCTGTCTATTAAGGGGTGCCAGAACCCTGGCAACTCTCATGCTGGGGGTTGGGGGTGGGGCTGTTTTTGGATTATGTTGTGGCGCCGCACCACTGAAAGCTTTGCCTGTTAAACACCCGGTCAAGCTTTGCACAGGTTCATTGGTACAAAGGTGTATCCCAAAGATCTCTTTTGGGTGTCACTGCTGTTACCCCACAATACATCATCAAGTTCTCCAAGATGGCGCCGCACTGGGCTTCTGAATGCTTCCTAGCTCTGGGACCTTTGGAAATTAAACTGCGTGAGTGGGAGGAGCCCACAATGAGTTCCTTTGGGCATTCAGGAGGAACATACACGCCCGTAAGACTTGAGACAACCACACAGAGAAGGAAGGCTTTCTTAAGACTCACACGAGCACAATAACCTCACCCTTTCCCTCCCGCCACATGGACACCCACACACACCACACAATTGTTGCGATGATTATCTGGCAGGGGCCGATATAACCCTGGCATCCGTTCATTGGTAACCAACACATACCCATGCTCATTCCCCTTTCCCCAAGAAAGCGTAGAATGAGACCTGTTTTGTTTGTTGGCATAAAAAGGCCGCAGGATTTATTCCACAATTACAAAAACCAAACTGCACACATTTGTGGAAAATTCGCCAGATGCGACGACTGCTCCGTGTCCCAAGAACCTGCTTCCCCTTTTCTTTCCCAAGAGTCCCTTAGTAGGCCCAACTCTCCCCACCTTGGTGTCCGAGCCTCTCCTGCCCCTGCAGGCGCTCCTGGGCGGGGAGAGTGCCGTTTCCTTGGGGGAAGCTGAGCCGTAATTGTTCCTCCCCAACACCCCTGTGCTTAGGCTCCCAAGGGGCGCTGGGTCTGAGAAGAGCGAAGACCCTTCCTGCTTTCCCTCAACTCCTCCGGAGTCTGTCTCCTGTGTTTGTCCGACCAAACACTGCCACACCGCCTAGTCGTCCTGCGACGCTGACGACCAGGTGCTCATGCTCGTTCTGTTCGTAGGGTTGGTGGGTGGGAAAACGAGAACCTCCTTCTGCTGTACCACGAGCGAGGGTCCCCCGGGTGCATCTGGATGATGCTGTCTTCCGTGCGGACCCCGCTCGCTATAAAGGGGGAAACCCCTCCCCTTTCTTTTGTTAGCCCTTCGCAGGCTTTTCCTGGATTCTGCCGCGCTTTTTGCTTCGCGGGCTTTCTTCTGGTTTTGCAGCGCTCTCCTTTTCGCGGTCTTTCTCTTCCATTGCCACCACTTTGCCCCAGCTCCTCGCCCTCCTCCCACAAAGGTGGGGGGGAGCCAGGGATCCCCAGGGAGGACACTGCCCGGGTTATCGGGGTGCTTCCTCCATTTCGCTGCGTTTGTGTCATCGACACTGGCAGATCCATCTGATAGGAGCATCCCGTCTGTTGACATATTATCCTTCCAGACAAAGACAATAAACGGGCTTAAAATACATCTTTTCCCAAATGCAGACACATCAGAAGGCGAAAAATAAGCTCAAGCCTCTCGGTTACCTGCCACTGTACACTGTGATGGACATGGCTGGAGTGATCCATTTCCTAAGAGCTGTCTTTGTGACTAGCAATGGCTGCGTGCAATGAAAGAGAGAGGGAGAGAGAGTGACAGAGAGAGAGAGAGAGAGAGAGAGAGAGGCTCTGAAAAATGATAACCTGTAGCTCCTAACCCTTTTACTACTTTCCAGCAGAACCTTTATTTCCTAACCCAAGATATAATACAAAGTAGTCGCAGTACTAGTGTTACTGCTCCTGATAGTAGCGATACTAGTGCCGATAGCTCATCGGGTTAAGGGCTTGCTGTGAAGAATTGCATGTGCTCTGGTTGGAATATCAGCAAGGCCGACACAGCCTTTTACCCATCTCTGAAAGGGGAAGTTCACTCAACATTGTTATTGTTTACGAATATTTCCCACAATTAAAAATAGACGTCAACTTCCTATGATAAATAAGCTTCAAAACGTGCCATGAAATTCTTACTTGGAGGCATCCATTTTGTGAGCAGAAACACTTTTAATTGTAATTTGAATTCCCGGCTTTCGTGGCAGTAATCGAGCAGAAGCCCCTTACTGAGAGCTGTTAGTATTGGAGAGCAGAGAATGAAAAGCGTCTGGAGGGCAGGCATTCAAATGAATGCCCATCCTAATACAACAAACGCTTTTCAGAAAAATCTGAAAAGCATCTGTTCACTGTACTAGGATGGCATTCTTATCAATGCCTTCCCTGTGAATGTGTGTACAAGGCAAACACATCCTGTTTATTTAACAGGGCGGGTTTGCCTTCCTCTTGAGAATGGGCTAACCCTTTGAACCACTCGACCCGAGTTCGAATCCCAACCTGTCTTTTTTATGGTGCATCCAATTTTGTTTTTTTAATTTATTTACACAATACAAATACTTTCAGTTTAGAACGTTTTATACCTTCCTTCTTCACCACTTCAACAAAAGGTAAATAAAAGAAAGAGAGAAAGAAGAATGGAAAGAATAAAGGGAATGGTAACTCCATTACAAATTACGTCAGTTGAGATAAGTAATAGGCAGTACTAGGCAAGCCAGGGCCATCTTACTCCATCATGTCCCTGGTGGTCTCTGGCTCTCTTAAAAATCACACCCAGGAAGGTCGTCATTGCTCATCTGCAGTGAAGGTCTTGCTTTCCTTAAAGAAACCACCCACTACTCGCGTTCTTGAAGTTGCGAGTGCCTTGCAGAATAGGACCAGGTGTTTTAAAGTTTCTCTCTCCTCTTTCAGTTTACATAGTCTACAGCCAGTGGGCCTCTTTGTTCCCTTGTCTCTAGAGGCCAAGACCTCCTGTGTTGGATAGAAGTTCAGCTGGAACCTCATACATTTTGTTCTCGTTACATAACTATGGCCCCTTAACAGGTATTCAGGTAATATATGTTGTAGGGGCCCCTTGTTACACCCCCCCTGGAGGAATATTTTTGCTTTGCTGGCTTTCTCCAGCATCAGGATCCAATCCCGTCACCAGATTCTAGTTTTCACTGAGTCTGGGTTGGTCATCAATTGCTCTTCAGTTGCTGTGATCGGGTCCAAGGCCCCCATACAGGTGCTCTTCCAATCCTGCATCTCGCGATCCAGTGGTGGAAGTGTACGAAAAGAAGTAGTGGAACTATGTTTCGACTGGCCTGCACCCACTCCCCACAAACCCCATCACCAAACCCCCTCCCACACACAATACAAACCCCCAAACACATGCACCTGCTGTTTAAGGGAAGGTTCAGTGCAGTGCACTGAAAGTGCAAGTTTCAACTTCTTCCCACTTTTATTTTAAAACGAAACCATTCCAGAACAGCTACTTTTGAAAATAAAAGTATAGGAACAGTAAAACTTAATTTAAAACAGTAGAGGATCACAGCTCCCTACAGCGGCAGTGATAAAAGTGAGCGGGAGCGGTCTCCTCCTCCCAGTAGAGACCTCTTCAGTGTCATGAATCCTCTTGCGGGGTCAATTGCTGTAACTTTCCGTAAGAAAACACGATTTTGCCAGGTAACGTGCGCTTGGAGCGAGATTAAGCCCAACTCTTGCCTTACTACTGCCACTGGGAGACATTTTGGGAGATTCAACAGGCTCTTCCAGTAGATGCTTTCCAGATGGTTCCAAATGTTGGAAGGTAGAGCCAGGAATTTGTTTCTGCTCCATACGTGTCTATAGGCACTACCTTTGCTTTATATATCGTTAGGGCTGTTGTAATGGAAAATGTCACACATTTCCTTAGGCTCCATTTTCCTTGGGAAGATAAGGATTTGGTTTTGTTTCTCAGCATGCGTTCATGAGGGAGGTCTATTTGGGCTGTGTTGATACACCCCCATCCGCAAGTACACAATTAATGTTACTTCTAGCAAGTTTTCATTTTCCAGGTGCCAGATTGTTTCCCCTCGGGGATGCCATTGTTTTCAAACAAAAACAGTATTTGATGCACCCTAAAAAAAGACAGGTTGGCACTCGAACTCAGGTCCAGTGGTAAAAGGGGTAACCCTTCACCACTGGACCACAAGAGTCTCATCGAAGCTCTCTTTGCTGTGTTGTTTTGAAGCATGACAAACAGCGCCATGAAAGCAGATAAGAAATTAGACTACACAAGGGGACTTGTGTAGTCTATTTCCTTAGCTCTGAGATAGCAATTATAGTGCTCGATGCCGTGCTGCAACAGCACAGCAATGAGCACTTGTGATTAGCAGGGACTCAGTGGCCCAGCTAGGAAAGGCTTGCTCTGTCAGACACACTGACTGGATTGGAGTTCCTGCCTTTTTTTCTGGTGCTTCAAACATTGTTTTTTTAACAGAGGCAGGGACTAAACGCAGGTCGCATGGTTGAAAAGGGTAAACCATGCCCAAAGGACCACAGGAGTCCTTTGGAACCAGTGTGCCAAACACACCCTGTTAAATAAACAGGGCACGTTTGCCTCGCTCACACGTTCACAGGACAGATTGGCGTCCGGATGCCATCTCAATACAGATAACAAACGCTTTCCAGATTTGAAACGTGTTTGTTGTATTAGGATTGGCATTCATAGGACCGACTGTCCTGTGAACGTGTTTTTTAATTCGCTGCTCTCTGGCATCAACAAACTTAAGCTGCCAGGAGCGGGTTCCTGCTCGATTACTGCCGCAAGAGCATAGAATTTAAATAAACAGATGTAAATGTTTCTGTATGCAAAATAGAGGCCTCCAAGTCATTGAAAAGCAGGATTTGGAGGCACATTTTGCAGATTATTTTTCATAGGAAGTTAAAAGATATATATATGCTAACATACATTTTTGATTATGGGCAATATTTTTAAACAATTATATTTTTGAGTGAACTTCCCCTATAAATGAGTACCAATTTCTTTAGAAGATTATATGAAGTGCTTCAGTGAAAGCTCTCCATAATTAACACATTAACACTGGCAGTAGTTTAAGTATTGGTAGTTATATCGGCACTACCGGTAATAGTGCTGCTACCAATGGAAGTGGGACTAGCAAGAATGACTGCACTTCCTCTCCTTCTCTGATGTCACTTCCTCTTTAAGGGCTTGAAAGCAGGTCACAAAATGGAAGAAAATTACTTAAAACATTTTGGAAAAAAAGTTGCCCGCTACAAAAAAAGACAATAGAAAAAAAAAGACTAACAGGAACATAATTATATTGTAAAAAACGCATTTGCCCTTCAAGAAATTGAAAGAAATGTGAATCCACCTTATTTTCTCAGGACTAATTCAAAGTAACGATTAGAAGGTGGCATCAAACTAAATCATTTGGTGCAATTCAATCTGAGTCTCCCATCCAAAGACAACTGTTTCAACACCAGGCTTAAAGACAGCAGCAGGACTGAGTAATGGCAACTTGGCTGGAGGTATGTGGGAATAATGGGAGGGGGCAGAGATAGTATCACTGTGCCTCATGGCATGGTCACAGGATGAGCAAGTGGTATTGACTTCACAGAATCCACCTCCGGTGGTATCCTGTCCCCGAAGGACCACTTTGCATCTCAGGCCAGTCTCATCACATCCAGTTTTTACCACAAGTCTTTTACTACAAATATGTAAATGAAGGGGGGCTTAGTTGTTTAGAAATATGGGTGTGTGACCAGGGGGCAGAAGGGGCTGGAGGGGTGTTTCTCCCCGACAGTGAAATGCGCTAAAAGAATTGTGGGGCAATGAGATTTAATGAAATCCCTGAGATTAAATGAGATAGATCTGCTATACCATGAGTAAGGAAGACTGTTCCATGGAAATTACCTGCAGGCCACCTTCGCTCACATGCGCTTTCCTGTGTTCGTTTTTGGTGCTGAGGGCAATTTGCTTCTATGCCCCTGCACCCCACCCAACTATCTTCCTGCAAAGCGGGATGTCTCCATCCATCATCTCCTCCCTCCTACACCCACTCCATCATTTGTGGGCACACCCCTGCAACCCTAATATCATTCCAGGACCCCCTAATCTCATTCCAGGACCCGCTCGGTCTCCACACACCCGTCCACCCCCCCTTCCTCCCAGTGCCTGTGCCCTCTCCCAAGAAACCCTGCCTCCCCCGCACCATTTCACACCTTACCTCTCCCTGCTCCGGCTACCTGTCTCTTCACTGTTGTGGCATACTAGAGGAAGGAGTCAGACAAAGGGATGGCGTGGTATGAATGCTTCTTTATCAAACAATAACAATAAGCAAGAAGGGACAACTCTCCATATTCTAAAGGGTAGTCATCATCAGGGTCGTTGTCCAAATGCAAAGGTCCTCTCCTCTGTCCAAATCTACCGAACTCTAGCCCTACCACTATACACACAAACAACATACAGAACACCAGGAGAATGACTCCCTTCTCCTGGTTCACTGGTATCCACCTTGGGGATTGTGTTAAAAGTCTTAAATAAGAGTTCACATTGCACAAAAATAAAGAATACCAGGATATAGAATACCTGGTGGATTTTTTCCTCCTACTTGTTAAATAGTAGGTGCCTGACAATATCTTTGGCAACCTTTGCCCTAGTTTCTGAATCAACTTCTTATTAAACCTTATACTTCTTTACAGGCTCTGTTCTTGCCCGTTATTGAACAAACTGTGTAATATAACCAGGAGAATGTCTCCCCTCTCCTGCTTCACTTAGATGTCTGGTAACCGCTCTTATTAAGCCTAAAGCGTCTCTCCAGGCTTCCCTCATATTTAGTTTAAATGTTCCACATCCTCCTGGTTTCCGTGCTTTAATGACACTTTGACAAACTTTGTACCAGGTATTGGGACGAGGGAGATCACTCACGAGGTTCACTTCACTTTGGTTGACTTTGCTACATTCCGTGAAATCAGAGAGATTACTCCAGAGGCTTTGGTTATCTTCACAACAGTTACTGAGATGAGGGAGATTACTCCCAAGACTTTTGTTAGCTTTACCACAATTACTGAGACCAGGGAGATCTCTGTCAAAGTGTCTTGCTGGAGATGCATTCCGGCTTTCCTTTGGTGTTGTTGGGATGAGGAGGCCAGTCTGCCTTAAAGACGCCAGCTGAAGACTGCGTGATATGGGAAACCAACCCAAGACAACCCTAATGCACAGGAGAAAGCTGAATCAGATCCCCACACCATGGGACAGCAAAGCACTTCCCCGATTAGTGTGATGCATGGACAGTACAGGGCAGTGACAGGGAGGGCCACTCAGCATCCAGATATTCAAAATGCAATACAGGACTGCGATGTGCTGAATGGTAGTCTGACTAGATGCAGCTTGACAGTGTGGAGGCGATGCAACATGAGACAGTAATAGTCATGGCAGCAGGACTACTGCAAGATAACAAGAGACCAATAAGACAGGTCAGCCAAACAAGGGAAGGCCAAGGAACCAAGGAAGCCAAGATACAAGGCTAAAACAAGGGTCGCTAAAGAGAGGATAATGACAGCCAGACAGGGTCCCAAGAATGCAGGAAGGGGCAAGGCCAGAGAACAGGGGGTGGGGGTGTGGGTGGTAGGGACCCACAATAAGGGAACTTGCTATCTTGGCAGAACTGGCAGAAGGCTAGTTCAGGGAGCGAAGACACGGGCAGAATCCAATCCACGTTGAGACATGCAGAAGAGAGTCTCATCACTGCCTTTGTAGGCTTCCATGCGAGATGGAAGCTGGTGGATACCAATTGCAGTTTCCCAGCAGCCTGGAGAGCTTGTTGGACTGCGCATCCGTGAAACATCGAAATGTGTCCTCCCGCGCATGCTCAGATCCACAGCTATGGCGGTGCCCATCGCATCGGACTCCCTGTGCAAGGAGCCATTTGCAATGCGGGTACAGCTTTCAGGAGGGCACCCGGACCTCTGCATGCAGGCACCCGGTGGGTGGCAATACAATCACTCCATATGCTTATATCAGCTTTACCGCAATTACTGAGACGAAGGAGATCACTCCTGATGCATTTCTCACTGACAATGTCACTCCTGATACTTCTCCACCAAACGCTGCGATGAGGGAGATCCCTTCTAATGCTTTGATCAGCTTTACAACATTTACTGAGACGAGGGAGATCCCTCTTGAGGCTTTCATTATCTGCTCCCTACTGGGACTATCCTGGTTCCGGTTACCTCTTTGTTCCTGTGGCTATGTCACCAGTTCTTCCTAGGACGTTGGGACTGCTCTTCTGCATTCGTCGTCCATTGCCGCTCTTTCATCACTTCTCTCTACCCCACTTCTGTTCTGCAGAGCCTTCAGTTCAGTGGTATCAGCATTGTTAAGCGACCCACATGTCCACATCACTGAGGTCATGCCACCATTCACATGATTACAATTTTGGCAATGGTCGGGCCTCCCTCCAGCTCCCGAGGCTTCCTCCAACCTTCCAGCCACATCCTCTAGACCAAGGACCATTTTTTCTGTCTTGCATCTTCATTGCCGGGTTTGACCTTCCCGGGCAGGTGTGTACTCATGCTGGATTCTCTCTGGTTTCCCTGGTTCCCTTTCATGCAGCCCTTTGTCTGTGTTCATGGTCAGTATTTGGGACCTTCTCAGCACAATGTCAACGTCCCTTGTCTGTATCGATGATGCACTCTTTAGGCCTCCTCTGGGCCACATCTTCCCAGTACTCTCGAAGTCACACGAAAGAATAATTCATATAACTCCTGTAACATTGTTCTTTGCAGTATTTCCATAAGCCACTGAATTAGGTTTTATAGGAAGAAAAGAAGAAACGTGACAATAACAGAGTGGTGCTGTCAGAGGCTTTTCTTCAAGGTCTTAGGGATTTCGGGGACTCAGCAGTAAGAGGTTTAGGGAGTTCCAACATGGAATGGGATCCACGTCCAAATGAGGGAAGCCCCGTCCAGTGAGGTCCTCCCGCTTTGTACCACCCCTAGGGGGAACATCAGGCAGTGGCCTCCCCTCCCTAGCCTCACAGGGAAGGGCTCTCCCATGGGGAGAAGTGATGTGATCCACAATTCATCACACCGTCCATGATTGAAAGGTACATGCAGCAATTCCTGCCCGGCCACGGTTCCAAAGTTACCCTATGGAAAAAGAGATACAATCAATGATTGGGTGAAATGGAAGACACTTACACCTACACCACTATTCCTAAAGTCCAAAACCAGGTCACACCCCTTGCAAACATTCCTGCCCCCGCACCTCACAACTTGCACAACATTGCACCACATCTGCTGTGACCCGTCAATACCATATAAAGTTGCAAAGGAAGAATTTCAGTATATGATTTTTTTAATGTACATTCATTTGAAGAGGGCGCCACCTTTGTTGTCGGTCTCTGCTAAAGTGTTCTGATAGAAGGAGGCCTTGGCTGTGTTGATTAGCTGTTGGTGGGTTGCTCAGAGTTCCTTGCGAAGTGCCAGGCCAGATTACTGTAGGGGGGAACAAAAATAAGAGGCCTTTCTGCTGAGCAGTCTACTGCATTTTAGAAAATACCATACTGCTAGCCCTGAGCACCAACTGGAAGAGAATGTACTGCTGGGAACAAACAAAATACTTTACTGCTGATCCTTAATATAAAACCTACCACCAAGCATCAAACCACAGACTTACTGCTGAGCTCCAAGAGGTGTTATCTCCAAACCTCAATCCACAAAATGCTGACTCCTGAGGCATAAAAGAGACCTTAACACAGAGCATTGATCTACAGATTTACTTCTGAGCACTAACACTAGACGGTACCACAAAGCTTTGATACAAAGGCTTACTGATGAGCGCCAACCAAAGACCTTACTGCCCGGATTGACTGCTGAGTACTAAGATGAGACATTACCACTGCTTACAAACAGACCTCTCTGCTGACCACGAACAACATGACACTTCCGCACCAAGTTTTGATAGAGATTTACGGCTGTGCTCGAACCAGGGACGATATCACAGATCATCGAACCACAGACTTACTGCTGAATAATAACAAGAGACCTTACCACTGAGCATCAATCTGCAGACTTGCTGCTGAGCTCTACGAAGCAATGTTAGGCCTCGGCAGTTAGTCTGTGGGTTGATGCTGGGTGCCAACAAGAGAATTCAGCACCGAGCATTGATCCACCGATTTACCGCTGAGCACTACCATGAAACCAAACTATGTGTAGTCTAACACGTAGGATAAATATAAAGACTCTGCAATATTGGATTAAATCTGCTTCAATAAGCCTCAGAAAGTCTCGGTCTGTGATGTAATAATATTTAATCGCACATCCAAAATAGAGCACTATATGCAACTGACTCCCCTGGAATAAATTCATGCTAAAGACTACATTGTGCATAAGCTAAAGTCAAACAACTTGAGACTGAAAAACATGCTCAACTAAGTCAATCTCGTACTCCCAAATAATTTGTTTCTACACTGGGTTAAGACCTACAGTACTTTACAACCGACATGCATGTGTGTTAACAAAACTGTTGGCCCATCGTATAAATGTGTCTGCACGCTCTCAGTGCCTCGCTAGTCTCGGTTTCAGCTGTAGATAATGGCACATGGTCCTGACACACAACCGTCAGTATAGTAGCCAACCCAGCTAGTGTGGTGCGTCCCAGCTGTGCTCGGGTCCCAACTCTCCAAATCAGCACTGGTTTGAGAAACATCTAAATGGCAGATATTCTAATCTTCATCAGGAGGTCGAAGCAGCTGCAAAACCAAAAATAAAATGTATGTAGATCACAGACGTCAACTAACCACACCCCCTGGTACCAATTTTTTAACTTCACACTGAGGTATGAGTTTAATTCATATATATTTTACACTGAGCCATAGCTCAGTGTAAGCCTGTGCGCCACAAACTCTCTCTATCCTTGTAGGTGCACATGCCCAACGATACTGGCACCGCCAGAACGTGTCGCAGTAGTCCGACACCCCATGCGCCTCAAGCAAATATGAACAAAAATAAACAAAATCCATTTATATGCCACAAGATTCCAAGAAATCCTAAAGTTCCCATATTTTCAATCCTCGATGTACTACGTAAATGTGTGACTAACGCTGGCGATCGCTCAGCTGTAATCACAGAAAACAAACGTCAAGGTTCAGAGGCTCAAATACGTGAGTCTGAAAGCCCAAGCAATTCAGGGTTGTTCAACTCCAGGTCTCGAGCGCAGGATCCATGTTAGGTTTTCAGGATATCTCATTAATATTCATTGGATACATTTGTATACAATGATTCAAAATGTATGCACATTTTTCCTCATGAATAATAATGAGGGATATCCTGAAAACCCATCACGATTCCAGCTCTCAAGGCCCGGATTTAGACAACCCAGAGATGCTCATACAGCGTGCATACTCACTGCCTGAATATGGCAATGCTTCTCTGATCCTGGATATAACATAATACGGAACCTGCAACGATTCAAAGAGCACTGAAACACCTATGGAAAAGGGGAAACAAGCATATCAGAAGCACATGCAATTGAATATGCATGTAAATAACACTTGCTCATGGCGATTTATAGCAATAATGCCGGCCACGTGGAACTCAACTTTATCGTTCTTGTGTGGAGAAGTAAAGCTCACACATATTCCCCACACTGGATGGTCAAAGGGCCAGTGCATATTGTGCTGCGTTTAACTCTTTCTCCTTATCGATGCAGGGACGTCATTTCATCAAAATGCCAGGGGTACCAGAAGTGACATCACATGACCCTTGACCTCTGATGACATCACAGGAAGTGATGTCATTTGACCCCACCCCAAAGTGATATCGTGGGAAGCAAAGTAATGCGACCTTTCATCCCTTCCCAAAACAGGAAGTGGTATCACATAGAATTGGGTTACGATATCACTATAATGTGATATACATTTCATACAAGAATGGATCGCCATATGTATCGGTAAGATCAGTGTGTATAAGCCATGTTACCAAATTGTGAATGCAATCATGTCCAAGGCCAAATGATAATGATGTGTTCTTCTATAGCACTTACGCTTAAGTCCTTTATATAGAAAAAATATACACCCAATATCACTAACCTGTGTTGGTACTCATTTATCGACCTCAGAAGGATGAAAGGCTGAGTTGAGGCGATTGAGAACAGACTAAATCAGTGACTCGCCCCCTAAAGTGTGCCTGAAATAAATCTTTAATGAGTCTAGCAATTATTGTATAGTATTCCAGAAAGACACATTAGTTGGTATTCCTATTCTTTCTTATTTAGGGTCACTGCTCAAAGTGTTACACTTGTGGAACCCCTGTTCATTTTATTTTAAGAGAGCTGAACAAGAAAATCAGCCACTCCAGAACCACATGGTGCTGGCCACAGCTCAAGAGCTTGCATTAAATAAGAAAGACATTTGTTTTTTTTTTTTAAAAGACACTTATTTTTTTTCCTTTTTTTTCCTTGGGGTAGCAAGGGAGACCACAGGGGTAGCAAAGGAGACCTCAGGGGTTGCAGTTGCGACCTGTGTACTGCCTATGAATAGAAAGGGCTGCAGCCCTACTACTCACAGAAGCAGCGCCTCCATGATCCGTGCATCACATTAAGAATATGCGACTGGTGTCAACCCGTGAGTCGCTAGCTACTCAAAACATATTGAACTCAAGCCCACTGAGTTATAAAGTTCGAGTTACTGTCCTGTTCAGTTAACGCAACCCACATCGTTATGTGGAGGGTGGGGACGGGAAGCAAGGGAAGGGAAGAGCAGAAAGGGAAGCTGGGGCATTTTTTAATTAAAAGTTGGGAGTTGAGGCCAGCAGCAACCGTGTGGGCCTCCTTATTGAATGCGAGTGATTGGAGTCACGGCATTACCGCCATATGATAGGGAAAGCGCTGCTTTCATCATAGCATTGGCGACGAAGGAGAAACGGACCTGGCGTGGTCTTCCTTATTCATTTATCTCATCATCAGTTACCAAAACACAAAGCCACAATCGACCAAAAATTACCCTCTACCTACATTACGCTACTAAACGCAGCGGAGCCCAACTCCACTCACATAAACGCTGTGTTACACCTAGCTAAAATGTTGAAGTCACCTTACCTCAACGGACCACTAAGATGAGACATTACCACTGAACACTTACAGGAGAGCTCTCTGCCGACCCCCAGCTCCACAAGACCTTACCACTGGGGAAACTAGGACAACTACAACAAGTGAAAAGTTTGGTCTAGTGACACGACACCTCACAAATCAAAACCGTGCGCCAAAAATAGAATTACTTCGATGGCAGTGACAAACTAGGGCTAGGGAGGTGATTTCGTGGGGGTGGGAGGGCAGGGAGGGGGGTCAAGGTAAGTGGTTAGTACTGCCATAGTAGAGGGCCAACATGTGGTCGTGCAGAGTTGCTCTTGCAACAGGGATTCCATCCGTGGGAATAGCCCCATGGGAATCCTTTCCAGGGAACGACTCTCCGGGGCGATCCATTTTCATTCCTGAGTGAGCAGTTTCTGCGCCAGGAATATTAAAGGAATGCACACGCAGCGGTTCCTGCCCTCTCGGATCAAGCATGCCAAATCCCTTATTTATAACAGCAGATATCATGCCTGGAAAAAAAATGAAACCACATGTGACACACGGAATATTTAAGATTCCTACATGGAAAAAATTAATTTTATGTATGTATCCAAAAATAAGCAACCAGATACGTTTTTTTTAATTACAAAATCACAACATCTCATATTTTAGCCATCGACGTCAGTCCGTTTCATGTGTAAGTGGTAACACCCAATGGATTCCACTTCGTGGCCTCCTGCCCACCATAGCTTCTCATCTCCTCATCCAACCACATTGTGAGGCACTGCTGCAGGGGGTGCAAGGGGCTTCCCACCCTGCGATTGGTAAGAAGCGATGGTTTTAGCCTGTATGGGCAGCCACATGGAAGAGACCCCTGAAGTGTCACTGCTCCTAGTCTTGAAAGATTTGGTGGAGGGGGCAAATGGAGAAATTCCCTAACCACAATACACCATGTGTGATCGGCTCACACCTCGCTTGTTCACACGTGGAACCACTCGCTACTTTGGACATTGTAGAGCGCACCAAGCACCCATTTCAGAAGCCATCCTCTTACCGGTCCCCTCAGTTGTCCGAGCACATCCTATTCACGATCTGCAGAAGAACACACCCCACTTTACAGTGCTAGGAAATCTGCACTGCAGTGGCCAGCGAGGTGTCCAGGACTCTTATACGATGAGAAGAATTCTAACTATCCTTGTGAAGGGTTGTCCGCCCGATGCAAGTAGAGTACTGCAATGTTCCGTTAGCCCTCAGAAAGTAGGCAGCATGCATTCTAAAACTGAAAAACCTGTCCACTGTAGATCCGCTGCGGTGGTGTCCACTGAACTGTCTTGAAGTTTGCAGTCAGAGCGGCCATCTTCGGCCACCAGCACTGGGCTTCGAGCAGCGTCGACGTCTATGGACCACTAGCCTGAGTCTTCTCTAGAAATGAGGAAGGTTTGCTGTATACTAAATGGCAAGTTTCATAAAATGTGTGGGTTCTCGGTATCTGCTCCTTGGCACCCGTTGGTGAAGGAAATAACTGCCCCCATTGTAATCAGCACAAAAAAACAAAAGAAAATTAACCTAGTGACAAAGGTCAAGGGAATGAATGTAGAAAAAAGTTCGACTCCCAGAATTCCACACGGCTGAAGTGATAAGATCCAGGTGGATTAAGGTGAAAGAGAAAGTGTGGGGCCTCAAGGGCTCATCTGTGCACATCTATATTACCCAACCCACATACTGTTTTAATTCCCTCCATATTGTTGCAACTCAACCTTCCTCCTCTCCATTTTACATTGGCTATGAAACCTCAGCTGTGGCCAATCAGGCTTTCAAACGCAGGACTAAGCAGGGTTTAGTGTCAGAAATGCTTCCAGGTGAAAGGTCACAAACCACCTTTTTATGATCTGGGGGTCCGCCTTAGGTCATGGGGCTGCTGCTTGGGATCACCTTTTACAGTTCCCTTCCCGCTCCCTCACACCTACTACCTGTCAACTAACCGGATGTGGGAAGAGTCAGAGATTGTATTTAAAGTCTCTCTCCCTCCCCTACACAAGCATTATTTTCAGTGACTCTCGGCTACTAAATGTTTCCGGCTGATGCCCATCGAGTATTCGGTTGTCATTTTTGTCACATAATATAATGATAAAACTACCAGCAGAGGCGTCATAGGGGCTAGGGAGGGGGACTGTCCTGCATGCTTGGTGGCAGAGGAGACAAAAAGGAACTAGTTTCACTTTAACCCACAAACGCGCGTGAAAAACAAGAGATGCTCGTCTCCCCAGTGTTCTCTCTATGGTGCATCACACTCGAGTGGCACAGGTGCTGCTCGGAAAACAGTGCCCACCCTCTCAAGGCAAACAATATCTTTTCCCAAACGTGTACAGAATAGTCCCAAACACCCCACCCTTCTTTTGCAGCGTTTCACTGCATGTTCCTCTACGCCACGGACAGACCATGCGCCAGCCAGCCAGGGACACCACTTTCAAACCTCTTCTAATGGTGTGGGATCGTGGCTTTGCCGCCTTGGCTGCAATGTGCAGACTCTGCGAACTTTGGTAAGCGCCCTACTTTTTGCTTACCTCTAAGATGGCGTGCAGAGGAAAAATAGCACCGCAACACAACCACCCAGACACTGGAGGGCACAACAAGTGGCTGCGGTAGAAGACAGACCGCAATGTTCTGGCCGCAGGAAAGGGGGATGAACAGCCGCCCTGGGGCAGTGCTTCTGGGTTAAGGGATCCCTGCAGGGCTGGGGTAGGCCTGTGCAAAAAGACAGCCACGCACTGCAACGGGAGAACCATCGTGGCGTACGTCGGGATTCAGGTAAACAACTACTTTATGTAACGCTGCGTCAGACCTTGCAGCATGTGCAGAGCTGGGCGAACTGGCTTTTCCGGATTGCAAAATAGCATACAAGTGCAACATGCAAGCATGTGCGCCCTGCTCATATTTCATGGAGTAGGTTGGACTAGAGCCTAGAAATAAAATTTTAAAAAAATATTTTTGCTGGGTGCAAAGAAACAGCACTGGCCCCACTTGGCAAAGACCCATCCACGGATCCTCATCTTGGCACAAGTTGAGCTTAAGGGCACTGGCTAGTGTTATCAATCCATTTCAGTCCGAGTCTGGTGCACAGTGGCCATAAAGCTCCCAACAGATGGACTGCGCTGGAGGGCCCAGTTGGGTTCTGGATACTGGTGAGTTGGTTAATGTGTCTAGCATTCACAAAGTAACTGTGCATACAATTCAGTCTATGGTCAATGCCTGTTGCGCCAGGTCGGTGGCAGTGCACTGCCTGAAGTCTCCTTGGTTTGCCAGGAAGGGTTTGGACTTTTCAGGGAGCTCGGTAACCAAAGTGGTTCTGGTCCGTGTCGCTGAGCTGCAAACTGGGCTTGCTCTCCATGGCGTCCCCCTCGCACTTGAGAGTTGGTCTCACCTTGAAGAAATCGGAGACGTACTTGACCTGGAAGGGGCAAGAAGACAATAGATTTAATCAGATGAAAAAAAGGGGGAGGGAAAAGCTCAAAGCCAGTGAAGTGCTACCATAGGGGGAGGTGGATGATGTCATTTTAAAGAAGGAAAACCTGCTGAAACTTTGCTTACAAAATGTAAAGCTCACCAAAATTAATTTAACTAAAACTAATACCTCACTATTGGAATTACACGTACTAAGGTTAGGAGCCTCTATGAACTAAGAGTGGCTACAATTCTTTACGAGATCTTAATTCAAATCCAGACTCCGTTTAGGGCCAAACCGTGCATGGGGAAAAGAGTGAAACATGGGGTTGCCCCCCTAGTAACGTCATTCTAGCCAACGTTTTTTCTTCAACGTTTTTTCCCTTATATTTTTGTTGTCAGAGAGATAACATCACTTGCAATTGGTTATATATGGTATCGTGCGAACAATTTTTTAAGTGCAAGTTTGGTCGACCTAATTTTGGTTGTTTGACTTTTTTCTTCTATTTTCTGGGGGCTCCCCCATATACTACCCTGCCCCCAACCCGTGCCACCGCATCCCTCACTCTATCCATATGTATATGCTGTCAATCCGGAGACTAGGTACGCAGGCTTGCACCTAGGGTATAAGCCTACATTCCTCTGTAGCCTCCGGAGCCACTCCCGGGGTTACACCATATATATACCATATATATTAGTTGTTTTCCCCTCGGGCCTGTCCCCGCTCCCCCCCCCCTCTGTCTCCACCTCCTCCCCTCTCCTTTACTTTCCTTTCCTCTCCTGTTCCCCAGGGTGAATCTCTCTCCCTCGCGTGCCCTCCACCAACCCTTAATCCACTTACTGGCTCCCATCTGCCACTCTGTTCCTGAAACGAAGGCTGCCAGCTGTTGTGGTGGAAAAATGGAGGAGGGCTCCTTTAAGGAGAAGAGACTGGGGCACGGAAGAGAGAGGCGGGAGGAGGAAGGAAGGGGAGGGTACAAGGGAAGGGAGGGCAGTTGTTATGAGAAGGAATAAAGAAAGGTCGAGAAAGCTACATGGCTCCTGTGTACATTCTTGGGAGTCCAGTTGGGGCCCAACAATTGGCGACGAAGTGATCTGTCCCCATGCTGTTGGACAATGCCACCGGGTGCCGGGACACAGGACTGTGTGGGGGCAACTGCGGGTGAGGAGTACCCAGCAGGAAAGTTGAGGATGGCAAAGAGCCATCCAGGAGGAAGTGCGGGCGTGGAGAGCCTCGCAGAAGGACCGGCACAGGAGACAGCCGACATGAGCAGGAGTAACTGGCATGAGCCAGTGGAGAGCCGCAAGATGGTGAGGAGGACCCGGCACGGACAACAGTAAGCTGCGCACAACAGCGGAAGCAAGCAGAGGGACACGTGCACTGCGTGCACCTCAAAGGAGTTGGTGAAACGCACTATGAGAGCGGCGTGTGCAGTCAGAGGACACAGCCCACACCAGAGTCAAAAGGGAGAGCGTAAGCACTCAGGTACGGATGTAGCAACACACGTGGTCAATACACTACACCACCAGGGAGCGATCATCCAAATAAAAAAAAAAATGATAATAAAGTAACACACCAAAAGAAAGAAGCACACACTTAAAAAATACTCTGCATCACACCACTTAGTGACCACTGAGGAGAAGTTGACTTGAGACAGGGTGTGGACAGTCACCTGCACAAACACCATCACGTTCAAGGAACAGGAAAGGGTGAGAGACCCCAGAGCAAGCACAGTTACATAGATGTGCCCGAAAGCAAAGACTGCACAAAAGTATATTGCCCAAGGGGCAAGCAAGCACACCCATAAACCTCAGAAATGACAGATGAGGCATGACTAGGAGCAGGGACCCAGGTCGTCATCGGAACAGGACCGGCCTCCAGAGCGGCCTTCCTAAGGCGACCCAACCCATTCACACTACAACCACACCATGACCAGGGACAGAGGTGGGAAGAATGGATAGAGGAATTCGAGGATTTTATGAGAGCCATAGGAGACCAAGACTCACCCAACAAAAAAGACATTTTGCCAACCTAGCTGGGAAGGAGATCAAGGGGATCCTAAAGACAATCCCGGCGCAAGAGAAAACTACTTATACACGCCTAATTTCTGCTGTCAACAGGAAACTAATCATACTACCCAACATAGACTACGAGAGATATGCATTCAATCAATGTGTACAACTACCGCACAAGACCATAGGGGAATTCATCATCAGACTCCAGAGAAAAATCACCTACTGTGACTTCACCAATTTCAACCTCGACAAAACGATCAGACTCAGGGTAATTGAGGGATGCACCTCCTCACGCTTTAGAAAGCACCTACTAAAAAATCCCTTCTCACTACAAGAGATCATCGACCTAGCCAGAGTATATGAACGAGTTGACGTGCAAGTGGCAGCCATGGAGAACCCAAAGAACGGTGACACCATTGCAGCAATGGCCACTGGACCTCACGGGTATGCGCGCAACTCAGGCATGCACCAATGACACAGAGAAGACAAGTAATAGGTGCAGATTTGAATTCCCTCACCAAGGTCAATGCCTGGCCACAGGTCAAATGTGCTTGAGGTGTGGCCAGGAAAACCACTTTCAGGTGATGTGCAGGGAATAAATACCCAACGCATCCCGCCTACAGACTGGCCCCACTGTCAGGCCGGTCAGGAGATTTGAGCAGCCGAGAGGCCCCGAACCCAGACGATACCATGACCGGGACATCACGAGAACAAACCAAGACAGAAACATGCTGACATTTCCAGCCTAAATAGGAGCAATATGGGCGATGGAAGATCTCAACATGGACCAGCCAATGCATTACTCAAATGCATACAACTACTCGCCCAACCCACCGACAGGCTACGCCCTCAACCAAGTACACAACCAAGGACCTGACGTGAGCACGTACCCAGCACCATACTACGGGCAGAACCCAACATCAGATGGAGCGATAGAACAAACAGATGACCAATACTACACTCATGACGGGTACAGCAAAGAATATGTCAGACTCATCAACGACACCTTGGACGACAGCCCAGTTCCGAAGATTGCCATCCAAATCAGCCGCCTAAGCAACCAATTCATCGTGGACACCGGAGTAACAGTCAATGTCATGAATGAGTTCCTCCACCACACCATAGAAGACGCCTACCCATTATGTCCATCCCAAGCTCGCATATTCCAGTGGGGCACAGCCCAACCACTCCAATGGAAAGGACAATTCCAATGTGGCCCATTTCATAAAGGGCGAAGGGTGCCCACCACCATTCACATCATCCGTAGCCCTACAACAGGATGATGTCTTCTGAGCTACTGGAGTGCCAGGGCTCTGGCCTTGATCGACATCCAGTATGACCAATCCGAAGTCATCCAGGGCCTCCCGCCAGGGGCACAGATCCTGCGCTCAATATCCTGTCAAGAAATGAACATTGAGGAACTTAAATTCCTATTCCCTAAGCTATTCGAAGGGGTGGGCATTTTAAAAGACACAGTCATATCCCTCCAAATTGACCCAAAAGTCAACCTGGTGCCTCAACACCCTTGCAGGGTCGGATTCCACCTACAGGCCCCAGTCATGCACAAACTGCAACTACTCCTCGACAATGACATCGAGAGAGTGAACGGCCCCACCCCATGGGTGTCCCCTCTAGTTTTCATCCCAAAAGAGAACTGTCACCTGCGCCTCAGCGTAAACATGTTCATACCGAACACTGCAATTCAAAGAGAGGCACCCAGGACCCAACATTAAGGTCATGCTAGTGAGGCTCAACCAGGCCACTCTTTTCTCCAAACTAGGCCTGAACCAAGGGTACCACAAGCTGGTGATTGAACCTGCCTCCAGACCTATAACCACGTTTGCAATGCACAAAGGGCTGTTCTGCCACAAGCGGCTCAATTTTGGGATATCCTCGGTTGATGAGATATTTCAAGAGATAATTTGCAGACTGATATCCCCAGTGCTCAACGCTCTCAACTGCAGTGATGACATTCTGGTCTATGGTATCACGACCAGCATGACTGTGCACTGAAAGCGGAGTGCGACATCATACACAAGGCTGGGGGTCACCCTCAATGGACCAAAGTGCACCATTAACAAACATAGCCTATGATTCTTTAACCATTTATTTTCAGACCAGGGCATCACAGCCGACCCGACAAAATCAGTGCCATCTTTGGCCTAACCTCCCCCACAGGAGTCACCGACCTACGATCATTCCTAGGGATTACAGGCTACTGCGCCAGCTACCTGCCGAACTATGACACGCTCACAGACCCACTCTGAAAACTCCTTAAATAAACAAAAAAACAAAAAAAAGACTCCCCGTTCGAACGCGCTGCCAGGAAGCGTTCCACACTATAAAAGAGGAACTTGCCAACAATCGTCGCCATGCCTACTTTAACCCGGGAAGGGAGACAGAACTCACAGCTGATGCCAGCCCTCTTGGCTTGTGGGCCATACTTGCCCAGACAGACCCCAGTGGGCACCACAAGTGTGAAATCGTTGCATTTGTCAGCAGAGCCCAGTTGCTCACTGAGCAGGTGTATTCCCAAGCTGAGCGAGAGAGCCTAGCAGTGGTATGGGCCTACGAGAAATTGAATCACTTTGTTATTGGCAGAAGATTCACCCTCATCACTGATCACCAGGCACTGCTCTCCTTGTTTGGCAACCCCAAAACCAAAATGCCTCCACGCATCGAAAGGTGGGGCATCAGACTCCAGGAGTAGGACCACCTGATCGTCCACAAACCCCGGGGAGACGCCAACCCTGCAGACTATCTATCCAGACACCCAGAATGGAAAACAGAGGTCTCCATGATGCTGGAGGCAGAAGACTACATTCCTACCTGTCGCACAACGCTCTTCCCACTGCTATCGCGACAGAGGCATTGCTGCCAAAAGCAGGACAGCCCCCACTATACAAGCGGCGGCCCGCCTCACCAATGCAAACTCACCAATGCAAACAAGTGCCAACACCTCAGCACAGAAAGATTTGTGGACAGGGAAGTGGACAAGAAAGAACTGGAAAGGATGGCGAAAATACAAAATGAACTCGCCACAACGGAACAAGGGATACTGCTACGAGGCAACCGCCTAGTGGTCTACAAATGCCTGAGGAAAGCACTCATGACCATAAACCATGAGGGACACTGAGGGGGCCGCAAACACAAAGAAGATACTGCAAAACCAAGTGTGGTTCCCGTACATGGACGCAATTGTTGAAGACACTTTGACCAACTGTAGACCGTGACAAAAGACAGTGGTGAAGAGTCCCCCATGCCCACTACAGATAGTACCACTACCAGATGGACCCTGGCAAAGAATAGCCATGGATTTTCTTTGGTTTTGGCCCAATAGGGGAAAGAGGTCATCTACTTGTGTTAATGGAGGAGTACTCCCGATTCCCCCTAATAAAACATGTAAAATCCATCGCATTCCACGAAGTAGCGGGAGTGATCGATGAACTATTCAGTGAATGGGGAATCCCTAACACCGTAAAGACAGATAACGGCACACCATTTCAAAGACAAGACTTTCGAAAACTCACTGCCCATCTAGGATTCCACCATCAGAGAATCACACTGTCATGGCCAAAGGCCAATGGGATGGTGGAACAGTTCATGACCACCATTAAACGAACCCGATAAAAGGCAACCGCCGATCAAACGTCGCTACCCCAAGCAATACGCCAAATGCTGAGGAGCTACAGAAATACACAACACCAAGCAAAAGGATGGACGCCACTGGAACTAATGATAAAGTATAAACCTTGCACTCGTCTCCCACGAGTAGAAGACTACACGCCAGAACAGGATGCAGAACAGGATGCAGGTGTGAGATAACCCGGAATGCCTCGTTCTTCCGCAAGTTAAATCTCCATGAGCCTGAACTGATGGAGGAGACAACAGCAGAAGAGGAAGAGCCGAGAAACGAAGCGTGGAAAGGTCATGGGAGACCCGCGAGTCACCTGGGCACCCCCAGCGACCCAAAACAAGACCCTTATTTCTGATAGAGCAAATGTGATCACTGAACTTCCATGATAAGCAAGAGGGGGTGCTGTGGTGGAGAAGGGATCCTTTAAGGAGCAGGGACTGGGAGAGGGAGGCAGGAGGAGGGAGGAAGAGGAGTGCCAAGGGAAGAAAGGGAAGTTGTAACGAGAAGGAATAAAGAAAGGTTGAGAAAGCTACATGGTTCCCATGTCCATTCTTGGGGGTCTAGTTGAGGCCTAACACCAGCAACATAGAAAAGGGACGCACGTCCCTTTCTAAACTGCGTTGTGGCCGCCTTGTTTTATTTACCAATGGGAACTGGGCTGCTTGTGATCACACGCCGATTCCCTCTGAAAACAAAACACTATAGTAACCTGGAGGAAGACCCGGGGTGCTAATTGTGATAAGCACCTGGTAGGAGGGTTGGGGGGGTGCACGTTTGGCAGCAAATGGCCCTATGGCCTTGCTTTGCTCGTGCCCCCAATGGTTTGGGCAAGCAGGCCATTAACAAGCCAGCCTCGCCATCGCAGGTGCCTAAAGCTATTATAGATCTATTTTAGGTTGACTACCAAAATGAGGTTAGCCAAACTTACCAATGTCTATTTTATTTCTATCAACCCACCATATAACCATATAGGGAATTAATAGATCCACGAGTGGGTGCTTCTAGGAGGAAGCCAGGATCAGACTGGGGAAAAATGAATCCCGGTGACCAAATTGGGCCACATTCACGAATCGCAGTTCATGACTTGTCACGGCCAACTGAGTACTATGCGTACTACTGTATATGGGGCATATTTTGTGGGAAACAATTTGGTGGAAATGATGCATTTTAAAATACTTTGGTCCTTTAAGAGTGTTTAAAAGGAACAGCATCCCTGTACAATGGCCGATAAAAGTGGTGCTCCCTGGCCCGTCTGGCTGGCCCTTCAGGCGTTGCCCTATGGATCAGTCCAAGCCTGGGACTTGGAAAAACACTTGGAAAGCGCTTTTGAAATGATCACCCTACGATCCTCTTTGGCGATCAATTCTTAAGATCAAGGCGTCAGTGTGTCACCTTAACAAGAGACTGGCAGTGGCACACCTCTCCTTGCAAACTCTCGCCGATTACTGTGTGACAACTGCGCTTGTTGTTTCGTTATTTTCTATTATGTGGCTCTTTAGAGACGAGCATCAAGAGTTTTGTAAAAATTGCTAATGCAATTAAATATAAAGTAAAAGAAAAAAAGAAAAAAAAACTTACTATAATCACTGCCACGAGGGCCCCCTGTGCCAGCCCCACAAGGACATCACTCCAGTGGTGCTTGAAGTCGGAGACCCGTGTGTATCCAACGTAAATGGCGAAAGACACCAGGAAGAACTGGATGGTGGGACGCAGCAGCCTTGCCCACTTGCCCGCTAACCGGGCCTGTACGTAGAGCTGAGGGGAAACAAAAGAGAGTTACTACAGGCTTGATAACTGGAGAAGGACAGGGGCATTCATGAGAAATCCCAGCTCACTCTGAGTGAGCGCGTTCCCACTAACCCTCCCCCCACCATATGCAGGGACATCACAATGGCACCTCAGCAGAACCATTCAAACAGATTAGACTTTTTAAAATGTTTATAAACCATGTTTATTAGGTTTTCTGAACAGAAAGGAAGACAACAACTCATGGAAATGCACAGAAAAACAACCCAGTCCATGCTCACGGGCATCCCTCCACCCCCCCTCCGTTGCATCCTAGTCCGTACCCACAATCTCCCGCCACCTTCCATATATTTCACCCCAACAGCTCATGACGATGCTGTGTTCCCGCCTCACTGATGGACTCCGCCTCACTTTGCTCTAGCCATTTATCCCAGATGTGGTTATGTTTCTGGGGACAGCCCATGCGTCTGTACACACGGGCCTCCAGATTGCAGCAGTAATCCATTCCCTCATGCCAGGTCCAATCCTTGAAGCTGCCAACCCCTCCCCATTTCCTGGCCACCACCAGCGCTGTTTTTAACCACACACTGTTCCTAGCGGGAGAAGTCTATGTCACCCCACACGTGCAGCAGGCGGTTTGGGGCAGTCCGGCACCGACTTCACTGAGACCCCAGAAACGTCATCTCTGACGGGGCAACCCCACATAGTGTGAAGGAAGGTACCCTCTGTCGTCCCACATCTCTAACAGTTTGAGTCCGCCGCTCGCCCCAACTTCTGCATAGAGCATACTACACCAGGGTTCGCCTACATGGGATGTAGGCGAACCCTGGTGTAGTATGCTCTATGCAGAAGTTTACCACTGCCCACAGGTCACGGTTACCCTAAATATACACCTCCGAGGTCGCTACCTCCTTCCGTTCCATTGTGCTAATGGCTGAAGACCATGCTTCTATTGTGCGTCGTCCCGGGCTGCGGCAGTTGGACTCTCCGAGGTTGTCTATAAATCATACATATCAGGGGTAGGGGGGGAAAGAGGTCCTCCATCATGTGTCTTTCCAGCTTGATATGGTAGCCCTCACCCGCTCTCGTAGAGCCACTCGTTCACAGCCACTAGGAGGAATGCCCAATAATATTTTCTGACGTCGAAAAAAGCCCAGTCCTCCCTCCCACACCGACCTCGTCAGTGTACATAAAGCTATTCTCTGGACCTTTGTACCTCAAACTGCTTTCTTCTGTAGGCCCTCAATGGTACGGAACACCCACAGGGGGGATTTTTACTGGGGTATTCTGGAGAACATACAGCACCCTGGGTAGCGTCACCATCTAGAACAGGTGGGCACACCCCATGAGCGAGAATGGGAGGACAGCCCAATGTCTGCCTTGACTCTCTCCAAAATAGGACTGAGGTTGTGCCCAAGGAAACTGTGCTTGTCCGAGCCAATGTGAATCCCCAGATATTTGACCGTCCCATAAGCCACCTTTAGGGGGCACCTCACCAGGAGTGCTACCATCCCCCCTTTCACCAGCAGTAGATCCGACTTGCCCCAGTTAAAGTGGAGGCTGCTGTAGTCCCCAAATTCTTCTATTATGTCCATCACGATCGGGCCGGAAGCCCTGGGCTCCCTCAGGTACACCAGGATATCGTCCGCGTAAATGGACACCCGATCCTCCCGTTCCTCTACCCACTTAAAACCCTTGACCCCAGGGTCCACCCTGATCACAGCCGCTAAGGGTTCCACTGCCAGCAGAAACAGAAGAGGGAAGAGCGGGCACCCCTTTTTCGGCTCTCTTTCGAATGGGGGACATGCACCATTCCCTGCCCACTGTCCCCGCACACTCTCCCGGCTCCCATTTAGGCCTATAGAGTTATCAGAAACTGATATATCACCCCACACCCTCAACTGGGACAGATGCTGGTCTGGTCTGGCCTAGGATTACCAATTCTTGTCGAAAGAATAAAGCCCCTCACCCCCAACTATCCAATCAGACTATGCAATTGGTTCATATACTAGAGTGGATAGACACCCATCTCCCATGGAGCAGTGACCCAGCCCTACTGGCTATTCAGTGAACCGCATTTCTAGAGAACCGGTCTCAGAGCCACAAGGGTTCACTATAGTGCCAGTCTTCTGGTGGCCAGGCCGATGGGTGGGGCGGGGGGGTTAGGAGTGGGTAGGACCGGGGTTTTATCTATTAGCTGCAAACAGGGTCGGATTACATAAATAATAGATCTGCCCCGGGCAGGGCTACTGTGTACAACCACAGGTTATGCCGGAGGAGCCATCACTCAACTGATGCACTGGGACACCAGGTACCATCATGCCCAACCCCCTGCAATGGCGCTGGAATCGTCAGTGTGAGCTCAGGAAGAATCATGTCAACCACCTACGATGGTGCAGGAGCTAGCGCTATATGAGACTCCTAACACCCCCTGCATCACTAGAGCTCCCCATTGTCGTGACACATGAGCCTGGAGCCGGTACCATCACTGTGGTAATCACGAGTAGCCCCTTGATCATTGCGACCAACTCCCTGCCATAAGCTAAGAGCCATCCCGGTACTCATCTGCTACAGCGCCATGTCCAATCTACTGCTGTGCAGGGGCCACCATTGCAACACTGATGCACTCATTCTGTGACCATTGCTTTGAGGATTGTCTTCTGAAGAGCAGACACAACCAACCTCACACAGGAGGCTACTCTAAAAATAACTTGGTGTGTCAGCCATAATCGATGAATGGGGAATGTCATTTAGGGCATGTTGGAAACATATACCCCAAAAACAAGACAAAACATGCAAAAAGAGAAGAAGGGTTACTCACAGCCAGGAACAACATGCAGTACATCCCAAAGGAAGAGTGACCGGAGTAGAAGGACAACCTGCAGACAATGAAGCAACATCTCCATCAACAGATGTCCACACGTACGCGCCCCACCTTGCTGCCACCAGCCTCTCATATAAAGGTCAAATGCATTCAGGATACACACAGGCACACCGGGGAATCCTCAACCACCAGGAAGCATGAATTACACATCAATGAACGAGTGGAGTGCTACTAAACACTCATTTTACAGTGTGCTTGGACTGCCAGCAGCCACCGCTGCTGATCGACCGCCACCAGCCTTCTTCTTGCAGGACACCCTCATTCTTCACAGGTACATCGTTACTGGCACATTGCCCACAGTCAGAAGACCCAAGTCAAATATAGCAATCGCAGGATTATCACCCGTTCCAGTTCCCACTCTATGCACACTCCTCATAATATTCTCGGACAACAGCCAGAGGTCCTGTTGATGGGTTTACTGGCGCCCTTCCACATCCTCCCTGCAGTGCAACTCCCACACACATTACAGCTAAGCACAGGTAAGGAGTTCCAGAGTAGGCATTATTGACATGTCAATAATCGATCGCCTTGCCTATCCTTGTATACCATACTCGCAGAATTCCCATATTCCAGCCAGGCGTTCCCCTAATTAGACTGCCATCAACCTTCTGCACCAGAGGGCAACTCCTTTAAACCCCTTGGATACACACAGGTGGGTAGTCAAGCAGCCATCCTTCCCACAATCAGTAGGCCTTACACAGATACTCCACCGCCTGTAGTCATGCCTATTCCTGGCCCCCAGATTCCTCGTCCCCTTGGATACACACAGGTGGGTAGTCAAGCAGCCATCTCTCCCACAATCAGTAGGCCTTACACAGTTACTCCACCACCTGTAGTCCTGCCTACTTCCTGGCCCCCAGATTCCTCGTCCCCTTGGATACACACAGGTGGGTAGTCAAGCAGCCATCCCTCCCACAATCAGTAGGTCTTACACAGATACTCCACCGCCTGTAGTCCTGCCTACTTCCTGGCCCCCAGATTCCTCGTGCAGCGTTACTAAACTACCCAAAGAGGCACTGCTGATGGGTGTAGAACATACTCCACCCAGAGTTCTTGCTGACCTGCTACAAAAGTGATGCTTCCCTTGTTAGACTCATCTTACTTTCCCCGAAATCCCGCACCAGGACCAAGAAAACAGCCTTAGGACAGCTGTCCATTCATGGCAGGTGTTGACAGGGGCCGTTTTAAACCCACTGCCGCCCTCCCATCACACGTTTTGGCGCACAAAGACACTCCCAGCCGAAGGCAGTAACCTCATCTCAGTGACTGCACGTCTGGAGGCGCCTGTTCTGAAACACAACTAGAATTCATGTACGTACGGGAGGTGAAGTGTGGCAGGTCTGTACACGCACTAAAATATGCACACACAACAACCCGGCTCCTGCTCAGAACTTCAATACCGCCCAAGACAGGCAGACTTCTGGTATAGAGGTAGAGAGGCAGCAATGCTTTCTCTTGTGGAAGCCGCCCCTGGGAGTTTCTACAGTGTTACTTACATTCGATAACCAACAATTTCTTACAGCCCGTAGCCACCTCTAGTGTACTGCTTTTACCAACTCTGCGTGTGCCCCAATTCACAGTGTCCCCTTCAACACAAAGTCTTTTTTATTAAATCCTTTACTTTGCTACCACTCATGAGACAACACTTTTTAACAAGCCGCTTCTCCCTTGATAAGGCCTTGAACTCGAAGCAATATTTTTACCACTAGGATGTGTTTTGTCAAAATGGATTTTGAAACCCCAAGGGGTGCATTGAAAGCATCCTATAGAGAATTCATCCACACCACTTTTGCACACGGAAGCCATAACAGAGTTGGCATTGTACAAACTCTCCCCGCCGCCTAAATGCACAAAAGAATCTTCCGTACTGCGTTTTTTTCCCACAGTGGCAGAAATAGTGTGATGGCACTTACCGAGATTCAGTGACATTTGCTTTGGTTCCAGTGCACACGTCCTCCAACACGTACCCTGTGCAGTTGACCTTGGACCAGTCGGGGTTGCAGACGGCCAAGAAGTTGGGCCGTGGTCGGCCGATCATGTACTTGGCCAACTCGGTGAGGGACTGGCTGGCTGAGGCCCCGAAAAGGAAGGTGCCCACCACTTTGTACACAGCGGCGAGGTAATTGTTGAACTCCGACTTGGAATGCAGTCGCTTGGCATACACCAAGTAGGCCTCCCCAGTGGTGATCTGCAAGAGCCAACACATACATCTCAGCTCACAGCACATGAAAGACGTTAAGGCATGAAAATAAGAAGGAGCGAAACCTAGCATGCCGCAGAGAGCTCAATAGGGACATACCGTATTGATAGGTATGAAAGGATAAGTCATTTATTATGCTCCTGTAGACGTGTTTCTAAGCGTGACAAGACAATGGAGGGTACAAAGGGTGGACAATACAACGATCTTACTAGGCCTTGCGTCATTCAGATCGTGCAAGTGCGGTAACGCAAATTGCAGGGGATGGGGACAAGGGTAGTGCAAGGGGGCGGGGGAGGGGAAAGTGCAATCAGGGCAGCATTGCTCTGAGTAAGTGCAGCCAAGACAGCGCGGCTCTGGGTAAGCTCAACAAGACGGGGGATTGTAGAGGTTACAGTTAGAGCCGCTAGTGCGCGAGAGGCCCAGAGGCAGTGTGGGGAGACCTCGAGCCAGGTACCCAGTGTGACTCTGAGGGTAACCAAGCAACCAGTCGGTGCAGCTGACAGGAAGGTCAGCTGGGGAGGGAGGGAGAGAAAGCAGAGGATAAAAGGAAGGTTTTTAACTGCTTCTGGAACTTCAGGTGGTCCGGCGCAAATTTGAGAGAGGAAGGGAGTCCGTTCCAGAGGGAGGTACCTGCAGAGGAAAGTGATCTGCCCCCAACTCTCTGCCTGAAGAAGCGCCTGACCCTCAGAGAGTTGGAGGCAGAAGAGCGAAGGGCTTCAGAAGGAAGGTATTTATGAAGAGAGCGTTGAATGTAGTGCGTGCCCCGGCCCCAGAAAGCCTTGTGGACGATGCAGATGATCTTAAACTTGATCCTTGCAGCCACCCAGGAGTCAGTGGAGAGATTTCAGGGCTGCAGGATATGGTCCCTGGGCTTCAGGCCAAGGATAAGACTTGCAGCCCTGTTCTGGATTAGTTGCAGAGGACAGAGAGTAGAGGAAGGCAGATTGAGAAAGAGGCTGTTATGGTAGTCCAACCTAGAGAGAACCAGGGCTCTGGAGAGAAAGCTTCTGGGGGAAAGTGAGAAAAGGAAGAGTACCTCTGAGGAGGTGCAACTTGTAGTGGGCCTTCTTGGAAAGGTCTGTGATGTGAGGCAAGAAGGACAGAGTGGAGTCGAAGATGTCACCAAGGTTTTTTGCCTCACCGGAAGGCGAAGTAAGAGGGCCCATGGGCGGCAGCCAGAGTGAGAGAGGAAAAGGGGGAGCAGGGTCCCCGATGAGAAGGATCTCTGTCCTGCTGGCATTAAGGCAGAGATCGTTGGAGGTGCACCAATCCTGATTCACAGATAGAAAGTCTGGAATGTGCAAGAGAGGAGGCTGTAGCGAGCCGGAAATAGAGCTGCATGTCATCAGCATAACACTGAAAGTTAGGGCAGAAGTTGGAGATAAGGTGGGCCAGAGGGGACACAGAGATTGAAGGGGCAGGGTGAGAGGTTAGAGCCCTGTGGAACACCACATGTGGAGAGAGAGGTGGTGGAGAGAAAGGACTCAAGTTGACCTGTGAGGGTCAGTCCAGGAGGAAAGAGGTCAGCCACTCCAGGGCCTGATCAGTGATGCCCAGGTTCTCATGCAGTCGTTTGATCAGGATGGTGTGATTGACTTTGTCGAAAGCAGAGAAAAAGTCAAGGAGGATGGGGACAGAAGGGGTGCTGGTGTCGAGATTGGAGAGCAGATCTTCACAGGTGTTTAGGAGAGCAGTTTCCATGCCTCTTGCTGCTCTGAAGCCAGACTGGTGGTCATAGAGACAGCCAACAGTTTCAGTGTGCAGAGTGAGCTGGGAGATGGCCAGCCTTTCCAGAAGTTTGCCCAGGAAAGGAGTGATGGAGATCAGGCAATAGTTAGCCGGGCAGGTAGGATTGGCAGAAGAGGAGGGAGTGCACAAGGGAGTGCTTGAGGAGAGAGGGAAAGCACCAGTTGTGCCCAAATAATACCGCTCTGCCCGAGGAAAGAAATGTGTGCGCAGACACGGATGTCATAGTTTTTGTACATACAGCTGATCTGAACTAACAAATATGGCATTAGATGAACTTCAGGTATTTAAACGAGCCCTGATGGCCTGGTACATTGTCAACAAATCATTTAGAATGTTTATGCAAACGTTCACTGAAGAAGACTCATGCTTTTCTTGCAGGCACCTTTTGGCAAAATGCCAATTTATTTCTCTTCAGAGGCTTGGTTTTGAAGCAAAGCTCAGTGATTATTGCCATGTTTCAGCATTTTCTGGACAGACAGATTGACTCACCATATCTGCTTGCACGTTTCGTCATGCAGGAAAGCAGTATCATCTGACAAGGCGGGATGCAGCAGGTAAACAAGCCATAAAGAGGCAGGACTATATTACATTTCTTGGGGAGCCAATGTTACAAAATGCCCAAACACGTTGCTGTGTCACAAAACGTACAGGCACTTTGTAGGAAATGTCACCCTTTTTTCTATTCCCTAATCTTTGGGATAATTTGCATGTCGACAGTTGGCAGATTATTTGGTGTGAACGTAACAAACAATACTGCTCTGCCCGAGGAAAGAATTGGTGCTCAGGCACGGATCTCAGTTTCTGAACATACACCTGATATGAACGAACAAATATGGCATTAGATGAACCGCATATTGTCAGACTTTCATTTAAAAGAAAATAGAGATGTTATATCATCTTTCAAGCCAGACACCAGCGTCTAAGCGCGGATCCGGGATTGGAACCCATGACACTATGCTTTGTCTTGCTTCCATGACAAACACATTGCCCAGGAGCTATCCTCCCAGCCCATAGGACATAAAGAGCACATGAGAGACTCCCGTGACTCAGCCAAGCTCTAGGGAAAAGCACAAACGCCCCCCCCCCTCCTCTTCTTGGGTCTTGGGCCATAGGCCAGGGCTCAAGTCGAGGGTACACATGGGTGGACGGAGTCTCCCCCTCACCCCCCATTTGTTTCAGTGGGCACCTCGATATGGTAATTTCTGGTGACGCGACAGTAAATTGGTATTTTAAAGAGTCCCCCTAATTTGTTTTAGTACTTGACCCTTGCATATGGCAGTAGCATGGGACCCAGTGGATGCATCACCGTCTTCCTCGCTTGTCAATTAGCAGGCTGCGGAACCAAACCATAGGCACTTTTAGCCCAGGAATCAGAAATGATGGGATCATGAGATGGTGCTCCAATAGAAGCAGACATTGAAGAAGCGGTTAAAATGCTGTGGGCCCTAGGAAGCAAAACTGCCTGATACCGGGCAAAGGGCCCCTGAGAGGAAGGGTACCAGAAGGTAGGGCACAGTTGCACAAACCAGAATAGGGAGCTGGGGGTGGGATGGGTGCAAGACAAAAGAAAGGAATAAGGCGGTATGGTCCCCACCAGGGGAAAAAAATAGACAGTCATTGACATAGGGAACACTCAGGCAGGGAGCAACAAATAACTTGGGCATGCAGAAATACTTTTAGCAATGAGGAAGGCGGCTCGGAAGCTTGGCAGGAGACAAAACAAACAGAAGAAAGAACGAAGAGTGATAAATCAATGAGGGAGAAGGTGTGAAACCTCCGCAAATATCGGGGATAAGGACAGTGCACGCTAGTTCCATTGCGCTGGACTGACTGGTACAATCGCAAGAAGACATGCATGACAGATAGGGTGTAGCGAGATCAGTGGGCACTGTGCCAGACAAAAACAAAGGGTTGCGAAGGCCTTCCTGGCCAGGTCGGAAGAAAGCAAGGTAAAGTGCCAAAACTCTGGAGGGAAGGACCAAGGTAGGTTGGCAACCTGTGGCCACAGGAAGCATTGAGGAGGCATAGGAGAAACTCAATGGGAGGGGCATGTTACAGCCTCCGCCCTGTTCCATTCCAATTCCTTCCCTGGGGACAAGGACCCAAAATGATGGTCGATTAGGCATTGATAAAGCAGGACTTACTATGATGACCACGCTGGGGATGGTGACCCCAGCCATCATGGCGTGGGTGATGGTGTCCTCGCGGTACGGGTACTGGATGCTGTCATCGCTGCAGTAGAAGCCACGCTTGTAGGGAGAGTTCACCAAGCACAGAATAGCGAATGGCAGGGCCGCTGCAAGACACAAAAAAGGGGAGGCATTACAGCAGTTACTGGAGGCACAGCCTTGCACAATGGACTGGAGGATGTATGGGTATGGGTTTGATGGCAGAGATGAGATCTGGGATCTACTTTCGCATATATAATTATCTCTCATATTCTATTTGATTTGCTCAAGCTTGTTTACGAATACACAAGATTAAATTATGCAATCCAAATCAGGTGCTGGCCGGACGACTTTCCCCACACACTGGAAAGATGATCACATACTCAGGGGTCCTTCAACTTTGATGCTTAAATTCTGATTCTAGTATCTGGTATCAGTGATAACACAGTAGCGTGCCCCCGTAATGCTCAGTCTGTGGATTGTAGGATGTTTTAACAGGGCGATATCTAGTTCAGCATAATTTACACCCACCTCAATTGGCACAATTCTACTTTTTTTAAAAAGGTTCTTTTTATAGGCCTGGGACCCCCAATTTAATAGAATTGATTGCCCATAGCTTCCCCCCCTTTTGGAACAAGAAACGTGCAGGGTTGCACATAAGGTCTATTTATTAACCAAATAGAAATAATTGAATAAGATTACAGATAAACAAATTTACTTCTTTAAAAAATATGAAAATGATAAAAGGAATAATCAACACACTAATCACTTTAGTTTTCAATGCATAATAACAATAATGCCACAGATATGGAAATAGAAACTTTAGTAATACACAGTTCACCATAAATATCTATGCATGTAATTCACCTTAGGCACGCAGGAGGATTTTTCATTTGTGAAAAAAAAACTAATGAGTTAAAATACTTCTCACTACTCCCACATTATTCAAACTACCACCCTCCTTTACTCAGACAGATCAGAGTTTCAACTTAATTGTAACAAACAAATGGGCCATTGGGTATTTGAATTACTTGCAAACAAAAAAAAACGTGTGTTCTGCAGTATGTTGGCAAAATGGTCTTCACTGAGGTTTTTATTCTGTTACCATGTAAAATGTACCTTTCTCCATTTCAATGAGCAACTTGCTCAGCAAAAAGAAATTGACAGCGAATAATCACCCTCGCCCTTTTATCTTGGGCAACCCTGCAGTAATATCAATGTTCTGCTTGAAATACAAAGAATGGCTCTTTTTCTAAGTATGCACACAGTAAGATGTCCATTTAACTCCCTGATAATTCTTCCACGATAGACCTCGTTACACAGAGAGTGAGGGGATCTCACTGTAGACACACCATGGGACCTAATCTATCAAATATATCTTTTTCCAGAAGCACATACACTTCTGAAAGGTTCCCCAACTTCTCGGGATGCAGAATTAATGTATCTATCCCCACCCCTCAGTAGTAACAAATTATAGGGACCGGGATTTACTCCAATTCCCTTGATAGGATCACTCCTCGCACAATTACTTCCCTTTTAAATGATACTTGCAACATGATTTCTTTTGGCTGAATCACAGACATGTGGGCACACCCACTTAAGGACTGGTTAAATTCTACCCCTCTAGGAACAGGTGGGCAACAGCCAGTAAGAGATCAGGTTTTCTCCGCAGCCTGCGTGCTTTCACTACCTCTGAAGAAGGCCTGAGACTTCAACTCCTTGTAGGCCTCACTTTCAGTCTCTACCGATAATACATCCAAGGGGCCAAAGGACAGCAATGTATTCCTCCTCCTTCCTGGTCTTATCAATTCTTCTATCTCTCCATCAGTCATCGAGTGAGTGAGAAGGTTTCTTCAGTAAGTGTCCACGAGTGAGTGTCTCCTGCATTTTACCTTTTAGGTGTGCATACTTTCCCCAATCAAATTGGTCAATGTTTATGATTGAACAGGGTTCCAAAGTGACATCAGAAGTAGACATACCCTTCGCAATCATTAGGAAGATTAATGAAGAGCGCAATCTGATGGGTGTAGCTTCTACACCCAGCTACCTCCCCGCCCCCCAATTAATGAGATGTCATCTCAGGGATTTGTTGCATTAAATATTGCCACATTCTAAAATGTTACATTCCAACTATGTGATGACTTCACAAATCAGTGCATCAGATTGCTCTCTCTGGCACAAATCAATTGATGCAAGTTTTATCATAACATGAATAATTTCTGAGTGATAAACGTTTACCATTTACTCACTTTTAAATTTATATTCAAATCATTTTTCTAACTCAACATAATGGGCTCGCCACTGCGAACGTGGGGACATATGACACACTATTTTATTGTTCACCCTTTCTTTGTGACAAATTGCAAATTCACCAAATATGCATCGTGAAACTACATTTAAACAAAATTGTTTTGGGTCCATCTAAAAAAAGGATTTTCGGCTGAACATTTTGACACCTAAAAGAGTTCTCAATGCCGTTTCAGAGAAACAGGTGATATAAACAATTAAATGAGCAGTTTAAAGGACATTTTGTTTGATACAAAAATATGGCATTACAATTACCATTCTTCTGCCTAGATACAATGCACGTAACATGGTAATTTTATATTGAGTCAGGCTGGAAATCTGCTGTGGTTACTCAGGCCTGTTCACATGGACTTGATGGCTTGGGCCTTGCTGATGAAAAGAGCCTTTGTAATCTGAACATATGTGGATTTAGTGTGACTTCCGTCTCCTCAAAAGGTTTCCAGACATGCAGTCGGGTCAACTGTTAAATTTTTCCCATCAGGAAGTCCTGCGAGATGGTGTGAATAGATAAAACGCAAGAGGACAACCAATTCAACAGAATTTAAATTATTTGTTTAAATGTACAGGCCTAAAATACACACTTGGCAAGTAATACAATTCGACACAAACTATGTTGCAGCCTCATTTGCTTCACCCGTTTGATAAATTAATAAATTGTATTAATTTATATTGCACCAAAACCAGGCCCGTAGGCATAGGTGCGCAGAAACAATACAAATCCAAAACAATAATATACACCAATTCAGTATCAGGGCAGAAACAGAAAGACCCAGATCAGTTTTTAGGGACCATTTAAAAGTATCGAATGATGAAATGTCCCTCAAATCAAGATGCAAAGAGTTCCACTGCGTGGCAACAGTGGCATAAAAAATACCTTTGGTGACCAGGTCCAACGTCTAGGTACCACTAAGAGGCTGCTATTGTTAGAACGAAATGTCCTTCGATTTGGGAGCCTAGAAGGCTTTCAGATATGCTGGGCTAGTACCAAACAAACATTTATGGGTCATGGTCAAGAGACAAAATGAAATCCTAGGAGCCACGGGAGCCAGTGTAATTCTCTTCTGGCTTGCGACATGTGATCTTGCCTACTCAACCCTACTACTGCACATACAGCGCTGTTCTGTAGTACCTGAAGCATGTTGGTTTCGCCCTTGCAAATGCCTTGAAAAAGACTACCACAATAGTCTATCTTTGTTTCAATGATGGCCTAGCAATGATAGCACAGTTCTGCCGGGTGAAAAATGGCCAGATTTCGGTTAGCAATATGATGTAGTAGGCTGTTTAAGAAATTAGATAGTTGACCTGAAGTCTCATATTCAGATGCTGGTCAAAAAAGACCCCCAAAATTTTTACTTTTGACAGAGTGTTCAATTTGCAGCCTTCAGTGTCGAAAAAGTTGATACTCAGGACCCAGCTTTTTCAATTTAGCAGCTGCACCTATGGCCATAAATTCGGTTTTTGAATCATTTAGTGCCAGGCCATTTGACATCATCCAATGCTGTATCAAAGAGTAGATGGTATTCATCACCTCAATATCTTTAAGCTATACACTAGACAGAGGGATTAGACACTGCGTATCATCAGCATAGATGGTATAACTAATCCCTCTGCCATCTAGTAACTGAAACAGAGGCATAGCATAAACATTATCTAATGTGGGCGCTAAACCGGAACCCTGAGGAACACCATGCTGGATTTTAACTGGATCCACAGCCACTTCCCCGCTGTATACTCTCACTGAACGACTCATATGAAAGGAATTAACCCATGCTGAAGCTGATGGTGAAAAAGCAAATACCTGTGAAAGCCTATCAGTAAGGAGAGCATGATCAACGCGATCGAATGCAGTGGAAAGGTCTAACATCAACTGTACAGCTTGTCCCTTATCCATGCAACGCAGGATGTTAGATTTAAAATCTAATAATGCATACAGTACCATGTGCTGCTCAAAACCCTGACTGCATTTACCTGAGATATGATTAGGGCTCAGGTAATCTTGAACCTGCAAATAGGCAGTCTTGTCCAAGATCTTGAGGAGGAAGAGCATGTTGGTAATTGGCCTATATTTGGTTGGCACTGTAGGATCAAGCTTAGAATATTTTTTTTCAGCAGTGGGGATATCCATGATTGCTTAATGCATTAAGGGACATGGTATTTAGCAAACAATTGATTAACACATTTTGTCATCAGTGGTATTAATGATGGGAAACAATCCTTAACTACTACACCTGGGCAAACGTCACCCTTACAACTGGTTGGCTTAAGCTGCGTGATAAGGTCTAGCATTTCAGCCTCTTAGATAGGTCTAAATTCAAAAGGAATCTGAACTTGCTCCAAGAGTGGTAAACCAGCTGTATTTGTTGATCCAATGTCACTGAACGGTGCCTCATCTTCACTCAATCTCTCTTTGGCATAATGCTCTCTCTAATACCAAGCAGTTTGCCCAAATATGGCATCATGGATAGAGGTACACCGCACACTATGCTTAACAATTTTATTTGGCTCACTAGAACAGGGATTCTCAAGCTCTTTTAGAATTCTGAATAGTTCCCAGGTATTAGATCCAGCATTCAGAATTCTGGCATTGTATTCAGACTTTTTGGCATTAATAATTGTCACTATGTTTTTTTGCTGCTATAGTATGTAAGAGGATTCAATTCAGCACTACAGCCAAGTTAACGCCTAGTCTAGAATACTGAATGAAAACCCTTATTGATATATCTTTAGGTCCAGTTCATGCGTTCTGGATGACTACCCTTGTATAACACCCCTCTCTTGGAATCCCCCTGACCCCACTGAGCCAAGAAGTAATTCTGTTTTGCAAGTTTAAAAGGTTTATTTGATAAATTAAAATATATATCACACTTTTTAATAAATTAATAATTGAATATCACACTTAATCTGATATGGTAAATATTAACAACGGAGAATCTGGCACTAGCACACTTCTTTAATCACTAATGAGTTGACATGAAATGGATAAGGTAGCACACTGGTAAATAGGAACAAAAGTATAATGTGGTAGAGGATGCTTTATGTAGGCTCAGGTGGATGCAATATTCAATGAATGCAGTACAGAAAATACGCAATATGATTTCAACCAAACAATGTAATAACTTTTCTCTGGCTACTCCCCTCCCCCCCTTGATGCAAGGCAAGGAAATGGAAGGAAAACACACAGTTCTCAGAAATGCAATCAACTGTAATTCAGTTCAATCCAGCAAGCTTAAACAGAAGTTTGAAAACACAGGCAAATGCTTTGATAACGCTCTTAATTCCCTTTTAGAGGTTCAGGATGAGTGGTATCTAGTTAATATTAGTCCAGGCTCACACTAGCAATGATGCAGGGATAGTTAGCAGGTTAAACGAATTTCTGGCAAATGAAATCAGGCAGCAGCAGTTTTTTTACATGTGAAGAAATTGCAAATCGCGGCAAAATTCGCGGATGCGCCGAGCGCTATTACAGAGGAACCGCAAGGACTATCTCTACCGTTTTGGGGTCCTAGGAAAGCCTAGGATCTCAGGTTCCAAATGAAAGTTATTGCAAGTCTCTAGCCCAAACGGTTGCAGAGATATGAGCAATTTAGTAAAGGTCGTTTTTGGTTTTGCCAATTTTAAACGCACACTTTGACAAGTGACAAATTTTACTAGAATTGACAAGTGACAGCTAGGAGGCAGTTCTACTTAGGTTAAATAGATTGAATTAGATGAATTTAAACTAAGAGATTGGTTTGGTACAGTTTTGCTAAGTACTCACAAGAGATTTTGAACAGGAAAGCGACTTGGTCACGATCTTCAGTCTGGTCAGGTCTTTCCGGATTCTGCTCACAGCGCCTGGTCTGGTCTCGGCTAGGCACAGCACTGCTTTCTCTCTGGTCTGGTCTCTGCTAGGCACAGCACTGCTTTCTCTCTGGTCTGGTCTCTGCTAGGCACAGCACTGCTTTCTCTCTGGTCTGGTCTCTGCTCTGGATAGATTGAAGTCTCTAGTTTGGCTTTCTGGAGTTTGATGGAGGTAAGTATGGATTTTTCCGGAGGGGTTCCAGCGGCAGATGAAATTGAATGTCTCTATGTGTCCTGACTCTCTGCTTTTATCTGTTTCTTGAGAATGGGTGTGTGTGTTGCATCACTAGACTTGCCCCTCTCATTCGTCATTGGTCAGGCTTCCATTCCTCCGCTTGATTGGCAAACTGAACTGTGAGTCAGATTGATGTCATTTTATGATCTCTTGAAACATCCTCCCTTATCATCTGTGCACCCAAATATATATATGATCAAAATCCATACTTCAGAGTTACACAGTTGTTTGAAATTACATATACATGGTGTGGCTGAATTTAGCCATGTCTATGTCCAAATCTGCTCATTCTCGGAGCTTGCATTCAAAGAGTGTACATAATTGACTTTTTAACTGCTTTTTCAATTTCCGACATGGACCCAACTTTACATACATGTGTGCAGGGGGTAGGGACATTAACTGATGAAGTTTCAGATTTTTAACATGCACACATTTAGAGTAATATCCACTTTTCCGCTAAAACCCCCCTGAACATACCACCGGTTCCTACCACGTCTTAAACTGTGGGCAGAAAAATCACAAGAATTATGGTATCATTTATAAAATTTTCACATGTCCGCACTATGAATTATCCCCCTTTTTATAAAACCATATCCTTGCTGCAGGGGTGTGTCTTTTCAGGTCACATGGTACAGAAACCAGTCTTTCCAGTTTCTGCCAAGCCAGCTTGCTTCTCACAGGCAGTGCCCCTCCCAGCTTCTCCAGGAGGAAGCCACTTTTTACGACGTCTGTAATAAAAACCTTTGCCTGAGTGGAGAGGGCTTTGTTCACTCTCTGGCAGAGCACAGGAAATTCAATTATCAGATAGATGGCATATCCTTAGTGTGGGCAGCAAAAGGAACATTGGCCTGGGAACATAGTTGTGACTCAAGTTTCACTCCTGATGGGATCCGTTGCTAGGCAAAATCAAGTTCCTTAAGCCAGACCTTCAGCTAACTTTTTGTTGCTTTTAAAATAACTTGTAATTTTACACATGCAGCTAGAATGCTGATTCTAAGTGCAAAACTATGACATTTCAACAGTTACAAAGGCATGTGACACCAAACATAGGTCACTCATTTAATTTAACATTTTCGATTTTGGTGGTTTTAAATCCAGTTGCAGTTAGGCTTAAGCTGCTGACTCCATAGCATTTTTGTTATAAGCATTGTTTTTGGGCTCTTCATTTCCCAGATTTTGTAGGCACACAAAACTCCATTCTGCCAAATGTCTGCTGGTGTTCAGTGAATATTTTGCACATGTTGCAAGGTTTGAAATAGGCATTTTGCTTGCCTTCAGAAAAACACACAGTGGGTTTTAAAACGCCGGCTTTTGGATAGTGGTGAGTACTGGTACTGCACCCATTTTTGGGATTAATGCATTCTAAACAGGAATGGTTCTTACATGGTAGTAAATCCTTGCTTAACATTGTTTTGATGGGGCTCCTTACAGTAAGATGGTTATGTGGAACCCCACAAAAAGGGTTGAATCTTTAAAGTGGTCCAATGAGTCACGATTTCAGCAACTTTTTGACATCAGTAAAAGTGGATTTTGTTAACAAAGACCTTTCTTTACCCTGGTGGGTGGCAAGTTAGGTAACCATTTTGGTGTGCGCACAACTGCGCAGCTTTCCTGGATTTCGGCGCACATGTGGGTTTTCCGCCATCTTGAATTTCCTAAGCCCACAGCACCAAATGTTGTAGCAGGGTAGCTTAAACGTGGGTCAGGACACCCTACAAGCCCCCCCACGTGACTGCACTTTGAGTTTGGGTCGATGGGGAGTCGCGTGCCCAAGGGTTTTGACCCACGCACCGGTCTGTCCGCATAATCTTCTTCCTCTTCTGTAGATGGCACAGTTCAGCATCTTCTTCTCCATCCGGTCAGATCGATCAGTTCTCCTCGCCGGTCCTGATGGGAAGATTGGGCGGTACCCCGGGCCCGTTGTGTCTTTGCTCCCGGTCTCCGGATCGTCCTTCTTGGTCATCCTTCATGGTTTCATCTCTCCTAGGATGATAAAGGAAGAGCGGCAATATCTACTCAGACGATTTTTTTTTCCACCACTGTTGAGATAGTGGGGCGGCATATGCATTTCATCGTAACGAAATATTACATTCTTATTTTGAAAAAAAAAACAGCATCACTAGAGACAGTTTCATGTAAATCACAATATTTTAGAGACTAGATGTGGTAGGTTTTATGATTGGAACTGAATTAGTCTGATACAGTACCCGCTAGGATTCCAGAGGATTCCTCCAGTTGTTGCAGAGTGTGCCTGGGATGGCAACATTTCAACTGGTTTATGTGGACCCACTTGTCTTCCCCCTCTGCCGAACCACCTTTGGGGATGCGGATCTTGTAGGCCACAGGGGAGATCTTATCGACGATCTCAAAGGGTCCCTTCCATGTAGGCAAAAATTTGCGCTGCTTGGCCTGGTTCCTTTGGAAGTTGTATAGATAGACCCGGTCTCCCACCTGATATTCCTTCCTGGAAGTTTTCAGGTCATAATGGGTCTTCATGCTATCAGTCGATCTTTCTAGATTCCGCTGAGCATAAGCAAAAGCATGTTGGAGGTGTTTCCTTAAATTCTCTACATACTCATGAGTAGTGGAGGCATTTATCAGTGTCTGCTCTTGGGTCCTGTAGAGCAAATGCTGCGGAAGCACCATCTTGCGCCCAGTCATCAACTCAAATGGTGACATTTTGGTTGCAGATGAAGGGGTAGATCTGATGGCCATTAGGACCAGAGGTAATCGGATATCCCAACTTGGCCCAGAATCTGCCACAAACTTCTTTAATATGCTCACAATTGTCCGGTTATATCTCTCTACTGCCCCAGAAGAAGCTGGCCGGTAAGCAATATGCAGCTTTCTCTTGACCCCCAGTATCTCCCACATCTTTGTCATTACCTCACTGGTGAAGTGGCTGCCTCTGTCTGACTCAATCCTTTGAGGTAGACCAAAACGGGAAAAGATGTGGTTAATCATCAAGGCAGCTGCAGTTTCTGCCTTGCAATTTGGGGCTGGGAGACATTCCACCCACTTGGTAAACAAGCATGTCACAGTCAACATGTACTTATTCCCCCTAGCCGAGCGAATCACAGGGCCTACAAAGTCGATTTGTAAATCTGACCATGGCAGTGTCATTCCCCTCTTTTGTAAAGGCGCCCGGTGTGTGAGGGATGTCGGCTGAAATTGTGCACACACAAGACAACCCTTCAAATATTGGTTGAGGTCCTGGCCCATGTGTGGCCAGTATGCAACCTCTCTTAAGATTTCCAGTGTTGTGTGAAACCCCCTATGACCGGCGGTGGCCGCATCATGGGCGTGACTTAACATCAGGCTTCGGAATGAGGTAGGAACCACCCACTGATCGTGGCCAGCTTTGGATTTCCTTACCAGCAAACCGTCTTGGATCCGGAACATTTTTGGACATTTCATCAACACTCTTAGGTCCTCTTTCCCAATGTAATCGGTATCCGTCAGGGGAAAGTTCTCAGGGTCCTCAAGGTGCTGGTAAAATTTACCAATAATTGGATCCCCCTTCTGAGCGGTAATCAAATCAGCATCAGGGGTCTCCTTACTCCATTGTGCAATTGAGAGGTCGTTGTGAGCATTTGTCTGGGACCTAGTGATAGCGGTGACCTGGATTTCCCCCAACAGGGACTCAATCTCAATTAGATCCCCTTGGATGGCTCCGGTTTTGGCCAGCTGATCAGCTAAGTCGTTTCCAGTTTTGTCTGGTCCCTCTACTTTGGAATGACCCTTAATCTTCTTCCAATAGATGGTCATCCCATTCGATGTGACCAGATCATCAATGTTTTGGATCAACTTCCCATGTTTCAAGGGTTTGTTGTTAGCACATAACATGCCTCTGGTTTTCCAATTAACCAGGTGCTCCACGAACCCGTTCCGTACATAATCCGAATCTGTGATTATGACCAGTTCGTGGAGTTGATGCTGGACAGCAGTGAGGAGGGCCTGATGCACAGCCATCAATTCTGCCACCTGACTACTTCGGGGACCAATTTTGTATCCAGCGGAGGGTTCTGGGGACTCATTCACCCATGCATTCCCTACGCCGGCCACCAGTTCTTTCTCCCCGTTGTTGTCAACATGGTAAGAGCATCCATCCACATAGACAGTGGGCATTCCCTCACACTTGTCCTCTTCAAAGACTTTGTGTGGGGAATTAAGGTATGCCTCCGTGTTGTCCTTGATTTTTAGACTTTCGTCCTCGAGACAGTTTTCTCTGGCACAATCATGCAAGTCAGCCAGACCTTGCGCGAGGGGACTCTTCTTGTTTTGGCCATATCTGACCTCCACAGGAAAGCCTTGCATTGACAGAATCCAGGAAGTAATTCGGGAATTACTCACATTTCCGGCCCGGATTCTGTCACTTTGGAGATATTGCAGAGGCTGGTGTGGAGTCTCCACTATGATGTGTTCCCCCTGGATAAACGGGCGGTAATTCTTCAATGCCCACACCGTTGCCAGGAGTGCCTTCTCACAATCGTTGAATTTTTCCTCCACAGAGGATAAAGTTTTGCTCGCATAGGAGATTACTTTATTGACCTTGTCATGCTTTTGGTATAATACTGCCGTCAAGCACGTATCAGAGAACCCCGTCTCCAGGAAGAACTCCTTGTTTCTGACCGGGTAAGCTAGGCAAGGCGCTTGTGAGAGGCTTCTTTTGAGTTGTTTTACTGCCTCGGCTTGTTCTGGACCCCATTCCCACTTGACCCCCCCCTTCAGGAGATGAATCAGGGGTCTGGTGATCTCTGCGTAGCCCTCAATGAACTTTCTGCTGTAATTAGTCAGTCCAAGGAGGCTCCTTAGTTCCCGCAGAGTTGTGGGGTCTTTCAGTTTCTGAAGTGCTTCCACTTTCTTTTCCTGGGGACAAAGACCCTGAGGAGTAATCTCATGCCCCAAGAAGTTAACACGGGTTTTACACCACTGTGCTTTCTGAAAGGAAAGTTTTGCTCCGGCGGCCCTCAACTGTGTCAGAACATAACGGATCTCTGCTATGTGTTCCTCCACAGATGAACTTTTGATGAGGACATCATCTACATAAGCCAGGTTACCCCTTGCACCCAGGTCGGGCATGGCCTTATGTAGGAAAATATTGAACTCATTACCGGAGTTAAGGTATCCGAAGGGAGTCCGGGTCCATGTGTACTGCTGGCCCCCAAAGGTAAAAGCCAGCTTGTATTGGTCCTCCCTACTGACAGGCACAGTCCAGTATCCATTGGTCAGGTCTATTGCAGTGAATACCTGTGACCCCTGGATCTGGGCCAGCCCTTGGTCAATGTAGGGCAGAGGCCATCGGGAAGTATGGACCCGTTTGTTGAGCTCCCTGAGGTCGGCGCAGAGTCTCCACTGGCCGTTTGGCTTCAATATTCCCAGCACCGGATTATTGAAGGTGCTGTGGACTGGACGGATTATTCCCCGGGACTCAAGGTTCTTAATTATTTCAGTAAGGGACTCCATTGATGCGAGAGGCAAGCGATATTGCTTCACAAACACTGGAGTCATGCCAGGGTCCGTGGGGATTGTTGTTGTGTGGATGTCAGTGCGACCACAGTCATATGAGTCTACCGCAAAGAGATCTTGGAAATCCAAGAAAACTTGTTTCAACTTTTGCTTTTGTTCCAGAGTCACACAGGCATCAGCTAGGTTGACTCTCTCTTCCACCATCTGCCTGAAGCCTGGAAAGACTTCTGGTTTGGCTATTTCAGCGGCCTCCTCCAGCTGGGTGGAGAAGTCCCTGGTCAGAGTGCTGATTTGGACCGGAGGCTTCAGGTGGGAAAGGCAGCCCTCATGGACCTGGAAAATCACCTCATCCCTCCTGAAGTCACAAGTCACATCTTCCTTACCATAGGGGCAGGAAGTGTACACCAGGAAGTTCCCCCCGTGCCGGGTAAAGATCCTGTCTGGTGTTGTATTGTCATCACTGTCACTGTCAAAACAGTCCTTGGGGATTGGTCCTAACAGTTCATTTACTAAGTCGATGGAAAAATGTCGGTCATCAACCGCCATTCCAATAATGGTGCCTGCGGCCAGAGTAATACTCTTTAAGTCGCTGTTATCCACCTCTATTGGAATGGTGTCATGTTCTATGTTGACTAATGGTGTTGGGTTTACCCCCAACCCTTGCTGTTGGAGAGAAGCATTTAGATGTATGTAAGCATCAGGGTTTTTCAACTCTTGTCCCCTTTTAACTTTCACTTCCAGGGAGAATTGTCGGGTCCTTTCTGGGATGGTGACTTCCTCTTTAACCTGAATTTCAACTGCATAAGGTAGCAATTGAGCTGACCTAAATGCTTTTTCTGGATCATCAAAGCCCATGGGATTATCCGCTAATCGGGACCAAGCTTTGAAGTTTATTAGGTCCAAACTAATGGCAAAGCGATTGAGAATGTCACTGCCTAAGTAAAAGGCGGCAGTGACGTCTCGCACGACCCAACAATTATGGACTATGCTCTTGTTGCCAATGGAGATTTTGAGCATACACCTGCTTGGCAGGAGATGTTTGGAGTCAGGTGCTTCCAGGTCCATTTCCCATTTGTCCATCAGTTTGAAGGTGGGAATGGCTGGATCTTTTGGGAGTTGGCGGAACATGGCTTCGCTGATGAAGCTCTTACCGTTGTTCACACACACTCGAGCGAGAACAGAGTCCTTCCCATCATTTAACTGAACAGGGATGAACAACTGCTCTCCAATTTGCTGAATATCAGCCAGGCTTTGAGCTGATTTCACATCTTTCTGGACTATAGGAGTGGGGGTTTCTGATTGTGGATTAGTATAGAATTTCAGAGTGTTTCCTTCCAGCGTGGAATACCACTTTAGACTGGAAGGAAGGTTGATTTTCAGAAATAGAGAGGACCCCCCATCACCAGTCTGTTGTCCTACTGCTATTACCGTCACGTCTGGAATTTGGTTGTTCTGGAAGTGAAATTCTACTTGGTCAGATTTTTGTTCAACCATGTGGCATGTGCCGTTTAAACTAACATGGTTGACACTCTGTTTTAATTTTATGGGTCGGCTAGTCTGAGTCCAGAGGACCTTGTTTACGCAATCTATTAGGGGTGACAACCTTCTCAGGAGGTCATTCCCTAGTAAACAAGGGGTGCCCTCTGGGGTCACAACTATGACCGGGTGTTTCAACTTATGTCGCCCGATCTTAATGTCCAAGTCTGCCGTCCCCTCGACGGGAATTTCCTTCCCGTCAAAGTTCTGCAGTTGTCCAGGAAGAGAGGTGAGAGGAATTTGATAATTCTCTCCCCTTCCTGCATTCAGTTCGTCAAAGGCCCTTCTGGACAGAAGGGTAGCTTGAGATCCCGTGTCCACCAGTGCCGAGATTGTACCCTGCCCCTGTACTTGTACCGGGGCATAATATCTTCCCTCCTTCTCCTCAAGGGGGCACAGATAATGTACATTTTTGGACAACTGGTGGGCTAATTTTCTGGTTTTGGACATCGCTAGCGAGGAGATTTGGGCAGAATTCTGTGGAGAGTCTTGGGAATCTGAAAGAAAAAATTTGCAACTGGAGATCAGAGCCATTGTGGGTTCCCCTGGCTCCGTTTCTGGGCCGCCCCCCCCTTTTTGGAGGCAGTCGCCAGGATGGGTTTGAACCAGGGGATTTTCTTGCTGTTGGTTCTGGGATGAGATGGTGGGCGGCGGTAGCTCAGTCTCCACATCTCCCCAGTCTGGATTTGCATCCCTAGGGACCCATTTTTCTTTGGGAGGAGTTCCCCCCTCTCTGAAGGAGAAGATCCTTTTCCCAGGATCCTCTGAGGATCCCTCTCCCTCAAATTGGAAGATCTGTACCTCCTCCTCAAACTGAGTCTGTTTGGGTCTTTTGTTTCTCCTACCCCCCCTCTGCTCCTTAGGAGGCAGACTTTCAGGGGCAAGAGATTTTGTTTCCGGTTCCTGGGTTTCCAGGGGCTGTTTACAAGTGAGGAAGGAAGCTTCCTCCAAGGCTTTACACCCCCCTTCCCTTTGTGCCTCCTCCCTGGGAACCGGTGATTTATCGGGGTGCTGCCCCCGTCATTGTTCTGGAGCACCAGGTCCAGAGTTGGGTGCGTTCTGCGCCGGCATGCTGATCTGAGGGTTCTGCTGTGCCCTCAGTATATGACCCATATCCCGCGCCATGTTTTGAACCTGGCGCTCTAACTGGGAAACCCGCTCAGGCTGATACGGGGCCCTGTTTTCTCCCCTGGGCTGATCCCGGGAAGGGTAGCTGTCCCTCCTCTGGTAGTACCCCTGGTTGGGAAGATTTTGGTACCCCTCCACCCTTGGCCTCCCCTCTCCCGGATTCAGTGGTCTGGGCTCAGGGAATTGAGGAAAGAAGGATGGATGATTTTGGGGTTGGAAATCGGGTGGATATCTGGGGAAAAAGTTCTGCCCAGGGTTTGGTAAATTTCTGCCCTCCTGTGGGAAGTTTGGAGGGAAGTTCCCTGGGTTAGGTGCTTGGCTGGATCCCCCCCCTTGGGCCGGAGGAGTCCACACATAACCCAGGATGGGTCTGTTACCTTTGTAGCGAGGACTTACATAGTCAGGAGAGCGAGGGACCCCATTTGTGGGGCTGCCTCCCTGGCTCCCTGTCTGCGACTGGCCCGAGGACCTTCTGGGCCTAGCATTATTAGGTGCAGGTAGGTTTTTAGGCCCCCCCATCTCCAAATCCAAAACGGGGGTGACCTTTACCTCTGCCACCTTGGCAGCAGCAGGGGTGCTGTTGGCTTTGGGGTTTTTCTGGGCATTGCTTTTATTTTCTATGGGCTTCTGCACCTCATAGATGCGGGTAGCCTGTTCAATGACCCAGTCTAAAGATCTTTTCTCGTGAAAATCCCTCACGAGCTGGGTCATGATATATTTGGGCAAGGCATGGAAAAACGTGTTTATAAATTCACGGCTATCCGTGCGCACCCTTCTTGTGGTCTGTGCAAAAGCCCGCTTTAACTCCTGCACAAATTCTTGTGGGGCCTGATCCTCCCCACATTGCAAATTGTAGGCTGCCTTGCGAGCCTCTTGAGGATTTCTGTGAACAGAAAAATGTTTCAGGATGGCCGCCTTATAGGTGGACCATCTTAAATGATTTTGGTCCTCCAGCCCCGCAAAGAAACTGGAGTATTCCGGGGAGAAGGTCCACTTTACATATTGAATGCAGCTTTGGCTGTCCTTCAAATGGAAAGTCTCCATCATTTGTTCAAACAACTCTAAGTGCTCCCAAACAGAATACTTAGCGTTCTTATGGTAAGGCGTGATGACGCTCCTGATCGCCTTAATCTGCTTTAAGGGGTCCTTGAGCAAGGCCCTTTTTGCCTTATTGGCCTTTTTGGTTCGGGTAACCCTTGTCCATTCTTCGTCGGACTCAGAGGCACTGCTCCCAGAGGTTCCCGTCTGTTCTTCCAGGTTTTCCCGGATTCTGCGAGCCTGGGAATGGCTGGCAGAATGTGGGGACCTGGTCTCCTGTGTCCTGCGCAGTTCAGAGGAGTCTTCAGATTCCTCCTTGCTGTCAGGATTTGATGGGTACCCCCTCCACTGACCTAACTGGGCAGAGGTTTTCAGGATGCCCTTAATGGGCCTACTCTCCTGGGGTTCCCCACTGAACTGTATTGTACTTGGGTGCCCATACCCGGATGCCCACCCCTCCATTCCTGGATGGTACTGGCCTATGAGCCCCATGCTTCTGGCTGGATAGTAATCTGCCATCCCTGTGGCCCTGTGCTCATGTGCGCCAGGGGACATGGGGGTGGCAGAGTCCAGGGACTGAGAGGTATGAGGGCCTCTGGTACTAGGGCTCCTGAGGTTATGCTCCGGAGTTTCCATTTCCCAGCGAACCTCATCTCTATCCGCCCCTGCTCCCTGTTGCAATGCAAGAGCCTGCATTTGTGCCTTCAGTTCCTCAGTTAAGGCCTTACTCGACTCTATCAGTCTCTCCTGCATCGCTACCTGCTGTTGGAGCCTATCATTGTGTTGACAGAGGGCCTCATTTTCCCTCTGTGCTTCCTGGTTGGTCCTGGAGAACTGGGCCAGTCTTTGCTGCAGGAGGGTTACCTCCTGAGCTGTGTCCCTATTGGCCTGCTCCTTTCTTGCTAGAGCATCCTCCACCCTCCTGGTGTGCTCTAGCAAGTTCTGGTTTTCTTTTTGGAGGTCACCCAGTCCCTGGTGGGCCAGGTGATTTTCTTCCATTTTCCTTTTTAAATGGCAGACTTCCTGGCCTAAGGCGTCTCTTTCCTGACTAAGAGCCTGCATTTGTGCCGCCAGGTCGTCCCTTTGCCTTTGGAAGGCACCAGCTTTCTGGCGCTCCTGATCAAACTCTGTCTGGGTATCCAGGTGTTTCAGGATCAGTTTATTGCTCTCCTCTTTCTCTCTGTCTAGTTGGATTTGCAGGGTGGCTACCTGCTCTGTGCATGCCCTGTTGAAATTGATCTGTTGCTCCAGCTTTTTCTGGCTCTGCAGTAAGGAGTCCAAACTGTCTTGGTGCTCCTTCTGCAGGGCCAGAAATCTAGTATCCTGTTCTGACTTTTCCTTTTGCAGCACATCCATATCCTCCTTTATTTTAGTAATGTACAGTCTGCTGTCATTTTCTGACTCCTGGCTCCTCTGCAGCCTCTGCTCAGAAGAGTCCAGATCAGATTGGACCTTCTGTAATGCCATCTGTTGCCTATTTGCCAGATTTTGGCTTTCAGCACATCTATCCTGCATGTCTCCCATATATAGGTACAGGTATGCTGCTATCCTGGCGATCTTATTGTGTTCCTCTTTGGCTTTAGGAGCCATATATAGTTCACTCAGGGCCACATGTAAGGGACCCTGATCTCTATATATATCTGACCCTGTTTCAGTGACCTGTTGTGTGATGGCCTGCAACCACACATCCTGGCCCTGTTCGGTCCATTCACCTCTCACAAATAGCTTATGCAAGAGGTGCTCTCTGGCTATTTTCATGTCTACTAAGGTCGTCATTCTAGAGATTGGTCTCTGTCCTGACTTACAGAAGTTAGTATTTTATTTTTGCAGAACAGAACTTTTCTTGGAGTGTCCCTTTTGAGGAATGCTTCACAGCGTAATGCAGCGTGGTGATCCGACCGGGTGTATGTATCCCGTCAGTTAGCACACTGTATTAAGCTGCACAACTGGTAAATCTAACCCAACGTCTCGGCTCGAGCCCCCACTTTGTAAGAGGATTCAATTCAGCACTACAGCCAAGTTAACGCCTAGTCTAGAATACTGAATGAAAACCCTTATTGATATATCTTTAGGTCCAGTTCATGCGTTCTGGATGACTACCCTTGTATAACACCCCTCTCTTGGAATCCCCCTGACCCCACTGAGCCAAGAAGTAATTCTGTTTTGCAAGTTTAAAAGGTTTATTTGATAAATTAAAATATATATCACACTTTTTAATAAATTAATAATTGAATATCACACTTAATCTGATATGGTAAATATTAACAACGGAGAATCTGGCACTAGCACACTTCTTTAATCACTAATGAGTTGACATGAAATGGATAAGGTAGCACACTGGTAAATAGGAACAAAAGTATAATGTGGTAGAGGATGCTTTATGTAGGCTCAGGTGGATGCAATATTCAATGAATGCAGTACAGAAAATACGCAATATGATTTCAACCAAACAATGTAATAACTTTTCTCTGGCTACTCCCCTCCCCCCCTTGATGCAAGGCAAGGAAATGGAAGGAAAACACACAGTTCTCAGAAATGCAATCAACTGTAATTCAGTTCAATCCAGCAAGCTTAAACAGAAGTTTGAAAACACAGGCAAATGCTTTGATAGGTGCTAGCAATGAATGAGAAATATGCTGGAAACGCTCTTAATTCCCTTTTAGAGGTTCAGGATGAGTGGTATCTAGTTAATATTAGTCCAGGCTCACACTAGCAATGATGCAGGGATAGTTAGCAGGTTAAACGAATTTCTGGCAAATGAAATCAGGCAGCAGCAGTTTTTTTACATGTGAAGAAATTGCAAATCGCGGCAAAATTCGCGGATGCGCCGAGCGCTATTACAGAGGAACCGCAAGGACTATCTCTACCGTTTTGGGGTCCTAGGAAAGCCTAGGATCTCAGGTTCCAAATGAAAGTTATTGCAAGTCTCTAGCCCAAACGGTTGCGGAGATATGAGCAATTTAGTAAAGGTCGTTTTTGGTTTTGCCAATTTTAAACGCACACTTTGACAAGTGACAAATTTTACTAGAATTGACAGGTGACAGATAGGAGGCAGTTCTACTTAGGTTAAATAGATTGAATTAGATGAATTTAAACTAAGAGATTGGTTTGGTACAGTTTTGCTAAGTACTCACAAGAGATTTTGAACAGGAAAGCGACTTGGTCACGATCTTCAGTCTGGTCAGGTCTTTCCGGATTCTGCTCACAGCGCCTGGTCTGGTCTCGGCTAGGCACAGCACTGCTTTCTCTCTGGTCTGGTCTCTGCTAGGCACAGCACTGCTTTCTCTCTGGTCTGGTCTCTGCTAGGCACAGCACTGCTTTCTCTCTGGTCTGGTCTCTGCTCTGGATAGATTGAAGTCTCTAGTTTGGCTTTCTGGAGTTTGATGGAGGTAAGTATGGATTTTTCCGGCAGGGCTTCCAGCGGCAGATGAAATTGAATGTCTCTATGTGTCCTGACTCTCTGCTTTTATCTGTTTCTTGAGAATGGGTGTGTGTGTTGCATCACTAGACTTGCCCCTCTCATTCGTCATTGGTCAGGCTTCCATTCCTCCGCTTGATTGGCAAACTGAACTGTGAGTCAGATTGATGTCATTTTATGATCTCTTGAAACATCCTCCCTTATCATCTGTGCACCCAAATATATATATGATCAAAATCCATACTTCAGAGTTACACAGTTGTTTGAAATTACATATACATGGTGTGGCTGAATTTAGCCATGTCTATGTCCAAATCTGCTCATTCTCGGAGCTTGCATTCAAAGAGTGTACATAATTGACTTTTTAACTGCTTTTTCAATTTCCGACATGGACCCAACTTTACATACATGTGTGCAGGGGGTAGGGACATTAACTGATGAAGTTTCAGATTTTTAACATGCACACATTTAGAGTAATATCCACTTTTCCGCTAAAACCCCCCTGAACATACCACCGGTTCCTACCACGTCTTAAACTGTGGGCAGAAAAATCACAAGAATTATGGTATCATTTATAAAATTTTCACATGTCCGCACTATGAATTATCCCCCTTTTTATAAAACCATATCCTTGCTGCAGGGGTGTGTCTTTTCAGGTCACATGGTACAGAAACCAGTCTTTCCAGTTTCTGCCAAGCCAGCTTGCTTCTCACAGGCAGTGCCCCTCCCAGCTTCTCCAGGAGGAAGCCACTTTTTACGACGTCTGTAATAAAAACCTTTGCCTGAGTGGAGAGGGCTTTGTTCACTCTCTGGCAGAGCACAGGAAATTCAATTATCAGATAGATGGCATATCCTTAGTGTGGGCAGCAAAAGGAACATTGGCCTGGGAACATAGTTGTGACTCAAGTTTCACTCCTGATGGGATCCGTTGCTAGGCAAAATCAAGTTCCTTAAGCCAGACCTTCAGCTAACTTTTTGTTGCTTTTAAAATAACTTGTAATTTTACACATGCAGCTAGAATGCTGATTCTAAGTGCAAAACTATGACATTTCAACAGTTACAAAGGCATGTGACACCAAACATAGGTCACTCATTTAATTTAACATTTTCGATTTTGGTGGTTTTAAATCCAGTTGCAGTTAGGCTTAAGCTGCTGACTCCATAGCATTTTTGTTATAAGCATTGTTTTTGGGCTCTTCATTTCCCAGATTTTGTAGGCACACAAAACTCCATTCTGCCAAATGTCTGCTGGTGTTCAGTGAATATTTTGCACATGTTGCAAGGTTTGAAATAGGCATTTTGCTTGCCTTCAGAAAAACACACAGTGGGTTTTAAAACGCCGGCTTTTGGATAGTGGTGAGTACTGGTACTGCACCCATTTTTGGGATTTTCTTGGATTAATGCATTCTAAACAGGAATGGTTCTTACATGGTAGTAAATCCTTGCTTAACATTGTTTTGATGGGGCTCCTTACAGTAAAATGGTTATGTGGAACCCCACAAAAAGGGTTGAATCTTTAAAGTGGTCCAATGAGTCACGATTTCAGCAACTTTTTGACATCAGTAAAAGCGGATTTTGTTAACAAAGACCTTTCTTTACCCTGGTGGGTGGCAAGTTAGGTAACCATTTTGGTGTGCGCACAACTGCGCAGCTTTCCTGGATTTCGGCGCACATGTGGGTTTTCCGCCATCTTGAATTTCCTAAGCCCACAGCACCAAATGTTGTAGCAGGGTAGCTTAAACGTGGGTCAGGACACCCTACAAGTAGAAGGAGCATAGACTTCAACTCATCTAGATTTAAACCACTTACTGAAGCATTTCCTTTTGATGATCTTCAGTTCATGGATTTCAAGCAGCAAAGATCACATTTTCAAGGGGGCAAGAAGATTAGCAGCATCAGAGAGAGTTTTCTGATTACTTTGGGCAAGATCATCTTCAGAATCTAAGTTTGACATGTCCCAACCAAGAGAAGAAATAAAAGGACCTGTAACTTCCAAAGTAAGATTGCGAGTATTTCTGGTCACAATTGCAGTCCTTACTGGCAGTCCTTACTGGTTTACTCCTCTTCATCCCTGATGGTAATAACATGTCAAAATAAACAAAAAAACTATGGTCTGACCAGGCACAAGGTATGATGATATTACCCTTAATACGAGTAGGCTCAAGTACCTGTTGAGAAAACCCAAGTCCCGAAGAGCAGAGTCCACCCAGAGTACAACATCATTAGTGCTCTTGGATAATCATAAATTAAAATCGCCCACAAAAAGAATTTTGGATTCTAGGCACAGGCGGCAAGATGCTTGAAAACTGTTCCGAGTAATCTGGCATAGTTGTAGGTGGCCTGCATAAAAAGCAAAAGATTAAATGTGCTATTTTGGCAAGTTAGAATCTTGATCTAACTAATGTCACAGTCATTTGGTCACTGTATTTCAACTTCATGCACATTCAGCAATGATTTACAGATGAGGGCAACCCCCCCATACCATTTATCCTATGAACACAGAAAATACCATAACCCTTAAGAATGGCCAGTGAGAGGGTAGGGCAAGCTGCCGCAGGTAGCCAAGATTTCACATATATCAGTTTGATGGGCTAAATTATAATCTGCCACTTCTGTGGCGTGTTTTATCAGTGACCTTGTAATAAGTAACACACATTTCAGGTGGTTAGGCCCACAGAGAGCCACCATCACTGCATCAAAAAGGGGTCCAACACTACAGCCCTCCTCACCTCTGCCTGAAACCCACATCTCCGCAGTAACAGGTGCTGATCCAAGGGAAGATGCATCTAAATTCAAACATGGATCAGCCTCACGGGTACTAAGACTAAACTCCACACCCTGTTGTAGAGCAGCAGGTTTCTGCTCAGTCGTAACTTACGAAATGTACTTCTGATCAGTAGCATTGTCAAGTTATAAGATTTGACCAGCCACATTCTATTCCGTCACAATAAGAAATAGCACTTGCGAGTCCAACCCACTTAACTTTCCCCTTTTCGTACAGAAGGTGAATCTCCAAATGGGCCACTCAGATTAGCCTCCTGCGAAGCAGCGCCCAGCTCGGTCTTCTCCCTCTGGGCTGCCCTACCACGTTCCCCATCAACTACACTATGCTGCCACCCATGTTGAGAAAGAACCATTGTAGCACACTATCCACTTTTTTTGACTTGGTTCCATTTCAAACAGAGTTGGTTTCTCAACTAAACATAGGGGGCAGAACCTAGAGGAGCAGCCACATCAGTATGCATACAATATTCTAAAAGACAATGCAGATAAACACAAAAATAAGTAGCCTACCTAAAGATTCCTGTGCACGCAGCACCGCACCCAGACACTAACCAGCACAAACCAGTCTGAAGGCGTCGGCAATAATGCGCCGGCAAAAAAGAAGGCTGCAGCAAAGCCCACTGGGAGGCATAGTTCCCCCAGTCTAAGCACAGTAAAATGAATGAAACAGATGCACTTCTCGTTTTAAAAACAGCAAGCATGATAAAAGTTTAGCAATTCTAATTTGGCAATTCTAGAATGTCAACTGCAACAGCACTGTTCTCAAGCACAAACAAGTTAAAAGGATCCTTAACTGCAGTGAGCTGGCTTCAAAGAGTTTATTAGCGTGAGAAGGAAACATATCTGTCTTCCCATCCGGTATGCTGGGGTTGAGGGGGCATGTCTTCACAAGTTGAAAAGATTCTATAATGTCAGAATTCAGTGCTGGCTCCATCTAAAGTTGGTATCTTTTCCCAATTGCAACTTTTAATGTGAATTTTCCTGTCCCCTTGTTTTGACATTTTCCCAAAAACACAGCAACATTAAATATTGTTTTTCTTTCTTTAACCTGCTGTTCTGTCTCCTCGGGTTCAGCAGTTTCCTATTTTAACAAAAGTGGCAGGTTATTTCCGGGTACCTAAATGTTAATCTCAGGCCTCATCAGTGAGATTCAAGTGGCTGCAAAGCATTGCTCATTTCGTTTGCACGAGTGTCTCCCAACTACTATGCACAGGCTGCAGCTTCAATATGGTTTTTACAGTGCTGTCTTGCTCTGCATCTTTTCTCCTGTGTCAAATATCCCGACGGGAATAGGGGGTTGCGATTTCCAAAATAAAAAAACTGGGGCTGGGCACAAACATACAAGTACCACTACCCAGTGGTCGAAGTGTACGAAAAGAAGTAGTGGAACTATGTTCCCTGCTGGCCTCGCCCCCGCTCTCCACAAACCCCATCACCACACACCCACCGACACAATCCAAACCCCCAAACAAACACACCTGCTCTTTATGAGAATATTCAGTGCACTGCACTGAAGTGCAAGCTTTAACTTCGGTCTACACTTTTATTTTAAAACTAAACCATTCCAGAACGGTTTCTTTATAAAATAAAAGTATAGGAATGGTGAAACTTAAAATTAAAAAGTATAGGAGCACTGCTTCCAACCGCTCCCGCCCACTTCGACCTCTGCCACTACCCTTCTCTCCCTCAGCTACAAACCAACCACCCCCCAATCTCCTCCGACGCCAGTGGGATCCCACAGGTATTTCCAGCACTGCCCTGCATATACATTGATATGGCAGGCCTTGCTCATTTCCGAACCGATCTGTGCAGGAACATAAGTGAATGCATGTGGCTCGTCCCTGAAATGTTGGGCACTGCATCGCTTCCCGGATGCCAGAGTTCTGGCTAAAGCAATGCTGGCAAATTCTGAAATTATTTATAATTGTTGGATTTTGAAGATGTAATCGTTCCCGGCAGCCCAGCTGGGATTGCGCCAGTGGTCACCGTCCTTCCACAAAACAAGGATGGGGTTTTTAAATAAAAAGGATGGGGTTTTTAAAAGTTTCAAAAAAGACCTCAGGTTGGTAGGGGAACAGTGGTCTCAATTCCAGTCAGTCCCGGCAAAACTGGGACATCTGGTGATTCTATTTACCCATGTGGCCTGCGGGCTGCATCTGTTGCGCGTCACCGGGCTCATGCACTGCATGCATTTCTATGGCCAGGCTGCACCTAGTTGCTTACACAATACCTTTGTGGGCCACCCTAGCACGCTGTGCTGCCTCAATAGGAAATGAAAAAAGTCCTGCCACTTACAAATTTAACATACTATAAGTCATGTATGAAACAATTGTTCATAAGAGTGGCTGGATTAAGTCAGCCCCACAATAACCCTACAATGACAGTGGATGCTAGTTGTCCAAGTAGAAGTATATATATTTTGCACCAATATTTATTTTCAAAGTTGGTCAAACCACTTTAAATACTGGGCTCATGCATTGCATGTATTTTTATGGCCAGGCAGCACTTAGTTGCTTACACACCACCTTTGTGGGCAACCCTAGCACACAACTGCAACCTTGGTATCAGGGCCTCGGTGGTGCACACCGCGCATGCTATGCTGCCTGCTTATGCATGGACATGCATGGACAGTATTCCAAAAGCACACTCTCTTCACTATCAACACAACCCGCAACAGTCTATCACAGCGCGCCGCTACGCAGCAATACATCAGGCTGCATTATGTGTGCATTGTCTTGCCCAGGGTACGCGCTCTCAGAGACACACCATAACAATAGAAATGAGTGGGCACTGACATGCCAAGTCAAATGGCCAAGGTACATTTTTCATAAACTTGGGCATCTCAGTACCCTGCATTTTGCTAGCAGGGATGACCAAATCATTATGCTGCCACAGAAACATGCTACCCATCAGATGGAGGCCCCTGACAGGTGAGGCCAATCTTTGAAACCACGATAGGTGTGGTATAGAAGTTTGCAAAATAGAAGGTCAAATACTCTTCCAGCATAGAAGGCCACGGGCGAGTAGGCCATGCTGTCCCCATTCTCAGTAGCCCTTTCAGCCACTACCTACCACCTAGCGTCACATCTTCCGTGGGGGCTCGGTACTTCCGGTCTGCAAACGTCAAGGTCACATCTGCTTCTTCCTCACCTCGATCCCATTAACAAGCCCAAGCCCTCTGTTCTTGCGAGGCCACGCGCAGCGAGGTCACCACGGTGGCAGACTTATGCGATCCGAGACCACTTCATATTTCAATATATCCCCGAGCATTAACTGCTCACAGACACCCAAGGAGACCCCAGACACTGATATAACATTGAGAAACTGGTGTTTCCTGGATGATTTTCTAAATTATAATAGTGAGATTAAGTCACAATGCATTTTTTCCAATTCTTGGTCAACATTAGGTTCCAAAAGTATTGCGGCTTGCACAGGATTTAGAATTGCTGGAATGTAGTTGAGTTTTGGTTTCGGCAGGACGTTCGATGCATTTGTTTGTAGGCTCCCTTATAGCATTTGGGTTGGAGGGTGGTTGGTATTGGACTTACCATCTGGTGTTGGCGCGTAGACTGAACTTTAGTATTTGAAGCTCGGTTGGAGTACTGGAGTGTTGGTAATGGTTAACATTTCAAAATGGGCCTGCGCGTTTGGAGCATCCGATGATTGCTTGTATTAGACTTCAGTTTTGGTGGAGTGCACCTTGCCATTTGAATTAAGGTTTGAGTGTTCGGTTGCGCGTTAGACTTTAGAGTGCGGTGAGCACCTCAGTGTTGGGTTATGTCTAGTTGTGGGATTTGAAGCAAGTTTTGGTTGTCACAGTCTGGGTCGATTGTGTTTAGACTAAGGTCTGGCTGTTGCAGCACAGGCTGAGTATTGGTGTTTGATGTCAGGTCCAGGTTTTGTGGTGTTTTACCATGTTTGGAATTTCATGCAATGTTTGGGAACTGAAGCGTAAAATAGGATGAGTGTTGACACTTAACACCAGAACTGGGTATAGGAACAGGTTGGTTTTTGGTGTTTTAACATAGGTTGAGATTTGATATGTGGAGCGCAGGTCTGTGTGTTGGATCATGGTGCCTCCCAGGAGCTGGGCCGTGTTAGAGCTTTTCCACCCTGGGCGAGGATCTGTGTGTTGGAGCATGGTGGAGTTTTGTTATTCGAAGGGCACAAGAGTGGTGTTGGATTTTAAGATACATTTTGAAATGTAATCCAGTGCCTGGATGTTAGAAAGTCAGTCAGTTTTGGAGCAATGGTGATGGATTTTAGCTCCCACAACTCTGGACCACCCAGGTGTGCTTCACTATATGTTGTGTATATGATCTAAGATGTTGCAATGGCTGCCATTTTGTGGCCCTCTTGACACGTGGGTACATAAATAAAAACGCAGGAGAACCATGCCCTGTGGATCCATCATTTGCCTCTGTGGGCATTACACATACACAAGAAATCTCCACACATACTTTCCTGTGGTCTACACCGAGGGGTAACAGAAACAGCAATGTTGTAATGGCTAGCGAGTGCGGAGGTGTCACTGGTCATCACCATGGGCGGTATTCAGTGCTGGAATTGGCAATTATTAACTGTGGGAACACACCAGCAACGGGGTGGGGGTTGGAACGAGGATGGGTATGCAGAGTGTAGGGGTTGTTTAGGAGCACGCACATGGGGGGAGTTGTAAGAGAACCGCACACCATTGTTCTAAGCACTCCCCATGAATAAACTTCCTGGCCCACTCTTTGGCCGTTTCTCCTCCTCATTTCTCCTCATTTCCCCTGTTCGTCCCTGATGATGTTTCTAGACAAGTCCGATCTATGAAAGTCTTGTCAAAGCAGATTCCCCTCCTGCTCATCCGGTACCATTAAGGAGCAGATCGACACCGTTGCTCCAGCCTTGGCCGATTTCCATAATCACTCTTTTGCCACTGGAACATTCCCTTCCCCCATTAAGCACTCCCTTGTGCACCCTCTTCTTTAGAAGCCCCCTGCCTAATCCTTCCTCTCCGGCAAATTATCGCCCGATCTCCATCACTCCTTTCCTGATCGAAAAACTGGCCATCTCCCAGCTAAATCTACATACTGAATCTGTTGGTTGTCTCCCCAACTACCAATCTGGCTTCAGAGCTGCCAGAGCACGGAAACTCTCCTTAACACCTCTGAAAATGTGCTCTCTAATCTTGACTCTAACCTGCCCTCTGTCCTCATTCTCCTCGATCTATCCTCTGCTTATGACTGACATGGTCAACCATGCCATTCTGCTCAATCAACTCCAAGACAACCTGTGAATCTCTGATCACGTCCTGGCCTGGTTGACCTCTTTCCTCACTGACCCTCTAAGGTCCAACTTGAGTCATTCCTCTGTTCTCTCTCTCTCTCTTACTAATAGTGGAGTCCCCAGGGGTCTAACCTTTCTCCATGTCTTTTCAACCACTACCTGGCACATCTTGCCCACCGCATCGCTACATTCTGCTCTCACCTTCAGTGTTATGCGGATGACGCCCAGCTCTCCTTCAGGCTCCCCTCAGCCACCTCTGCTCCTTCTCTCATACCAGACTGTCTGGCCGCAATTCATGAATGGTGTGCCGCCAATGATCTCTGCCTTAATGCCAGTAAGACTGATCTCCTCCTTATCAGGAGAACCTGCATCTGCAACCCTACAGTCCCCTGTCTCTCTGCATTTATGAGCCACCCTCTGGCAGCACTTATTGAGTTACCTGCACTTCTCTCCATCCCCCACCTCTGGCACTTCTATCCCTTCCTCCTCCACGCGCATGAGAAATCTAAATGACACAAGGCCTAGTAAGATCACCGTTTTGTCCTCCCTGTACCCACCCTAGTCTTGACACGCCTACAAACACTTGTGTACAGGCGCGTTTTAAATGACTTATCATATCACATTTATGTTTCAGGGGATTCATTAATAATGTTGCAAGTAAACTAGAAAAGATGCACATCTTTTAGATGTACAATGTTTCTCTTAAGTATTTTCTGCAGAGTACAATCCTGACAGGGATATTCACATGCGGTCTTTTCAGAAGTACCGGTAGAATAGTGCTTAAGTCACATGATCAGAGTTTGAATCCTGGTCTCTGGAACAAACAGGGATTCATTTACAGCAATGGGCACAAATACTTTTACTGGGTCGGAAACACGGAGAGACATTTTTTGCTGCATCTCTGACCCAGATAATTCCAGTCCAGTGACAAGCGCTGACGGTATTACAGAAAATGTCCACATGAGCCACTTCATTAAACACATCAGCAATAAATTCCAGGCAGGGGCATTAACGGGCCAGGTAAATGGGTGGAAAATGGGGCTAGGGGAAGGGGATAAAGGGGCGCACAGGCACACTTACCTCGGTTAAGTGGATTTATTTATTGATTGCTTGTTAGATGCTTGTACAGCAAGTAAATACTGTTTCAAAGCGCCCACAGGGCAAAGGGAGGGAACAAGGGAGACAACACATTAAAAACACACAAAAATATTAAAAACAGTGGAGGGAAAAGGAAAGAAGTACGAGCATACTATGCCTTGTGAGTATTCAGAATGCGCAAGTGCAGCAATAAAGAGTGCAGAGGGGGTAAGTGATGGAGTGTCCGTGCTCGTGGGTGAGTCAGAGATGAAGTGCATGGTTGAAGTGCATGGTATGCTGAGTGCTACACAGCCTGTGGTCGTGGTGAATGTAAGTGCGAGCCTGCAAGGCAGAGGGTGGGCCACGGAAAGTGCTGATGGCAAGCACGAGCTGGGGTGATTGGGTGCTGGAGGTCAGGGGCCCAGAGAATGCATAAGGGCCCAAGGCACCAATCACAGCAACCATGAAATTAGCAGAGGAGAAAAGAAGGGAAGGAGGAGGTAAAGTGGAAACTCTTGAAGAGCTTCTGGAATTTAAGAAAGTCCTGCTCAAGGCACAGAGGGAGAAGGAGGCTGTTCCAGAGCAGGGAGCCAGTTGAGGAAAGTGATTCACCCTTCCTACCCTTGGTTTGGCAAAACACTTCACACACAAATAGTTGGTGGCAGAGGAACGTAGAGGTCTAGAGGGAGAGTTTTTAGTGATATAAAGTTGAAGATAGTGTGGTGAAGGGCTCAGACAGCCTTGTGGGATGCACAGGGATTTGAATTGAATCTGTGCAGCAACTGGAAGCCAGCAGAGGCTTTTTAGGCAGGAGAGATGCGGTCGCTGGGCTTACGGCCAAGGTTAAATCTCGCTGCCCTATTCTGGATTAGCTGGAGGGGGTCGCAGAGTGGACGAAGGAAGATTCAGGAGGAGGCTATTGCAATAGTCATGTCTAGAGAGAACCAGAGCTTGGGTAACATTGAGCCTCTGGGGGAAATTGAGAAAAGGGAGAATTCCTTTGAGAAGGAAGAGCTGAAAGTGGGACTTTTTGCAATGTCCTGAGTATGAGGGAGGAAGGAGACAGGAGTCGAGGATGACTGAAAGGTTTCTGGCTTCAAAGGAAGGAGTAAGGGGAGAGCCCATGGAGGAAGGCCAGAGTTAAGGGAAGAAGGAAGGAGCAAGGGTCTCGATGGGAAGTAGCTCAATTTTACAGGCGTTGCGGCAGAGATCGCTTAGAGGTGCACCAGGTCTGGATGACAGATAGGCAGTCAGGGATGAAGGAAGGTGCAAGAGGGTCACCAGGAAGTTTGAAAAAGAGTGCGTCATCTGCATAACATTGGAAGTTGGGGGGAAAAGGAGGAGGTGAGGCATGCCAGCTGAGCAAGGTAGATGTTAAAGAACCAAGGGGAGAAAATAGAACCCTGGGGGACACCACAGGTGGAGAAGGAAGTAGGAGAGGAGAAAGTGCCCGGGTTGACTTTTGATGAGTGGAAGGATGTCAGCCAGTCCAGTGCCCATTCCAAGATACCAAGGGCATCATAGAAACTTTGTATGAGGATGCAATGGTTGACCGTGTAAAAGGCAGAGGAGTGACCAAGTAGGATGAGGATAGCTGGGGAGTTCGAGTCCAGAGATGCAACCAGCTCTTCACAGGTGTTCAGAAGTGCAGTTTCTGTGCCTCTGGATGCAAGTTGGGTTGGGATAAGGCCAACTTCTCCAGCAGTTTCTCCAGGAAGTGGGGGATGGAAATAGGGTGGTAATTGGCGGGACAGGTAGGGTCTGCTGAAGGTTTTTTCAGTAGGGACGCACAAGGGAGTGCTTGAGAGAGGAAGGGGAAAAGATCCAGTGGCAAAAGAAAGTCTGCCTATTGCAGGGAGAGCCAATGTTGTCCTTGATGGTTCTGGATGAGGAAGGGGGAATCCTATTTAGAAGAGACCTTCATGGAGCAGACTACTCTGCACTTCAGAAGGGGAAGTCTTCAGGTGCGACAGGGGAGAGGGAGGATGGAAGAGGGCGAGGGGGCAAGGGAGGCCAGCTGGGGTGGAATGGGTTGGGAAGATGAGTTACAATACAAGGGTGTCCAGGATGTCACAAGTTTTGGTGGTGAAGTGAGTGGCCAGTGTGTTGCAGAGGGCCTGGGAAGGGAAGGAGTAGAGTGCAGAAGGGTTGGCTAGTTCCCTGCAGATCTTGAAAAGTTCAGTCATGTTGTTGGATACACCAGAAACCTGTACATGTATGTGGGCTCGTTTCTTGGCACAGGTGGAGAGTCTGTATTGCCTTTGGAGCAGGTGGCAGGCCAGTTTGTTAGAGGATGAGCCTAAGGTTTGCCACTTCTGTTCCCTGCTCTGCACTATTGTTTCAGGGCCGCATGTTTGGAGTTGTACCAGGTGTTATGCTTGGAGGCAAGTTTCAGGCGGATCCTCATGACTGGGGTAAGAATGTCAAGAGTATTGGTGATGGACAAGTGGAGGTTGCTGTGAGCAGAGTCAGAATCTGAGGTGGGGGTAAAGAGGGGTGAAGGTGGAAGCAAAGGCAGCAGGTGGCACTCGTTTTATCAGGAGGATGATAGCCAACAAGGTTGACAGGGCTTTTGGGGGTTCGGTCAGAAGGCCAAAGGGACCAAGGTGAGGAGAAAATGGTCTGACCAAGAGAGAGGGATGACGAGGGAGAAAGAGAAAGAAAGAGAATCCAGCTGAGTGGATTGGACTGGGAGAAAGAATGGAGAGGGATAGAGAGGTGCAGAGGTCAATGAAAAGAGTGGATGCTGTGACAGAGGAGTCCAGTAGGATGTTGAAATTACCCCGGAGGAGACTGTTCTTCCTTACTTTCATCCACCTCCAGAAATCCTCCCATTCAGATAGGAGCAGGGTGGTAGTGCCCGGAGGCTGGTAAATGGTAGCAATGGTCAGGGTGGAGGAGGGCGAGATGACCAACTTGCAGACAAGGCTGTACACAAGGCGCTTCAGGGAAGAGTAGGGGGCTGGGTGGGTAAGATGGAAGAATGAACCCACTCAAGGAGGATTAAGGCAACCTCACCCCCAGCACTGTGAGGTTGAGGCTTGGAAATGATCTTGAAGCCATCAGGGAGGAGGGAATCAAAAGCAATGACTGAGCAGGCATTAAACCAGGTCTCAGTAAGAGCAAGAATATTGAGGTCAATGGCGGAGTGTTTGTTGGCTGAGCAGACGTCAATAGTCGTTAGATGAAGGAAGTCTCTGCCTTTGAACGTTTTCTGAGGTGGGCTACAGGGGCGTGGTACACCTGTAGGAAGGGGAGGGATAGCGAGTGGAGGCAGGAGAAGGAAGGAAGTTAATGAGAGACGGCAGGATCCAGTCAATGAGAAGGAGTTTGGGTTGAGAACCCCGGACCAATATAATGCCTGCCTGGTAGATATTAATGAAGCAACGTGAAGATGAAAAGCCGGCTAAGAGGACTTGGTACCACCGTTAATGGGAGAGGCTGTGGAAGAAGAGAGAGAGTAGAGACAAGATGAGGGGTCCATTGATCTGGAGAGAGGACAGAGAAGAGGATAACAGTGAATACATCTCTGGAAGAGGCGCTGACATAGGTGTCTGCAATGGGAAGGCTAGGTTTTGCACTCAGGATGTCTTTTTTGTTCTTTTTCCTTCTGGATTTCGTGCGAGAGGGCGGAAAGGTGATAGCGTAGCAGTTAGAGAAGATGGGTGGGATAGTGAGAGCCATAGGGGCGGCAGAGGTTAATAGAGGAAAGAAGGGTGGCTGCACAGCACAGTTCTAACTAAACTCACCAGGTGCCGAGTAGTCACAAAATGAAATGAAATAGAATGTCAATAAAACAAGGGGTACAAATGCAATGCAAAGCGGTGAAAGAGGTGCACAGATGTAAAGGCACACACACCTGTATTCGATTTTCTAAAATAGTGGCACAAATGCAGTCAGAGAAGAAGTAGGTTAGTTGAGGCAAGAAAGGCAGAGCATACTAGGGTCAGACAGTTAGAGGAGGAGGCAATGGGAGAGTTCAGCCATCACTCACTGGCAGATCTGCAGGATCCATGGGTCCAAGAACATGGAGTAGCAGTATATAAGTATTGAGGCTGAATCATAGTTTGAGAAGGGGGGCAAGAAGGAGAGTGACCTCCAGGCCCTCGTCGGCCAAGATAGGCTCAGACTCGCCCTTAGCTGGAGGGGCCGGCTTCCGCCTGCTGGCGCCTCTCACTGGTTGTTGTAGGGAAAAGGGCAAACAATCCCGCTGGGGGCAGCAACAAGGCAGACAAAGGCTCAGAGCCCATATGTGGTGGTGGCCATCTTGGAGGTGTTGTGAAGATGCAGGTGAACAATGCTGGTGCATTGCAAAATCCCACAAAAGAAAATCCCTTCACAAATTGCCTCACAACGCTAGCGCTATGTTTTGCCACAATAATGCGACTTCTGATGCATTTCAGAGTATGATGTACGCTCGCCAGAAAGAATACATAATTAGGAATTTTGCCCTCCCCAGCCAGCAACTAAGCCCCACTGGGCCTACCTTCGTTGAGATATGCAGCAAAATGCTGCTCCTGCAGCTCACGGTTCACCGGGGAGGTGGTGCCGGCTCAAGGCTTCTCCTCGAGCCTCCACCGACGAAAAAAGCAGGTGGTAAAAACCTGTTGTGAGCCTCACGATTGGCTGGGAGGCTGCAATCACATTCCCGCTGTGTACTAATATGATAATTGCCCTAGTGCTAGAGTCTGCAACTTGTGGAGCTCCAGGTGTTTTGGACTACAACTCCCATGAACCTTCACCATAGACCATGCTAACTAGGGCTCATGGGAGTTGCAGTCAAAAACATCTGGAGTGCCAAAGTATGCATTGCCCTGCAACCACTGGCGTAACAGGGGCCCCCGCAGCCCCCGCGGTGCGGGGGCCCCACCAGCACATGGCTGGGAGGGGGCCCAAGTAAAAAAAAAAAAAAATAAAATAAAAAAAAAATATTTTTTTCTAAAAAAAAAAAAGTTTCTTTTGAAATTCACTCTGCATTCATAAAGAACATTTCTGTAACAGAAATAATTTCTTTATGAAGGCAGAATGACTACAAAAAGAAACTTTCTTTTTGAAGTCTGAGGGCCCCCGTACCCCATGACATGGAAGACCCTAGGCTGGAGGCCTCCATGTCATGGGGTGGGGGGGGTGGGGAACCCTATGCCTTCAAAAAGAAATTGTTTGTTTTTGTAGCCACTCAGCCATCATAAAGAAATTATTTTGATTATGGTTCGGTCCTTAACTGAAATAATTTCTTAATGAAGTTATAGTGACTTAAAAAAGAAACAATGGGGCTCATTCTGACCATGCCGGTCCGGAAACAACGGTGCTGGTAAGATTACAGGCACTGTTTTTTCCGGACCGGCATATTACAGGTCTGCCTGGTGGGGCTGCCGTGCCCGACAGGTCTGACCCTGCCAGGCACAGCAGCCACGGTAGGCAGACCTGTCACGGAAGCACCGGCACCGTTAACAATGGGGCAGGTGCTTCTGTGTCCCCATTCCCGTGGAGTCTGGGGTTTAACGAAATTTAACGAAATAATTTTTTATGGGTCTGGCGGCAACCCGCCGGTAGCACCGGCACGGTTACCGCTGGACCCGTAATGAGCCCCAATTTCTTTTTTAAGTAATAGGGCCCCCCCTCAACTCCATGAGGTGTGCGTTTATGAGTCTATGGTGAAAGGGTGCACACTTAAATGTATGGGTGGCTGTGGGGGTGTGCCTGCATGGTGAAAGGGTGCACACATAAATGTATAGGTGGCTACCTGTGTGAGTGTATGGTGAAAGGGTGCACACTTAAATGTGTGGATGACTGGGTGTGTATAAGGTGAATGGTGTGTGTGCTTGTGTACAGGGGCACAAGAAAACCTTCATTTCGGGGGGGGCTAACCCTTCAAATGTTGGGAGAGGTGCTAACTTCACATGCGGTGGGGAGGGGGAAACTTATTTGTGTGGGCGCATCCAAATTATTTACGCATTTTAATGAGACTATTCTAGTGCAGATTCAATGTTACAAGCAGTTAACTCTCTCCTATAAGTCTCCTGTTCCCTCTCTACCCTTCCAATCACTCCCCTGGCATGCAAGTACTAAACCCACATCACGATTTCAATCGCCTAAACAATGTGGAATTTGAATGCAGGTACTAACAGTGAAATGCTTTACGTTGGTAATTGCTGGGTTCTTGTTAACAGCAAAAACCAGGTGCCGTTTAAAATCTGTGTCCTGTTCGGTCTGGCAACTGCTCTAAAGGTTAGCCAAGTTGAGTCAATATAGCCCAAAATGTCAGGGGGGTAGTGCTGAAGCCCAGTCAACTCAATGGTGTTGCGCTACTACTTGTGTTTAATGCCTTGCTTACTCCTAGCCCTATTCTTCCTCGTCCCAGTACTTATATACGAGGCAGTACGTGTGTTCGAGGCACTCTGCCTCATACAAAAGTACTGGGAAGAGGTAGAGGTACATGGAGGTAATGCCTGATTTAGCTACCTGTAATCTTCATCACTCCTAGTCCCACTGTTCCTCATCCCAGTACTTACCTATGAGGCAAGGAGCCTCATACGAAAGCTCTGGGACAAGGAAGAGGGACGCAGAGGTAATTCTGGGCCAAGGAGCTGATTGTGGAGGTTGGGGTGGTGGGTGGGAGGGAGAGTGGATGTGTGGGGGGGCAGGATTGTGTGATAAATCATAATGGTTGTCCATGTCCAGGCTAAGCAGGCATGATATGTGGTATTAGTGGCTAGAGAGGCATTTTGATTTAGCCAGTCTAGTCATTCCCCAGTTTGGTATGACTTTCTTTTAACTGGACATTTCTGATAAAGTAGTCCTGCTAACTTTAATTACCTGGCTAGATTGGCATTTGGGTGCTGCCAGTCTAGCCATTTCTTACTGCGGCATTGTATATTTTTCTGGGCATCTGTGATAAAATGATATGATGTGATTGAAGTCATTTATAATGCGCCTGTACACAAGTGTACACAAGGGAGGGATGATAGAGGGAGGACACGTCAAACAATCTCATTAGGCCTTGTGTCATTGTGAGAACGAGAAGTGCAAGGGAAAAGGGAGCAGGGAAGTGCAAGTGAGAGGGGAGGGGAAAACAGGGCAGCAATGCTCTCAGTAAGTGCAACCAGGGCAGAGCAGCTATTGGTTGTGCAAGGAGAACAATGGACTGCAGGTGCATGGTAGGCCCGGAGGCAGTGCAAGGGTGACCAATCAAGAAAGAGCCTGGACTCAGAGAGACTCTGAGGGTAGCCAAGCAGCCAGTCAGTACAGCAGACATGTAGGTCAGGTAGGTCAGCAGGGGGGGGAGAGAGAGCGAAAGCAGCAGAGAAGAGTAAAGCTTTTAGCTGCTTCCGAAACTTCAGGTTGTCCGCCTCAAGTTTGAGAGGGGCAGGGAGGCCATTCCAGTTGGAGGCACCAGCAGAGGAGAGAGGTCTACCCCCACTCTCTGCCTGGAGAAATGTCTAAGCCTTAGAGAGTTGGAGGTAGCTGAGTGAAGGGTTAGAGAAAGAAGGTTTTTTGGAAGAGGGCATTGGATTTAGTGTTGGCACTGGCCTCAGAAAGCCTTGTGGGCAATGCAAAGGTTCTTGAACTTGATCCTTGCAGCCAGTGGAGAGATTTCAGGGCTGGAGAAATACAATCCCAGGGCTTGAGGCCAAGGCTAAGTCTTGCAGTCCTGTTCTGGATTATTTGCATATGAAGGAGACTAGAGGAAGACAGATTGAGAAAGTGGCTGTTGCAGTAGTCCAGCTTAGAGACAGTGAGCTTCTGGTGGAGAGTGAGAAAGGGAAGAGTCCCTTTGAGGAGGAGCAGCTGGTAGTGGGACTTCTTGGTGATGTCCGAGATGTTAGGAGAGAAAGAGAGTGTGGCATTGAAGATGACACCAAGGTTTTTTGCCTCGCAGGAAGGCAAAGGAAGAGGGCCCAAGGTGGTCTGCTATAGTGAGAGAGGAAACACAGTGGCAAGGGTCCCAATGAGAAGGATCTCTGTTTTACTGGCATTAAGGCAGAGATTGTTGGAGGCGCACCAATCCTGAATCGTGGATAGACAGTCAGGAATGAGCAAGAGAGGAGAGGAGGATGAGGGGAGCCTGAAGGAAAGCTGAATCATCCGCACAACACTGAAAGTTAGAGGATAAGGTAGAGATCAGGGAGGCCAAAGTGGCCAAGTAGAGGTTGAAAAACCAGCGTGAGAGGATAGAGCCCTGGGGAATGCCACAGGTAGAGCGAGGTGGCGGAGAGAATGGGACCACGATCGACCTGGGAGCGGAGTGGCGGTCCAAGTGGAAGTAGGTCAGTCCCTCTAGGGTCTGATCTGTGATGCCCAGGTTCTCACAGAGTCGATTGATCAGGATGGCGATGTTGACCCTGTCGAAAGCAGAGGAAAGATGAAGGATGAGAATAGAAGGAATGCTGGAATCAAGGTTAGAGAGCAGCACAGGTGTTATGGAGAGCAGTTTCCATGCCTCTGGCAGCTCTGAAGCCAGACTGATGGTCATGGAGACAACCAACAGACTCAGTGTGGAGAGTAAGCTGGGAGATGGCAAGCTTTTCCAAGAGTTTGCTCAGGAAAGGTGGAGATTGAGCGATAGTTTTCCAGCAGGTAGGATCAGCAGACTGCTTCTTGAGGAGTGGGTGCACAAGGGAGTGCTCAAAGGGAGAGGGGAACATTGCAGTGGCGAAAGAGTGATTACAGAAATCGGCCAAGGCTGGAGCGAGGGTGTCAATATGGGCTTTGATGGTTCTGGAGGAGCAGCGGAGCACCTGTTTGGACGACACTTTCATAGATCGGACTTGTCTAGAAACCTCGTCAGGTGTTGTCAGAGAGAAAGAGGAAAAAGGAGGAGGAGAGAAGAGATGGCCAAAATGGGCCGAGAGAGGAAGAGGACATAGAGGACAGGATGTCCTGAGATTTAGCAGAGAAATGAGAGGCCAGAGCTGTAGAGGCCATGGGAGGGAACAGAAGAGGTATAGACCACAACAGGATTGACCAGTTCCTTGCAGATTTTAAAGAGTTTGGCCGTGTTGTGCGAGGCCATGGAGACACATGCTTTATTGTGTGCTCTCTTGATGAGTGTTATTGCTTTGACTGGCATTTTGCTGAAAACAGTCTAGGTATGTCTAAATGTGGCCTGCCATTCTGTACTATAATGTTATTACGTGTTTACACTGGTCTACATTGTGCAGCCAGTTGGAAGCATTAATGTTCCTGTGCACTGTTGGTGACTTGCATGTATTGGATTGTGTTACCCTACAAAACAATTGCAAACACTCTGGCTTTATAGACAATTTATCTCAGAAAGTGTGCTGTATATTGCATTAAAACACATATTTATATCTTTTTCCTAGTGCAGTGTGCGGCATACCCCTTCAGCAGCACGTTCATGCGTATTGTGCAAGCGTGACAGTCTAGGCCGGCCCAGAGTGTGGCGCAACATGGATTTGTTGCCGAGTTGGGGGGCCCCCTCAGCATGGCTCGCAGGGGGGCCCCCACATTTTGTGTTACGCCACTGCCTGCCACAGTGGGGAAAAAAATGCTTCAATGTATTTTTGCACCAGTTAAATGTTTGTCGTGGTGCAAACATGCTTTCAAAAGGATTTTTTTAGTACTTGGTGACATTTTACAGTTTGCTGTCCCCTCCCCCCTAGGGACCATGTAGCACAGACCTCAAACGTTAAGGTGAGTTTAAGTCAGTAACCCTGCATGGCAATGCTCAGCACCGACAATCCATGCCCGCCAGCTTAGCCCAGACATTTTATAAGCCCTCCATATGTTCACAAGATGGTCTCGTCCGGAAATGACCTATTTGTTGATACTTAAACGCACGGCACGATGGGAACGCTTTCCAGTGTTGTGAATGGTGTATTACAGCACAGAGAAGGAGGGTTCACTGCAAGGATGGCGGGAGCGAGGATGTGTGTAGAGCGCGCACACTGCAAACGCGTTCAGGGAAACATGGGTGCTGGATTGACACGGGCGGAACCTAACGCCGCCCCAGCGGGGCGTGGCTTCATTCTACTCTCAAAGGTCTTCTTCTCAGACTACTCTCACTGCCCGTCCGGTCCCCAAACTCTTCCTCCAGCAGGTGGGGCTGCCGGGGTTCCCTCAGCTCCCACCACCCAATAATCATCACAGCAGATGTAGCACGAACGAGGAATGTTTAGAAGCAGTGAAATACACGTGCTCTCACTTCTTGTAAACGTACCTCGTTCGTGCTTTCAGACTCCTAACTGGCCCTAAATACAATTGCCGAATAAACCCTGTGCCGCCTGTAAGGCCCCCTACAACCCTTAAATGCGTTGCTTTGGGGTCATTAAGAGTCTGAAAACACGAATAAGGCACAATTAAAGTGGTGGGAGTTGGGCTGGGGGGGAAGGGGCAGTGGATCGGTGGGACGAAAGCATAAACAGAAAAGAGATAGAAAGCAATTAAAAGAAAGGAATGCCCAAATCCATTAAGTAGATGAATTTGGGCATCAACTCATTTGCTTTCAATTTTTCAAAATATCTTAGAACATACAGTATTTTGTTAGTGTGTATTTTATTCATGTGCATGTGCGAGTATTCAAAGGTTTAAAAATATTGTTCGCATTTTACACCTTGCACAGTGCGCTTCAAGCCACGCCCATCATTTTGGCCACACCTCCTTGTAACAGCCACCCTCGATTTCTTACACCACTTAAAGCACTGCTCACTGTCAACTTATCACACTTCCAAATGGCCACGGTAATCATACTGCCCACCAGTATGAGCTTCTGACACGGCCGACCATGGACCCATTCAGAAACTCCACCGAGGACCCGTCCTCGGGCAGCCAAAACGTGCCCACTTCCTACACTGCCCACCCATGCTGCCGCACAGAAGCAGGATTTATAGTGCATACCTGTTACTGCTTTTCACACTGCCCGCCAGTGCGAGTTTCTGGCACTCAGGTTGGCGTGCTCCAAAGGGAACGGTCAGGGAAAACAGGTGGTGTTCATATGATGAATGGCTGTTAAAAGGTGCTCCCACATAAGCCTCCACATATTTTCTTAATGAACTCCTAGTACAAGTGTCTTGCTAAGTAATTCTCCCATTCAGGGCGTCGTCTGGGCCTTTCAGACTTTTTTTTAAGTTTAAATGAGCCCCTCAAATTTTTCTATTTAAATTGGCCTCGAGCCTCTAGGGGCAAAACAGTTTTAATTCAGGACATTAAATGTGCGCTTTGAATCAATCATGTTACACGCCGCCCTTGCCGGCGGCCTCAGGTCCGTCCATCCCTCTGGCCTTTCACCTCACTCCGGCCTTGCAGTACCCTACACCATTGTCATCACATTGTTGCCTCTAATAGCTTTTAGACGTTAAGTGTTTCAGCTCCTAACTGGCTGCCTGCCCTGTTCTCATCTGATGCGATTAACCCCCACCCCGCATTCCTACGTCTCCATGAAAATCTGACCCCTCCATGAGTGCCTGAGACGGTTTGCCCCAGCTGTAGCCAAGTGAGCATCCTGCCAGGATGTTGAAATGATCCCTCAGGACCCCCACACCTCTTCAGCTGGCCCTGCTCCAATGGCTTAAATCCCTTTGCAGAACTAAGGCCTTACCATGGAAAATCCATCCTCCCAGTGTCCCTAATGTCCCCAAACATGGACACATCCCTTAGCTCATAGCGCCTTCATGGTACATTCACCCACTCACAATAGGGCCACACTAAGCGCATCCAAATGCGATCCTCATGAGACCCACACACCCGTTTTTTCAGGATAACCGCCGACTATGTACAAAGCTCCCACTTGGATTCAAAGACGTCAAAACATTAATTTCCCTAAAAACATGGAGTGGATTTTGGTCGTGAAGACAGGTTTTGGAGCCCCTTGGCACTAGACCTTGGTCTATGGAGCTGGAGAATACACATCACCCCTTTGGGATAGGAAAGAGTCACACTACCTCTCAGTGCCACCCATTAACCCTGCATTCCAGTGCAAGCTCCTTACACTGCCCGCCAGAGTCTCACGCTGCCCATCACTGTGCAGTAAAGCTACTCAGGCACTACACCCATTCTATCCTTGGACTCTCCGCAGAGATCGCTAGTGGGTGCACCAATTGTGATGGTAGATTTCTGGAAAATGTATGGCAGAACATTTTTATACCATAACCCTGCTTCACTCGTATGAAACCATCTTCATACATGATTGTTGGAGATTTCAACTTTCGGTTAGACGAGCCGCAAGGCATTTTAGCTCTCTGTTAATCAGACCTTGTCTGATCTGGGGTGGGTTTGAGCAGGTTATCTGTGCTCCTATTCATACGGATGGCCATACTTTGGACTGGCTTTGTACGTTGGGTATTCCAGTGGGTTCACCAGAAATCTTGCCTGTCCGTGGTCTGATCACTTTTTCATTCTTTTTTCTTTGCCCATCCTTAACTTACAGCCACGTGTTTATCGCGGTATTAGCATAATTGACCTAAAACATTTCACCCAAAAATGTGATCGAATTTCTTTGACCTATTTTTTGGGGTCAAATTTAATTAAATATATATATGGGGTGGGTAAGGGTATACATTAGGTTGAGAGGAAGTGGGGGAGGTTGCAGGTGGTCATTTTAGACCGAAAAAAAAGGTGAAATAAATTCGAGCAAATGTTTTAGGTCAAATAGACCCAAACTGTTTATCCATAGATGGTCACTGTAGTGAAGCGTAGTCTACATTAAATTACCCAACTTTCCCTCTCACCGTTTCTGGAGCCCTTGCCCAATCTGCCCACTCAGGCCTCTCCCGAGGACGTGGCGATATGTTACCACCTGAATTTATCTTTAGCAATTGAAAAGATTGCTCCGCCCAGGACCTGCAAATCTATTAACGCAGAGACTACTATGCTGTCTTGCTTTACTGAGGACCTACAGAGCTTGCGGGCCCAAAAAAATAAAGTCTATATGGTCTGGCAAAATTCTTTGCTTCCTTCTGATAAAGATGTGAATCACTCAATAGCTAAACAGTACAAGAATTCTATTGATCTTGGGAAGAAGGAATATTATGTTTTACGTATTAGCCTTGCCAGCTTTAACTCAAAATAACTTTTTAATACTTTGAGAGAGCTCGAAAAGCCCAATGTTAAATCTCTAGAGCCTGTTAAAGACCAGTATTGGTGCGTGAACATACAACAGGCCCTTTTACACTTAATAAGGCTATTGCGAGCAAGTGGTTATGTGTGGCGACGGTTAGCTCATGGACATCTGCATCTACGATACCTCTCTTCTCTTTTAGGGAGGTCTCGAAAGTTATAGACATGTGCATCTATACTTGTTCCTGCAATTTCAATGTTCGAGAAAGCATCATTTCGGGCCTCTTACTGTAGGGAGCTGTTGTGAGTCTAGCTTTCCGCTGTATTCAAATGGACCAAAGCAATACAAAATGGAGGAGGGAAACCAGGTGAAGGCGATCCACCCTTCACAGAGGAACCGTCAGGTACGCCAAAGCGACTACCGCAGAGTGGTAAAGATGAACCCTGTGCACAGAGGAGGGCGAATGATAGAGCATAGTCCAGGGTGTGTGGACTGCGCGGCTCACTGCCCATCAACCCTCTGGGCATCCCAGGATCACGGGAACTGCGGCACAGAGGAAAGCCACCCCGAGAGAAGCGCTGAAGTCAGCAGAGCCACGACCGATGAGTTGAGACCCCCCCATCGCTACTGGAGCCTTACGCCGACGTCCCGCTGCTCGGAAGACGCAAACCAAACACAAAAGGTATGCAGGAGGACAGAGAGGGGCTAGAGGTCTGGGAAAGCCAGGGAACAAGTGCAAAGAGCAGAAAGAGAGGGTCTGGGACCTCGACGGCCAGAGAACAAGAGGTTCTGAGACCCTGAGAGTAAAAGAGATCGACAAAAAAGAAACACATGCTTGGCAGGAGAGTAAACCAAGCTGTTGTAATTACGCATTGCGAGTTTGGGACCACACATATGCGAGAGCCAGAGAATAAGAGGGCCTGGGTTCCTGAGATCAAAAGAGACAGTCAAGAAAAAAACATATGCTTGGCAGGAGAGTACACCAAGCTGGTATAATCCATCACTGCAAGTCTGGGACCCGCACCCACAGGAAATTCTAAGAATAAGGTGAAGCTCATTCAAGAAAGAAAGCGGTCTGGGACCCAAGGCGAAAAAAGTAAGAGATTTGCAGAGACTATCAGTTATAAGTCCCTGGGTTATGTTTGGCAAGAGAGTGAACCAGGGATAATCCCTCTGTAAACAAAGGAAAGGGGTTCACAGGAAATTTGGAAACCTTTATTGTGCATCATTGGTAGAGTGTGGAAAGTCCAGGGAAATGGAGACAAGTCCCCGGACTGAGTGAACATTGTGCTGTAACATGTGAAGGCCTAAAAGTAGCCAGAGTCTGAAAAACACATCCACTGGCTGAAGGACGTTTTCTGTTGTGTTACTTTGCAAAGTCAAGGAAAGTTCCTGAGGAGCAGATGAGCTCCTAACTTGTGAAGTAGAACAAGAAGGAATGCAGGGAAAAGGAGCTAATCCCTGTTCATTGCAATATTGTATTGTGGAAAAGGAGCATTTGCTTTGGTTATTGACAATCCTGAGACATTGGGAACTTTTCGGTGGCAAAGAAGATTCATCACCCCTGTTAATTGAGGATATAGCATCCTTGCACATTATATAGAATGAATAGCGTTGGGGTCCGAATGAGGGCTTTTGGACACAACAGTGACAGACTATTTATTTGACATCCTGACATTTTCCATAGATGAGGCAAGGAAACTCCTCTTGGCTTTAGGGATAGAGAGGTCTTTTTTCCAACCCTTTTACTGGTTAATAAATGTTTATGACCAAAACAATGTCACGTTTGTGTCCAAGGCTTACTTCTGCACCCTTACAATTGTTACAACAGGCAACTACGAAACTGATAATGCCAGAATTGACAGCATCTTTGAAATTGTTCAAAGTTGGATGACTCACAATGGCCTCCTTTTGAATGAATCCAGAACTTCTTCTGGTTGGGACACATCAAAGGCTTGCTAAACTTTCTCCTCGGTTTCATTATTGCGGGCTGTGCCATTGATGTCCTGCCAAAGGTTACAACTCATGCTGTTTATCCTGACTCCACACTTTCCATGGACACTCAAGTTAATGCGGTTATTTACTAGCCAGCCAACTACCCCAAGTTGTTAAGTCGGACTAGACCATACATTTTCTGATGTTAACTGTGCCACGCTTGCTAGGACAATAATTGGTGCTAAAATAGATAATTGTGGCAGTCTGCTCGTGGGCACAGCACAGAGGAATATAGCCAAACTTCAAGTGCCGCAGAACAGTGCTGTGAGGATTGTGGGACGCCTCAAGCAGAGAGCGCACATTACCTCTGAAACAGTACCTACTTACCGTGCCCCGGATAACGCTGTGGAGGGCAGGTAAGTGCTCCTTTGACTTTATTGCCCCTCCCCTCTGGAATGGATTGCCACCCATTCTAAGACTGGATACTTCTCTTGTATCATTGAAGAAAGCCCTGAGGACGTTCCATTATACTTCAGTTGACCTTTTTAGCGTCTGCCTGGTCCTAAATTTGCTACTGTTTTTATTCGCACTTAAGTTTAATTTCTTTTTTACTAAATTGTTTATTTTTTTAGTTGATGCTTTTATTCTACTTTTAGCTTTTTTTTAAATTCTACTTTTAGCTTTTTTTTTCATTTTTCCTTTCAAGTTGGTCTGAGTGTTTTTAGTCTGTTTCTGTCTGTATCTGCGCCCGTTTGCACGCGAGCCTAAGGCAAAATATGTATTTGCGCCCATTTGCACGTGAGCCCAAGGCGAAATATGTATCTGCGCCTGTTTGCACGTGAGTCTAAGGCAAAATATGTATCTGCGCCAGTTTGCACCCGAGCCTAAGGCGAAATATGTATTTGCGCCCATTTGCACGCGAGCCTAAGGCGAAATATGTATCTGCGCCCGTTTGCACGTGAGCCTAAGGCGAAATATGTATCTGCGCCAGTTTGCATGTGAGCCTAAGGCAAAATATGTATCTGCGCCCGTTTGCACGTGAGCCTAAGGCAAAATATGTATCTGCGCCCGTTTGCACGTGAGCCTAAGGCAAAATATGTATCTGCGCCCGTTTGCATGCGAGCCTAAGGCGAAATATGTATCTGCGCCCGTTTGCACGCGAGCCTAAGGCGAAATATGTATCTGCGCCCGTTTGCACGCGAGCCTAAGGCGAAATATGTATTTGCGCCCATTTGCACGTTAGCCTAAGGCGAAATATGTGTATGCGCCTGTTTGCACCCGAGCCTAAGGCGAAATATAAATGAATAAATGTATAAAATAAATTCCAAAGCTGAAGGGGGGCTGCAAGACCATTCAGCTCTGGGGTGTGTGGTCGAGGGGGGGTCAGTTATATGGGTGGGTCCACAGGAAATGACAGTTGAGAAAGCAGGGACTACGTATCCGCAGGTCTTATTTGAAATCTTTTTCGTATCCTGCTTTTTTTTCCAACAGCCATTAGCATGCATGCGCGTGTAGGCCCATTTTTATAATGGGAACATCTTACTAGAGGGCCAGTCCCAGAATATCAAGGGCGATTGGCTTAAGGAGAATGGCTATAGGAGCCCTCGAGCATGCCTTTGAGCTACCTGGCAGCACTGACAACAGAGAGGACAGAATTCCAAATATATCCATTATAAGACAGTCAGCCTGCTCAGGAAAGAACCAACACAGCAACACGATCATGGACAAAATGCATATTATTCGTAGCAGAAGGCCCAGCAGCCACACAACAGAGCTTCACAGGTCATGCCCCAACATGCAACCAGGATGGTGGCCCCTTTTTGGCTTGGGGATGTTACTTTCAGCCATCACTGCAAAGGGCCCGTCTGCTATTGGTTGGCTGTCTGGGTGTGCAGTGTTGCAGAATTCTGCATTTCCGGTGGGGCCTAATCCAATAATGCATTAAGAAATGGTAGTGCATAAATACGTTGCTCACTGGCATACAATTCATACTAAACACCACAGAACGTTAACTAGCATCTCATAACCACACACAACATAGCACGAGACAAATGCACACTCGTACCATTGCATGACACAGAATACCAAACCTAGCACAGCAAAAAAAAAACGAGGCATAATATAGCATAGCAATAAAAGCATGGCATTTTACCGCATATTTGCACAGCGCAACATAACGCGCCCTAGCGACCAGGCTTAATCTTATTGGGCAACAGTGGAGAAATGCATAAGAAAGAAGTACATCAAGGCCACGCTGCACACGGCTGCATGCGTTGTAGAAGTGTACGAGCGTATACAAGTGCGTGCGTCGTAAGTGTGTGGAGCACTTCGACAGTGCTGGCAGTCTCACCACAACTGAACGTGCGATCTCTCCTAACCTTACCGAGCCAGTAGCCTCATGCCAGCTCTGGCATTACCAGACCCCAGAAGGGCAGCCAGCAGGGAAAGTTAATTACCCCTAGACTCACTTTCTAGACCCCAAAAGGTCCAGCTCCAAAGGCAGGAAAGCTGGGTGGTAGTCAGAGATGGGCGGGCCTACAGGGAACTCCAGTGATTTCCCAGTGGGCCGCAGGAACCAGAGTCTCTCGTCCTTCTCCTTCTTCTCCTCATCAGCCTCCCACACACGATGATAGCTCAGGGGCAGCACGCTCGCCTAGGGAGCAAAACAACAGGAGCAACACAGGTTCGATCCCCGGGTCTGCGCTTAGAAATGTATTAGGCGCGTTATAAATAATCATTTACATTATTGCCTTGAAGTGAATCATTTCTCATAAAGCTTCCAGTCAGTTGTTCCTCACTCTTAAAAATGTTATATACTAGTTATCTTGTTTGTTTAACTACTCTTCATATCCCTATATAGGAACAAATGTACTCTTCTGAAGACATTTTTTCAAATGTTTTTGTAGGAGAAGCCCCCACAAACAATACTTAAACGGTATGTACTTTATCGCACATTGCAATACTTTGAGTGCCACTTTTGGTTCCCTCTGTTGGTAGTATGGGCATCCTCACGATGACAGGCTCCGATGTGCAGCTTCTCTGGGGGCAAAGCTCTTGCCAAGTTTTCCTGGGAGTACTTGAGGCCTGCTAGGAGCTTCATCGGGAAGGCTATAGGAGTGTGGGAGGCTCCATCTTTGACCACCAGCATGCATCTTTATCACAAACTCAACTCGCTAGAGGAGACGAGATTTAGTGGAGAAGTTACTGATTTAGGATTCATGAGATCTGGGTTCTGATCCCAGCTTCTGCACTACAAACATCGCAATAGACCCTCAAATAACTTCAAACAGCCCATCGCCTGGCACAGAATCTCCTTAGTTTCCAAGAGAGTCTTACACACCCTCCAGCACACGGTCATACTGCGTGAATAGGCCTTCAATATGCTACCACCTAAAGACCCTCATAACCCTGAACAGACCTGGCAATGCCACCAACAGATTCTTACAGAACTACAAAAGGGCCTTTGCATAGCCCAACATACCCACATAAAGTTCACAACAGACCCTTGCTTCCAAGATATCCAACCACCACCAATCTAATGTCACGTAGCCCAGAACAGGCCCCCACATCAATACAAAATAACCCTCATGCAGAGTTCAGACTATACAGACCCTGGTTTAGCCCAGAGAACACCCCTGTATTACCACCAGCTATGCCAACTACTCTGCAGTACATCTGCGCACAGTTCCCCCTTACGGACATCAACAAACCCTCACGCTGACACTAACAGACCCTCATACTGCTAACAACAGATTACCATCTTGCCAAACTGTCCATCATACCATCAACAGCAATCACTCATACTGAAACTCATTTCCATCATTTGACCCTCCCCAACAGATCCTCAAAATGCCACCAGCACAATAAAATACAATCCTCCCAGCACACCTTCATCAATCCTATGTATAGTTGCCAACAGAACACCAATTATTCCCTTTCTTCTCTTCTTCTAAAGCTTTTGAGGGAGAATAAGCACTATACAAGCAAGCACCCTTCCAGCGAATAGTACGCACCATACAAGCAACCAGCAAGCACCAACCAACAAACAATAGAAAAGCAACATTTAAGCAATAAGTAAGCGCCATGCAAGCAACCAGCAAGCACCAACCAACAAACAATAGAAAAGCAACATGCAAGGAATAAGCAAGCATCATACAAGCACCCAGCATTGCAAACTTCTCTGGGTTTTTGCAGCAAACTCATTGATTGGCGTGTACCGAAGACTAGGAGTTCAATACTGCATCCCAAAAATAGCACATCTTTATCATCTTAAAAAAGGTAAAAGAAAAAGAAATTGCAATAGTAGATAACACATTAAGGACAGACTTGAAAAAAGCCCACAAAAGCAAAAAGAGCGTGGTAAGTAGGGCGCCTTGGGGGTGTTGTGAATTGAAGAGGGATGTGTGCAGCTAAAAAACACATGCTTGAAATGGTGCAATTCTGCACACTTGGTTTTGGAAGGTATTCATGGATCAACATAGTATGGAACGTGGGTTGACAAATTAGAATATGCTTGTTGTGTACCAATCTAATCTGATGCGAACAAACCCCCCTTCCACCTCCCCATTCCAGGCCGGCTTCATTTACCAGATGCGAAGATCTACCTGCAGCCGCGAGCTGAACCCACAAGCCAGAAGTCCCGCTTCCATTGGACGACAAACCCTACACTTCCAATGTGAGCTAGTCCTGAATGACTGTCATGGATTGCAAATGTGCACGTTCTCTCCATAGACAAAAGTGTTGCCAAAAATGAACAAAATGAAATAGTTTGCTACCACACTTCAGAGATCTGTGTGCAGCCTGCAAATCCAGGCTTGCATCTCAACAGAGTGGACTCGACTCTCATTCTTGTGAAGTTTATCAATTGAGGAGCACTGGGGTTGGGAAACCTAAAGCTTTTTTACAACACAGACCATCTAGTCTGAGCGGGCACTGCATTGGTTATCAAGTTGATTAGTGCAGCAATTCATCATGTCTCCAAGTCACTCGCAGGGTTTGGAAAAGGAAACGGGGAAACATTTGTGGAGAGTTGTCCAAGGGGCCAAGATCACTGGCGTGTTTGGAAGAGCTCCAGCAAGTGAGGTTTAAGAGACACAGGTTCCAATCCAGTTGTGTATTGTTGACAGTTTACATCCAAAATATCTTTTCAATTAAACATCAGATGCATAAGCAGTAGTGGCGGGTTCCCGGCAAGGTCCTTACAAAAACTATGCGAGTTAATAACTTATACTAGAAGTCCACAGTGTTAAGGCACTCATATCAGGACGCACCGACAATAGACGCACAGGTTGTCGGCCGCCAAATGTATGCCGATATTATTTCAAAATGTGTTATTGGACAATCGCTCCTGAATGGTTCTGTAAACTGCAGAGGAGGACTGGCAAGTTCTGTTTAGGCGGTGCTCATGGGATAAAGCTATCCAGAACAGCAAACAGGGATTCATGTCTCGGATGAAGAAATGTTATAGTTTGTAACCAGCCTCATTCCCTTTACTTTGCATTGACTAGTCCTGCCCAAAATGCATCTTGATCAGGTCAGTTTGGCCAAGCTATCTAAACATGACACCAACCGGATGGTACGGATAGTTTGCCCATAGTATAGCATAAATTGCCCAGTATCAAAAATTCTTACTTTTTCCCAAAACTCATCCATGGATGCTGCTACACAGGAGCCAATGCAAGCCCAGAACAGCCCTCCTCTAGGCAAAACTCAACACCGATGTCAGACAAGTATCAGTCACCACTGGAAGAGCATCAATACGACATCAGACTAGAATATGATTAAGAAATATTGTGGTAGAATATTGTGGGCTTGAAAGTAGAGAGCATACCCAGCAGAGGGCACATACGCCCGCAGATGAGGTTTTTCAATTTATGACACGTTAATCATATTTAAATGTTTTGTTTTTATGGTATTTCATTTTCTGCCATTTTTTGTCTGTATTTATCGACATTTTTTTTGTCATATAAAAAGATAATTCGAAACCAGTATTTTTCTGCGTTTATTGTAATTTTAAAAATGCATTTTTAATGCTCACATGCAGCCATATGTGAAAGAAATGCTAGCTCAATTTTTTTCCATAACTAACGGTTGCTCCTTTGACTGCTGCTGCCTTAAGATATATGCCATCAGCAATTTGAAGAACTTTAATGCTATGTTTATACAACTTTTACACTCTCCAAACTGCTAATCTGGAATGTGATTGGCCTGCAATGTATGAGTGACATCATAGAGAACCAGATAGAAATCCGTGTTTCAGTTTTATTCTACATTTTTATGAACATATACAGACAGAAAGCAGACTGATAGTCTGTATTTATGTGTACAAATCAGTAAAAACAGAAAACTGCAAGCTTTAATCATATTGAGTATTTCCATGGCCATATCTCGGGTACAGTGTTTTTGTTGGCGTTTTCCACATGACAATGAAGCAGGTGCGGCTGAAACGTGTTTCGCAATTCAAGCTACGAAACTCATCAGGAGCCACTTGGTAACAGAAACCACTCTCGTTAAGCTACCCTGGGCCTTCGGGAATCCCTGCAGGAGCAAATCAAGTCTTGACGAAGCTTGCGTGAAGTGCGAAACACGTGTGGGCTCCATCTGCTTTATTGTCCCATCACCAACAGCAATTTAAAATAAAAACGATACCCATAAATAGGGGCATGGAAAGACACTAGGAGACTAGCATGTCATAAATACAAATACCGTTGCTGGTGCGCAGGGATCCTCCACTGGTTTCTGCTCTACTTTCCTTTTAAGCTCCGGCACACTAGGTAGAGGCTGCGTGCCTTAGGATACCCAGCATTCACTGCTTCCAGGACATCCACACGTACCCTATAGGGTAGCGTGGCAGAGCTTCTTGTTCTAAAATCTAATATAGTCCACCCATGCAGTCACCATCAATACCCTTCAGTAATAGCTTCACTTTTTCATGTGAATCAAAATTGTTTAATGGCTAGAAGATTATTTTAAACCAAAAGGCGAGCCGATACCGTTGAAATGAATACATTTTCAGATAACTTAAGGAATGTAGCAATGTATCTGCTATACATGCATGTTATACTTCTAAAATAAATGAATTGCACTTCATATTTCATGAAAGAATTGCCATGCATATTTCAGGCTGAACCCTTCATCGGTTGCATGTATCTGTATAACAAAATCAAAACAAACTTTTTTCAAGATCATACAAATATTAAGAAAACTAACAGTAAACATTACATTTCTATTATTTACAGTGTAGCAATAACTGCCAAAGCAAGAAAAAAGAAGTTTAAAACCAGGACGTCTCGCGGAGAAATGAACCCCATAGTTGTAGTATAACCTCATGAAATGGCAACGAAAGAAGTAATTAGGAAAACAATTTGCAACAATCCATGCTGTGTAGACGGTCACCATGTTTGAAGTTTCTAAGCATCAAACAACAGAAATTAAATAATCCATAACTTTTGAATTAAAATAGGACAGTGATATGTGTTCAACATATGAGGGATAGCTAAAAGTAGGATTACCATAGTGAAGAGTCAGCAGTAAATTAATGAAAATAAAGAAAAAAGACCTCACATTGTGATACTACAATGCTCATCTTGTTTGTAAAAAGCAATATGAACATTCCTCCAAAAATAAAAGTTTAGATTTTGCAGGAAGCCTTTGCAGAGTAAGAAGTAGATGCACATGTGTGTCCAGAGCCAGTCTTTGCATCAGGCAGTGCAGGCGGCTGCCTGACGTGCCAGTCTCTAGGGGCGCCACCGCCAGCAGTTCGAGAGTCCTCCAAGAGGATCCAACACCTCCACCGCCATGTCATAATGTCATAATGTTAACTTAAGTTACTGTACGTTTTCACTACGCCTCAAAATCAGACTCAGTGTATGTGCCTGCTCCTGCTGTCTGCGCAAAGCCAGGTTTGCTTGTGATCCTAGCAAATACCAAGATTTGTTGTTTATCAGTTCCCTTCCCGGGGGAAAGCCATGTCTGACAGCATGTGGCTCCCTCCTCAGCGCATTCGCTGCCGTGACATGAGGGGATTGATTATGTGGCTGGGAGTAGCTGGGGCGTGTGTTTAGTGCACGATACACACAGGAATTTCCATTAATTGATCATCCATCATTTTTTCCGTCCTGATGAAGGCCGACCTGCTAGCAGCATCTTTAAACTGCTTCATGAGGCCGAAACACAACTGTGTTGACTTTTCCCCACACAGTATTGATTGTTCATACTGTTTACGAAGCTGTTTTTCTCAGCAAATAGAATGACCGGTGGTTCCCAATGAATGTAATGGGACCCTCCTACTATTGCAATGATATAGGTTTATAATTGTGTCCTTACATGTTCAATTACACTAGGTCAACAATGGATTTTTGGTTTCTATTATTAATTTTCTCTGTCCTGTGACACATTTGGTTTATACCATTGTTAAATGTATACCTTACACACTAAGATGACATATTGAATTGTGATGTCCATTTTCTAACTAATCTACTAGTAAAACTCATTTAAAACGTTTTTTCTGGAGTCTTAATGTATTCGAGCTTGACCTGATCATTCTTTTTGTTTAGTACCTACCAATAATTTAAAAGACATTCTGAGGCGATTTGATTGTCTCAAAGTGCAACCCTTGCAATTCAGTTCAGTTCACATGAGCTTGTACTGTCAAATCTCGCTCCTGAGGGAGATAGTGGATGGGAAGCATGCAGTGCTTGCCAAAAGATTTTCCTTTACGTAGGTAGAGGGGGGTACATCACTCAGAAAGAGTCATTGACACGTGCTCTAGCAGCTCCTGTTTTAAAAGCATCCTGTGCTGCATGGCTCCAAAGCTGGCCGTCTTAGATGTCTGCAAGGACAGAACACTTGCAGTGAGGAAGACATGCACAATGAACATCACAGGACACGTCAAACCCCTGCAAAGATCTTCTCATTACACAAAAAGGTGGCTTTGAACGGTCTTCCAAAATCATTTATGTTTCTCTGACATCCATTGCAGTTTGTGTGTCTTGGAAACCATTTTCGCCCAGTGCTCGAAGATTCTGGAGCCACACTTCCCGCGTTCCTTAATACACTTCGATGCCACCTAACCATAACAAGAAGTGAAATCTAGTTCCTCGTTGATCCAGACAGACGCCAAAGCACTCAGCCTCTCCATCTAAAAAGCTTCAAGTTGCAAATGCGCGTCTGTGGTTGCCTCCCTGGGGATTAGAGGTGGACAGCTTCCAGGATTTCATATTACAATTAAGAAACCCTGTGTATTTTCCATTGGAGGAGCCTTGCCAGGAGATCATGGTTTACGGGCGCTTGAGTGGTGTCATGCCACTGAAATTGCTAAGTGTTTCCTGCATGCTCAAGCTACGTGGGCATTTTATGCAACAGAGAGGTACAGATTGCAAACTGGATCAAGGGAATGCATCTGCTATTGTATAGATGGTTAATGTAGTTTGTTTGATATTGGTATTGCAGGTCAGGTATGGTAATGTTCTAGCTACCTTGTTTTTAATGAGCGGTCAGCCTTCACCAGAAATGTAGAATACTAGACGTTGACGATATACCAATTCCCATGTTGCCCGAAACAGATTTAGGGATTTTGCAGTCATTAGTTAATATCTTCATATTACAGCAGATAATCTTCATTATCTGGTTACTTAGTTTAGGGTAAGGTGAGATAACATTATGCAAATGGTCTTTTGATAGTGGTTGATAAAGGAACCTTAGGTTTTGATTTTGTAATATGGAATACAAGATCCCGATAAAGGACTTGTACAACGATTGATCGATGGAACATATAAAGCATTTCGTCTATACACCAGGAAATGTTGTGCGTTATAGGAAAACTAAGCACCGACAGATTGGAATAACAATCTTTTTGACAATAATTATAAAAATCATGAACAATGTAAACAATGTATCCTTTCTTTGAGGTGGCACTCCAGAAGAATACCGCCATCTGTTCCTCTTTTGGTTGTGGATGCTGCAAGTGCTAGAGGTACTTTTGGGCCATATATATATATATTTATATATTTCAGTGAAAAAATGTTGTCAAAGGGACGTTATGGTGCAAAGTAAAACCGAAAAACCCTTGAAATTCGCCAGTTATGGTAAGCTAAGCAACCATAACTCGCACCACCACCGTGCACTGCTAAGACTAACACCCAGGACATCAAAGATGACATCACAAATGTCATAACGTCCCTTTAACAAAGTTTTTTCATTAAATTTCATAGGTTTTTATTAGTGCAACTTAACCATACGTCCCTGTAAAAAAATGTTTGTTTTTACTAAATTTTAAAGGTTTTTATTAGAGCAACGTCACCATAACATCCTTTTCAATAGATGAAGACCACTAACATCTTATGTCCTCAAAGTGGGAACACCGGGTGGTAAAAAAAAATAAAAATTAAAAGATTTTCCTTCCGCAGGCGTCCCGGTGTAGGAAGGAAAATCTTTTACCAAGATGGCCACCATGGAAAGGGAAGGCGGGGTGCATAAAGAACACAACAGGGCATGAGCAGGGGGTTGGGGGGGGGAACAGGGGAGACACATGGGCATGAGCGGGGGTGAGAGGGGAACAGGGTACAAACGGGGCATGAGCAGGGGGTGGGGGAAAGGAAGGAAACACGGGGCATGAGCGGTGGTGGGGGGAACACGAGAGAGACACGGGGCAAGAGCAGCGGGTGGGGAGGAACACGAGGGAGACACGGGGTATGAGCGGGGGTGGGGAGGAACACGAGGGAGACACGGGGCATGAGCGGGGGGGTACAGGGCACACACGGGACATGAGCGGGGGTGGGGGGGAAAGGAGAGAGACAAGGGGCATGAGCGGGCGGTGGGGGGACACGAGGGAAACACGGGGCATGAGCGGGGGGTGGGGAGAACACGAGGGAGACACGGGGCATGAGCGGGGGAGTGGGGGGGCAACAGGAGAGAGACACTGGGCATGAGCGGGGGTGGGGGTACAGGAGACAACACGGGGCATGAGCAGGGATTGGGGGGTACAGGAGACAGACATGGGGCATGAGCGGGGGGTGGGGGGTAACAGGAGAGACACAGGGCATGAGCGGGGGGGCAACAGTAGACAGACATGTGGCATGAGCGGGGGTGGGGGTATAGGAGACAGACACGGGGCATGAGCGGGGGGTGGGTGGTACAGGAGACAGACACGGGGCATGAGCGGGGGGCAACAGTAGGCAGACACGTGGCATGAGCGGGGGGTGGGGGGCACAGGAGAGAGACACGGGCATGAGCGGTGGAGTGGGGGGCAACAGGAGACAGACACGGGGCATGAGGGGGGTGGGGGAACAACAGACACGGGGCATGAGCGGGGGGTGGGAGGCAAAATGAGAGAGACACGGGGCATGAGCGGGGTGTGGGGGGTACAGGAGACAGACACGGGGCATGAGCGGTGGGGTGGGGGGCAACAGGAGACAGACACAGGGCATGAGGGGGGTGGGGGAACAACAGACATGGGGGGTGGGGAGAACAGACACGGGGCATGAGCAGGGGGTGGGGAGAACAGACACGGGGCATGAGCGGGGGGTGGGGGGCAACAGGAGACAGACACGGGGCATGAGCAGGGGGTGGGGTGCAACAGGAGAGACACGGGGCATGAGCAGGGGGTGGGGGGCAATAGGAGAAAGACACGGGGCATGAGGGGGGGTGGGGGAACAACAGACATGGGGCCTGAGCGGGGGTGGGGAGAACAGACACCGGGCATGAGCGGTGGGGTGGGGGCAACAGGAGACAGACACAGGGCATGAGGGGTGGTGGGGGAACAACAGACATGGGGCATGAGCGGGGGGTGGGGAGAACAGACACGGGGCATGAGCGGGGGGTGGGGGGCAACAGGAGACAGACACGGGGCATGAGAGCGGGGGGGGTGCAAAATGAGAGAGACACGGGGCATGAGCGGGGGGTGGGGGGCAACAGGTGAGAGACACGGGGAATGAGTGGGGGGAACAGGAGACAGACACGGGGCATGAGCGGGGGGTGGGCGGGAGGGGGAGAGACACGGGGCATGAGCGGGGGTGGGCGGCGAGTGGGGAGAGACGCACGGACATGAGCGGGGGTTGGGCGGCGGGTGGGGAGAGACGCACAGACATAAGCGGGGGGTGGGAGAGACACACGGAGGGTGAGAGACACACGGGACATGAGCGGGGGGTGGGCGGGTGGGAGAGACGAGCAGGGCATGAGTGGGGGGTGGGCGGGAGGGAGAAAGACACACGGACCTGAACGGGGGGTGGGCAGGAGGGAGAAAGACACATGGACATGAGCTTGTGGGGTGGGCGGGAGGAAGACACACAGCGTTCGTGTGCAGGTGGCAGATTCTGCTCCTCGGCCCTCCGCTGGCCACTGTGTGTCGATGGCGTGGACGGGGGGGCTGGAGGAAAAGGGAAGACACGGAGCATGAGTAGGGGTGACAAGAAGGACACACGGGGCATGAGCAGGGGAGTGGGAGGAACAGGAGACAGACACGGGCATGAGCGGGGGTGGGGGACCTACTGTGCAGGCGGGATACAAAGCCTCTCATGCAAGGAACAAAGATGGCAGGCATCTCTGAAGCCAGACGCACTGCACGCTTTCACGCATTCAATGAGAGAGCACGTCAGATGTCCGCGGACATCACGCAAGCTGCTTGCCCAATCACCGTCCTGTCCGCGGAGCGAACAAGGAAGTGTGTCCGCGAAGCGAACACAGATATCACTAATTTGTTCCACTTACATTTTGTCATTTTTTTTAAAAACTACTGGACGGATTTACACCAAATAAATCAAAGCACGCTTTCGTGACCAAGCCGCCGCTCCTGCTGCAAATTTGGAGCAAATCCGCCCAGCGGTTTGGGCTGTAGGAGTGAGCAAAGTTTTTTCCCCATTATGTCTATGGGAAAAAAAAAGTTTTGGGACCCCCCCTATAACTTTGCCCCCCTGGACGAACCCTCACCAAACGCAAAAAAATTCAGAGTGACCCAAATACTTTTTTTGCAAAGTTTGGTGAGGATTCATCCAGGGAGAGCGAAGTTATAATATATTTTAAGAGGCCAATGCAGGAAAGGGCATAGCAGGGATCCAGAACAGAAGCAGAAACCAATGGGCGAGTAGCACTGCAGGACCAGAACAGAAGCTGGCACAGCTTAACAAGCTTGAATGGGATTCTGGTACAGAAACTGCTACCACGGACAAGCTTCATTATGGTACCATAGCAGAGACAACCACCATACTGCAATTTTCATTATGGTACTGGAGCAGAATGGACCACCACACAGCAAGCTTCCTTATGGTACCAGAGCAAGAATGACCACCAACCACACTGCAAGCCTCATTATGGTACCACGGTTGGGTGAGAATGCTAACCAATCAGAAGAGGGTCTATGGGGCAACCTGCTATACAATGTTGCATAGACCAATCCGCTGCCACTTTCTCTGCTATAATCAAGTATTTAGAGGTAGTTCGAGGCATACCCTACAGATAAGAGGCAGCCAATGGTGTACTATCCTCGATGTATACCATCGGTACATATGTTCCCTTAACCAATCCCTCCCCTCAATAGGTTTTATAATTTGCCATGTAGAATTACATCATAGATGATGCATATTGGGGTATACAACCCCTGTATAATCAAGTTTGTGTGCGAGTGTGCAAGCATCAGTCTGATTTCTGCCAGTTTGCCCCGCTTTATTAAACTAAAGAATAAAGTGGTATTTTGCCATATTCTTTGAGTCAGTCCAGTTATTTGGTCTTAAATCTTTATTGGTAATCCCACCCAGCACAAGAAACAAGGTGCTAGAGCACACCACCACTACAGAAGATGACATTGCTCCAGAACTGAAGCAGTCAACAAAGGACAAATCTTCAGGAGAGTCCAGAATAGGAATATGCACTGATGGACATGCTTCAATATACAACAGAATAGCAGGAGCACCCACTGTACAAAAGTTAAACTGCCTGCAATACAGAAAATACACCCACCCTGGATTTTTAGACTACCACGCTTTAGATACTGGGTCTAGTAGTTTAACTTCTTCCATAATAATTGTGGACCTACCAGTCCAGTCTGGCAGAGTGCCATCAGCTAAAAGACAAGGACTGGTGGAAAGGAACTATTATGGGAGGAGGCCAAGAGGGGCCGGGCTACTCAGGAGAGCAAGACTCTGTGGACCCAGAACAAAGGCTCCCTCCCCAATACACTTAACATGAGAATATCATACAGAAAAGAACTGACCTCCAACAAAACAACTAGGCATTACCGGAGAAATCAGCAGCTCCTTAGTCATAGCTCAGCAGGACTGCAGAATAAGAGCTGTCCCCCCCGTCCTGCCACCCACACAACATGATTCGGAAGGACTCCAGAATAGGATCAGCAGCCCAAGTTAGATCTTAGCAGGAGTCCAGATCAAAGGCAGTCTCCCAGGTGACATGACTAGAGAACAGAGGCAGCCTCCCCAAGCAGGTCTCAACATGGCTCCCAAGCAGAAGAAGCCACCCGAAGAAAATGTCTCAACAAGACTCCAGAGCAGAATCAGCCTCCAGAAGCAGCCTCCCATATCACACAAAAGTAGGACTTCAGAATAGAAATGCTGCCCCCCTGCCAACAAGATGCACCAGCATATGTTATGTTGAACTGCTTTATACTGTGCCAAATCACCACCACAGTAGTATCAGAGCACCTAGGCTTGTCCTTGGTGGGGCGTACTGTGTCCCTGTGAGGAATTCGACCATCCTCACAGGGAGTGTGCGCTTGCCTGAGCATTTTGATTTTTGTTTACTTTAAAAGAATGAAGGATGGGAGATAACCCTCTGGAAAATATGTGCGGCCATTCCCGCACATATTTTCCACACTCACCACAGAGCAGAAAAATAGTCATGTACTCTGGGAGGACACATCTTACCAGCGCTGCCCTCCACTGTCATGTGTAGCTGACATCTGACAACTATGGGTACATCAAAAGCCTCTGGCTGTGGTCAGCCTGATTAGCATTCAAGGCCCCATGGATTTGCATCTCCATTGTTACACCTTGCTGGTGGTGGCGAATACTGAAGAATGTTAATTAGCAGACCTCACGGAGGCCTGGGTGCAGGAAGTGACAATGGAGATCCGAGACCAACACTTCTTTGTAATGAAATGTGTTAACTTGGTACCAACACCCCTTGGCATGAAAGGGCAGTGAATGTCCTGTCTGGAACCACAACTTTGAGAGCAGGAGCAGGGAAGTAAGTGAATTGTAGGAGAAGGTCTGCCTGCAACCCCCTACTTCAAAGGAGGCCCATGTTGTGAACAAGCGCAGCATAGGGCTCAGTTATTTAGAGAGAGCCTTTGATGTACAGCAGACAGGAAGATGGCTGGGACTAGAAGTATATGTTGTCATCCTTCCCCTGTCTGTTGCCAAGTGCTCCGATTCTGACCTGAAGCATCACTGAAGATTGTTGGTGGGTACCCAGGATTGGTTCACTAATGTGGGTTTAGCCTGCACCAATCAATGGGGCCCATTTGGCTTTAAAAGGGGGCTGAGCCCCTCACTGATCCGATCATCTGAAGGAGGACTCCTCATTTGAACCCAAGCAGAAGGTAGTCTACCTTACTTCTTCTGCCAGTGAATGATGACCAGGAGTTCCAACAGGGAAGCAATATTCCATCCCCTAAAATCTCCCATTAAGCAGAGGGAGATACCGGACTCCGAGGACCCATCCAGCAGCTCCAGAACCGGTATCCAGCCAGCACACCGCGTGCTCTGCTAGGTTCCAACAGCAAGCTTCCTAGGTGGGAAGTGCCAGAGAGTATCTGGGCAAAGGACAAGGGCGGTGCCTGCTACACCCTGCAAAGCTTTGGGTCGTCCGCCTTGAAAGGACCTGAACCCTGCGAAGAAGCTAGGAGGTGTGCCACACAAGCATCATCCAACGTCCATCTTTTTAAGGACGACAGTCCAGTCCCCGAACCACATGCGGCTGCACTGCTGACTGTTGTCACATCACAGTCGCCAGAGCCATCCGAGGCGCCTCGACCAGCATTCCAGATCCGCCAACCAGCACAGAAAAAACGATTTTTGGCCGTAAGCTGCCGCACCGGACAGCCTGCAGATGTCCGCCCAGCCTTGCTTGCAGAACTGCTTGCTGCCTGGTACCTGCAGCTGTCTCCCGCTGCCAATTCTAATTGTCTCACTAGCTGAGAAGCACCCTGGAACCGCCTCGACGCTGACGAGTGCCAAGAACTTCTTCAGCACCAGGTATATTGTGGATCTGCCCTTCTGGTCCTTCTCTGAAGGCCCCTAGAGACAGTTACGACCCTTTGCCCCTTAGGTGTTGAAACCAAATAATCTTGAACTATAATACGGATTACTTTACCAACTACTCTACCATCAGTATCCAGGGTGCATCCATTTCCTTTGTGAAACTGCCTGCCCTCTGTGTTCATTTACAATGGGGGTTGTAATTGTAGTGTGCTAGAACTGTCTGTTATAGTAGATATTTTTATACAACCACTACTGGACAGTCCCTTTAATCATTGGGTAATAATTGTATTTTCGCTGTGTTGCAACTAACCAACGATCCACGACCTTGCAGCGATAAGCCTGCCATTCCGTCCACATTACCATAATTGGACATGGAGGTCTTATAATTTACTTGTATTCCAATCTATTTGGATCCATTCTGGTGTACTGGAGGTGTGGGGTTGATTGATGGTTTAGAAACCGATATTCATCCCTGGACTACTGGTGCCCCGGAAGTTGATTCGTCAGACGCATTAAGACCTTAGCCTGCTGGAGAAAATGAGCGAGGGTAAGATAAGTGCATGGGAAAGAGGGAAATAGATGCTACAAACACAAGGAGGAATGGAGGCATAATATGACTCCGCAAGATACACCTTGGCATAATTCCAGAACTGAAGCTAACAAGATAAACCACACCATAACTCTAGAACAGAAGCAGCCTCCACAAGATGAACCTCGGCATATTTCCAGAACAGAAGCAACCTCCCAAAGATACATTTCAGCATAACCTCAAATTAGAGGCAACCCCCACTAGAAGAACCTCCTTATAACACCAAAACAGAAGCAGCATATTTAGGCCGTTAAAACCATCATTGCCCTGACCACACCATCTTGCACTCCCCAGCAGAACAGACGCGAGTTTCGATGTTTACACAGCTTTATTGCACACATCAATACCACTACCCCATACCTCATCGGCACCCCGCTCTGTGTCTACAAGAGAGGCACACAAGGACTATTGCGTTTGCGAGGCCTCAGTGTTTGGAGAGCTCGGGAGAAGGAAGGCATTCCTGACACACACACGTGGTTTCAGTTCGAGCAGCATTTTGTAATCAGTGTGTGAAAGCTGTCGTTTGCATATGAACACCAAGTGAAAATCTCACCGCCGTCACGATGGAGCAGGGCGGGGTCTGTGCCTGCCCCAAGAATGGGCAGGACACGGTCATCCCGAGAGTGCATGAAGGCAATGGTACACGTTGCTGCACTCCAGGGCTCGAGCCCTGAAAAGACAAATAAGTGGGGGGACGTACAGAGTGGGACGTGACGTCACAGTCAGTGAACGAAATTTGCATTTTTGCCAAGATAACATGTTTTCTTAAAACATCGCTTGCTAAATAGAAAAGGTGCCCGCATTTTGTCATCCAAAATCCTGTACAGCAAAAAGTCAATAGAAGTGTCATAGGACAGTTTCCTGTCTCGCGCCTACATTTCATGTCTCTCAACTGCGCGACCTGGGTTCGAATCCGGACACGGCTCTCACTAGACAGGGCATTCACCTGCATGTTCCTTCTACTGGAGTTCTGCTACACTCGTATCCCACAGGCTCCCGGCCCCCCAACAGCTGTGTGGGGGTTTATCCAAAGCACCCATGACTCCAGCAGCTGTGCACTGGGCACCGACAGCTGTGGACTACTACTGCCCTCAGGCTCTGGAAGCCCTACGGGTTTCTTCAGTCCCTAGGACTAAGGCAGCTGTGTGCTACTACTGCCCTCGGGTCCCTGCATCCCCTGGGTCCCAACAGCTGTGACCTACGACTTCCCCCAGGTTCCTGTAACCCGCGGGCACCAACAACACCCTGGCATCCAGTAGCTGTGGGCTATTGCTACCTGTAGGTCTCTGCAGCCCTATGGACTCCGGGCTCCTACCTACATGGCATTTTATTGCCCTGAGGCCCCTGCAGCCCTGCGGGCTCCTACCCTCCTGGCCTATTATTACCCTCAGGCCCGTGCAGGCTCCTACCCACATGGCATTCTATGATCTGTAGGCTCCTGCATCTCGCAGGCTCCTATAACACTGCTCCAGTATTTTGCAAGCTCTTATACACAACATCCTCCGATACTCGGCTACCTATCTACCTACCTACCTACACACACACACACACACACACACCCCCACCCCCCGCTTCCTACACCCAGCTAGTTCCTATAACTCCGTGTAGGCCTACGTCTTGCAGGCTCCTACAACTCGTGGTCTATGGTCCTACGCACTCCTACATTTCTTAGGCTTCTTCAGTCCGCAGGTCCCAGCAACACAGCAAACACCCGTACCAGAAGGAACTCCATACATGGCCCCTCCATACACTACCTCATTCCTCCTGCACTTACCCAAAGCCGCGCTGACCCGGCTGCACTTACAGCATTGCTGCCCTGATTGTACTTCCTTCTTGCCCCTGCACTTGGCGTTGTCGCACTTGCACGATGTGAATGACACAAGGCCTAGTAAGATCATTTGTCTTCTCGCGCCTAGAACCACTTGTGTACAGGTGCATTATTAATGACCTATATCATATCATGGGCTCCTAAACCTGGGGACATCTAAACCCCGGGGGGCCACAGGGCTAGTGCAAGTGTTTTTGGGCTCTACACAATCGAACATTGTGGCACCATCGATTCCCTGGAAACGGGGGTCACATTTGCTGGTTTTAGGGCCAATATAATGTCCATTTTTTCCAGTCGTCCAGCATGGCACTGCCCAAGATTCTGCCGATGATCGTGCAGGCATGCACAATATAGTGCCTTCTGCTTCTTGCAAGGTCATGTGCGCTCCAGGTCCAGGTGGGCTCCCAGAACATGTGATCAGGGCCATATACTCTGGTAAAAGATAACCCATGTCTATCAAACTTTAACCACATATCTCGCCAACTACAGCATCATGCAGAAAATTGCAGCCATAAAATGATTCCCCAGAGGCCTTGCCCACACCACAGCCTCATCGCCGGACTTTGGCACCTAAACAAGGAAGCAACTGCACAGCACCCAATCTCGGTTATCAGGACTCTACTAAGTGTCAGCTGGTACTTGCTGTGAGTCACGGCATTACCCGCTTGTTCCTTAACCGAAACAATAATTGAGAAATCCATCTTCCTGCCAGGTACGCCCAGGTGTGTTCCTTTTTTGGTGTCCTTTTGACCTTGGTGTGGAAGGAGCCATTCACCCCTATTTATGGACTATAAACCCAAAAGCCAGTGTGGCTAGGTGACCTGGATGGTGCGGTTCTGGAATTCAGCAACCCTCATGCGTAATTGTGTGGTTCACTCACTGGTAAGCTTTACCCACCTTGTTCTACTGACTTCTCTGCCAATGGGTCCTGCATTTTGCACTGTGTGATGGTGACCTGCAGAGTGGGCAACCAGCGGCATAGTTTTTGCATGCCTTGGGGTTACGGTGGGGAGAGGGTCACCTACACCCCGTCAAGGACCTTCTGTTCCTAGAAGCACCCCTGGCCTTTGCTCCTTTTCTAAAATGTGTCCGCTCTTTCACTGCAGGCCTGGGATCAAGACAGACTAGAGTATACACTTATGTAAGGGAGGCATGGTATCACAAGTAGACACCGACACAAGAGTTGTACGTTTTAAAACTTTTATTTGTACGATTGAAGGGGGTTGGAAATTCTATCTGACCCTATAACTAAAATGGGAGTAATCTCGACCATCAAATAATAAAGAAAAAGTCCTAGTCAGACTTATTCACACAAAGACCTTTACTAACAAAAACTCAATATCTGCCCTCACTCTAATGCAAACTAATGTGACATAGCAATATGTATCTAAAAAAAAAGGAAAATAATCAGTGGCCAAACGAAATGTCAGAATGGCAATATAAATCAGTATTAATTCTCGTCCCCATGTTATACAGCACAGGGTTAAATGGAACACTTGATGGATGAACACACTGTGGCTTGCAAACACAATTAGGAGGGTGGATCTGCCCTCCAGAACCTTCTTGGCTGTTCAAGTCGGAGTCACAAGTTCACAGGTTTAACCTCTCAGGTTCCCATCACCCAAGTCCAGGTCAACCCTTCAAGCTTCTTCACAGTTTCTACAAAATGTTTCTAAGTATAGTATTTGGTCGCAGTTCACTATAGGTTCACCTTATTCGGGCTCAAACCTTTAACTTTGACTTCTCCCACAGGTCTCCCTCAGCCGTGCTCGGACCCTCTTTTCTTTCTTTACTTCGATTTTACATATTTTCGTTCCGTTCCAATGTCTCTTGGAAAATGTACATGCTACGTATGACTTGCTTTCATATACATTCTCCTAGATCAAGTCTTTCAAACTTTTCTTTCATGCAGTTTTGTGGTTACTTTCTTTCTCTGGCTTCCCACTGCCTTTAAAACATTTCACAGAGACTTTCGATTGGGCAATCTCATTAGTTTGTATTTCTAGTTCTGAACAATGGATTCACATTCTCTTGCAGTTTATTGGCGCTCGCATAACCACAAATACAGTCACAAGCATTTCAATTAAACACAGACCGGGCTATCTTTGCTTCCCTCAACTCACCGGTCATGTTAAGATGCTTTCCGTCTAAGACCACTGCCGCTTCTGTGCCTCCCAAACTCTGCCGTTCACGCAGGAGGGTGGCTGGTAACTTTGTCGCACTTGGAAGACTCTTTCTCCCTTCCAGCTGGGCTGTTGTGCGCAATCCTCACGGCCTTTGAGAAATAATCTCTTGCTGCTCTGGATTCTTGCCCCTTTGGTTCAGTTTTTTTCTCTCCTTCCCCTGGTTTGCCATAGCCCTGGAAGAATTGCACCTTCTCGTGCATCACCTTGCTCAAAGTATGTCTCAAAGTTCCACCTTTTAACCATATAGGGAGAGTTAATCGGTATTAGTTGTGCGTGATTAAAGTCAAGTGCCTGACCCTGCCTGATCACGTTAGAGGGACATGTCCATCGTATTGCATGGGTGGTAATCCTTTCAGCCTTACACCTCCTTTTCCTCAGCACTGTGTTTGTTTAGGAAAGTGGGGGGGTTTGGGAAGTTGGAATATCCTATAAAATAGGATTCGCTAAGAGTATTGGAAAAGGGGCATACTGCATCTCACCATCGGGTGTCTCTTCCACCACTCCCCGAGGACCCATCACTCAGATGATCCTCCCAAACATGTCCACCCCCAGGACCTGGATCCAAAGGTGATGGCCATGCCCTGGCCACCTGACTAAGGGATCCCTGGGGTCTTGGTAGTTGAACACCCTCTGCCCTTTCACACTTCACAGAAACCAACCTTGTTTGGTGTCACATTTAAGTGATATCAATGGTTTCAAGGTTCCCTGAAGGTGCAGATCGTGACTTAAGGCCTTTGATGGGTCCAATATAAGCATTTGATTTACGTGGGGCACCGATTATGGCTCAAGAACATCATTCAGCTGCAGTAAGATAGCAGTACCACAATCACCTGGAGCAACATCACCCACCTTGTCGGTCATCTGTCCCATGAAGCGTGTGTCAGTTGAGGCTTTCGCCGCTACTTTCTCTCCTCCTCCTACACCTTTGGCCGACTTACACTCTTACACAACCCTCTCTAACCTTCATCTCTCTATCGCCAACACTCTTGACGTCCTTGCCCCTGTCATGAGGATCCGTTCAAAGCCCGTAGCCAAGTGCAACACTTGGTACAATTCTGACCTTGCCACCCTTAAATGCAAGTGTAGGACAATTGAGAGTAAGTGGAGGGAGTCAAGCGTACCCTCTGACAAACTGGCCTGCCGCCGGTTCCAAAGGCAGTACAGGCTCTCTGTCCTCTCCAAGAACAGAGCCTACATCAAAGCCCGCATCTCTGTGGCCTCTAACAACTCAGCCGAACTTTTCAAAATCTTCAAGGAGCTGGCCAACCCTGTTGCAGGCTCTACCGCTCCTGTTTCCTCCCAGGCCCTCTGCATGGCTCTGGCTTCTCATCTCATTTCACCAATAAAATGCAAAACATCCTGTCCACTCTCTCTTTCTCTACCTTTCCTCTTCCTCCTCTACCACACCTTGCCACTCTTCGGCTGTTTCTCCTCCTACTTTCTCCACCTTTCCTTTGTTCACCCCTGATGATATTTGTAGACAAGTCTGAGCTATGAAAGTCTTGCCAAAACAAGTTTTCCCCTGCTCATCCAGAACCATCAAGGACCACATCGACACTCTTGCTCCAGCGTTGGCCGATTTCTACAATCGCTCTTTTGCCACTGGGACCTTCCCGTCCCCCTTCAGCACCCCATTGTACACTCCCTTCCAAAGAAGCCCTCTGCCGATCCTTCCTGTCTGACAAACTATCACCAATCTCCATCACTCCTTTTCTGGTCAAACGCCTGGGAAAGCTGGCCATCTTCCAGCTTAATCTTCACACTGAATCTGTTGGTTGTCTCCACGACCACCAGTCTGGCTTCAGAGCATCCAGAAGCACAGCAACTGCTCTCCTGAACACCTGTGAAGACTTGCTCACTAATCTTGACTATAACCTTCCTTCTGTACTCCTTCTGCTCGATCTATCGTGTGCTTTCAACATGGTAAACCACGCCATCCTGCTCAATCGCCTCCACGACAACCTGGGTATCTCTGGTCAAGCCCTTGCCTGGTTGACCTCCTTTCACACTGACTGACCCTCCCAGGTCCAACTTGGGTCTTTCCTCTCTTCGATCTCTATTTCTACTTGTGGTGTTCATCAGCGGTATAACCTTTCTCCCTGGCTTTTCAAACACTACCTGGCACCACTTGCCCACTGCATCGCTACATTCTACTCTAACTTTCCATGTTATGCAGATGACACCCAGCTCCCCTTCAGGCTCCCCTTAGCCACCTTTGCTCCTTCACTCCTACCAAACGGTCTAGCCACAATTCAGGAATGGTGTGCCGCCAAGGATCTCTGCCTTAATCCCAGTGGGACTGAGATCCTCCCCATTGGGGGCACCTGTGCCCTCCTTTCCTCTCTCTCTCTGACCGCCCACTCTGGGCCCTCTTCCTCCTCCTTCCTGTGAGGTTAAGAATCTTGGTGTCATCTTCGACTCCACCCTCTCATTCTCTCTTCACATCTCGTACATCTCCAAGAAGTCACACTATCAGCTGCACCTCCTCAGAGGTATTCTGCTTTTTCTCACTTTCCCCCAGGAGCTCACTGTCTCCAGAGCCATGGTCCTCTCTAGGCTAGACTATTGCAACAGCCTCTTTCTAAATCTACCCGTCTCTACTCTTCGAACTTTACAATTTATCCAGAACAGGACTTCAAGACTTGTCCTTGGCTTCAAGCCCAGGAATTATATCTCTCCAGCTCTGAAATCTCTCCACTGGCTCCCTGTGGCTACAAGGATGAAGCTGAAGACCCTTTGCATCATCCACAAGACTTCCTGGGGACAGGGACCACACTACCTGTTACGCTCACCTGGTTCCACGGGGGCGCCACCCAGCAGTCGGTGTCCAGGTATCCCTCCCTGCGATGCCCAGTAGTGACCAGCGGAAGAATCCTTGTTCTTGATGTTGGCGGGTTGTCCGTCCTGCTGTCTCGGCAGGGGTGCGTGGTGCTTTGCGGGCTATGGCGGTCGAGTTACTTCACTGATGCCGGCCCGACGAGAGTCTTTCAGGTAGGTCTTATTGCTATGGTGTTTTGCTGTCCTAGCATGCCTTTCTGGAATTTACAATGTCTTTTTTCTATTCCTTAGGTACGTGGAAGTCCAATTAGTGGCGAAGATTGGATTCGGGGGTCGCTGGTAAGTATTAGCGTTTTTTGGAGCGCCTAGACGCGGCGAGTAGGCGCTGCTTAACACAGCGCTAAGGTGCCTTGCCTTTGCTAACCTGTTATCTTTTGTCTTCACAGGTCGCGGTGCTCCGCTGGAGTGTAGAATTCCGGAGATGTTGCTGAATGAAGTGCAAGCGGCAAGGTAAGCCTTTTGGCGGAGTTCGTTAATTGTGCACAATGTCTAATGCCTTGTCTTTCCCTTTCTGCAGGTCCGTCGATCCGAAGAAGCGCTGGTTCCAGGATGCCGGTCGGAAGAGCTGAGGACCGCTAATGATGGAATTCGGGTAAGCTGCAACCTTTTCTAACGATGTCTTCCTTCTTTTTCTGCAGATGCTGTTCATCCGAGGTTCGTGGCTGAAGCTGAACGCAGTGAGCGTCACGTTGCAGAATTGCAAACTAACGCGAAGCGTGTCAGTCCAGTCGGCGTGGTTTAAATAGCTTCAAGAAAGAACTCCAGGTAAAAAGAGTTCCAAGGTGCCACACCCAAACCATCCTTCTGCAAGCCAGGTTCCAAGAAGCCGGATTCTGTGGATGCTTCCACATTGAATGACAGTAACAAAAAGTAGTTCCCAAGCACAAACTCATTAATTATGAGCCTGGCGCCAAAGGCACCAGGACTGGCCCCAAGAAGGCCTAGGTTGGGATTTAGTGGGGACTGGGGTCAAGGCTTCACCTGGCCCATGGGTAGGCCAGGGGAGCTTCGGGGTGAGGGTCGTGACACTACCACCAACTTTCTCTTCCTAAACATCATCCTTCTCGAGCCATCCACTCACCCACCTCCAACTCTCTGAGGGTCAGATGCTTCTCTAAGCAGAGTGGGGCTAGATCTATTCCCCCCGGCACTTCTCCCCCTCTCACCTCCTTACACTTGCATGATCTGAATGGCACAAGGCCTAGTAAGATCGTTGTTTTGCCCGCCCTTGTCCCCCCCCTCCCCTTTTCTTGTTGCACCTAGAAACACTTGTGTAAAGGGGTGCTATATATGACTTATCATATCGTACAGGAGAAAAGCTTCACTGCAAGAGCAACCAGAAGCCTGTATCAGATTTCCTGTGTGGAGAAATCCTTTTGGGAAATCTTTTTGCCAAGTGAAGGAGCGAGGACCAGCTATGAGCCTTAATTTTGGGATTAGACCAACCAGAGATTTACCCTACAGCCCCCTGGCTCATCCGTCATCAGCATAAGCACAGGGGCCAGGCAAATGCTGAACAACAAGGTGGGCCAGACATGCTGCATTCCTTTGGTGAATTGTTTACCTATCTGAGGAAGACCAAGAGACAGGGGTGTTACTAGGTCAGACAAAGACCCGGGGCTACGCTGATGTCAGAACTGTCGGGACTGGGGGCTAGCTAGCCTTTTGGTTGTAGCTCCCGAGATTCTATCCGGGGCTACAACCAAAAGACCAGGGGCTATAGCCCCCTTACCCACCCCCCCCTAGCAACGCCTCTGCCAAGAGAGCACCATCTGAAGGACATCTGCAACCACCAACAGAGGATCCAGGGATCCGCCAATGTAGGAACATTTGCTATTGCTCAGAGGAACAGATTTTCATTTCACAATTAGAATATGTGTCTTTTGCTCTCTTTCTCTCTCTCGTCCCCTTTCAGGTAACTCATCACCCTTTTCTAAGGCTATTGGTTTGAATAATAAAATGTGTTAACTTGAATTGACAAGTCAATGTCTTTTGTTTAATCAATTAAAAAATGTGTCTAAAAAAGGAAAAATAATGAAGAAAATTCAAAAGTAATATATCAGTAAGCAGGCGGATGGTGAATGATGGTAGTGCCCATACGTAGGTTTGCAAACCACAGCCATCAATAAATAAATTAAATAAATACATAAATAAAATAAAGGAATTACATCAGTACATCAATCCTCAAAGGCACCCGTCACTAGGGGTGGCATTATGAGAGAGCAGGCACAGATCACAGCACTCAATATTAAAACTTCCAAATTGATGCCCACCCACACCCAACTGTCACCAGGGCCACTACTTATCTGGCCCTAGGAAGAGGGCATTCACGGGAATCGGGCCAGAGGTACAGACTCTAAAGCAGTGGCGCAACTTTTGCTTTTTCCTCCGAGTTGGAATTAGAACGGAATGTGTTAGCAGCAATCGGTGTATACATTTTGATAATTTTGTCAGAGAAACAAGACGCATCAGCAAAGCCAACCGCTTTGGCTTTTGTGTACGCATATATCAGGCACTGCCATAATAGTACTATCAAGCCAGAAGATGTCATCAGCCGGAAAATGGTGGGAGTACCTGGGCATATGACAGCAGTCCCTGGCAAATGCTTATCTGGTACCTATACACAAGCCACAACTTGTGCAGAGGAGGAATGTTGACGCCCAAGTTCCTGGAGGTAGTCAGGAGTACGTTACTGAACGAGTCAAGACAAGCCGCTTTATGAAGGGTCACGGAGGAGAGCTTTATGAATGGTCGCTGAGGAGGAGTGCTCCATCATTAACAGTTTCAGAATCAGAAGCAGAGCAAATAAGGTCCAATGTGTGCTTGCGTATAGGCGTTGGGCACGAGTCATGTTGACGGAGATTAATCATATTACGGTGGCTTCCGAGATTAGCGATGGCCGGGATAACCTGGTCTTCATAGCAATTATTAAAATCACTGAATACCAACCACAGGCCCGGAGGCCGAACAAGAATGCAGCAAATACTTGGTCCGAATGAAGTGGCCAATAAAGGATTCAAAAAAGTGCCGAGACAGTCAGTGTGCGAGGATGGACCACAGGCATCTCTACCTAGAGGTAGGGTGACCAGACGTCCCGGTTTTCCCGGGACTGTCCCAGTTTTTGCTGCTCTGTCCCCTTTCTCAAGATTATGTTTCCATTGCAAATTGCAGTGGTCCCGGTTTTTTGGTAGTTGCTCTTCATAGCTGACAAACATGCATGAATGAATGCACAATCTCGCACAGAAGAAATGCTGCATTTTACAATTTAAGATAGTGTTAGTTTGTGATAAATTAATTATAATATGTGTTTATTTGGACACTAACACTTAAACCCCCTTCTCTCCAACCGCTGCTGAAGTGTAGTGCCTTGACAACCACTTTCAAGAGTTAGTCCTACTTTTATGTTAGTTGCCCTGTCCCGGTTTTTCACTTTTTTAATCTGGTCACCCTACCTAGAGGCCTTTTGAGTGGTTCAATTGAAGAACAGTACACGAGTCTGTGGAGTTCGGTGCAGGCTCCAACTGGCCCATAGGGCAACAAGGCAATTCCAAAACCTGATGCCAGTGCAGCTCGTAGTTTTAAATATTACAACACCAAGATGCTCCAAAAAGCACCATTTGCCACGAATCTTTACAAAAAATGCCACTCTCAGAAAGAACTCGCCGTCCTAAAAAAATATATGGGACAGACTTTTTTTGTGTGCTGCCAAGCACTATTGCTTTATTCCAGTCCAACCCGGGGCCAGTGTTGCATTTCCCCATTGGTAGCGTGTTATTACTATGCTCTCAAGACAGGTAGGTCAAACAGCACCACTATCAGCCGTTACTAGAGGAACCCGCGGCTGTAAAGGAGTTGTGGGGGTTGGGGGGAGAGGGGTTAAGAATGAGTTTTGGTAGCTATAACGTTCCTAGGGCTGCATAAACACACACGTTATCCACATCCTCAGCGGATATACGTTAATAAGGACTTGCACCTACCTGTTGCTAAAAGGAGACATGGTCGCGCCCAGTGTTATATTTTTACACACAAAAAAAGCAACGTAGTGAGAAAAGTACATACTTTTCCTGACCACAGCCTCCTTGTCTCGGCTTCTTTCAAAATGTTAGGGCATTTATGGAAGCTAACCAGCTCTTTATAGCTTTGTGGTTCTAACTGAAATAGGCGTCCTCCCACTCAGTGCTGGCTGAGAAGCTCCTCATTATCCGAGCGCGAGCCGCCTTGGGCAGGTACCGCCGAGCGTGCAGGACTTTAGCCGCCATTTTGTTCTTAATCTGAAATATGTCACATACACCGAGGCCTAGGCTCTTGGAGATGGATTAAGCCAGAGTATTCAAATAACAAAATAAAAATAAAAAAGAAATTAGATCTTGTGAAATTCCGATCCTCTACAGAAATACGCAAATGTATAGGGAGTAACGTATTTCTTTTTGAATTTATAAAGCGCCAATACCATAATCAGACGTCAGAAAAGCGCGGTAATATAAACTGGTAGTAAATAGTTCACAATAGAACACAAATCACTGTATAAAACGGCAACATCTTTACTTAACTCAAGTTATGGAGAGACTGAAATTTAAAAATAAACAGATTTAAACAGCTAGATGTTGAGAGCTTTTCTGAACTCTAGGAGAGAAGGCACATGGATTTGTAAGGGCACAGAATTCAAAGCTCGAGGAGCATCAGATAATAAAGCTTGAGCCGATAACAGTAATCCTTGAAAAGTGACTTTTCCAAACACAAAATATCAGTAATCCTGGTCTCTCAGACCCCGGTAAACGCACAGCGTGTTAAGGGGACTGCCCCATGCCCAGGTCCACTGCCTGGTAAATAAAGCAGCGAATCTTGGAAAGAGCACAACAGTGAAGAGGAAGAGAAGGTAGAGAACTCAGAATATGGTCAATATGATCGAATTAACGGACGCAGGTAATGGGATGGGTGGATATATGGCAGACTGCCTTCAGGTGAGGCCAAGGCGGGTGCTGGGAGGCCAGCAAGGACAGCCTTTCCACCATTCAGGTGAACAAATAACCAAGACACAACGGCTGTGTGGAAATCCAAAGGCATGAACTAATTATTTTAGTTCATGAAGCAGAAATAACTGAACAAAAATAAGACTGCGCTAGGCAGGATATAGGTCTTTTAAATTTAGATTAGAATAAAAAGATTTAACAGGGGGCTCCTGTGTGAGGGTGATACCTAAAGAAGGGAGTGGAGCAAGTCACTCTCGAAAAAGTGCCGGTGAAGAAGAGGAAGAAACCACAAGAAACACATAATTCAAGACAGACCGTTTGAAAGGACGCAAGGACATCCAATCCTCAAAGGCACTCATGCCGTCCATAATGCAAGGATATCACACAGACACAACACTTTTAGATATCATTGACTGCCGTCGGCGTGATATCAATGGTGGTCTACAGATAACCCAGTGGTTCCATGTAGAGGTTGAACAACATTAGTGACTGGATAGAACCCTGAGGAACTCCACAACAGAGGGGTAAGGGGACTGTTCTTGATGAGGTCACTTGTACAAACTGAGTATGGTATAATAAAAAGGAGGGGGGAACCATGCCGAACAGAACCACTCAAATACATTTGTGTGCATGAGATATTAATCAAAACCTTGTGTGTCAAATGCCGCAGAGAGATCGGACAACTCCGGAATCCAGCACACACACAGCATTATCCAGTGAAGGATAGCTGTCTCAGTGCTACATCAAAGATAGAAGCCTGATTAATACTCCCCAAAAATGAGTGGGAAGATTGGTGATGGGACGGTAATTCGCAAAGTCCTTTGGATCATTACCCATTTTCTTCAACAAGGGGAGTACTTGGCCACAGTTCAAAGAATCAGAGAAAACTCTTAGCAAACGAGCCATTAATCAGCGGGAGCCAAACAGAAGAGAGCAAGAGCGGAACAGATTTTAACAGATGAGAGGAAGAAGATCAGTAATGTAAGAAGTGTCGTTCAGACCTGATAATAAAAGGTTAGGAAGTCAGATTCAGATAAAAGACAAAAGGAGTCCCAGGGAGAGACAGAATGAGGATCAAAGACAGGGGAAAAACTGGGGAAATACAAAGATGTGGATCAAAGGGTAGTGTGGATGCTCAGAAATGTATCAATTAAACAAGTATTTCTCAGATTGAGTAGAGTAGAGTAGATGGGGAGACACCTTTAAGACATGGGATATGTTCTGGAGGGTACCACAGAGGTGCTCTTTTTAAAATTAAAATAAACATGAATGTACAATTAAAAATATTACATATTAAAAAGGCAGACAATCTAAAATATTACAATTAAAAAATCCATCTGACGGTGCATCAAACTATATATTTAACCACCCTAAAAATGTTTTTAAAAGAAATCTAAAACTTGTGCTAGATCACGTAAACGCACATTTCTAAAATAAAGACGGGCCACTTCTTTGGTATACGGATACCCTAGGTGCATTTCCTAGGAGTACAGTATGTTTTTCTAAGATGAATTTTATAAGCCACATGTTCCTTTCAAAGCTGCACCTTGTATTGCACTTTGGCCAAGGGAATACTTGTGAAAATGAATGACAGTCAGTAAGGCAAAGTTTAATTCTTTAGAAGTCGTCCCATATAAGAGTTGTATTCATATTCATTGAATAGCAAGGTGTCACTTTCAACAGAAATGAGTCATAAGGAAGGAGAGCAGAGACAGTCCTAGGGCAAAATACCTTTACATAAGAGCATTGTGGAATTGAATGAGGTATACTGAGGGGCGGGAGGGGGGGAGGGGCAAGAGTGGAATCATACCAGACACAGAGACTGGAGGACAGACAGCATGAAGCCATTAATTTTGAGTAGCCATATAGGTGGGTCGGCGGTTAGTTTGGATAGGAGGGTGGACGAGATTGGGGAATCTCCGTCCATTGCTAGCAAATGGAGTTTGTGTTTCTTTCTGAAGAATTCCATTCAAGAGATGGTTTTGATGGGCAGGGAGGGAGAATTCTAGTTGAATGGGGCAAGGAGTAGAGAGGGGGTTAAGGCCATTAATAGATTGGGAATAGAAGAGGAGCAGAGACTTTGAAGGGGAGGAGTGTGAGGAGTTCGACAATCCGCACGATGGGTGTGCGCTTGCCTGGTTTTTTAAAATAATTTCATAAGAAATTAAATGATGTTAGAAAAACCTCCGGAAAACGTGTGGGGCTAATCGGCACACATTTTCCTAAGCTCACTGCACGACATACACAGGCTACAAGCATCGTACATCACATTTAGTTGGGATATGACAGTCAAGAGACCACTGTGTCATCTCAGAAAGGGGAGGGCAAAACCTTCCTCCTGCCATGGCCAGCATAATGAACTATCAAAGGCTCCTTAGATCCGCCCGGTCCTTTTGTTGAGCCCTGGAGAAGGGGGTCAGTGATAACATAATACTAGATAAGACTTCAAACAGACACACATGGGGCCTGGCTGCAGAGGCTAACAAACGAACTAAATTATTTTTTATATAGCGCAACACTCACCCAAAGGCCTCAGGGCGCTCACAAGGACAAACACACAGGAATAATAAATAAGCTCAGTAAGAGAGAGACGATGTCACTTGAAATAGCGACTAACGGAATCCTGAAAAAGAATAGCTGGGTTATCATATGTTAGTGAATGACTTTAGGCATCAAAAAGAAATGGCTTGAGACGTATCCTAAACTGTTGTAATGTTGTACATTGTTTAAGATAGAGCGGAATCATACTCCAACTTTTTGGGGCCCAGGCAGCGAAGCTTGCTTCACCTAGTTTCTTCAAAGAAGTGCGTGGTTGAACCAATAGCATCAAACTGTTGGAGCGCAATGCATGCTTTGGTGTGGCTATTTGGGTCCTAGATTTCAAATATTCTGGGGCTTTACCTGAAAGACATTTGAAGACTATTACTAACCTTTTAAATTCCAGCCGCTGCTCAATAGAGAGCCCGTGTCATTTTCTATGGTGTTCAGTGATGTGAGATTGGCAACTCAGTCCACAAACTGCCCGAACGGCTCCATTTCGTATGGTTTGAAGACTTCTGATGTTCCCTTTAGAGGTACCTATAAGGAGGGTATTGCAGTAGTCTAATTTGGTATTACCTATTGCCGCTGCAATAGACACTCTATTAGCTTCTGACAGATAGGGACTTATTTGCCATAGAAGGAAAGTAAAGAAGCTGCATGACGATTTAAGGTAGGACACACATTTCTGAAATGTTAGATGGGCATCGAAGAACACCCCCAAAGTCTTCACATAATCAGGTACTGGAATATTATTGCCACCTATTACAAAGGCCTTATAGCACGAGTCCAGGTTTTTTATCCTATGAGGTGTGTTGATGACCAGCAACTCCGTTTTTTTTATTATTAAGAGCGAGGGAGTTAACGGCCATCCACTTCCGGATTGCCTCATAGATCTAATTTATAGCAGCTAAATCATTTTTATAGACCCCAGATAGTTTAAGAACTATCTGGGTGTCATCGGCATAGTTGGCAAATTGTATGCCCATAGATTTTAGCAAGTCGCATAGACATTTCATATATATGTTGAAGAGTAAGGGAGACAAACATGATCACTGAGGGACACCACATGTGACAGGAACTTTCAGAGACTTTGAGGATCTCTTGGCAACACAGGCACTACTAGGGACAAGAAATGATTTAAGCCATAGGACTGCTTTGGGGAGGACAGGCCAATTTTCTAAAGTGTCTCTGCTAAAAGATTATGATCGACCTAGACGAACGCAGAGGAAAGGTCCAACAAGAGTAGAAGAGCAGAATTTCCTTCTTCAATGATTTCAGTTACTCTGGCCTTCAAATCTAAGAGCCGTCTCGGTTCCATGGTTAGTTATGAAACCGGACTGTTCCTTAGCCAAAATATTATTGGTTTCAACAAGGTTTTGTAGCTGTATATAGGCTATCTTGTCCAATATTTTAAGTATAAATGGAATGTTAATAATAGGATGATAATTCTCAGGCATCAGGGGGTCAAGATTATCCTTCTTTAATAGTGGAGTAATCCATGCCTCCTGCATGCTAATAGGAACAATTGCATCACCAAAACTAATGATTAAGGAGTTCTGTAACCCACTGTGTAAGAGTGTTAGCAAATTCTTAGTGGGGAAGATAAACCCACTTCATGTAAGGGGGATAAGTCCTTCGATGATCACCAAAATCTCTTCTTCTGTCATTCTAGTGAATGAAAAAGGTTTTATCCCTTGATCTTGTAGTTCCAGAAGCGGAGGTAGTGGTGCCTCAGTTAGACCTTGAGATTCAATCTTTTCTCTGATGCGGTCTTGGTGAAGCTGAGTCTTCTGACACCAGTCATCATTTATAATCGAACCTGTGTTCAGTAGTAGAGCCTTGGAGCCAAAGGAGATGGGAAACCACAACAGCCTTTGATATGCACTGTGTTAACCTGAAGTCAGCTCCCACCTCTCAGTATCAAGGGTAGTAACCTATCATGTCTGGGACATCTGTTTACAGTAGTCATCCCCACAGCGGGACCCCATTCGGGCTGCTGAATGTGGTTTGCAGCAGCCAGAAAATCTGGTCTCACTGCCCTGCTGCTTTAATCAGGAACCACAGAGAGTTCAAGTAACCAGAGAGACCCTTTGATCCACAAAAGAGAAAGATGGGTAGGACTTAGTATTACATACTTTTTCGCCTTTACCTTTTCTGTTGAAAATCACTATGGTTATGACCTCATGCATACAGGAGATCGGTCGTGGGGACCCAAGATTTGTTCATCAAGGTAGGCTTAGCCTACACCAATCACGGGGGCCCATTTGGCTTTAAAAGAGGGCTGCGCCCCTCTTTTGGGCAGATCATCTGAAGACTTTGCAAGTAGTAACAAGAAGAACTCTGCGTTTGACCCTGGCTGAAGGTACAGTCTAGCTTACATATTCCACCAGTGAAGGAAGGCCAGGGCATCCAAGAGGGAAGCAAGATCCCTCCCCTAAACATCTCCCATGGAACAGAGAGAGATACTGAATCCAGAGGACCCTACAGCAGCTCCAGAACCGGTACCCAGCCAGCACAGAGTGTGCCCTGCTAGGCTCTGCAGCAGGCTTCGTAGGTGGGAAGTGCCAGAGAGTCTCTGAACCAAACCAAACCAAGGACAAGGCAGCTTTGGGCCATCTGCCTAAAAAAGGATGACGCAAGCCCAGCGAAGAAGCTAAGAGTGCATCAACATGCATCTACCAACGTCCCCGTTAAAGGACATTTTTGAGCCAGTCGAGCCCCTTCGAGTTGCAACCGACTGCGTCACAGACTTGCATGCCACAGTTGCTAAAGCCATCCCAGACGACTCAACCAGTGCTTCAGAACCGCCAACCGGCACTGAGAAAAAGATTCCCGACTGCGACCCGCTGTGTAGGCCAAACTGCAGCCGCCCATCCAGCTTCGCTCGCCAAACTGCCTGCCACCTGATGCATGCAGCTTTCCCCCCATCTTGAACTCTGTCACAGAAGATGCAAAGCACCCTGAAACAGACTCTACACATGTGAGCACCAACAAGCACAAGGTACATTGTAGTCCTCCTCCCTTGGTCCTTTCTACGAAGGCCCCTAGTGGCATTTTACGATACATTGTTCCCTTTGTGTTGAAGCCAAGTATCTTTGAACTTTTGCGATTAATTATTATACCGACTCACCCTTCTGTAAGTATGCAGAGTGCATCCCTTTTTCTTCTTCGACACTGTCTGTCCACTGCATTCCTTTACAGGGTGGGTTGTATTTCATAGTAAAGTAGATATTTGTATACAACTTTTACTGGACAGTCCTTTTTATCATTGGGTAATAATTATGTAGAGAAGCAGATGGATGTGTTTTTCCTAGCTCCCACCCCCTCACGCTGTCATATTGCAACAGCAGGAGCAGAGTTGTAAATGGGACCCCGTGTATTGTCCCTATACCACATGGAGTGTTTGAGAGACGATATTTATTTATTTATTTGTTTATATAGCGTTAAAGCCCACGGGCATCAGAACGCTTACATATAGACAGGACAACAAAGATTGAAGACTGGACTAGGCGGAAGAGACCTGGATTAATTCAACGTGGTACAGTGTGTTTCCAGGATTTACTTAAAAAGTAAGGTTTTCAGTTTTTTCCTGAAGATGAGATAGTTAGGTTCAAGTTTTAGTGAAGTGGGTAGGTCATTCCATTTACCGATGACTATTGTCGGGAAAGCCTTGCCGAGACCATGTTTTTTAGTGGTAATGGTTTGTAAATTGCCTATATTTGATGATCTGAGGCTCCTGGATGGTTTGTACCATTTAAACTGTTTCATAAGGTAGGCCGGGGCTGTGCCATAAAGACAACGATGTACTATGGTGAGAGACTTCAAAGAGATTCTCTCCTCCATAGCCAACCAGTGGAGGGCTTTCCTTTCTCCGGAGATGTGTTCTCTCCATGATTTTCCAGTGATCGTTCTGATGGCGTTGTTTTGGATGGTTTGGCATCTTTTCAGGCACTTGCTGTTGGCTCCCAAGAGTAGGGAGTTTCCGTAGTCCAATCTGGATAATATAGTGGCCCTAGCAATGATGGTGCTGTTCTTTTGGTCTAACAGTGGCCTGATCTTTTTAAGGAGGATTTGGTGGTACTGGCAGTTTTTTTTAAGGTAGCTTGTGTGTGCTTCAGCGCCAAGAGAAGCTTGAAGATACACACCTAGGGTCTTTACTTTTGCTGATATTGGAATCTGGATGTTTTTGATGGTGAATGAGTTAAAGGCAGGGCTCAATTTCTTTCTGGCTTGTGGGGATCCGAAGATCATGAGCTCAGTCTTAGAGCCATTTAAGCACATCCAGTTTTCTTTCATCCAGTGTTCGATATGCACTCAGATAACCATATAGAATGTACCCTTGCACTGAAAGAGTGGAAGGATGTTGTATAGAAGTAGGTCAGCATGCCCATTGGACATTATGGAGCATTAAATGAAATCTGAAGAGAGTAGAGCGATGTTATAAAGAGGATATATGAAGACATACCGAAACAATATGAAAATCTTTAAGAGGGCAGATGTAACCGAAGCAACAAGAGAAACAGGTACTTTAAGGATAAAGGAAGTGTATATACAAAGAAGATACAGTAACTTGCTGACCAATAAATATAGATGCGCAGTAACACATGGTAGAAGAACCATATGAAGAACCATATGCTATGGAGAAAGAGTGGCAAGGACGGCCATGACATCGGCTCGTGTCAACTTCAGCCCGGCTACCTTAGAGACAGACCAAGGCTGCAGAAAACAGGAAACGGTGAAGAATAGTTTTGTGTGCAAAACGAAGAGTCGTCCATGTTGGCCTGGGATCAATGAGGCTATTTTGAAGAATAATTGCAAGGCACAAGGGGAGGCAGATGGATAGGCTATGAACGGAGACATATTTCGAAGAAGAAAACACTGCAAGAGCCAAGTATTGGACAATTAAAAGTGTATGAAGTATATACAAGAGGGAGTGAGCAAGTCTCTAGAGGCCAAGAGGAGCAAGATCCATTGTATAATTAACTTCTTAACTTCTGAGCATTAATCAAGTCTATTCAAAAAGGATGTGCATACCCATCTTTAGCACTTTTAAATAGCAGTAAATAGAAGGTCGAAATTGACACATTGGTGGCCTCCTAACATGCGAGTTAGAAGCCGAAGACAAGGGCTATTCATTAAGCTGTGGATGAAGATAGTGATGTGTTACACTCCCTTAAATTTTCTAGAACAGTGAGCAGGCTACAAGGTCAACTACAGACACGACTTTGGCTCATGGCCAGATTGATGAGAGATGATGGATTAATAGGGGAAAGTGGGGAGTAATCTGACGTGACTCAAGCACCTGGGTTTTGTTTCACTTACATGCTGCTAACGAGCCAAAAAGTCCAAGGTTGGGTAAGAATGCCAACCAATCAGAGGGTATAAGGGGCAAACTGCTGTACAATGTTGCATAGACCAATCCGCTGCCATTTTCTCTGCTATAATCAATCTTATACATATTTAGAGGTAGTTTGAGGTGTGCCTTACAGTTAAGAGGCGGCCAAAGAGGTACTAACACCTATGTAGACTATAGGTCCATATGTTCCCCCAACCATGCCCTCCCCTCAATAGGGTGCATCATTTGCCACGTAGAATGACTCAATAGAGGACACATATTGGGGTATAAAACCCCTATTATAATCAAGTTTGTGTGTGAGTGTGCACGCATCAGTCCGTTGTCTGCCAGTTTGCCCTGCTTTATTAAACGAAGATTAAAGTAGTATTTTGCCATATTCTTTGAGTCTGTCCAGTTATGTGGTCTGAGATCTTTATTGGTAATCCCATCCAGCACAAGAGATGCTTCAAGGTGCTCGAGCACAATTGTATTTTTGCTGTGTTACAACTAAACAATGATCTACGACCTTGTGGAGATGAGACTGCCGTTCCCTCCACGTTGCCAAAATAGGATAAGGAGGTTTATAATTTGCTTGCGTTTCCAATCTGTTCGGATCCCTGCTGATGTACTAGAGGTGTGGGGCTGATTGATGGTTTAGAAACAGATATTCATCCCTGCACCACTGGTGCCCCAGAAATGGATTTGTTACAGGGAGAGGACAGTGGGAGGCAGTCAGTAAGGTAATGGGGGACAAGATAATGGGTGGATTTTTACAAGAGTAGCAGGAATTTAAAGAGAGTTATTATGCATGGAGAGCCATCCAACATTGTGACAGGGGAGGGTCAGAGTAGGTTGAAAAGGATGTGTGTCACAAAGTTGAGGACTTTGTTGAGGGGGGAAAAAAGAGTGAAGAGTTGGTACAAGAAGTAAGCTCACACAGTGTCCAGTTTGCAGAACCCTGGAGACGAGAGAAGTGTTTTAGATGAGTGGCGTGTGAGGTGTGGGTAGATATTCCTGTTTAGGAGTTTGAGTCGGGCTGTGGTTCTAGGGGTCCATGATGAACTGTAAGCATTTCAGGCCACTGTCAAAGAGCAGCCCATGGTTGCGAGCCATGTGTGAAGAGGTTAGGGGATATATGGGGGAGATTTGAGGTAGGAAGAGAGAGGACACACATCTTTGAAGAGTTGGCCACTGCCATTCAGTGATAGAAGGCAGTTATGCAGTTGGTGATAGAAGGGATGAAGAAGGGAGAAGGCGAAGAAGATCATAGTACATTCAGCAAAGTGGGGATTGTTCTAGCCAAAAGGGGGAAAATCAGTATACCCAGGCCTGATGTGTGGAGGGTAAAGAAGTTTGGGCCTAGAACTGGTCCTTGCGAAATGTCAGCAGGGAGGGGTGTCATTGAAGATGTGCTTTAGTCCCATGGGATGGAGAGAGAACAGTCAGGGAGTTAGGACACACAGGCAAGTACAGCATCTTCGATGTCCAGTAAGGAAAGAGTTTGAAGTAGTGCGGGATGATCCACAGTGTGAAATGCAGGGGCAAAAATCTACAAGCATGCAGATGGGGGAAATGGTGACAGTGAGGGGCACTGGTAAGATAATTGGCAACGTAGATAAGTGAAGTGTTTTGATTGGCATAGTAAGTGGAGGGGGTAACAAAAGAGAAACACTTTAGTTGATTATGCAGTTAAAGGATAACCCTCTTGAAGACTTTAGAGGGGTATGGAAGGAGAAAGACAGGCCCGTAGAATTAGGTCTTGTCTGGGCCAACACCTGGTTTATTTAGGAGCGGTGTGGAAAATTAGAATCAGGGCTCGTCTGGGCCAGCACCTGGTTTCTTTAGGAGCGGTGTGGAAAATTAGAATCAGGGCTTGTCTGGGCCAACACCCGGTTTCTTTAGGAGCGACATGGAAAATTAGAATCAGGGCTTGTCTGGGCCAACACCTGGTTTCTTTAGGAGCGGTATGGAAAGTTGGCTCTTTTGTAATCGGCTGGAAAGTGACCCATTGAGAGAGAAAGGTGGAATAAGGAAACAGAGTGAGCAGGGATGACAGGTGCAAGTTACTCAAGTTGTAGGGTAAAGGAGCCAATAAGAGTTCAGGAGAGGGCAATCAAGATGGGAGGAGCGTAGGATGGGAGAGATAGAAAGGTGGACAGGGTGTGCCATATTTTGGTGATTCTAGTGGAGATGTAGGATGAAAGGTCATCAACAGAGAGAATGGAGGGTTCTTGGGGAAGTGGGGAGCATGGTCTGGAGGGTCTTGGGTAGTTTGTGAGGGTGAGAGTGGAAAGAGAAAGGATTATTGTAACAGGAGTATTATGGCTATGTTGAGAGCTGTGGTTACGATTGTTACAGAGTATTTTAGGCAAGGAGGAGAGTGGAGGGTGGTGGAGATACATTTTCTTTGTTTAACTGGTTGTTGCACCAGCAGTGTAAGCAGCGTCTCATGGTTGTTCTCATCAGCTGGATGACTGGCGAGATGCAGAGGTGAACATGTGGGTAGAGGGGACGAAGGAGCAGACAGGATAGTGATCATTGAAGGGGGTGTCAGTGCCGAGTTGAATTTGGTAAAAGGGAAGTTCAAAGCAGTGATAACTTGGAGCGGGAGGCTGGCTTGGTCTTTGTAGGCGATTAAGGAACCGAGTTTGCATTCAAGATCCAGGAGATGGCTCGGGTAAAGGGGGGCGAAGAAGAGAGATGGTGAAGTGAATGAGTGTGGGAAGAAGAGGGGTTAATTGGGAAAGCAGATGTGTCAAGGGTGTGAAATGGAAATATGAGAGCAAGAGAGTTGCCTTGGGTGGGGTTTGGAAGGGTTTAGTTTAGTTTGTTTATTTGTATAGCGCTGCCGAACCATGGGGTAACTGGGCACTTTATAATTATGATCAAACATTAGTTACAGAAGGTTGCACTAACAATGTGGAGGCAGAAGACGAATATACGGATAGTGTGAGCAACCAGGTTACAAGTTGGTCCTTGTGGAGGCATAAGTTAGTTACATCTATTGATACACAGGCAACATACGAGGTAGGTAAGACAGATGTCGTGCTAGGTATCATCGATAGTCTATGGCTGGGAAGTGAGTTGATCCTTTGCCTTGGATCGGAAAGACTAGAACGAAGTGTCTGCTCTGATGGTCATCGGTAATGCATTCCAGGCTTTAGCTGCTAGCACAGGGAAGCTAGCTCCCCCTGCTGATTTTAGGTTGAACCTGGGGATGGTGAGTTGGTGTAGGTAAGGAGATCTGGTGGGTCTAGTAGAGTTCGGCCTTGTAAATTTCTCTGCTAGATAGGTGGGGCTGTAAGGAAAAAGGCATTTGTGTGCGATGACTAATGCTTGAAGTTTAATTCTGTCACGGGTGGGGAGCCAGTGATGTTCTTTCCTGGAGGCAGAGATGTGGGCCTTACACGGGAGATTCAGGGCGCATCTACGGGCGTTGTTTTGGAGTATCTGCAGTCTGTTCAGGTTGTCGTTCGTTGAGCCGAGAAAAAGGGGGTTATAGTCCTAGGGTATCTAGTCAATTCATCTAAACCCATTCCATCTAATACCATTCCATCGAAATGTTTGCATCTAAAAAAATGTCCATCTAATGCATATATTTGGGGGTAAATGGTTAATTTGTGTTCAGGTGCATTTTAAATGGTAAAAAACAGGGTTTGGGGGGGGGCCCAATCCCAAAAAGTAAAAAAAATATTCAAAAACGAACAAAAATGCATTAGATGGAACATTTTTAGATGGAAACATTCGATGGAATGGCATTAGATGCAATGGTTTTAGATGAAATTACCATAAAACAGTTGGAAGGATATATAGGTTGATAAGTGAGTTGTCAGAGTTGTCAAAGAGATTTAAGTCCATGCAGCTCTGGAGTGCAATTGAAGAGTTTGAGGTTTCCCCAATACTGCAGCAGTGACATCAGCTGGGAGCTTTTCGAGAAAGGGGCCAAGAGAAGAGGTTGGGGGTGCCCACTGGGTGGTATATCAGGAGCATAGTGTGAGTGGGGGGAGCGAAGTGCTTGACAGAGATGCTTAAAGGAGGAGGGAGGCAAAGGATGGAGGAGAAGCAGTGTCAATGGTGTACGTTTATTGATCATAAGATCTATGCAACGGCCTTTTTTGAAGAGATGGGCGGAGTGAGAGAAACATGCAAACTCAGTTTTAAGGGATGCCAGCGTGTCAGTGTCGCAGGTTGGCTCCAGCTGTCAGTGAAAGACATCATCGAACGTCTGTGGTGATGAAAATAAAAATGATTGTTGAAAATAGAGTTATTTTGCAGGGGATTTGGGCAGAGGAGTCAGTTGCTGAAGACGGTTGGTAGGGTAGATGAGGTGGGAGTGGATGGGATGGGAGGGAGAGGAGAAGCCTGAACGGCATCTGGGAGGATAGTCAAGGATGGGAGGTGGGGGCTGGGGCAGTGGAGGGAAGCCAAGGGTGGGCTGAGGCCTTAGGAGAGAGAGAAAGGGAAAGACCAATAAGGAGGAGGATTGACCGGAGCGTGGTAGGTATGGGGCAATGGGGAATCGTTATGGGAGTGTTCAAGAGGGTTCTGGGCGACTAAACAGTGCAAGTTAAATACACAGGATATAGGTGTGCATACAATTCAATATAAAAACGTCACAGGGCCATGTGTGACCAAAAAATACAAGTTGAGTGAAAAGAGCAGGAACCCAACAATTTTAAAATCTAATTACGGAAATCTATACTAAATAGCAAGCACAATGAACTGATGGAGCGTTCATTATTGCGGACTAGCTGCCCCTCTCCAGGTTTTAGTCAGAAGCAAAGCCCCGAGCCATATATTGGAGCAGGGAAATCATCCATATTGGTAATGACCCCTCCACAGGTCTATAAGGCACATTGTGGTAATAGCCTTTTAGGTATCGGAGTTGTTTGAGAGCAGTACAATGGTCTCTGGTCAATACCAGGGAAGATTGACTGCATTCAAAGCATTCTGACTGGCTAGGAGGCCATCATCGATTACTGCCATCTGTGCTGTGCAGCATATTGTACTCTCTCCCCACCCCCCTCTCCCCTTACCTTCTCACTGGAAGTAATGGTTGCAACATTTCTGGCATAATTACTATGCCATCGTCCCGCCTTCCTGGTCCTTTGTCGCGCTGCAAAGCGACTTTGCAATGGCGCAAGCCGCATGCACATCACCAACATGGCATCGATTCAGATTTGGCTATGGATTGATTGATCGATTGGTTATTAATAACACACTTAATACCCAGAGGTTTCTAAGCGCGGACCCAGGGAATCGAACCTGTGTTGTTCGGCATCATCTTGCTTCCAAGGCAAGCGCGTTGCCCCGGAGCTATCCTCCCGAGACGAACACTAAATCTTGGGGATGAATGCACGGCTGATTAGCAAAAACCACAATTGACAACTGATTACATTTCAGAGTATTTAAGATGAAGATCCATTCTCCGTAACTAATACAAAACATTTATTAAAAAGCAAGTAGGAAATGGCAGGTTTTTCCAACAGGAGAGTTTCCTGGAAGACCTTCAGAGGTTCTATTGGAGGTTGACAGCGGGTCTGTTGGTAATGGCAAATGGCACGCGCAACAAATTACCATCAATTCCAAGTTTTGTAAATAGAGAATGGTCTCCAAGAATGACCCTCTTCATGTAGCTTTATTGGAAAAACGTAATTCATGTCCCGCCAGAAGCGGCCCTCTGAAGCTGCCGAGCTCTATGGAGACCCCGGCAATTCCAACCATTAATCCAATAGCAGGGGCTCGCGCACGGGGCCGGTTTCTAGATACTGGCAAGATTTCATTTCTAATCCCAAGTGTACCGTTTCTATATCTACACTTCTTTCAAATATGGCGAATAGCAGATAGAGACCCCGCTCCCCATAATATTCCCATCCCCCAGCCTAGAAGATTCCGAAAAAGTGCATGGACTGACTCGGGAGGAACAAGGTCATTTATAAAATACCGAGAAGATACGGAGGGGGCGGGGAGGCGAATCAGCGTTGCCTCGTGCACAGTAATAGGCTGCTCCAGGGGCAAGATTGGCTGCACGCCCAGGCCATTGGCATGCGGGCGACACTGATGCCCGGGCCAGATTATCTGCTCAGCAAACTGGACCACAGACCTGCCAGTACAATTATGCACACCATATTGCACTCGACAGTGCACTGCAGGGCAGCAGGGAGTTCTACACACACTGCCAAAAATAATAAAATGCCTACCCATGATGTCGTAACACTGTGCTAATAGGTGGCACCATTACCCAGCTCAACAGTACTCCTTTTTATCGATCCTGCATGGATGGCAGGGTCTGAACATATGGATTTTGGAAACACGACCTGTACTTGGACACATATCTCTGCCGGGGGATCATATCACCCTCCCCCCCCCACAATGTTCTTTCCTTTGGATAGAATGACTAGATAGCTCCTCTGGCCACGAAGGCTGCACCACATGCCCTCCCCTTTTGAAGCAAACAGCCTATGAGATGCTGTGCGAGTGTCCAAGTATGACACACTTAACGACTTGTGTACCAGTCACCCCAGGGGTCTATAGTCATCCCCTCTCCTAGCCGGAGGGCTCGACATTGAGATTTGATGAGCAGGAGCTAAAACCAGTGTCCCAGGAGAAGCGCTGAAGATCCAAGTGTCCCAGGAGAAGCGCTGAAGATCCAAGTGTCCCAGGAGAAGCGCTGAAGATCCAAGTGTCCCAGGAGAAGCGCTGCAGATCCAAGTGTCCCAGGAGAAGCGCTGCAGATCCAAGTGTCCCAGGAGAAGCGCTGCAATTCCAAGTGTCCCAGGAGAAACGCTGCAATTCCAAGTGTCCCAGGAGAAGCGCTGCAATTCCAAGTGTCCCAGGAGAAGCGCTGCAGATCCAAGTGTCCCAGGAGAAGCGCTGCAGATCCAAGTGTCCCAGGAGAAGCGCTGCAGATCCAAGTGTCCCAGGAGAAGCGCTGCAATTCCAAGTGTCCCAGGAGAAGCGCTGCAATTCCAAGTGTCCCAGGAGAAGCGCTGCAATTCCAAGTGTCCCAGGAGAAGCGCTGCAAATCCAAGTGTCCCAGGAGAAGCGCTGCAAATCCAAGTGTCCCAGGAGAAGCGCTGCAAATCCAAGAGAAGCAAGTGTAGACAGGTTGTCCTTTGTGCTTTTAAATATGCATTAGTTGCGACCTAATGCCGATGTATAAACGTTCCCAAATACACGAGAGATTTTCAATACAGCTCTGTTTGATTGGCAACAGTTGGACTGTGGAGCTAAAAGTGGCCCATGATAGCTGCTGGTGTCAAGCTAACCGGATCTCCGAGGCTAGAAGCAAGAGCTAAAGGGCTCCCAGTTATTTCGAACCCTGCACCTGCGAGTCACACCTAGAGCTAGGGGCCCAATACTCCCCCCGCCCCACTCAGCGATATGTGGTTAGACCTTGCCTCCGCTCATTCTATAAGTCCAGTGCCAATGTATCAATTCTCATGGCAGGACATCCCTTCTCCGGCCCGGCACGCTCGGAGGCCAGACTTCCTGGGCCAGTGAGGCGGGACACAGGACACGGCAGAGTAGGTTTGCACAGTCAGCCCACCCCTTCACGTTCGGTTAAAGGTACTGGTATCGTTTGTAACAGGCCATTTGACGTTGCTCCCATCCACGAGTGTCCACTTAAGTCTGCACAGCTAATGGCGTTCACATTCATTAAAAACATCACAATCGTGAATATGTTATGAGCAGCTGAAGATAGAGGGTTTTTGTTGTAAAAGACTTAGGGGGTGGGGCAATTACAAAAGAAACGCAGATACCCTGGCTTCTAGAAAAAGGCACACATGTGAGGAGAAACATCCGAACTAGAAGGCACAGAAGGACTTATTAGATGAAGTTTAAAAGTGGGCTGCAGAATGGTAAACTTTGCATTTCCATTTAGCAATTCTATAGATGTGAAGAACTGGGAACACTCGGTGGGGGGGAGGGGGGGTTTGGACGATTGGCTGAGTATTAGTACCTTACTGTCTGCTCGGTGAAGTCTTTCTGCTTGGAAATACTTAAGCTTCTGGCAAAGTACTGATGCCTCCTTTCCTGTAAGCAGTGGGCATATATGCTGGGCACATTGGTGGCCCGTTAGCTATACTACTCATTTTGGCTCAGTTACGGCACAGATGCGTCACCTAGTGTGGTTACATAATATTGGCTGACAAGTGACACTCCCGAGTCACCATGAGATGCAGCTCCTGGGTTTTGCTTTTGCACCAGGATGACAGAGCCAGGGTATTTTCATAGAGGTGTGCATTTTTGGCATGCAACAGAGGGTGCACACAGAAAGGCAACATGGAGGCGGGCGACGTCGCACTGCGCTCCTGTGGCAGTGCTTCTTTGGCCATGCAGGCCTCCCGTTTCATCTCTGTGCCTGGGACACAGGAGGAGGCCTGGGCATCTTTGGAGTTCATTGGCTTTGCCAATGCATGTTAAGGGGATAGCAGCGGGGAAAAAGGAATTGGACATCAGATCCTCCTATTTTTTCAGAAAAGATGCAAGCTAGCGAGTGAGACGCTCTATATCCAACAGGAGAACTATTACAAGAGCTGGTAAGAAAAAACCATTCAGCAGGACTCAAATTTTTCTTCATAGTCAGAGGTCGAAGGGAGTGGGGACTGTCAGGAACCGAGTTCCACTACTTTTATTTGTTACTGATAATCATTCTGATACCTTTCACAGCTACGCTTACAGTTCCAGAATTTCATTTTCTTTTGGCAGGAAAGCATAACACCTCCTTTAGCTTGACAAGCCCTTGGAAGCTATCCACGGCCCTCGGGCTCATGCTTGGCTGATAAGCAGCAAAACAATATGCAAGACCCTTTTTACTGCCATCTGGCGCCTGGGTGAATAACAGTGGGGACTGATGGGGGAGCTTGAGCTGCCCAAATGCTCCTCTTTGGAGAGGTGCGTGGTGTAAGTGGAGAAGCACATAGTCACCACGTTATGAATTTGTTTTTCTATTCAAAAGCTACGCGATGGTCAAACGAAAAGAAAAGTGCGTTTCCATCATCTCTGCATCCCATTGGTATTCATATGTGACCTTTTCCTTTCACGCGGACACACAGGTGGCGATGCTCCTAGAAACACGGCTACATCCGGGCTGGGTTGGGTGATGCTCCTAGAAACACGGCTACACCAGAGCTGGGTTGGGTGATGCTCCTAGAAACACGGCTACACCAGGGCTGGGTTGGGCGATGCTCCTAGAAACACGGCTACATCAGGGCTGGGTTGGGTGATGCTCCTAGTAACACGGCTACACCAGGGCTGGGTTGGGCGATGCTCCTAGAAACACGGCTACACCAGGGCTGGGTTGGGCGATGCTCCTAGAAACACGGCTACATCCGGGCTCGGTTGGGGTCGTCCCCAGCATCTCCAATATAGAAGAGGGACACATTTGAGGGGATTATTCTGCTCCTTTAAAAAGCCCAGAAGCTCCCTCCTCCTGAATTCAATTTTTGGGAAAACAAAATGGTCCTGTTGCACCACTTTTCTTGAAACGACTGCAAAATGAAAGGTGCAGGGCTGTTGTACAACAAAGAAATATTCTGCATCTTCAGAGAATTGGAAAAACCCTCATTAAGGATGCAGACTGGTGCAACAGCATTCAGTCAGCTATGCTAGACAAGCTAAACACACTTCAATCCAAAAATCACTGGCCACCAAAAAGTGCTTGAAAAACTAATAGCTAGCCAACACAGCGAATCGCCCACACCACCGGCGCAGAATCCCCCTCCCCCCTTCGAATTCAAAGACATCACGGAATCGAAAGTCATCACCCTGCTCAAATCCATCAAACCCTCCAACTGCAAAGGTGATGCCCGTCCAGCCCAACTCATCAAAGACTCTGCACCTACATTGGCTCCTTTTCTCACTGCCTTTATTAACGCCTCCTTCAGGACAGGTCTTGTTCCCAAAGATCTCAAAGAAGCCTGGGTACACCCATTAATAAAAAAGCCCTCTCTCGATCCCACCACTCCCGGGAACTACAGGCCCATCACCACGGTCCCATTCCTGTTGAAAATTCTCGACAAGGCTGCATATGTGCAAGTACAAAAGTACCTGGAAGAAAACCAACTCTTAGGCCTACGGCAATCAGGCTTCCGCCCACGACATGGCACGGAATCAGCCCTCCTCGATTTAAAAAAACCAAATGGATGGCATGAGAGATGTAGACAAACCTGCACTCCTCCTGCTCCTTGACCTATCAGCAGCTTTCGACCTGGTTGACCACAACATCCTGTGCCGTCACCTTGCCTCTGCAGCCAACTTCTCCCCTAAAGCATGGGACTGGATTACCTCCTTTCTACAAGACAGGGCTATGAAAGTCTTTTCTGAATTAGCCTCCGCCACCCCCAACATCCCCAAATGTGGAGTCCCACAAGGATCCTGCATTGCACCAACACTTTCGAACCTCTTCACCAGGCCACTGTTTAGCATCCTGGATTCCTTGGGCATCTCATACACCAATTATGCGGATGATAAGCAGGTGTTAATCCCACTCACAGGTAACTACAAAACTGACATGTCTAAACTCTCTGCCATTTACTCAACCATCCAATCCTGGATGGCTGACAACTGGCTTTGTTTAAACAGTGAAAAACGGAACTCCTACTTATCGGTTCACCCACCACTCTGGGTAACCTCAGTCAGGAATACTCTTCCTTCACTATCGACAACACACCCATCTAAGTATCTGACTATATCAAAACACTTGGCGTATACCTGGACTCGAACCTCACCATGGACAGACAATGGAATGCCATCTCCACCTCCTCAGCCTACTACGCCAAAATCATTAATGCTTCTACACCATTCCACTCCCGTCTCACCATAGCCAGAGCCATTATAGGCTCCAGACTAGACTATTGCAACGCCTTACTATGCGGGACGTCATGCAAGAACTACTCAAAACTACAACTAGCGCAAAATAATGCCCTGAGAGCAACCACGGGGACCTCTAGGAAAGAGCACATCTCCGATATCAGGAGACAGGTCCACTGGCTCCCGGTTAAACAGAGAATCATTTTTAAAACTCTCTCCTTGGCACACAAATGCCTCCATGATGGTGCCCCTCCGTACCTTGTACAGAGGATTGTCAAACACACTGCCACAAGACCTCTTAGGGAAGGCTACTCCAACCTTATCCTTGTGCCCAAAACCAAAAAGGCTTGTGCAGGAGGATCCAGCTTCCCCACGATTGCTGCCACACCATGGAATGCCCTCCCACCGAACCTAAGAATGATTCAATCCCATACAGCCTTCCGTAAAGCACTCAAAACACAACTATCCATCTAACTAATCAGCCGTTTCTCCTGTGATACATAAACTGTATTAGTAGTAATGCCAATCTTGTAATGAGTAATGTATGAAGACTAACTGGAACCAAAAGACCTCGCGGTCACATGTATCCTGGCCTATTAAAACTGCATGTAAAAATTCTTGTAACAAGCGCCACGATGCCTCCGGGCTGTAGGTGCGCTCCACAAATGAAATAAATAAATAACGTCTCACAAGGATTTGTAGTTAAAGTAAAATATAAGTGGCTGTCTCCTCTGTTCTTTCTTAAGAATGCCAATCATTTGCAGCAGGACCCTCTCCACCCCAAATCTCTCATAGTTGTTACATCTTAACTGAAAAGAACTGGACAGCAGTCCCAGAACACCATGTTCTTTAGTTTTACCTCTGGTGTGGTGCTTAAGCGCCACCGACAGCTGACAGTATTAAACTGGAGTACAGCTAGGAGGGAGAAGACATGCGAGAATGGGCACGGAGTGTGGGTGCTAATTGATCATTTACCCATTTAACTGCCCATGGCCATGTCAATCCCTATGGCCAGTCCCACATACTACCTGTCCCTCCCAGACCAACATTCATCCTCCTGGAATCTATTTGAGCTAGCTCAATCACGCAGTAACATCAAACTGTGGATTAACAGTGTAATTTCTAAACAGTCTGCTGAGATTTAATGGTTTAATTGCAGCTGTAAAGCAGCTACTGGTGTAATAAAAAATATTTTAACAGCGTATGGTCAGGCCGTTTGATGGTACTTGAATAAAATTTCAAACAAGTATTGACAAAGGCAAATGTTTTGGCTTGTATACAGACATTGAATCAGCGTTTACTTGGAACTGCTATCATCTGCCCATGTAATCACTCCATGTTCCAGCTGTTGCCGTCTAATGGGCATACAGTCCTGGTTGGCAGTGCCTAGCAAATGCCCATCCTAAGGCACACCAAAGTCCAAACTGTTGCCAATGGAGGCATGTTTAGAACACAGCGACACGAAAGCAGCGCCATGAGCGGAACCGTGCATGACACATCACACCCTCCCACCCATGCACCTACGTGAGCGAACTATGCTGCATGCCCTTACTGCCCACTTCCCGCACTAGACCCGCTACATGTGTGTGCATAAGAAGGTGCAACATAAATGCAACTATGGCATCAGAGCAAATCACTGGCCCTCACACATGACAGCCGGCATAGACACCAGCATCCGCATACTGCAATGCCATCCATACCCCCCTCCCCCCCAAAACCCCCTAAAATTACGCCCATGCGTTCAGGCCTGTGACTGGGGTCTATTCAGAGACACTTGTGTAGGGTTCCGAGAGAAACGACAAGGGTTTCTGACCCATGTGCCCATCACCTGATGCAACACTGTGCTTCACCAGATGGGCATTTCCATGGCGGGCACAAGTTCCATCAGACACCCAAGTATGAGTGTGAGCTTTGAGAGGGCTCTCAGCCTGCCAACCAATCTACAAAGGAAGGGGAAATGAGCTGCAAGGCAGCTCTTTCTCTGGGCCAAGGCGGTCGTGTCTGCCATATCCCTCGACATTACCTGCCTTTGGGTAATGCTGTACGCCATGACTTTTATTTATTATTTATTAAAAATTCTTATAACATCTCGCCACATGCCCATGGCCCTCAGAGCGCGCACACATAAGACCACAGGACGAACGATCCGCACAAAAATCATTAGAGGCGTTGCGAGGTGAAAAACCAGGGGCGAAACTCAGAATCCAGATGAAAACTCATAATGTTGAAACGTCCTAATCAAACGGAAGATTGAAGAGAAGCGTCTTTAGCTCTTTTTTCAACTAAGCTGTTGTCTCGACAGCTCTAAAGTTCAGAGCTAACAGGTTCCAGAAATTGGGGACTTGCACACTGAAAGTGTGCCCACCGGACTTCACTAACCTAAATCAGGATTTAACCAGTTTATGGCGGTGTTGGGGTCTAGGAGAGCGGGATGAAGCATGAGGTTGAAGGCGCAATATAAGATACTGGGGTGCCGTGTTCGCCACACATTTGTGTGAGAGGGTTAAGATTTTATGCCCGATTCTAAGTTCACCAGGCAGCCACTATAAGCCCCACCTGGCCGCCGTGACATGGGCTCGTTTAGCAAGATCCGAAATGACGAATATTACACAGGAGCTTAGAGATCAACCCACAGGAAGATCCGATGAGGGCCACATGATGAGACATGGACAATTCAGCGTCCAGGTCCACCCCCAGAGCCGTTACCTTCTCGGCCACCGGGATCAACGTGCCCAGAAGTGAAACATGTTAATACTCTGCTGGGGGTGACCGCAACTTGATGGTGGAAGCTACAATTGAAACCTCCTTTTTACTGGCATTGAGAGCCAGGGAGTTGACTGCCATCCACAAGTGGATGGACTTATAAATGATGTTCAGATTAGCTGCGTCCTCAATGTATGAACCAGAGAGTTTTACGATCACCTGAGTATCGTCCGCATAGTTAGCCACCTGGACACCCAGGCTAATCATGCTGTGTCTTTCCGTGCCTTGCCATGACGTAGCTTTCATGCCTCGCCATGAGGTATCTTTTCATGCCTTTTTGTCTAGTGTCTTTTCATGTCTTGTTGTGCTTTGTTTTTTCATGCCTTGTTGTGCCGTTTCTTTTCATGCCTTGTTGTGCTCCGTCTTTCCAAGCCTTTTCGTGCTGTGTCGTTCCATGCCTGTGTCCTGTGCCTTTTCATGCCTCGTTGTGCTGTGTCTTTTCATGCTTTGCTACATGGAGCTAATTGATGGTGGCCCTCACAGCATTTTACCGTCCACCTCATACCACACAGATGAACTAGCCGCTCACAAACCACAGGTGACACCAGCTAGTGCAACCCTCTTCCCCCTCTGCACGCCATCCAAACTCTACACGTCTCCCACTTGCTGTTCACACGACATTCCAGAAACCCTTGACCCATCATCGCGCTATACTTAGTAGCAAAGTGACCCGGATACCTAGACCGGGGGCTATTCACACAGCAGGTGCGGTTATTGGTGCATTGCGAGACCACTGTGGCTGTATCAGAGCTCGGATGGCAGTGCACACACACACCAGGTGGATTTGGTGGGGCACTGCGAGACCTCTGGGAATCCATCAACTCTGGGGTTGCATTAGCAGTGCACTCATCAGGTAAAGTCTTAGGTGCTCTGAATGATCTCTTTGGTTGCATCCGGCTGGAATGGCATAGCACCTGTCAAATCAACGGATGCACACTGGCCATGGTGTAATGCAGGCCTTCATTGAGGAGCATGTTAAGAGCCCGGCGGTGGTGCCAGTCCTGGAAGAGAGGCAATCTAAAGGCTAGCATTGGAAGAGCTTAGAGTAGGCCAGGAGTGAGGAAGAAATACACGGTGTAGGCCAGGGTAAGTGCGACAGCTCTAGCTATTTAATCTAATTGTTTTACAACCTAGAAAGCGCATGCCCCGGATATTACGAGAGGCCATTTGCACCACAGCGCTGCAATGCAAAATGGCCTTTTGTTTTTTACACCTCGTTGCTCAGTTCGCTGCTGTGGTGCTGCAGAGAGCAATACTCTCAAGTCGCTTCACCCAACCAGTGGTCCAAGTGTATGCAAAGAAGTAGTGGAACTATGCTCCCCGCTGACCTGCTCCACTCCCCACAAACTGCATTGCCACGCCCCACCCCGACTGTGCATTATACAAACCCCCAAACAAATGTGCATGCAAGGGAACGGTTCGTTTTTATAAAAGTATGGGAACAGTCAAACAAAATTTTTAAAAAAAGTTGAGCAGCTCCAGCCCACTTCGCCCACTGCACTGACATTTCACCGGATGTGGCTTCAGTGGAGGCAGCTGTGGAGTAGAGTCGGTTAGGGGGACAGTGACAGATATCAAAATAAGTACAGGCTGGAGTGAGGGGTGAGGGAATGCGGGGAGGCCATCTGAGGAGGCAGAGGAGTTCACTCAAGTGAACGGAGGAGGGAATGAGAGGCAGAGGAGAAAGAAAGAAAAAAAAGAAAGAAAGAACTTTCGTAGCCAACATCGTCCACCTGTCAGCTTTACCCTGTCACAGCACACCCGCGTGCAGGAGCTGGGCTCTGCAACCATGCGCTGGCCGCATTGGGCTATGGCAGTGGTATACAAACTTGTTTATGTCGAGCCCCCCCCCCACCTCCCAGTAAAAAAGTTGTTGGTAGACCCCCCCTCCCCGAATGCAAGGACTGCTTGTATTTTATATTAAAAGCAGTCAACGTTCTCTTTTTAAAAAGCCTCACCCTCAACAGTGCAATTAAATGATTTGCCTAAGAGCACACGTTTTGGTTGTACCAGCAGTGTTGCAGTATGCGCTTAGTTATGTAGACGAGACCACCCCTGTTCATTTTTACATGCACTTTAGGCCACATCCTTAAGTTTTAGGCTATTCCCATCAGGCAAGCTACGCCCCCGAATGAGCCCCCCCCCCAGCCCCTCAATTTCTTACGCCACTTAAAGCACTGCCTGCAAGTCCCGGCATTCAACGTGCAAACTCAGCATTGCCGGGAGGCGTCACATGACATGGGGCCACTTGGCGGTTAATAGTAGAAGGCAGTCAGAAAACACGTTTGTCGGTGAGTAAACAGCCTGCCCCACCCCACTCCAGCACCACCTTAATCCACCCCACTCTCCTCGCTCTCGGGCCTTTTGTCTCCCGGCCACATTGGAAGCAAACACACCCGCTTTGTGTTGGAACTGCGCAAGCCAGGGGACAATGGGTGCTCTGAAGCGCGGACCCTCCCTCTCTACACAAAGTGGGAGAAGCCTCTGGGCCTCCCTCGGTCAGGCACCCGTGGCAGGCGCAGATCCCAGAGTCCATTCAGCCTGCCATAAAAAACCTGGAGGCAAGACACCCAACCCGCTGAGAAAGCTGCAGGGACAAAGGTAAGGGCCACCACCTGATCCTGTACCGTGCGTGCCCACTCTCAGAAGTATGAGAGGCCACCAGAGGATGATATAGCATATCCCACGCTTCGTGATGTTCATGTCACCATCGGAGGGGACAATGCCCAGTCCCCGAGGGGGTGCCACCAGAGGCGTAGTCAGGATTGTCTAACAAGGGGGGCCTGAAGCCGATATAGTTGGGCCCACCGCAGTGACTATGACATCTGTAAATGCCCACACAGTGCTGCTGATTGGGCATTTATACATTTTGGGTGGGCCTTGCCCTCTCAGGCCCTACCCTGTCTACGCCTCTGGGTGCCACCTGATTTATTTATTTATTTTTGCATTTACAAACGGCCCACTAAGTTCACAGGCATCTAGGCGCCGGTTGCAAGGTAATTGAGGACAGTAAGCGGATGCTCAAAAGTCAATAGAATCAGAAATGCCTTAGGCCAAGAGCCAGGCTTTTAGGGTCTCTCTCAATGCCTAGTATGAGGGTTCATTTCTGATCGTCAGGGGGGGGAAGATCATTCCAGAGTTTAATGGCTGTGACTGGGGAAACTGGTGCCTCCGGCTCTAGTGCGTTTGAAGCAAGGCATTTGGATGACGTGTGCATTCGAAGACCGCGTGATGCGAAAGGGGTGGTATTTTTCAATGCGTGGAGATGGGTAGGCTGGTGCCGTGTTGGTGAGACAATGGTGGACGATGGAGAGAGTCTTACATTTGATTCAATTGCGGATTGCAGGCAGTGCAAATTTCTAGCTTCAGAGATGTGGTAGTATTTGGATAGCCCTAGAACAGAGCAGAGGGCATTATTTTGGATGATTTGGAGTTTGCAAAGGTTACGTTCGGAGGGGTCTGCTAAGAAAGCATTGCAAGTTCGCTGCAATGACGGCTCTGGCTGTAGTGAGGTGAAGTCCATGGAAAGGAAGGGTTTACTGGCATTTAGGAGTTTGGTAGGCTGTTCGGCAGAGGAGACAATGGCATTGATTTGGCATGACATGTTCAGGGTAGCATCTCGGTAGATGCCCATGGTTTGACAGTGGCTGAGATTGGGATAGAGTTCCCGCCAATGGTGTAGGCTTTGTAGGCTGGATCAAATCTGTGGATAGTGGCCTGTGTGCCGACAAGGAGGATTTCTGTCTCGTCAACATTGAGAAGACATTCATTCTTGTATGATTTCATAGATGGAATTGATAGTTATGGAGTCTTGTTGGTAGTTGCCCGAGAGTGGGAGGAGGAATTGGGTGTCATTCGTGTAGTTTGTGAATGATATGCCAAGAGTATCAAGGTGTCAAAGAGGGTATTTAGTGCATATGTTGTAGAGAGCGGGATGTGCAGGATCCTTACGAAACACCATAAACTGCAAGGATGAGGGGCTGCATGGACATCGGTGAAGATGAAGGTGGTTCTTTCAGCAAGGAAGGAGGCGACCCAGTTGGTGGCAGCATGTGAAAAGTTGGCGGTTGTGGTTAGGTGTTAGAGGATTTGGTGGTTGATGCGGTCAAAGGCCGCAGAGAGGTCCAGCATGAGGAGGAGAGATAGTTTTAGGGAGTCCCCGATAACATCAACCTGTTTTTTAGGTCAAACCGCACAGTTTCTGGTCCATGTTTTGGGTGGAAGCCTGATAGTTGGAGTAAAAGGAAAAGGTTTTCTTCTAAGTAGTGTTGGATCTGGAGGTAGGCGGCTCGGTCTAAGACTTTTAAGATGAAAGGCACAGTGGTGAGGTGGCAGTAGTTGGCTGGGTCTAGAGAGGGTTTCTTGAGCAGTGGGAGGATCCAGGCATCTTTCAGGCTGGCCAGAACTCGACTTGTGGAAATGAAGTATTGATGATTGTGACGAAGAGGGGCGCGAGTGCTTCAGCGCAATCTTTGATAACAGGCATGGGGCAGGAGTCTCCCTTGCAGCGCAAGGGTTTTACGCTTTTTATTATGTTGGTTGCTTCCTGCACATTTACTGGGTGGGAGTTCAATGAGGGGAAAGTGTGGTGAGAAGGTGGTTCAGGTAGAGGGCAGGTGGTGTACTTCGGTTTGAAGAGAAGGGCGAGTTGTAGGGCACAGATTTCAATCTGCAGTGTTGATTTTTCTACACAAGGCTTCTTGTACCTCAGTGCACCAAGCATCATCTTTTGAAATATCAATGAGGGACAGGGATTCCTGTACCTCGGTGCACCAGGCATCGTCTTTTGAGAGGTCAACGGGGGGTGAGGATGGAGATTCTATTTCTCAAGGATGGTCAAAAGGTTTCATGTATCAGATTTGGCGTACGCTATTCTGGAGTTGTTAGTGGCTGCATGTATTGCCTTTCAAAAGTCTTTAGCCCAGATTGCGAAGAGTTATTTGTTTGCGTCCGATGGTGTTTTTAGTTACGTTGCTTCTGCGGTGCATTTTAGTGCGGATGAGGTGGTCGGGGCTGAACCAAAAGGTTTATACAAGAGTCGATGGTTTGCCTTTACGTAGTTTAAGGGGAGCTGGGATGTTTATTGCTTCTAAGATTGCGCTGTTGTAGGTGTCCACATGGGTATCTGGATCAGATGCCGGTCTAGGTGTTTTCATGAGAACAGAGAGCAGTGGTAGGAGGTGGTGTTGATATTTTATGTGCAGCGGGAGAAGGCTTCAGGTAGAGCTGCGTGGGGTGGTGGCATGGTGTTTGAATATAGTGATGGTAAAGGTGATGAACTAATGATCAGTCCTGGGTGAGGAGCGACTGTTGGAATGGAGGTGCAGCAATTTAGATCGGCTAACCAATCTATGGTTAGTCTGAGGATGCGAGTGGGTGCAGATATTCTGTGTGCGAAGCCTAGGTGGATGAGGGCCGGGGCTAGGTCTGTGGAGTTCTGGTCTGCAGGGTCTTTTAGGCCAAGGTTGTGGTCTCCTAGGAGCAGGCATTTGAATTTTGGGGCGAGTTTCTGTGTTAGGAGTTATAGGAGGTCATCTCCAAAGGAGTGGGGGTAGAGAGGACCTGGAGGCCGGTAGATGAGATGGAGTCTAATGGTTGCATTGGGAGATTGTGAGCTATTATCCACAAAAATCTCACTATTTGATGGCGGGCCTGTGTCAGTCGCTCTGATGGCAATGGTATCTTTGTAGATTAGGGCTACCCCTCCTCCTCCTTTGTTGTTGTTATTGTTGTTGGAGAGGACAGAATAGCCAGGGGGGGATTTGGATCCATAGTACGGTACCTGCTGCCGGATGGAGCCAGGTTTCTGTGATTGCAAGTAAGTCAAGGTTGTTGGTAGTGATTAGGTTGATGTCTGTAGCATGAGGTAGGATAGATCTGGTATTGACCAAAGCGCATGCAAGTGGTGGGTTGGGCGACAGGATGGTGTGTTCACTGTGTGTTTCAGATTGTGGTGGTGGTTGTGGGTGGGGTGTGTGATGCCATGGCAGTTTGAGTCTTGGGGGGTAGTGAGGGTTGTGCAGGTGTGAATACGAAGGAACTTGTTTCTGATGATTGGTGGGGGGGGATGGAGGAATAACTGGCAGGGTTGTGCGGTGTGTGATGCAGTGGCTAATTGCTCTAGTATGTTATGGCAATTCACTAGCTAAACTGTCCTGTAGGGTCAATGGCAGAAGATTCAGAGTGGTGTAAGGTTTGAAAGGTGGCGGGCATCTAGCGTATGCTTTTGTTTTTGTCCGCTTTAGTGCCAAGGACTGGTTTGGCTGATGTGGGAGGATACTGGATAGTGTGGCTAGCAGATCACATGATTTTGGATAGGACTATGGCTGCTAGGGATTTAGTGGGGGTGTGGAATAGTGGTGGGGAGGAAGTCGGGAGGAAGTCGGTAGCCGGTGGACAGCGTGTGCCATCTCCAGGCCAATTGCTGGAATTTAGTTGGGGCGCACAGAGAGCATAGCTAGTGCTTACCAGGGACAGGTCGGTGGTTAAATAGGAGACTGGGGTAGGAAATGTGTGGGGGGCAGGTTGATGGGCTTCTGGGTGTGTGCAAACATTGCATTCTGCAGCAAGCCAAGGCAGCAGAGCGCTTACCCGAGGCAGTATGTTGCAGGTGGTGAGCAGTGTTCATGCAGAGTCAAGTTGGAACGGTGATGAGGCCAGTTGATGGTGCAGAAGGACTGGGTCCAGGTTTAGATACGTTGGTGAGGGAGGTCGGTCAAAATCTCGAATGACAATAAGGTCGAAAAAAAATCTCGAAAAAAAAATCTCGAATGACAATAAGGTTGAAAAAAAATCTCGAAAAAAAAATCTCGAATGACAATAAGGTCGAAAAAAAATCTCGAAAAAAAAAATTTGACGTTGGTGAGGTAGTGTGGGATCTGGAGCGAGTTAGAGGACATGGGAGAGGTGGTGCATAGTGGATGGGTGCCTTCCATGCCCGACAGGCCAAAACAGGTATGGGCCCTAGATAGGGGGCCTTGTGTAAAAGCCGACTGCGCCTGCCGTAATATTACTGGCCCCTTCTTAGATTGCAGTGCGATGCTCGAAGGAAAGCTCGGGGGACAGTGTGCTCTCCTTGGGAACAGGACGATGCCATGCAACATGGGTGCGATGCCCGGTAGAAGCTAGAGGAGAACGGAATGGAGCACTATTGAAATCACCAACAACATAAGGTGCAGCAATACCCACCCTCATGATGGACGTGAGATCAGGGGAGTTGCTAGGTCTGGAAAAGACCCGGGGCTAAGCTGATGTCGGAACTGTTGGGACTGGGGGCTAGCTAGTCTTTTGGCTGTAGCTCCTGAGATTCTATCCGGGGCTATAGCCCCCTTAGCCCCCCCTAGCAACGCCCCTGCGTGAGACCCCCACCTGTGCTAGAACACCCAAATCTCACAAGGATCCTAAGACTCCATCTGTGCTACAACACCCCCTTGCCCCAATGAGGGACATGCACCATCTGTGCTCCAATACCCAAACCTCACGAAGGATGTCAGGCTATGCCCCATCCTAATTAAGGACATCAGACTCCATCTATGCACATATATCTCACCCTCCAGGTGTGCACGAGGTGTCAGCGGTGCCCACAGCACAGCAAGACTTCAACCTCGATGAGCTAATGAGACTCCACCTGAAGTACCAGCACCACACCCTCATGATGTAAAGGAGACCCTCTGAGGAAGAGAACACACTCCCTTCATGATTTACACGAGACTGTGTGAAGTTCAATCATCACAAAACTCCCTCCCCCAAGCCTCTTGATACACTTGTGTATAGGCGTGTTATAAATGCCTTATCATATCATATCATATCATGGGGCCTCAGTCTAGGCTCCAACGCATCACCCTCATGCTGTACATGTGACTCCATGCGAGATCAGAATATACTTCACCCTTAAGGTGTACATGACGCTCTCTGTGAGGAGAAAACATTGCACCCTCAAATTGTACTGGAGGCTCCATAAGTGACCACACGAACTCAACGTCCACATATGCACTAGACTTCACCCGAGGCTACAAAGCCCCACAATCCTGGTGTACATGAGGAGGGCTTTAAGAGGGCCAGCGCACAGCCTGGACTGGCTCCAAAAACTTCTCCGGGGCTGGGGCTCTGCCAGGCCTCCCACCACAAGAACCATCCCAGGCAATTTCCACCCATGTGCTCCAGAGTCTGAAAGTACGAAGGAGGGTCATTTACAAGCAGTAAAAGCGGCTTGTAAATGATCATCTTTCACACTTTCAGACTCCTAACCGCCCCTAAAGATGTTGCTTAATGATCCGCCTTCACGCCATAGGATCCTGAAAATGTGAGCGAAGATAATTTACAAGCATTGAAAGGGGCGAAGCACAGATACTCCCCGCGAGTCACAGGACAGCGGCACCACACAAGAGAAACAAAAACATTGAAGACAAATGACCTAGTGCCCAAATCCATCTTTCTTCTTAAAGTATTTTGTTAGTTGTTACAGGGTAAGGATTAGTCATGGACTACCAGTAGCAGGCTTCTTGGAACCCGAGCCCTGCCAGATTTAAAGACAGCACTGAGCTGCGGCATGAAGAGAGGCCTTAGGGATAAACATGGTGTCATGTTTGCCTGAGCTCAGTGCCGCCCGTTTAAAAGACACTAAAAACATTTTTAAATGATGTTTTAGCAACGAATTGAATTTATATTGCGCTCATACACATGTTTTCCAGAGCGCGACAAGGCAAGGGAGGGGTACAAGGGAGAAACAAAACAACAAACTACTAGGCCCAGTGACATTGAGAACGTGCAAGTGCATGGGAAAGGGAAAAGGGGAGAAGTGCAAAGGAATGGGGGAGAGCAGTGGAAAGTGCAGTGCAAACGAAAAACAAATAGTAAACAATAAATAAATAAATAATAAATAACAAGCAACAAACATTGGAAGTGCAGCCAACAGGTGGCAAGTGCTGGTTAAAGGCAACAGACAGGGTGAGTCTGGTAAGTGCTGAAGGAAAATAAGGGGGGAGGAGGGCGGGCTGTATGGTTACAGATACAGGCCCCAGTGCAAGGGATTGCCCGGAGGCAGGGTGGGTGGCACGGCGAGCTGGTACCTGGGCTCAGAAATCACAAGGTAGGCCAGGTGCACAGTGCCAGAAGAGCAGATCAGCAGGGGAGAGAAGGGGTGAAGGCAGAAGTAAAGAGGAAGGTCTTAAGGTGCTTCCGGAACAGACAGTGGTTTTCCTCAAGTTTCAGAGACAAGGAGGCTGTTCCAGAGGGAGGCCCCAGCCGATGACAAAGATCTACCCCCAGCTCATTTCTTTGAAAAACAACTGACCCTAAGGGAGGAGCTCGAAGAGCTTCCACACCTTGCACCCACATGCCCAGCAAGCGTCCAGCAACGCCCACTTAGGTCACACTCCCTGGTTACAGCCACCCCTCGATTTATCATCCCACTTAAAGCAGTGTACACGAGACTAAAAGAAGTGCAGCAGCTGGAAGGTTTTAAATTAATTAGAACCTCAGGCATTGCTCTGGGCAACCCACTAGAGCCGGCCAATGTTTTTAAGCCCGGCAAGCCATTACAGAATCAGAAAGACCACATCACATGCACACCAGGCTTGATCTCACCCCAAAAAGGGCAGCTGAGTCCAAACTGCTGGGAGACTCCACATGAGGCTACAAAACCAGACAGACACACACGGTGAACAGGATACTTCATGCGACTACAAGCCCACTCTCCCCACCCAAAGTAAACATCATACTTTGGCATTAGATCATTCCCAAACTGAGCGACTCCCACAGCAAGCGCAGAAAAGCAAACTCTCACCGATTGTTGCATAGGCAGACTTTCATACTATGCATCCCACTAATGTGTAAAGGCCCCGCAGACAAGATAAACCACAATTCAGTCCTCTCTAGGGAGTGGTGGAAATGGAGAAAATGTACTGGGAGAACTCCATTCCCACCCACCCGTCCTGTGTGGAGTGTTGGGGAGGGAAGGCGTCAGGTGGATTATGAACAGTGTGGGCAGGACGGAGGGGCAGAGCTGGGTGTGAAATGTGGGTGCTCTGAATATAGGATGCGGGCTGCTTTACATAAAACCAAAGTGCATTTTGGGAACATAAAAATCACCACCAATCAAAATATGGCTGTGATAGTAATTCAAATGTGAATTCCTTCTTAGCATGCAATGCACACTTTGTAAGATGCAGATTTCGTCTATCAGAATAGTCACCATGACAGTAAAATGTGTGCAAAGCATGAGGCATATACCTGGGGTCAAGTCCAAAAAAAATGGGAAACCTTAACATACCAGATGGGATGTGACGTCACCAGAAAGTAGCATATGTTGGCGAAATATGCAAATTTCATTCAATTGGCTTTGCGTAATCACACAAATTTCACAGGACAAGTATTTGCCTTTAATAAAAATCAACCACACAAAACAACAAGTGAGGATATTTTCTTCCAATAGGATTTGAAAATGTTAAACAGTATTCACGTTTCAAAGCCCAGGAATCCTTGACAAAGTTTTCCCTGGGGAGTGCATGTGACCTCTAACCCTTAGTCGCTCGTTGTTTTTCACCAGGTTATATGGTGTAGTGGTGAAGTGCCCAACCTATTAACCCGGTGACCACAGTCCGCACTTAACCTCATAATTTCAAAAAAGACAGTCAAAGTGTCTTGTTTTACACATGGCCTCTAAAATACCCCTGGGGGGGATCGAGCCCTGCATATAATACGGCTTTGGAAGGTTTCATTGTTTGAGTTTGGGCTGTCCTGGTGAGCAAAGGACGACTTTCAGATATAGTTTGCGAAGTCAGTTACATATCGCCACTCGCATGGCGTCTCCACACGCACAGCGTTTATGAGATTTGCGGCAGTCGGGCACAGAGAGCTTCCTCATTTGGGGGTTCTGGGGTTTGGGCCTCGGGTCTACATTGAATGGTGCTCCCACAAGACAATTGTTGATGGAGCGCAGCCCCGTCTTGTCCTGGCCAAATTCCTTCCCCGTCTTCAAGCTGACCACAATGTCCACAGCGCCCACCCCGTACGAATGGCAGATAGATTCAAGGCTATAATGGATGCGTCAGGACAGGCTGGGTTCATAAGAAACAGTTCCCGCCAGTGAGGACCCACTTGGGAAATGATCTCCACTTTTGCCTAAGTGCACATGTTAAGCGAGCTCCTCTTATTCCACGTGGAAGACACATCACCTGCTTCTCCGAGCCATCCTTAGTAGCAGGGACTGTGGGCTCGGAGCAAGTCTCAGCCAGCAAGGTTTTGGTGCCGAATGGCACCGGTTGGCACACAAGAGGATAGTCTCGGGAGGATAGCTTAGGGGCAACGCGCTCGCAGAGGATGCAAAACAACGCAGACCAACACAGGTTAGATTTCCGGTTCCACGCTTAGAAACCTCTGGGTTTTAAGCGCGTCATACATAACCAATTACAAAGCAGACTTGAGATGATCACAAGCACTTTTTCAGATTGGAGCCGAACCAGCTGAGCTGCCTAGCGTAGCTTCGAAGGTGTACCCCTTGCTGTTGCAGAGCTGTTCCCATCACATCAGGCGCCTCGCTGGGCTGCTAAATACTATTCAGAATGGGGTGCACCCTGCTTCCAATGGACTTTGCTGTAGAGTCCTTTACCGCGATACATACATTGGGGCCACACATGGGATGTGTGAATGGGTCGTCCATCTGGATGAAATGTTGCTTCATTTCAATGCGCTAACTAGACGAGTTGCAGAGAGTCTGCTCTTAAAGCGGAGAGGTGCTTGGTGAGGGCACTGACATCAATTGCTGTCCTTCATGGAATGTTGCAGATCTGGGTCCAAACACGTTTAGTGGAGGTCTTGCAGCCAGTTAATATAGTGAATATATTCTAGTGACAAGCCTCCACCAGCAGATGTTGGAGGACCCATCACCGCTGATGCCCTTGAGCCCCAACAACAGTGGAGCAAACCGCCGAGGGCTTATCTAAAAAGGTTATTGTTTTGTTTCTAGACATTCTTAAGTATATGAAACCATGGGCCTCATTACAGGTTGGGCGGTCCAGAAATAACAGCGGCGGCAAACCGGCCGCCACTGTTAATTCTGGACCGCCCGATCTCGAGTCCTGCAGGCGGGAGGTGGCGTTCCCGCCAGGTCTGACCTGTTGGGTTTAACACCGCCCGCCTGCAGGCGGACGTGGAAACACCAGCACCATCACGAGATGGTGCAGGGGTTTCCACTTCCCCATTGAGTCCTATAGGACTCAATGGGAATGGGGATTTACCGTATTCCGCCTCCTGAATTCCCGGGACACCAGGGTCGTAATGCCCTGGTAATTCCGGGATTCACAGGTCAACGCAATCTCTTTAGCAGCAGCCTACCACTCAAAACTCATCACTGCTGCAAGGCCCTTCCTCTCACAGTAAAAACTCCCTCACCATCGCAAGAGCCATCATCGGCTCCCGCCTAGACTACTGCAATGCACTCCTACTAGGCGCTTCAGCCAAAAACATTAAAAAAACTTCAAACGTTGCAGAACAATGCCCTCAGAGCAGCCACAGGAATCTCGAAAAGAGACCACATCTCAGCCACCAGAAAATCTGTCCACTGGCTTCCGGTCAAGGAATTGATCCTTTTCAAACTGGTAATATAAAAATACAGGGAACTTTTTGAAACAAATCACTCTTGGACCTCCGCGACTGAAGTTCTGATCACCATTCAGGTGGTGTCGCAATGGTGCGTGCAGGAAAACCGGAGACACTGAGTTCCCCCACTCCGATTGTAACAATAATCCAAGAGGCTGCACGCATCAACTTACTGCGCCACAACAAATTTTGAGAGAATTTGAGTTGTTGCCAAAAATGTCAAGATTTATTTATTAATAGCCCCTTATTTGATGACACGTGTTTCGGCACGATCCATGTGCCTTCCTCAGATCAGGGCAATATCCATCAACTTATTTCTCAGCTACACATTAACGTAGTTTTCAAGTGAGTCCCATCAGACTCTATTCTTCTTCTTAAAGTGTCAGAATTCCCGCATCACGCGTCGGAGTGTCGTGATGCGGGAATTCTGACACTTTCAGAAGAAGAATAGAGTCTGATGGGACTCATTTGAAAACTACGTTAATGTGTAGCTGAGAAATAAGTTGATGGATATTGCCCTGATCTGAGGAAGGCACATGAATCGTGCCGAAACACGTGTCATCAAATAAGGGGCTATTAATAAATAAATCTTGACATTTTTGGCAACAACTCAAATTCTCTCAAAATTTGTTGTGGCGCAGTAAGTTGATGCGTGCAGCCTCTTGGATTATTTTCAAACTGGTACTCGCCTACAAATGTCGACACGACACAGCACCATGCTACCTTGCTCAGAGATTCTCTGGTCCCCCCTCTAACAGACCAACTAGGTCGAGCCCCACTAACCGCCTAGCAATACCAAAAAGCATTAGAACCTGAGCAGGGGGCGCTAGCTTCCCTGTCCTCGCTGCCACCAACTGGAACCTATTACCCGCCAAGATCAGAGGCATCGAATCCCACCTGGGCTTCAGGAAAGCAATAAAATCTATGCTGTTTGTATAAACCCCACCTGGGCCCTGTCAACTGTATAACCTCTGTAAAGGCAAACAACCTTTTTTTTCCAGGCTAGGGGTAGACACGATCTCGCTGTAACAACCTCGATCTACCCCTCCCTGCAACTAAGTCATTTTCGTGCAACAGCGCCCCGATGCCTCTGGGCTGTGTGGCGCTTTACAAATGTAAAAATAAATAAAAAAAAAACCATGTCTAAAGGTCGACAAGACTGAACTAATAGTCGGCTTACCTTCAATCCTTAAACAAAAAACTGGACACCCAATACACCTCCTTGTCCATAGAGGGCATCACCATCACAGTCTCACAATCTGTAAAGACGCCAAGAGTGTCTCAGTCAGTCAGTCAGTCAGTCAGTCAGTCACTCTCACCCACCAAATTCATGCAAACTCCTCCTCTGCTACAAACCCCATCAAACGGATCACTGCTTGCAGCCTCTTCCTCTCCACTGACAGCCGCCTCACCATTGCATGATCAGTAATAGGAGCAAGGCTAGACTGCAACGCTCTATTTGCCAGCACCCCAAATGGGAGCAAATCTACGCCACAAGGAGAGCAGCACACTGGCTGCCCATTCAAGACGGATCAATTTCAAGACACTGGCCATCACCCACAAACGCCTCTCCAAGACTGCCTCTGCCCCACTATCTAGACCACAAGTTCTCCAGAACCCAAGCATCCAGAACAACCACAACCAACCAACCCGAACTGCCTATACCAACCGTCTGACTCTACCGTAATTTAGGTTGACCAAAGCTAGAGGCTCCAGCTTCCCGGTCACTGCAGCTAAACTGTGGAACACCCTACCGCCCAACCTGAGAGCAGAACAATCGTACTGGTCATTCCACAAAGGTTTAAAAACCTGCCTCTTTACCTAGACCAACAATGTCCTCTTTATGCCTACTGTATGTGTTCTCTGTAACCATTGTACAGAGCCTCGATGCCTACGGGTTTTGCGTGCTATAAAAATGAAAAAACATAAATGAATCTGGATCCTTTGATGAAAGGCAGCTTGGCACGACTAGTTAGTTGGTGTGGATTCTTTGGCCTTCTGGAATGATTTTCTTAAAATTGTAATAGTTAAAGAACCTTCCTTATTAATGGACTTGCAGGTCCTTCGTTATGCTTCAGGTACTGGTTCCTCATAAGAGGCTGCTCCACTTTCTGCCGCTGCTGGAGGGCAGAAACTGAACTGACCAAGCTGGAAAGACCAGGCAAATACATGGGGATTCCAAAACCTGTTTTGCTGCTTAAACAACAAAAACAGAAGACACCGAAAATTCTGGTCAGTCATCAAACCCAGCATACCAATATCCCCATGATGCGGCATAGCCTGGGTCAACTCTCGCTAGGACAAAACAAGAAAAGGCGTGGGTCGGTCACTTCACGAGAGAATATGGAGAATATGCAGGGAGGGGGCCAGAAAATGGGGAATGTGCAGGGAGGGCCCAAACAAGCATGGGAGGGCAGGACTCAGAGTGATGGGTTTCCCAGCAGGCCCGCAACGCCTTGATCAGTCCAACTATGGAGGACAGGGTGTGCAGTCATAATGTCGAAAAAATAATATCGAATTGCAAAAATGTCTAAACAATGTCGAATTTTTTATTTTACATGGTTTTTTTGGGTTCCAGGGGTAAAAAAAAGGGGTAAAACAAAACATTTTAAAAAAAGGGGGGTTGAGGGGGAACCCCCCCATTGCGAACAAAAAAAAAAAATTAGACATTTTTTTTCTTGACTTTTTGATTTAGACATTATGACTTTCGATATTATTTCATTCGACTTTATGACTATAAACCGGAGGACAGAGATCAGATGCATGACAACCGTTTCCTGCCAGAACGGGTTTGGGCCAACTCAGAAAAGGCTGACGATTAAAAAAAAACTAAAATGGGAGTTTGGAGGGGATAAATCATGAGAAGAATTCTTTTAATTCTTAAATAGATTTGAAAAAACATTTTACAAAAGAATGTCTTGTTCCAACATTGGGAAACCCACCCCTTTATTTCAGCTCTTCCAGTGATGGACACTTTCCGATTGTCTGGAAAAACGACACCTCCTACACAACACAAGACCTTCCACGTCCCCCACAATGACTTCCGCACTGCAGTCCAAGCTCTGGTTCAATCCTTACTGGACTACGGTAAAGCTCTCCTCACTAAAATCCCCAACTGGAACCATGCCAACCTGCAAGTCACACAAAATGCAGCAACAATCCATGTACCAAACTATTCATACGTAACCCCAGCACTCACCCAGCCCCACTGTCTGCCCATAACACAGAGAATTGCTTTCCAAGGAGTCTGCATTGTATTCAAAGCCATCCGCCTCCAACCCCATTTCACCTACACAACAAACTGAACCCCATCACAAACACCAGACGAGCGAGGCAGCACCTTCTAAGCTTTCCACTCTGCAAATCAACAGGCCCACAAAAGCAAGCAGTCACCCAGAGCATGGAACGCCCAACCTCTTCACATCTGCATGGCACCCTCCAGCCCTGCTTCCAGAAAGAGCCTCAAAACACACCTGCCTCCCCACATCCAGTCCAGCCACTCCAGTGCCCCCGCTACATCCTATCCTTTTTTATCTCAATCCTTCTCACCCTATGATGAAAACATGTTTAAATTCTGTTTCACCTCGAACCATCTTGCACGGTGCTTCGAGACCCTCACCGATGAGCGCCGCTGAGCACAAATTCAATGAAAATAAATAAAATAGGAGCTATGGCGATTTCTAAAAAAATCTTCAAATTTGAAAAGTTTCTCTTTTTCCAGCAACTCAACCATTCATCTGGTTCCCTACTGAAGCTACACTGTCAAAATAAAAGTCGGCCCTCATACAGCACTAGCCAAATAACCCAGTTTAAAGCCTGGACTCCTCCTCTGCCCTCCTTCCCCCTGCCTGGACTTCTCCTTCTGCCAGAAAAGCGAGAACTAGTCCAACCGGACAGTTTTCATTGCAGAGGAGGCCCCATGGAATGTCCATGCTGTGTGTGCATGCAGATTTCCTGAGGCTCTCACAAGCTTTGTGTACAGGAGGTCTTTGCAAATCGTCCTCAGCCCTCCAGCGAACTGTCTATACAAGCTCAGCGCTGAACAAAGCCTGCAGAAACAACCAAGTTGAAACTCATTTAAGATATGATGAAGTGTGTTTGCGAGGACTTGATCATGGGTTGGGGCAGGCTCCCTTGGCACACAGGGTTACGGGGGCCTGTGGTGGGCTATAGCCCCTGGTCTTTTGGTTGTAGCCCTGGTTACCTGTTTTCCAGCACCCAGATACCGACGGGTTTGGCGCTACAACCAAAAGGCTAGCTAGCCCAGAGTCCTGAAAATCCTGACATTAACACAGTCCCGGATCTTTTCCAAATTTAACAACAACCCAGATTGGTGGAGATTTGCATTAGAAAATAAATAAAGAGTGCAAAGGGGGACATTTCCTCTGGTAACATCAGAGGATCTCTCGGGTAACCGGCTTCACTGTACAGTCAACTCTGCATAGAAATAGGACTTGCAGTGGCTAGAGAAGAGAGGCTGAGGAGCAGCATAAGGCTTTCATGGTGATCATGACGAGTGCATTAACTTGGGTGTCCCCAGTAAGATGAGGAGGAGGTGGGAGAGGGGGGAATAAACTGATAATATAACACCAGGCACGGAACAGAAATAAGGGAGCAGCAACACCCAGAGACATGTACTGAAGAGAAGGTATGGTTCGGACGTGTGTGAGCAGGCAGGGTGCCAGAGGCTTGGATCCTGCAACAGATTGCCCGGCTGCCAGACAACTATGCAGAGGTGCCTGGCAAACAGAAACATCACATGGTTGTATGTAGCCTTAGGAGTGTTGTTGGATAGAGTTGGGCACATGACAGACTCGATCTCCACTAAATCTCATACTATGCCGTTAAGCTTTCAGAAAGCTAGACAGCCTTCCCGCAGCTGGATCTACACAGCTGCCAGGTAGTCGAATATTATCAGCAACACCTTCAGCTACACCTGGCCTGTTAACCAGCAGCTCACTACCTGCATGGCTGGTACAAGGATGTGTGATTAACCCAAGAGCCATTGTGGCGCACCCCCTCCATTGCAATGGGCCCAGATCTGATGTGTGTAGGGGCAATTCCCAATGCTACTCCAAGGTGATGGCACCCTAGCCAGCATCATAGAATTGCCCGTGCTGTAAAACCAGCCCTGGTTGCATTCTGGGCTGTATATGGACATACAAAGAATAGAGAAAGCAAAACTACAAATCCCAGGAAGCAAAGTGGTGTTGGATAAAAATCTTCAGGTGGTTGATGGGGGTCGCACATGACAATGTATCACTTAGCAGCACTGCGTCTATACAGAGTCCCCACTCTGTCCCATTATCCGTGCAGGTTTCAGGTATCAAAAGGTCCAAAGTCCCAGCTTCTTTTGGCTAGGATCCAAACCCCACAGAGTCCCGCCCAGGCACAAACCACAGCCTTTCCCCACACACGCTTCCTTGCCAGTATATAAATGCGTCGAACACGCAGTCTTTTTTTTTTTCTTATTTCTTTTTTCCGATTTCTTTTTTTGGGTCCGGATGTGGAGCTCGCGACCACACAAACCCACCTGCCGCGCTCGCGCCAGCCACAGAGGATTAAAATGGCAACGGTAGCCAGTCAGCCTAATAGAAAGGAGGCGGTGGGAGGCCTCCTCCGGGCAGGTTCTGGGCATATTCAGGTCACCCCATTGGCTTTTGGGCTCAGCCAGGATCAAAACGTTCGTCTATTTTTCCTTTTTATTTTTTTTAAGTGTTATTTTAAGGGCTGGGGAAAAAGTTGTTTTGACTGAAAAGAGCTGGAGTGCGCGCGCATTGCAGAGCGCGTCGGGAGACCGAGACTCTTCCATCGCACGAGTTTAACGTCGAACAGGCCTACGGGAAATATCTGCGGCAGAGCAATGAAAGATAGATACACGCAGGCGGATTCCACTTTATTTTCCGTTGGGAACAAACGAACGCAAAACAAACAGAAAATCCAGAGATTATAAAAACGACCCCCCCCCAAAAATCGAGAGTAGTCTTTCTTTTTTATTCTGTCTGCGACGAAAAGTATTTCCACCTTTAAAAAGCCACTTTATGGTATTTGAGAGTTAATTAATATAGAGGGTCAGATGACAAATAGTTTAATCGACATGTACATATTTTCCCCAAAAAAGTGCACTGTTTTTGTAGTCTGTGCGAACCCAGGTTTTTTTTTTTTAAATGGCGGGCACCAATTCATGTAGATTAATAAAAAGAATATATTATCAGTGCAAGTCAAGAAGGAGGATTTAGAGACATCTACGGGAAGGCAGAGAGAAGGGGTGTGGAGTTGGACTGGCTGAGAAATTGGAGAGTGGAAACACCATTAAATTCGGTGCTGTTGTGTAGGCAATGCACAGCTAACAATGTAGCGCTTACGTTGACTTGCAATGCTGCGAGCATGGTGGCAATCTATGGAAATTCCAAATACTTTCACGTGGACAGATTAGTAGAGACCCCAGATGAGGATCTGAGATACGCCGGTCTCGAAGGTTATACAGAACCCTGGAAACCTCTAACCAAATTGGCCGTGGAAGCTGGGGCGAAATATGGGAAGTGGCGCACCAGGTGGTCCATCTCCTCTGAAGATGACCAGTCAGTGGAGGGGAGGAAGGCGGGGCAGGGAATATGGGAGACTTGGGGGACTTTATAGATGACAGAGGAGAAACGCATTGCAGATTTGTGATTGACCAAGCATGGTTACTCCACTCATTATGGGGCCCTCAACTCCCACTCTCTCTAGTCTGCACAGTCAGTGGTCACGGATCATGGGAGTTGCAGTCTAAAACACCTGGAGGGCCACCTAATAAGTAACCATATACCATTAGGTGCAAGAAATCAGAGCTCTTCTTCCATAAGATCCAGATGTACTTCCACCCTTTGGAGAGACATTTTCCAGAAATGCCGATGTTTTTCATGGATTTCTTTGTTAAGGTTCACTTTCCCCGCTTATGGTTACTTTCATGCGCATCTGGATTCTGAAGCGCTTCTGGAATGCCAAGACAGGGTTAGGAGCTAGGCCGCTGCATAAAGCAGTAGCAGCGCAACCGAGGGCCAGTGCTGGGTGGCATTATGGACACGTGACCCCGGATTGAGTTTCCTTTTGTGAATCCATGTACAGAGTTTGCTGGGCCAGCACCCTCCTCACAGGATCCTGCAGTGGCACGGGACCGACACGGACCCCACTGGGTACTGCACATGGATTCACCTTCCCACCCGGTGGCATTTCTCCTCTCGCCCTAGTGCACCTGCTGGTCGCGCTGCCCGGCCCCCTCGCTCCCCCCCGGCCTCTCCCCAGCACTCTTGATTGGGGTGGCCCAAGTGGCGCACTGACTTATGCAGGGGTGGCATAAGTACGAGTGCACACACACATGTCTGACTGAATAGCATTCTACCACTTGTCTCCACTACCCATATCTACTTTAATTACAAACATTAGTGTCTTACATTCCTGTGGTTAGAGTTTAATGATCACAGTTTAGGATAATGGGGTGGCCAATTAGATTCCAGGGGTTACACGTGCCACTCCAGGCCACGCCACGGTTCCCACCAACACACGCATGCACCTATACTAAACCATATCACATTCAGCAAACCAAAAAGCCCATCTAAGTCACATCTAACCGTCAGCATGCCCATGGCCACTACTTAAGAGACATCACCATCAGCACGTCCAACACCACCTAGCTAAACATCACTGTCAAAACACCTGCACGCCCCTGTGCCAGGAACATACAAAAACCCATGCGTCTGGGACGCCAGACCTGCGACGCGGTTCTGTTACGTCAGACATGGAATTAAATGGTTGATCAACCAAACAGGAAGTCGTCAGCTACAACCGATGACATTAAAGTGCATGCACGCTTGTGGGCAACAATGTCTGTGTACAACAACCTCAATTGTTGCGATAGAATTCTCTTGCATTTTTTGCACTTCAGAATGGTTTGCGCTTTTGGGATGTTTAAAGGGGGATGTTATTACGCACCAAGCACTTTATGCGTCGCATTATTTTACTAATGTGTTAGTTCCAATTTTGTACTGTATATATTGTGCAAAAAAAAATAATACATTTTTTGAAGAGGATATATTGTGTACATTTCTCGTATATGTACTTTTTGGGCGATTTATCTTTTACCAGCATAGCTTGTTGAGCATCCTAAACTTTCTAAAAATCAGAATACCTCTATTATAAGTTTGTTAAATTCATCCCTTCAGTCCCAACCTCGTTTTTTTCCATTAGTTTCCATTGTCCCGGTGTTGAAGGGGGAAGGGGCATACCTTCCATAAGTTACCATATACACATCACCACAAGGCTCGGACTGCCCTACGGGGCAATGCCCGAATGCCAGCCCATGATTCTAGCATGGGGCACTTATTTTGACCAGAGTGGGCTACTTTATTGGCCAGAGGGCCAGTTTAAGAAATCACTACACATTTTAAACAATGCTACCAAACAAATATGCCTTCATATGCATCATTTGCCATTGGGTAGTACTCGGTCTGTTCTAAAAAGTAACGAATTGTAAAGTGTAATCGTGTGCCACTTTTCATTGGTGCCTGGACCGATTCTATATCCCAGTCCAACCCTGACCACCATCAGCACACCCAACACCACCCAGCTACATCTCACAACCAAAACACTCACAGGCCAGGTGTCTGGACAAACACAAAAACCATGCCTCGGGGGACACCTCAACCCGAGCACATGCAACAACACCTGTCTGGGAGAACCGAGCCATCATTTAGGACACCCAGAACTCATCCTACCAGCACACCCCGACGCTTGCAAGAGCACGAGCGCAACCCAACCTACACACCACACACCACAGCTGCCCCAGGAAAGAGCGCACTCTATGGCGTAATCTCTCGCAGCAGCATCGCCGCAAGACCAGAAGGAACCTACACACTTAGTGGGCGATAATGGATCCTTGGCGAGTAAGAAGAAATGGCATGTTGGGCTCATGTGGAGAATGGTGTGTTTTTGATACCTCGCTAGTAGCTTGCAACTGGAAGTTTATACCCCTGCTATACACCCCAAGAAGAGATTTAGACATTGTTTTTGTAACAAAAATGGCAAAGGCACCCATGAAGCCCAGTCCTGCAATCCACACGGGGCCTGAACTTTGCTGAGCTCTGGAACAGGATGGGGGTGTATGGGTGGTGCACCAACTGGCAGGACAGGTCTGGTACTCTGCCCTTTGCTGTTGTGGTTAGTGGACAACCACAGCTGGGGGTGGCGCTGCCTCCTACAAATAGGATGGGCAGCGGGGTGTACGCCAACCAGGAAGGCGCTCACTCCCTCCACCTGCATCTGTTTATCCATCCATGAGTCACCACCCACATCCTGACCCAAATCTCTGACTCTCGCACGTGGGTAGGGTTCCCGCCCAGCTACTCCTCTAATGCAATCCTCCAAACACCCACGAGCAGCGCGCCTGCCACACCCGCTCCGACTCCACGTGGAGAACCAAGAGCAGGCCTCAATTGGAACACGTGGCCTTACCCATCCTGATATCAGTGGTGGAATGGCTACCAGAGATGCATTAAAGTGGGTCAGGCCAATGCCTTACAAGCAGAGGCAGAGCTTGCATCTCCTTTGAAATCTCGACACGCCCCCTACTATCTAGTGTTACGCTACAGGGATTCTACAGCGCAACGGCTGCCATTTGAACAGCCCCATGGTGCACCATCCAATCTGAAAGGGGCTTGCGGCTAGGCTAATTGGGAGGGAGGGAAAATGCAAGATCGCCTTGCAACTGCGCCAATCCGTGGAGACCGGATGTAGCCCGAGCTCTGGGCGTGGGTGGGTTTCTGCGCGTCACAAAAGCATGTATGTCCAGAGGCGAGCACCATGTTACCATGGGGTTTGGGTATTTGGCCGGGTCTGTGATCTTCAATAATTGTAGAGGGGTTTTTTGACGCCTTTTGGAAGGGCTATTCAATTGCTGTGTGCGAGTGGCTCAGTTGGTAGGTATAGAGGCAGAGAATGTTAGTGCAAGCAGATTAATGGAGGACTTGGTGGGAAATGTGCCCCCCTCCCTCATCTGGTGTGGTGGTGATGTCTCGGTAGGAGGGCCCATTATGCACCAAATTCCTGTCTAACACTTGCCCATTTAGGATGAAGAGCAATGACCACTAGATATTTACGGTATCAGGTAATATTATCCCCGTACATATGGTCGTAGGGAACGGCCATAGGCAATATTTTTGGTGTGGATAATTTATGGGGTAAATGGATGGGGGGGTTGCGGGGGTGTCCCCTGCAGGTTCCATGGGGTAATATCGCTGCAAAAAAAATATGGCGAAATTTTTGTATGGCGATATTTTTGCGGCGATATTATCACATGGAACCATATTTACCACCAACACTCCGATGTTACATTTCGGTGGTTACCTTTCTTCTGCTATAGTAGGTATATGAAAACGCAACACCAAAATGCGGGGCAGGGACAGGATAGCCAAAGACAGCACAGAACAATGATTTAGGAGTAGAAAGAAGCAGAACTTTAGAGAGAGGGACGAAGACTGCTAGGGAGCACATTGATAACAGAAGAAACGAGTGAAAGACAGTAACCCCATGGAAAGGAGCGTTACTTAAGGTGCAAAGAGCAGAGCGGGAGGAGGCCAGAAGGATGCCAATGAGGGTTACTCGGGATGCAAAGAGCAGAGTGGGAGGAGGCCAGAAGGGTGCCAATGAGGGTTACTCGGGATGCAAAGAGCAGAGCGGGAGGAGGCCAGAAGGGTGCCAATGAGAGTTACTCGGGGTGCAAAGAGCAGAGCGGAAGGAGGCCAGAAGGGTGCCAATAAACACATAAGACAGAGGAGCAAACTGAAAGGTAAACCCATAAAAAAAAACACGCAGTTTGGAAAGATAAAACAGAGTTTAAGGAGACAAAGGGCCTGATTCATGGATTGTTTTATAATGGCGCAATCTCATAGGAAAACGTTCCATGAAAAAGGCCCAAAGAAACCTTAGCTGAGAGAGCAGGGCAGGATGGTTAGGCGGAAGGGAAGGAATATCAGAATACAGTAGAATTTGGGATGCAGGCCAGGATAGTCTGGCGATAGAGATCAGAGCGTGAAAGAGAGGAATCAGAAACACGGGTGGGGTAGGGAGGTGGTTGGTGTAGAAGAGGCATGAACGCAAAATCCCATTGGAGGTGGAAATGGACCCAATGAGAATACAGAGGGAAAACCACTCAAAATAAGAACAAAGAGGGCAGGGAACAGTAGAGAACAGGGAGCCAGGAGCATGGACGGACAGGGAGGAACTAGTGAAATACTCTTCATAACAAGGCCTTAGGTACGCAGGCAGAGGCGTCTGAGCCAATGACGGCACACAGGACTGAGGGGGTTGGAGGGAGGGAGAGCAGAAGCAGGTATGGTTTCTATAAAGCAGTGGTGTACATTGAAAGATGTGCTGGCAGTGAACAAGTAAGACTTCAAGTCCCAGAATTCAAGGTCAAAATCAGGACTAGGCAAGTTCTTCCCCAATAAAATGGATAACACTGGCATGTATGCTTAGGTAGCCAATGGAAGCGCTGCAGGGGAAAACGATTGCCATTGTGACATGTGCCTCGACTGGTAGGGAACACTGTACACACGACTCTGCCTTTTTACGTGGTATATTCTACAGTTGCCTGCCACACAACTTTGTGTTTCTCTAACCAGGAAGTATGAAGTTCAGGCACGGCACGCATTCTCACACTTCTTGCCCCAGTGCAGTTCCTTGCCTACAGGTGGCAGCAGCCGCCCGAGACTTTATGTAGCTACACTGCACAGCTGCTGGTGGCTGGTGCCACCTGGAATATCTTCCCGGCAAAGCTTTATGGAAGGCCCAAAGCTAAAGTGACTTTATCTACGATGCACCAGAGAAGATTGCTTCCAACAACCGTTCAACCTACTCCCTAGTTTAGACATATTGAAGAAAAAGTAGAACCAGGCTGCCATCTTGGGCGAGAACAATTTTCTCTGTTTCAGGGAATCCAGACTTCTACAGATATCGTTTGTGTTGTTAGTGGGAAACGTCCCCTCCATACACACCATGAAGGTCAGGTGCATGGTGTCTGGGTTTGGAGTGAGGGAAAATGCAGTGGGTCAGAGGTCATTTTGCCAGGTTCACTCACATTTCCCCAATGTAATCATCTTCAGCTTTAGGTTCCCCCTCTAAGCTCTCAACGATACGTTGTGATTCTGGGTTAACCATTGGATTCTATATATCATAGAACACCGGGTTCGTTTGTAGAGAACACAATCCCCAACAGGGGTGTATTTCGATGCTATTGCTGTTATCGAAGGTGCTTTATTTTTTAGACTAACGTTACAGGGAGAAACAATGCTTCAAACAATTGGAGATCATCTGGGCCACTCCTGGTGGCTACCAAATGCCTAAAGTTTTAGCACTTGCCATGCACTAAGGGTATAGCGTTTATTGAAGTTGATAGCAGCAATCGTAGCCCCAATGACCTGGGGATGCCAGAGCCCAGGTGCGGCTAATGGGAGGCCCAGGGCCAAAACAGAAACACACGTGTCAATTTCCTAAAACAAATAAAACAATAACACAATATTGGGTGGTACGGACATTCCCTTAGGAGGTACTTGGAGAATACGAGACAGAGTAGCTGGGGTTCCCAGGGAGTTTTGACAAATGCACAAAGATGGCAGAAGAGCAATCTTAAGTGACAGGGCGTGGAAGCCCCAATCCTCTTACAACCGCCGAAGCTGAAGAGAGCAAAGACTTCAGGAAGCAGCACAGAGGTGATGGTAGATGGGAAAAGGGGGTGCTCAGCTAGGAGCTTAATATATCAGAATGGAAAGAGGGTTGGTTGGTCGAGCCAAATCCATCTGGAGAGTACAGTCAGATAGGAAGAGCAGGCGGGGAACGAGGAACAGACAGGGCAGAGTACAGTCAGGCAAGGGAGGCGACAGGGTACAGTCAGACAGAAGCACGAGCAGGGTAAACTCCGGCAGAAGTACTGACAGGGTAGAGACAGACAGGAAATCCAACAGGATCGAGCCGTGCACAAGAACCGATAGGGCAGAGGTGCGCAGAAAAACCTACAAGGCAGAGCGAGACAAGAAATCCAACAGAAGAGACTCAGACGGAAGAAATGACAGGGTAGAATCGAACAGGAAACCCTGCAGGACAGAGTAGGCAAAAGAACCAACAGGGTATGGTCTGGTGCGTTCAAAAGAGTGTAGGAGTAGGGCAGGAGAGAACAGGAGCTCAGGAAACTCACCGATCACCACACAGAGGACGTCCAGCAGCACAAACACTTTCCTCTTCTCCAACATCATGGCTCCTCTGATCATACCGGGAGATCCTTTTGCGGGAGAGTACCTCGATGTTAGCCGAAAGTGTCCTTGGCCAGTTTTCCACAGTCCTCAGATTGTCACAGCCTGTCCACTCCCGGGATCATATCACGCCGCCTGGGGGGCTGTCCACCTGGGGGCTCATCCCCATCACTGGCAGAGACTCTTCCCCAGGGTGCTCTGTGGAACGGGTCTCTTCTTTGGGTGCTCCCTCCTCCGACGGCTGGGGGGGGGGGGGAGATCTCACTCTTGGAGCACGGGTGCAGGATCGGTCCTTCGGGCGCTGTGGCCGGGGTACCCTTCGCTGGGTGCTCTGTTTTGCTATAGTGCCCCGGTTATGCTGGCCAGCGCCGTCTCACCTGGACGTGGTCACTCGAGCATCTCACCCCTAGGTGCCCCGGGAACGTGATATTTTACCTGCAAGGCGGTTCTCTACTCTGGCTTCTTTTAGTGAGTTCTCAGGGTCCACTGTTCTCTCTCCGCGGCTTCTCTTCCCCCGTTACCCTTCTCCTCTCGCCCTAGTGCACCCGCTGGTCGCGCTCCCCGGCCCCCTCGCTCCCCCCCGGCCTCTCCCCAGCTCGCCTCCCCCGCTCCTTCTGCAGCTCTCGGCTGCTGGAGGCTCCAGGACCGGTGGAACTTGTTCTTCCGGACGGACTGAAGGGGAGAGCCCGGGAGAACCGAACCCAGCCCTCGGCCCGCCCCCCGGTACCACCCCAGGGGAGGAGGGAGTGAGAAGAGGAAAAGAAGAAAGCGAGGGAGGGGAGAACGGGTATATATGAGGAGGGAAGAAAGGCAGGAGGTAAAGGAAGTACGGGCGAAGGGGAGGCGAACTGTGCCTGGGAAATAGCAGGCTGAGGTGAGAAAGGGGAGTGGAGGGGAGGGAGGTAATACGAGAGGGGAGGAGGTGTGCTGTAGGGGAAAGTAGCGAATGTGTGAGGGAGGAGAGGTCCTGCCAAACCGGGCAATGCAGAGAGGAAGGAGCAGAGATGAAGGGAATGTGAGAAACAGAGGGAGGAGACAAGGGAGAGGATGGGGAGAAAGTGGAGGGAGGGGGCTACACGGGAGGTGTCGTGGCAAAAGGGAAGGGAGGACGGAACAAATGAGAAGACGGCAACACGGAGGCGGGTGAACGGGATCAGAGGGGGAGGCAATAGGACGATTAACGAAAGGTGCATAGAGAGGAAACAAAGGGGAACTTGGGGACACACCGAGAAGACGAGAGAAAGAAGGGGCGAAGGGAGCGCGGATAGCCGAGGTTGAAATGTAAAGTTATCTTGGATAGCGCATCTTCTGTTTGTGTCGTCCTCTTAGCGCTAAAGAGGAGACCATTAGAACAAAAGAGAGAGTAGGAGATCAGGGAGAGAAAACAGAGGAATAGTAGATGGGAAAGAGGACGTTAACATGCGTACTAATAGGGTACAATACCGAGGGGAGAACCGGAGAAAGGAGACGGACACGAAAAGGATGGCACCAGATAATGCGCAGTAGAAGGAGACATTGGTAAGCTTGAAGCAGAACTCGCGCTATTCCCAATTCCACGTGTGAGAACCACCAGCCTGTTTTTTCATGGATTTTTAGGATTTGTAATGCTACATTTAATACAGACAAAACTACAAGTCCCAGAATTCCGAGAAAAGCAGATCTTTGTGGATTTCTCTCACATCGAATTTGAAGTTTACGTGCGAGTAAAGGAAACGAGAAGTAATATACATGTAACAAATGTGGACGAGGAAAAGGGACATTCTTAAATGGTAGAGAAGCAAACACAGATGGAAAGAGAGGGGTGGGGGAGACTGGGTTCGCCCAAACTTGTAGCTGCACGAGAACAGGTTTCATGCAGCTTTTATCATGCACTGCCTGTTATTTGTTCAAGGAGGATTGGCCGTGGTACCCTCAGAACCCTTTAAATCTCTGGCGACATTGAGAAATGTAAGGTAACCTGTCTGGGCGGGAAGTAGGCCCCCTACAGTTTACCACTTTTCACTTTAGTTGGTGGGGTCCAAGGATATGTATCCTTTTTATTATGACGTGTCTTGTAGCAGGTGGTCTGGAACCCTCTTTGAAACCATGCTTATAGTTTTGGCCATAAGATGCATGGTGCTTAAGAAGTACCTACAAACCAAAACTTTTGCATTGGAGCAGTTAATAGGGAGATAGTTTGTGAAAACAGACACACAGTTTGTGTTTTGTTTTTGGTTAGTTACCCACCCACTGGCTGTCCATGGCCATGCTAATTCCTATATTCCCAGCCAATACCTGTCCCTTCATGCCCCAAAAAAAACAGCCTCCTGGGATCTTTTTGGGTTAGCGCTTTCAAAGCAGTATCATCAGAATTTGCTCTACCAATGTTATTGCTAAGCAATCTGCTGAGAGTTAACGGCCTACTCTATTAGTTTATTTATTTTTGCATTTTGTATAGCACGCGCAAGCTCTCAGGCATCAGGGCATTGTGAATAAACAGGTTACATGAGGCCACTCAGGCCAGAAGGCGGTTACAGGTTACATTGGTGTATTGGTTACGATTAGAGATACCTTTCTGAGGCTACGGCTTAATCTCTTGCCAACACGCCAGCGCCTAGGAATCACCATGAAATTATCCAATGAACTAACATTTTGCCGATTCTGTGAAGACCCCATGCAACCAGAAACATTATATTATCTGATCATGGAGTGTATTGCACTCCAAGATCAAAGAAACTTGCTCAGCGCAAGATGGTTGTCTCCACCCCCCTCACTAGATACAGCTGAAAGATGGGCGCAAATCCTGAGTTGAAAGGACAAGGAACTAACAATTATGATCATACGATTCTGGGAACTTCTGAACATTGAATCACAACAACTGATATGAAGTAACGCCAGTCTCTGACAACAAACTGTCTATCGAAGGATGCATGTGTAACACCAAGGTGTCATTCGAACTTTAGGATCTGTTCCTTTTGCCCCTTTTCTCTTTCTCTTCTTTTTCTGCTGACCGTGTAAACTTTGTAAGAAACATGTTCTTTGAGTGAAAAAGTTTGTAATAAACAATAACATTCAATAAAAAGGAAGAAAAAAAAAGTATTGGTTATATTGTTGCATAAAGACATCTAAGCTATAAACAGTGCATAGATATTGCTGCAAGGGTCTGGAAAAGGTGGGAGGCCAAAGACCTTCGAGTTAGCTGAAGAGCCAGGGTTTGAGGCCTTTACGGGAAGCCCAGTATAAGCCTTCTGATCTGAGATTGAGTGGGAGGGAGTTCCATTGCGTGGCTGCAATGAGAGGGAAGCTTGCGCCCCTAGGATTTGGCACGTTTGAAGGTGGGTTGAACTAGCCTTTTGTGCATAGGGGCTTCTGATGGGTCTGGTTGATTGCGGTTTGGAGAATCTTTGGGACAGGTAGGGTGCCGCTGACTTGGATATGCATCTATGGGTAATGGTTAGGGTCTTGAAGAGAATTCTTTCCCAGATAGGGAGCCAGTGTACCTTCCTGCGGGCAGCTATGTGTTTGGTTTTGGGGAGGTTGAGGGCAGCTCTTAGGGCATTATTTTGTATGACTTGCAGTTTTTTTTTTTAGATTGTAGGATGAGTTGCCGGCAAATGGAGCATTACAATAGTCTAATCTAGCGCCCACCACAGCGCGAGCGATCTTCGGGGAGCTATCTGGCAATAGGAAGGGCCTTGAGGCGTTAAGAAGTTTTGTGGTTACAGAATTGCAGCTGTAAAATCGGCTACTTGTGTATAACAATATCTTAACCCAGTGTGCTTTCAGCCACTTGATTTTATCTGTTCCTTGCACTTATGTATAGGTATTAACAATCCCTGGCAAATGGCAATCTATCAAATGCCCTGGTGCTAGGTCAGTTTTCCAGGTGGTGCCATCTTCAAGACAATACCTCTAGAGGGGCCGCACCCACCTACAATGACCAGTCCCAAGCGTGCAACCCGCAGTGGTGTACAGAGGCCATTATTAGATAATTCCTCTCCGCTCTTTGAAGCGGGGCGCAGCTCCTAGGAGGGCGCATGTCGTTGTTGAGACTCCGTGACGGAGGAGCTCGGGTGAACATGCATATGTAAGTACATATCTCATGAGCAACAACACAGTGTGTGCGTGTGTGTGTAATGGCAGAGCATGAAAGGCCACATGGCATATTTTGTAGTTTTTAATAATAATACTCTTATTAAGGAGGAAAACAAGAGTGTGGGGACCTCCCAGAGTGAGGGGAGAAGGTGGTGCCATTTGTTATTGTGACAAGGAGGATACAAGAAGTAGGAGGAGCTCTGTATAATTGGAGAGCTCGGATCCTGTGACCAATATCTTTCAGATGGGGGAGGAGGAAAAGCAGTGGTTGTTATTTTGGCTTGTTGTTTAAGTTTGTTTTATTGTGGTTATTTGTTGTGTGGTAGGTAAGGGACCAGAGGGGGTGTGCGAGAGGGCATAGAGTGTGCGAGGGTAGGGTTGTGGACAGGGGTCGACGGGCAGGACGGTACCCTGCACTGATAGTGATAAGCATAACAGCATTGTGTGCAATGCATAATTAAAAGGTTTTTGGGGAAAACATAACTAGTGTCAATATGGGGGTAAGGACTCCTCTGGAGTACATGTATATTAAGTTACTGTTGTACAAGGAGAAGATACAGAATTATCACAAGCAGTGAGTGACAGAGACTCAAGGGGGGATGCCCCCCCCATGGCCAGAACAGGGCACGCACAACAGAGAGATATTAGAGCACTTGAGCACGTTCCTAACAGCTAAATATAAAGATAAACGGCTTCAGAAACTAAATGAGATTTTTGATTTGTGGAAAATTATAGAAGACGCAGAGGATACTGTTGGGTGACCACATAGGCGTGAAAATAGTGACCCCGCTAAAAAATAAAGTTAATTCGACAGCTCCAAACAAAGCACTGCAGTCCGTGCCTAGGGAGCGGCTTTACCCACTCGCTGTCCGGCCGGCCACAGCATACACTAACCTGACCTATGTGCCCACACAGCCACTGCCGCCCCCCCCATATCGACCAACCCCAACCAGCATTATACAGCAGGAGACCAAATCACAGAAAGAGTTGGAGCAGGCATTAGTGGCAACACAAACCTAATTGGCCCATTTGAGGGCAATAAAAAGAGGGGAGGGCAAACCAGGTTGTGATTTCGATGAGTGGAGGGGTGAGAACATTTTGTTTGGATTGGATAGCACGACCATCAGAATGTGCGGGTCAAGAAGCATGGTATGGAGATAGAGTGGCAGAAAGTGCAGGTTATGGGACAGTGATGCTGGACAGGGTGGCACGCCAAGGGGTGCAGGATGCAGCCTGGGATAGTGTGGAATAATTCGAGGACAAAGAAGGTGAGGCATAGGGGGCTCCAGAGATTATGACAAGGATAGAACATTTGTGGGGCGAGCGATTGAGGAGCAAGTTTGGGCAGGTAGCAGTAGCAAGGAAAAAGGGACGTGATGGACGAAAGGCAAGGTGTGGAGTGAGCACACAACTGCAGTTATTGCCCAAGGGACCCCGAAGGTCACATTATATGACATGGGCACAGATAGATAACAATCATTTGATTAAAACACTACCACCTCTTAGTACCAGGGCTGGAAAGTGGATATATGCATTTGAGAAACAGACAGTTGGAATACCTTTGGCAGTGGGAGACATGAAAAGTTTACTTGTCGCAATTGTGGGAGATCAGGGTGGCGTGTCGGTTAAGGCCGGGGGCCCAGGGGTGAAGTTAGATGATGATGCACATGACGGGCCCCTTATTAACAATATTAGGACACCAGCGTGGGCTGCACTTCGACAGGCATACCCCAATACACCGGATTTGCAGTCCATAATGCAGTACACTATGGGGGACGATGAAGATTCTGTGAGATAAATTTTAAAAGTTCAGGAGAAGTGGAGAGCGGAGTTGGTTGACCAGTGGGACTGATCAGTTTCTCTTTTCTATTTTGTTTTGAAAAGGGGATTACCTAAGGAAGTTCAGAAAGCACTCAACCAGATAGTGGGAGTGGAGACGTAGCAGTGGCCGAAATTCAAACCATCATTCTACACCAGTGTAAAAGTTTTAAATAACAAGAAATGGAAACGGCAGAGAGGTTGCAAGCTGAGGAAGTGAAACTGGTGCATAAAAACTTTGCAGAAATAGCACTTGTAGGGGCAGTAACAGCAGCCATAGAGACTGATTCGGCAGAACAGGCAGTCACACTTGCATATGTCAGGATAGAAGGGTTTTTGCCAGGAGGAGGACAGGAGCAGTGGGGCTGCGGACTGTGAAAACAGAATCAAAAGGCTGAGTACCCCAAAAGGAAATACACCGAACACGGGTTACAAAGGAACATACAAATTACTTTATTTTATACTGAATCCAGTTACAAAAACAGAGCAAAATCAGATAGCTATCGGCCCTCAGTACAACACAACGAACTCCAGCGTGGTTTAGTGTGTTCAGTGAGAGACGTTGTACATTAGAATGCATTCGCTTTTTATACATTTGGTGGGCATGATGTCCAGCCCCACTTCGGGTTAATATTCCTTTTAATACATCACCGATCTAGGGTTCGTGCCAAGTCTCAAACAACCGCATATACTTGGTTTGCCTTTAATACATGTATCAACAAGCCTATGCAATAACTGTGTATTCTAAGATTTTCCATGCATGCCTTCTCAAACATTAATACAATGTAGTTAAACAGATGTTCTTCGTTCAGTATTTGAATACATTGTCTCAACATATGCTCGTGGATTAGTTTCATTGCACGAGTAATCCTTCTACACATAGGTCAACGAAAAACAAGGTCTCAGTTCACAACCTCAACAAGTGGTCTGCAGGCAAGTTACACATTAGCTATGTACAGAGGTCAAGACGGCCATGTTGTATTCTGGAATGACATCATCCACCATTTTAACTCACAGGGTGACTTTTACAAAGCGAAGCCTAAAATGGCGGTTTGACCTAAAATGGCGGCTTATATGGATTTAAGGTCAGGACCTTGCAACACAGATTTCTTTCGCAAGCGACTTTCGAGCAACTTGGCGTAGGCCAATATTAATATATTTATTACAATAGGAGGCACGATATACTTTCTCTTTCGACAGGACCTCCCCAACAATACCGTGAATGGCACCAAGAAGGTCGGCAGCAGGGAAGAGGCAGGTTCAGGGACGGGGGATTTGGGGGAATAAGACCCTGTGGTAGTATGGGGCTGTCTCGGTGCTGGAGCTGGGGGAAGTGTGGCCATTTTGCAAGGGATTGTAATAATTAGTAAGACCGAAAGTACCTTCCAACCCCAAGATCGCAAAAGAAGTCCCAGAACCAAGCGTTTAGATCCCAATTTCCCTCTGGAACATGCACTTTGGAACTAAGGGTGTGCAGATTCTGTATTGCCCTGAAGATAGTTGGGGAGGAATCTGGTACAAAAACACAGCAAGCGGACCCCACTAATTTGCACACTCCACCATGCTCAGCTAGAATGACATCTAAGTGCTACTAATCTTATCACCTTTTGTTCTAACGTCATATTATAGAGTATGTCCGTGGTCCGGTTGAAGGTTCTCTCCAGTACTCTCGCTAGTTTTCTGATATCTTCTGAATTCGCTATCTTCCCCCAAAATGGCACAACTGATTTAGCTATATCTCCCAAGATTTGTGCTGGGGTGTCACCATTCTCGTCCCGCCATAGATGAGCCTTCGAAACTTCTTTTGTACTAGCTATAAACACCCTAGCTAACAGGATCCCTAAATAACAGGTTCCCTGCCAATCCCTGGGCAACCATGGGAATGCTACGTTACCGCAGACAAAGTAGACAGGTTCGCCTACATACAAAGGTCTGTTTTTCCAGGTCAAATTTGCAACGTTGGCACAACCTAGAAAATTTCCCATTTGACCGAGTTCCATTTCTCTGTATACAAAAAGAAACTGAATCGGGGCTATGGTTAACAGTGTAAGAAGGAGGCATGGCATCCTTATTGCCTATTGGCGCCATCTTAAAGGAAATCAAAGATTGGAAAGGACAAGACAGTTTATCAGAAGGCCTAATAGAAGCAACATTCGGTTTACTCCTATTTGCAAAAGTGAGCATCCCAGGAGAGTCAAAACACGTTTCTCAAAACTATTCAAATTGGTGCCATCAAAGTTCCCTGAGATGCTATCATTCCATCGGCCAAAGAACAGTGCTCTAAGAGAAGCATAGCAAGCAGTTGTCAACGGTAAAGGATGAATATACCAACCTAGCCCGTTATCCCCGTGTTGCGGTAAATGTGAGCAGACCCAACAGTTAGATTTATTCAAAATGGCATGTGTAGCATTCATGATAAGCAGTAAAGTGTTATTGTGGTACCTTTGTCTGTGCTGAGAATCCCTAGGGCATAGAGTATGCAAATGTACAAAGGGAGTAGGAACAATAGGTGCACTTTCAGTAAGCAACAAAAGTTCTAAAGAGTGAGTTTCCTCGAGGTACCACAATCCTAAGGCAGCGACTATTAAAAACCCAAATATCATTATAAAAATACAGCAGTACATTTTCGGGGCCCAGGCATTTTGTCCATTGTCCTGGTTGGTCACCCCCTTATTTACAAGTCCCATACGAGCAGTAGCGGTGGCGGGCATCGTAGTCTTCAAACGGATAATCCAAAGTTTGTTGCTGGCGACCTCCCGGTCGAGCGACTTCTTAGTCCTTCCACAACCCTAGCCAAGAGAATCCCCTTTCTCAAATTCGGGCAAAAAGCAAGCCCTCGATGGCTCTTTTCCTTCTCTGAATGCACAGCCGAACTGTGCCGTAACTCTATCAATTGCACAGCAAAACCGTGCCGTAAGTCTATCTTCGTGGTCGTAGATTATATCGTACTTTTCCCGGTACTGATTGATCCGGAAACAAGATGTCATCACTTCCTGCTGGAAGCAACGTGTCGGAAGCAAGTGAAGGTACTGAATTCGAAATAGCAGTTTTCCGGATGCAAAATTTGTGGAGAGTGTGGAGACAAAATGGCAGCTTCCCCAAGCCTCGGAGAAATTCTCAGACACACTCTCAGTGACACTTACTGCTTTGGGATCATTGGTTGCAGTGTCAGCAAGGGGTTCTGTTTCTTCTGTAACGTGTGGCACAGGGTGAGGAAGTTTCTTGATGTGGGACGCGTGTATCAGTTCTTTCTCCCAGCGACCCGCACTGCTGTCTGGGTGACCAACAGCACTTGGAATGGCCCACGCCAGCGAGGCGCAAGACAAGAGGAGCGTTCAAAGGATTTGACGAGCACCCAACTTCCAGGCCGTATGCTGTGGCCCGGGCCCTCGTATCGTACAGGTAAAGCTTCTCGTACCTGGTGATAAATCAAATACAGGTTTTTAGTCAATTGGCTACAATAATCTGAAAGTAGTACATTTTCAACATTTCTTAACGAGTTACATTTAGGAAGGTTCCAAATATTGGCAGGTGTCCCCATTACCACCTCAAATGGAGAGAGCCCAGTTTTAGTTTGAGGGGTTGTGCGAATGGATAACAACACGATCGGTAAGGCGTCCGGCCATTTTAGTTTGGTGCCGGCACACGTTTTAGCAAGCTTGTTCTTGATGATACTGGTTGTGTCTTTCTACTAGTCCGGCACTCTGAGCATGTCTGGCCGAATGGAACCGTTTGTCAATTCGTAATGCTGTACATATCTGCAGAATTACAGCGGCGACAAAATGTGGACCATTGTCCGACCAGATAACTCTTGGCAAACCGAACCGCGGGAAGTATTCTTTTAACATGTTTTTTGCAGTAGTCATAGCTGTAGCATCTTTAACGGGGAAAGCCTCAACCCATTTACTAAAAGCACAGATAACCACCAGTACATATTTCTTATTATCGCATCGTTCCATTTCAATGAAATCAAGTGGATCACTTCAAAGTGGACAGAGGGTGGCCCAAAACGACCCCTTGGAGTTACTGTCAGCTTTCCCACGTTGTGTTGCAGGCAAATCATGCACTCCCGGACGTAACGCTGGGCAATTTTTGAAATTTTGTCATTTACCCAAACTTACTCTAACATTTTTGTAATTTTCTGGGCACATACATGCGTAGGACCATGAGCCATGATGACCATCTTCATGACGTATGCATCAGGGAATAGCCATTTCCCTTCTACTATGTCCACCCAACACCCATCATCATCAAGTTTCCCCAAGCCTTCAGCCCACCTTTTGGATTCTTCTAACGTGGCATCAGCTTGGATATCCCGTACAGACCCAACACCCTCATCTATTGCATAAGCATCTACAGATTCCCTTGAAACATACATCTCCGTAAGGAGATCAGCAGCAGTTTGCCTAGCTATCTGATCAGCGAAAGCATTCCCTTTCCCTATATCATCTGTAATCATTCGATGTGCTGCACATTTCATAACTGCTAACTGAGTAGGGAGCGCAAGCGCTGAGAGTAGTTGTACTATTAGGGAGCCATGTTGAATTTTGGTGCCATGCGAAGTTAGGAACCCTCTCTCTGACCAGTCTCCCAAAGTTGTGGACCACCCCAAAGGCATACTGACTATCAGTATATATATCTACTGCAAGCCCTTCGGAAAGTTCATAGCTTGGGTCAATGCTATAATCTCTGCGGTCTGCGCAGAATTATGCGTGATTCTCTTAGTTTCCACAACCATGCTCAATGTAGTGATCGTATAAACAGCTGTGGATGTACCATCCGGAAGTTTGAAGCAGGAGCCGTCACAAAACAGCTCTCCTTGCGGATTATCCAAGGGAGTATCCTTCAAATCAATTCTACCCTTTGTCTCTTGTTTGGTCGTATACAGACAATCATGTGGCACTTCATCGCCGCAAGTAGTATCTTGCGGGAAAGGAAGGAGTTCAGCCGGATTAAGAACACAACACCTCTTAATTTGAATGTGAGGAGCAAACAAGATCAATTCATATCTTGTCAACCGTGCAGATGTGAGGTGTTGCGTTTGAGTTCGGTTCAGTAGAACATCTACAGAGTGAGGCACCATCAGGGTTAGATCATGGCCTAGGACCATTCCCTCACTGTTTTACAGACGCGGCAGCAGCAGCGACAGCTCGCAAATATCTTGGCAAAGCGCATGCTACAGGATCAAGGGCGGAAGAAAAGTAACCGCACAGCTTATTCTTCCCTCCATGTTCCTGCGTTAATACAGCCAAAGCACATCCATCACATTCATGCACAAACAACACAAAGGCCTTTTCATAGTTTGGTGTGCCCAAAACTGGTGCAGAGCATAATGCAGTCTTAAGCAAGTCAAACGACTGCTGGTGTACCGCGTTCCATGGCAATGGCGAAGAAATGCCCTTCTTCGTCAAAGCCAACATCGGTTTGATCACTAGTGAAGAATTCGGGATCCACAACCTACAGTAAGAAGCCATAACTATCAAGGCCCTAACTTCCTTCTGAGTATTTGGGACAGACATGACAGAAATGTGTTTTATTCTTTCAGGTGTCAATCTTCTTCCCTCCTTTGACAGGAGATAGCCTAAATAGGCGACCTCCTGACAACAGTATTGACATTTTTTAAGCAAAGCTTTGTGACCATGCTTAGCTAGATGAATAAGTAATGACACAGTGCCCTCCTTACAGGCACACAGTCAGCAGCTAGAAGCAAATCGTCAACGTACTGAAGCAAAGTACAGGTAGAGGGCAATTCAAGGGTATCAAGCTGTTCTTTCAAAACCCTACTGTAAATGCTAGGACTCTCTGTGTACCCTTGAGGTGCACGAGTAAATGTGAACGAGCGTCCCCCTAAGGTGAACGCAAACAAATATCTACTATCCTTGTGTATAGGAATACTAAAGAAAGCATTCTTCAGGTCCACAACACTAAAGTAAGTAGCTGTAGCTGGAATCATGGTTAGGATTGTCGTTACATCAGGCACAATTGGAAATTGTGGTGCCACAACTTTATTAATGGCACGTAAATCAATTATGAAACGGAATGGAATTGCATTATCGCCTTTCTTGTACACAGGTAAAATCGGACTGTTACACAAACTTCATGAAATTTCTTCAGTCACCCCACGATGCACAAAATCGGAAACAATACATTTCAAAGCTCGCTCGCCCTCAACCGAAATCTTATACTGGGGAATGTGTGGCAGCTCAATTCCATGTTTCAAAACTATCTTGACAGGCTCAATCTGTAAAACACTGACATCATTGTCGTCGACAGCCCACAAGCTCTCTAGTACATTAATTAATTCTGGAGGAAAAGGTCTAGTCAAGTATTGCGAGGCAGAAAATTGCAGTGGTGAAATCGTCAAACGCACTCCATCAGAAGAACAATAAATCACTGCATTTAATTCTTTTAACAGATTCAACCCCAGCAAGTTCTCTCCGCAATCCGAAGTCAACAGAAATGGACAATGGTCCATAAAGGGACCCAAAGAAATAGGTACCGGCATAGAAACCGGACAAACAACTAGTGTACCAGAAAACCCTACAGAAACATTGGAATGTTTGGAACCTGTGAATGATCAATGGAACACTTCTGTGCTCCAGTGTCTATCAAAAACGGATGTTTCCTATTTCCCACCACCATTTCAACGTAGGGACCTTTCTGGTTGACGGGAATAGGTGTAGGTTCCAAACCCTGCTTCAGGCAATCCTAACGAAACCGAATATCATCAAAAGGAAGCTCTTCAGATGAATATGCAGCGGAAGGATGATCAAATATGTCCTGGTGTCCACATTCAGAGCCTGATTGTCCTGCGAGAAAGGTTGCTGAGGGTCCTGTGTAAACTGACCTCTAGCAAGGCCCCTGCACCCGGGTGAACTCTGGATCGCCTACCCATATTACCAAATGTATTATTTGACCTTTGTTGAAGGACGGGGCATTGTGCTTGCCAATGACCCTCTTGACGACAATAAGCGCACTGGTTAATGTTCACAGGACCCAAGGGCACATTCCCCTGCGGGACATGCTGACCTCTAACTTGAGAACTACCCCCTCTGGTGCCCCTAACCATTTGCTGCAATAGCACTTTAGTTTTTAAATCGCCTTTCCGTTTTTCAATTCTATATTTTTCATTATTGACACGGTCCCGTAGTACTGAGCCATGTGCAGTACTTCTGATTGTGATTTTGCCTGCCAAGTGCGCTCAGAAGACATCATTTGTGACTGGATGTCAGGAAGCAATCCACGTGCAAATTTGTCCACAAATAATCGTTTCCCAGTATCCCTGCGTAAGTCTTGTCCACTGAAATCCGAGAATACCTGTTCGAACCGATTAAAGAACTCGGTAGCACCCTCCGACTTTCCTTGGACACAGGCCGTAAGCTTGTCCCAAATAATTCTCTATCCGGGAATTATGGTTTTTAATTTAGCAACGATTCTGTCAGGCAAAGTTAATATCACCTGAGGCGCTCTTTCGCCAGCTGGCCTTTCCCCATCGAGTCTAGTTATATTCACCCATGTATCTCCCAACCTGGGTACGTCGTCAATAGTAACTTGTTTCCATAAATCTACGGGCAGGAGTACAGGAAACAACAAATCAATGTCACCTAGGGTGAACACTGAGGACTGCAAAACGGATTCTATCTCTTTATAGAACCTTTCGAATTTTTCCTAATATCAGGAATAGATTGCCTAATAGTATTCACTTCCTGTCTTGAGAACGGGACGTGAACAAACTGCGAAACATAATGCGCAGGAATGTCCACAGCGACTATATTCCGTGCAACATCGGCCGCAATCTCAACCTTTGGGACAAATGTCGGAGGAACCTCTCTCATAGGCAACTGAGAAGTAGGTGACTCCGAACGCTTACTAAGCAACAGAGCCAAGTCGAGCGCTAAAGCAGTCGAAGAAGTGTCAAGTAAAAAAGCTCTCTTATAAATGCTCAATAACTCTGTGGGACAACTAATCTTCCTTTTTAAACACTCATCCTGCAGGTCCTCTACCATTACCTGTATCACTTTCCTCTGCAGTGCAGTGCTGCTGAGGTGTTACACCTCGTTCAGGGGGCCCCTTATGTCACACCGTCCGATCCGATAGCGTGCATCGACCTTCAACAATCCGGCATCAATCTTGAGGGTCCCTATTCGGGCGCCAACTGTGAAAACATAATCAAAATATCGAGGCTGAGTACCCCAAAAGGAAATACGCCGAACACGGGTTACAAAGGAACATACAAAGTACTTTATTTTATACTGAATCCAGTTACATAAACAGAGCAAAATCAGGTAGCTATCGGCCCTCAGTACAACACAACGAACTCCAGCGTGGTTCAGTGTGTTCAGTGAGAAACGTTGTACATTAGAATGCATTTGCTTTTTATACATTTGGTGGGCACGATGTCCAGCCCCACTCCGGGTTAATATTTCTTTTAATACATCACCGACCTAGGGCCGTGCCAAGTCTCAAACAACCGCATATAACTGGTTTGCCTTTAATACATGTATCAACAAGCCTATGCAATAACTGTGTATTCTTAGATTTTCCATGCAGGCCTTCTCAAACTTTAATACAATGTAGTTAAACAGATGTTCTTCGTTCAGTATTTGAATACATTGTCTAAACATGTGCTCGTGGATTAGTTTCATTGCACAAGTAATCCTTCTACACATGGGTCAACGAAAAACAAGGTCTCACTTCACGACATCAACAAGTGGCCTGCAGGCAAGTTACACATTAGCTATGTACAGAGGTCAAGACGGCCGTGTTGTATTCTGGAATGACATCCTCCACCATTTTAACTCACAGGGTGACTTTTACAAGGCGAAGCCTAAAATGGCGGTTTCACCTAAAATGGCGGCTTACATGGATTTAAGTTCAGGACCTTGCAACACGGATTTCTTTCGCAAGCGACTTTCGAGCAGCTTGGCGTAGGCCAATATTAATATATTTATTACAATAGGAGTCACGATATACTTTCTCTTTCGACAGGACCTCCCCAACAATACAGTGAATGGCACCAAGGAGGTCGGCAGCAGGGAAGAGGTGGGTTCAGGGACGGGGGGTTTGGGGGAATAAGACCCTGTGGTAGTATGGGGCTGTCCCAGTGCTGGAGCTGGGGGAAGTGTGGCCATTTTGCAAGGGATTGTAGAAGTAGGCAGGGGACGGGCCATAACCCGTAAAGCCAACATCCTCCTGCCCCACCACAGCCAGGTACCTTCCCAACCCTGAAATACATCAGCCCGACACCCAATTGTCACCAGGACCGCATCACATGCAGACACAAGCACCACCTAACACACAGCCACAAGCTGCCCAGCAGAATACTTTGTGAAGAGGAGCAATGCCTGCATCCAATGCAATACCAAATGGGATGGTAGCTCATTATCGATTGGTCAGTGTTATGGGAGGAAACCCTTTCATGTTCTGTAGTATCTGAAGTTCACACATATAAGCAGGAAAGACTCTGGAAGCCGGTAAGTACAAATATGAATGGTCTTTATTAAGTTACAGGGCTTTAGTAAGAAGGGAGGTAAGAGCTATGGTAAATACATTCTTCTATGTTCATCTCCCATCCTGTGTGTCCCAACCATCACTCCTGGAACCTTGAGTTGACAGTGTTCCAGGCCAGCTAGCATTCTATGGCTTGCATTCTGTACACCAATGCAAGCCCAATGCTACACGTTCCCATGCATCAATACCTACCCTGATTAGGACAACCCACAGAAAGCTCTTGCATGCCCAGCTCCATCTATGACTACCCACCCTGACGAGGAACCCTTGGTGAGGGCTGAGATGGGTAATAAGCAGTTCATCTTTATCGTCGACACAGGTGCCACTAAATCATGCATTAGTGAGGGAGACGTTCCAGAATCGGGTGATCTTGACACGCAGGGATTGTCTTGGGCTGTCACAATGGTTCCCTACACGAAAGAGTTATCTATTAAAATAGGAGGAAGAGTGGTGTGTGCACCCCTACTGTATTCTGAGTCCTCCCTGGTAAATTTGTTGGGACGTGACTTGTTGAGCAAACCGAACATGACCATTTCTTTCACGGACAGTGGGCTAGTAAGCGTCACCCCCGCCATGTGTGACTTCAGGGCAATTGTGATCATACAGGCCTGAGGAAGGGAGGTGGTGGTTTGTGCCATCCCCATGGACCTTGTCATGTTCCCGTTTGGGATTACAATATTGCTTGACGCTGTGCCCCAAATTGATAAGGCATGTAAGTATCATCTGATTTTATCTTTTGGTGATTGGTGACCCCAGAACTTGTGGCAGGCACGATATTCTCACTAGAGTTACAGGGCCTGGTTGTGTCAGATAAAAGGATCGTTCTAGTGGGCACAGCATCTGATGGATTTGAGTGGCATACTGTACTGTGCATTGAACTAACAGTGCCCCTTAAAGAGGTCTCAGATGCAGACTTGTTTGAAGATCGGGTTGACGATGGGGAGGTTGTGTTAGCCATTTGTATCCCCAGTGAGATTATGGTACAATACCGCAAAGTGCAATGTTCTTTGATGGCCCTTGTGGCCTGCCCCCTTTCACTGAAACAGATTTAGAGCAGGTCCCAGAGAGATCATGGATAACTAATGCTCATGATGTAGGACTCTTACAGGGAACACTCCAACCATGCACAGTGTTACTGTGAGCTAAACCGTACCCATTGTCCAAAGAGGCAGAGGAGGGCACAGGGGACACCATTGTGGCCATCCTGAATCGGGGAGTAATAGTTCCCCCCCCCCCCACATCCCTATGCAACACAGTGATTCATATGATAAAAAAGGCAAAAGAGGGGAGTTGGAGGAAGATCCAGGACCTTGATCCTCTAAATGACATTGTCCAGGCAGAATTTCCTGTTGTACCAAATCCTGCAATGATACTATGTAGCATACCCAAGTAGGCGACCCACTTCACTGTGGTAGACCTTAAACATGCCTTCTTCTCTATACCCCTTGTTATTTTATTAGACCTTGTATCATTCAGATCGTGCAAGTGTGGGTAAGAGGGAAGGGGAAAAGCGCCAGTGGGGAGGGGAAGGGGGAAGTGCAGTTAACTCACAAGTGCAGCCAGCGAGTGTCTCACAAGTGCAGAGAGTAGGGACTGTAGGGTTGCCGATTCAGACCCTTAACTGTTGGGGAGCCCGGAGGCAGTGCAAGGGCAACTGGACATGCAGGAGCCTGGGCCCGTGTTCAGAGGGTGAGCAGGTGACCGGCGCGCGTAGAGTCCGGTGCATCAGCAGGGGAGAGGAAGAGAGAAAGCAGAAGCGAAAAGGAAGGTCTTGAGTTGGTTCCAGAACCAGAGGTGGTTCTGCTCAAGTTTGAGAGAGGCAGGGAGACATTTCCAGAGGGAGGCCCCAGCCGAGGAGATAGATCTGTCCCCAACTCTCTGCTTGGAGAAGCGTCTGACCCTCAGAGAGTTGGAGGTGGATGGGCGGAGAGCTCGAGAAGGAAGATGTTTTGGAAGAGAAAGTTGGAGGTAGAGCGGTCTCAGGCCCCAAAAATCTTGAGGACAATGCAGATGGTCTTGAAATTGATCCTTGTAGCCACGGGGAGCCAGTGAAGATATTTCAGAGCTGGAGAGATACGACCCTTAGGCTTTAGGCCAAGGACAAGTCTCACAGTCCTGTTCTGGATTAGTTGTAAAGGTCAAAGAGTAGAGGCAGGAATATTTAGAAAGAGGCTATTGCAATAGTCCAGCCTAGAGAGGCAGTGAGCATCTGGGGTAAAGCGAGAAAAGGAATAATATCTCTGAAGAGATGCAGCTGATAGTTTGACTTGTCAGAGATGTGAGGAGAGGGTGGAGTCGAAGATGACACCAAGGTTTTTAGCATATTGCCAATTCCTTACAACTAATTACAGAAAGAGTGTGGGATAGGGTTTTCAATAAAGAAAGAATTGTCCACAAATAATAAGTCAGGATGTGATTGCCACTGGTCTCCCTTCCCCACGTTTTGAGCACAGGACAAGGTGGATCTCCTGGGCACAGCGCACTCTCGATCTTTCCCAGCACGAGGAAACAGTTCTAGTGTAGTTGTCAGGTTATTCGATGGTTGCCTCTTTTCAAGAAAAGTCTTTCCTTCGAGGGCCTGATACATTCAACAAACACAAAGTTTGGTTCCACATGTACTTTGGGTGACAGCCTCTCCCCTGGGCCCCCCTCTTCTGAGTGCAGACCCTTTACCAGTCGTATTCAACAAATCAATTGATCAGTACCTTTCTCAATGAACTTTGGGTGATGACTTTCCACCCCTAGATCTCCCTCTTTTTTTTGGATTTGGATTCGGACCCCATTTCAAATGTTAGCCTCCTGCCTTCGGGTTCACAAATGGCTTCTCTTGCATTATTAATGTCTTTTTAAACAGTTCATCAATATTTGTCCCTGGTTGTCGGCTTCTCTCTTCTCTGTTCAATCTCGCCAACATTTACAGACAGTTCACTGTGCAAACCCCGTGGTCAGGTTCACTTCCTTCAACCACTATTCTGGTTGTCGGCTTCACTCTGCCGGGTTCACTCTTGCCAGCCTTTACCAACAGTTCTTTATGGGACTTTAGACTTCGCCCCTTCTTGTTAGCATCCATCTGCCGGGTTCACTCTTGCCAAAATTTACGGAGCGGAGTTCATATACAGATTTCACCATGCAGGATTCTTTCAGACGTTAGCCTCCCTCCTTTGGGTTCACTATGTCTTTTCTTACTTTCTTAATATCTTAGAGCCGCATCATGAGTTGGGCAGTAGCCCTTAAAACCGGGCGTAATGGTATTAGTGCCGACAATACTGGTCCACCGGATCACGACTGTAATCCAGCCGCGCTATTACAGTCGAGCGCTATTAAAGCCAGCTGTAATGGCACCGGCTGTAATAGCGCTGACAAACAAATGCGATATTGTAGACCTATCACAAGTACAGGGTTGGCGCTATTAGCGCCGGATAACCAGCGCTAATACCGCTGCAACTAACCCCGGCCAAATGCTGGAGGTAAAAGACCACATGTGACATTAACAATGCCCCAGGTGGAAATAACGCACACACGAGGCCTACAAAAGACCCACCCATGCCCCAAACACCCTTCCCAACACCAGGTTGCCATTTGGAGCCAGGAGCCTTGATGTGGACGACTACACGCTGCGCCAGGAGCCCCGATTGATTGATGGTCAGTTGATATCTGAGTACAGGCTGGACAGGGCAACCATCACCCAGTTGCTGGACTCAATCCAAGGTGACAAAGCTAGCGGGATTGCCATCAGCACCGCTGTGCCCACACTCGTGAAGCTTGTGTCAGTCCTACAATACCTCGGAACTGGCAGCTTCCAACACACAGTTGCCTTGATGCATGGTATGGCCCAGTCCACATTCAGTGCCATGCTGGGACATATGCTGGATGCACTGCTGCGCCATGTGAATGAACACATAGCACTGCCCGCCACCCAGGCACAGGTGAACGACTTGAAATCAAAGTTTTATGCCATTGCTCAAGTCCCGAATGTGATTGCAGCCCTAGACTGCACACAAGTTGCACTGGTAGCACACCGGGACCATGAGGCAGCCTAGAGGAATCGGAAGCATTTCCATTCTCTCAATGTGCAGATGACCTGACTATCACCCACTGCTGTGCCCGCTAACCTGGATCCACCTATGACTCTATGGTACTGAGCACCGAGGCCCCGCACATGGCTAGTGGGTGAGTACAAATCCTGCCAGAAATGCATGCCAAAGCACACCAAATGTAGAGGGGGGGCAGACACACAGGAATCCTTGCATGCCACATAGGAGACACAGTCAGCACCATCACAGCACAAGTCCCTTGCATGTGTGGCACACATGGGCACCTGAAAGGGAAGGGGTAGAGATGCACTCCTGTTATATAATTCCAGTGTGTTCGATTAGCAATCAATAGAAAGATAAATGATTATTAAATAACTCCTTGAGGTGCTCCCAGAAAGTAAAGTGCTACCTTTACTGAAAAATATGTGTGCTGGAAAGATTCACTGTAAAATCACGGTGAATAAACTGGGGCACAGCACCAGGCAATATATATTGCAATCACTTCTCTCAATTTACAGAATATTCCAATTCAATTAAATAACTCAAAAAGATGCAGTCTTTCTATTTTTCAATACATCAAATTTGTGTATTATTGAACACCATACACAAGTTGAATTAATTATGTACATTAAATAAATTCTTTTGAACAAAGTAGTTTATTTCAAGCATAATCTGGGGTAAATATGCTCATTTGTGTATACAACATTTCCAATAACCATATGGGATTGTCAATATTCCTAAATAAGTCCCAATATTTGACACAAGTTGTAGGATGTTAATGTTATTGTAGTGCCCTCTTCTTAACTACGCGTTCGGGCGTTTAACGCCCTTCTTCAGGTTTTGAATATTGGGTGACTGTCCTTTCTAATTCACCTGCAATTTAATTATAAAGAAAAACTTAGATAAGTATTTAGGAGTTTATGTCATCGAATTCAATTACGAAACAACATTCAGGTACTATATAGCACTAACCTTTATGTCGGACTTGGAGTGTAGTCCGGATCTGAGTTTTCAGATTGATAAGGTAATCCCTAAAAAATATATGTATAGGCATCAAATGTCAATCAAACGAAATAGAAAGTGTGGCTCAGGGGGAGCAAGCGCCAGATCATAGTGCTGGGTCCTCCTGCAGCCACACAAGTTTCATTGGGTCTTATTCCTAGCCACCGAAAAACATCTATGCTTGCCTAAAAAATACGTGATGGTTGTAACACTATACGAGTCAATGACAAGTAACCAGTCAGTTCACGTCTTCTGGACAAGTTATGGCGGTGCTGTCCTGCAAACAATATGTTGAGCGTATAATTAGGTCAAAACTAAAGCTAAATAATATCCACTATATTCCTTGTTCATAATGCGGCTGCCTACCTGTGGTGACCGGTTAACTTCTGCATATGTTGTATCCGAAGCCTTTTCAATTGACAGTCGATAACCCGCTAACAAGCGTGTTGACAGTCAGATTTCTGTTAAATAATCAAAATGATTCAGATGTGTGTCTATCCTATAGATAATAACTCTAATGCTGTAATGTCCCTACGGCGGATTTACCTGAAATCCTGTCTACAATCTCCACACTGCTCGAAAAAGCCCTTACTCCGTCAAACTTTCTCCACTATCACAGGTGATTTAACGCGAGATCACTAGCTCCTATTAGTCCTTCTATTGTGTTCGTGCTGCCTCCACCGTGGGCGCCATCTTAGATTGGCCTAAGTCGCTATTGTAGATGGTAAATAAATCTCGTTCTGTATTAGAGCTCAATGACTAACGCTCGAATATCTTGTATTCAATATGTTCTTTTTGTCGTAATCACAAAGTCAATCGTGCGACTGATGATCTCTATTTGGTACAGTATACAGCAAGAAAATTGTTTTAATTGCTCCTTTGTTTTTGTACTGATATCTCTGACATTGATACGATGTCTGAATACTAATGCATGTTACTGTTCATTAAAAACTTTGTCCTATATCACAACAATACACGTGTCCTGCTGTGCAATGCATTAAGTTATACTCGCAAGGATACTGATTGTGGGTAACTCGGTGTTGATTACATGACATAAAAAGTCACTCCTTCATTTGATGTATACTCAGAAATTAAACATAAATAGACCTTGTATAGATAAGTGAACAATACCATCATAGTTGTTTCAAAATTAGAATCACATTTCATATAAACAAGTTTCTAACCAACTCACATTGACTGTCACATTTTAAACAATACATTTCATAAAAAACAATTCAAATCCCACTCAAGATTCATTCCCCGAGGATACATAGTGTCCAATTTTTCGATCCAATAGATCTCTCTCTGCTGTAACAGTTTTATAAGATTACCACCCCTTCTGGGAAGTTTGACAGATTCAAGAATGACAAATTTCATTTGTGCAATAGTGTGTCTTTCTGCAATAAAATTTTGCGCAACAGGTGATTTTATGGGGAGATTCCTGATATTTGACTTATGTTCCCCCCATCTAACTTTGGCTTTACCGCTGGTAAATCCTACATAATATATGCCACAAGGGCATTTTATGCCATATATCACATTTTTTGTGTCACAAGTTGAAGTATGCAATAACGGGATTTTTTTGCCATTGTGTGGATGGTATATAAAGTCTCCTTTCAATACATTATTGCAACAATTGCAATTGTTACATGTAAGTGTACCTTTTTCATCTGTGTTTTTTTGTAAAATCAGATTTGATTAGGAAATCTTTCAACAACCTGCTTTTGCTGTAAGCAAACAGTGGAGGGTTTGGAAATAGTTTCTCTAATGTCGGGTCCAATGCTAATACTTCCCAATTTTTCTTAATTATATTTTTGATTTTGCTACTCTGTTGGGAATACGTGGTAACATATACCATCTCTTCTTCTTTAGATTTGACTTTTGGTTTCAATGCCTCTGATCTGGGAATATCTCTCACTGTCAAGTAATATTCAGACAAAACTTGTTCACTGTATCCTCTCTTAATGAATTTACCTTTCAATTCACTTGATTTAGTGACAATTTCCTCTTCTTCAGATATAATCCTCTTATATCGTAAGAATTGACTCAGAGGTATGCTCGTAATAGTTTTCCTTGGATGAAAGCTTGTGGCTAAAAATAAACTATTTCTGTCTGTCTCCTTCGTATACACTGTCGTTGCCAATCATTCAGTCTTCCAATATACTTTGACATCCAAGAAGTCAATGTCTGTCTTGCTGATCTTGTGAGTAAACTTTATCCTTGGTGCTAATGTGTTCATATATTCAAAGAACTCTAAGATTTCCTCTTTGGTCTCTTGCCAAACTCCGAATAGATCATCAATGAACCTCATAAGGCATTTCAACTTGTCCCTCCATCTTGGGTTTTTTATGACTCTTGTTTCCTCAAGGTATGCCATATATATATTGGCACAACCTGGGGCCATCGCTGCACCCATTTAGGTGCCAGAGATTTGAATAAAGTATCTGTCTTCAAAGGAAAAGAAATTATTCTCTAATACAATACTCAGTAACGTGAGAATAAACAAAGGATCACTCTTCACCAATTCTCCACTTTTCAATAACATCCATTCCATGGCCTCCAGTCCTGCATGATGTACGATGTTGGTGTATAAGCTAGTTACATCCATGGTAAATAGTAAGTCTGTTTCAGGATTGAAAGTGATGGTATTCAATCTTCTTAAGAAGTCATAGGTATCTTGAATGTACGTGCTACAGTTCCGTGCCAATGGCTGGATAATCTTGTCTACGTACTGTGCTATGGGTTCCAGCAGGCTGTTGTTTGCTGCTATAATGGGCCGGCCAGGCGGATTCATCAGATTCTTGCGAATCTTGGGTAATATATAAATTACCGGCATGACTGGATATAAATTGTTCAAAAATCTTTTCATTTTTTCTGAAATAATATCAGAGTCTAATGCTTCGTCCAAAGTTTTGTTGATTATTGTTCTGACAATTTCTGTTGGATCCCCAAATACTTCAAGGTAAGTGTCATGATCTTCCAATTGTCTTAGTACTTCGATCTTGTATTTCACGGTGTCCATAATAACAAGGGCACCCCCTTTATCTGCTGGGTTAAGAATGATATCAGGATTTTGCCACAGTTGTTCCAATATTTGTTTCTTTCTGTGAGTTAAATTGCCTTTCCGTCTGTTCTGAAATTTAAGTTTCTTTAAGACTTTAAGCACCAATTTTTGGAAAGCTTCTAAAGTGGAATTCTGTACAGGTGGTATGAATGTACTTTTTGGTTTAATTTCCAAGTATGTCGAGCTTTGGGTGTTCTCTGGAATCTCAATAACATCAAAGAACAGTTTCAATTTCATTTTCTCATCAATTTGAAAAACGCTATTTTTTCTTTCAACAGAGTAGAATTGTATTGAGGTACAAATGAGATACCTTTCTGCAATGTTTCACACTCAAATGCTGATAATCTGTATGCTGAGATGTTAACTACTAAGTTTTCTTGGCTGGATGATTTACTTTTCTCGCTGGATTTTTTTTCTTTTTCCCTCTTGGTGTCTTATTCTGTCTAAAAAAGAGTATGTAATAGGGGTTGGTTCAATTGGAGTTTTTGAGCCACTTGGAATCTGGCTTGTTCCTCTCATATCTCTTCTTTCTTCTCTTCTCTTTTCTGGCTCAACTTCTGTTGGCACTTCAGGGGTATCCGTTTCGCCACTCGAGGCGTCTGATGATGTCGGTGCTGACCCTGCGTTTGGTGGTTTCTTATTCTTGTGCCAGGCTGGTCTAGATCCTCTTTGATTATCTTTTTCTTGATAATAAGCTTTCCACGTATAGATTATATCTAATTTATAATCTAACGTGTCCCTTCTGAATTTTCTAATCTTTTTTGATTCAATTTCCCTTTTATATGTATCAAGTTTATTATCCACTTCTGCCAGTAATGATGTGAGTTTGTCTTTAGTCATCAACGTTGCCAAGGATTTTTTGGTGTTTTCTAGGTCGCCCTCAATAGTTGTGAGGGATTTGGATAATTCCTCTATAGTCAAAATGATGAGATCTAATGAACACTTATTTAAAATAAGTCTCCACCTTTTCACAAATTCGGGGTTCTCTTTGCAGAGAGTTGGTTCCAAGTCTATTCTGAGTCCTCGAGGTATACGTTGGGATTTGTAATATTGTGATAATGTGGTAGCATGAAGTCTTTGACTAATTTCTCACCTGAGTAATCGCTCCAGTTGGTATATTAGTTCCTCAGGTTTGGCTGTAGCACCCAAATCATGTTCAGTGTCTTTGATTAATTTTAGAATCTTTGAAGCTTCTTCCTCAGAAAAAGCTAGTGTTTCAGCTCTATTTGTGGTTGTCGAACCAATTTTTGAGAATGACATACCTTGTGTTCGTTCGGGTGCAATCTCTAGAGTAGATATAGCAACAAGAGATATAACCGAAAGGGAAGGGGTAGAGATAGGTTTATAGTCAAAAAGTCGAAAACATAATGTCGAATAGCAAAAATGTCGAAAAAAAATGTCGAATGTAAAAAAGTCGAAAAAACATACATATAATAGGAAAAGTCATAATTTCGAAAAAAAAAATGTCAAAAAAAATCGAAAACCCAAAACACTTTTTTTTTTTTACCCAGATAGTAACATTTATTATGGGGGGGGTCCCCCCATCCCAAACCCCTACCCCAACCCCCCCTCCTCTCCACCCCCCCACCCCCCATAGATATACCTTTAATTATTTAAAAAAAATCTTTAATATAATATTAAATAATTAATTATTTAAAAAACCATCCCAAACCCCTATCCCCAACCCCCCCCCCCATCCTCCCCATCACCCCCACCCCCCATGGAAATACCTTTAATTATTTCTAAAAAAAAGTTTAATAAAATATTTATTATTAACACATAAAATCGAAAAAAGTCGACATTTTCCTTTTTCGACATTTTTGTTTTTCCACTAAATATTTTCGACATTTTTACTTTCGAATATATTGTATTCGAAATTATGACTGGATACCGTAGAGATGCACTCCTGTTATATAATTCCAGTGTGTTCGATTAGCAATCAATAGAAAGATAAATGATTATTAAATAACTACTTAAGGTGCTCCCAGAAAGTAAAGTGCTATCTTTACTGAAAAATATGTGAGCTGGAAAGATTCACTGTAAAATCACAGTGAATAAACTGGGGCACAGCAACAGACAATATATATTGCAATCACTTCTCTCAATTTACAGAATATTCCAATTCAATTAAATAACTCAAAAAGATGCAGTCTTTCAATTTTTCAATAAATCAAATTTGTGTATTATTGGACACCATACACAAGTTGAATTAAATATGTACATTAAATAAATTCTTTTGAACAAAGTAGTTTCTTTCAAGCATAATCTGGGGTAAATATGCTCCTTTGTGGACACCTGCATACGTCCCACATACCAGAACCCACAGAAGGTGATGGGCACAGACTTGTGGATTCACCATTACATATGGAAACACAACAACCACAATGCAACTTGTCTGTGTTGCAGTGCTGCTTCTCACCTGGACATCCAAGAGCAACCGCACCCAGTGCACCACACAGGAATGCTAAGTAAGATCAATGCAAAATCCATCCGAAAAACCACTGTAGATGTGCTGGAAAGTACACGTCCATGAACATCCAAGTTAGAATGATCTCTGAATGTCCATTTTCATGCATGCTACATCCAATATAATGTGCCCTGTTGCAAACGCCACACCAGCCACAGAGACAGCCACAACCCATTAGCAATAAACATTGTCTGTGAACAGGCAGACATGACGAGAGCCTGATCCTGAAGCCATGGATGCAGCACTGTGCCAATCAAACAAGCATGTTGATAGATGTCCACAAAGGGCATGATGCACATTACAAAGTAAACATGGGGCACATGAAGACACCACAATCCAAGTCCAAGTGGAAACATGATGTTACGTGTTCAGCATTAATGTTACACACATCTCCATACACATATTCCATCATACACTGCTGCAAGTCCGTTCAGGCCAAGTGCATGCAAATGTAACCGGCCACAGAACACCTTACTCATGGACTCAGACTGCATGTCGGGTTCTGATCATTCATGTGCATAAAGATGATGGATGTATACCAATATACGAATGACGTAGCATGTACCCAATGCACACATAGATAACCATAGTGCATAGTGAATTGTTGCGTATCCTTTGCACACCCACTGAATCAACCTTGGCCTAATGGACACATATCATCCCTTGCAGGTGATTCTGGATACCCGCATTTCACATGGCTGATGATCCCTGTTTGGAATCCACAAAGTCCTGTAGAGCTGTTATATAACAATGCCTACAGTCGTACCCACATATGTGTTGAAAGCACGTTTTCGGTGCCTACACTGTACCAGAGGGGCACTGATGTAAGCTCCAGATAAAGTTGGGAAAATTGTACTGCCCCCTGATGCTGAAGCCTAACAGGCAGGGGATGGGAGTGACGATGGCCATGTGCACTCTGCCATGGCCAGTGGACACAGAGATGGGGTGAGGGAGGGGAGGCTGGCCAGACAGGCGTTGATCGACAATTTCTTTTGATCTGGTGGATGGTTACGTGTCACGAAGATCACTTGTCAAATAAACTGCACTTGAACACAATCATGAATGTCCAAGCTTTCTGTCTATCTCAACGGGCTTTAATTAATGTGGAATGAACCCCCCAACAACTCCCCCGCACACCCCTCCTCACCCCACCAACTCCCCAGCACACATTTCCCCTGCCCAACACAGTGCATATGGGTCCATGTGCCCGGCACTCAGGCCAGCAGTGCAAAGTCGATCTAGGAAGGACGTTGTTGCTTTCCACGTTCTCCGCCCTCACGTGAGCGCCATTGGAAAAGGTGCAGGGAACAACGCCTGGGTGAACCCTGTAGGGATCCCTCGGTGGGGGATGTAGAGGTTGATGGCAGCAATGCAGCCAACTGCAGCTGCTTGTGGAGGAGGTTTTCTCATGCATTTGCTCTGCATGCACATATTGCACCTTGCATAGTTCACAGACTCTCTGCCCAAACCCTGTGAGAGCTGCAGTACATGCCTCCACCACTTTGCGGGTGCAGGCTTTGTCTCGTTGCATGGTTTTTGCTGCCCCCCCCAAATTACAGCACTGATTGCCTTGATGTGGCCGTTGTGTTCTACCGCCATGCCCTTAATACGCATCTGACGTGCATCAATCACGTCCAGACATGCCATGACTGCTGTGTCCAGAACTGTGGCTCTGTTACGTGTCGGGCTGATCTGCCTGGCAGGTGTACGCAGGTTGGTGGGGGTGCTGTTGCTTGTCATGGTGGCCTGTCTGGTAGGGCTGCCATGGATGCAGGGCTGCCAGCAGCTGACCCATACGATGGTGTGTCCTCATCCGCCACTGGTGTGTGGACGTGACAGCGCCATGTAGAAACATACGAAACCTACGGATTGTGGCTTGGACTAAGCACGTGCTCCGGGGTCCCTTAGGGTATGGCCATTTGGTGCCCAGACTGTAAATTGGTGACAACACAGGTACACCATGCTGTTCCTCACAGGATGAGTTGCTGTCCTCTGGAGTGGTTGCACTGGTGGCAACCTGTGACCCTGTGGTGGCTTGGGGCCATTGCGGTGGGGAACCTGTGGTGGCTTGGGGCCATTGCAATGGTGACCTTCTGGTGGCTTGGGGCCGTTGAGGTAGTGAGACAGTGCTTCGGTGGGGTGTGTCCTCCGCCTTGGCGTATCGTGCCCGGCCCATCGCGGGTTGGTGGTGCTGGTGGAGGCGCATCTGGGTGGATTTCATGATGGTCTGCCATCATCCACATTGCCTTCCGATGATGCCTGCGTGCCTGTGGGGTACATAAGGTATGGTATGAGGCCATGGCAACTAAAATTAGTTTCATGCATTTCATGGTTTACTGGGAGTGATTGGACAGTTTCTATCATGCTTCAACATAACCTGTTTGGTATTCACAATGTTGGGATTTCCGGAGCATACTACGTGGGGGGGAACACAGTTCTGACTTTTTGGGATGAAATTTTTGTCTGATGTGAATGCACATCTGGCATGATGCTGTCAGTGAGGGGTGGTTGGTAATACATATGCACACCTGAGGTTGCTGTGCCCAGGCCATGGATGTGTGTGCCATGGTGCTTACATTTGTAAATTGGACGCGCTACTGATTAGTCTGGATACCTGGGGTTGCTTGGGTGCACTGGTACAAGGGTCCAGTCGTGGGTGGCTGTGGTATGCCACACGCACTGCTCCCAATCAGTGTCCGGATGTCAGACATTCACACCGGGAATGGACGGGTGGACCAGTCACAGTGCAATTTGGAAGATGGGGAGACTCACGTGCAGGGGGACTCATGCGCAACCTCCTGGGTGTCAGTACCTGCCTCCGCTCCTCCCACTCACTCAATCGAAGCCATGTCGATGAGGGTAGTGCTTTGCTCCTCCCATGGTGTCAACTCCCGTGGTGGTGGCCCTCGGCCAGTTGCCATGGACTCACTCCTGTGCTGGGCCAGGAGTCCCTGGACACGGACCCGCAGGTCCTTGAAGCGCTTGCAGATGTCCTCCCCATCCATGGGGACATGGACCGCCGCTGTCACCTTCTGCCTGATGGATGTCCAGATCTGGGTGCACCACTGTGAGCCCGTCTCTTTCTGCTATGGGCATAGAGCTCATCCTGGTGGGCAATTACCTCCTCCACCAGTATTCCCAGTTCAGAGTCTGAAAACCTGAGTTTACGCACCCTGTCCAGGGCAGGCTTGCCCCTGACATGCTCCTGAGGCATTTTCGGGTGCAGGTGGCTTCCAGGGGCTGTGATTTGTGGTGGATCGTGATTTCCAAAATGGCTGCCGCTTTCTTTTCCGTTCCTTTCTTTAGCGCGCCCTCAGGTTTCCCACAGTGACTAGAACCATAAAACAAAAAGGACCCCTATGCACGGTACTGTAAGGTACTTGGCACTGGTGTAACAGGGGCCCCCGCAGCCCCTGCGGTGTGGGGGGCCCCACAAACACATGTTCTGGGAGGTGGTCCCACTAAGAGTAAAAAAAAAAAGATTTTATTTTTTTCAACTTTTTATTTTTTTACATTTTCTTTTTGAATTCACTCTGCATTTATAAGAAATTATTTCTGTAACAGAAATAATTTCTTTATGAAGGAAGAGTAAATACAAAAAGAAAATGTCTTTTTGAAGTCCGGGGGCTACCCCCAACCCATGACATGAAGACCCTAGGCTGGAGGCCTCCATGTCATGGGGTGGGGGAAGCCCTATGGCTTCAAAAATAAATAGCTTATTTTTAAGGTCACTCTGCCTTCATAAAGAAATTATTTCCGCTATGGTTCAGTCCTTAACGGAAAGAATTTATTTATGTAGTCAGAGTGACTACAAAAAGAAACAATTTATTTTTGGAATATTATGGCTCCCCTCAACCCCATGACGTGTGCGTGTGTGAGTGTATGGTGAAAGAGTGCACACAAATGTATGGGTGGCTGGGTATGCGTTTGTGCGTGTACGGTGAAAGGATGCACACCTAAATGTATGGGTGGCTGCCTGGGTGTGCCTGTATGGTGAAAGTGTCCACGCTTAAATGTGTAGGTGACTGTGTGAGGGTATGGTGAAAGGGTGCACACTTAAATGTATAGGTGGCTGCCTGCGTGAGTGTATGGTGATAGGGTACACACAAATGTATAGGTGGCTGGGTGTGCCTGTATGGTGAAAGGGTGCACTATTAAATATATGGATGGCTGGGTGTGCGTGTGTATATATGGTGAATGGTGTGTGTGTGTGCTTGTGTTCAGGGGCGCAACAAAACCTACTTTTCAGGGGGCTAACCCTTCAAAGGTTGGGAGAGGCGCTAACTTCACCTGTGGTGGGGAGGAGCGAACTTATTTGTCTGGGGGCATCTAACTTCTTTAGGTATTTTAATGAGACTATGCTAGTGCTGCTTCAATGTTACAAGCAACTCTCTCCTTTAAGTCTGAAAGCACCCACTTATGGACTGCTGTGAGAATGATTGGACGCCTGTTCCCTCTCTACCCTTCCAATTACTCCCCTGGCATGCAAGTACTAAACCCACATCACAATTCCAATTGCTTAAAAAATTGGGCATTTGAATGTAGGTACTAACAGTGAAATGCTGTAAATTAGTAATTGCTGGGCCTGACCCTTGTTAACAACGAAACCCAGGTGCTGTTTAACATCTGTGTCCTTTTCTGTGGGCAACTGCTCTGTAGGTCAGCCAGGCCAAGTCAACATAGCCCACAATTTCAGTGGGGGTGAGGAAGGAGTGCTGAAGCCCAGTCAGCTCAATGGTGTTGCACCACTACTTGTGTTTAATGCTTGATTGCTTATTGGTAATCCTCATTACACCTAGCCCTATTCTTTCTCATTCCAGTACTTGTGTATGAGGCAGTACTTGTGTATGAGGCACTTTGCCTCATACACAAGTACTGGGATAAGGTAGAGGTACATGAAGGTAATGCCTGAGTTAACTACATGCAAACATCATTACTCCTAGTCCCACTCTTCCTCATCCCAGTACTTACCAGTGAGCCAAGGAACCTCATACGGAAGCACTAGGAAAAGGAAGAGGGACGTGGAGGTAATTCTGGGCCAATTAGCTGATTTTGGAGGTTGGGGTATGGAATGGGAGGGGGAAGGGATGTAGGGATGTGCAATAAATCATAATGGTCGTCCATGTCCATGCTAAGCAGGCATGATATGTGGTATTAGTGGCTAGAGAGGCATTTTGGTGCAGACATTCCTCAGTTTGGAATGACTTTTTTTTAATTGGGCATTTCTGATAAAGCAGTCCTGCTAAGTGTAATTACCTGGCTAGACTGCCAGTTGGGTTCTGCCAGTCTAGCAATTTCTTACTGCGGCAATGTATATTTTTCTGGGCATCTGTGATGAAATATTATGATATGATATATGATATGATAAGTCATATATAACGCACCTGTACACAAGTGTTTTTAGGCACGACAAGACAATGGAAGGAAAACAGAGGGAGGACAAGACGCATGATCTTACTAAGCCTTGTGTCAATCAGATCGTGCAAGTGCGAGAACGAGAAATGCAAGGGGAAAGGGAGGGGAGGAGTGCAAGGGAGAGGGAGGGGAAAACAGGGCAGCAATGCTCTGAGTAAGTGCAGCCAGGGCAGCACGGCTCTGGGTAGTGCAAGGAGAACAAGGGACTGTAGGGTTAAAGTTACATCCCCTGACTGCGTGGTTGGCCCGTAGGCAGTGCAAGGGTGACTGATCAAGAAAGAGCCTGGACTCAGTGAGACTGAGGGTAGCCAAGCAACCAGATGGTACAGCGGACAGGTAGGTCAGCAGGGGAGGGAGAGAGAGAGCAAGCAGAGGAGAAGAGAAACATTTTGAGCTGCTTCCGGAACATCAGGTGGTCCGGTTCAAGTTTTGGAGGGGCAGGGAGGCCATTCTCGAGGGAAGCATCTGCAGGGGAGAAGGATATTCCCGCCACTCTCTGCCTGGAGAAGCATCTAACCCTTCAGGCTCGAGAAGGAAAGTATTTCGGAAGAGAGCATTGGATGTAGTGCGGATCCCAGCCCCAGAAAGCCTTGTGAACAATGTAAAGGGTCTTGAACTTGATCCTTGCAGCTACCGAGAGCCAGTGGAGAGATTTCATGGCTGGAGAGTTATGGTCCCTGGGCTTGAGGCCAAGGAAAAGTCTTGCAGTCCTGTTCTGGATTAGTTTCAGAGGGCAGAGAGTAGAGGAAGGCAGATTGAGAAAGTGGCTGTTGCAGTACTCCAGCATAGAGAGAACCAGAGCTCTGGAGACAGTGAGCTTCTGGGGGAAAGTAAGAAAAGGAAGAGTCCCTTTAAGGCGGTACAGCTGGTAGTGGGACTTCTTGGCAACGTCTGAGATGTGAGGAGAGAAAGCGAGAGTGGAGTTGAAGATGACACCAGGAATGAACGAGAGAGGAGAGTAGGCTGAGGGGAGCCTGAAGGAAAGCTGAGTGTCATCCGCATAACACCGTAAATTAGAGGAAAAGGTAGATATCAGGTGGGCCAAAGAGGCAAAGTAGGTGGTTGAAAAACCACGGTAAGAATATAGAGTCCTGGTGAACAGCACATGTAGAGAGAGGTGGCAGAGTGAAAGGGACCAAGTTGGACCTGGGAGGGGCGGTCCAAGAGGAAGGAGGTCAGCCACTCCAGTGCCTGATCCAGGATGCCCAGGTTCTCACAGAGTCAATTGATCAAGATGGTGTGGTTGACCGTGTCGAAAGCAGAGGAAAGTTCCATGAGGATGAGGACAGAAGGAATGCTGGAATCAAGGTTAGAGATCAGATCTTCAGAGGTATTTAGGAGAGCAGTTTCCGTGCCTCTGGCAGCTCTTAAGCCAGACTAATGGTCATGGAGACAACCAACAGATTCAGATGGCAGTTGGCCAGCTTTTCCAAGAGTTTGGGAGAAGGGAAGTTCCAGTGGCAAAAGAATGATTACAGAAATCAGCCAAGGCTGGATCAAGGGTGTCAATGTGGTCCTTGATGGTTCTGGAGGCGCAGGCGAGCACCTAATCAAAGACACTTCCATAGATGGGCCTTGCCTAGAAACCTTGTCAGGTGCTAGAGAGAAAGAGGAGAAAGGAGGAGGAGAGGGAGAGATGGCCAAAGTGGGCCGAGAGAGGGAGAGGATTAGGAAATAGTGGACAGGATGTCCTGAGTTTTAACGGAGAAGCGAGAGGCCAAAGTACAGAGGGCCTGTTGAGGAAACAGGAGAGTTAGAAACACAACAGGATTGGCCAGTTCCTTGCAGATTTCAAAGAGTTTGGCTGTTTTGTTAGAGGCCGCAGAGACACAGGCATGAATGTGTGCTCTCTTCTTGAGGAGTCTCATTGCTTCGACTGGCATTTTGGTGCAACCAGTCTAGGTATGTCCTAATGTGGCCTGGCATGCTTTACTGTAATGTTATTATGTGTCTACACTGGTCTACATTGTGCAGCCAGTTGGACATGTTTTCATTTTGGCCTGGTGTTTTTAATAGCAAAGCATTAATGTCCATGTGCACTGTTGGTGACTTGCATGTATTGGATTGGTGTTACCCTACACAACAATAGCGTTGTGCTTTTCAGCCCATGTATCTCATAAAGTGTGTTGTATATTGCATTAAAACACACATTTAATCTTTCTCCTAGTGCAGTGTGTGGCATACCCCTTCAGCAACACGTTTGTGAGTATTGCGCAAGCGTGGTATCTAGGCCATCCCAGAGAGTGGCGCGACTCGTGATTTGTTGCCGAGTTGGGGGGGCCCCCAGATCTTTTGTTACGCCACTGGTACTTGGCACATAGATAAAATGTTACCAAGAAATGGCAACATAGTCGAAGACTAAGGGAAACCTAGTTTCCTAGTACTGACAGCCAGAAGAACGTGTCAGTTTCCCCATAACAAATGAGCGAAAGCCCAGAGGGGTGCAGCTGAAGGCTGTGCTCCACTGGAAAAAGTCAGGTTATGTAAGCTAAACAAAAGCAAAATGTTTGGGGGGGGTTCACAAATGGATGGAAAATTGTACCCAGGGGAAATCTTTTTTTAACACTGATGCATCCCGATTCTCAGTACCTCACTGTATTTATGCATGGGGGAATTTGTTTTGAGCACACACGATTGCCTCAGGGGTAATGCGAGTCCCCCAGCATCTTCAACAGAATTTTACATGCTGACTTTGGGAATATCCAAGCGCCCAGTACCATCATTCAGTATGTTGACAATTCGCTAGTGTGTAGTGGTAGTGAACAGCAGTGCAGGAAGGATTCCATCATCCTCCTGCAACTACTGTCCTACAAGAGGTAAAAGGTGGATGAGGTGAAGCTGCAATATTGCCTTCAAGAAGTGCTCAATTTGGCCCCAGTTGATGTCCGTCCGCAGGAAGAAAACCATACCGATCGTGCCGCCTTAGTGCGCAGCACCCTCCAGTCTAAAAAATGTCAAAGAGATGCAGTTGTTTCTAGGGTTGTGTAACTACTGTCGAGTGTGGAACTTAGATTACACTGCATACACGAAGCCCCTATTGCAAGGCCTCAGGGAGTTTAAGAAAAAAACCACACGCTCACATGGACTGAAGACGTGCTCAAAAGCTTAAATGATTTGAAAGAGGTCATTTCCAATGCCGACGTGTTAGCCACCCAAGAGATATATATTTTTTTCACATTCCAATGGGCAATTGATGACTGTTGTAGTAACATAAAAAATCACTATGGGCCACACGTCATTGGCATACTACAGCGGACTGCTAGATTCTGTGATGCAAGGCCAGTTTGCTTGTGAACAAGCACTTGCTGCAGCTACATTTACGATTGCGAATCCTCCACAATTATCATGGGGTGCTCCATAACATTGTATGTGAAGCATGCAGTGTTTGCCATTTTAGAGCATTCCAAATGAAAAATGACAACACACTGTTGTGTCTTGTGTTCCCTGCCTTGGTCGTGCATGAATGCTTGCTTGAGAGAATGCCTGATGGAATCGTATGCCTATGGAATGTTGTGGTGTGAGTACCCCTGAAAGCTCCATGAAGGTCAGTTTGAGGGAAGCAGCCTGTGATAGAGGAAGCCGGTGGATGTCTCCTGTGTACTTTCCTTTTTACTTACCCTGCAACATACCTGATGTGTATATATACCTTGTCAATGGAACTTAGTAAAGAAGTTCACTTCCCTTACCTGAGTATCAGATATTTAATTTCACCCTGCCACACACACCGGGTGTCCACATTCTGTCCAGCCCAAACATCCATATTGTAAGGTTAAAACTGTAAATCCTGCCACATTCTTGACTGAACAGTGTACAAAGGAAGACCTTGCAGCACACAGTTGTGTAACATTTGAAGGCATGAACGATGACATCCCAAAGTCTAAAGACCGCCCTCTCGAGGGGGGAGAGGTACATTTTGTTGATGGGTCAGCATCTATCGACCAGAGCACAGGTTTTAGGCATACTAGGGCAGCAGAGGTCTGCCTAGTAGATGGGGTGCATGAGTTATTAGTGAAAAAAAGATTACCCATGCACTATTCGGCCTAAACAGCAGAATGTATAGCCCTCATCAAGGCGCTTCCGGTGTCTCAAGGGTGTCATTCCACCATTTATTCTGATTCTACTTTCATCACCCCTACGGTGCACGCGGTTCTGGCATGATGGAAGAGGAGGGGATTTAGGAGAGCAGATGGGTCCCCTGTACAACATGCTTTGCTGTTAGACCAACTCCTTGACACACTCTTGCAGCCCTCCCTGACAGCAGTGGCAAAATGCACTTGCCACACCAACGATACAGACTGGGTCTTATTCGGTAAGGCTGCAGTAGACGTGGCAGCCAAACGAGCAGCATACCTACTAATGCCGAGTGTCTCCGAATACCCGGTGGTCGCACAGAGCAAAGAACTGCCAGATTCATACACTTTTTTACCTATTGCACAACAAATTGAATTGCAGGCACAGAATCCACATGAGCAAAAATACTTGTAGTTAAAAAGGGGGTGCAAGCAGTACCCTACAGACCTACATTGGTGACAAGAAACATCTGGCAATGCAGTTAATTCGCAAACATTACTACAAGGTCGCTTTCGACCAACTGCATCATCAATCTCGTGTGTCCAAACCGCATATTGCTGCATATATACAGGAGGACTGATTTGTTCCAAACCTAAAGGAGGTGATAACTAAAATGATTGATGGCTGTATCACATTATAGTACTAGTCTCACCTTAAGAACAATTTGAGGCACACTGCCCCACCTTACTGGGCCATTCTGTAAGTTGCATATTGACTAAGCGACCATGGACAAAAGGTGTAATGGTTCACGATACTTGATAGTTGTTGTGTGTCCCTACTCACAGTGGGTGGAGGCTGATCCTTGTGCGCACCCTGATGCAAACGTGCAGCCACATTTCTGGTCAGGGAGGTTTTTCCTCAATGGGGTGTGTGCAAAGCTTTCAACGGCACGCACTTTTTTAATGAGCTCTTTAAAGTGATTGTACACATCTGATGCCTTATAATGTGGTAATCTACCACTCTCATGCCAACAGGGCTGTGGAGAGGATCAATGGACTCCTCAAAAGCAAATTGTCCAAGCTTTGCACCACGTTGAAGAAGAACTGGGTGCACTGCTTGCCCCATGATCTGTTCAGCATGTGTACGCAACCCTGTAAGGATCATCATTTATCACCTGACTAGGTGATAACGGAGCGGTGAATGCACACTCCCATATATCAACTCAGAAGAGCATCTGATGTTCAAAGTGCTGCGTCTTTTTTGGGGGAAGAATTTGGAAGTTATTTGCATGCCTTGACAAAATCAATAAAATGCATCTCCCAATAGATTGCACTGCCAAGGACTTAGGAACTGACCAGTGCTGCACCTGATGCTCAGCTCACATCACCCCATCTCCAGCTGTTCGCAGTCAATTTTAATTTTTTTATTTTTGTCAAATATTTTGTGCACTGGTGGAATGAGCCTCGATTCAATGGCCCCTTTGAGGTTGTCTATGCTACTCTTCTTGCAGTGAAAGTTTGTGAATTACGATAGTAGATGCATCTATCTGATGTTCGCAAGGCACCCCAGGCTATACCTAATGCCCAAGCTCAGTGAAATATTGCCTGTGCACGTTAAATACTGCACTTACTGCCTTCCTGATTTTTGCCCATAAGAAGAAAACGTCAACAAACAAACTACCTCAGTAACTAATACAAATCTGCTATTTACTGTTTACACAAAAAGACTGCTCTCTTTCTCTTTTTTTCTCCTTTTTACAATGAAAATGCAGGGGTGAAACAACTCCGTTTGTAAAAAAAACCTCTCAGTGGTATGAGTATTGTCTCATAACAGTGTATTCCTTCATGTACACTTGTGTTATGCACTGTGTAGAAGGTCTTTGCTATATTTAGGGATTTATTTAGGGTGCAGTTTTATATGGAGTAGTGATATTATTATTTATTTAAAGTGTTTTACAAGTAAACCTTTCACATTACATGAATATTAAAGACATCCAATTATACATTTCATCAGAATAATATAAAATATAAGATACCAAATTTAAAATATCATACATTTGCAAAATGTAAATGCTAGATCATCTAATCAGTCACACAAATTAATCAATAGCCAGTGATCAATAGGAATGATATACACATACACTATTCTCAAAATAGTGAGTAGCGATATAAAAGGGGGGATGGGAAATTAAACAAGTAGTAGCAGATCACTTACTAATGGCTCATGAGAATTTTTTAGCTATAACAATGGTGCAAATTTGACTGCAAATGTAACTGAAACAAATAATACTGCGGCCACAACACATGATTCACTTGTTGATGCACAGCCCGATGCTTCTGTTTATGATACCCTTCTTACACAAACATGCAGGGAAGTTTACAAATATGCTTATCTTTTCATTCTTTCCTAGTTTGTTTTCTAACGCTGCTGCAAATGACACCTCATTACCTGGGATTTTACATTTTGTTGGGTCAAAACTTTTAAAAGACAAATCAGAAAATATTGATATATGTATAAAGGACTTGGGTTAGATATGGTAGAAGATGTGCACCATCCAGATTTGAGTAACCCGTGGTGCACAGGTCTGAGTTCAATGGGAAAAACAATAGTTAATGGAATTTGTTATGTCTGTTCCTTGATTACACACGTGTCGGGAGCCCCAAGGTATTAATGCCACAGGAATTCCCTATTGTGGAGAAACAACGCTTACTGCATCTGACATTGTGTAGGCTGCAAAGCACTTTCCAGGCACAAAGCGTGCGACTAGAAGTGGCAGACCCTGATCAAATGTGCCCAAAACCCCAAGAGTGTGCAGTGCCTGCAAAGGACAGATCTACAGCTGGAAGGTGGCAAACAGATGGCAAGAAACCACAATGAGCTGCATGGCAGAAGGATTGGTAGGATTCGGAGAAGTAGTAATAGGCTAAATGAACAGCATGTACTGGAATGAGCAAGTAGCAAAACACGCATGGTTAGAAGCGCTAGGGAAACCAGTGAAAGTGCAAAAGCAGGAAGAATATGTACTGTACTTTTACAATGAAGGAAGCATCCCTGTGGGGCCAATGGTAGGTGCAACAAGACTTTATACAACCCGGATCTCAAGAAAGTGACAGCTAACGTGATGGATAATTACTGGGTGTGCAGCCAGCAGGAGTGTCTGCACCTCCCACCATCATGGAGAGGCACCTGCTTGCGGGCCTCGTTGACCTCAGCGCTCCTGGTGGTCCCTGAAGAACAATTGATAGTGATACCAGGAGGGTTGGCCGCTCCAACAACTACACTAAGGCCCGACAGCATCACCACAGTGCTACCGAAAAAGAATATACTCTGCATCCTAGCTGAGAAGGGGAAGAAATAAAAATTGCGGAGGAAGAGAAGATCAAACTATCTATCAAAGTATTCCTCAGAACTACTAAAAGAAATGCCAGACGAGTATAAACTTTACAGCAAGGAACAGATGTTTTTGCATCACATTGCTACCAGAGGTGCAGGCAGCTGTGAATGCAAACTGGTTGAACATCGTGCGCTGGGATGTGATTCAGCTGGCCAATGACACAGAACAAGGACTCCATGCAATCAAGATGGAAATGTGTGTAACCCAGTTGATGACCTTGCAGAATCGTTATGTGCTGGACCTCTTCACAAAAAAGGGAGGTTGTGATCTGCAAGAAGATTGGTGATTCACTATGTACCTCCTGCAGAAAATGGCCCCTTGAAAACATAATAAGGACCCTGCACGTCCTCGGCATTCACATGCAAACAGAAGCAGGCTGACTGGCGTAGATGTTAGTTCATGTGCTCATGTTCATATTGGTCATATTCCACACCTGCCAGCTGGGACTTCGATGTTGTACCAAATCAGTGCATGGCATGGCAATAATGATGGTCTCAAATGGGGTAAAAGAGGCACCTCGGGGTACAAATGGATGACCCAAACATGCTGTGCATGGTCGCTGTAGAACAACCCCTTGACTCCCGCAGGCACCACTACATTTCCCCACCGGACCCCATGCATTACACAGAGTATTGGCTATATTGGAGGGTGTATTTACATGACATGTACTCCTGAGAAATATGCACAAGTAGGGAAGAGTTTGCGAAAGGCGTGCAGGGCATGGGTACCAAAGGAATGATCACCTCTATATTTCGAAGCTGAAAGATTGGAAAGGGAAAGTAGGGGTAAAAAGGGCAACAGACTTACATGGGAGTTTTGTTAATGTAGTATTGGAATGCTGGGAAGGATAGACGCTCGTCCCAGGCCCTCCAGTGCTTTTGGATGAGGCAGAGGCCTGGTTGTGTGCAGTGGGGGTTTGGGGAGGGTACAGGGGCTGGGGGGAATTGTTAGGGGCTATTATGTGGGGAGGAGGGTGTACATTTTACTTTGGTATAATGGGGAACCCAACGCCATCTTGGACAGTAGCAGCCATAGTGGAATTGAGGCCGAGTTCTGTGCTAAAGCCAGGGCTGCAGGCCAGAGTCAGACACATAGAAATAAAACAGATGCATGCAGAAATAGGTTTGTTAATCGGGCACTTGTGAGCAAGGCCAGAGCTGCAGAGATTCATGGACCCTCCATTGTCTCATTTTGCTAACATTTGTTATCCCAGAACAAATGCGCCCTACAAGCAATGGCCTCAAGATCTCTTCTAAGCCCATGTCTGCAGTACCAGGTGCAGATTCGGTTAGAGATAGAGAATGCATTGTTTTCCTTTGCCTAACGAGCAATTAATTGTAACTTCATGCCTGCTGACGTGTGAGGAGGACCCCAGATGGGACTGGGACCAATGGTCTAGCATGGAGCAGGTAGACTAAGTATAGGGTTGCGCCAACCAGCCATTTGGGATTGTAATTATTAGTAAAGATTTCCAGTTGTGGGTAATTTTCCCCCCAGTTGTGAACACCCCCAACATTTTGCTGTTGTTTGACTTTTGCCTGTGGAGCCCAACCTTTTGCTGTACTCCGCTGGGCTTTTACTCATTTTGTTATGGGGAAATTGGCATGCCCTTAAGGCAGTTAGTACTGGGAGACTTGTGTTGCTAGTTCTTAGCAACATTTTATCAGTGCATAATGTACCTTCCAGTACAGTGCGCTGGGGTCCCTTTTCCAAGGCCCTAGATACCCTCAAAGGATTATTTCTGTGAATGTACAGATCTGCCTTGGACAGAGCTGGTGTCAGCTGTTACTTTTTGTGTATTTTCAACTCTTTTCACTGGTCCATACCGCCTTTACTGCATCTGGCCATGGACAGTGGCCAGTGCCAGGCCACAAGGTCCTTTGTTCTGTCCTTTAGCCATCTTGTCCCTTTGCCTTCCCAAGGTCGAGACCCGGGCAATTCCTTATTTGGTCATGCAGACCCCCGCGCAAACCGAACCTTTGGCAGGCCTTGTGTGTGTGCACCTCCAGGATGTGGGTGACAGGATGTCTGTTGTGCTGGGATGACTGGGACCACTGTGGTCCATGATTGGTCCACGTCTGGGATGCCTGTATGTAAGCAGATCTTTCATTGCTTTCTTTGTTTTGGGATTTTGGATAACGGAAGGCATTTTACACCCCTTCCAAGTCGATAGAGTTCACACTAAACTTAGTAAAGGAGCCAAGTATCCCGGATCAATGAAGCCTATCCATGGAACCGCTGGTGGCCCGCTGGAAGGTTTGGCACCCTGAGCCCGCTGTTGTCCCATTGGACCCCCTGTTTCTGATCAAACATAGAAGGCCCGCCAGTGCATTGGCATAGTGGGACCAACTATTCTCCGCACCTCCAAGGTAACCTGTAAGCGAGCCTTTTCGGAAGTGTTCCTGGACCGCCCAGTGAACTGACCAGCTTGTACGGGAACTTTGTCCTGGAACCCTTGCCGTCTCGAGGTGACACTTGAGACTTTGGAGGCTGTAAGCTCTGGTTATAAGGCACTCTCCTGCTGAGTACGATACACCTAGCATGCCTAGGTCTGGAATTAGGAGAGTACGCCTGAACCCAAGCATACGCGGTCACTGTGTCGCCCAGCCGTGGTGACGTACTTCATGGGTGCCTTGCTGCTGTCCCCCCCCCCCCCGTGTCCTCAGATTCACTGCAGTGGAATTTGTCTGATCCTTTATCAGGAGTGGAGAACTCGCCACTGTCCTGCCACAGAATCATCCCTGGAACACAGCCCCGAAAGCCTCAGAGCCAAGCAACTGCAGGATTTGAACCTGCGACCGAAGTGGACTCGACTGCCAAAGTTTGGTCCGAAGTGCGCTGAGGGTTGGTGAGTACTTGCAACCCTTACCGGTGGCCCATGGCGCATCCATCCATCCATCCATCCATCCATCCATCCATCCATCCATCCATCCATCCATCCATCCATTTTTACGGACCAGTGTCCCCTGTGGGCCACTCTTCTTTATCAAGGTAGCCTGTGCTACCAATCTATTCCCAATTCTTGGAACCTGTTCTGCCCTCTTGGGGAAACCCTCCTCGAATAGTGAGAACTTATTCTTCACTACCTCACCCACCTTCCTGAGTCGCTACAACCCCTTGAGGAGACCCTGTTTTGACTCCAACCGCACAATCGCGTGCACCAGCACCAAAAGTACTTTCGAGCTCAAGGCTCCACTCATCTTAGGGACTGGACTGCCTCTTAGTTATGGTTTGAATTGTGAAGATAGGCCTAAATGATATTCACACTGTGTGACCCCTTTCTTTGCAGGTTGTGGATCAATATTGTGTGCTATTCCTTTACGCCATTGGTTAATGTATATATGTTTGCTAGATTAGTGTTGTGTTTGTTTTGTTATTACTGCTGAATATTTACTTAATGTTTGACTTAAAAGGCCTTTAATAAATGTATATATATTTTTTATATACACCTGACTGAGAGTAATTTGTTGTTTCGTTTACTGTATGTGCTCATTGTGGGCTTTCGATCACCCTCACCCCTCTTGAGACCTAGTCTTGACCGTCTCCAATGCTACCGTGATTGGTCTGGCTTGTCCAGAAAGTTACCCTGTTACAAGAAACTAGGCCTTCTGAACCTCTACCCACCAAGTCAGAGTTCAGAAATCCATCTTAACAGTACTGTATATAATGTCACTGATGACGCTTTAGTGTTGCTTGTACCAATTCTGGCAGAACGTTCTGTGGCAGCGAGCTCTTTGCTGGCGCATTTCTTTTTTTTGTGGAATTAAAACTTAGTTCTCCTTGCAAGAGGTGTGCTGGGCCTTTTTTCCCTAGTGGTTGTATTTTTTTCTGGTGTGAGCGTTGAGGGGTTTCTGTACACAACACATGGGAATTCATTGGGGAAAGAAGGAAGATGTGGCAGTGTTCACTTGGGTGTGCATGCGTCGAGTTGCGTGAAGTGCTGGCTGAAGAAAGAGGAAGTCAGAGTGGTATGGAGAGACTAGCACTGATATACATTGGAGTGGTTCTATGTGGTTTTGTCGTACACAGTTTGTGAGTGAAAATTTAGTTTTACCTGTTGTTGCTAGGTCGATACTGTTTTCCCCTTTTTATAAATGGGGGGGAGGTGTCCCCCATCATCCTCTATAGGCCCACTCCTATACTCTTCTACATATACATACATATCATTTTTGCATCAAACTAAATGTCCACTCACAACTATGGTCGACAAAACCACTCGATACCCACCGGAGCATATTGGTAAAGTGGCAGCTCTAATTACTATTGAAGGTAGTGAATGCATGGATGTGTAATGAACTAGAGATGTTCTCAAGCATTCCCCTTAACACTATGGAGGCCTGTGCACACTGGGTATGTTTGCCATCCCCATTAAACGACCCAGGTGCAAGGTCCTGGGCCTGCCCTAGATTCTGCTGCCTGTCACATTTGCATTAAGAGTGGACTTTTAAGAAAGGAGCATGTACGAGCCAAAGATGATGGCAATAGTCCAAACCAATTAGACTGCAAGCTTCCTTGCCCACGATCCAGGATTAATTGCCATGTCCGCATTAGTGAAAGTTTGAACTTCTAGTAGGTGTTATATTGTGATGTCTGCATCCCAATAATTGGGTCTAGTAAAGTATGAGCTAGAGAGGGCAGCCTCAGACTGGCCAATAGGGCAATACCCAACCAAAAACACAAATGCTGGTGTGGGCCAGTTTTATTGGTCAAAGTGGGTCACTTTTTTGGGCCAGTTTTATAATTTACTGCAGCATGCGGCTAGTGTTACTGAATAAATATTCTTTAAAATGCACAATTTGAATCACAGTTTATCATAAAACACCCCACTACTCAAACAGTTTGTCACCAAAGGAATGAATTACCATTTGCAACTGTGGGCCACTTTTTCATTGGTGCCCGAGTCAATTTTATGCCCCAGTCCAACACTGAGTGAGGGTGTATATTCATGGGTATGTGCCCGTTTGCCAGAACATTAGGAAGTTGCGCTTCTCTGGCAGCGCTGTTTCGATAATTCGACAGAGACTCGACAGGCATGCAGACTATAACAAACTCCACTCTTACTCCTCATTCCCTTTAGTAGCCTTACACATCTTGTATTCTCAGCCTTTTCCCCTCTTGCTCAGACCATGATCTGCATACCCCTGGTGGAAGCAAAATACACCAGTCTCCAGACATGCCTCAATGCTGTCGGGACTCGATGTGGTGACTGGTGCAGTATAAAGAACTCTTAACATAACAAGTGGTTGGCACTGTGAACTCATGCCACTGACGACTGCATGCCATGACAGTTGCTCCCAGGTAGTTGGGGGCTGCATTTGCGTGGGAAAAAGCCTGGACATCTGAGGCGTCAGTGTCTGTCCCCTGCTGCTTCATGTATCCTCGGCATTCACCACTGCTTTGACCCCACCATCCCTGAAGTAGTTCCTTAACCACAAGGGGAGTGATGTATATCACTTGGAATAGGTTGTTATATCTGGGCACTGACCACCGGCAGGCAACGTTTTCTTAATGTATATGCAGTTACCTGGGAACAACTGCAGAGGGGGTGAGGTTTCTGGCGTGGCTGTTGCAGTGCTAGTTGCTTCTTCTGCCCGAGTGGCACAATCTGTTGGGAGACACATTTTTATGGCCTTCCTTAGGGAGAATATATAGCTGCTAAATCCCTCCCCCAAGATGGATGCTGCCCTGTGAGCGTCTGACGCTTGCCTAACAGGAGATAGTGTGTATGCATATGGCGCCCCCAGTTACCACCTCGTGGGGTAATACATTGTGGTCTTTGCAGGGCTGTGTGTGCAAACTGAATAAGGCGAGTGGCAAACAGTGCAGCCAGTTTTTCTTTGCTATGGTGCACAGTTTCAACAGCTTGCTTGTCAACAGGCCATTGATTCCATTCCACAACTCTGTTGGCCTGTGGGTTGTAAATGGTGCACATTCGATGGTTGATACCCAGTAATACGAAACATCATTGAAATGTTCCTTGAAGAAATGCGTGCCATTATCTGACCTTAATACATCGCACACGCCTCATTGAGGAAAAATCGTGCACTAAAAGTTTAGCCGTGCACTTGGCAAATGGATGTGCACAAGGTCCTGCCTCCACCCATCGTGAGAAGGGACACATGACCACAATGAGGTAACAAGATCCATTGCACCTTTCCCCATGTCTGCATAATCATTATGCAATTCGCAGAAGGGCACAGTAGGGCAGGGCAATGTGCCTCTGATAGTTGTTAATGTGAGCCCAGTATTGTAACTTTGACACATGGTGCAATGTATGGCCACCTTAGTGAAGTTCTCCTTTAGTTTGGGGACAAATCAGTCCTCCTGTATGTCTGCTGCAATATGCCGCTTATAATCGTGTGATGAATGATGTAACTGCTCGAATGCGACCAGTAATAACTCATGTGGCATAATCGCTTTCCTGGATATCTCTTACCTCCACACAGATCGATTGGGGACTGTTAACATCCTCTTTTCACCCAAAGTTTTTTTCCTCTTGTGGTGTTTGTCCCTGTAACTCTTAACTAATTATCTATCTGTGCAATTAGTAATGCATTGTACGGTGTTGGCAACTGTTTGGTGCTGTATGCCAATACAGGATATTCTGAGACCTGTGGCACTGGAAGGTCCAAAAAAACTACAATTATTCTGCCATTTCTGCCACTGCATACGCAGCAGCGTAACCAAGTGAGACCTCATCTGTGTTATAAGTGTGGGCGGTGCATTTTATGACTGCCACGACAGATGATTGGGTCAGTGTGTGAATGAGTTTATCCAATAATGCAGCATGTTCAATGGGAGACCCATTAGCTCTCCTGAACCCTCTCCTCTTCCATTGTGCGAGGCCTGCATGCACTCTGGTGGTGATGTATGCAGTGAGTAAATCATTATGTGGCACCCATGGGATGCTTGTAGTGCTTCAATAAGCGCTACAAGTTCTGTTACTTGTGATGAAAAATGTAATCTCTTCTGCACTAGTGTTTCACATTCCCCATCCACTATGCGGACCACTGCTGCATCAGTGTGCTGCAAGCCTCTGTCCTGGTCAATTGTTGCTGTGCCATCAACGAAGAGGACCCTCCCCTCAAGTGATCTATCATGTACTTTTGGAATACCATCTTCCTCAAAAGTCACACAGTAGTGGTTTGCTATATCTTCATCAGAGCACATTTCTGTCAGAAGGGTAGCAGGGTTGACTGTTTTGCATCGTACAATGTGACTGTTTGTGCTTGACAAAATAATCTTGTATGTAGATGCACGCTGCATCATCGGTGTGGATTTCGAGCACTCTAAAATTGCAAAAACTGCATGTTTGACCTACAACATTACAGAGCATCCCATAATGATAGTAGAACTCTTCTCAATGGCGAGTATCGCAGCAGCAAGTGCTTGTTCACATTCAAATTGCCCCTGAATTACCAAGTCTAGTATACCACTGTAATAGGCCAATGGCTTGCGGCCCATGGTGCTCATCTGTGAGAGCACAGCATTCATCAGTTGCCCCTTGGAGTAGAAAAATAAATAGACCTCTTGTGTGTAGTCTGGGATTGCTAGCACTGGTGCTGTCGATATGACCTCATTAAGGTCATTGAAATTTGTGAGCATGTCCCCCATCCACTCTATTTTGTTGTCCCACTTGTGTGCTTCCTTGAGGGCCTGTAAAAGGGGCCTGGTGTATGATGCTTGGTTAAGTATCCATGCCCTGCAATAATTGCAGAGTCCCAAGAATGTTTGCATTTCTTTCACTGTTTTGGGCTGTGGGCTGGCACGCACAGAGGCGGCGCGATCAGGGATTATTCTTCAAGGGCTCAGGCAGTTCCTGCTGCTAACAACTTCTGAAGGTATCCAGTGATTCCCTCGAATACAAAGCATCAAATGCAAAAGCATCAAATGCAAAAGCCTCAAAAAAATGCATTTTTTTTAGTAGGTAAAGTTTTTTTTTTGTTTTATTAAAATGGGGTTTAAGGGGTAAAAAACAGGGGTTGGGGCGTCCCCCCCGTTTTACATTCTTTTTTTTTTTTTTTAATTCATTTTTTTGATGCATTTCTTTTCCAGGCTTTTGTATTCGATGTTTTGGATGTCGAGGCTATCACTAGGAACCCAGCGGCCTGGGGGGAGTTGCCCATGGCCCTGGTAACGACACAGATCGCTGGGAGTGGCTTGCTGGTCTGATACAGCAGCGGTACCAACAATGTAATAATATCTTTCTTACGTTGAGCTGGAACACCAGGGCCATACCCATCTGTATGATCAGGCTGGACTGTTTGACCATGTTGATGGGTTTCATAAAATAGCACTGCAGGACACATGGATGGTTTATATATTATTTATGGATGGCTGGACTATTATTCAAAAACCAGCCTCTAAAGGGATAATGGGAAGGGGCGGCCTACTAATTGGTGTAAAACAAAAACAAAAAAAACATTTGTTTATGGAAGTTCATTGCCTTTCTTTGAATATATCTTGGTCAGTAAGATGACTCTCACGAATGCTGCTGAGCAGAAAGAAATTTACATAATTATAATACATGATCCTCCGTACCCTGCAGTCCATGTAGCAGTCCTTAAAGAGCTCGATGAATGGATTGAAGTTGCCACTATTACCACCTCATAATCTTGTGTGATGACTTTAACTCTCGTATCCCGAGTCATGATTACCAAGATGAGATGTCAAATGAACTACCTTTCTCTGGTCCGGTGGGAAGAACCAGGCTCAAACATATATGTCCCCCTGGTATTGATTGGGCAACCCTGTTAGTTAGACTCTTGAGGTTTCACTATGATGAATGGAGCATGACCGTCTGATTCCTCCCCGCAGTTCACGAGGTCTACTGCTACTAGCTCTAGTATCATTGACTATGTTTTTGCTACAAATACTTCATTAGGGATTATAGATCTGGCTATAATCCAATGCCATGAGAGCGATCATCTGCCCATCGTGCTGAGCCTCAACATAGAACAACATAAAATTGTCAATGGAATCACAGGGACAGTGGGCCTCATTCCAAGTTTGTCGGTTCATTAACTATGGTACCGGTAAGCTTACCAGTATTGTAGTTACCGGACCGGCAATCTATGAGTTCTGCTCGCGGGTGCCTTTTCGCCTGCCAGGTTGGACTTGGCGGGAGGCCCTGTACCCACGAGCAGAGCATGTCGGATGCACCAGAACCGTTCGGAATGGACAAATACCACGTCTGACTGGGCCTTAATGACCCGGTAATTGCCCATTTCCGGACGCCAGTGAAATTTGCAAGTTCGGCGGCAGCTTGCTGGTTTTACCGGCAAGGCTACCGTCGAACTTGTAATGAGGCCCAGTCACTTTTAACAATGCCATGACTAGCATAAAATGGTCCTCCACTAAACTTTAAGCTGCCTCAGTGCTAGCACATTAAAAATATTCAGCCAATTTAGTACTATCAAGCAACGAGATTCTGAAGTGCCAAATGGCAATTTTTTTAGTGCCCAAATATGAGGAGTGTGTTCGAGCCATAAACCAGGCAATCTTCCCCAAAAAAGCGAGTAACAAGAGACGGGCCTCTGGCATTGGGGAAAAACCATAAGTATTGCTACCTAATTAGTGATAAAAGAAAAGCCATGCACAGAGAGCTGTGTAGCTTGGCTATACACAAAGCTAAACACAATGAATATGCCCCTGATCAGAGATCAATAAGGGCAAATTATACCAAGTAGTTACGTCAACATCGTCTGACATGAGAATGCGAAAAATGGAAGCACCTAGTTTAAAGTGTACAAACCAACAACTCTAGAAAATTCAGGACAATCATCAACAAAAAGATTCAGCACAGCTCATCCACAATTAATGGTGTTCCGGAGGCTGGCTGGATTGCTTATATCAATGACATGCTCAGAGGAAACAACATGGATCAATCAATAATTCCAGCACAGTCTGGAATGTGGCAATTTAGTTAAAGCAAACAAGAAGTGGCCAGATTGATTAGCCAGAGTAAATCTTCACAGGCTCCGGGCCCCAATGGGCTGTGCAACCTCTTGATAAAAATGATGTTGAACTGTGGACCAATGTCCTGCATCAACTATTTTCCAGCATTGCTACTACTCAATCGCTCCAGCAATCATGGTGAGACAGTATCTTGATCCCAGTATTAAAGAAGGACTTGCACACTGATACACGTAGCTATGGACTCCTGGTTATGTTGGGTGTCCCTTTTAAAATATTTGCAAACATTTTGCTTGAAAAACTGACTACCTGGGCTGAGATGACTGCAATGATACCATGGATCCAAACCGGGTTCCGCGAAGGATGCTCCACCTCAGTCAAGGTACTAGCACTCTCAACTATAATTCAACAGGCTTGGCAAATTCAGAGCAGCCCAATATATGTGGCATTTGTTGATTACAGTGCCGCTTTTGACACAGTCGACCATGGAAGACTATGGGGAAAGCTGTCTATTTGGGGGATCCCCTCAGGCCTACTGAAAATAATTATGAAAGTTACAGTGCTGCTCGAGAGCAATGGTGGCACATATTGTTGGATAAACACAAAACTGGGACTGAAACAGGGCTGTACATTGGCTGCTCTGCTATTCAACCTATATCTCTACAGCTTGGGGCAAGCACTAACTAACTCCAAATGTCTACCATGTTGTTTGTGTAACCAAGAAGTACAGTGGTTTGGCTATGCTGACAATATCGTCGTCCTCGATCTTACACCCTGTGGCTTACGACTTGCATTACACAACCTCCCTTCCTTCTCTGAAGCCAACTCCCTAAGAATAAACACCACAAAAACTAAAATGATGGTGTTTAAGCCATCACACAAAAAGTGGTATATGTTGCTTGGAACCTTAAAGGGGCCTCTATTGAAGTTGTGAATGAATACACCTATTGTCAGACTGTTGAACCTCACCACCCTTCTCCTCACCTGTGGCTTCCTCTTGTTTATCCTTGGAGTGCTTGGAAGGCCTTCGGGGACTCCTGGTGTCTTTCTTTGCGGGCTTGTCTCTGGACTTCCTGTCGTGCAAGTAGGGCCTGGCTCCCTCGGAGGCCACCTCGACAGGGAGTGGGACCTGTCTCGGGGGGCCCCGAGGAGCCAAGGTCCCGCAACAGGGAAAAGACTGATGGACAGTAAAAAACCCTGTGTAGTCTTCCGGAGATCGTAGCGAATATTATGCTCTCCAATGGTGGATGTGGCTGTCCGTGATCCGGAGTGAACCAGGAAACCGTGGATCAGGTAAGACTGATCGTCCTCCAATATGGATACGGCTTGAGGAAAGGAGGCAGGATCCGATCCGTGGGATAATAGGCAGGACGTAAGGTAAGCAGATAATGAGAGGAGCTTCGTGAGAAAAGAGAAGAGGGGTAACCCCGGAACGGGGAAACGTTCCGAACCCAGAAGAAATGGTACAGATAGGAAGAAAGCTGAAAAGTCCCCACTTACCAGATACGGCAAGATCCACGAAATGCACAGGGAGGAACGCGTAGAAACGCGAGAATGGCGGCTGGCCGCTAGTGTGAATGACAAGACGCCGAGTGAAGAAAAGTTAAAGAAAGTGAAACGGACGAGCGCCGTGAAAGGGAAAGGGGTTGAAAGCAAAGCCAGCAAGCGCAAGGGTACGCGGGCGAGGGAGAGTACTGCAGAAGGCACAGGAGTTGGATAGAGTTAGTCGAGCGCTGGTATCACGAAGGAATAACACAGATACAACGCGCCGAGAGGGGGGCGTGGCTTGCTTAAATAATGAAGGCGGTCATGTTGGATGAGGACTGGCCCGCTAGCAGAAGGTTCTCTGCGGCGTAATCTTCCACTTCTGCCATAGCTTCCATGGGTGGATCCTGACAGTATAACCCTTCCCTCTCCGAAAACCCCCTGGTTTTCCCGGATATCTCAGGTGGAATTCTCTCAGTAATCTTGGGGCATGCAGATGGTGCCTGGGTTCCCAGGTTCTTTCTTCAGAGGATAAACCCCTCCAATGGACGAGATACTGTAGACTGCCCTGGCGATATCGGGAATCCACCAGGTATTCCACCTCATACTCCTGTGGTTCTACCGTGGTCGGACTCTTGGTCTTCCGGAGCTTCCGTGAGAAGGGATCCTCCTTATACTCTTTTAGTAGTGAGGTGTGAAAAACTGGGTGAACCCTCTGGAGGTGCTTAGGCAGGTGAATTTCGTAGGCAACTGGGTTTATTTGTCTTAGGATAGGGTAAGGACCCAGATATTGTGGTGCAAACTTGCCGGTGTGTATCCATTTGGGTAAATATCTTGTGGATAACCAGACCCTTTGTCCGGGCTTCCATTCGGGATTGGGTCTTCTACTCCTGTCGGCCCACTTCTTTTGTGAACGTTGGCTGTCCTCTAATGCTTCTCTCGCCAACTTATGTACCTTCTTTAGTTCTGATAACCGGTCATCTATGGCGGGGGATTTGGTGGGTTGTATTCCGGACCAAGGCATCTGCTGAGGATGGTACCCATAAGTGCAATAGAAAGGACTCATTCTCGTGGAGGTGTGGTAGTTGTTGTTGTAGGCGAATTCAGCCTGTGCGAGATAGGAAGACCAGCTCTCTTGTCTGTTGCTGCAAAAACATCTTAAGTACTGCTCAAGACCGGCATTGAGTCTCTCTGTCTGACCGTTGCTTTGGGGGTGAAAGCCGGACGACAGTGCTCGATGTATTCCCAACTGTTGACACAACGAAGTCCAGAACCTGGAGGTAAATTGGGTACCTCTGTCAGAAACTATAGTTCGAGGCAGTCCATGCAAGCATACTATATCCCGGAGGAAGACAGAAGCCGTTTTTGGAGCTGACAGAAGTCCCTCCAATGCAGAGAAATGGGCCAGTTTACTATGTGAATCAATGGTTACCATGATTGCGGTCATTCCCTCTGACTTCGGTAGGTCAACAATGAAATCTGTGGACACGTGTTCCCAAGGCTGGGTGGGTAGGATGGGTTGTTGTAATTTACCTAATGGTTTGCCTGTTTGGTATTTGTTGGTGGCACAAATCGGACAGGCTGAAACATATCTCTTAACGTCCTTGTGGAGTTCTGGCTACCAGAATATTCGGCTTATGAGGTCCTGTGTCTTCTTGATACCGGGGTGTCCAGCGAGGGGGGCATCATGACACCAGGAGAGGATCTGTTCCTGAAGTCCTTTAGACGGGAGAAACAACCCAGTACCATGGTAGTACAAACCATCATTGGCCAGATTGACTGTGGGTGGCACGGTAGCTAGCGAACCGTATTGGGTGGTGAGTTCTTGTAAAAAGAGTGAGACACCTGCCATGATCTTAAGGTTGGGAAACAAGAGATCGTGATCTCGATTATGGTTGGCTTCTTCTCCTTGACATCTGGAGAGAGCATCTGCCATCCTGTTCTCTGATCCTGGTATATAAGAGATGTGAAATTCATATTGAGAGAAGAAGTATGCCCATCTGGCATGTCGGGCGTTGGTACACTCCATCTGTTGTAACACTCTAAGGTTGCGGTGATCCGTTCGTACCTGAAATGGGTGTGCTGCTCCTTGTAACAAGTGTCTCCACTCTTGACATGCCAATTTGATGGCTAGTAGTTCTCTTTCAAGAACGGAGTAATTCTGCTCGCTTTTGGTCAGGGTTTTGGAATAATACGCCACGGGATGTGTGAGACCGTCTTCTGCTTCTTGCAAAAGAATGGCTCCCACTGCTCCCCCTGAGGCATCCGTTTCCATAAGGAACGCTTAGCTTGATCCGGCTGTACCAATATGGGAGCGGAAGTAAACAGCTCCTTGAGCTGTAAGAAGGCTCTTCTTTGTTCCGGACCAAAGGAGTACTGAACCCCCTTCTTAAGGAGACCTGTGACGGGTAACATCAAGTTAGAGAAGTTGGGGATGAACTGGCGATAGAAGTTAGCCAGCCCGAGGAAAGACTGGACCTCTTTAACACTTCTTGGCTCCTTGCAGTCCAGAATAGCCTTTATCTTTCCTGGTTCCATCTTGATCCCTTCCTTCGAGAGGACATAACCTAGATAAGAGACTGAGGTCACTTCAAATTGGCATTTCTCTGGTTTTACCAGGAGATGGTTTGCTCGGAGTCGATGTAATACTCTTTTGACTTGTTCACAATGGTCCCGTAGCTCTTGAGAATAGATCAATATGTCGTCTAGGTAAACGACCACTGAAACAAACAGCATGTCTGAGAAGATTTTGTCAATGAACCTCTGAAAGACAGCAGGAGCGTTTACCCGGCCGAAGGGCATAACCCTGTATTCGTACAAGCCGAAGGGGGTCCGAAATGCGGTCTTCCACTCGTCTCCCCTCCTCACCCTGAGGAGATGGTAGGCCCCTCTAGGTTCAGTTTAGTGAAATAAGAAGCCCCTCTGACGGCTTCTAGGATGTCCCTTATGAGTGGCATGGGGTAGCGATCGCGGACAGTAATCCGATTTAGTCCTCTGTAGTCTATACAAGGACGTAGCTTGGCGGTGTCCTTTTTTGGAATGAAAAACAGAGAAGCCCCCCCTGAAGACCTTGATTCCTGTATAAGACCATTCTGCAGGTTGTCATCCAGATATCTTCTCAAGCCCTGTCTTTCAGAAAGGGACAGAGGAAACATCCTGCCAAATGGAATAGTGGACTCTGGGGTCAGTTCTATGGCGCAATCCTCTGGTCGATGAGGAGGCAGGAGTTTGGGTGTAGTGTCTTTGAAGACCTCGGCATATTCTTGGTACTGACGGGGAACCGACAAGACCACCTTGAGGAGGGGGGTTCCTTTGTCCTTGTCTTCTTTGACTTGATGGGTCGATCTGCAATGTTGTTCACAGTAGGGAGAATCAAAACGCACGCAGTTGGTAGACCAGTTTATCTGCGGATTGTGTCTTCTAAGCCAGGGTATCCCTATCACCAAGGGAAAGTGGTCTGCTCTTATGAGGTTGAATACCAGTAGTTCCTGATGTTCTCCCAGATCCAAACGTACGGGCAACGTTTCAGATAGGATCGGGCCTGAGGACAGGGGGGGTACCATCGACTCCTTCAACCGGAATGGGCCTTTCCTTTTGCCTAAAAGGGATCTGTCGCTCTCGAGCCCATCCTTCATCCATAAAAGTCCCTGCGGCACCGCAATCCAGCATGGCAAACACCTCTACACATGAGGTTCCAGTCGTCCAAAGTTTGACTCTAAACACCATCAAGCTGTTATCTTCTTTTAGTTCTGTTGGTCTGGTAAGGTTGCAAGGACTGTGTCTTGTTCCCCCGAGACCTCCCTTGCAAAGGACCGAGGGTGGAAGTTTTCCTTCCTTCTTGGAGGAACTTCAGGGCAGTCTCTGAGGAGGTGTTTTGAAGAGCCGCAATACATGCAGAGACCCGAATCCCTGCGTCTTTTGCGTTCCGCAGGCGTGAGAGGGCCTGGGGCTGCCCCAATCTGCATTGGTTCCTCTTGGGTGGAATGTTCCCTGGTAGGGTGAGGAGTCAGGCTGGATGAGGATTGACTGGGACAAGGTCTTCTCCTTTCCTGGCGACGCTCGTTGAGACGGTATTCTAACTGTAGAGTGAGAGACATGAGATCCTGAAATGACGAAGGTCGAGCAACCCTGGCTAATTCGTCCTTCAATTCATCCTGAAGTCCCCTCTGGAATATCGTCTGTTTCGCAAATTCCGGCCAGTCGGTCTTCGCCGCTAGTCTTAGGAAGCGAGATATATAGGTCTGTACATCTGTGTTTCCCTGTTTGACGTCTAGTATTGCTTCAAAAGAGGTGTACAGAACTTCAGGTCGATCGAATCTGCTCTTGAAAAGGTCCACAAATAAGTCATAATTAGCCAGTGCTGGATCGTTTCTTGTCACCAATGGGGTGGCCCAGGCCAAGGCATTCCCTGTGAGATTGGCTATGAGGAACCCCACCTTGGCTCTGGCAGTTTCGAAGGCGTGAGGGCGAAAGGCGAAATATACGTGGCAGGCGTCTAAATACTCCTTTAGTCCGCCCGGGTAGCCATCATATTTTCCAAAAGATAGAGGCATGGGTGGTAGGTCTCCTTGGTCGTCCCTGTTTAGGACCACTTGCTGGCGCAAAGCTGCGTTTTCGGTCTTCAAGGATTGGACTTCTAGGGTTGGTCCCTGTAATGCTGCAACCAGCTCTTGATACTGCTCAAGGGAAGCCATGTGTCTGTCTGGGCGTTGTATTCTGTCAGACTGTTGAACCTCACCACCCTTCTCCTCACCTGTGGCTTCCTCTTGTTTATCCTTGGAGTGCTTGGAAGGCCTTCAGGGACTCCTGGTGTCTTCATTTGCGGGCTTGTCTCTGGACTTTCTGTCGTGCAAGTAGGGCCTGGCTCCCTCGGAGGCCACCTTGACACGGAGTGGGACCTGTCTCGGGGGGGCCCCGAGGAGCCAAGGTCCCGCAACAGGGAAAAGACTGATGGACAGTAAAAAACCCTGTGTAGTCTTCCGGAGATCGTGGCGAATATTATGCTCTCCAATGGTGGATGTGGCTGTTCGTGATCCGGAGTGAACCAGGAAATCGTGGATCAGGTAAGACTGATCGTCCTCCAATATGGATACGGCTTGAGGAAAGGAGGCAGGATCCGATCCGTGGGATAATAGGCAGGACGTAAGGTAAGCAGATAATGAGAGGAGCTTCGTGAGAAAAGTGAAGAGGGGTAACTCCAGAACGGGGAAACGTTCCGCACCCAGAAGAAATGGTACAGATAGGAAGAAAGCTGAAAAGTCCCCACTTACCAGATACGGCAAGATCCACGAAATGCACAGGGAGGAACACGTAGAAACGCGAGAATGGCGGCTGGCCGCTAGTGTGAATGACAAGACGCAGAGCAAAGAAAAGTTAAAGAAAGTGAAACGGACTAGCGCTGTGAAAGGGAAAGGGGTTGAAAGCAAAGCCAGCAAGCGCAAGGGTACGCGGGCGAGGGAGAGTACTGCAGAAGGCACAGGAGTTGGATAAACAGAGTTAGTCGAGCGCTGGTATCACGAAGGAATAACACAGATACAACGCGCCGAGAGGGGGTGTGGCTTGCTTAAATAATGATGGCGGCCATGTTGGATGAGGACTGGCCCGCTAGCAGAAGGTTCTCCGCAGCGTAATCCTCCACTTCTGCCATAGCTTCCATGGGTGGATCCTGACACCTATTTGGGCATTGTATTTGATGCTAAATTAGTGGGTTCCTCCCATTTGAGTAAGCTTAAAGTTTGCAGTGCTCAAACTTTAGGTGTCATTCATGCACTTGCTTCCAAGGGCGGGTGATACTCAGTGGGATCTGTTGTCAAATTGTACTCCTTGAAGATTGCACCTATCATTTGGTATGCTGCTGAGACATGGGCTATTGAGTCAATGGAGGTGACTTATAGAATTAAGTCGATGACCCTCAAATGGCTATTATTACCGCCGTCCAGTTGAAATGCTCCTATTGGAATTTGGCCTAATGCCTCTAAGCAAACGTATCATGTAGGTGAGTTTAATCTTCTACTGGAAGCTTGCCCATGCTGCGAGTAATACTCATGGGTTTGCTGTACAAGGTGTACCATACCAAACTGGATTACAGGAAATATTCATTATTGGGAACTCTTAAACGTCTGTCTGAGTTATGGTTTCGGAGACTAAGAATGGACCCACTTGATGAATCTTGGCCAATATATAAGAACTATGAGTATGATGTTGGACGTACATATCCGAGACAAGATGATAGTTGACTTGGCCTCGAAATCTACTGCCGAGTGCTTTTTTCCATACATACTGGAAAGACAGTTAATTCCAAACTACATCCAGAACTGTATTGGAAACCATCTGGTATGGGTCTATCTACATATTAAATTCAATGCAGTGAAAACACTTGAGATTACTGGCCGCTGGAACAAACTTGAAAGGAATCTTAGACTTTGTCGGTTTTGTGGCGAACCGATCATACAATCTTTGTGACACCTACTTTTTGATTGTCGTGCAATGGTGGCCCTTCGGCGGAAAGCAATCATGGCCTCTGGACTTATGATGATAGTAAATCCCAATGAGCTCTGGGATTTATACATGTCTGGAAAACACGAGGGATGTATAATTCTATTTTCTAGGTTATGCCACAACATTTGTGAGATAATAGCAGCAATTGAAGCATGAACCAACTGTGCAATGTGATATATGGATCTCGGTGAATGTTCTCCTTTTTATTTTTATATGAGATATATTAAAAGGTTATTAATTTAACTACACAATACCAATAAAAAATAAATAAAAAAGATTATTCTTTTGCAATTCACTGAAATCAACTGACCCAAGTACAGTTCCTCCTGGAGGCAATATTGTAATTTGGCCTTATCAACCTTGTATCCCTTGTGGGTCAAGAGCTGATGGAGTGTTATGGAGTCCTTCCTGCACTGGTGCTTGCTGACACTGCACACTAGTAAATCATCCACATACTGAATAATTGTGCTAGTCAGCTGAACATTTCCTAAATCGGTGTGTAATATCCTGTTGAAGATGCTGGGGCTTTCACAGTACCCTTGAGGCAATCTTGTGTATTCAAAGCACATCCCCCATGAGTAAATGTAGTGAGGTATTGTGAGTCGGTGTGCACGGGAACAGAGAAGAAGGCGTTTTTAAGATCTACCACTGTAAAGTGGGTAGATTCTTTTGGGATGTTACAAAGCCTTATTGTAGGGTTTGGGACCACTGGAAATTCTGTCTTTGCAAATCCTCAACCATTCTTCAGCTCCATCCTTTTACTTTCTTTATCGGGCATATAGCCGTGTTGCATGGGAAGGTGGATGGCATAATTATCCCCTGATTTAGTAGGGCAACAATAGTGTTTCGTATCCCCTCCTCTGCCTCTCTTGATAAAGGGTGCTCTCTTACCCGGGGCAGCATGGCGCCTGGCTTGAGTGTTATTCATACTGGGGTCACTCCTTGTAGGAACCCTATGTCATGGGCATTTGTAGTCCAGAGCCTTTCAAGGACCTGCTCTAAGTCTGTCTCAGTAAAAGGGGGTAGGGCTACAAGAGCCATCAAGGGACATTGCGATTTTCGATACTGCACTATAATGTACAAGGGATAAATAATCGCTAGAACAATCTCGCCATCATCTGGTCGATCCTCAGTAATTTCTCTGGGAGGCACTGTAGAGTCAATACACAACACTGTGCACTATTCGCACCCTTCTGAGTCGGTCCCAATTACAACAATTCTTTTAGCTGACACCACCAGGCCCTGTAAGTCCAGGGACAGTATTTGTTCCTGCCACCAATTCGGGTGTTAACACAGGCTGAAAAATGAAGTCAGATGGCACTCGGCAACAAGCCTTGCCAATCTGGAGCACTGCCACTGGAAGCACTATCATGCCATACACAAACAAATTGGGTTTGGCAGGAATACCGCAGACCACTGCCTCTCCTCCCCTTGCATGTATTATAATCATCACCCTTATGGTATACATGCCTAGGGTGGCACACACTATTCCGTGGGTCTTTGAAGGAGACAGCCATATTCAATTTTCTGAACAGGTATCGCCCCAACACATTTTTTGGGGAGCTCTCAATACAACAGAGGTGCATGCACCATCTTTCCTCCTGTTTTGATATCAAGTTATTTTGTGTCGTGAACAGCAGCGACAGACGCAGAGAAGACCTGCAGGATTGGATAGTGAGGGTTAATGATTTTACCATGAGAAACTAAGGTGGATGCTGCTCAACTCATATGTAACCGCTGTAGTTACTGTGGCTTATGGGCCAGCCCACATCAGTGCAAAGAGTATTTGTAAACATTTAGACCCAGTATGGAATAATGACAACATTCCAAAAATCGCAGAACGACTTGTTCAGAACTGTATGATTGTATGATTTGTTTACGACACAACATTGATAAGGGAACACCAGCACCCAAGGTTAGTTTCAGACCTCCTTCCATGCCGTTTGAAGTGATTCACTTTGACTTCATAAAGATGGAGCGATGCGATTACTACAGATATGTGTTAGTAGTAAATGGGTTGAGCCTTTCCCTTTGAAGGATAACACTGCCATATCCACTGCAGAAGTCATGCTGAAAGAGTACTTCCCTAGATTCGATTACCTAGAGTAATTTAGTCAGAAAATGGACCTCACATAGCTGCCGTCATACTACAGGTATGCGAGGCCCTACAGATTGATTAACGGTTTAATTCCGTGAGACATCCTCAGAGTGCCGGTTTGGTGGAACGCCATAACTGTATCCTTAAGAACAAACTAGCTAAGGTGTGTGCACATAGCAAACTGAAATAACCTGTAGCCTTGTCATTAGCATTACTGTGTATGAGAACTGCGGCCCAGACAAGAACGGGGCTTTCTTCCTATGAAATATTAATGGGGAGACCTGCTAATATATGGAATGCACCTAGACCTAGAAAGATATCTGACATTGAGTACCCGCTATTAACTGATTATTGTGACCAATTGACTCAAAACCTACATTTGATTCATCAACAGGTTTGAACAGCTTTGCCCGAAAAATATGAGGGACCTGGTCACCGCATTCGACCTGGTGACTTTGTGCTGATCAAGGATCTTGACAGGAAATCAAATCTTGCAGCTCACTGGAAAGGTCCCTATCAGGTACTGCTGGCCACTCAGACGGCTGTTCGAGTAGAAGGAAAGAAACACTGGATACATAAGGCGCACCTGAAATGAGTGCCCTTGCCTTTGCCCTATGACAAGTTGGCTAAGGAAGGGGTTGATGATCTTGAAACCAAGTGTGTGCCTTTCAGTGAGGGCACCCATTCTGATCCGGAGCATAATTCTGAGCCCAAACAACTTGAGAATTCATCACTTTCTTCAGATACTGATCCTTTGTTGACGGACTACTGCATGCCTGGAGCAACAAGGTACAATCTTTGACCACGGAAATAGCTAGGGAATTACATTTCATAGAATAGGAAAGTGTAGTATGATTACTGCACCCACAAGAAACCAACGGCCTTTCCTCCAATCCACCTAAAAGCGCATCAAGGAGTTGCAGAGGGGGGCAGGTTAAGAAGAAGACTACAAGCAAGATCGGCCACATGGTCAAGTGCCACACACAGATGAACTTCTGTTTCAGTGAGGCTTCTTAATGGACACTGAAAACTATGCCTATATTTGGGACACATAGAAACGAGAACATGGAAAGCATTAACACTGGACAGCCTGTATCTAAAGGGATATGGTCCACTAGGGACAAGTTTATAATAATAGCAATTATTGCATGTGTAGCAATCACATTAATAACTGTGTTATGGTATTTGGAGAGTTCACATCCACTAAGTATATTACTGCCTACCGTCAGTATAACCACTTTGTCTCCTTTCTATGTACACTTGCATACTCTTTGCCCTCTGGATCTCGAACAGAGAGAAGGATATCATAACAACACACTCCTACAGATCATGAATACCACTCATGGCGATTTTTGAATGAAACAAACTGCTGGATATGTTCTCATCTACTAAAACACGGTGAGAAAGGTATAGGCTGGTACATATATCCACTTCCACTATCAACTTCTTGCTATGCATTATAGACCTCTATTTTTTGGGAAATGGAATGATAGTGCCACCGGTAATTTTGATGGGACAAACATTAATGAATTTGACTGACTAGTCCTGTTACATGTAGGGTGTTCTGTCTTTTCAAATAAAAGCTAGACCAAAAATACTGTTAAGAATTCTAGACCTTAGCAATCTATGATCTCATTCCGAATGTCACCAGTAGGAAATAGGGAAGTGATTCCAGCATCCTACACCATTAATCATGATCCTGACAAAGTACCATTCTGCTTACGTAAAGACGGTTCCCGGAATATTGGCTTGTATGACAAATGTGTGAATACTGTAGTTTTGGTAAACGAGAATATGCCCTTATACATTGGGGGATCTATTTACTTTATCTGTGGCAAGGAAGCTTATCCATGGTTACCTAAAGATTCGAAAGGAACTTGTTATCTGGGGATACTATTGCTAGGTGTATGTGTCACGTCCACTGCAGAAATACTGAAACATCGCCCTAGGAGGGGGATCAATGATGACACACCTCTTCAGGTATTAGAGGATATAGCAAAATCCATGGTTCCTTTTTGGGGTGAAAAATGAACTTTAGAGATATTACTTGATTGGCTAGAATGTTGGAGAACATATCAATGAAACAACTGACATACTGTTTAACATTACATTAGAACAAAGAACCATTAGATTAGTAGCTCTTCAGAATAGAATGGTTTTAGACATCATGTTAGCTGAGCGTTGTGGTATATGCAAAATGGTTGGGTTTGCGTGTTACGTGTACGTACCTGACTGCTCCTCTACTGTGTTTCAGGCTGTCAAAAGGTTACATACGCTGCGCTGTGTAGTTCACGTCCCTGAACATGGATTGGAAAATACTTAGAACTTGGGGATGGAAAATGTTCTCCGGACTCGCTATTATCATTGGGCCAATGCTATTCTGCTGTTGCTGTATACATTGTTTGCCTGTTCTAGGTTCTGTGCTAGGTAATTGCGGTTCTAGATCTTTGATGAAATTGAAACCTGGTCCTCATCCTCCTGTTAATATGACTAATGCCTTGATCATGCAGGATGTTGCGATCAAACAATTTATGGCTATCAATGTATATGACTCAGATGATTCTGATGATGATGTATTACCTCAATGTGTTGGCTTAGGCCAAAAGGAGGGTTTGTAAAAGTACATTCGGTCTGTATTATGTTGGCCTTAGCGCACACATTGAATCGCACCATTCGAACTTCGTCTTGGCCATTTTGCTCACTTTCCTGGGTTTTCATTCCACATGCAGTAAAAGTTCACAGATTCACCACTCAGAAAGCTCTTTTACATGTCCCTGCACAGAAATGCAAAAAATGCTGAGCACATTGTTTGTCTTTAATTTAGGACCTTGAAGAGCTGGCACGAACGTAGATAATCGGTAGTTTACATGCCTTCCTGTCTTCCTGTCTCCTGAGACTCTGTGGCCAATTGTGCGACTAGATGATTAAAAGGAGCAATATTCTTGCCATGAGTATTTCTGAAAGCCTAAACTACTGAGTTGAAATGCGGAATGACCTTTTAGTTAAGAATAACATAAAGATAATGGAGCGCGAGGAATGTTACCTTGTGCTAGGGACAAGATATTCCCCTACACCCCACTGTGCTCTGCTCCCAGACAGTAAATTATCTGAGGGATGAAGCAGAGCGCTGCAGCACATGGTGCCATAGCAAAGTGCCCATGTTTCACAGACCATGAGCTATGAGCACAAAATGAACTGGAACAAATTTGAAAGGTTCCGAAAATGTATAAGACATGTGTGCTCCCCCATACTTTGGCCCATCTTCTCTATGGCTGTACACAGACATGGATGAATATGGGTCCGCTTAAGCAATAATAATAAACTATTGTTATATATTTGTTTCGTGACTGGTGTGTCTTCGATTATTCTCAGTAGCCCAGATTTGGGACTAACAATCTGGGGGTTCTGCCCATGCGCACCTGGGGCTGTGGTGGTAGATGAATGTAGGACTGATATATTTCATAGGGTATGGAAGTTGGCCTCAGTGTTTGTACCTGTGGTTGGGGTTGGAGCAGTGGGCAGTAGTTGCTATATGGGTTGTATCCCACCCCAGCCTGCTCCTTCACTCTCTTGCAAAGTATCCCTACTTCCCACAGCTCCAGCAGTGTGAGGGACGCATGCCTGCTCCCTACCTTCAAATCCCCCTCTGAACCCACCCTGCGTGGCTGACCTCCTTGTTGCCACTCTGGGTAGGGGTGCTATGGTCTACCTCCCAACTGTCCTTGCCCCCCTACTGGCCAAATTCTCACATCCGGAGGTGCTGAGGTCTGCTCTGCCACCTCCGTTTGAAGCACATTTGAGGATACTGTCCCTTCAACTGCTACTTTGCTATTTTTTTCTGTGAAAGTTTTGCTTCCTCAGCCTTCAGCCTTTGGGCCATTTCCTTCTCTCACTTCTTTGTTCTCTTACAATGGTTTATTATTATGGTTTGAATCTCAGCCCACCCGTATTTTTCAATGCCCACTATTTTGTCAAGTGCCTTCTGCATTTCCTTTGGTAAACCCCTTTTAATAATGAAATAAAAGGAGGAACTGATCGGTCCCCACTGGTCCCTATTCTCTATTTGCCGCAGCTACTGAACCTGAATAATGTATTGCGCAGGGTCTTCATCGCCACCATGGTATACTGTATGATAAACTGCAGGCCTGGTGTGTCGGGGTATGTTTGCTGCAGCACGTCCCACACCAGCACCCTGATATTGTTAAAGAGCGCGCCATTGTGTGCGTCATCATCCAATTTTACTCCTGGATATCCTGCTCTAACCCACACATCTTGACCCTGATCCCCCACAATTGCGACAAGCAAGCTTTTCATGGCCCCCATGGCTAAGGAAATGCCGGCTGTCTGTTTTTCAAAAGCATAAATCCATTTTCCAGCCCGGAAGTAAGGGGCAGGAGCAGCTTACATTTTTATCCATTTGTGCCCAAGGCACATAGTGCATCCTGCCTAGAGCTCTATGCAATAGCGGCATCAGGGTGCCTGTGTTCCTCCCTTCTTTACGTTAAGCACTTCCCTTTTTCCTTGCAAGTGCCACCCGGCCCAACCTATTCCTTAAACGTGGTCCCCCAAACTTTCCAACGCAGCTTAACTTCTGGCACCTTGTGTATCCCTTTCATCATCCTCAATCTCATCCACAGCGTCCCATTCATCTCCCCCCAACTCTCTGTCTGCGTCCCTGTCGGGACAACAGCGGCAAACAAATGGTGAATGCGGCTGTCGATGCCCTATTAAGGGTTATATAACGAGAAAGAGCCACTGAGCTTGCAATAACAAGACTACTTCTCTGCCACTGCCCTGAATTTATCGAACTACTGATCAAATTGCTTATTTAAGATTACTACCTGTCATGTTATGAGAGTCACTAGTCCTATCAAACAGGATATCACCTGGAAAACATCTTGCCTTTATAAAGACACCTGTGTGTCGAAACACGTGTAGGCTGAAAAATGAAGGAAACATTCTCTACGATTAAATTATTACTCACCAAGCAGTCTTGGACATTTGAATTGATCATAGGCAAAACACAAGTGAAGTGTGTCAATGTATATCATAGGCTAGCACAACCAATCATACCTATACCCAAATCTGTTTGTATGTGTGTCTGTCTGAGGTTGTGAGTGGAGCCTCATAGGTCTGGTGTTGCAGCAAGTCTTACCCCATTTGAGGACACCTAGCGCACTGCAAGTCAGATCTACTCACCTTCCTTTCTCAATCGTGCCCGGGATGCTGGCTGCTGCGCTGCATTTAGACTTTATATTCCAATATGGCTGCTAATATCTAAGATGGTGTTTGTTCCCGCATATGCACTACATTCATAAAGCATGATATAATATGATTGTATAGAAGCCCTTAAGGGGTACCCACCTCTCCCCTGGTCTCTTACATTACCTTCCACGGTCTTTGTTTTATTCTGAAGCGCTTGGAGGTGTGGGAGGACTGTCACCTTTCCAACACTTTACTGATGGGTTTAATTACTGTAGATCTTGTGGGCTTACAGTGACGTCCTTGCATTTGCCACTGTTAGCAGACAGTTGTTTCTAGAGACCCTGTGACGAGTACTAGTGGAAGAGCCCCGATGACGCAAGGTGCTGCGTTATGCAGCTTTAGAGTAGGTCTCTTGTGCTTTAATAGAGAGTGGGCAGTACGCAAGCCTTAATGTTGAACCTCTGGAGCCTGCCAGGTCACGACACACCATGGTGGTGTGCTGTTGTGATCATACAAACCCCTGCAAATAATCAAAAGGTGGAAGATGGCTCAGAGGGTTAAACACTTGTTGCTGTGATCTGTTTTTGATCTGCAGGTCGCAGTTTCAAATCCCAACAAGGCCAACTCAGCCTCTCATCCTTCCAAGGTCAATAGTTGAGTACCAATTTCAATTGGGTAATAATAATAATGCATGTATATATGTCCTATGTAAAGCGCTTTAGATTAAAGCGCTATATAAAACAATTCACATTATTATTAATCATTATTTATAATTCAGGGTTCCGCCACCTTGACTGTCGAGAGTTTCCTTTTTTACAAAACTGCTTTAGCTCTGGACTTCAAATCCCATCAGCTAGCCAGCATAGTGAATGGTGATGGCTCATGGGAGTTGCCATCAAAAGCATCCGGAGAGCCACAGGCTGCAAACCCCTGTTTAATTTGCTTAATGTAACCATACAGGTAGTTTACATGGCGTGTGGCGCATCTCTGGACTGGATGGTTAACACCACTTTTAAAACCAAAGCTGGCCCTGCTTTATGCAAGTGTGCAAGTGTGGATATTGGAGTTGTGCACAGCATCAACAAAACAAGCTAATGCAAAGTCAATAGGCTTTGTCGGACATGGGTCACGTGCAGCCTCAAACTCCCTAAATAATGCCACCATAGTCTATGGTATAACCCCACCTTTGCATCTGACATCACAATGCAAAGTGCAGCCTTGAACTCCCCAGTAAGGTCTTAACATGGCGTAGTAGGTCCCCATACGTAATGTGTACCTTCACAGAAGGTGCCATCATGGGCTAATGCCAGCCTCTAATGTCTTAATGCCAGCACAAGGTTTGCATAGTCCCCATATTAAAGGCATAACGCCACATGTCCAGGTGCTGCCAACATATGCTACACCAACCCTCAAATGCCCCACTAAAGATATAATTTTCCTGGTATAGATACCCACCTGCAAGATGGACTTTATCATTAATATTTTCATTTATTGAGTGCTTTGTGTTCACTAAAGCACTGCTTACTAATACAACCCTTCCAACAACAAGTATTACACTCTGAACCGATTTTACTGTTGGCATAGGCAGATCCTGCTCAGCTAAACTCTCAGTTATGCATCAGGAGTGCGTTACCAGATAACATTCAGTTAAATCAAACAAAAAAAAACAATAACCTTTAAGTGATTACTAAAGCACAGCAACAATGCTTACACTATTACCAAGTGAAAACACACATTTATCATTTTTAACACAAAACAGGCACAATCGTCAAACAAAAAAAGTGGAGCTAAACAAACCCTAGTCTGCCAAGCCTTGGACATCTAGAGCTCTTCATTAGACTGCCAGCGCAGGCAACCAATTGCAACTAATGTACACACAGACTATCCATTTGTTCAGTAGATCACAAAGCCCGAAACATATAAGAGGAGACAATAATGGCACACGACTGATGTGTATGGATGCCCATTTGCCAATTAGCACCTTCCAAATTATGTTTTTCGTTGTGTTAAGGGTGAGCCGCAAACGCATGAGGGGGTTGCAAATTGCAATATTTGTTGTTTGCCCTGGGCACCACATTTTCTTGAAACTGCCCTGCCCGGCGCTCACTGGCAATGGGAAGAACACATTTCGTGTGGGGAAGCCTGCACAATTACCTCCTCCGGGTCACTTAGTTTACTTGGGAAGAGAATCACGACGACCACTTTTTTGGGTGTAATCACACTTTGTTTTTGGAGGCGAGAAGGAAAAGCAGCCTTAGCAGGCGTCCATTCCTTCCTTCCTGATCTCCCTTAATTCTAAATCCCCCCTCATCTCCCTCCACCTACACAGCCTTTCATTGGTCCAACGCGTGTGCAATTCCTCTGTCCGTACTGCCGCCATCTAAGCATCACGTGATTCATTAGATGTCCACTCTGTCCTTTGGCAGACATTGTCATCACTCTTAATAATCACTCAACGTTGACGAACTGTGCGATGATTATACAATAGTGTTCTTTTTGCGTCAAATTTCAATTGTGTGTTTGTGCTTTTATACCACCAGTTATGTTGCAAACACTGGCGCCAGAAAAGCCACCTCTCAAAAAAAAAAATGACACTGCTTTCCTTTTATATGTGGTTATGAACAATAAACGACCAAAACAATTTTATTGTGTGCGATAATTACTTGATCTCTTCAGTGCACAACCACATGAATGTGCTTTCACACACAAGCGTCACTGCAGCAGCAATTATTCACCACAATTGCTCCCCCAAAACAGCAGTATCAGTCTTGCCTTCTAATTCACCTGTAAACAGTCTCTTACATATTTCTAAAAATCTGTTCCACACTGAATTGAATCCAATCTTGCTCTTTAGTTCCCTCCCCCCTCTCCATCCAAGTGATATCCATTTATTTCCCCAATTGTTTGTGGCACTTATTGTTATTTCCACTTCATGGTGTATCCTCAAACAATTCTTGGCTAGTGTTAACTATTAGTATGACATTAAAAGATAAATCAAATAGTATTGCACTCGACATAATTTAAGTTTTAACACATTCTTGCAGGTGAGGACATCTAAATTATCAGAACAAAACATGAAACATTGAAAGTAAGATTTACAGGTCTGAATATCTCAGTGACAGAAATGAATAGCACGTGAGCTGTCATGAGAATGGTGTACCTCCACACGCTAACTCATTACTCTCTACTGTGCTATTTCTGATAGTGATAAAATACCCAGATAAAACGCATGAACACTAAAGAAATACTCACTGAGCAGGAATTGAACTCAGGGCGCGGCAGTGATGACGCCAAATCTAATCTATATAACTCCAGTGATCCCTGTGATATCAGCAGGGCCAAAGATCATGTAATATCCGTTCCTGTGACATTATTGGTGCCAAAGGTCCTGTGTTGTCATTGGCGATGTAAGGCCACCGCCCCTTTCCCTGCGATGCTAGTGAATTGAAATCCCTGATGCATGCACTGTCCGAGGGATAGTATTTTGGATTTTGATTCGGAGCCCGCTAAGCTCTAGACTCTTACCCTTACTGTTTTCTATTTCCTGAATTGTGCCACACTGGTGCTGGCACCCTGTCTAAGTAATGAGACAAGCCTATCTTTGATTCCAGATTTCTTTTGCTCGGTCCACCTGGGCCCACAACATGTGAGGAATTGGGGGGCGCTCGAGAGCCCGCGACTAAAATGGCCGCAAAGTCCTGAGTTCCACGTAGATTCCACCTGCAGGGTGGCAAACTAGCAACCCATCGGGGCCCATCTGAGCCTAATGCTGTCAGCTGAGTGAGCAACATCAGCGACTGAGGGATGCTTTTCGGAGGCGATTCGGTACCGGAGACTCGAGAAAATGGCTAGGTGCCCTGTTATGCCACGGCACCGACACCCAGAGCGAGGAACCAGTGGCGGGAAACCCTTGAGTATCCGTGCACACCCTGAGAGGGGGAGGTGAGGAGAGAGGACCCCAGGACCGGGACTTGGCGAGTGCACTGGGACTCCTCCCTGACCGAACGAGCCTGCAATGCCATGAGGGCATGGGTCCGGGAGCGCAGCTTGCGGCTAAACTGCGTGAGTGCCTGTGCGCTGCCGGACAAGGGGCTACCAACAGCAGGACTCGACCGGAGAGCTGAGAAGAGGAGTCCCGCACCCTCAAGCTGTTGCCAGACCCTGGAGCACTGCTGCAGTACCCGGCAACACGACTGGAGCAGTGAGAAGATAGCCCTGACCCAGGAGGCGCCCAGGTCAGAAGGCCTGCTGGCGTATGGACCAGGGCAGTGGTGCAGTGACGAGTGACCGACTCTGAAGCAGGTGAGGAGGAGGCCCTGAATCCAGCCGCCGGGGCCCCCAGCCCTAAAGATACGGGCATGAGGCCGGCCCGCAAACAACCTGTGAGGTCAATAGTGCACTGGGGACCCAAGGGCCATCAGCAGAGATGAAGCACTCGGCACCCTGACGGCAGTGATAACCGACCACTGTGACATCCGAGCCGCCCCACTACAGATCATAACCACCCCAGACGTAGGCGTACATACACTGGAATAACTGGGAGGGAGGAGTGGAAGAACTCGGAGGTGCAGTGGCATAACACAAAATGCGGGTGCCCCCCTCCGAGCCAAGCTGAAGGGGCTCCCCAAACTTGGCAACAAATCAAGAGTCGCGCCACACTCTGGGCCGGCCTAGATTATCACACTTGCGCAATACCACAAACATGCTTCTGAAGGGATATGCCGCACACTGCACTAGGAGAAAGATATAAATATGTGTTTTAATATAATATAGAGCACACTTTCTGAGAAAAATTGGCTCAAAAGCCAGAGTGTTTGCAATTGTTTTGTAGGGTACCACCAATCCAATAGATGCAAGTCACCAACAGTACAAACGGACATTAATGCTTTGCCACAATGAAAACATGTCCAACACTCTTCAAGATGAGAACACACATTCACGCCTGTGTCTCTGTGGCCTCTAACAACACGTCCAAACTCTTTAAAATCTGAAATGAACTGATAAATCCTGTTGCGGTCTTTACCTCTCCTGTTCCCTCCCAGGCCCTCTGCATGGCTCTGTCATCTCACTTCTTTGCTAAATCTCAGGACATCCTGTCCTCCATCTCCTCTTCCTCTCCCTCTTCCTCTCTCGGCCCCCCTTTGGCCATCTCTACCTCTCTTCCTCCTTTCTCCTCTTTCTCTCTGACAACACCTGACGAGGTTTCTGGACAAGTCCGATCTATGAAAGTGTCATCCAAACATGTGCTCTCCTGCTCCACCAGAACCATCAAGAACCATATTGACACCCTCGCTCTAGCCTTGACCGATTTCCGTAATCACTCTTTCGCCGCTGGAACGTTCCCCTCTCCCGTTAAGCACTCCCTTATGCACCCACTCCTCAAGAAGCCGTCTGCCAATCCTGCCTGCCTGGCAAACTATCACCCAAACTACATCACCCCTTTCCTGGGAAAACTGTTGGAAAAGCTGGCTATCTCCCAGTTTACTCTCCACACGGAGCTGTTGGTTTTCTCCATGACCATCAGTCTGGCTTCCGAGCTGCCAGAGGCACAGAAACTGCTGTCCTGAACACCTGTGAAGATATGCTCTCTAACCTTGATTACAGCATTCCTTCTGTCCTCATCCTACTTGATCTTTCCTCTGCTTTCGACACGGTCAACCATGCCATTCTGATCAATCGACTCCATGAGAATCTGGGCATCACGGATCAAGCCCTTGAGTGGCTGACCTCCTTCCTCTTGGACTGCCCCTCCCAGGTCCAACTTGGTCCCTTTCTCTCTGCTCCATCCTCTCACTCTGGTTTTTCAAACTCTACATGGCCTCTTTGGCCCACCTGATCTCTACATTCCCCTCTAACGTTCCGTGTTATGTGGACGACACTCCATTTTCCTTCAGGCTCCCCTCAGGCTCCTCTCCTCTCTCGCTCATTCCCAACTGTCCATCCGCAATTCAGGATTGGTGTGCCTCCAATGATCTCTGCTTTAATGTCAGTGAGATGGAGATCCTTCTCATTTGGACTCCTGCCCCTGCTTTCCCTCTCTCACTCTGGCTGCCCACCTTGGGTCCTCTTCCTTTGCCTTCCTGTGAGGCAAACAACCCTGTCATCTTTCACTCCACTCTCTCTTTCTCTCCTCACATCTCGGACATCACCATGAAGTCCCACTACCAGCTACTCCTCCTCAAAGGGGCTCTTCCCTTTCTCACTTTCCCCCAGAAGTTCAGTGTCTCGAGAGCCCTGGTTCTCTCTAGTCTGGACTACTGCAACATCCTCTTTCTCAATCTGTCTTCCTCTACTCTCCAGCCTCTGCAATTAACCCAGAACAGGACTGAGAGACTTATCCTTGGCCTCAAGCCCAGGGATCATATCTCCCCAAACCTGAAATCTCTCCATTGACTCCCAGTTGCTGCAAGTATCAAGTTCAAGACCCTTTGCATTGTCCACAAGGCTTTCTGAGCCCAGGGCCCGCCCTACATCCAACACTCTCTCCCAAAATATCTTCTTTCTCGAGCCCTTCGCTCAGCTACCTACAACTCTCTAAGGGTTAGACACTTCTCCAGGCAGAGAGTCTGGAGTAGATCTCTCTCCTCTGCAGGTGCCCCCCCTCTGGAATAGCTTCCCTGCCCCTCTCAAACTTGAGCTGGACCACCTGAAATTCTGGAAGCAGCACTAAACCTTCCTCTTCTCCTCTGCTTTCTCTCTCTCCCTCCCCCGCTGCCCTACCTGACCTACCTGTCTGCTGTACAGACTGGTTGCTTGGCTACACTCAGAGTGTCACTGAGTCCAGGCTCTTTCTTGATCAGTCACCCTTGCACTGCCTCTGGGCCTACCATCCACTTAGGGGCTGTAACTGTAACCCTACAGTCCCTTGTTCTCCTTGCACTACCCAGAGCTGCGCTGCCCTGGCTGCACTTACTCAGAGCATTGTGACTGTTTTTCCCTCCCCTCTCCTTTGAACTTCTCCTCTCCCTTTCCCCTTGCACCTCTCGTTCTCGCACTTGCACGATATGAATGACACAAGGCCTAGTAAGATCGCTTGTCTTGTCCTCCCTCTATCTTCCCTCCCTTGTCTTGTCGCGCCTAGAAACACTTGTGTGCAGGCGCGTTATAAATGACTTATATCATATCATTTGATCACAGATGCCCAGAAAAATATACAATGCCGCAGTAAGAAACGGCTAGACTGGAAGCACCCAAATACCAGTCTAGCCAGTTAATTCACTTAGCAGGACTGCTTTATCAGAAATGCCAGTTAAAAGAAATTCATACCAAACTGAGGAATGACTAGACGGGCTGCACCAAAAGCCTCTCTAGCCACTAATACCACATATCATGCCTGCTTAGCCTGGACATGGACAGCCATTATGATTTGTCGTACAATCCTGCCCCCACACACATCCTCTCTCCCTCCCACCCCAACCTCCAAAATCAGCTTCTTGGCCTAGATTCACCTCCACATCCCTCTTCCTTGCCCCAGAGCTTACGGTTGAGGTTCCTTGCCTCATACGTAAGTACTGGGATCAGGAGATACGTAAGTACTGGGATGAGGAAGAGTGGGACTAGGAGTAATGAAGATTACCAGTAGCTAAGTCAGGTATTATCTCCATGTACCTCTACCTCATCCCAGTACTTGTTTGTGAGGCAGAGTGCCTTAAACACAAGTACTGTCTCATGCACACTGGGACGAGGAAGGATAGGGCTAGAAGTAATGAAGATTACCAACAAGTAATCCAGGCATTAAACAGTATTGGTGCAACACCATTGAATTGACTGGGATTCAGCACTCCTTCCGGCCCCCTGAAATGTTGGGCTATGTTGACTCGACCTGGCTGACCTTCAGAGCAGTTGCCAGACAGAACAGGACACAGATGTTAAACAGTACCTGGGTTTTGGTGTTAACAAGAAGCCAGCAATTACTAACATAAAGCATCTCACTGTTATTACCTGCATTCAAATGCCAAACTTTTTAGGCAATTGAAATTGTGATGTGGGTTTAATACTTGTATGCCATGGGAGTGATTGGAAGGGTAGAGAGGGAACAGGAGACTACTCATTCTCGCAGCAGTCCATAAGTGGGTGCTTTCAACCTTAAAGGCGAGAGTTAACTGCTTGTAACATTGAAGGTGCAGTAGAAATAGTCTCATTAAAATGCGTAAAGAAATTGGCTGGCCCAAACAAATAAGTGCGCCCCTTCCCCACTGCCCATGAAGTTGACGCCTCTCCCAACATTTGAAGGGTTAGCCCCTGAAATGTAGGTTTTGTTGCGCCCCTGAACGCAAGCACACACACCATTCACCATATACACACACCCAGCCATCCATACATTTAAGTGTGCATTCTTTCACCATGCTGGCACAACCAGGCAGCCACCTATACATTAACCTGTGCACCCTTTCACCATACAGGCACACCCAGGCCACCACCCGTACATTAAAGTGTGCACCCTTTCACCATACACTCATACAGGCAGCCACCTATACATTTAAGTGTGCACCTTTCAACATACACTCACACACATCATGGGGTCAAGGGGAGCCCTAACACTTCAAAAAGAAATTGGGCCTCATTATAACTATGCTGGAATGGAAGCAACGGTGCTGGTAAGCTTACTGGCACCGTTGTTTCCAGGCCGGCATATTACAGCTCTGCGGGCGGATGCCGTGCTGCCCGGCAGGTCAGACCTGAACCCACCCACATAGTTTTCACAGAAGCACTGGTACCGTTATTAACGGTGCCAGTGCTTCTGTGGTCCCCATTCCCATAGAGTCTGATAGGACTTTATGGAAATGGTCACTTAGCATTTGCTGGCGCCTAACTTCCCAGACCGCCGGGGTTGTAATTCCCCGGTGTGACGGTGTGACCGCAAAGTCGGTGCCAGTAAATCATTACAGGTCCGGCGGCAACCTGCTGGTTGCACTGGCCCGGTTACCGCCAAACCTGTAATGAGGCCCATTGTTTCTTTTTGAAGTCACTCTGACTTCATAAAGAAATCATTTCCGTTAAGGACCGAATCATAATGGAAATAATTTCTTTGTGAAGGCAGAGTGACTTCAAAAATAAACTATTTCTTTTTGAAGTCATAGGGCTCCCCCCACCCCATGACATGGAGGCCTCCAGCCTAGGGTCTTCTATGCCATGGGAAGGGCACAGCCCTCGGTCTTCAAAAAGAAAGTTTCTTTTTGTAGTCACTCTGCCTTCATAAAGAAATTATTTCTATTACAGAAATAATTTCTTTATGAATGCAGAGTGAAATCAAAAAGTGTTTTTTTGTGAAAAAAACATTCTTATTTTTAGACATGTGCTGGCGGGGCCCCTACACCAGTGCGGAGGCAGATATACGGCCCATAGACTTGCAGATGGCTCCACACTGCTCCAGCCTCCAGGTCACTGAGTGCTTGCAGGCATAAGAAGGCACGTTTCTGGACACTTACTAAGATCCCAAAGGCTGGGCAAGTGAAGCATAAGATTCTGGAGAAGGGGGTCTGGCAACATCAAGGTAGCACATCGGATTACATCATCCCCTGGATGTGAGAGGGGGGAAACCCTGGACACTTGTCAACGCAGGCAGCCCATCACCACGAGCTCGGTTGACGACAAAGGCGGGCACAGTTGAGTGAATAGCAGAGCTGCACGAGGGCATACCAGTTCGCACAACATAACAACGACTGGCGAACAGGGGAGCTGGAAGGGAAGGAGGGCTGAGACACCTCAGGAGAATACACGCCTGATCAAGCCCGCTGCCAGGGGCATGCAGTAGCCCCCTGCTGGAGTTACACTAGCGTATGAAGGTGCGATAGTTATATATACCCATAGCAGTTCCTCCTCAGGGGGAGCAGACCAGCAGTACAGCCAGGGCAGTACTCAGTAGCAACACGGACAACTGTGTAGGCGACATAGCCTGCAACCAGACCCCCGAGAAAGGGAGTGGCTTCTACAGGCCCAGCTATAAGCTACATGGTGAAGAGGAACAAGGGGCAATTGCGCCTGCAATTTACCCAAAGGAGGGGCTTAGTAAGAGCACTAACAAGTTCACAGAACCCCAAGGAGCACATGGGGGACAGATCATGGAGCCACAGCTTGCAGAGGAGACTTGCGGGAGCACATCAGAACCCCCATCGGAACTAAGCCAAGTGCTACTGCAAATGAGATCTGACGTATAAGGTGGACAGAATGCAGGAGCATATTGATAAGGAGAGCAGCAGGGTGACGGAGGTCGAATCCCGAGTCAGTGCGCCTGAGGACACCAGCAATGACATGAAGCAGGCAATCGGAGAGCTCCGGAGGGAAGTGAAATCCATCAGAGACAACAATGAGGACCTCGAGGGTAGTGGGGGTACCAGAAACAGCTGCACAGAGAAACATGGAGGTCTTCATGGAGAACTTCATCAAGGAAGTGTTGCAGGGTCCCTCTCTTTCATCACAATTCCTGGTGGAAAGGGCACACCGGATATTGCAGGTTGCACCGAGACCGGGTCAAAACCCATGCCCGATCATCGCTCGCGTCCTAAATTATCTAGGTCGAGATGCCATACTCTGGGATCTTACCTACGAGAACACAAGAGTGTCCTTTTACCTGGACTTCACCCTAGCAGTCCAGAAGGCCTGCATGTCCTTCACGGCAGCGAAGAGGGCACTCGGGGACTATGAGATAAAATACTCCATGCAATACCCCTCCAAACTAACAGTACAACACAACGGCCAGACCCACTTCTTCACAGACCCTGGAGCAGTTCATGACTTCCTGGAAGCCCTGCAGAAGTAAGACAGGTGGCTCCCCGTGTTTAAACCAGACGGAGATCAGTGGGGGAGTAGCAGTCGCTACAGGCACCTGAGACTCATTATAGGGTAGCCCCTAGCAATTTATGCAAACTTTGCAAGGTACCCCAGATGGGCAGTGGTAATCCATGGCCAGTAATGTAACAAATAGTACCAGCTGCTTAATGTATGTTTAGTTAAGATGTTTAAGTCCTCCCGGTAGTGGGGAGCGGGCGTGGTCACCTTGGCAGCGGTGTCCTGCCTCCCCTGTCAATGGTAAATGGGGGGATCCGATCAATGCAGGTTGCGGGAGGACAGTGTGGGAGATGCGAGGGGGGATGAGAGAAATGGGGATTTGTTACTTGATGGTGGAGAAGGGGGGGGACAAGTTGGGGTTTCAAGTTCCAGTTATACCAAAACGATTCGTACCTTGTGGAAGAGACAGAAAGATGGTCATCCTGTAAATCAGTTTGGCAGGAAGATGCCGCCCCTGAATATAGATCACACCTTAGAAATGGCACATAGGGTCATCAGCTGGAATGTGCGGGAGCTTAACAACCCGCGAAAATCCTGAAAGGTGGTGCAATATTGTGACCGGCATGGGGCAAAGGTTGTCATGCTGCAGGAAACTCATCTTCTGCGTAAAGGGAATGAGGAAGTCGCAAAAAGCTGGGGGGGCAGCAGATACTACACTTTTTACTCCGCCTACTCAGCAGGTGTGATGACATTAGTGCATAAATCACTGGAGTTTCGAACTAAAAGCACGCATATTGACCCAAAGGGGAGGTATGTTATACTCTCTGGATGTTGGGGGAATGCACCATTTTCATTCGTCTACCTGTATGGCCCGAACGTTGACGACCCCAATTTCTTCCGTAGTGTAACGCGAATTAGCCAGAAGTATGCAGATACCAACATTGTCTTGGCCGGGGAACCTCAACGTGGTCTTGGACCCGAGAAGGGACAGACTAGAGGGGGGAGGGAGGAGAAGATCCAAGGCTGCTGAGGTGATGTGTGGAGGCTTTTAAGGCCAGAGGGGGTAGAATTCTCGCACCATTCCACAGCCCATAATACCGCATCCCGGTTGGATTATATCCTTGCCTGCCAATACCTCATGCACGGACAGAGGACGGTGTGATGCTTCCCAGAACGCTCTCTGATCATTCCCCGATGTTGTGGTCTTTTCGACTAGACCAAGAGCCTATCCGACCACAATGGAGGCTTAAGTCAGCAGCACTGGGTGGTGTGGGGCCTCATTACGACCCGGGCGGTAAGTGAATAACGATGCCGGTGAAGGATTACTGGCATAGCTTACCGCTCCGGCCGATTAGGACACGATAACCCGCTATCAGCGGCACCGTAATTAATGGTGCCGTTAATAGCGCCAGGAGCGCGGGCACGCGACCATCCATGCCGCCAATACCGGCATGGCGCAAACAGGGGATCATCACAAGTCAGGCGGACATGCAAATAACGCCCTACTGAAGGCCGAAAAGTACCTTACCGGCATGGAGCTAATTCCGGCATCGCGGACCACCTGTAAACGGCCATGTGCAGTGTTCCCAACTGCCACAGGTGCACACAATCAGCACAGGTGGAGACAATACAGACTGGGCCAGCACAAAAGGAGCACACCCCACCCCTTCCCACACCCAGTCACACTCCACAATGATTCCAATACTACTAGCAATGCTGGGGCAGGAGGACATTATTGCAGTGGAACTGCTGCAACAACAACAACAACAGCAACAACAACAGGCAGCACAGAGGAGACGCAGGAGGAGAAGGAGGGTGAGGCAGTGCCAGCATGCCCCACCAGTGCAGCCAGTGGCACCACGCAGGCAGCCCACAATCCCTTGCATCAGAGCCAGTCCATTCAACCTAACCCCTGAGCAGATCCACACCCTGTACCGTCTGGACCGGGACACCATCACCACCATTGTGGATATGATCCAGGACGACATTGTCAGCCTGATTGAATCACGCACCGCCATCCCACCCCTACTGAAGGTAGTGTCTGTGCTCCACTTCCTGGCCACAGGCACCTACCAGCACACAGTGGGGCACACACATGGCATATCACAAACATTATTCTCACGTACGCTGAACCAAGTGCTTGATGCCCTCCTGAAGCACACAGGCGACCACATTTCCTTACCACAGTCTGCCCAGGAGATCTCAAACACCAAAGTTGGTTTCCATTCACTGACCGGCATCCCTGGTGCATTGGCGCAATCGACTGCACCCATGTGGAATTGGTGGTCCCACATGCCATGGATGTAGCGTACCGCAACCGTAAGCTATACCACTCAATCAACGTGCAAATGGTATGTGACTCAAACAAGATCATCACACATTGCTGTGCCCGATACCCCGGATCAACCCATGATTCAATGGTCCTGCGGAACTCCACGATACCACGCTACATGGAGCGACATGCAGGGCAGAGATCCTGGCTTCTCGGTGAGTCGCGTGTTAGGCTCATGGAAATGTGATGTGGGTAGGTGATTGGGGTAGAGATGCATACTTCACCTGGCTGAGATGGGGGAGAGATGCATACTTCAGCTGGCTGAGATGGGGGGGGGGGATGCATACTTCACCTGGCTGAGATGGGGGGGGATGCATACTTCACCTGGCTGAGATGGTGGGGGGAGAGATGCATACTTCACCTGGCTGAGATGGGAGGGGGAGATGCATACTTCACCTGGCTGAGATGGGGGGGGAGAGATGCATACTTCACCTGGCTGAGATGGGGGGGGAGATGCATACTTCACCTGGCTGAGATGGGGGGGAGAGATGCATACTTCACCTGGCTGAGATGGGGGAGAGAGATGCATACTTCACCTGGCTGAGATGGGGGGGGAATGCATACTTCACCTGGCTGTGAGTGCCTGAGAGAATGGACCATGCTCATACCCCAAAGCAGCCCAGACTGGACCTGACACCTGACCACATAATGCAAGATGAAACCTGCCCTACCATGTAAATGATGCAGTGTCACAACCATTCCATAGCCATCTACATGTGCACTGCACCTAATCAGACCGTATCCCCCTCAACACAATGCAGCTACAAGCAATTACTATGGTCAATACACAGCACCAAATACCATCAGCTGAAAGGACAGTCCCCCATTACTGTGTACAAAGGAGTCACATGAGGGCCAAATACATTAATACACCACTACACTGACACAGAGGTCCAACAAAATTGCATGTCACCATATTTTGTGTATTGTGAGATCATCATGAGGCTGACATCAACGGTGCCAGAATGAAAGCATACAAATTACTGGACATCAGCCAGATCATGGAAACAACCGGCGTGGACTAACACAGTGCATGAGCACTCACAAGGAACTGGACCCCCCTGCGCCCACTAGTTGATGGCACGCACACCAGTCCATAACAGGAATACACACATAGCAGTCACATCGTGTGTCTCCATTCATGCATGGGAATGAGGTTGCAATCACCATGCTATGGTGTCATTGATCGAGGTCCCATATGATGTGATGACTTACACATATACATTGTTGCCCACATGCAGGTGATGCAGGCTATCCCTTGAAGAGGTGGCTCCTTACCACAGTCCGGAACCCACAGAACAGGCACGAGGAGGACTACAATCGTGCACATACACGTACCCGTGTGGTGATTGAGCAGACATTTGGCCTCTTGAAGGCACAGTTTCGCTGCCTCAGCAGGTCTGGTGGGGCACTCCTGTACCGCCATGAGAAGGTGGCTAAGATCGTCATGGCATGTGTCATGCTACACAATATGTGCATCAGACGGAATGTGCCCCTGCCCCCTGACGCTGAACTGCAACCACCTGATGATGAGGATGAGGAGGGTGGGGATGGGGCAGCACCTCAGGGAGGCAGCGATGCACAGGAGGGACGTGCCATGCGTCAGACTCTGATCAACCAATGTTTCTAGCACACATGTACGGGGAGTGTGACATGGAGGTGGCACTCGGGGCACTGGGTGTGTCAGGGACATGGACACTGTAGACTGTTCACCAATAAAACACACGTACGCAACAAGCAAGTTACCAAAATGTGTATTAAAGAATTATAACAAAGTGAACAAGCTCTCCATCCCACACACCCTCTCGCCCCTCCCCCCTCAACTCCCCCACACACCCTGTCCCCCCTCCCCACTCAACTCCCCCACACACCCTCTCCTCCCTCCCCCTCAACTCCCACAAACACCCTCTCCCCCCTCACCCCTTGACTTCCCCACACATGGTGTGCAGTAGCGTGCACCAGTAGTCCACATGGCACCAGTATGCATGGCTGTGCCTACTGCCCTCCCCCTCTTCCAGCACCAGGTGCACCCCTGTCCGATCTGCGCAGGTTCCTGCCAGACCTACGCACGTGGCTGTTCCTGGTTGAACTAGCAGTCGAAGATGTTCCCGGTTGTTCTGGCAACTGTGGTGGACGCATGGTCTACATTGCTGCCACCATTTCAGAGAGGACGTACCGCACTGCTGCCAATTCGGCACAAATGTCCTTCGAGGATGACTCAATAGCTGATTTCAAGGATGCAGCACATTCCCGACTGTCATCCCTTGCCCTCCCACATTCCGTTTATATGCTGCGTCAACAGGCCTGTGAGCTCCTCGTGGCGCCTCTGAATATCCCGGATCCCCTCTTGGGTGGTTGGGGCTGCGGTGGATGTTGGAGGGGTTACCGACATGCTATGTTCCTCGGACACAGTTGGCGTGGTGCTGGGAGTTGCAGGCCATGAATGAACCGGAGACAGCCCGTGCATTCTGCTGTCATGCATGCTGCATGGGGACAGTTGTGGGGAATGCAGGGGGCCTGTGGCGGGAGTTGCAACATGCAGCTGATCATCCTCCTCATCATCAGAAACTGCTGCTATGGCAGCTGTCTCACCCACTGTGCTGCTGGCAGCCGATGCAGTCCCTTCTGCCGCTGCCACTTGGGTGCTGGTGGCTGTTGTGGGTGTTGTAGTGGGGGCCGTAGAGCACATTGGTGCTGTGGCCTGTGGTGTTTTCTTGGCTTTCCGCTGTGGTGCCGGTTGGCCTATACCCCTTGAAGTGGAGGGGCGGTGTTCTCCCTCCTCGGCCCTGGCCTTCTTACGTGGTGTGGAATCTTCCTCCCTGGTGTCCTCGTCACCACTGTCTGAATGCATGCCTGTGGGGGACCAATAGAGGGAGAGGGTTAGTGATGGGTCTACAGGCATCGGGCATGCATTGGGGTGGCTGCATTCATATGGAATGGCAGATGATTGACATTGGGGGAGTGACATACGGGTTGCTTGGCTTTTGGGTGGGTGATGCATGGAGGCGTCTGGCCTGACACATATGGGGTGCATTCTGCATGTGGACAAGGTGATGCTCTGCACTGCCTGTAGGCAGTCTTGTACTCATGTGTCTGGTGGACCCTGCTCTACATCATTACACTGTCAGTTCAGGTGGACATCATTGTGGTAGTATTAGCATTGTATTATTTGGGACATCTACCTGCATCGGCTGATGACAGGGCTCCTCGCTCCATGTCCCCGACTCCGTGAATTGCCTCGGCCCCTATGGTTGTGGCGCATATCTCCTCCCATGGTTGTAATTTGATGGGGGACTCGGCACCTCTGCCTGTTGCCATCCCCAGGTTGCGGTTGGCTGAGAGGAAGCTCTGCACGCGTACATGCAGATCATCCCAGCGCCTACGGCAGTCATTGGGAGTGCTGGGTGTGGTGCCAACGGCACTGACTTTCTGGGCAACCTCCACCCATATTTGTTTTTTGCGTTGCACTGCAGCACGGGTCATGTCTGTGGAAAACACCACATCTGCATGTTCCTGAAGCGTCTCTGCCTGCATGGTTAACTCCTTCGGGAGAAGCGCTCCTTGCGCAGGCAATCAGTGGATTTCTTGACAGCTTTCGGCATGCTGAGATGCAGCAGGTGGTGTTGGAGGTGTGGCAGAGTTCCGGGGGTCAGATGGCTCCTGGTTGTGTTGGATGGCAATGGATTGTGTTTTTAAAGATGGCCGCCGTGCTCTTTCCCGTTCCTGTGCAATGACGTTACTTCCGGTTCTGCTTAATTGCGGTCACCGCTAAAAGCGGTTACCGCTATTAGAGGTGACCGCTATTAGCGGCGCCGCTAATGCCGATGGCTTGGATGCCGGAGGAGATATTTGCACTACAGACGATGCCGGAAAGGGGGATTTTTTGCCCTTTTACGGCATGGCGGTGGGGTCATTACCGGCATGGCGCAAAGCTCATGCCCATGTACTCGTAACAGGGTGCTTTTAGCAGTCTATTGCCAGCACGGACACGGTAATTCCGCCATGACGGTAATGACCGGTACTTACTGCCCGGGTCGTAATGAGGCCCGTGGTGGTGTTTAAGGGGGAGATCCATAGCTTGATCAAACATTATTTTGCTGAAAATCAGGGCTCCGTCACCAAGAAAAGTACATTGTGGGAGGCATTTAAGGTGGTCATTCGGGGTGGGCTGTCTCTCTATGGAGCTGGGGGTGCTGAAACTGATACGGAGACAGCCTAATGACATGGAAAAGGAAATCAAGAAATGGGAAAAAGAGTCTGATAAGGGGGAAGCCCCGGGTCCCCTTGCTAAGCTTAGGGAGGAACTGGATCGTTTTGGCTCCATCGCTGAGAGGAAAATTCAATATTTTGCACGGCCAGCAATGGCTCCTAGGTACGGGGAGGAGGGAAGGCCCGGCAGACATCTGGCAGCGATAGTGAGACATGAGAGTGGATGCAGGGAGAATACTGTGATTAAAGCTCTGGATGGAGAAGCGGCGGTACAACCGAGCGTGATAGCCGATGTATTTCGGCAATACTACAAGTCCCTATACACCTCCCGGGGATCACTCCCCAGTGAGGAATTGAGGGAATATGTAAGGGAGGCATCACTACCACAAATCAGTGAGGAAGCTGTGAGGCCCTAGCAACCACAGTAACTGTGGATGAGATTCTGACTGCAATACGCGCGCTGCCCTCCTCTAAAGCGCTGGGGACCGACGGCCTAACGGCTGAGTTCTACAGGAATGGGACCCCAAGATAGCGCAACACATGCTGGAGGTGTAGGAATAGGGATTGATAGCGGGGCAACTCCCACCTTCTATGTGCGAGGCAGTGATCACCCTGATCCTCAAACCTGGTAAGGACCCCCCCGTCTGCTCATCATATCGCCCAATTTCCCTGTTGAACCGTGATACTAAGAATTTCGCCAAGGTACTAGCAGACCGGCTGCTGCTCCACGTGTCCGGGGTAGTACATATGGATCAATCCGGATTCATATCGGAAAGATCAACCCCACTGAACCTGCATCGCTTGTTCGCAATCCTAGCCTAGATAGACCCCGCCGCACAAACCGTGTCGGCTCTGCTGGACATGGAGAAGGCCTACAACTCGGTAGAGTGGTGCTACTTATTCGAGGTGCTAACTCAATTCGGGGTCCTGGGTTATTTCCTTAAGGCAGTGCGGCTCATATACTCAGGCTTGTGCGCCCAGATAAGCGTGGGAAGTACCCGCTCCCGAACAGTTGAACTGGGCAGAGGTACCAGACAGGGCTGCCTTCTCTCGCCCTTGCTATTTGCCATGGCAATTGAAATACCCGCTTGAGGAAGTGGGGGTCAGGGAGCTAATCTCTTTGTATGCGGATGATGCAGTTGTATAAACTAAGGACCCCACAGATAATTTAGCCCTTTTATCCCGAGAGATAGAGGGGTTTGTCAGGGTGTTGGGGCTGAGACTCAACAAGGCAAAGTCCTCTTTATTCCCACTGAATGAAAACACTACTCGACCTCCTGACACCCAAGGTTACAGCAGGGAACAGCGGGCGGTCACATACCTGGGAGTGCAAGTGAGTAGGGACGCTGGTCCACTACTAGAGGATAATCATATCAAATATCTGCAAACATTGAGGTCCAGTGTGGAGAGATGGTGTGGACTGTCTCTCTCTCTCTGTAACGCTCACCTGATTCCCACGGAGGCGCGGGTCTTGGCAGGAAGGTGTCTGTAACACGAAACGTGATGTGCAGGATTCGGTTGGCTTCTGGGGTCGACCCTCTCCGCACTGTGTGTCGAACTCGAAGGGTGAGGTTTCTGCAGGTGAAATAATATGGGGATTAAAGGTCTGGGTTGCTGAATGTCCTTATCTCTCTCTCCACCCAGCTTGACCGTTGAACCCCCCCTCCCAGGTCAACGTGCTCACCTTAGATAGGTGAATGCTGGGCTCTCCATCTGCGTCTAGTGCAGGGTGCCGTTGCCAGTTCCTTCACTGGTGAAACGTGGGCCTCTTGACTTCAGAGGATGGGTACCGTCGTTGACTGCACGACCGGTAAGTTTCCGGACACCTTTAGTCTTTATAGTCTTTTATGCATGGCACTGAAGCGCCTGGAGTTGCGTAAGTATGGCAGCGCTCTTACTGTCTCTTTCTTTGTCTTTGCAGGAGACGATGCAGAATGAAGAAATCCGGAATTCGCCACGTGCCGGTAAGTGTGACACTGCTGTTGTCTTTGCAGGTGAAGATGCGGCGTGAAGAATCCGGAATGCACTGCGTGCCAGTAAGTAGAATAATGCTGTTTATCTTTGCAGGTGCAGATGCAGCGTGAAGAATCTGGAGTGCACAGCATGCCAGTAAGTATAATAATACCGTTTATCTTTGCAGGTGCAGATGCAGCGTGAGGAATCTGGAGTGCACAGCGTGCCAGCAAGTATAATAATACTGTTTATCTTTGCCGGCGGAGGTGCAGCGTTAGACACGGCCGCTGCCGATGGATCAGGTAAGCAAGCACTGCGTGTGAAAATTCGTTCTGCTAACCTGTTGTTTCTGGTCTTTTGCAGGTGCTGATGTTGCTCAGGTACAGGAATGGTAAGTATAATTCTTGCAGGTTCAGGATCCCAAGAAGAAATGCTGGAACAGACTCGGTGAGCGTTCTGCTGCAGATGCAGAATAACGCGAAGCACGTTTCATCAATCGGGTGTGGTTTAAATAGCCTTGGAGTGATGAGGAGTCTCCTTCCACGGCCCCGCCTAAGTAAGAAAAGAGTTCCTGCTTCTAGAAGAGTTCCAGTGCTGTATCCAGGGAGTGGAGCTGCCCCACCCAGGTAAGAAAGTAAGAAAGTAGTCCCAGTTCACCGAGGACTTCTAAGAGTCTGGCAAGTAAGCAGCATGGTCTGCCGCAGGTAAGTCCACCCAAGCACCTTCACACCAATGATGAGCCCGGCGCTTCCAGTGCCGGGACCGATGCTTCCGATGAGCCTGGTGCCACCGGCGCCAGGACAAGGTCCAAAAGGTCCCTGTGGGGACCGGCTGGTGCCTAGGATCAGGGTTAGGGGCCTGCTTCCAAGGACGTTGGGCTGGTCCTGGCTCCTTGGAAGCAGTGATCATGACAGTATCCCCCCTCAAGGCCCCTCCTAAGTGTGTCTTCTCCGGGGGCTTTGGCTTGTCGGGGTGATTCAGATGGAATCTCTTGACCAGACGAGGTGCGTGGACGTGTTCTGAGGGTTCCCACGACCTTTCCTGGGGACCGTATCCTTTCCAATCAACCAGATAGTATAATTTAGACCTGGAAATCTTGGAGTCTAGGATGTTCTTCACTTCAAATTCGAGTTCTCCGTCTACCAAAACGGGTTCTGGGAGTTCAGTCAATCGGGTTTCTGGTTGTACTGGTTTTAATAAGGAGACATGGAATACTGGATGTATTTTCATATGCGTAGGTAATTCCAATTTGGCAGCCACCGGATTGATTATGGCAGATATGAGGTAGGGCCCAAGGTATCTCGGAATGAAAGTGCGGGGTCCTTTTAAAGGCAGGTGCTTCGTGGATAACCAGACTTGATCTCCTACAGCGTAGTGAGGGGTCTCTTTACGGTGCCGATCGGCTGCCTTTTTGAATTGAGCTTTAGCTCTTTGCAGATGGGCAGTGGCTTCCTTAAAAGCACAGGTAATCTCCGAATGCAAGTGATCCACAGCAGGTGCTTCCATTTCTTGGGGAGGATCCAGGTTGGAGGTTCTAGGATGGTGTCCATATAATAGGAAAAAAGGAGTCTTCCCGGTTCCAGAATGAGTCGAATTGTTGTACGCGTATTCCGCGATCCAAAGAATGTCCTTCCAGGGGTTTTCTGTTTGTTGGAGCATGCAGCGTAGATATTGTTCTAGTGTCTGGTTTGTCCTTTCGGTTTGTCCGTCCGTTTGGGGATGGTGACTGGTTGAAAGTCTTACATCGACTTGGGCTAGACGACAGCAACTGCGCCAGAAGTGGGAGATGAATTGACTTCCCCTATCGGAGACTAAAACCGAAGGAAAACCGTGTAAGCGAACGATGTTCGCCAAGAATTCCCGGGCCAATACTGAGGCTGAAGGCAGACCCTTCAAGGGTATGAAGTGCGCCATTTTCGAGAATAGATCCACGACTACTAAGATGGTAGTATATCCCAAGCATGGAGGTAAGTCTGTGATAAAATCCATGGACAGGGTATGCCATGGACAGGGAGGGATGTCAAGTGGCTGTAATAGGCCGGCTGGTTTTTGCTTTTGACTTTTATTCTGGGCACACACACCACAGGAGATTACAAAGTCTCTAATATCCCTTTTCCACGATGGCCACCAGAAATTTCTTTTAATCTTTTCCATGGTTTTGGTAATGCCAGGGTGCCCCTCCATTAGAGAATCATGATAACCGGAGATTACTTGTTTTTGTAGTCTCTCACAGGGCAAGTGCAATCGTCCTCGGAAATATGGTAGGTCTTGATCTACTGAGAACTCTTTTCCCTTTAATTGCCAGTCCTGCAAATCGGTCGGAGTTAGGAGCGATTTCACCGTGTTCTTGATGTCTTCAAAAGATTGAGTGCTGACCAAACCCAAAATCCTTTGTTCTGGGATTATGGGTATTGGATCTGGATTGATCAACTGTTCATCTACTCCCATCCGGGAGAGGGCATCCGCCTTTCCGTTCTTACTACCTGGTCGATAAGTAATTATAAAGTCAAATTCTGCCAGGAACAGGGCCCAGCGAAGTTGTCTGGAAGACTGAGCTTTGGCTGTCTTTAGGTATTGTAGATTGCGGTGGTCAGTCATTACGGTGACTGTGTGTCTGGCTCCTAGAAGATAATGCCGCCAGGCTTTAAAGGCCGATCTGATGGCCAAAAGTTCCTTGTCCGTAATTGAATAGTTGATCTCAGGAGGCGAAAACTTGCGGGACCAAAAGGCAACCGGATGTAGTTGGTTTGTGACCGAATCTCTTTGTGATAACACTGCTCCCATAGCAAGACTAGAAGCATCCGTTTCCATGATGTAAGGAAGTTCTGGGCGAGGATGTTTTAAAACAGGTGCAGAAATGAATTTAGCTTTTAAGTCTTGAAAAGCTTGTTCCGCTTCAGAAGACCACTCAAAACGTTTGTTCTTTTTCAACAGAGCGGTGATGGGCTGGACTATCCGGGAAAATTCAGGAATGAATCTGCGGTAAAAGTTAGCGAATCCTAACATGCTTTGAACTCCTTTTACAGAGGTTGGTGATGGCCACTTGATAATTGCATCAACCTTCTTTGAATCCATATGGACTCCGTTAGGTGACAATATGAATCCCAGGAACTCGACTTCTGTTGTGTTGAAGACGCATTTCTCAAGTTTAGCAAAAAGACTATGTTGACGCAATCTCTCGAGAACCTTTTTAACATGTCTCTGATGTTCTTCTTCCGATGATGAATAGACGAGGATGTCGTCAATGTAGACAACTACACACACGTCAATGAGTTCCCTAAGGACATCGTTCATAAAATATTGGAACGCAGCAGGAGCATTACACAGTCCAAAGGGCATTACTTGATATTCGAATAGCCCGTACTTGGTGCGGAAGGCCGTTTTCCATTCATCGCCCTCTTTGATCCTTACTAAGTGGTAGGCTCCTCTGAGATCCAGCTTTGTGTATATACGGGCGTCTTTGACTTGGTCCAGGAGTTCAGGGATCAAAGGTAACGGGTATCTGTTTTTAACAGTGATCTGATTCAGGGCGCGGTAATCTATGCAAGTTCTAAGGTCTCCTTCCTTTTTCGGAACGAAGAACAAAGCCGATGAAGCTGGAGATTTGGAAGGACGGATAAACCCGTTAGCTAGGTATTGGTCCAGGTACTGTCTGAGGTGAAGGTTCTCTGGCTCGGTGAGGGCATAGATCCTGCTGCAAGGAGGAGTTGTTCCAGGTATCAGATCTATTTGACAGTCGTAAGACCTATGAGGGGGTAGGGTGTTAGCTTGATCCTTCTGGAAGACGTCTTGGAACTCCTGGTATTCGGGAGGTAATTTGAGAATCTCCTCAGAAGAGATCGCTGCCAGTGAAACATCAGGTCGAGGATAACACGTGGTAGAACACTCTGGAAACTGAACCGTCTTTGCTCGCCAATCAATCTGAGGATTGTGCTTCTCCAACCAAGGGATTCCCAGAATGATCTGGAACTGAGGGGCCTTGATTACATCGAACACTATTCTCTCCCGGTGTCCATTATGACTCAACAGCGTCACTTCTTGGGTGGCATGCGTTACTGGTCCGGAGGCTATCTCCGTGCCATCCACAGTAGTGATGACGTCTTTTACTGCCTTAGGGACAAGGGGTAGATTCATCCTTGACACCATTTCACGGTCCACATAGTTACCGATTGCTCCGCTGTCAATGTAAGCTTCAATTGCGTGCAAACGATCCGGACGTTCAGGACTAATCATGGGTATCACGAAATGCGAGGTCACGGGACAGATCTTAACGCTCGGCAAGAGGACCTCTACTCTTGTCGGGCGAGGTCGTTTCCCTGCTCAGAATTTGTGGTACAGGTATCCGCGGCTCCTACAGTCTTCTTAGCTGGTTTCACGGGACAGTCCCGAAGAAAGTGTCCTGAATTACCGCAATAGAGGCATAATTGCAGCTGCCTTCTTCTTTCCCGCTCTTTCTGGGTTAAAGGTCCTCTCATGCCCCCTATTTGCATGGGTTCCGCAGTGTCAGCTCCCTTATTCGAGGTCTGTGGTTTGGAAAACACTCGGGTATCAAATCTGGAGCGATCTGCCTTCCTGTTCTGTAGTCTATGGTCTAGTTGAACAACTAAGTCAATATAGTCTGAACATTCTTGTGGAGGATTCACAACCTGCGCTAGCACATCCTTGAGCTCTCCACGCAGACCTCTGTAGAAAAGCGTTATTCTCTTGTCCTCGGGCCATTGTGTTTCCACTATGAGTCTATTGAAAGAGGCAATATAAGTCAAGAGGTCTTGGTTACCCTGTCGTAATGAGAGAAGTTCATTGTCCAAGGCCTGCCCTTGTGCATGTCTTGCGAACAGTTTCTCCATGCTGGCCTGGAAGGCTTGAAAATCGTGTAAAACCGGATCATCCTGGGTGACTAAAGGGATCGACCAATCTGCAGCGCTGCCACTGAGATAAGAAAGCACGAAAGCCACCTTGGCCTGGTCAGTTGGGAATGCAGCTGGTCGACATAAGAAGTGCAGGCGGCACTGGTTGATGAACACTGCAAATTTCTTTGGATCACCAGCAAAGCGTTCGGGCGGAGCCAAGGGCACATTACCGGGCAGATTGATTTGCACTGGATTTGAAGCTGAGGCAGAAGGGTAACTTCCTCCTGGAACGGGCAAAGGTGTCTGTCCTGCCTGCGTTTGTAACAACTGCCTAGCAAGGTCCTCTGTTCGCTCCTTAGAAATTATCAGTTCTCTTCTTAGAGAGCTCATTTCCTGGCGAGCTGCATGTACTTCTGCTCTTAATTCCCCAAGCAACTGGGCTAGTTGATCAGTATCTGAAGTTTCCATTGCGCCTGGGTAGGAGTTTAGTGGTGGGCTTCGCGTTCTGTAACGCTCACCTGATTCCCACGGAGGCGCGGGTCTTGGCAGGAAGGTGTCTGTAACACGAAACGTGATGTGCAGGATTCGGTTGGCTTCTGGGGTCGACCCTCTCCGCACTGTGTGTCGAACTCGAAGGGTGAGGTTTCTGCAGGTGAAATAATATGGGGATTAAAGGTCTGGGTTGCTGAATGTCCCTATCTCTCTCTCCTCCCAGCTTGACCGTTGAACCCCCCTCCCAGGTCAACGTGCTCACCTTAGATAGGTGAATGCTGGGCTCTCCATCTGCGTCTAGTGCAGGGTGCCGTTGCCAGTTCCTTCACTGGTGAAACGTGGGCCTCTTGACTTCAGAGGATGGGTACCGTCGTTGACTGCACGACCGGTAAGTTTCCGGACACCTTTAGTCTTTATAGTCTTTTATGCATGGCACTGAAGCGCCTGGAGTTGCGTAAGTATGGCAGCGCTCTTACTGTCTCTTTCTTTGTCTTTGCAGGAGACGATGCAGAATGAAGAAATCCGGAATTCGCCACGTGCCGGTAAGTGTGACACTGCTGTTGTCTTTGCAGGTGAAGATGCGGCGTGAAGAATCCGGAATGCACTGCGTGCCAGTAAGTAGAATAATGCTGTTTATCTTTGCAGGTGCAGATGCAGCGTGAAGAATCTGGAGTGCACAGCGTGCCAGTAAGTATAATAATACCGTTTATCTTTGCAGGTGCAGATGCAGCGTGAGGAATCTGGAGTGCACAGCGTGCCAGCAAGTATAATAATACTGTTTATCTTTGCCGGCGGAGGTGCAGCGTTAGACACGGCCGCTGCCGATGGATCAGGTAAGCAAGCACTGCGTGTGAAAATTCGTTCTGCTAACCTGTTGTTTCTGGTCTTTTGCAGGTGCTGATGTTGCTCAGGTACAGGAATGGTAAGTATAATTCTTGCAGGTTCAGGATCCCAAGAAGAAATGCTGGAACAGACTCGGTGAGCGTTCTGCTGCAGATGCAGAATAACGCGAAGCACGTTTCATCAATCGGGTGTGGTTTAAATAGCCTTGGAGTGATGAGGCGTCTCCTTCCACGGCCCCGCCTAAGTAAGAAAAGAGTTCCTGCTTCTAGAAGAGTTCCAGTGCTGTATCCAGGGAGTGGAGCTGCCCCACCCAGGTAAGAAAGTAGTCCCAGTTCACCGAGGACTTCTAAGAGTCTGGCAAGTAAGCAGCATGGTCTGCCGCAGGTAAGTCCACCCAAGCACCTTCACACCAATGATGAGCCCGGCGCTTCCAGTGCCGGGACCGATGCTTCCGATGAGCCTGGTGCCACCGGCGCCAGGACAAGGTCCAAAAGGTCCCTGTGGGGACCGGCTGGTGCCTAGGATCAGGGTTAGGGGCCTGCTTCCAAGGACGTTGGGCTGGTCCTGGCTCCTTTGAAGCAGTGATCATGACACTCTCTCTCTCTCTTGGGGAGAATAGGCATTGCCAAGATGATAGTAGTTCCCAAACTCCTGTACATCTTCAAAAATGTCCCGGTCTGGCCAAGGGTAGGGTTCTTTCTGTAGGTACGCTCTCTTCTGAGCAGGCTGACATGGCATCCAAAGAGTCCACGCATAGGGTGGTGTAGAGGAGGTTCCAAGTATAGCCCGCACTCCAACCGTCCATTTTGAAGTACCAGGAACGTTCACACCGAGATATGTGACGTATGATGAGCAAATAAACCAGCAGAGAGCCGCAGTGGGGCTCTGTCCAGTACCTATCAGAAGAACAGTCCCGGAAGAAACAAAAAAGGTCTTAATGAAAGACAAATGGTGACGTCATGAGAACCCAGACTGACCCACATATATAAGAAATGACGACCAGAGAATTACATAAAGAGACGAAACACCATGAGACAAGAATATTGTGAACCTAAAGTGAAAGGACGATGTCAAATGTAAGAAGCTTAAGCCACGAGCAAAATGAAGAAATTCAACCAAGTTTATACGTGTACATATGCTTGGAAGCGCAAGAAAGCTCAGAAAATCGTGTGGCTTGCTATGCTTAGTAGAACGATAGGGCAGCCAGCGCCACTATACATAATCTACCTCAAAGAAGTACGTTATACGAGTATACTTCCACTTTGCACAAGAAGCAGAATCAACCAAAAGGTTACTAAAAGGCCACACGAGAAGAGTTTCATATTTGGTGAAATCGAGACTACAGCGGCAGAAACGAATCTCAGCAGAGGCACATCGTGCCTGGAGAACCAAGGTCGTATCTGTCAAGATGGATGAACAGTGGCTACAATTCATTGAAACAAAGAACAGAATACACTGCTTTGAAGTGCCAAGATAAGAAGTCGGAGGTATATAAATACTAGTGACTGCCCACATTCCAGCTTTGGTGATCCCGAAGAGCGACCTGAATATTGACAGTTTCCCAAAAGCAGATGGTCACCTGAGGCAGAAGAGATCTGTGCAACTGCTGAATAGAATGAAGAGAGAGAATTACTTTTCTGCCAAATCAGAAGAAGCCTTCCATGCAATCCCATTTGAAAACAGGCTGTTTAGCCTCACCTCAACACTGTTCATGATAATCTTCATGCCAAGATTTCAAGTTGGAGCAAATACTAAATGGTTGCAGATAACCAGATAGAAGTTACTGCAGACTATCAACACAACCATAAAAGGATTCAACGCCATAAAGGAAGATTTAAGGGCAGTTCGATTGATGACTCTCCAGAACAGATATGTCCTTGACACGATCACAGCTATGGATTTCAGGAGTTTGTGCAAAAATTGGAGAATCCTGTTGCACATTTATACCTTCTCATGATGAAGAAAATGGAACTCTAACAGAAGCCATAGGTATGCTGATGAAACTACAGAACCAGATGATTGATGAAAATGATGAAGTTGATGATGATCGCTGGTTTGTATCACTATTCTCATGGGTTTCGCAATGGATGGCAGATGCATTCAAGTTCCTAGGATTCCTGCTAGTGATGATATTGCTAGCAGTCTGTGTCATTAAGATAATAATCTCTCAGTGCCAGAAAACTGCGAAAAATGCCATTGGGATGAAGATCATGATTGATGTCAAGCCAGGTTGGAAGCCCAAAGACCTGACTGACAAAGAAATAACAGACTTTGTGAAGGACAGCATTCACGCACCAGAAGGAACAAAGTTTCAATATCCTAAGGAGCATAGAAATTATGTGGGAAGATGGGTTTACTGCAGCCCAAATGGGCAGTGTCAACTAATGACGTGGAACAAAGACGAGCACGTGAGAACAGCAGGAAGCCTGAGAGGAGTAATCTAGATATGGACCCCGAAGAGACATTTCTTCAGACCATAATGTATAGACTCAGAAGACGAAGAAGGAATGGACTCAACCAATGAAGCAAAAGAGAAACTGGAAGAACTGAAGAAAGAAGGGAAAGTGGTCGATGAATTTCCCAGAGGGGGGAGTGTAGAGGAGGTCCCAAGTATAGCCCGCAGTCCAACCGTCCATTTTGAAGTACCAGGAACGTTCACACCGAGATATGTAATGTATGATGAGCAAATAAACCAACAGAGAGCCGCAGTGGGGGTCTGTCCAGTACCTATCAGAAGAACCGCACCTATTGAAGTACCCGTACCAAGGAAACCATGGACAGTAAGGTATCCATTGAGGAAGCCATATCGAACAATAAAACGAAATGAAGATCGTCTGAGTACTGTCCCGGAAGAAACCAAAAAGGTCTTAATGAAAGATGAATGGTGACGTCACGAGAACCCAGACTGACCCACATATATAAGAAATGACGACCAGAGAATGATATAAAGAGACGAAACGCCATGAGACAAGGATATCGTGAACCTAATATGAAAGGACGTTGTCAAATGTAAGAAGCTTAAGCCATGAGCAAAATGAAGATATTCAACCAAGTTTACACATGTACATATGCTTGGAACCGCAAGAAAGCTAAAAAAATCATGCGGCTTGCTATGCTTAGTAGAAAACACCACTATACATAACCTACCTCAAGGAAGTACGTTATATAAGTATACTTGCACTTTGCACAAGAAGCAGAATCAACCAAAAGGTTACTAATAGGCCACACGAGAAGAGTTATATATTTGGTGAAATCGAGACTACAGCGGCAGAAACGAAACTCAGCATAGGCACATCTGCCTGGACAACCAAGGTCGTAACTGTCAAGATGGACGAACAGTGGCTACAATTCATTGAAACAAAGATCAGAATACACTGCTCTGAAGGGCCAAGATAAGAAGCCAGAGGCAGGATGTGGGTGAAATGAAAGTCAAACAGACAAATTGGATGAAGAAGAGGCAAATTCACGGTGTCTGAGCCACGTGACCAGCCGAGCGAGCAGAAGGAAGCCTATCACACCTACGCATGGAGCCTTATCTTACCCATCCTCCTTAAACTTTCTCAGACCAAGAGGCAGACACAAGGCCAAAATACAAGGCAGTAATTGAGACACGGCCACTAAAGTGATGAATGGCTCCAACATAAATTGAAGGAAAGCTGGGGTACATGCTTACTCCCTACACCTGGCCTCATTATTCTGCATGCTGCTAAGCGAAGTGGAAAGTACATGTGGGGTCGGTGCCAACCCAATCACAAAGGACCAAGTAATCTAGGGTTCTATAGTTAGTAGAACCAATTTGTACTTGTCAAACAGACTCCCTTAGCCAAACCGTTGAGTTGTCCTTATTGATTTGATGTTGGAGCATTGAATCTGCACCCCCATCCATCTCATGGGTGCTGCTATCTTGTCTTAAAGTGCTTCTGAGCAAACCCCGACTCTATGAGCCTTTTGGGGGTCCCGGAGCACACTTGGTAGCAGAGATTGATGGTTATAGATTATCGATTAGAATAAGACACCCATTGACCATGGACATAAAGTAACTCTAGGTCCTCGGTAATATCACGAGTCCTTAGCCATCCGGCTGAGTAGACCGTGAAGCTACCCGTAGACAGTGGTAGAATAAAAATAAAATCTGCAGAACGAGGTCTGAAGGGACCCGTGTTACCCACATAACCCCTTCCCACTCCTACAGGCAGCTGAGCGGATGAACGGCCGGAGAAGGCGGTGACGAAGGCGGTGATCCCAAGCATCCAGAGAAGAAACATGCGAACGGTGAGTGAAAAATACTAAATGCTTTGGTAAAAGGTATATACCTTAGAACAAGTGAGGGAAAGGTAACGGAAGGAGGCGGGAAAACAAAATATAGTCAGAAGTAGAGTAGGATGTATATATGTATATATAAGGGGAAGGAAATAGTGACTTAAAGGCTGAATAAAAACAGCTAAAGAGAATACCGGGGAGGATACCTGAGAAGAGAGAGAATACCGGGGAGGACACCCGAGAAGAGAGTGGATACGGGGTGGAGACACCCAAGAAGAGAGAGGATTTGCCTTAATCCTATGCTTTAATATAGTGGCTAGAAGAAATTTACATCCAGAGTCCCAAATAAAGGGGAACAAATAGGTCACCACAGCGTTTAAAGACGCCTTGTGAAAGGGATGGGAGACTATGCCCCTCCACCGATAATAAAGCCAAATTGACTGCGCTCTCTTCACATTACAAGAATTAAGTCTGCCTGGCTAAACGCAATTCTTATGATGAGCGTATTGCCAAATCCAACTCTAGCATGAAGGAACTCTTCTCCATTCTAAAAGAATTAGAGTCACCTATAGCTACACCTGATATCTGTACTAAAGATAAGTCCTGGTGTACAGACATCCAACAGGCATTATCAAACAAAATTAACATGCTCCAAAATAAATTCCAGCACAAAAAAGAAACGTTCAATCTACAGCACTCACCTAAAAACCCTCTGCCGAATGACCTACTGAAAGCATGTGATAATATCTTCCATTTGACCAAAATGTCTACTCTGGGAGTAGAAAAAATCATCCTTTCACTGAAGCCTTCTAATTGTAAAGGCGACATCTGCCCTGCGCAACTAATAAAAGATGCTGCTAGGGAACTATCTCTGTTCATCGCTAAATTGATCAATGCCTCCTTCACTTCAGGCTCCATCCCTGCTAACCTAAAACAGTCGTGGGTGCTCCCGCTCCTAAAAAAACAGACACTAGATCCCCTCATCCCTACTAACTACCGCCCCATTACCATTGTACCATTTTTACTCAAAATATTGGACAAAGCTGCCTATAATCAAATTCAGAAACACCTAGAACAGCACAAACTCCTAGGGGACAGACAATCTGGTTTCCGACCTTTATACGGAACAGAAACTGCCCTTATCGATCTAAAATCCCAAATTGACGAGCTGAGAGACAAAGGGAAGTCCGTACTCCTCCTCCTACTTCATCTCTCAGCTGCATTTGATCTTGTGGACCATAAGATCCTCTGTAGACACCTTGATTCTGGCGCTCACTTTTCCCCTGAGGCTATTAGATGGATTGAATCTTTCCTGAGCAAGAGAACCATGAGAGTTTTCTCTCCATCGGCAGCCACATACCCTACCCCTATCCTGTGTGGTGTGCCACAGGGTTCTTGCGTCTCTCCAACTCTATACAACATCTTCACCAAGCCCCTGTTCGATGATTTGGACCAACTGGGTGTCAGCTACACCAATTATGCAGATGATACACAGATTCTCCTCCCGCTTTCTGGGGATCACAGCATGGACACGGAGTTGGTGAACAGGGTATATCTTATCATCCAGGCATGGATGGCCACTCATGGCCTATGCCTGAACGATGATAAGACTGAGTTGATAATTATGGGAACACATGCCAACATCAAAAAATTAGGTCAGGAATTCTCCTCATTTAACATCGATGGAAATACCGTCAAAGTTTCCAAGGAAGTAAAAACCCTTGGCTTCTACCTGGATTCCACCCTGTCCTTTGACAAACAGGTAAAATCCCTGACCTCCACCACAGCCTACACCTGCAAGCTGATAAGAGCTGGCAAGCCATTCCTTTCGAATGACAGCTGTTTGATCTTGGCCAGAGCCTTAATACTATCCAGAACTGACTACTGTAATGCCCTATACAGTGGTGCTAATAAAACTACCATCCAGCGACTCCAAACATTACAAAATAATTCCTTGAGAGCAGCACTTGGCATAAATAAAAGAACCCACATCTCCTTCATTAGACGTCATTATAAATGGCTGTCTACTGGTAATAAAATTCAGCTAAAGATGTTATCTCTGACACACAAAGCTCTAAATAACACTGCCCCTAGCTACCTTACTGATAAACTTCATAGAAAAATCTCTCTCAGACCTACCAGAGCCGGCAATGCTAATTGCTTAGCCATACCTAGATACAGACTCACCACAATTGGTGGCAATAGCTTCCCAGTGAAGGCTGATAAATCCTGGAACCTACTACCACCAGCTCTAAGAATAGACCAACCCTACCCACTCTTCCGTAAAAATATCATCAAACACCTCATCTCCTCCGACCCCTAGTTTCCTACCTCTAGGCCTCCTCCGCACCTTGTTCAGCTGAGTTTCACCTGCCTTATATTCTTATTCTAAGTCTGTGCCCTCTGTCTCTTGTACATTTGTACATTTTTTGTATTCACATAAGTCTTGTATATCTTGTATACTTTATAACCATGGATACTATGTAAGTTTTATTGTACATATTGTATTTCTCGCAACTATGTAAGCTGTGCATTTTCTTACTGCTGCGACCCTGTTACCTATGGGTCTGGAGCGCATTATAAGTGAATAAACAAACAAACAAACAAACTCCATGTCGGGGTAAAATATTAGAGGCAGGGGTCTATGTAACCAGCTGGAGTTCATCTAGTCTGTTAACGTCTGTCTTGTGTGGTGTTTGTTGTTACAATATAGGAAAGCAAGTTTTCCTTTGAGGAACTAGCATAAAAACTGTGCGATTGGATATTTGGCATGTTTTAGAAGGTAACCTGATGTTTATTGAGTAAAATAGAAAATATAAAAGTTGTGGAAAAAATGGGGTTGGAGCTTGCAACGATTGGTGCTCGCTCATATTGTTAGAATTGTTTAAGTAACGAAAGACATAACAAGTGTTGTATAAACGAAAGTGAACAAAGTTAAATATGGAAGACATAACTCCATTAGTACACCTGTGCAAACAGTTGCCAAAACACACACCTACGCTGAAGAAGTACAGTGCGGAATGGATTAAAGGAACCGCCCACAAGATGTTTATGCCTTGGCCGCAGGGCGAATCCTTATCTAAACCAGTCTTGCAACACATGACAACCTATTTGCATGCCACATACAAGAGCAAAACGTTAGACAAACGCCTAGCTAGTCTAGAATTGTGGAAAATGTACCAACAGGATAAAGAGGAGGAGCCTCCAGTAGATTGGATACTTAACATATGTACAGAGGGGGGTGAGATGCCCTCAGCACCACACGCCCCGTCTGAAACAAAAACTGAAGACAGTAAGGACGAAGGGTTATACCCGTTAAGAGAGCTTAAAGCAGCCACAGGGTATAGCAACCCAGCATATGAGTCACCTATGCAAAGTAGTGACAAAAATACTGATAAAGATAGAGCTAGAGATATCTCCTCCAGAGTCCCGAGGGACAAGGAGAGAAGCGAGAATGAGAGAAAGGACCAGACACAAGCAAGTACATCTCTCGATACAGAGAGAGAAGGCAAAGATGGAAAGGGAATGAGGATAGAACTGATGAGATAGCACTCACACAGAACGAATGGATAGGAGGTCAGATTTTATTGAAACTTGATGGTAAAGGCATTGATGACGCAAAACAAAAGGAGAAGCTAGATGATGTACAGAGAAGGGAAAAGGAGAAAGAAAAAGGATTGAGAGACGAAAGAGTAAGAAAGAAAGATAGACAGAGACAAGAACAGTCATATCGCGAAGAGCAAGAAAGGCAATATGATCGTAAAGTGAGAGTAGCCAATGAGCAAGACAGACAGGAACAGCAAAGGTTAGAGGAAGAACAGAAGATACGAGAGAAAAGAATAAAGAGACGAAGGGATTACTAAATCCAAAGGGCAAACGAACGTAGAAACGCAAAGAAAGAGGAAGAAGATAGGGTTAGAGAAGAAGCCAGGAAGCGAAGAGAGTTCGGTGATGATGTAGAACGTAAGTGAAGACGGAGAGCACGCGATCTTGAATATCTGGAAAGGGAGGTTAAAAAACTTGAGCCAGTAGTAGATTGGGAAGATATAGAAGAATTCTTTCCTGAGTATGAATCAGTACCAGGCACGTCTAGGGAAAATATCGAGAATGACTTCGACACCAGGAGCATCGGAGAGACGATCAATAGAATATATGGTGAAATGGGGCTAGAACAAGTACCACAAGGGGAGGGGGAAGACGAGAGCATGGAGAGCACTCAGCTTTACGACACTGAGGACATCTCCTGAAGTAGTGGGAACAGAGAACTGTTCCTAGATCGATTGGAAATAAGTAGGAACAAAGAAGATGTAAGAAGTTGCACGAGTTGGGCGCAGACAATGTCTGATGCTGAAAGAGAGGAGCAAGAATAAAAGGAGAGAGAAAGAAGGTGCCGAAAACGAGTCCAAGAGGGAAAGGGATAAGTTGGTCAGACTCTAGGGGATCTGCATCAAGGGCATCAGAAACAGCCACACAGTCAGCCCGACACAAAGAAGTATCTCACGGTCAGAGGGTGGTGTCTCCACCACCCTATGTGAACAGGCTAAGGACATTGCCAGGTAGGCGGTGATGCAGGAATATTACTCATACAATAGGCAGGAGAACAATGAGAGAAGAGAGAGAGGGCTATGCGTCCCAATTTCCATTGCTCGAGAAAGGTGGAGCAAGACCACAGTATATTCCATGGCCACACATGGATTGGGAAAACCTGAAAAATAAGCTTCCAATGATGACATCGGGAGCCGGAAAATGGATACACGAGTTAGAAAAAATGACGGGAGGGAACACGTTAGCTATAGGAGATATAAAAGGTCTCTTAATCGCCTTACTTGGTGATAGACCAGATGATGTGTGGGCACGGACAGGTTACCCTGGTGTGACCACAGTCAATACCGCGCATGACAGAGCTCCATTTAGCAATTGCAGAGTCACGGTATGGAAAGCATTACGATTATTATATCCGGATAATTCTGACATGGGGGCTATAATGACACGTAAAATGAAGGAGTCGGAAGACCCGTTGATTTACATTCAGAATTTCCAAGACGCGTGGGTACTCGAGACACGGGAATCTTGGGGGAAATCTATACCCGTGTTCTACCATATATTATGCCAAGGGCTGCCAGAGCCGGTACAGAAACAGCTCAAGAAATTGGTAGGAATCGAGGCCAAACCGTGGTCGGAAATACAGCGGATCATCGCACACTATTGCAGGCTACTGCAAGAAAAGAATTGCAAAAAATCAGCTGCACAAAAGGGTGAAGAGGCAACATGAGTACAGAAAAATTGTCAAAATACGCCCTTGAAGGAGCAATGAGGAACTAGCGCAGATGGATTGAACCCTCAACAAGTTAATAATCCACAGCAGAACAATCAGGGCAACACTGGGTATTACTCCAGGGGAAGAGGATTTAGAGGATGAGGATGGCAGAGTAATCAGGGAGGTTTTAAAAGTAATCAGGGAGGTTTTCAAAACATGAAAAATGGCAACCAAGATATGTCAAATGAGGAAATGATCAGACCACCGCCAGTATGTTGGTTGTGTGGGATGACAGGGCATTTAGCGCGCACATGCAGAAATCAAGGCATGATGCAAAACGGCCAAGGAACAGGAGCAGGTATGGTGAATCCACCTGTATTTGTACAGCAGGGGGGAAATGGAGTTGCACAGAATCACACAGTGCAAGAGCAAGCACCAAGAGCACAGCAAGGCTCGCAACCTCAGAATTCGATGAGCTTTCCACAAGGACAGTCTCAACAGTCACTGATGCAACTGTCACAGACAGTAATTACAGGACAGGCCATGAACCCTGGAATGAGGAGTAAAACTGGTGATGGGGGAAGTCCATTCACACAGGGTGGGACAACATTTTATATGGACTAGGACAGCTCACTGGGAACCCTGATGTGTTATATCCTATCAGTGACACCTGACCCTCATCAGGAACCAAGGGTGGATGTTGTTGTAGGGGATAAAGAATATTTCTTCCTAGATGACACGTGCGCAACACGTTCCTGTACACGTGAAGGTACCTTTTCTTTGTCCGGCGATGCTATAAATACTCAGAGTTTCACAGGAGCTACTAGTCGTGTTCCTTTTACTAACGCACTGCCCGTCTCTATAGGAAAATGTGATATGAATGTACCTTTGTTATATTTGCGACAAACCCCAGTAAACATCGTGGGTCGAGATCTAATGACAAAATTAAACATGACAATCTCGTTCACGGAGGAGGGCATAGTATGTTCGACTCCAGGAATGCACTATTTGAACATATGCGAAACGATTAGAGCATACGCAGGACACACAGCTATGAGGGCTGTACCATAAGAGTCCGAAATATTCGCGTACAGAATAAGTGTCCTAATGGTAACGCTGCCAGGCCTTGCTGCGAAAACTATGAGGACCCCAGATGAATTTCTGTTCAGGCCAAGAATACCTATGCACGAAGAAAAGGGACAAGTATTTCCCTTACTGATACACACAGCCGCGAAATGAGGGAAAATGGCTCTGATCAATGGTTGTGATGATGAAGGCCGACAATGGTGCACAGTAATCGCCATTAAAGAAGGGTACAGATTGACTGACATTCAGGGATGTCATTTAGGGGTCACCAGAGGTTGCAACTGCGACCTCTGAGCTCTACCTTGCATTTTTGTATTTTATTTTGTAATGTGGCTCTTTACTTCTGGGGTGGCTGGCTTTCTTGTTCAGGCCCCTTAGAAAAAAGAAGAAAAATAAGAACAAGAGTGCCACAAGTCTAACACTTTCAGCACTGACCCTAAATAAGAAAGAATAGGAATACCAAATAATGTGTCTTTCTGGAATTCTATACAATAATTGCTAGGCTCATTAAATGTTTATTTCAGGCACACTTCAGAGGGTGAGTCACTGATTTAGTCTGTTCTTAAACGCCTCACTCAGCCTTTCATCCTTCTGAGGTCGATAAATGAGTACCGTCACAGGTTGGGTGGTATTGGGTGTATATTTTGTCTATATAAAGCGCTTAGGCGTAAGTGCTACATAATAACACATCATTATCATTTGGTCATGGACGTCTGCTTGCATACACAGTAATTTGGTAATATGGGCCTACACACACCGATCTTCTTTTTTTTTTTTAATAACTCTGTTTATTGCATTTAAACAACACAACGACAACGTAGATATTAAACAAACATTCATCAGAAAAAGAAAAACAAGGCAATATCGACAACAGAAAGGGCACTGCAGGGCCAAGGGGCCGTGAGATGGTTGCGAGACAAAGAAATGCTGGCAACACAGGTTGCGACTTACGTCCTCGAGACAGGGGAGGGGTTAAGGAGGGGGGGAGAGTGCGGGAAGCGGGAGGGGGAATTGGGAGGGGAATTGGGAGGGGGTGGATTTCAGTGAGCATCGAGCCATTTACCCCATATTTTTTCAAATTTACGGGGTCAACCCCGCGCGTTATAGATCCGGCAATCTGAAGCTGCACATCTGTCCAGTTCATTGCTCCATCGGTTCGGGCACAATGTATCTGCAGAGCCCCAGTTGGCCGCGATGAGTCTTTTGCCTGCCCCCAGCACAACCACCAAAAACATTTTTTCTTATTTTGTCAAGTCCACTTCTCCCCAGATGCCCAGGAGTGTAATTGTAGGATCCTTAGGAATTGGCGTTGCCAGGACAGTGGAGATCGTGTTGATACAGTCCCCCCAGAAGACTTGTAACACTTGACAGTCCAAGATCATATGGTAGAAGGTAGCCGGCTCAGTTTTGCATCTAATGCATGTCTCATCCTCGGATCCCCCCCATCTGGCCATGTCAGTGCGCGAATTATATGAGTGGTGGAGGATTCTCAGTTGTATTAGTGTGAGCTTGATCTATCCCAATTTCTCTAGGGGACATTAATGCATCTGTCCAATCTTCATGTTCCAGTTCACCTAAGTCCCTTTCCCACCTTTGTTTGAGCCTATCGAGTTGTGAGGCCCCGAAGGAGTTGAGGGCCTGATAGAGGGTAGAGGTGACCTTGGAGGGAATTCGTTGCGGGAGGACATTGGTCTCGATGGGAGGGCAGGGGGGTATAATTGGTGTGTCAGGGAACTGGGTGCGGATGGCATGGGCCAGCTGCGCATGCCGAAACTGGTCCATAGGTGCCAAGCCGAATTGCTCTTGCATGGTTTCAAAGTTTAGGAGGTGACCCCCCTGGATCACATTGGCTAGTGTATTTATCCCTTTTGCTCCCCAGTGTTCAAAAGAGCCAATTTTCACTATTTCCGGGAGATGCGCATTCTGCCATATGGGTTGGGATAATGTTGGCCTCCCCTTCCAGCTGACCAGTTTATGTGCGTCCCGCCAGGCTCGGCGGATATGATGCATTATTTTTGGTAGCGTCGGGAGTTGGTTGTTGGTGGCATACAGGATCTGCAGTGGGGGTATTGTGGACATGGTCTCTATTTCAATACGGATATTTGGTAGTGTGGGATCTGCGTGTAACCACTTGATTACCATCCCGATCTGTGTCGCCAGATAATACGTGCGTATGCAGGGTAGGCCGATTCCTCCCTCCCATACCGATCTCTGGAGCGTGTTAAGGGCAATTCTGGGTTGTTTCCCTCCCCATAGCAGTGTGCAAAGATTCTCATCAAAAAGTGTGAAAGTTTCTCGGGGAATAATGAGCGGGGCGTTTTGGAGAACATACAGGAGTCTGGGGAGGGTCATCATCTTGAATAGCGTGGCCCTACCTATTAGAGATAGGGGGAGTGATTGCTATTGGGAGACATCTCTATTAAACCGCTCTATTACGGGCTGAAGGTTGAGTTGGAGGAACCCTTCTAATGTCGGGTCGAGCCGTATGCCCAGATATTTAAATTCCCTGATACAGACATGATATGGGCAGGTCTCTGGGATCGCAGACTCGCCGCCCTGGATCGGGTAGTAAATGGTTTTGGCCTGATTCACCTTTAGGCCCGCAAAGTTTTGGTATTCCCTAAGGATAAGGGAGACGGTCGGGCATGCGGCCCTCGGGTTCCTAAGGTATACAAGGAGGCCATCCGCGTAGAGCGAGAGTCCATCCTTGCCTCCCCCTGGCCAGGCAAATCCACACCATTTATTGTTTGCTCTGAGTTCTATTGCTAGTGGCTCAATGGCAAGGAGTGGAGATAATGGGCACCCCTGCCTAGTACCTCGGCCTAGAGGGAATGGTTTGGAGGACCTACCGTTTACCCTCACCGTGGCCTCTGGGGATGCGTAGAGGAGTTTGACCAATGATATGAATGTTTGCCCGAGGTTCATTTGAGCCATGATTGCCCATAAGGCGTCCCATCCCACAGAATCAAATGCCTTCTCAAAGTCCACTGCCAGGAGGGCCAGTGGAGCTGGTATTTCTGTGGCTCTGCTCAGGGCAATTTGAATTATGCGTAAGTTCATGCGGGTTGATTTATTGGGCATGAATCCACATTGGTCTGTGTGGACAAGAGTCTCAATCACCTTCAATAGTTTATTAGAGAGTGTTCTGGCGAGGACCTTTGCTTCTCCGTTGATCAGTGAAATGGGACGGTAGGAGGCGCATTCCTCTGGGGGCTTTCCAGTTTTATGTATGACAACTATGCACGCCCTTCTGAGGTCCGGGGGAAGTGCCCCTTGTTCTTTAATAAGTAGGAACATGCGGTGCATATGGGTCGATAGTGTGCCACTGAGGCATTTCCAGGTCTCTGTGGGTTGTTGGGGCCCGGAGTTTTCCCGGGTTGAAGCTGTGCGAGCGCCTCTTGTATTTCAGTCTCTGTGATTTCAGCATTCAGGAAGTCTGATTGGTGTTGTGAGAGTTTTGAGATCTCAATCTGGTCCAGATAGCAAGAGGGCTCGAGTGCAGGGCTTCCAGTGGGCGGAGTATAGAGTTTCTTGTAGTAAGCCGCAAATGCTTCCACTATGTCAGAGTCTTCCGTCAACATTGTTCCCTCCGGAGATTTGATAGCACGCACACGTCCTCTGCTTTGCTCACGTTTCTCTAACCAGGCCAGGGTGTTATTTGCTTTACCCCCTCGTTCATAAATTTGGCTCCGGACTAGCTGATGGGCTGTTCGTGCGTTGTCCAGAGCTATATTGCTGAGGGCATCTTGTGCCGTGATCAGGGCCTCCATTGCTTCTTCAGTGTTGTCTGCCAGGATTTGCCCTTCGCATTCCAGGACTTGTGCTTCTGCTTCCCTGACATTTTGGGCATGTCGTTTTCGGTGGGCGATGACCGCCAAGATAGCTTCTCCACGAAGGACCGTTTTATATGCCTCCCAGATCGAGATCGGGCATTCCACTGAGCCTTCGTTTATTTCGAAGTATTCTGCCGTATTTTTTTCCAGTTCTTTCACGATTTTAGGGAGTCGCAAGTGGTATGTGCTCAAGCGCCAGTTACGATCCGGGCGTTGGGAGGCATTCTTCATGGTGATAAGGAGCGGAGAGTGGTCCGAAATTCCCCTTGCGAGGAATTCATTAGATAGAAGTCTGTGGTTTGTGTTACGGGGATGAAGGCATAATCAATCCTTGAGAATGATTTATGCACGCCGGAAAAAAAGGAGAAGCCAGCCTCGCCACTATGGAGTGAGTGCCATGTTAGCCCCTGTGCTTCGGCGAACGTGGCAAGCGATGTCAGGGCGGGTCGTCCTCCAGGTCTCCTGTAAGACCTATCCACTGTGACATCCATCACTTCGTTGAAATCTCCTCCTATCACCCACAGGTTGGCCTCTTCTTCCAGGAGCAAGTTCTGCAGTTCGGTCAGCAGTTCCTTCGTGAGCGTGGGGGATGGCGTATATTGCGGCGAGGCCCCATTTCTCACCCCAGATGTCAAAAAGGAGCATCAGATAGCAGGCCCTGAGGATCGGTTTTGACTTTGCTGACCTGTAGGGGGACTCGTTTATGGACGAGTATCATCGTACCCCTGGCGCCTTTTGTGAATCTGGCGTGGTAGGTATGCAGGTAATTGGATCGTTTGAAAAAGTTGGTGTTCGTGCCAATCAGATGTGTTTCATTGAGGAGAACTATGTCGGGTGAATACCGGTTGAGATATTGGAGCACCAATCTTAGTTTCACGCTGGAGCCGAGGCCGTTAACGTTCCAGGACAGTAAGGATAGCGTGTTGGTGTTTACTCTATCTGCGTGGGTTACTTAATGGGGCATCTGGAAGGAGCGATGATGGTCCCTTGTGTTTCCAAGGTGCACAGAAGTATTCACCAGAGGGAGATGTCTGAGGGTTGCCCCGTAGTTGTGTGGCTGATGACTGGGTGGCTCGGGTGTCACTGGCCCCGCCCGTAGACAGTGTTTGATTCTCCTGCCAGCATATGTCAGCGTCCTGCCTTCTCATCCTGCGATTCTGATTACTTACACCCTTAAAACTCCCCCCACCCTGTACTTCCTGCCCAACTGGGAGCACCTGTCGCCCAAACATTTAACTTAAAACTTCCTCAGGATGACCCGGACTAGGGTAGTAACTTCTGCGGGGTCACCCGGACTGCGGTTGAGACTGTGCTGCCTGGAGGACGGCAGCCGCTATAGTGGAGTTTCTGTAATGTTACATTGCGGATCCAGTTCTATGATGCCCAGACCTCATCCGTTCTCTGTGGTATTTTCGGCGGGACGCTGTGGCGACTCGGTTTCCGGGTCCACCGGAGTTAAGGGTGTCGAGCGCTGTCCGGACCTGGGTTTCCATGCGGACGGTCCGGAGGGCGAGCGTCGGGCTGCGGGCCCATTGAGGATCTGTGTTCCGAGCCATTCCCATGCTTCTTTGGGGTTGTGAAATAGGTGGGTCGTGCCCTTATGATGGACCTTGAGCATCGCCGGGAAGAAGAGAGCATACTTGATTGACATGGATTGAAGTTTCTTCTTGAGTGAGTCAAACGACTGGTGGGCCTTTTGAACCTCCTTAGTATAATCCGGGTAGAACCCCACTCTGTATCCGTTGTATGTGATTGGGCCCAAGGCCTGTGCCATCTGTTGGATAGCGTCTCGGTCCCGATAATTGAGGAGGCGTGCAATTATTGTTCTGGGCGAGGCTCCTGGGGGGGGCCGCCCGGTGGGTACCCTATGTGCTCTTTCAATGGAGAAGAACTTTTACAGTTTTTTGGGGGCGAAGATATGAGTCAGGCAGTGTTCTAGAAATAGTTCGACACTGGGGCCTTCCTCTTTTTCGGAATCCCAAGAATCCTGAGGTTATTGCGACGTGCCCTACCCTCGCTGTCTTCGGCGCAGTATTCAAGTTGGTTGACTTTCTGGGCAGTTATGGCAAGTTGTTGTTCCAAATGACGAACGTTGTCTTCTGTGTCCAATGCTCTTTGTTCCGCTTCGCTGACTCTGGACGATAAGTTGCAGAGATCTTGGCGCAGGAGAGATACTTCCGTGGAGACTCCACCAATTTTGAGTTCCAGCGATGTTCTCGAGTCACCAATTGCTTTCATTAAGTCGCTCAGGGAGAGCTAGGGGTCCTGAGTCTCTTCCCTGATTTCCGCTTCCAATGGGGTTTGTATCTCCAGGCGGGTGGGGCCTCCACTGTGTAGAGGTCCATCTTGCTTTGTAGGGTTTGCCTCTTAGCCTTGTCCTTGCACATGGTGGAGTCAGTGATTCGCGTGAGGCGTTAAGTCCAGGTGGATCGTGTTGATGCCCCCCAGGGGGTTATCGTGAAGTCCGAATTGGGGTGGGCTTGTCGTACATCTATCTTTCACGATTCTGTCCCTGTTCCGGAGCGCCAGAGGGATTACTTTGGCTGCTGGGTGCGAATCCCTTGCTATGGTTGGCCCGCTGTGTCTATTGGGGGGGTCGTGGGCCCACTGGGGGATAGCTGCAGGTACGCCCACGCAAGGGCCGTGCACGCAGCCTTGACTATGTTCTTTTCATGAGTAGCGTGTAGAGGGCAGCAGCATCCGGAGTTGGCCTCCGGCACCCCGCTGTGCGCGCTACCTTATAAATAGTACCTCCCCTGAGACTGTTGATTGGGGGGTGGCAACGAGTTCTCCTACCGTTGATGGTTACCAGGATCCCTGGTCTGGGTTGGTCCAGTAAAGTTTGGGGTTTACCCCAATGCGTGGTCTCGCCTGGAGTTTTCTCCCCCCTCTGGAGTATTTGTCCAGCACTTTATGCTTGCGGGGCTGTGATCCTTGCATCAGGGGCCTCCGTCCCCCCAACGGCCGTGTCCCACAGATGCCGCCTTGTTGCTTGTTCTCTGGGCCCCTGATCGATTGTGCAGTGTGGGGGGAAAGCTGCAGGCGCTGTCACAGGTTCAAGGTGCTTATATTGTTGGGGGGGGAGAGCGCCCTTAGTCCCCGCTGCTCCGTTGCCCCCTCAAGCAGATCTTTTATTTTAAAGAGGGTGTGCTGCCTCCACAGTGCGGGTCGTTCTCCAGTCATTCGCAGGTTGGGTGGGAGGTTGTACGTACCTTGTTGGTGCCGTTGGGGGAGCGCGGCACCGCGTTGCCTTTTTTCATGCCGCGGCTCAACCCCATGTGCTGCAGTCTCGCTGATGGGGGGGGGGGGCGGAGGGGTTCCAGCTCCGTAGTGCGTGTCTCACCGCAGTTTGTGATGCCGGAACAGGCAGCGCAGAGTAGGTGTCCCGCGCTGTCGGCGTCCAGACGCCTAGCGCGTTGCAGGTGTCCGGCTGCCGTATGGACAAGGTGGTTCTTCCCCAGGGGACAGGGTCGCGGCAGCCTCAGGCGCGGGACTTCGGCAGTGACCGTGCCTGCGATTCGGGCACTCGTCTGGCCTCCGTGCTAGGAGTACAGCAGGGGGGAAGGGCCCCAGGCGGTAGTCTGATGGTGTCGGTGCGATGCCGTCGTCTGTTGTCCCTGGTTCATCCTCTCCCCTGGGGCCTCAAAGACCAAGGTAGCCCGGGGGGAGGGGCGGAACAGCCGCTCTCATCCGCCCAGCAATGGCAGCGAGTCTCACGCTGGCGGACACAGGGACGTTTCTCGTGTTTCCAGGTCCGATTGTGCCCCTGCTTGCCGCAGTTGTTGCCTGGATAAGTCCGCCGCAGCTTCAATACTTTTTCGAGGTCGGGTGGATTTTCAAAAACTGAGTCTTTTCAGGATATTTTACCGCGGCCGCCGGGAGCCGATGCAATTAGCTCCTCATGCGCGGCTCACGCCTGCGCATTCCTACACACACTGATCTTAATGATACATATGGTAATCCATTCTTGTATGAAATGTACATCACATAGTGATATCTTAACTATATTTTTCGTAGTTTACTATGTTATGTGATGCCACTTCCTGTTTTGTCAACCGGTGAAATGTTGTGTTCCATCACTACCCACGATATCACTTTGGGGCGGAGTCAAATGACATCACTTCCTGTGATGTCATCAGGGGGGTCAAGGGTCGTGTGACGTCACTTCCGCTACCCCTGGCATTTTGGTGAAATGACATCCCTGCTGACACTACAGATGATGATCTGTTTGATGAGCAAGCAGACAGGGGAGAAACAGCAGTTGAGGTGAACCTCACCTTTTGGGTGAAAATTATCAAAAGAGAGGGTCCTCAGAGAATGATGTTAGCACAGAACCGTCTTGAATATTTCGAGAACGACATGGCCCAGGTGCCTGTCTCAGTGTGGACCACATGCCCCTATGACGTAGGATTATTGAAATGAGTCTGAGAAGTGAAACTCAAATTGAAGCCAGGAGCAATTTTACCAAAAACACGACAATATCCCATGTCCAGGGAGGTAGATGAAGGAAGTTTTAAGACTATTTTGGCTATGATGGAGCAGGGCATCTTAGTGACTTCAGAGTCATCATGCAATACTGCATATTACCCTGTCAAGAAATCAAAGGGAGGGTTTTGGAGGCTAATTCAAGATCTGAGGCCGATATTTGATATTGTTTAAGCCAAGTTCCCTTTAGTCCCGAACCCGCCTACAATTCTATGTAATATACCTGTTGAGGCAAAATATTTCACCGTGATTGATTTGAAAAATGCATTTTTCTCAATCCCATTGCACAAAGACTCACAAGATCTGACATCATTTACGTTCAGACAGATGCGTCTGAAAAGTATGAAATTACCCCAGGGGTACTGTGAGTCTCCTTCTATCTTTAACAGAGTCCTGCAGATAGACCTAAGCAATATTGCATTGGAATCTGTTGTCTTGCAATACATGGACGACATCTTAGTTTGCAGCACAATTGAGGAGAAATGCAGACACGATTCTGTTCAGTATATAAGGTTGACAAAGAGTAGTTACAATATTGTCAACAAGAAGTGCTATACATAGGTCAGCTGATCGCTCAGGCGGGGAAAAGAGTTACCCCGGAAAGGGCTGAAGCCGTACTAAAAACAGTAAGGCTGCACACGGTAAAGCAGATGCAGAGTTTCTTAGGCCTTTGCAATTATGTCAGGGCATGGGTCTTTGACTATAGCTCGTACACCAAGCCTTTGCTTCAGGCCCTAAAGAAGGCACAAGTGACGAAGGAAAAGATTGAATGGTCTGAAACCGTGGAGGAAGGATTTGCTGAACTCAAAAAAGCCATTTGCACTGCACTAGTTTTAGGGATTCCCAATTAAGCAGAGGAATTCTACCTGTTCTCACACACGAATGGCAGCGTTATGACGGCAGTACTCACACAGAGAACCCCATTGGGGTGCAAGCCCCTAGCATATTATAGTGGAATTTTGGACCCCGTGATGAGAGGCCATTTCCCATGCGAACAAAGTTTAGCTGCCGCAGCGTTCGCCATCGAGAAGGCTACTACCATTGTAATGGGATGCTCAATGACGTTGTACGTCGAGCACTCGCTATTTGCTGTTCTAGAGAAACCGAAGGGCATACTGACATCAGAGAGATTCTGCCTATGAAGTGATCATATCAAATCCATTGATTAAAATAGTCTGATGCAAAATAGTGAGCCCAGCTATGTTCATAGCTGAGCCAGTCACTGAAGGAGAGCCAATACATGACTGTGCAAATTATGAAGAATTCTGATGAGATTCCCAGAGTGAAAGAAAATGCATTGGCAGTAGGAGAAATTGTCTTCATTGACAGTTCTTCAAGAATCAATCAAAATGATGGGCAAAGATATACATGCCTCGCTGTGATGAAGTGCTGTGTTGAAGCACACAGCAGATGGAGAATTTCGAGTACTTCGTAGTGCACGAATACCATCTCATTATTTGGCGCAAGCTGCAGAATTATTAGCGTTGATACTCGCGATTGAAAATCACGCAGAGCAGGAAGTAACAGTGTACAGTGACTCCGCCTATGTGACATCAACAGTGCATGCAGGCTTAGCGTGCTGGAAAAGGAGGGGCTACCTCTGAGCGGATGGCACACCAGTACAGCACGCAGCCCTATTGGATATACTGATTGAAGCACTGCAGCTCCCAGTGGGCATAGCGGTCATGAAATGAGCTGCCCACATAAACGGGACAGATTTTATCTCACAAGGAAATCAAGCAGCAGACACAGAAGCCAAGCGTATGGCATCCAAGAACCAGACACTCATGTATGTGGAGGTCGTTAACATGAATGAGAAAAGGATTGTCGCACAAAGTGAACCCAAAAGCTATAATAATATGGTGAAAACACAGCTAATAGAGCTCCAAGGGGAGGCATCACAGGAGGAGACGAACTTATGGAAACAGCGAGGGTATTCTTTAAACCCCTCCGAAAGCTTGTGGTGACAAGACAGCACTGGTAAACCAGTAATGCCTATAGCCCTGTTAAAATAGTGCTGGATCAGTTACACTATCCAGCACACATGACAAAAGAGAATCTAGCAGCAACACTCTCAGAAGACTGGTTCATACTGAATTTAGCAGAGCACGTTGCTTTATTTATGGTGAACTGTATAATTTGCCAACAGTTCACAGCTGGGCACACACTAAAAGTAATTAGAGGAGTTATCCCAAGGCCCAATGGGCCTTTTCAGCACTTGCATGTTGATTACGTCGATATGATTCAAGTATGAAACGGGTACAGGCATTTAATTGTTGTGGTGTGTCCATTCTCTAGATGGATGGTAGCAGGTCCATGTACACACCCAGACTCTACCTGAGCGGCCAAATTCCTAGTGAGAGAGGTATTCTCCAGGTGGGGGGTATGCAAATTCATGAGATCAGATAATGGGACTCACTTTGTAAATGTAGTTTTTGAGCAGATTAGCTTGTTGCTTGGTATAAAGCACAAGTTCTCGTTGGCGTATCACCCACAAGGTAATGGAATATGTGAGAAGCTGAACGACTTATTAAAGGAAAGGATAGCCAAGTTGAAGCTTACTCTAAGAAAGGGATGGTTGCACTGCCTTCCTTTGGCACTGTATGCATTCCAGAATCAACCCTGTTTTGACCATCATCTTACACCACACGAAATAGCCATGGGAAGAAGAATGCGCACTCCGCTGATACCCCGAGACAGAGCTTGATGTGATGCCCAGTCTACAGGAGAAATCGTAGGGTCTGAAATGCAGGATTACTTGAATTGCATGACATCTTGTCTTACTGTAATTTCTGGCCAGCTGCAGTGATGACGAAAAGGGTGCAGGGCAGCACGGAACACAGAAGGAGATCTTACTGCAGACACAGCTCAAGGATTACGTGTACCATCCATCTTCCCTGGAGATACTGTCCTGATAAAGAACCACACGAGGAAAAAGTGGGACGAGCCAAGGTTTTACGGTCCCTTTACAGTGGAAGAGAGCATTCCCTCTGCAGTAAAGCTACAAGGAAGAAGAGCTTGGATCTTTTTGGGTGACAACAAGCCATATGACCACAGCACGTGCAGACAAGATCCATGACAAGGAAGAAGGACGCATGGCCAGCAGCAAAATAAAGACAAAAATCTTTTGTGCAACAGTTGCAGCTTCATTTTGGACATTCCTCTGAGCAAAAAAAGGGGCTAAGGACATAAAAAAACAGACACTTTGTGCATCCTAGTTGCAGGGTGAAGAAGAAAATTGCATTCAGTAAGCCACAACATAGTCTGTTGACTTTGAACTTTGGACTGAGGCACACTGAAGCGTTGATTAGAAAAGTATATGCCAAATTCTGATCGAGGACACATAAATTGGAAGAAAATACAATATCCAGATTCCTTCCACACAGAGACCTTGTTCGGACTCACTCGTGGTGTCCCACAGTAGTGACATCACTAACGACATTTTGAGATATTTCTAGCTAGTACTGAGATCATACCCGTCATTGGTGGGGAGGCTCACCAGGGTCACTGACTTTCTTCAAGATCCTGAAAACGAAAATATTATAAGGAGGCTGCTTACTGTAATCGCCGAGCAGTTCCTTCTACTTCCGGAATACAGCGAAGTAAAAGCAAATGTCCCAAGCGGAAGAAGAAGTGAATACACTCATCAATATGATATTTTTTCGTCTAATTGAAGAGCACCCAACCTTTGTCGGAATTCACACTGATGTATTATAATTTCTTCGAGATACGCACACAGAATGCTTGAGCATAATCTTGAACGGCATCATCATCCAGGTCACTCTCCACATCAATCTAGGTCATAGAAGCCACTCACAGTGGGTACCGAACTGTTCCAAACTTTAGCAAGGGCAGGACAAATGTCCCTGTCACCAGAAGATAGCAGATTGGCGAACAATGTCTTCTTTCGCCTTATTGAGGACTTTCCAGAGCTCGTGGGGAGACCTGTCGATGTTGACATCCTCACGTTCATCAGATATCCAGCAAAGTATACCCAGCTAAGCATGCTTCTGCATGGTATTGTTGCGCAAATTACACTCTCCAATCTCCATCAGAGTCTCTGGAGGAGACAGCGAAGCTTTCCGCTGAGGGACAGATCGAGAGAGTAACACCAGAAGGTTCATTTTTTTTTTTGTTGGCAAAGACACTGCATGTCTTCGGGAATGAAGCAGATCAGATGTAGACTGGGAACTTATATATTTTGAACATGCACAGTAAAGAGACTTACTGAATTATCACCTGATTTTGAAATTCTACATAGAGCCCAACAAGAAACTGTGTCCAGAAATAATAGACAATCCAGTGTTCAAAGAGAGACAAGTGTGCAGTACCTATAGCCCACAAACATAATCCAGAGAAACTCGTGCTTAGAAGGTATATATTAAAAAAATAGTATTTCTCAACAGATCATCGAGATGGGGATTCAGATCAGCAATCTCGTCCTCCCCCAGGTGGAGAGACGTCCATCCCTTTCTGGAAGTAAATGCTGCCAATGGACTTACAAGGGGATAATGTATCTATCTATGTATTATATTTATCATTATTTTGCTGTCACTGACAATCAGAACTGCATTTTTTATTGGTGTACAAAGCGTTCCAATCCCAGTACATCCACCTAATGTTGCATACAGGAAACCTACAAAGGCACCCAGACCTTACATAATCATTCCAGTCCCTAGAAGATCTGATAATGGAGTGAGTGAACTGGAGATGGATGTGATTAGCAATGACACACTCACACTTGTGGTAACAAACAAATTGAAAAGCCGGAGATGGGTTCGGCAGAGTGTGAATGAAGAAAGGTTACTGACAACCCACACGCATGCAAACATTGAATGCCCACACACGAGGCCTAGTGTCAATAACTGCAGAACCACAATCCAATGCATGGGAGAAGAAGAGGCTGCCTACTATGAGACATTCCACCACAAGTGAAGTGAAAAGACAAATGGAAAAGACTGAACTCCTGAAGAGACAAGAGGAGTCGGAGAATAAACCCATAGAGAGCACATTAACAAGCACATATGTACCAATGAGGGGGGTGAGCACAAGTCCTACAAAACAGCCGTATAGTGGACCAATGCCAGAGTGGATATGGACATTTCTAACCAGAAGACAAAAGATACAAGAGGACAAGTAAAGAACTGCCAGACTTTTGTCTACTGAAATGGTGCAGGTGAGGAGACCTGCACCATGGACCAGGATACCCGAGAATCCTCCAGAAAGAAGGAGCCATACAGATGCATTCAGGGACGTAGTTATAGAAAACTACATGAAAACCCTAAGTATCAAGAGACATATACCAGGAGATGACGGTGAACTAAACGATTACAGCACATTTGGGAAACAACATCTGGTACCAGCACATGAAAGAAGTGGGAAGACGGAGTTCTTTGTTTGTGCACTCCTCCCGTATAGCATGGAGAAGTCCAAGATCTTTGTAGCTGTAGAAGTTGATGTCCAGACAGCACACTATCTCTCGCATGTAGCAATGTGCAAGACCAGAGGCCAGTTCATGGGAAGCGATTCTTCATTGAAATGGGCAACCGAAGCAACTGATTCTGATGAAGATGATTATGTCCATACCATAAAGACAAGAAACAGAGCCCACATTAAGAATCGTGTGATCAGGTACGAGAAACCTGGAGTGAAAGGAGCTTAAATCAGATGAGAAGTGAACAAGAAGCTAAATGTCCAATTGAAAACTCAAGAAGAGGCTTGTGGATGGAAGAGGCCAAATGCAAGTCTGGGGAACAGTGCTTTCACCAGATGGATGGGAAAAAGAGGTAGTGATTTGTAGGGCATGGATGGTCCTCAGAGCCTGCAAGGAAGCAATTGAAAATTCACAAAGGATATGCAAGCCCTTATGGCCAAAGCTTGCAAGACTATTGACATGGGTCGAAGACAGAGGGGGACCCTTGCAGATAGTGCCATTGGAGAATCCGAAACTATGCTCCAGTAATAATGTCACAAGGAAGATGGGAGAGAATCAAAACTGTGGACACATTTTTGATGATCCAGGGATGGTACATGGAACTGCAGTAATAATGGATCATTATTGGGCATGTGGATCAAGTGCATACATCAGGCAGCTGAAAAACTGGGAAAGTATATGGACACTAGTGACTGCCAACGTTCCAGCTTTGGTGATCCCGAAGAGCGACCTGAATATTGACAGTTTCCCAAAAGCAGATGCTCACCTGAGGAAGAAGAGATCTGTGGAACTGCTGAATAGAATGAAGAGAGAGAATTACTTTTCTGCCAAATCAAAAGAAGCCTTCCATGCAATCCCATATGAAAACAGGCTGTTTAGCCTCACCTCAACAGTGTTCACGACAATCTTCATGCCAAGATTTCAAGTTGGAGCAAATATTAAATGTTTGTTTGTTTGTTAATTTATTTATTGTGCGCGCCGGACCCTGAGGTAGCAAGGTGCATGTGAAAAGAAGGCTTACAGCTTAGTTACAGAAGTTACAATTTTACAGAGCATGGTAAAAACAATTTTCTTAGGCTCAACAGGAGTTGAGTGTAAGGCAGTACATGTGCAAATGGTATATAGACAACAGATCATCAAATAGCTGACGTTACATAATGGCAAATCAATATCAGGTACATTACATGCAGGTAAACTAAGTAAGTACGTGGGGAGAATGCAGGTTACATATTCTCAGTAAGCCATTTTATTGTGTTGTTTTTTCTGAATTTGTAGAACGTTTGGTCAGATCTAAGTGCGAGAGGTAGGGAGTTCCACAATTTAGCTGCCCTAACTGGGAAGCTGGGCCCTCCAATGGTGGACAGTTTAAATCTGGGCACTAGAAGGCAGTTGGGCTGACTGTTCTTGTTGGTCTAATGGAATATTTTCTGGTAAATCGTTCTGTTAGGTAACAAGGGGCTTTATTGTTTAAACATTTGTAGATGAGTGAGGCGGATTTAAGGTTAATTTTTTCCTGGGTGGAGAGCCATTTGTGTTTCTGTCTAAATTCAGAAATATGTGCTCTTCTGGGAATGCTTAGGGCAGCCCTAAGTGCATTATTTTGGAGCACTTGTTTTCTATTGATGATTTGTTTGTTTGCCCCTATGTAGAGGGCATTACAATAATCTAGTTTTGATAGGATGAGGGCTCGGGATAGGATTAGGCAACTGTCGTCTGATAGGAATTGTTTCCCGGGTCGTATTAATTTACATGTATAGGCCGTGGATGAGGCCAGGGAATTCACCTGTTTGGTGAAGGATAGGGTCTAGTCGAGGTAGAAACCTAGGGTTTTTACTTCTCTGGCAGATAACCAGATGCGAGTTACTGCAGACTATCAACACAACCATAAAAGAATTCAACGCCATAAAGGAAGATTTAAGGGCAGTTACATTGATGACTCTCCAGAACAGATATGTCCTTGACATGATCACAGCTATGGATTTCAGGAGTTTGGGCAAAAATCAGAGAATCATGTTGCACATTTATACCTTCTCATGATGAAGAAAATGGAACTCTTACAGAAGCCATAGGTATGCTGATGAAACTACAGAACCAGATGCTTGATTAAACTGATGAAGTTGATGATGATAGCTGGTTTGTATCACTATTCACATTGGTTCCGCAATGGATGGCAGATGCATTCAAGTTCCTAGGAGCCCTGCTAGTGATGATATTGCTAGGAGTCTGTGTCATTAAGATAATAATCTCTCAGTGCCAGAAAACTGCGAAAAAAGGTATTGGGATGAAGATCATGATTGATGTCAAGCCAGGTTGGAAACCCAAACACCTGACTGACAAAGAAATAACAGACTTTGTGAAGGTCAGCATTCATGCACCAGAAGGAACAAAGTTTCAATATCCTAAGGAGCATAGAAATTATGTGGGAAGATGGGTTTACTGCAGCCCAAATGGACAGTGTCAACTAATGACGTGGAACAAAGACAAGCACGTGAGAACAGCAGGAAGCCTGAGAGGAGTAATAAAGATATGGACCCCGAAGAGACATTTCTTCCGACCATCATGTATAGACTCAGAAGACGAAAAAGGAATGGACTCAACCAATGAAGCAAAAGAGAAACTGGAAGAACTGAAGAAAGAAGGGAAAGTGGTCGATGAATTGCCCAGAGGGGGGAGTGTAGAGGAGGTCCCAAGTATAGCCCGCACTCCAACCGTCCATTTTGAAGTACCAGGAACGTTCACACCGAGATATGTGATGTATGATGAGCAAATAAACCAGCAGAGAGCCGCAGTGGGGCTCTGTCCAGTACCTATCAGAAGAACAGCACCTATTGAAGTACCAGTACCAAGGAAACCATGGATAGTAAGGTATCCATTGAGGAAGCCATATTGACCAATAAAACAAAATGAAGATCGTGTGAGTACAGTCCCGGAAGAAACCAAAAAGGTCTTAATGAAAGACGAATGGAGACGTCGCGAGAACCAGGACTGACCCACATATATAAGAAATGCGACCAGAGAATGACATAAAGAGACGAAACGCCATGAGACAAGGATATCGTGAACCTAATGTGAAAGGACGTTGTCAAATGTAAGAAGCTTAAGCTACGAGCAAAATGAAGATATTCATCCAAGTTTACACATGTACATATGCTTGGAACCGCAAGAAAGCAAAAATAATCGTGCGGCTTGCTATGCTTAGTAGAAAGATGTGAAGTGCAGCAAGCACCACTGTACATAATCTACCTCTAAGAAGTACATTATATACGTATACTTCCACTTTGCACAAGAAGCAGAATCAACCAAAAGATTACTAATAGGCCACACGGGAAGAGTTTCATATTTGGTGAAATCGAGACTACAGCGGCAGAAACGAAACTCAGCAGAGGCACATCGTGCCTGGAGAACCAAGGTCGTATCTGTCAAGATGGAGGAACAGTGGCTACAATTCATTGAAGCAAAGAACAGAATACACTGCTCTGAAGGGCCAAGATAAGAAGCCGGAGGCAGGATGTGGGTGAAACAAAAGTCAAACACACAAATTGGACGAAGAAGAGGCAAATTCACGGTGTCTGACCATGTGACCAGCCGAGCGAGCAGAAGGAAGCCTTTCACACCTACGCATGGAGCCTTATCGTACCCATCCTCTTTTAAACATTCTCAGACCAAGAGGCAGACACATGGCCAAACTACAAGGCAGTAATTGACACACGGCCACTAAGGTGATGAATGGCTGTAACATAAATTGAAGGAAAGCTGTGGTACAGGCTTACTCACTGCACCTGGCCTCATTATTCTGCATGCTGCTAAGCGAAGTGGAAAAGTATGTGTGGGGTTGGTGCCATCCCAATCACAAGGGACCAAGTAATCTAGGGTCCTATAGTTGGTGGAACCAATGAGATGTCATACTTTTAGTGACGTCTACAGTAGCTAGTGAAGGTAAAGCTTAGATGCCCCACCTGACAGTGTTTACCCAATCCCTTACTCCGATACCATATACAGATATAGTAACTATAGTAAAGTTATCTGTCCTGAACCAATTGAATTGTATGCCAACTTTTAACCGTTACATGTCAATGATGATGAGTTTTCAGTATAAATGTTATGATTTTTATGAAGTTCGTTGGAGTTGTGAAGCGAGAAGGAAGATCACGCATCCACTGATGTTCATGAGACGCTCCGTGTTTTGTACTTGTCATTAAACGGACTCCCTTTGCCAAACCGTTGAGTTGTCATAATTGATTTGGTGTTGGAGTATTGACTCTGCAAACCCATCCATCTCACGGCTGCTGCTATCTTGTCTTAAAGTGCTCCTGGGGAAACCCTGACTCTATGGGCCGGTTGGGGGTCCCGTAGCACACTGGGAAACACTAGCACAGCCATTGGAATGTGGGGGGTCGGAGCGCCGGATGTGGAGTTGTACTTAATAGCGGCACAACTGTCCTTTGCAAAACATTGGATGGCAGGTGCGCGGCCGACTCCCCATGTCAGCATCGAGCGATGCTCGGTCCAACCATTCTTCCTTCAGGGTTTGCTGATCTCCGGAAGGTCACACGACAGGTATAAATTCGACCTGGTCGCGTGCACAATACACGCCTGGAAGAGAGCTATGAAGAGATTAGGGCTGGATCTCCACTTTAATCCTGGCATCTCGCTATTGGCATAGAAACTCTGGCTCCAATCTGTGATAAGACCATCGTACGGGAATGGGGTGGGGCGGGCATAGCACGTATCGAGGACATGTACCCGGAGGGGAAATTTGTCCGTCACGACTTGTTCAAGGAAAAGATGGGGGGACCTCAACGCATGCTGCAGTACTTTAGGATGAGGACGGCCTTCAGAGGTTGGTTCCCAGAGTTCCCTTAAATGCTGCGCGCCACCCCAGTGTTGCAGTTTATTAGGAACTCCCCTGGGTGTAGAGGTACACTGCCCACACTGTGTAAATTACTTCAGAAGGAGACGCCCAGGGAGACACTTGGATGCAGAGGGAAGTGGGAGGAGGACTCGGGTGTGACCCTATCAGACAAGCAGTGGGCAGTGATCTGCAAAAACATGCATAAGGGGGCTTTTAACTCCAGGCTGCAGCTGATAAAACTCAAGATGCTACACAGGGTGTACATCTCTCCAGCGCGAACACACCAATACTACTCCACGTAGCCCGCGAACTGCCCAAGATGTAAAATGGAGCCAGCTAATATGTTACATATGTTGTGGCTTTGTGTGGCGTTGCGCACCTTCTGGGAGGAAGTGGTAAGTGTTATGTCTCAGATGGTGGGTCAGCCGGTACCGAGGGAGCTGCTGTGTTGCATGTTTGGGTGGCTGCCAGGGCTCTCGAAACAATATCGTAATTTACTATTCACCTGTATGGCCATAGCAAGAAGGTGCATTCTGATGAAATGGACAAGCGCCTCCCCCCCGGGGATGCAGTGTAAGAGGATTCAATTCAGCACTACAGCTAAGTCGATGCCTAGTCTGGGATACTGAATGGAAACCCTTATTGATATATCTTTATGTCCAGTTCGTGAGTTCTGGATGACTCAAACTACCCCTATATAACACCCCTCTCTTAGAATCCCCCTGACCCCACTGAGCCAAGAAGTAGGTTTGTTTTGCAAATTAAAAGGTTTATTTGAGAATTTAAACAATATATATATACATCACACTTTATAATAAATTAATATCTGATAGTACACTTAGACATATGATGTTGATCAACAATGGGTAATCTGGCACTAACACAGTTCTTTACAATCAATGAGGAGCTAGTATAGGATGGATAAAGTAGCAAAAATACTTTTATGATTTCAAGGGAAAAGCAATGAGGAATAAAATGCAGTACAGAAATACTTGATATGATTTTAGCAAAAGATAAGATAATCACTTTTTCTCTGGCAATTCACCCCCCTCCCCTATGCAATGTAAGAAATGGAAGGAGATGGAAAGAGGAGCACACAGTTCTCAGGAATGCAATCAAATACAATACGAAATTCAGTTCCCACCCCAGCAATCTTAGAGAAAACAGGTATGAGTTTTAAAACACAGGCCCAAGTGCTTTGAATGTGGTGGCAATGAAGTGAGAAATATGCTGAAAATGCTTTTAATTCCCTTTAGGAGGTTCAGGGTGAGTGAGAGATACTTGGGATGAGCTCAGGCTCACTTTAGCAATGATTCAGGGATGGTTATTAAGAGGCAAACACATTTTTAGCAAAGGAAAGCAAAAAGCTGCTATCTTTTTACAGGTAAAGAAATCAGGCCAAATCGCAAATCGCGGCAAAACTCGCAAGTGCGTGAATCGTGATTACGGCAAAAGTATAAGGAGTTAAATTTAGTTCCTAGCCCAAACGGTTCCAGTGATGCGGACGATTAAATAAAGGTAGTTTTTCGGATTTAAAGTAAACTCAAATGACAGGTGACAGCTTGCAGCTGCAGAATTGACAGGTGACAGTTGTGCAGCTTTAAAAATGACAGATGACACGATTTCTAGGAGGCAGTTCTACTTAGGTTAAAATAGTTTGGATTAGATTATTTTAACTAAGAGATTGGTTCTGCACAGTTCTGCTAGGTACTCACAATATATTTTGTGCAGGAATGGGCCTCGCCACGGATCTGGTCAGGTTTTGGACTGGACTCCGGTTCTGGTCTCGGCACTTCACAGCGATCTGGGTCACTGGTTCTGCTAACAGCGGTCTGGGTCAGCTCTGCTCTGCTGGTCTAGCCTCTCTGGATTCAGCGGCCTCTGGTTCTGGATACTGCTCTGCTTTCTGGTCCGGATCAAGTGGATTCTGGATGTAACACTGCTTTCTGGGTACTGGCAAGAGTTCTTGGCAAAAGAATTCAGACAGCTCGCCCGGCTGTGGAAGAGTTTGCAAATGATTTTGAGGCCTGCTGACAAATACTTTTGCTTGCAGTGGGCCTTCTTGGTTCAAAGTTCTGTAGTCTCTGTTTAGCTTGGAAGTCTAAGTGTTGGATCTCTGGATGTGAAGTCGTCGGTCAGCATGCTCCGCAGCAAATGAAATTGAATGTCTCTACCTGTCCCAGCAGTCTCTTTTTATGTGTTTTGAAAATGGGTGTGTGCCTGGGCCTAGCTAAGCCTGCCCCTCTCTACTTGTCATTGGCCCAATTCTCCCCTCTCCCATGATTGGGGGAAGGAAATGGATTGTCAGCATGATGAAGTCTGTTTATGGGTCAGAGGATCCTCCCCTGGTCAGTTTGCCCACAAATCTATATTTGATTCAAATACATCCTTCCCAGATATACAATTTGTTGAAATTACATGTGCACATTATATATTCCTTATGGTCCATGCTTGTCCGCCTCTGATCTTCCTGGGGGCCTGCATTCAAAAATGACAACATTTTGCGCTTTTTAACTGGTTTTGCAATATCGGACATTTACCCAAAATTACACACATGTGCGCAAGGAGTATGGACATTAATTGATGAAGTGCCAGATTTTTAACATGCAGACATTTGGAGTGAGACCCTATTTTCCGCTAGCAACCTCCCAGAATACACCACAGGGTCCTAACGCCTCTCAAAATGTTCACAGAAAAATCACAAAAATAATGATATTACTTATATAATTCTGACAAGTCCGCACTATGAGTTATCTATCTTTTTAAAATTATGCCCTGGTCAAACAAGGGGTGTGGCTTCCCACATCACAGGGTGGAATAACTGGTTTATCCACTTCCCCGAAGCTCAGCTGCTAGCAGAGGCACTGCCCCTCCCAGTTTCCCCTAAGAGGAAGCCACTTTACGGCCCCCCAATATAACATTTGCCTGAGTCCAGGACAGGCCTTTGTTCAACTCCCTCTAGTCCCCAGCTGCTCCACCTCTAATCTAATCAGAGAGGTGACAACTCCTTTTGGCAAGGGGAGTGGCTGAGCAGGTTTCAATTCCTGTCGGGGGTAGTTGTCAGGCAGAATCCAGTTTCATTAAGCCAGGTTTCAGCTAAATGTCACTTTTTGTTCCCAGTTTTCTACATTCAAATCAAACTGACAATTTTTACATATACATTAAATAATTACTTCCTTCAAGTCATTTCAGAATATAGTTTTACATTGTATCCACCTCTTAGCAAGTCTTTCCTTGGTCTGGTTTTGTTTCATTTGTGCAGTTTTACACAAAAGTCTGGTGGTTTTAAAACGCCGGCTTTCTGATAGTGGTGAGTACTGGTAATGCAACCATTTTTGGGATTAAGAAAATGAATTCCCCACAGTTCTGGTTTGCTTTTGGCAATCAGCATTGCCATTCCCAATGGTTTCAGGCTACTGTGTGGGTAGCCTAATGGTGGTTTTAGGCAGTGCCCTCCTGTGCTCAGAACATAGGCAAAAATGGGTGGCAGCCTATTCTTCATGCATTTCCCTGTGCATTTTCTGGGAAGCTCTGGCCATCATGATGTTTTCAATGCCAGTAAGGCACAGATTTTGTGGTAGGGCTCGGATGCATGGGTACAAACATCCCACAGCAGGGATGGCTAAGAGAGCTAATATGGTTCAGTGATACAGACGCGTAGTATGCTAATAGGTGCGGTGTGCAAAAATGACCAAAGAATATTTGGCAACCCTTCACGACGTATCTCTTGATGAGGGATACCCCTACCTGACAGGCGTCGCTAGTGGTGAGGCAGGGTTTGGGATGTGTGGTGAATGCCCCCCGCCCCCAGAGACAGCAGAATGTTAAGGAATGTCCTAATGCCAGCATGGACCCTATCTGAGCTCCCTTGTCATCTGATTGCTCATCTGTATGTACGAATGCCTCTTGTCCCTTGTATGCTCTGTTAACGTTTGGCAAAATGCACCTGTGAAAAGTTGTGAATATTTTATGATGACCATCATTGTATAAAGTGCATAAAATGTTTGGCTGCTGTCAGTGCGGTATGAATCATTTAATAGAAAGATGTTTAAAATAAAAAAACATCTGAGGAATTTGTTAGGAATGGTGCTGGTGCTCCCGTGACAAGTCTGCCTACCATGGCCGCTGCGCCCAACAGGGTCAGACATATTGGGCACAACGTCTCCGGCAGGCAGACTTGTAGTTTGCCGGTCTGGAAAAAAGGGTGCCGGTGAGCTTACCGGAACCCTTGACCGGAAAGATTATAATGAGGCCCAATGTATGAATGCGAGAGGAGAAATGATGAAGTGAAGAATCAAGGGAACCTTAAAATTTAAAAGAAGAAGATTACACATTAGAAAGTGCTGCGGAAATCAGAAGTATAATGAATGTATATATGCTGAAACACAAGATAGATCAAGTCATTGTATAGAAACTGGACATTGGGATAATGAAATAAGAAACATGAAATGAAAATGAAAGGCTGTGTCTCAGTAGAATAACAGGTTGTTGGAGTTGCGTTGGGAGGCTGTCTGGCCTGAAGTCAAGAACTGAGAAGTCGAGGACAGCTATCTAGGCTGAAGAGGAACATGTGCGCAGAGGATGAATCCTATCATGTTAAGGTGCAAGAAATAACACAGAAGATGCCAAGACTTAATTCATTAAAACATTTAAAAGCTTGCAGTATGAGCAGAATCATGGTCTCTTGTCACGTTAGTCAAGGTTGAAAATAGGGCTTGAACTTAAAGTTCCAAACATGACAGTGAGTGCCCTCACTCCCGTTGCATTCCTAGGACAAGAATACTCTGCAAGGCCAAGTACAAAGAGAATTTCATGGCAGATGAGAGATGTTGGGCTAATTGGGTGGTAGGGCAGCTTCATGTCCTATCTACTTGCACCTGAGTCTTGGCTTACGTGCTGCTAATTGAACCGAATGTTCCAGACATGGCACAAGCATGACAACCAATTGTATTAGTCTATATAACGAAGGACCTTATAGCTTGAGAAACCAATGAAACACTGTGCAACTGATTTTTCTTAAATGACACGTATGAAGAGGTAGTCATAAGTTGTCCACCTGATAGTAGCACTAGTAGCAGCAGGAATAATGGTACCAGTACCAATAGCCAGGATTGAACTAGAAGCAGCAGGAATAATGGGATCAGTAGCAATAGCCACGATAGCATTAGTAGTAGCATGAATAATGGTAGCAGAAGCAATAGCCATGATAGCACTAGTAGTAGCAGGAATAATGGTAGAAGTTGCAATAGTCATGATAGCAGAAGTAGTAGCAGGAATAATGGTATCAGTAGCAATAGCCATGATAGCAATAGTAGTAGCAGGAATAATGGTAGCAGTAGCAATAGCCATGATAACACTAGTAGTAGTGGGGGCTCTAGCGTCCCAGTTTAGGCACCGACTCTCTGGAATAAGCTACCCCTGCACCTGCAGGTTGAACCCTCTTACATCTTCAGAAAGCATTTAAAAAATCTTCTTGTTCAACTGACACTCCTTGCTCCATCCTGTCCAGTGTGAATATATATCTGTCTCAAGGTAACTAGCGCCTAGATGCCTATGGGCTTTGTGCGCTGCTATAAATGTACAAATAAGTAGATAAAGTAGCAGGAATAATGGTAGCAGTAGAAATAGCCATGATAGCTCTAGTAGTAGCAGAACTAGTGGTAGCAGTAGCAATGGCCATGATAGCACTAGTAGTAGCAGGAACAACTATAGAAGTAGCAACAATAGCAGTGATGGTGGTATGAGTAGCAGCTGCAGTAGTAATAGCTATGATAGCACTATTAGTATCAGGATTGGTCGTAGCAGTAGCAATAGCCATGATAGCACTAGTAGTAGCAGGAATAGTGGTAGCAGTAGCAATAGCCATGATAGCACTAGTAGTAACAGGAATAGCTGTAGTAGTAGCAATAATAGCAGTGATGGCGGTATGAGTAGCAGCAGCAGTAGTAATAGCCATGATAGTACTATTAGTAGCAGGAATGGTGGTAGCAGTAGCAATAGCCATGATAGCACTAGTAGTAGCAGGAATAGATGTAGTAGTTGAAATAATAGCAGTAATGGCGGCATGAGTAGCAGCAGCAATAGTCATGATTTCACTATTAGTAGCAGGAATGATGGTAGCAGTAGCAATATTAACAGTGATGGCGGTATGAATAGCAGCAACAGTAGCTATAGCCATGATAGCACTAGTAGTAGCAGGAATAATGGTAGCAGCAGCAATAGCCATGATGGCACTAGTAGTAACATGAATAATGGGATCAGCAGCAATAGCCGTGATAGCACTAGTAGTAGAGGGAATAATGGTAGTAGTAGCAATAGCCATGATAGCATTAGTAGTAGTGGGGGGCTCTACCTTCCCAGTCCAGCCACTGACTCTCTGAAATAAACTACCCCGCACCTGTGAGGTGACCCGTCTTACAACATATTCAGAAAGCACTTAAAAACTCTTCTGTTCAACTGACACTCCTTACTTCATCTGGTCCAGTCCGGATATATATCTGTCTCAAGGTAACTAGCGCCTAGATGCCTATGGGCTGTGCACGCTGCTATAAGTGTATAAGTAAATAAAGTAGCAGGAATAATGGTAGCAGTAGCAATAGCCATGATAGCACTAGTAGTAGCAGGAATAATGGTAGCAGTAGCAATAGCCATGATAGCACTAGTAATAGCAGGAATGGAAGTAGCAATAGCCATGATAGCACCAGTACTAGCAGTAATAGATCTAGTAGTAGAAATAGTAGCAGTAATGGCGGTATGAGTAGCAGCAGCAATAGTTATGATTGCACTATTAGTAGAAGGAATAATGGTAGCAGTAGCAATAGCCATGACAGCACTAGTAGTAGAATCATAAGCTGTAGTAGTAACAATATTAACAGTGATGGCGGTATGAGTAGCAGCAGCAGTAGCAATAGCCATGATAGCACTAGTAGTAGCAGGAATAATGATAGCAGTAGCAATGGCCGTGATAGCACTAGTAGTAGTAGGAATAATGGTAGCAAAAGCAATAGCCATGGTAGAACTAGTAGCAGCAGGAATAATGGTATCAGTAGCAATAGCCATGATAGCACTATTAGTAGCAGGAATAATGGTACCAGTACCAATAGCCATGATAGCATGAGTAGTAGCAGGAATAATGGTAGCAGTAGCAATAGCAATGACAGCACTAGTAGTAGCAGGAATAGCTGTAGTATTAGCAATAGTAGTAGTAATGGAGGTATGAGTAGCAGCAGCAGTAGCAATTGCCATGATAGCACTGGTAGTATTTGTGTTTGTTTTTATTGATTCATAGAGCGCTTTACCCAAGAAGGAATAATGTTAGCAGTAGCAGTAGCAATAGCAATAGTCATGATAGCACTAGTAGTAGTGGGGGGCTCTACCTTCCCAGTCCAGCCACTGACTCTCTGAAATAAACTACCCCGCACCTGTGAGGTGAACCGTCTTACAACATCTTCAGAAAACACTTAAAAACTCTTCTGTTCAACTGACACTCCTTACTTCATCTGGTCCAGTCCGGATATATATCTGTCTCAAGGTAACTAGCGCCTAGATGCCTATGGGCTGTGCACACTGCTATAAATGTATAAGTAAATAAAGTAGCAGGAATAATGGTAGCAGTAGCAATAGCCATGATAGCACTAGTAGTAGCAGGAATAATGGTAGCAGTAGCAATAGCCATGATAGCACTATTAATAGCAGGAATGTAAGTAGCAATAGCCATGATAGCACCAGTACTAGCAGTAATAGATGTAGTAGTAGAAATAATAGCAGTAATGGCGGTATGAGTAGCAGCAGCAATAGTTATGATTGCACTATTAGTAGAAGGAATAATGGTAGCAGTAGCAATAGCCATGACAGCACTAGTAGTAGAATCATAAACTGTAGTAGTAACAATATTAACAGTGATGGCGGTATGAGTAGCAGCAGCAGTAGCAATAGCCATGATAGCACTAGTAGTAGCAGGAATAATGATAGCAGTAGCAATGGCCGTGATAGCACTAGTAGTAGTAGGAATAATGGTAGCAAAAGCAATAGCCATGGTAGAACTAGTAGCAGCAGGAATAATGGTATCAGTAGCAATAGCCATGATAGCACTATTAGTAGCAGGAATAATGGTACCAGTACCAATAGCCATGATAGCATGAGTAGTAGCAGGAATAGCTGTAGTAGTAGCACTAGTCGTAATGGAGGTATGAGTAGCAGCAGCATTAGCAATAGCCATGATTGCACGAGTAGTAGCAGGAATAATGGTAGCAGTAGCAATAGCCATGATAGCACTAGTAGTAGTAGGAATAATGGTATCAGTAGCAATAGCCATGATAGCACGAGTAGTAGCAGGAATAATGGTAGCAGTAGCAATAGCAATGATAGCACTAGTAGTAGCAGGAATAGCTGTACCATTAGCAATAGTAGTAGTAATCAAGCTATGAGTATCAGCAGCAGTAGCAACAGCCATGATATCACTAGCAGTAGCAGGAATAGCTGTAGTAGTAGCAGTGGTAGTAGTAATGGAGGTATGAGTAGCAGCAGCAGTAGCAATTGCCATGGTAGTACTGGTAGTAGCATGAATAATGGTAGCAATAGCAGTAGCAATAGCCATGATAGCACTAGTAGTAGCAGGAACATCTGTAGTATTACCAATAGTAGTAGTAATCGAGGTATGAGTAGCAGCAGCAGTAGAAATAGCCATGGTAGCACTAGTAGTATTAGGAATAGCTGTAGTATTAGCAATAATAGTAGTAATGGAGGTATGAGTAGCAGCAGCAGTAGCAATTGCCATGATAGCACTAGTAGTCACAGGAATAGCTGTAGTAGTAGCAATGGTAGTAGTAATGGATGTATGAGTAGCAGCAGCAGTAGCAATAGCCATGATAGCACTAGTAGTAGCAGGAATAGCTGTAGTATTGCCAATAGTAGTAGTAATCAAGGAATGAGTAGCAGCAGCAGTAGCAATAGCCATGATATCACTAGTAGTAGTAGGAATAGCTCTAGTATTAGCAATAGTAGTAGTAATGGAGGTATGAGTAGCAGCAGCCGTATCAATTTACATGATAGCACTAGTAGTGGCAGGAATAGCTGTAATAGTAGCAATGGTAGTAGTAATGGAGGTATGAGTCGCAGCAGCAGTAGCAATTGCCATGATAGCACTAGTGGTAGAAGGAATAGTGGTAGTAGTGCAGTAGCAATATACATGGTAGCACTAGTAGTAGCAGGAATAGCTGTAGTACTAGCAATAGTAGTAGTAATGGAGGTATGAGCAGTGGCAACAGCAGTTCACCTCTGCATTCATTCACAGCCAGCCATGGGCTGCTCAGGGACGCCCAGCCCTTGTAGGACAGGGGACACACACAGCAGGAAACAGCAGGAATGACGTAGTAAATTCCTGTTCACACTAAAATATCGCCCAGGGCTACAGGGTGGGTGTGGGGTGTTGTTTCCCTGCACGGCCGCACTCACTCTTCCATGGAAAGCGAGGCCATGGCAGAGCAGTCTGCACCTGTGGACAGGTCTCTACCCGTCAGGCCGGCTGCCCTGGCAAATTCCTGCGGTTTATACTGCAAGGGGTGGCATCCGTCTAGTGCTGTGGGTCCGCTCCAAGGTATGTTCCCCTAGGGATTGTATTCTTTCAACCACACATCCTTTCAACCACTCATTTATCCAAAAGTCGTCATGAAAAACTGATGCCGCACGCGAGAAGATTGCCTGTTTCACGTTGGCTTCAAAACCCGGACTGTTCCTCTCCTTATTAGCCAATCCTCTGGCCGTCTCGCAACGCATATCCTGCGAGAGCTTTGCTAGAATCCGAAGCAAGCTTTGACGCAGGCGGTCCAGTTACCAGGTGATGTGCTTTCCCTCGTGCTGATGCTCTTTCCTGGGGTGGCTAATCAGAAGCATGGCTGCTTGTAATAACCATAGCTAGATCTGTAAATCATCTTCTTATTATAGGCTAGTTGTGACATCCCTGCAGCAACTGTAACCGGTTATTTTAAGCCACAAAACCGTGTTTGGCTGCATGTTATTTATCTGTTTAAAATATTTTTCTGCAGCACATTGCAACCTATTGGTGTTTTTTGTAATGCCACCAGGGCCTACATTAACATTATCAACAACTACAGGAGCTGTAACAGTAAATTAAGTGAGAAGCCAAGAATTAAAGTTGATGCTGGTATGTGGCCATATGTTAGAAGGAATAAAATGCCCCTTAATGTGGGTGAAAAAGGATATTGCAAGCCACCACGATTTGTGTGATTTTATTAAAGGAATTCGACTTTTCACCTCGTTCCTCTATTTGGTGAGCTCCTCTGTGACTTGCAATATCATTTTTCTTTAAAATTCTTTTATTATTTAAACACGAAGGCCTGCAGGATAGCTCATGGGTAACACGCTTGTCTTGGAAGGAAGACAACGCAGAGGAAGCGAGTAGTACAATATTAATTCATTAATTAATACAATCAGAAGGGTAGAACAGGGCTTGTGTCAATGCATCCCATTCCATGAAGATCTCGCTCCCATCACCAACATTCCTTCGGGAGCATCTATACCAAATCTTAGTTTCTGCTAAATTCAATTCTTTCAGGCCTTCGTACCAATAAAGTAAAATTTGGACCAGTAGGTTTTTTCAAGGCCATTGCAATCCTGCGTTTTGCCGGGATGCAAACTAAATCCATACATTAAGTTCTATGTGTCAGCTTCTTTGACCTAGAATACAGGCTCAGTAAACATGTCATCACCGACCATTTTGTGTTATCCTCTCCAAGTTTATTTGAATCGGCAGACAACGGCAACATTTTTGGGGGAATATCTGTCCCTTCATGTTTGCATCTGATGCAGCCAGGTCGCGTAGCACTTACCACACCATGCACTTCATATGTTGCTCACTCACGAGCACGGACACTCCAGCATCTACCCACTCTGTCCACTTCCTTGGTGCACTTGCACCTTCTAAATACTCACAAGGCATGGTAGGTTTGCCATTTTTTTTCTTTCTTTCCCCTCCTCTGTTGTGTATTCAATATGTATCACTCCCTTGTCCCCCCCTTTGCCCTGTGGGTGCTTTAAAAACAGTATGTAAATAAAAATGAGTGCAGCCAGCAGGTGTAGTGGACAAGAACCTAGACATCCTGTCTGGTGTCATATGTGTTCTATGCAGTAAATTCAATTGTTGGAGCTCATGTCTACGAATCCTGGACACTTTCTGGACATATATTAAGGGCCAGGTTCATTTCTCATCTTCCCGATCATGACCTATATCCCGCTGCCAGGCGGACTTTACCCGGAGCACACCAGTATTGGCCACACTCAAGAATATCCTATATAGTCGTGTCACATGTTTCCTACCATCAGCAATTTCATATAACAGGGTAAGCATCCCATCTGTATCTGGTTCTATTGACATTTCCCAGGGTTTTTCTGCCTATTTAGTTATGAAGGATCCATAAGAAAAAATTGTCCAACATGCAGGCCTCCCTCAGAAATCAGCTGCGCGAACAAAAGTAAGGTACAGTTCTCAAATAAGTCCCCCGAGATAGCCAACCCCTTCTTTTCCCAGGTCTCTCTTTTATGTTTCCGTCTATCTAGGATAAGGCTGGACACCAGGGGGATATCGGGAGAGAATGGAGTCCTCAGTCCAGTCAGGGAACGCAGTCACTTACACAGCCTCTTGCCCTGTGTTAAGAAAGGGGGGTCTAAAAATGTTTGTCGCTGCACCATAAGACTTCTTTTAACATAAACGGATGTATCGTTCTGTACAATAGTTCAGTTTATAAGTTATACTCATCTGACAACCATACGGAAACAAATTGTAGTAGAGATGCCCGAAATTATATTTCATATTTTGGCAACTGAATACTGCCACTATCATATGATCTACAGAAGGTGTCTAAGGAGATCTTCTGCCATCCAGTTCCCCATAAGAGTTCTCTTATTTTGACATTAATGGTCTTAAAAAAAGATTTTTGAATATCATGAACAGATAGTCCCAACACCTTCTCTGGGTCTTGGTACCCTGGGATCAGAAAAGGGAGGCTTGAGCACATCAGGACACTCAGACTGGCGTTCAAAAGTCATCTGCAGTAGAGCAGGATAGTGAAGAACAATCTGCAACTCCCCACTTTCCCTGGGATCTCAGCCCCTTTTATACAATCTAGAAGGGTGAGGAAATGCAATGATCAATGTAAAATCCCTTTTCCTGCCTGTGATTAGTTGGCCTACCTGCCACTCAGACCCAGTCTGAACAGGTTTCATCTAACTCATTCTACACCAGTGGCCTCTTCATGAACTTCTAGGAAAAAAGTTATCCAGTGACCTCATCATGACTAGCAGAAATCAACCATTTTGTATGCTCAAGCATCCATCTTAGAATTGCCTGGCTTGTCTTATGAAAAATCGGCGACCATATTTTATGAAATGCCTGACCAACTTATTTTTACTCAAAACTTGGTCCCTGCTCAATTTCAAATCTGGATTGTTTGATCATTTATGATATGTACTACTTAACATATTCTCTACAGTGCACCACAGTCTGACCTCACAAAACAGATCGCCTTTAAAGCGCTTTTCTGAAAGGCACTATATTTCTGATTTTCGCAGTGTTAAAGTCATTGATCAACCCAATACGTTATCTGCATTCAGTTTGAGGGGGAGAGGGGCTCATCTCTGTACACTCCCCCCTCTGGATTGTATTTAGTCATCTACTCAATACATTCCACTACACCCATGTCCACCCTCCTCAATTTTCAGTGTACCTACACATCTCTGTCCTACTCACCCTTTTCTGCAAATCAATTTATTTAAATCTAAGAGATATCCTAAAATATTTCTACAACGTCATTACTAACACATTACACTCTCCTAGTCATGTATGTGTCCCTAAAGAATACCTTTTGTTTACTTTTATCTGAGTCCCACCTCCATTACCCAGTTTATGTTTATACTAATTTTACATTAGGTCATTTACGGCCACTATGAGAATCAAAGTTGGTATCTCATTTGAGGGAACCCATCAGCCCATTTTCATAAGTTTGATCATGTGTGATTTTACTACACACTTCTGTATCACTCCCACCCCATAATGACATTCGGTGCCTTGTTTCTTTATTGTCCACCCCATACACATTCTTATTTCTTTCTTCATCAGTACAGTTTCCACCGCCACGTCTTCAACCCAATTCATTTTAGTTTGGCATCTTCCATGTTCACAGATCCTTTTCCTGATCTGATAATTTTTTTCCTTTGGACTGCTTTGCAGAAAGTCTCTCAGGCCCTTTCAATGCCTGGGCCAGAGGTCCATTGCAGTTATATGGCAGTAATACGTTTGGTTTATGTCACCAAGGAACAGTCGATTGGAACAGCAATTGTTCTTTTTTTCTGTGGGAAACAAAGATGGGGGAGCCTTTGCAGAAACAGGTCTTTCCATCATAGGTAAATTCTAACTGGCCATATTTTGGTTGCGTTCCTCAACCGGTCCTTTTTCTCATAGGGTCGAGTGCCATCAATCTCCCAATGTATACACCTCCTCTCCTGTCCACATGTAATAGAAAGCTGAATGTGTTTCCTTTGAAAAATAAGTATGTCCATCATCAACAGTTCTTTTCTTCTTTATTCAATCCTTAAGAAATCTACTTTTGTGTGTCTGTTACCCCCTCCTGCCTTGTAAACAAACTCCATTATATAATCTTTTCAAACATCCCTGCCTCCTAGAAAAAACATCAACATTGATTTTGGTTCTTTATATACCAAAGCTACTAATCCTCTCCCTTTTTTTATACAGATTTACTTTCCTCTTACTGTATTCTGTCTGATTGCTGGGACCTAGTTTGTTTACAATAAAAATAATCACCTGTGTCTTATTTTTTAGGCAATAAATACATTTGCCTGTGTTATTTCTGCACTTCTGTCTTATGGGCTTTTTTATTTACAAAAATGATTTATCTCTTCAGGGGACTTTTTCATTTTCCCTCTACATAGACATTTTCAGATGTAGAGGTGCTAAAAATAATAAATGACAAACACATTTTAAAAACAACATTTAAAAAGACAGGTCGGTGTCTTCTCCATCTCCACGGCGCATCTGTAGCAGAAAAGGACATCGCTGGCAGGGATCCCTGTTGTCTGTAGAACATCGAAATAGAGACGAAAGTCATTCGAGAACTGGTAAGGGAGCCAAGTTTCTTCCTAACCTAAACCCTTTCTCCATGCTGCTAACAAAAAAATGTTTACTAGACTTGTTTCGGCCTTTTTTCAACCCATTTAACTTATAGGCCTTCCCCAACTCGTTGGAGCACAACATAATCACACTTCTCATCAACCCTGTACAAGGCTAGGGCTGATACTAAGTCTTTTTCTCTGCTTTTCTGAATGGTTTTCGTCTGCTCTGCTGTAAATGCTTCATTCTGCGTCACTGCAAGTGCTTCCGACTTTGCTGCAAGTGCTTCATGCTTTGCTGCAAGTGATTCCTGTTTTTCCTTCGCCATCTTCCTTCCAATCGCATTGGACCATGGTCATTTTCCTTCTGTGGTGTATTTTTATCCTGATTGAGACACAATATACATCTTGCTCCACATTATCTCCTCCTTACCCCACTACACTAATCTAGCCTACCCCTGTTTTTCTAGAATATGGCACCAATTTGTATTACTTGCCTTCCCATTTTATCATGAAACTACATTGTTTGCCTATTCTAAACATTTCTTATACGTTCGCCAAATGTACCCTTGTTGGCATCCTGCCAACTATCAAAAATTTTAAAAAAGATTACCCATCTTTTATTTGACATCTTCTATGTCCTGCGTTTGTCTGAAGTGGCCATACTTGCATCTATATGCTACTCTGTTTACACCTATTTTCACCTATCTTGGGAATAAATGGCTAAATAATTGAAACACTGTGTCTCTGCCTCTTTTTCTGTTACTCACCTGGGTCCTCTTACTCCTAATAATGATCATCAGTGTGTTCACACCCTGTGGTGTGAACCAATACTCACCTCTTTTTTCTCTCCTTATTCACTAACACTTACCTCTGTCATGAGGGCCTCATTACGAGTCACCCGGTATGGAAATAACAGTGGCGGTAAACCCGCCGCCACCGTTGTTTCCATACCGGGTGATCTCGAGTCCTGCAGGCGGAGGTGTCATTCTCGCCAGGTCTGACCTAGCGGGTTTAACACTGCCCGCCTGCAGGCAGACGTGGAAACTATGGGAATGGGGATTTACCGAATTCCGCCTCCGGAATTCCTGCATCACCGGGGTTGTAATACCCTGGTAATTCCGGGAATCACAGAGGCGGAATGGTAATACGAGTCCGGCGGTAACCGAGCCGGAAAAACCGGCAGGTTACTGCCAGACTCGTAATGAGGCCCACTGTCTCTTCCCCTATTTAAGGCCATGCAGGCATTCCTCCAATGTTCACTGAAGGTCCATGGTCTTCATCTATAAAATAAACCAACATCATTACATATACTTAAATAATTGTATTTTACTTACCCTTGTATGTTCTTTTGAATTGGCCCTGTACATAATTTTCTTTGTACGGTTAACTCAATTTTAGTCAACCATACCCTTTTGGTCCTTTATTAATCCCATAATTCTTTTTATTAAAATGCATACTTTTTCAATTTTAGCCTTTAATCTTCATTGGTGCTGTTTATTTTCCAAATTTGAATAATTTTGCTTATTTTATGCCCCCTGTTACTCTACTATCCATTAATTTGTTCATCCAATAATTTCTTCATTCATTTTTCTTTTCATAAATTTTTTATTTATTTATTTATTTTATCCAAATGACTTCAATCTTTTAAACTGAGCTCTTTATTCTTATACTGTTTAAGTAAATTATTTATTTTCATCTTCTCTTAATTCATTTTTCTGGACCCATGCCAAAAAGGCCCAAAGTCCACCTGAAATTTTGGCACTTCCTCCAAATCTTCCTTTAATTATACTGAATGCTACTACATTATTGCCATATGTTCCTTTCTTTTTAGTGTGTGATGTTCCTAAAGAAACACCACGTCATTCTTCTGTAAACCCTATCTAAATATGTTATCATTAATGATGTTCAATCAATCTGGACTTTTCTCTTGAGAACCATCACTGTTCTCTGTTCATTCCTTGATCATTTCCTATATTTCCTTATACTATGGCTGTTTCTAATTTAATGGGGGTCATCTGTCCCCCCTCTTTGTTCATAAATATCTGTGGTCTTGAGATTAAATTCATCAAATACTCTCATAACTTTTCCTCTAGATCACACAGCTATCTGCCATACTGCGCTTTTATTACAACAATAAAAACCTCTGGTTTCTTCCAGAAACATCTCATATAGTCTCTTGTCCTGTACATACCACTATGAACTCACCCATATTTAAATGGTGCAGTCCTAGAATAAAAACACACTTTCCCTTCACCTAAACAAAATCATCATGTTTAGGCTTGTATCATCCAATCCCTTTCCTAAAACATTAACAGGTGCCTGTGACAAATGTATCTAAAATTTGTCTTGAAACACTCTCCTCCATAGACTACTAATTCATCACTAGGCAAGCGGACTGTGTTTATAGTTTTCAACAACATCCTCAATTGTTCTAATAATCATTCAACAATGTTCTGTCTTTGCTATATGGGCATGCAGTCCTAATGTCTACCACTAGAACATGTGTCTACATTTGCCGTATTAATTTTCGGCACTCCTTGAGGCTTAGTGCCACTAACAATTCTGAATACATTAAGTCACCCTATGAGGCTTTCCCACTGTGCATGCATGCATAACCTTGTTCTTGCGAAAGCATTTCTTCCTTTCATAATGACACCTTCACTCCTGTGTGTCACTATTTATTCCATGTTTGCATATTGTTGAGTCTGTAAATGAGCTCACTGCACTTGCCCTCTGCAGTAAATTTGTTTTACACTTTTCCTAAGCTGCTACACCTGCTGCACTCCCAGCACTCATGTCTGATACAATGTCTGATCCGGGGCAAAAACCCCTCTCCACTCTTTTTGGAATGCATGCAGATGGGTATGCGGTCCGCACTATTTAGAATGGCCAGTTTTGCACAAACCCTTGACTTCCATATGCGTACAATGGGCCTCATTACGAGTTTGGAGGTACGGTAATGCAATGATCAATGTACAACCCCTCTTGCTGCCTGTGATTAGATGGCCTACCTGCCACTAAGACCCAGTCTGAACAGGTTTCATCTAACCCATTCTGCACCAGTGGCCTTTTCATGAACTTCTATGAAAAACGTTATCCACTGACCTCATCATGACTAGCAGAAATTGACCATTTTGCATGCTCAAGCATCCATCTTAGAGTTGCCTGACTTGTCTTATCAAAAAAGGCCAACCAAATTACGAAATGCCTGACCAACTTATTTTTACACAAAACTTGGTCCCTGCTCAATTTCAAATCTGGACTGTTTGATAATTTATGATAAACGTGTACTACTTAATATTGTGCACAACATTCTGACCTCACAAAACAGATCAACAAGTGATTTTCTTAATGGCAATATATTTCTGATTTTTGCAGTGTTAAAGTCATTGATCAAACGGGGGCGCTAGAGAGCCCAGAACCAAGATGGCTGCCCTTATGTGAGCTCCGGAGAGGCCCTGAGTTGGAGGAGGATTTAAGCAGACCCAACGGAGTGAACACGAGCTGAGAGATGGTGGAAGTGCTGCGGGGGAACTGAGGGTCACGATTGTGCATTTTGGCCACTTTCCGCTTCCCAGAACTGCAACTATGCCGAGGTGTGTGGGGAGTGCACTGGGACGGAGAGCGTAGCTCGGTAGCTCATGAGCCGAGTGCTCGTGCGCAATCCATGTCACTGACTAGGAGGAAGCGGAGGCGAAAAAGACAACCAACAGCAACTGTGACACGCTGAGATTGGTGGCAAAACACTGGGTGGTCGTAAACTGGGCAGAGCAGAGGACGCTCGGTGAGGCACTACCTAGGGAGAGCCGGGACACCCAAGCACTTGTGGAGCAACGTGGGCCAGATTGACGGGAACCGAAGGATTGCCGCCCACCTTGGGGGGGGAGCATGGACCCCATCGAGGAGGGAGGCGACCACCCATCTGCACCGACCGACAACAGCGGCCCGCATTGGAGAGGCTGAGGCAACGGGTGGAGAGGCTGCAGGCAGAGTATGGGCATGGGAAGGCGTAGGGGCACAGACAGAGGTCTCTCCATCCCCTAGGCTCCTTCACTGGCAGAGGAGCTCTGAGCACAGGATAGGGCTGGACGCCTAGCTTGGAGCCCAAGGGCATCAGCAGGGCCTGTGGGGCGTTCGCAGCTGGAAGTGTGGGAGTACTTGCGTCACAGCCTGACAAGCCTGCAAACAGTGCCGAGGACAGCCTGGAGAGACTGTTGGAAAGGAGCTGGATCACGTTAGAGGACGACGGGCAGAAGATATTGGAACGCCCATCTGGCAAAACTGCAGGCTGGACCCAGGAGCAGAGTGACAGACACTCCGGAGGCACGGCGCAGGTGGGTGAGATGTGGCACCCAACCCCCGGAGGCCATTTTGACACGTGTTAAGACGGATTTCTGAACTCTGTCCTGGTGGCGCAGAAGTTCAGAAGGCCAACCTAATTACTTGGAACAGGGTAACCTCTGGACAAGCCAGACCAATCAAGGTAGCGATCGCGGCGGTCAAGACTAGGTCTCAAGAGGGGTGAGGGTGACTGAAAGCCCGCAATGAGCACACAAAGCAAGAGCGCTTACAAACTACTCCAAACAGTTGTTATATCAAAAATAGATACACATTTATTTTAAGGCCTTTAAAACAATGACCGTAGCGAGAAAATCACAATATCACAATATTAAACCAACACATACCTTATCAACACAATATATATACAAATACACAGTCGCAAGCGTTTAAAGCACGAAATATGTAGTCCACCTGAAAGGAAAGGAAAACAGGCAGTGCGATAACGCTTTAGACTCAGTTCGCCTTCAGAGGCACCTAACTAGATGGAAGTCCGAGCCCTGCGAAGAGTGGAGCCTTGTGCTCAAAGTACCTGCCACGCCGGTGCCAACGGGCAAAAGGGGAAGCTCTTCGTAGGAAGTCAGGCAGTTCGGGTTAGTGCACAGCAGAAGGAGAATAGGTTCCGCAACTCAAGCGCAGCCTCCACAGTGGGCAGAAGCAGAGCGCGAGTACGGCCAAAAGGGGGCTGTTTTTACACAGCAGGGAAAAGCAATGGGATACTGCAGGAGGGCGACCAGATCCTAGCTAAACTACTCACCGGTCCCCGAAGCAAGCAGACCCAGGCTTCTCCACACTAGTTTCAGCAGCTGGCAGGTTCAGAAGAGCAGGGAACGCCTCGTAGTCGTGTAGAGCAAAAAGACGTCCCAATCGACGAAACCAGCACAGTTTTGTTGCCGCAGCAGGACAACGGAGCGGCCGTGTGTATTCAAGCCAAATGTACACTCCTCCCTTCAGACTTGGGAACGCCAAGTGTACGAAGCGTGGGAGAGTGACCAGGACTCGAAATACAACACAACCAGGCGGCAGTTACAGAGCAGGACTCCCTTGTAAGCTGGTCAGTCAACTGGATGGCCCAGAGACACTTCCGAAGGCTTACTTGGCAGGAGATGATGAAGTCGCCGGGAATAGCTGTTCCTGCTATTCCAAAGGTCGAAGCACCAGTACAGGCCTTCTGGTTCGATCCAAGGAGGAAAGGGTTTCACAGGACGACAGCAGTGCAAAGGAGGATTCCTTCAGCGGGTCACCAGCGATTCCTCGGTCCAGCCTCTTGGTTGCAGGATACTTGGCTCCTGTATTCCTTCGTTCGTGAGAACTCAGGAGATCGACATGGTAGTGGTGTTTCCAGCTCCCTCTTATCCACGGTTCCCTTCGCGCCAAAACGGAGGGGAGCCAATGGGAGATCCGCTCATCAACACACATACCATACGTGGACCAATCACGGACCACGGTGGTCCCAGGCATTCACACCACCCCAGACTCTCTGGCACCCAGGATGTGTATTGGGACCAGACATCCCAGCCCACACCCTGGAGGCACACAAACGACATGTAGAAGCCCGCGAAAGCAACCACGTTTCGCGGGAAAGTACATGCCCAAATAAGGAAGGCCCCGGGTCGCCCGACCTGGGGAAGGTGAAGGGAGCAAGACGGTCAGTGGACAGGACAAAGGAGCCTCGTGGTCTGGCCATTTTGGGAGCCAGGCCACCATTTTGAGTTCAGTGCGAAAAACGTGCTCAGAACGCCAAAAGGAGCTCAAAATAAACAAAACGATCGCTGCCACCATTCCAGTCCCTGAATGACTTGCACCGTTCAAAATACCATCCTATAAGAGTATCTAGGGCCTGTAGAAGGCTAGAGACCCAAGAGAGCTGTAACTTAGCTTACAGTGCCCTCTTGTGTCATGTTGCACTAAAGCCGCAACATGATAAAAGAAACTACGGGAAACAGCGTTCCCCGGTACTGACTGTCTTAAGGGCATGTCAGTTTCCCCGTAAGAAAAGGAGCGAAAGCCCAGAGAAGTGCGGCAGAAGGCTGTACTTCTCTGGCAAAGTCAAGAACAAGGTTAAAAACAATAGCAAAAAGTTTAGGGGTTGCCACATGGAAGGAAAATTCCCTACAATTACGAAATCTTTCCTAACACTCGCCCCTCCCAGACTATGGACAGGGGGAACTAATCCACCCCTGGATGAGTCTCTTGTTCAGGTCGGTAAAACATTCTGGACAACCCATCAGCATTGCTATGTTGGACACCTGGCCTATGCTCAATAGTGAAGTCGAAGCCTTGTAGACTTATGGACCACCGAAGCAACTTTGGATTCTCCCCCTTCATGTTCATTAGCCACTTTAACGGCTTATGGTCAGTCTGCACAGTGAAGTGGGTCCCATAGAGGTAGGGCCTCAGCTTCCTTAGGGCCCACACAACAGAGAAACATTCTTTCTCTACCGTGGACCATCTGAGCTCTCTGTCCTTAAGCTGGCGACTAATAAAACCGATAGGGTGTTCCTTACCCTTCTCATCTACTTGTGATAGTACAGCTCCTATCCCAGTGTCAGAGGCATCCGTCTGCACGATAAAAGGTCTTTGATAATCAGGGGCCCTTAGCACAGGGGCCTGGCACAAGGAGTCTTTTAAGCCATTGAAGGCCTTCTCACACTCGTCGGTCCAAGTTACCTTCTTGGGTTTCTTCGGAGTTGTGAGGGCAGTCAGAGGGGCAGCTATGGTGCCCTAGTCTGCCACAAAATTGCGATAATACCCCGTGAGTCCTAAGAAGGCTCTCACTTGGGTTTGCGTAGTGGGGGTAGGCCAGTCTTGTACTGCTTGTACTTTACTGGGTAGAGGCTGTATCCTCCCTCCACCTACTTCATGTCCAAGGTAAACCACTGAGCCTTGTCCAATCTGGCATTTACTAGCCTTTATGGTCAAGTGGGCTTTCTGAAGAGCCTGGAGCACAATCCTGAGGTGTTTCACATGGTCTTCCCAGGTGGCACTGAAAACTGCTATATCGTCCAGATATGCAAGACAGAATTCGTCCAACCCATTCAACACATGATTCACAAGCCTCTGAAAAGTGGCAGGTGCATTCTTCAACCCGAACGGCATTACCCGGAATTGGTAAAGGCCGTCTGGAGTAGAAAATGCTGTCTTCTCCTTGGCATGTTCTGCTAAAGCTATTTGCCAATAGCCAGCAGTGAGGTCAAACGTGCTGAGGTACTTGGAGGCACCCAAAGTATCCACCAGCTCATCCGTTCGAGGCAAGGGGTGTGCATCTGTCTTGGTGACAGCATTCAGAGCCCTGTAATCCACGCAGAACCTCAATTCAGAAGTGCCTTCTTTTGGAACCAAAACCACAGGACTGGACCAAGGACTACTAGAGGGTTCAATCACCCCAAGGTCTAACATCTTGTTGACCTCGGTCTTAATATAAGACCGTACTTTATCTGACATCCTGTATCCCCTACTTTTGGTAGGTACACTGTCTCCTGTGTCAATGTTATGTTTGCACCAAGGTGTCAAACCAGGGGACTGTGAAAACAGGGGGGAAAACTGCCTAAGCAAACTTTTCACCTCAGCCTGCTGATCAGAAGTCAGGTGAGGGGCCACTCGGACACCCTCAACGGAGCTATCTGAAGGACCGCTCTGGAACAGGTCGGGGAGAGGTTCAGACTCCTCTTCCTCAACGTCTGACGCCAGTAGCAGTGCTGCGATTTCGACTCTTGGGACGAAAGCCTTCAGCCTATTCACGTGAAACACTTTTGGAGCCTGTCCAGGCCTTCCAAGGTCCACTAAATAGTTCACCTCACCCAGGGGCTCCACCACTGTGTAAGGGCCTGACCACTTGTCCTGTAAAGCTCGAGGCCTTATTGGATTCATGATCAGGACTTGCTGACCAGGTGTAAAGTTGATGAGGGAAGCTTTCTGGTCGTACCAATGTTTCACCAGCGCTTGCCCTGCCTTCAATTTATCACTAGCCAAGCCCATCAGAAGTACCATCCGTTTTCTGAGCCCTAGCACATAATCAACTACGTTGGTAGTAACAGGGGGAGTGGGCATCTCCCATCCCTCTTTGACGATGGCTAAGGGTCCCCGTACGGGATGACCGAACAGAAGTTCGAAGGGGCTGAAGCCAACAACCTCCTGTGGTACCTCTCGGTAGGCAAACAGTAGGCATGGTAAAAGAAGATCCCATTTTCTTCTCTGGGGTTCCTTCAGAGCCCCAATCATGCTCTTTAACGTTCTGTTGAAACGTTCCACCAGACCATTGGTCTGGGGGTGGTATGCAGAAGAGAACTTGTAGGTGACCCCACATTCTTTCCACATAGCCTGCATATACTTCGACATAAAGTTGCTGCCACGATCTGACACAACTTCTTTAGGGAAGCCAACCCTAGTAAATATGCCGAGTAAAGTTTTTGCAACTGACTTGGCAGTTACAGTTTTCAATGGGATGGCCTCAGGATACCTGGTTGCATGGTCGACCAGCACCAGGATAAACCTATTGCCCGAGGATGTTTGCGGGTCAAGGGGACCAACGATGTCGATCCCTACCCTTTCAAATGGTACCCCCACAACTGGGAGCGGTACCAACGGAGCATGGATTGTCGCGCCAACCTTACCAGACAACTGGCAGGAGGCACAACTCCTGCAGTGACTTTCTACTTGCACCCCCATCTTGGGCCAGTAGAAGTGCATGGATAACCTTTGCTTGGTCCTCTTCATACCAAGGTGACCAGCAAGGGGAACTTCATGCGCCAACTGCAGGAGGAAGGGCCTAACAGCAAGGGGAACCACCAACCTCCTATGGTCTCCTTCTGTAGACTCTGTGGGCTCACTATACAGGAGTCCACCTTCCCAATAAATCCTATGCTTCCCAGGAGGTTCACTCTCAAGCTGGGAGCAGGCCTGTCTCCTTAGGCCTTCCAGAGATGGGCACTCACGTTGGCCTTTACTGAATTCGTCCCTATCAGGACCTCCTTCAACTAACAAGTCTTTTAGTTCAGGATGATCGTTGGGGTCGAATACTTCAGGCATCGCCACCTCCTCGTCAGGCCCGGGCGATTGACCAACTTCCTCCACCGCAGTGGTAGGCGAGCTCGGGGGAATATTCTCTTTCCCTCGTTTTGACTTGTAGACTCCTTTCGCCTTGGGCTTCCCCTTCGGCTGGGGCGGCGTATTGGACTTGGCCAATGCTGCCCGTGCTTGAGACCGTGTGTAGGGTCTTTCGGCAGTGTCTCCTACGAGCCCTAAAGCTCTGAGATCATTACCCAGCAAGACCTTTCCCGGGACGTTTCTCTGAATGCTCACTGGAATCCTGACTGCTGTACCATTTAAAGTAAGATTTACAGGGATCACGGGAAACATACGGAGGGGGCCGTCAGCCAACTTAGTGGGCATCAGAGTAGCTCTGGCAACTTCCTCTGAGTCTACCAAGGTAGAATCCACTACAGTGCGACTGCACCCACTATCCCTAAGAGCTGGAGTATCCACTCCATTGATCAGCACACTGTCTTTAAAGTAGTGCTTGGTATTATCCGGAATCCTAGCATAAGCCTCTGCGACTTTAGGCTCCCAGGAACCCAGGGACACTAAAACTACCTCAGCCTCTATTCCGCTGGGAAATGAGTCCGAGGAGAAGGATGCTCCTGTAATCTCTTCTTCCTCGTAGGAGGAGAAGGCCAGATTAGCGGAGTGGACCCCCAAAGGTCTAACCTTACAACGGGGATCCCCCTTCACATGGTCAGTTGCTCCACAAGAAAAACAAGCCCCAGTGGGTCTGTTTACGTAGGGAGGCTTATTGTAACCAGAGTTCTGTTTCGGAGGCGAACCTCCACTACCCTGTGAGTTCTCTTGTGTCTTACCCTTGTTTTTCTTTTTGTGGCCCTTCTGGGAAGAAGATTTAGCAGATTCCCCACCCTCCATATCTTTGGACTTTTTCCCTTCCTCCTGCTTACCAGGATGAGTTTTGTCCTTATGGGACACTCGATGTGACACCCATAAGTCTGCTGCAATGGCCAGCTTCTTAGGATCTATCTCCTTCGAATCGGCCAAATGCTGCTTAAGCTCCGGGGAAGAAGAAGCAAAAATATGTTCCAGCATGACAAGATTTATCATGCCTTTGAAGGTAGAAACCTTATAACCTTCAACCCAGCCAGTTAAGTTTTTCAAAGATTCAGCGACATAAGATACCCAAGTACCACCTTCCTTTTTCTTATACTCTCGAAAACGCTTTAAATATTGGGCCGGAGTCTTCCCAAACTTTAAAATGAGAGTTTGCTTTAACATTGCGAAATCAGCCCGCTCAGCCTTCGACATTTCCATAATGGCACTGCAGCCAGAATGGGGCAGTCTACTGAGCAACCACGCAATCTTATCAGCATTGTCAACTTCTTGAACCTCGCATGCATACTCAAACGCATTCAGCCAGTCCATAATGTCATTCCTTTCTTCATACACACTGAGCAGATCTTTCGGAAACCGTGGATGAGAGGAAGCCCCAGACCCATGTCTAGGACCCTTGGACCCATTTGCAACCTGAAGCTTGGCCAGTTCCAACTGGTGATCCCTGTCTTTCTGTTTTTCTGCCTGTTCGATTTTTAGTTTGGCTATGCTGAATTCAAGCTCCTGCTGCCTAAACCGCAGCTCTTGCTTCTTGAATTCAAGCATAGCCTCCCCATCAACACTGGCAGAGGAAACATTAGACATCACATCCTCCCTGTCCTCGTGGTCGCGATGGATCAGTGCAGCGGCAGAACCGTCGGTTCTGCCAGTGAGAGCAGCCCCACCACCTTCTGCACTGTCCTCGGAAGTTATAGCGTCAAGCTGCGCTTCTTGCCACGCCACGATTCTCTGGATCATTTCCAATTTTGTGCCTTGAGAGGAAACACCTCTCTCCGCACACATCTTTTTCAGCGTTTCTGATTTGGAAGCATTTAAAGTTAACAAGGTATTTGCTTCCATACTGTTTGATAGGACTATGGCCTTTTTAAAGTTATATTACAACAATTCACTACGTGTACTGTTTGGAATAACCTGAAATGCCTTAGTTCGAGCGCAACACTGGATACCTTCAGTCGTATCCCACCGCTGTACACCAATTTGTTAAGACGGATTTCTGAACTCTGTCCTGGTGGCGCAGAAGTTCAGAAGGCCAACCTAATTACTTGGAACAGGGTAACCTCTGGACAAGCCAGACCAATCAAGGTAGCGATCGCGGCGGTCAAGACTAGGTCTCAAGAGGGGTGAGGGTGACTGAAAGCCCGCAATGAGCACACAAAGCAAGAGCGCTTACAAACTACTCCAAACAGTTGTTATATCAAAAATAGATACACATTTATTTTAAGGCCTTTAAAACAATGACCGTAGCGAGAAAATCACAATATCACAATATTAAACCAACACATACCTTATCAACACAATATATATACAAATACACAGTAGCAAGCGTTTAAAGCACGAAATATGTAGTCCACCTGAAAGGAAAGGAAAACAGGCAGTGCGATAACGCTTTAGACTCAGTTCGCCTTCAGAGGCACCTAACTAGATGGAAGTCCGAGCCCTGCGAAGAGTGGAGCCTTGTGCTCAAAGTACCTGCCACGCCGGTGCCAACGGGCAAAAGGGGAAGCTCTTCGTAGGAAGTCAGGCAGTTCGGGTTAGTGCACAGCAGAAGGAGAACAGGTTCCGCAACTCAAGCGCAGCCTCCACAGTGGGCAGAAGCAGAGCGCGAGTACGGCCAAAAGGGGGCTGTTTTTACACAGCAGGGAAAAGCAATGGGATACTGCAGGAGGGCGCCCAGATCCTAGCTAAACTACTCACCGGTCCCCGAAGCAAGCAGACCCAGGCTTCTCCACACTAGTTTCAGCAGCTGGCAGGTTCAGAAGAGCAGGGAACGCCTCGTAGTCGTGTAGAGCAAAAAGACGTACCAATCGACGAAACCAGCACAGTTTTGTTGCCGCAGCAGGACAACGGAGCGGCCGTGTGTATTCAAGCCAAATGTACACTCCTCCCTTCAGACTTGGGAACGCCAAGTGTACGAAGCGTGGGAGAGTGACCAGGACTCGAAATACAACACAACCAGGCGGCAGTTACAGAGCAGGACTCCCTTGTAAACTGGTCAGTCAACTGGATGGCCCAGAGACACTTCCGAAGGCTTACTTGGCAGGAGATGATGAAGTCGCCGGGAATAGCTGTTCCTGCTATTCCAAAGGTCGAAGCACCAGTACAGGCCTTCTGGGTCGATCCAAGGAGGAAAGGGTTTCACAGGACGACAGCAGTGCAAAGGAGGATTCCTTCAGCGGGTCACCAGCGATTCCTCGGTCCAGCCTCTTGGTTGCAGGATACTTGGCTCCTGTATTCCTTCGTTCGTGAGAACTCAGGAGATCGACATGGTAGTGGTGTTTCCAGCTCCCTCTTATCCACGGTTCCCTTCGCGCCAAAACGGAGGGGAGCCAATGGGAGATCCGCTCATCAACACACATACCATACGTGGACCAATCACGGACCACGGTGGTCCCAGGCATTCACACCACCCCAGACTCTCTGGCACCCAGGATGTGTATTGGGACCAGACATCCCAGCCCACACCCTGGAGGCACACAAACGACATGTAGAAGCCCGCGAAAGCAACCACGTTTCGCGGGAAAGTACATGCCCAAATAAGGAAGGCCCAGGGTCGCCCGACCTGGGGAAGGTGAAGGGAGCAAGACGGTCAGTGGACAGGACAAAGGAGCCTCGTGGTCTGGCCATTTTGGGAGCCAGGCCACCATTTTGGGTTCAGTGCGAAAAACGTGCTCAGAACGCCAAAAGGAGCTCAAAATAAACAAAACGATCGCTGCCACCATTCCAGTCCCTGAATGACTTGCACCGATCAAAATACCATCCTAAAAGAGTATCTAGGGCCTGTAGAAGGCTAGAGACCCAAGAGAGCTGTAACTTAGCTTACAGTGCCCTCTTGTGTCATGTTGCACTAAAGCCGCAACATGATAAAAGAAACTACGGGAAACAGCGTTCCCCGGTACTGACTGTCTTAAGGGCATGTCAGTTTCCCCGTAAGAAAAGGAGCGAAAGCCCAGAGAAGTGCAGCAGAAGGCTGTACTTCTCTGGCAAAGTCAAGAACAAGGTTAAAAACAATAGCAAAAAGTTTAGGGGTTGCCACATGGAAGGAAAATTCCCTACAATTACGAAATCTTTCCTAACAACACGTTATGGATGCAGTGAGACGTTAAGGGGGCAATCACATTTGCTTAGATCATCGATAGTGAGAGGGCTGATTGTGGCAAGGATTCACTGAATAAACGGCCCACAGTGTCATCAGGGGAAACCTCTAAGAAGTGGCTGGGGGGAAGGCAGGACACTTACTTCGAGGCCTATCAGACTTGCCCTCAACCACTGCCGAGAGGACAATAAACCCAGTCGTGCCCGGTCAGGCGGGTGGAACTGGTGAATAAACCTACACCATTATTGGAAGGGGCGGCAGAGGTCTGAAAATGCAGTGATGCCCAGGATAGTCACCAGCCCACGTAACTGAAGGTTTGACACGGGTGATCACTGGGCAGATTCAGGGCAACTGGCTCGGAGCAAGAAAGGAACAGTGATAGACACAAGGTGACTGCTCCATAGCCTTATCCGTCACGGGGTGCAGGAATATGAAGGGCGTGAAGGTGGAGTGGTGAGGGCCATCAATAATTGTAACCCTGGGCAGGGCAGAAACGGCAGAGATTGTACTGTGCACAATGAATGAGGCGGGGACACGCAGGGGAGGCGCGGCGGCTGCAGCAGAGCGAAGAGAGGTGGTCAAGGGGGGCTTGGAGAATGCACAGGTCAGCCTAAAACCGTACTGAGGGACAGAGGATAGATACTGCGGTGACCAGTCAGTAGGGCCTGAGCCTGACTGGACGACTGAACAAGGTACTGGCAGAGCTCCATTACCGGCCAGAAGAGTAAGGTGTAGGCCTGCTGCGGCCCAAAAACACTGCTACAAGAGTGATCTGTTGTTGCCTGAGTATGCCCTAGTTGACATTAGTCAGGCAGGGGCGAGGTGCGCAGAGGCACAAGGGGAACGGAGGCACTGGGGCTACACCACTGCACTCCTTAGAGACCATCTGGTGAGTCCCCGGCTTGGGTGTGGAAGGACGCGCAGTGTCTTTATGGCGAAAGGGGGGAAAGGCAAACCCGCTTACCGTTTCTCCAGCAAGAAGGACTTCGGGAACACAAAGAGCAGCCAACAACTGCATCAGGTCATCCTGCGATGGCGACAACACAGTCCCCGACAGGTGAGGAGTCTGGACTGAGTAGGGTTCCCCCGGCTTCAGAATTAAGTGTGGTCCTTGCTGAGATGTGCTCAGGCTTTGCAGCTATCAACACAAAGCTACATGGCTTAATTTATAAGGTGGACAGGATGCAGGAGCGTGGTATCCGGTCATATTTTCGAATAAATATTTTCGAAACACCATTATGTTGAAAACATTTTGCCAACATTTTTTTTTCGAATATCTTTTTTTAATTTTATATGTTTTTTCGATTGGTAAGTAAAAAAAAGTGTTAAAAAACAGGGGTTGGCGGAACCCCCCATTTTAAACATAAAATTTAAAAAAAAACATTTGAAAAAAAATATGGCAATTTGCATCGACATAATGGCATTCGAAATATGCCATTCAGAAATATCACTATAAACCCAGGAGCGCATCAACAAAGAGAGTAGCAGGACCTCAGAGGTGGAGAATAGAGTTGGCACCCTGGAAGACACCAGCCATGTGACTGTGCAAGCAGTGCAGGAGCTGAGGAGAGAAGTGAAAGCTATAAGAGTCAAAAACGAAGACCTCGAGGCGCGGTCACAGAGAAATAATATAAGAGTGGTAGGGATCCCAGAGACGGTGCCGCAGAAGAACATGGAAGAGTTCATGGAAACTTTATTTTGGAGGTCCTTCAGGAGCCGGCGTTGTCCCCCTAGTTCTTGGTAGAGAGAGAGCACAGGATCTCTCAGATCATTCCGAGACTGGGCAAGAACCCACGTCCGGTGATAGCGAAAGTGCTCAACTACCGAGACCGAGATACGATTTTGAGGAGGGCAAGAGAACTATGAGACATCACCTTCAGGAATAGCAGGGTGCCCTTCTGTTCGGACTTCATGCCGGTGGTCCAGAAAGCTTGCATGTCCTTCACAGCCGCTAAGAGAGCTCTGCGTGATAAGGCATTGCAATGTTCCATGCAGTACCCCTCCAAACTACGGGTGCAGCATGGGGGAAGAGCACACTTCTTTACAGATCCTGCTGCGGTCCACGAGTTCATAGACAATCTGCCAAAATGATGGTACCAGTATGGAATGGTGCTGATTGCTGAAGTGGCATTCTGCGGGATGCAGTGAGATGCAAGTACCTAAGTGCACTGGGAATAGTGTCTGCCACCATCAATGAATGTAGACACTTGGGTCCCGTTGGGTCAAGTTGGAACACTGCTAAATATGTAACTAGTCAGTCTGCAGGCTGTAATGAAAGATACTTAGGGATTGATCCTCCTCTGGCGCACGGATACAGGAGGCATCTTTAGGAGAGGTGTCCTACGCCCCCGGGCTCTTGCCCATGTTGATTCTGATGTTGAGATGTTGTAAGGGAGGGGGGGGTTCACTGCGGGTTGGGGTTGGGCAGTGTGGGAGGGGGAGGGGTGTTGGGGACTGGGGATGCTGGGGAGGGGAAGAGGGTGACGTGCCCGGTTGGCAAGTATAGGGGTTCACGAAAAGGTTCACATCGTCTCAGAATGGTTATAAGATAGTCTGCGGTGAGGTTAGCAGGGAAGGGTCAACGCTCCCTCCGCTATGTACCACACCCGAGAAATGGTACATAAAGTCATAAGTCGGAACGTGCAGGGGCTGAATGACCCGCGCAAAGCACGAAAAGTGATACAATACTGTGAGAGACACAGGGCAAAAATAGTCCTGTTGCAGGAGACCCACCTCAGAGGGAAAGGGTACGAGGGAGTTGCCAGGGCCTGGGGAGATTGTAAATACTATACGTCCCATTCTGCATATTCAGTGGGGGTGATGACGCTGGTACATAAATCCCCAGGGTCAGTAATACTTCAGTGGATTCTGGGGGGAGGTTTGTGATAGTCTCGGGATGTATGGGACAGGTGAAACTGACCCTGGTTAATGTGTATGGGCCAAATGCAGACGATCGTGAATTCTTCGACTCCCTGCTGGGGAGATGCCAAAAGTATGTAGATACCAACATCATATGGGCAGGTGATCTCAATGTGTGGCTGGATCCATGTTTGGATAGGACAGGGAAGGCAAGGAGGCGCCCGAAGGTGGCTGATGCTGTGATGAGTGCAATGGAAGCCCTAGACCTGGGGGATATCTGGCGAGTGCTACATCCAGAGGAGCAGGGATACTCGCATCACACTACAGCACATAATACCTCTACCAGGATAGATTACATTTTGGGAAGTCCCCATCTGGTACATTGTACGGAGAGCTGTGAGTTGCTTCCGAGGACCCTCTCGGATCATTCTCCAGTACTCTGGTTGTTGCATTTAGATACCACACCCCTACGTCCACACTGGAGGTTCAAGTCTGCAGCTCTCCTGGATATAGTATTTAAAAGTGGTGTACATGACCTGGTGAAGAACTACTTCCTGGAAAATGTGTGAACTGTAGCAGGGAAGGGAACTGTGGGAGGTGTTCAAGGTGGTGCTGAGAGGAGGATGCATGTCCACCGAGCTGGGGGTGTTGAAACTAATCCGTAGACAACTACAGGAAGTGGAACTAGAGATAAAGCATAGTGAGGGGGAGGTGGAGAGGTTAAATACTCTGAGCGCGCCTGCTAAATTGTAGGAGGGATTGGACCACTTCCAGGAGCTAGCCGACAGAGAAGTAAACTATTTTGCCCATCCCGCTATGGAGCATAGATATGGGGAGGAGGGAAGGCCAGGAAGACACCTGGCGGCACTGATCAGACATGAATAGGGATACAGGGAGATAACGGCAGTGAGAACGTCTAGGGGAGAGATTAGAGTGAAACCGAGTGAAATAGCGTAAGCCTTCCGCGAGTTCTGTGGAAATGTGTATGCCACAAGAGGCACTATGCAAGCGGATGCTATTGGAGATTATATCAGGGTAGCGGCGTCCTCTAAACTGGACGGCGGAGTGATGGAGGACCTGGCAAGGCCCATATCAGTTGATGAAATATTGGGTGCAGTGCGAGCCCTTCCCACCGCTAAGACTCCGGGCTTGGACGGTATGACGGCGGAATTTTATAAGGAATGGGGGGCGGAGGTTGCACAGCATATGCTAGAGTTTTGGGAGATGGGGATGCGGTTGGGTACACTGATCCCCTCGATGAGGGAAGCAGTGGTTACATTGATCCTTAAGCCTGGAAAGGACCCGATGGAATGCTCAACATACCGCCCAATCTCCTTATTAAACCTTGATACTAAAATATTCGCCAAGGTACTGGCGGATCGACTGCTCCCCTACGTCACACAGATCATTCACTGGGACCAATCAGGTTTTATACCTGGAAGGTCTACTTCGTTAAATCTCAGGCGTCTGTTCGCAATCCTGGCACAAAATGCCCCCTCTACGCAGGCAGCGTGGCACTCCTTGATATGGAGAAGGCTTTTGATTCCATGGAGTGGGATTACCTCTTCGAGGTGCTGGCCCATGTGGGAGTCCCGGCATACTATCTAAACGCGGTGGGACTGCTCCAGCATGCAAATTAATATCGGCGGCACGTGGTCCGCGTTGTTCACTCTTGGGAGGGTGCTATAGAGGTGCTGGCCAGGAGACTGAGAAAGTTTCATGGACATAGAGGACTGGCCATGGGGGGGGCCGAGCGAACTGGTATCTTTCTATGCAGATGATGCAATAATTTACATTAAGGACCAGGCGGCCAATCTCGCGCCAATAACACAGGAAATAACTGAGTTCGGTAGGGCATCTGGACTCCTGCTGAATCTAGCCAAATCCTCCTTGTTCCCCCTGAACGAGGCGGCCACTCTCCCCCGAATATGGAAGGTTTTAATTGGAACAAGAGGTTGTGACATACTTGGGGGTGAAGGTTAGTAGGGAGGCTCTATCCTTGATACACAACAACCACAGGAACTACATGCGGGATCTGTAATCCAAGGTGACACGTGGTGTAGGTTCCCACTCACACTAATGAGCAGGTTAGCCCTGGCTAAGATGGTGGTAGTACCCAAGCTTCTTTATATCTTTAAAAAAATACCTGTGTGGCCTGGGGGGAGTTACTTCCGGGAGGTAAGCTCCCAATTGATTAAGTGGCATGGCACCCCAAGACACCTGGTATACGGTGGGAGACGCTGGTACTCCCTTGGGAGAAAGGGGGAATGGGAGCTCCCGACATTGAAACATACTTTATGGTGGCCCAGGTGTCCTTTACAAGGTTTTGGATGTCTGGGGCACAGCAGGCACCTCATGTGCGTATAGAGAGAAGCTCCGTCCACCCCCACACACAGCAGGGAGTATTAATCACAGGTAAGGTGAAGGACAAATTCAGGATTGACCTGTGGCCTGTACGTTGCATGCATGGAGGAGGGCATTGGCAAAAATGGGAGTGGAACACCCATTCGACCCAGGGATCTCATTGTGGAATATAGAAACACTGGCACTGACATACGATAAGGCCCTGGTATGGGAATGGGAGGGGGCAAGAATAAAACAGCTGGAAGACATGTATCCAAATGGCAGGTTTGTGACGCAGGAGGAGTTTATTGCCAAGATGGGGGGTGGATTCACGCAAAAACTGCAATACTTTCGGATGAAAGCAGCATTTTAGGGAGTGGTCCCCGTCGTTTCCAGTTGCCCTGCAGACTACTCCACTACTATCCTATATCAGAAACTCACCAGGGTACAGAGGGGTCGTATCAGCAATTTATAAAATCATTCAAGCTGAGTCTAGTTGCCCCTCCTTTGACTGCAAGACCAACGGAGAGGAAGACTCAGGGGAATGCCTCAATGACAAGCAGTGGGCTAAGGTATGCAGTACCACACACGCAGGGGCCGTTAGCTCCAGGTTGCAGTTGATTCAGCTTAAAACTCTCCACAGGGCCTACATAACTGTAGCGTGAGTGCACAAATATAATGCCACCAAACCAGATACATTCTCAAGATGTAACGCTGATCAGGCAAATTTTGTACACATGTTATGGTCATGCGTCAAGCTGCGCCCCTAACTGGGATGCAATCAATGGGGTCATGTTGGTAATGATAGGGCAACCTGTCCCAAATACTATAATGTGTGGTATGTTTGGTTGGGCACTGGGTGTGACAAAAGGTACCGGAAATTGCTTGCAACGTGCATGATAATGCCAAGGAGATGTATTCTGGTGAAATGGACTAATGCTTCCCCGCCAGGGGTGAAGAGATGGCTGAAAGACTTGATCTGGCTGAGGGACACAGATAGAGACTATGCCACTCTGTGTGGACAACGAAATAGGCCCAAATGCATTTGGGGGCCACTAACAGCGTACCTGATAGATCGAGATGAAAGGCCATTGTAAGTTGTGGAAAGTTTCACAATGTTTTATATCATGGTTAGACTGAATATCCCTTGGCAACAGACGAGAGGAGGGAGGTTGCACCCTGATCGATGAAGTAATGGTATCAAACTAAGCGTTGAGATTGCATTGCTCCACTGTTGTTTGATGCAATGTGTTCTATGCAATTGATGATGTGAAACGTATAATAAAGAAATGTTAAACAGAAAAAAAAGTCATTGATCAACCCGATAAATTATCTACATTCGGTTTGAGGGGGTGGGGCCTATCTTTTATACATTCAGTTTGAGGGGGAGGCAGGGCTCGTCTCTGTACAATCATATGGGCCATTCACAAAATAATAAAGCAATCGGCATAGGATGATCTTAGTTAGGGCTGAGCGGCCCATCAAGGATAAAGGTTAATTCTTTCCAGAAGTTAATGGATCGTGAGATACCATTCAGGACCTGTAGCGTATTACCTTTAAATGAGTCCTGAAGATTATGAGAAACATTGTTCCCCAGGTACTTAAAGGAGTCTGCAGCCCAGTCAAATACCACCTGGGCAATGCCTTATCTTCTCAAAGACTAAGGCCGCCAGTGGGAAAAGGCATGATTTCTCTCTATTTACTGCAATGGTGGAGAGCTTAGCATAATTGTCAAACACCTCTAAGATACATCTGATGTTATTGGCGGGATCCTGAATATACAAAAGTATGTCATTCACATATATAGATATCAAATGTTTGGTTCCGTCAATTGATATACCTACTTCAGGAAATGCAGCTCTCAGAAACACCACCAGTGGCTCGAACGTCAAGACCAACAGCATCAGGGATAATAGATAACCCTGCCTAGTACCTTTTCCCAACATCCAGGGTTACAAGATGTTGCTGCCGGTTTTCACCCCGGCTATAGGTAGTGTGTCCATCAGTTTGACCCATCTTAGTAATCCATACGCGTACCGAACCTACCGAGGACTGAGCAAATTCAATCCCACCTAACTGAGTCAAATTATTTAATAGCAGCTAAGGAAGCCACTGCCTAGTCCCCATTTAGCGTCTACATCCTGTCAATAACATATTGCAATCTGCGTAAATTCAGGGAGGTGTTCTTATTAGGAATGAACGTTGTTTGGTCCTGGTGTATAAGCGAGGTGATCACCTGTCGCAGTCTACCTGCCAGCAGGGCACTTAGAATTTTGATCTCTTAGTTCATCATTGCTATAGGTCTATATGATTCACAAAGATACCGCAACTTAATTTGCTTTAAAACTGGCACACTCAACGTTTCCCTCATACTTAGGGGCAGTAACCATGTTCAAAGGCAGATTGGTAAATCTGCCTTTGAACTGGTAAATTTCGGGACTAGTGTCTAACAATACGTCTTATAGAAGTCTGTAGGTTGCGGCCCAGTGTGTTTCTCAACCTCAGGTTTGCTAGTACTGCAAGCAATTACTGTTTTGCAAGGGGTTTATCCAGAATCTCCACCTGTTCTCCAGACAGCGTAAGGCAAAGCAATCTGAGATAAGGTGTGCTCAGTGTTCTCGTCTTGTGTATTGTCATCCCCTTCCTACAATGCTTCAAAATATCATCTGAAAATAGCATTAATCTCTGATTGAGCCAGTCAGGTTTCCTCACATTCTTCCTGTAGTGAACAAATCATAAGCCTAGGGCTCTCTCTCTTGAAAAGCCATGCAAGCAACCTCCCTGTTTTATTGCTATGTTAATGCATTTTCTCTGCATATAATTGATAAACATATCTGCCCAGACTGAAGTGGAATAAAAAAAACAGGGGTTGGCTCGAGCGAAATCACTCATGCCCAAGAAACAGAGGAGTCCACAAACATGACACATTTCTGCTTTTGTTAATCCAAGCAGGGATAAGCACACAGATTCTACAGCTCCAAATGCACTCTCAGCTCTTTACAGGTGGGCAGTGTGGTTTTAAACTACTGCGACCACACAACCAAAAGATACATTCCTAGCTCTAAGCGAAATGGGATTGGGTGAACAGTATAGGCATAATTACAGTATGTAGGGGATATGCAATCTGATTGGTCTCGCTAGATCTGGTAGCTCCGCCTGGCACCGCCCCCAGGAGGTCAGTGCAAGCCTTGTCAGTTTAGGAAATTTACCAGTATGTGAGCAGAAAATGATTGCTGGGGAAGGTGATCTCAGAGCACAGCCTGTGTCCCATTAATGTTACCACTTCTGCCTTCTCAAGCCCAGAGCAAGGACATTTTTTCCATCTTCTGTCTTCAGTTTGATGGGAACAACTTTATCTGTCTGCCTCAGATGAATGGGCCTTGCTCCCCAGCTCTGACCCACATGTTCGGGACCATATAAATGATTTTCCCTGCTGGCATTTATGAGGGATTTCAGCCTTACAGCTTACTCAAACATTCTCTCCCAGCGTCCTTAGCAGGGCTGGACATGCTGCCAGATCTGTTTTGCATTTCGCTGGAAAATCAGTGTGTCAGGTGTCACCCTCTGTTTTATGCTTTCCCAATTCATTTCAATGCAGCTGTGCTTTCCATTTTGCTTTCCTGGCTGTTCATGGTAATTGCTTTAGGTGTCAGCAAGCAGTTCATGTGGGTTCTTTTGCTCTCGACTAATGTCTTTACGTGTGTTCATCCATGTCGCCTCTTCATGATTACTTTGAAGATGTCATCCGGTTATGGTCTGTGGTGCTCCTTCAATGGGTGGCATGCATGCTCTTGGCGAAATGCTAGAAGGGGTTTGAGACCCCCTCCCCCAAACAAGACTCTTGTATTTTTCAATACATTGTTGTCATAGTTCAACCAGTTCTTCATCTGCTGTCTCCTACCTATTGATATTTTCCATCAGTTCTTTCTCTTTTTCTATCTTAGAGATCCCATCTAATAGAGTTTTCTAACCCTGCTTACCTCAGAGATATTTTCCTCCAATCCTCCACACTTCCCTCATTAATATAAAAAGAATCTACAATTTTCTCCTCGAGATGCGAGCTACACTGAGTGTCCAGAAGGGATTTTGCCCTCAGCTTTCAGGTCGGACCTGGGAATGGAACATCTTTATTTAACAAGGTGAAAATAACAGGACGTTATCTGACAGCGACCTTCAGTTGTAAGCTGTACCCATGAATTAATGTGCATTTTCCTCCCCGTTAATAGTCAACTTATTTATTTTATTTATTTGTAAAGCATGTAAACAAGGACCGTAGGCATAATAGTGCTGGGACATGATTCTGTTTCTCATCCAGATGGAGTTCCTTTAGGGATATTCTCCTGTGTAATGAAAGAAAGAATTGTTTAGCATCATGGTTTGGAGCATTCAAATGAAGGATGCATAGTTCCCAGTTTTCCAATCTCCCACATATAATAGTCATTTGCCCCTCAGTGTCTCTATGGAGTGCCAGGATCTTAAAGGGAATCAAGGCAGCTACCTCTATCAAAACCCCACTGGAATATGTGGAGTAATTGGAGCCATAACCTTGTCTGCCCCATGTCCAAAGGAGGTCAACCTGTTTAACTTCAGTTGGATGGGTTTCCTGAAGCAATGCAATGGACACGCCATATCTTTTCAAATACTCCCAGATTCTGTTTCTCTTGATAAAACTGTCCAGGCTTCTGACATTCCATGTCATGATAGTAAAAGTATTCCTCATCAATTACATGCAACAAATTTAGAGCCCACCCGGCTCAGTGGGCCATCTATGTCACATGGGTCCAAGATCCATATTGGGCATTCTTAACACACAGTAACAACAGAGAGGGACACATTTAAAACAGCACAGGCCAATGCGAGGGCCGAGAGTACCCTTTCAACCACTCTCTCAACATCACGCAAACCACATAAAATCAGGCGACTATCCTGTATTGTAAATTTGTGAATGAAGCAGCACGAGTATAGACCAGCCAACCTCATAACAAACTTAAAAATACAAGAACCTCAATACGGCACTCAACAGTGTAAATCTATTTGAGTAAAAACAAAACCTTAATCCCACCACCAGTAGGTGGGGGACCACCAGGGGAAGGGAATAACCTACACAGAGTATCCCCAAGGGGTGCAACAAGTGCAGGGTCACACCAAGTAGTTGTAGGCCCATAACTATTGGCTATTTGCTCACAGCACTAGTTCGTCTCCTGCGAGGACATAGGAAAGTCCAGGGTGGAGCCCCGTACAATACCCCATTGAATGCAGAACCACACGGAGCAAAAATTACTCCAACATGTCGTGAGTCAACATACTCAACCACCAGGCCCCGGGGGGCGCCATAAAGATTATTCTCATGGCAGATTTTCAGTTTGGGCACTTATGTTTATTCATATTCTTATCGTGAAGTTCTGGCATCTTGTTACTGTCCATCCGGTGGTGGGGTATCAAAGAAGAGTGTCCTCACATTATGAATTACTTTCAGCTTTGCTGGGTATATCAATATGTATTTTAGATGTTGCTGATACAATCTCTCCTTGATCAATAGTGTAAGGGTGTAGAAGGAGGAGACTGGCACACTGGTGTCATTGTTGTTGATATAAACATTTACGAGTAATGAAAAAAATAGATAAACTACCTTTTCCTAACTCTAAGAACAGTTTACCTGCCTCAACTAAAATACTAAGGTCTTGGTAAGAATGTCCGTGAAAATCAATAGTCCACCCTGCTATGTCAAAAAAGCCTACTTCTGTCCCTCATAATTCTAACTAAACTAAAGAGGAAGTGGATCTTCTTGGCCCAGAAGAATATCCCCTTCATCTGGACATTGAATCACAGTCCAGGATGTTAGGTGAGATATTTACCTGAGGGAATGACTCACTTCCCCAGGTCTCAATCCCTTTCTAAGGCACAACTCAACGTTCCAGATTGTAATGCCAACAAGAAATAATGTTCTCTATTCAACTGAAGAAGTAAAGTTCCAGTTCAAATATCCACATTCCTTATTGGCCATGGTTGCTTCTACACTATTGGGTTACTGGACTATCCCTTCCTTCTCCAGGTATCTTGTTTCTTGGTTATCCCCCACCGGGGGAAGTGACTCCCCTCCCCATGTGTATGTTTTACAGGAGAATGCTTCTCTTCTCCTGCTATTCCAGCAACACCGGGGGGAATGACTCCATTCCCCAGGCTTTTCCTTTTATTGTTTTGCGTTTTGCACAGTACAACACCACCAAGGGGGAATAACCAGAGGCATAGACACCGTAGGGCCTGAGCGGGCAAGGCCCACCCAAAATCTGTAAGTGCCTTCTCAGCAGCCCTGTGTGGGCATTTACAGAAGTTAATGTCCCTGCAGTGGGCCAACCACATTAGCTTCAGGGCCCGCTTGTTAGACAATCCTGGCTACGCCTCTGGGAATAACTTCCTTCTCCTGATTTCCGTACTTGACAGGAGAAAAGGATTTCTGATCCTCCAACTATCTGCTTCAGAAAGGTCACTAATTTGTGATCCCAAAGGAAATGACTCCCTTATCCTGGAACACTTGTTTGATCCTCCTTGTGAGTTTCAACTGCCAGGAGAATTACTCCCTTCTCCTAGACTACCATGGATTAGCTCTCATAGTTCACAATGCCAGGGAGAATGGCCCCCTTCCCCTGGCCCTTCTGGTCTTTGTTTCCCACTTCAAACACCAGGGGGAATGTCTCCTTTCCCTTGACCTTTTTCAGGCTATATTTCACAGTTCACAATACTAGGGGGAATGTATCCCTTCCTTTGGCCTTTCTCAGGCTTAGTTTTACAGTTCACAACACCAGTGGAAATGCCTCTTTTCCCTATGCCTTTCTCAGGGTTTGTTTTACAGTTCACGGCACCTGGGGGGAATGTCTCTCTTCCCCTGGACTTTCTCAGACTCCAGTTTTGTCAGACCTGGTTCACTCTGCAAAGAAGATGACTTTGGATGAGTCTTCTTTAGTGAACGCGGGTCCCCAACCCTATTATCTCTCTATTTTATGTCTGACAGACATGTTTCACTCTCCTGTCAGGTACTACCACAAAGAAGATTACTTGTAGAGATCTTCTTCTGTGCACGGAAATCCCAAACCCTTGGTTCTTCCATTGTTGCACTCTCCCCGTAGCCCCGGGTGGTACAAGGGACCACCTGTGTACCTTTCTGGGTTCTGCCGGTGTCATTCAGTGGTTCGCAGGGTCTTCCGACCTCTACTTTGGGTTTCTCTTCTCTTTTCTGTTCCCACGTCTGCTGCAGTGAAATTGCAGCAGTTGCTCCCTAGCGGGGTATCTGCCTTCTCTTGCCAGCACGATCTAGGCGCTCTGCTTGCCCCAAACCCCTACTCTTCCAGCTTCCCTGACAGCTTGCCAACATTGGACCGGGTAGAGCTGCCTGAGCATCCTTGCTCATGTCCTGGTCTGCAGCGCTCCCTTCTTTCCAGGATCCTCACGCTCACAGTTTTTATAGGAGGGTCTGACAAAAAGGTAAGTCTTTCCTCTCTTTGTATGTTGAATGAGCGATGACAGCTAGAATGATCATTCAAGTTCTTAGGAAGACTCTTCATTGTTCCACCCACCCCTCCTCCTCGTCTCAATACCTGTCAAGGAGATCGTCATTAAGTCCTCCCTACTCTTCCTCGTCTCAGTAACTGTACGGTATTCAGTCTCACATATACACATGGAAGTGTGTGGTTTGAAAGGGAGGGATGGTAAAATGGGCCCCATGGACTGAGGGCAGGCAAAGGAAGTGGGTGGAAGGTGAGTGTTGTTGTCTCGCGTTCTCTCTCGATAGTGCCTTGCCCATAGAGGTGGAATCTCTCCCCATGAGATCTGCCCACTGAGTACCACCCCCAGGGGGACTATCAGGTCATGGTTTAACCTCCTTGGCCTCATGGACAGGGGCTCCCCCTCAGGGAGAAGTGACGACATTTAAGGATTTGTCACAATACAAATAGATTCCGTCTCCTTATAACCTGAGCAGTATAGTCTGGGAAGATAATCAAATTTGCAGAGGCTCTTTGTACCCAACCCCCCTCATTGGAGAATTCTAAAATTTCCTCCCTGTGTCTAAAGTTCATCACTTTGGCAATCGATCTAGGAGGAGATCCCGGGGAGGAGGTTTCTTAACTAGTGACATGTGCGCTCTTTCGATCGTAAATCCATGCGACAGCTTGCTTGGGCCAATTGCCTGCAAGAGAAGGGTTTCAACATAGTTGGTGGGGTCTGTGCCTTCCTCTCGCTCCAGAAGGCCAAGCATTCTGATGTTATTTTAACGTGCCCTTCCCGCAGCATCTTCCACCTTACTCTCTGAGGCTGCCGTCCTTTTCTTCAAATCCCCCACCAGACTGCGCAATTACTTAGTAGTTTCCATCATTTCAACAATTTGAGTCTCTGAAATAACAACCCTCTCAGAGAGAGACCTGACATCCTGCCTCAGTAGGTTTACATCAATTTTCACCTCATCGATCTTAATTTCCAAGGAGGTTTGCAAAGCCGCCATTGCCACCACATTTTCCGTGTCCCCAGTGTGATCAAATGGCAGGGTTATTAGTTGTATGGGGTCACTCATACCCAGTTCCTCTACTTTATGCAATGGTCTCTAAGTGTATGACTACATTTTGGTTCGCTTGGCCCTGGCAGAGTGGTTAGTGTCTGGCACTGGTACCTATTCCAGTTTCCCAGATCCGGTTAGGATCAACTCGGAAATGTTTTCAAGCACTAACTCAAAATCTTTGTCTTGTACCCCGTGAATACTAGGCAGGCAAAGCTGCTTTAATTGTTACACCAAGAACAATCCAGTGTACGATTGCACAGCCCCAGGTCACAATAACTTTCCTGTGAAGGCTCTACGTGGGGACTCACAGCGATCTGCCTCCGCACTGATGTTACTTTCTTCCAGCTCACCATACCAGAGTGCCAGGGGCTACATGACTTCCCCAGTGCCATCGGCCATATTATCACGATGCAGGCTAGGCACCGCCCTCCTACTGCGACATCACCATAATCCACTGGTGACTAAGGTGCCACCCAGCACGGGTCATTGCAGGATCGGTGCCCAGTCGTTCTCCATACAGAGGATCCCCAGGACCAGTGAGTGTCTTATCTGGCTGGGAACACCGCCCGAAAGGACCAGAGAGATGGAGTCTGCTGGTTTGGAATCTCTGCAGCGTTGTGTCCCATCACCTCCATGTGCGCCGCGCTCCGTCAGCACATCGTAGGAGAAATCACCTTTCTTCCTGTCTGGCACGCCCCAGGGACTCGCCCATCTACCCTGGGCCACAGAGTAGATTTGTGGCTGCAGGCCAATTGGTGCATCTTGAAAGTACCTTGCGCTGTCCGCTGAGATTGGGTCTTCCTTGCGAATTCAGCTGCCGTTCTCATTCCTTATCGACCTGCAAACTAGGGGGCATCACCATATCATTATTGGAAGGATCCAGTGGGAGCTCTGGGATTCCAGATCCTCACACCATTGATGTTGGCATGGTCCCCTAAATAGCAATATCCTTATAATGTAAATTAGGGGATATTTTATAGGATCTATCAAGCTTATATAATATCTACATGCATCGCACTCTCAGCAGACACTGGAGGTAGATGATGGTAGAGGAATCTGTGGCAACATAGACATTTCAAAATCTTGACATTTTACAAGTGATAAAATAAAAACAATGTGAAAAAGCAAATGATCCTTCACCATTGAGTATAATGGCTACGGCTGATAGAAGTTGTAAATCAAAACATCCGGAGAGCCAAATGCTGCAGACCCCTACATTATAGCAACAAAAGGGCAACATAAAAGGTAGTTTTTCCCTTTATGTTACAAACCAAGTTCACTTCTTATCCAGCCTTATCAATAATATGAGTACCAACAGTTATTCCACTATTACCAGTAGCTGTACTATTAGTAATATCACTAGTACTACAAATACCAGTAATACTGGCAAACCTACTATGAACACCAGCAGCAGTGGCAGCACTATCACTTCAAATAGTAGTACTAACACTACTTCTACCAGTAACAACACTAGTCACAGTATTAAGTCTACTACTATTATTAGTGCCTCAACAGTACTAGTATAACTATTATAAGTACTCTACTATTACTAAATTACAATTAGAAATAATACTGTGAGCAGTAGCAGTAGTACTGCTAGAAGTCATACTAATGGACCACCAGTAGTGCTAATACTACTACTGGGTGTAGAATTGTTATTTCTAATAATGTTGTTGCTAGTAAAACTGGCATTTGTAATAGTGCTACTGATGACAGAGCTACTTCGATAGACCCTCAGGCCCAGGTAATCGAAGTCGCTTATCTCTTTCAAGTAGGTAAATAAGCTTGTTGGTGCAAAGTAAAGGAAAATGCAGGCTTTTACTTTGCCCCTTTGCTGCTGAAACAGATCCACAGACCATACTTCCTCTTCTCCTCTCAAGTCACTTTGTCTTAAAAACCTGAAAGCAGCTCATAAAATGACACCAATAGCATTCAAAATGATTTCAAACCCTAGCACTGTTAGGGCTACTAGCAGTACCAATAGCAGTACTACCAATAGAAGAAGTGCTACACGTATTTCTATTACATCTTTTGGAAAAATTGTTACCACATCTGATAGTAGTATGAAACCCACCACTACAAACAGCATTACTACTACCAGTAGTAGCTGCACCAGTATTAGCATTAAGTATTGATACGGTTATTACTGGTAGTAATACTAGTTGCAATAGTGCTACTAGTAGCATTACTACTGTCATTGCTACTGTAGCAGCACTGTTTCTGTCACTGGTTGTAGTGCTGCTACTGTTCATACTAGCGGCACTACCATTAGTGGCAGGAGTATTACTTCTATTCATTGTAGCACTATTACTCCTGGTACCTTTATTGGTGGGGTAAGTACATAATGTATGCTTTATTCAACGTTTAGTCATCGAAGCACACAATAGAACAAATACATACTTCAGATATGAGTTAAAACAGTCCATATTGGCATACCAAAGGTCCAAAGCTATAGTTTCCTAGAAAATAGTACAATTAATCAAAAAATAAATACATTTTCAAATGAAACACAATTTCTAAGGTAGCACAGTTACATTTTTGAAATACTGATCTAGCTTTGCAAAGTATACACCTTCTATGCCACCTAGTCTTTGTCAAAAAATCAAATGATGCAAATAAAACATCCAGGTTATATGGAGACTTGCAAACATGTTTCAGCAGAACAGATATTTTTCAGACCATATTTTTTCAGGCATGTCAGAGTAGCTTAGGCAGAGAAACACGATGGGCCTCATTACACGGTAGGCGGTAACCATGGTACTATTAGCGCCATGGTTGCCGCCGGTATTGTACTGTGTCCGCCTTGGTGGATGGCGGAATTACCGCCCTACTCCTAGGTGAGCGGGGGCGGAAATTCCCCATTCACCAAGGCACTTCCCCATTCCCATTTTTGCCCCAATAGGGCTCATTGTGAATGAGGAAGGAGGTAATTACGGTACTGCAAATTGCGGTACCGTAATTAGCACCAAGGTGCCTGTAAACCCTTACCGCCTTCCGTGTAATGAGGCCCGATATGTTGAACTGTCTGTCTGTGCAGGCAACACAAAAGATCTATAGCGGACAACTCTGGGTACCCACAATTGATCATAGTTCCAGCCAGTAGGTTTCCTAAATGGAGCTTCAAGTACAGAGCTCTTGATAAAGAGCTATCCATCATGGCAAGTTATTTTTCATAGCCAAAGGTTCCCCTGAGATCCAAATAACTGCTAATCATACAGCTCCTTCGACCCAATACACTCAGTTACAGAAGATACTGAAGACATTTTCCATTGACTAACAAAATGGAGTCTATGTCAACTTTACTTCTTTTTGTTTTGCTGGTGTCACTGTCACTTGGCATGTCCCAGTAACGTAACATATCTATTTCTTTTAGGGTTTCCCTACCAGGTCCAAACTAGAGTAAACCCATGCTTCCCACCCTATTCACGCGACCCTGAGGGCTCCCATGTAAGCTTCCAAGACATGGTGTGAACAAAGATTCATCCAGTAGAAAACTGGACACAATTGTAACACTGCTGACATTGGGGTCCATCCAAGCACCAGATATACCACCACTTTGTGAGAAGACGAAGAAAGACCGAGGTCCTGATTCATGGAACTATTTGCGTGTAAAACAGGGATTTGGGTGCCATTCTACCCTCACATCCCCATTCGTCAGACAGGGATTTGCGGGCACAAAGGCACGCAAATACCCGTTTTACACGCAAATAATTCCATGAATCAGGGCTCTAGTAACTACTTAAAAATCTAATCTCATTCCTAGTCAATGTACTCTGATGGCCGTAACCCCAAATCTCACCCCCGTATAAACCATCCATGCAGGCCTTGGTTTTGTAGATTCTTAAAGATGGACCAACAGCTTCACTGCCATAAATTCGTGAGGATCTCAGTACTGCACCTGCTGGGGCATTCAGGGAAGAGTCACGTTTTATAGTTTTCTGGCTCCAAGAGCCATTTTGATAGGACCTCAGGCCCAGTTAATCAAAGTCACTTACCTCTTCCAAGTAGGTAAATAAGCTTGTTGGTGCAAAGTAAAGTAAAATGTAATCTTTTAATTGTCCTTTGCTGCTGAAACGGATCCATAGACTGTACTTTTCTCCTCTCATGTCACTTCATCTTAAAGGCTTGAAAGCCACTCGCAAAATGGAGGACACCAATAGCAATCAAAATGATTACAAACATGTTGCAAATAACTAACTTGCAATTGAACTTGCAATTGACAAAACTGCCTTGGAACACTCTCGCACTTATCCTACTCCTCTATTTTGCTGAATTATGGTCCACCTATCATGGCTACCATGCACCCTGCAGCATCCATATCCCACTTTCCTATGCCCTGTTCTTCACCTTGTTCATTTTCTCTCCTCAGGTTGACTAAGGTCTAAATACCCCAGACAGGGGCAGAATGTTCCGTTCCATGAGCAAGCCTGGGTGTTCTGAGACATCTGCAGTTTTAATCAGATGCAGTATAAAAAAGTATTAACGTAACATAACACAACATAACATAGATAGAATATTTGTCTCTGGCCTCCACATGCATTGCCCAGTTGAGATCACCAGTGAGGACACATATGTGCTAGCAGTGACATGGTCCAGAGAAAAGCATTTAGGTGGTGAATGGGGCCCGAGCAGAATCTTTTGATGATTTGCCCCAGAATCTGCTTAAGTTCCACTGACTTGGAGCCAACATGTGGCACAAGCAGCGGCCTACCAAATCAAAATGCCTCTGTTCAAATGCCCACTGTATGCAAGAAGAGGGGGAGCAGCAAAGAGACTTTACTTTACAACATTTGTAATGCGCACATTGGACCCGGAGACATTTGGGATCGGACTTATGCAACCAACAGAGAACAGAAAGAGCCTTTATAAGGTCATGTGACCAGAGTAGGAAGTCAAGAGAGACCGTGTGCTTGCAGGAGTAAGGACCTTCCCACCAAAAGACCACGACTATAGGGACCTTCCTTTAAGAAGCATGGGCGCCGTGGACCAAACATGCTTTCCACCATTCCACACGCAGTCGCATGACCAGGAGCCCTTGTTCTTCCCATGTTTCCCAAAGTCTCTCCGAACATCTGGTATGGGGGCATTTCTTTTGTGAAATGTCTTCTCGTGTGGTGGTGGCCAGGGGAGCATGGATAGAAAGAAGGAAGTGAAAGAAGGTGGGGTTTGAAAAAAGCCTCAACTGTGTATCTCTTCATTCTTTTTTCTTATTTTCCTTTCGCTTTCGATACAGTATTCGAACAAATTGCTATGTTTTCATTATTTTAATGGGAAAATAACTGCTGCTGTATTATCACTTGGCAGTTGGCATTTAGCCATCAATGATGGTGCAAGGCAGTGTCCTAAGTAGTCTGATTTGCTACGCCGGCTTGGCAATTCTTATTCGCCTTCCTATGCACATTCCCTCTTGTCTTCTGCCACACCCTCCACAACCCACATGCCCATGCTAATTACGTCATCTGCCAGATTCCGGTGATTCGCCAAAGACACTGTCCTCTCTAGTACCGATTCCTTGGCTAATATGGAGATGGGAGACAGGCTCCCTAGCAGTGCCTGTCTGACAGTTCTGTTGTTGCCATCCATGATGCCGTTTTATTTAGAGAATACTTAGATCACTGATGCCGTGTGGGCTTTTTGTTGTGCAAAATAAGACTCTTTCCACCCCAGAGATGATACCGGGGTCACCTCCATATTAACCAACCAGGGGCCAGATTACAGAAACATTGCACTGGTGCAAGTGAAAAATGCACCGTATTAGCACTAGGGCAAAGTGTGCCCTCTTTTTAAAAACACTGGGACATATTAGAAAACTATTGCACTATGACAAGTGCAGTTTGGCATGGCGTAAGCACCAGGGTAAAAATCCACTCCATGGCCCGATCTCGTAAGTTGGCGTAGCGGTAAAATTGGTGGTAACTCAGTTCACTCAAAGTTTGTCATGCAATTTTATTGGTCGGAAAAGGTAAGTTAAGTGTAGGTTCTATATCTGTATATGGTAACAGAGTGTGAGGATTGGAAAACTCTTATCGGATAGGCGTCTAAGCCCATCCCTCTACATCGCTTGTGATAGACCCGGGAGGATAGCTCAGCAGCAACGTGCGCGCCTTGGAAGCAAGACGACACGAAGCAACACAGGTTCGATCCCCGGGTCCGTGCTTAGAAACCTCTGGGTGTTTAAGTGCGTTATAAATACGCAACTAAGACAAAAAAAACAAACAATTAGGCAACTAAAAAAAAAAACATTTCCTGTAACAGCGCCTCGATGCCCGCGGGCTGTGTGTGCGCTTTAAAAATGTAAATTAAATACAAATAAATAAATAAAAGTATGACGTCTCATTGGTTCGACTAGCTATAGGAGCCTAGATTATTTGGTCCATTGTGATTGGGTAGGTTACACCCCTAGACATAAATCTCCACTTTAATTAGCAGAATGGACACCCAGATGCGGTGTGCCCCACGATTCACCCTGCCTCCCTTCCATCAATCAGTACTTAAGGGCTATGTGTCAATTAGTTGGCTGAGGATGGCCTCGAAACTGTAGCTTCTTATCAGGAAAAGTTATGGCATCCTCTGGTTCTGGATGACATCAGACGTTGCTACCTCTTCGCGCTTGGCTGGTCACGCGTCAGTCCACCGTGAAACTGCTTCATTTTCCCTCCATTTGTGTATTTGATTCTTCCTTTACCCTTGCCACCTGCCTGGGCCCTCTTATCTCAACCTTCAGGGGCTGGCTGCTATGCTCTTAAGTTTCGTTTCTTCAGAGATGCTGCTCTCCTCCCTCTCTTGGGTGGCCTCTAATCCCCAGGCATGAGCTGCTTCTTGCTGAGTTTCGATTCCGCTCTTTCGTCCGGCTTTGTGCTGGTATATGAATCCTGGCCCGTTTGACCCCTACCTTTCTGGGTTTAATTCTGCTTTTGTAAAATGGAGTCGCACTTGTATAATGTGCTTCATTGAGGTAGATATATAGTTGGCACTTGCCGCTCTATTCTTCTACAAAGCATTGCAAGCCATACCATTTTCTTAGCTTCTTGCATTCCAAGCCTATTTACAGGCGTTTAGTCAGTTGCATATTTTCCTTCCTGCTTTATGGTCTATGTTTCTTTGCAGTTCAGCATTGTTTCTCTTTTTAGGTCCATTAAACATTATTCTTACCATTTCGTTTTTGTGTGACATCTTTTGATCAGCGTTTCGTTCGTCTGGACGTCTGTCCGGGCCCTTGTGTTGTTCACCATTCGCCTTCGATTAAGGCTCCTTGGCTCTCTTCGCGGACAGTTTGTAAACAGTCTTCATTTCGCGTCAGCTGCTGGTACGGTTGTCTTAATGGGTACCGTGCTGCCCAAGGTTGTCTGGTTATTGGCATTTCAACAGGTATTGCTCTTCTGATGGGAACTGGGCAGAGCCCCAGTGTTGCTCTCTGTTGGTTTATTTGCTCCTCATACGTCACGTATCTTGGCGAGTATGTTCCTGGTATCTCAAAATGGGGGGCTGTAGTGCAGGCCATATCTGGGACCTCCTCTACAACAGATACAAGAATTTTGAAAGGACCTTTGGGAGAAAAGACGGATCACATTTTGAAACAATTCTCTCAGGTAATTCCGTCAGCCAGAAGTGCAGATCTCCCCCAACCACCCGGTAGAAGTAATAGACAATAAAACACTGTTTTCAGGGCTAGCGATGTCCGAGTAATGGGACAATGACACCGATGCCAAGGTGGAAACCAGACAGAGCAATAGGGGTTGCTGGGAGAAAGCTTTAAATAAAAGACCCACCAGCACTTGTCCTGGCATTATGCTCTCCCTTGGATTTTGACCAGCTGCGACCCCTCGCAAACCCCAAATGACATCCCTGCTGCTCTCGAACCTCTTGCTAAATACGATTTCTGGCATATCAATCCAGGGACTATATTTCCAGTCTCTGGATGGGTAAGCATGTTGCACAGAGTACCTACAAGTAGTCAGTGGCAGTTGGTGAATTTGTGAAGTGGAGTGGCGTACATGTATGCGACTAATATGCGCGAGCAACCGAGCGCAGTATCTTTTAAAAATAATGGGTTAAAATGGTGCGTTTTACATTATTAGCTGTAATAAATTTGGTAAAATGCCACAGTTTGCAATCAATTCATATTGCAACACATTGAAAAACCCAATAGATGCAAGTCGATAAAAAAAGTGCACAGGACCATTTTCCAACACAAGCTCATTATGCTTTTGACCACAACATAACCAGTATATAAAAACATGTTCATGCTTGTTGTGCCCATACATGTCCATGCATGCACCAATATATGCCAGTATTTCCATTTAAGGACTCGTAGACGGTAAAAAATACCATGCCACAAAAAAAGGTATATCCAGACTGGCTGTACCAAGATAGGTCAGTGTAAATAAATTTTTGTTTGCTCTTATCCTTGATGCAAAGTACAAAAATGCCATGACACACAAATAATATATGGCTAGACTGCATCCACCGATGTAAGTAAGTCCAGCCACGTAATAACACTCATCATGTCTACTTTACCCTTGATGTCAAGTGAAAAGTAACAATGCCATGCCACAGTAAGAAAGTAAATCCACAGACACCGTAGACCAAGCTAGCCATGTAATAACACTTATCATGTTTACTTTACCCTTGATGCCAAGTAGAAAATGTCATGCCACATTAAGAAAGTAAATGTAGACTTGAACTACTAATGTAGGACACTAGTAGTGCCAGTCTTCATATACTTTCTCAATGTGGCATGGCATTTATTAGTTGACATCAAGGGTAAAGCAAACATGATAGGTGTTACTATGTGGCTAGACTGACCTACATTCAATGTGAGATGCTTTATCACTCACCCTCTATCAAATGCAGTGATCTGTCCCACACGCAATCTCTCTCTTAGCATGGCATGACATATGAGGTATAGCGCATCAATTACCTGGAAGTACCGTGGAAGACGGCGCATGTCAGGCAGGCTGAGAGCACAGCGCAGAGATTGGGGAGTCTTTTTCCTGGTCCAGTGAATGCAGGCGCTTAAGGAACAGTTCAGTGTAATGTTTCGTTTATTTTGGGTGACTAAGAATGCAGGGGGAAAGGCAGATCATTCGTCTTCTGTATTCAGGGGCAATGCGCTACTCCGTAGTGATAGCACCAAAACACTGATCCTCAGGCCTAGGATTCAGATGCCCTTCCTCTCGCATGTCTTTTGCTCTTGAGTGGAATTCTACCTCGTAGAATTCCACTCTTTCTCTGATGTCATGTTTACTTCTGTTCAGAGGGGAGATTCCATGAGGAGTCGTTAGAAGCTGTAGTGAAGAGGTGCTGTGTAGGCTGCGTACTGCTGGCTCAGGCTGGTTACCAATAAAGGATCTTCACTCACCTGCAGTGTATGCCTCCTTATTACACTGGCGACGAGAGTAACCAGCCTCCGACCCACGTTGCCTTGCAGCCGCCAGCAGTTGCCTACATTCCTCTTTTCGCCTTGGGAGAGTGCTTGCTCCGGAGGAGGAGCAGGGGGCTGTGTGGAGGTGAGCACGCCCGCCGATGCTGTCCGCGTCGAGTCACCTGTCCGGAATCAGCTGGGAGCAGCAGCATTTCCCAGCCCCAGCCTTCACAGTTCGTCCGTGGGCTGCAGCGCCCATTGTCCCGTGGAAGGGAGGCCCTCCCCGCATGTCGGCACCAGGACAGCCGACGTGCTTCCAGCCTGTGCTCCCCAGCCGGGGTTGAGCGCGGTGCGTCCTCGGACAGCAGGTGAGAGGGGAAGGGATCACTGTTTTCCGGCGTGTGTTCGCCCTGTGCGGCAAGCGGGACTGGGGACCAGGGCGAGTCCGTGTCTGCCGCCCCGTTCTCTTAGTGGATATTGACGCCTGCTGGAGGAGGGCGGGACTAAACGCAAGACGTCTCCCTTCTACTTCCTGTCTCAGGGGCGTTCCCTCTAGCCACTCAGAGGAGAATTAACCCTGTGAGGGTCTTCCAAGTATTTCGTGACTGTATCCTGGCCACATCTCTGTCCTTGCTCAAGGCACGTTGTATTGTACAGTGACACTCTAGCATTGTTTGCTCTGCCAGGCACGCGCGGAGGTTGCATAGAGGATACTAGTTCAGTACAAAGTTGCACTGTGCATATTGGTTCATTACAAGCCTGTCTGACTCCACCCTCCTCAACATGCAGCACAATAATGCATGTCCGCCACCTGCATTCTTGGCCAGTCCGGGGGAGCCGCCTATTGTGTGGGACTTGTGGGAGGACACCTTCAAAGTGCACCTCAGAGCCGCGGGTGGTGCCAAGTTCACGGATGATGAGAAGGAGGCGGCACTGCTCAATTGCCTGGGAACTGAGGGCCTCAGGGTATTCAGGCATCTACCCGGCCCCAATGTGCACGCTGCCCCCGCTGCCCAGGCAGAGGCAGTGAGGGTGGTGACGTGGTACCAGCAGTGGTGCTCGCTTATGAAACAGCTTTGGGCAAGTTGGAAGCGCGATTTGGTAAGAGAGCCAACGTTGTTCGCGAGAGGTACCATTTCTTCTCGAGGGCTCAAGGCTTCTGTGAGGGCCTACAGGATGCTTACGTGACTGCTCTACGCACTTTGATTGCAACATGCAAGTTCACTGGTACCGTTGATGAATACATCTGTGACCAAGTAATGATGCGCACGTGTGATGTACGTGTCAAGGAGAGACTATGGATTGAAAAGGACCCACCCCTAGAAAAAGTCATAGAGATTGCCCATGCAATCGAAGAATCTAGGAAGAGCGTGAGGGAAATGGCTGATAAAGGTGAAGCTGTACATGCTGTGATCCCCCGTAAGACTGTTGAGCCCAAAGTGAGGAACAAGGATGGCCGAGCAGGACCCTCATCGAAGGAACAGTGCAGGCGATGTGGTTGGCGAGGTCATGCAGCGGGTGCTAATGAATGTCCTGCTACCAATGTGGACTGCAGAAAATGCAAAGCCAGGGGACATTACGCCCGCATGTGCAGGGGCGTTGTCTCAACTAAAGAGTCTGTGAAAATGGTGGATGTGAATGATGAGGATGATGATGATGTGACAATAGTGGGATACATGGGTTGTTCTCACAGGGGTGAAGGAGGTGTGTCTGAAGGGACATTGCTGAGTGTGGGGAGCTGCAAGAAGAGAGCTTGGGCGACACTCATTGTCGATGGCGTTCCATTAGAGATGATGGTGGACACAGGTTCTCCGTACACTATGATATCCCCTGAACTATACGAGTCCAAGTTCCACAAGAAGGTGTCTCAACTCTCCCCTTCTGATATAAACCCGTGTGCCTATGGGCGAGTGCCCATCCAAGTTTTAGGGTTTGAATGGGTTCACATAGAGTTTGAAGGTAGAATGACTAGGGGTAAGTTGTATGTGGCCCACAAAGGTGACCCTGTACTGGGTTGGGACGAACAAGCTGCCCTGGAGCTGCAAATTAGACCGGAGAAACCTGTCCCTGTGATGAGTGTATGTGAAGGGAATGATTGTGCCATGTTGCCTGTGGGAATCACAGCAGAAGTTTTGCAGAGCAAGTTTCCCTCGGTTTTTACTTCAAAGTTGGGCAAATTGAAGGGTTTTGCACACAAGATAGTTCTCAAGAAAGGCTCTGTGTCTGTTGTACACAAAGTCATAAGGGTTCCGATCATGGCTCGTGATGCTTTAAACGAAGAGTTGCACAAACTCAAGGAGTCTGGGGTCATAGAGGAAGTAGAGTGTTCAGAATGGTTGGCCCCGGTAGTATTGGCACGCAAGGGTGATGGAGGAATGAGGATGTGCGTAGATCTCAGAGATCTAAACTCAAGTATTTGGGTTGACAGACACCCACTGCCCAACATCAATGAGATGCTTTCCCGGGTGTCCGGGGCTTCCTGTTTTTCTACTTTTGATCTTTCCTCTGCATATCATCAGATAGATCTGCATGTGGAATCTCGCCCGCTTACATCCTTTGTCACCCCTTTTGGCACCTTCCGTTTTTGTAGGATGCCCTTCGGCTTGGCCTCCGCAGCTGCGGTGTTCCAGAGGACAATGCAGAAACTTTTGGGGGGCATTCGGGGTGTAGAATGTTTCCAGGATGACATTTTAGTATGGGGTAAGTCACGAGCTGAACATGATGTGAGGGTTCTTGAGGTGATGTGTGTCTTGAGGGATTGTGGTCTCACCCTCAAACTTAGCAAGTGCAAGGTGGGCGTTCCCAGTGTGACATATTTGGGACATTCATTAGATGCCCAAGGTATTCATCCCAGGGCAGAGTTGGTAAAGCGTTGAAGGATGCACCGGCCCCAGTAAACAAAGATCAGTTGAGATCCTTAATGGGTCTCGCAGAGTACTACAGCAGATTTGTCCCGTTGTATGCCGACAAGACTGTTGGTATGAGGTCCTTGCTGAAGAAGGGTGTGCATTTTGCATGGTCAGACCAGTGCCAAACGGAATTTCTCAGGTTGAAGGAGGAGATTGAGCAAGCCCCGTCTTTGGGTTCCTTTTTACTGGCCAGGAAAACATATCTCACTGTGGATGCGAGTGAGTATGGCATAGGTGCTGTCTTGGAGCAGAGGGTGGAGGGCGAGCTTCGGCCCATCGCCTTTGCATTCATAGTGCTCAGAGAGGCTGAAAGCAGGTATGCGGTCATAGAGAGAGAGGCACTGGCTGCTGTGTGGGCCTCTAAATATTTTAGTACCTTCCTGTGGGGAATTGAATACACCTTGCGCACTGACCACAAACCTTTGGTGCATGTTTTGACGACCAAGGGCTTGTCCCATGCATCTTCAAGGATTATGAGGTGGATGGCTGATATGGCGGAGTTCAATTTCAAGGTTGAATATGTCCCGGGAGCGAGGAACGCGGTAGCAGATTGCCTGTCGCGGTTTCCGAGGTCTGATTATGTTGATGTAGTCCAAGATGTAGTGTGGGATGGTTGCACTTTAGTTGCGAGTGTGGTGCCGGCTGTGTCAGAGTTGGAATGGAGTGCAGGATGTTCTGCTGATCCTGAATTGATGGAAATAAAGACTGCGCTCAGCAGTGGGGTTGTTGGTACTGCGTTGTCCAAATTGTATGGTCACGTATGGGAGGAATTGTCTGTAGGTCCATGGGGTGTGGCCAGGGGCCTGAGGTTAATTCCTCCTTGTTCCCTTAGAGGGAAGCTCATTGATTTGGCCCACGAGGGGCATGTAGGAAGGTCCATGACCAAGAGGAGGCTCAGAGAAGAATATTGGTGGCCCCGAATGGACGCTGATGTGGAGGATGTAGTGAAGGATTGTGTGGCCTGCTCCATTAGTGACAAGAGCAAAGTTCCAACTCCCCAACCCATTTATTCTGTGGAAGTGACCCATGAAGTGTGGTCCAAAGTGGCACTAGACATAATGGGCCCCATAGATTAATTGGGGGGGGTCTAAGATTTATTGTGGTTTTGTTGGATTACACGTCCCGATGGGTTGAAGCCACAGCTTTGGCTACTGTTACTGCCCAGAAAGTGGTGGAGTTCCTCTCTGCGGTGTTCGACAGGGAAGGCGTGCCTGCGGGGCTGGTGACCGATAATGGCGCCCAGTTTGTGTCGGAGTACATGCAAAGGTTTTTGCATGATCTTGGTATACGTCATCATAGGGTTGCATTGTATAACCCACAGGCTAATGGTCTGGTAGAACGCATGAATCGTTTTGTCAAGGGTGCTGTTCAGTTGGCCCTTGCCAATGGTGATCCCTGGGGCAGAGTGGTATCAGAGTCACTGAAAGCATACAGCCTTACTCCTTCGGTTTACACTGGTCATTCTCCCTTCGAGTTGATGCGAGGGAGGAAACCTGGCTCCAAATTGAGAGTTCCTGCCCTGGGTGGTGGGGTTCAATCACAAATGGATATGCAAGAAGTCTTAGATCGAGTACGGTGCAGGCAGCAGCGGTTTCTGCAGGAACAACTGGCCCGCAGGAAGCCCTTGCTGGTCAAGGTGGGTGATTGGGTCCAGATTAAGAATCCCAGGTTTGCAGCGAAGGGATTTAGCAAGTATATGAAACCACGTTTAGTTGTCAAGTGTGGTCGTGGTTACGTCAAGCTTGAAGATGGCTCCAGATGGAGTCTCAGGCGTGTGGTTGTGGTGGACAAGGTCAAAATGGATTCTGCTGGTGGTGCGTGGGGGGAGCCTGATTGTGCTGCAGGCGATGCTGGGGCGATGGTTGAGTGTTCCTTGCCATGCCCTTCTACATATGGGGAGGCTGCTGATAAGGTGCCTCCTATGCTGGCCCCTTCTCGCAATTGTGAGAATGCTCCCGTTCCGGTGTGTGAACGTGATGAGGAGGCGTCCTCCCTTACTGGGCCGTCTGTCTCTGTCCAGGGTCATTCTCATCCTGTCAGGGTGAGGAAGGTTCCTTCTAAGTACAATGATTATGTTTTGGGTGCCAAAGTTCGTTAGCACTTTTCTAGTTCATAGGTTTTCCCTCCGTTGAGCTACATTAAGGTCCTTGTTCTGGTCCTTATCTTTCTTTCCCTCCACTAGCTGCATTCTGGCTCTCATTATGTGTTGTGTTGAATGTGTGCATTGGCTGTTGTGTGTGTTGCGGTAGCGTGTTTAGCTGTGTGTGTGTAGTTGTTTTGCCGTCAGTTGTGGGTAAAGGGAGGAGAAGTGTTGTAAAGTGTCTTTTGCTCTTGAGTGGAATTCTACCTCGTAGAATTCCACTCTTTCTCTGATGTCATGTTTACTTCTGTTCAGAGGGGAGATTCCATGAGGAGTCGTTAGAAGCTGTAGTGAAGAGGTGCTGTGTAGGCTGAGTACTGCTGGCTCAGGCTGGTTACCAATAAAGGATCTTCACTCACCTGCAGTGTATGCCTCCTTATTACAGACGGTGCATGTCAGGCAGGCTGAGAGCACAGCGCATAGATTGGGGAGTCTTTTTCCTGGTCCAGAGAATGCAGGCGCTTAAGGAACAGTTCAGTGTAATGTTTTGTTTATTTTGGTTGACTAAGAACGCAGGGGGAAAGGCAGATCATTCGTCTTCTGTATTCAGGGGCAATGCGCTACTCCGTAGTGATGTCACCAAAACACTGATCCTCAGGCCTCGGATTCAGATGCCCTTCCTCTCCCATGCATACCAGGGTCCCTTTATGCCTTACTGCATTCCCTCTAGATCCCACATTCCTGCTGAGGGTAAAAAGGTAGTTGGAAGTGCTGGAGATTGTTTATTTTTATTGTGGGATCCCACCAGCGACACAGGGGGAAGCAGGATTATAATTATAAGGTTGCAGCCACCTCCCAACCCCTGCTCCACATAACCATTTGCCTCTCAGAAGATGAATCACGAACGCATGGAAAATAACCCAAGGCAGGAGTGTTTTGCTATATTGTTGCAAAGTATAAAGAGTGCACATCGTTTAAAACCCTAAATATTTCCTGCAGAGTACAGTCTTAACAAGCGAGTTCACAAAGCTCTTCATCAGCTGCTGAAGTTGTATGGTGATTCAGTGTTTTCTCTCCTGATCCTACCGAACTCGAACAGGGCTTCGGTTGTGCCGCACAATTAAAAGCCGTCTGAACACACAAATAAATAAAGGGTGGAGATGGATTTCCTGGATTGGAGATCCAGGGAGACATTTTTGCCAGGCCCCGGATCCGGGAAAATCTGGCCCGCAAGCTAGCACTGGGATTGGGTATCCATGATTTTAGTACCACCACTCTAAATGAGGATGGCTTGTTCCAGCATGGGCACTCCGCTTGTTGCTTTCCCAGCGTCAAGGGCGCCTCGTCTCTGTGCCGACTTTCTATTGACAGTTTCAACCTTCAATGAATGGAATCAGTGCAACTTGGCATGTCAGAGACCCTAGACCTGGCAGTACAGAATTTACGGATGCATCCCCCTAAAGGATTATGCTAGGAAGTGGATTCTGGAATTTCTGAGAGAGAGATTTAACTTGGGTTGAGAGATCTCCACTCTTTGACATCATCTCGCAGCCATGAAGGCTGTTAGAGACCCGTGGGCTGGAACAGGTGAGGCGGGGAACCAGGCCACACACCTGCATATGTGTTTTCAGATTGTGAAACCTAATATGAACTCTACTTGTCCATCCTGGCACTTGACTTTGGTCCTAAGGGCTTTGGGGTCCGCTTCTTTATGAGTCTTTTGAGTCATTCTATTAGAGATATTCATTTCAAAAGACACTTCTACCGTCACCTCTACTAGGAGATTTTGTGAGTGCCTTACTGAGTTCACCTCGTTCTTTAGTTTCCTGCCTGGGGTTTGGTTCTTCAACTGTCACCAACTTTTCAACCTTAGGGTTCCTCCTTCCTCTGAGGACATTGTGCTACTTACTGCACGTCTGCCGGGCGTGCTGGATTCTAGAGCACAGGAACACCCATTGGTTACTGGTAGGACTGTCAGGGCATATGTTGGAAAGACTCGTTCTGTGCCGTTACATTGTCATTAGTGCCCGGACATTTTGGTTCCAACCCTACCACTTCCACTCTTAGTAGATATTTGTGAGTGACAATCTGCAGGGCATATGATACTGCGCTGGGGCCACTGCCCCAGGGGATTCAGGTGTTTTTGACTAGAGGGGTGTCCAGCTGTTGGACTGATTTTTGAGGTATCTCTTTGCCCAATATCTGCTGTACGGCCATGTGTGATTCTGCAGACACTTTTGTGAACCTCTGCAAGTGACATGTTGGTTTTGAGCGTCTTCTTTCTGTTCTGCGGTGATGCATTCTGTGAACCACTGAGGTGATGGTTGATTAAAGAGATTCTACTTGTGTGCTTTACACCTATCTTGGGTGTGACACTTCTTTGTTTCTGATATCCCCAACACTGCTTGAGATAGCCTCCTTTTTCCGGACTGGGGCGAGAAAGGTGTACAAAGGTGTAAGGCATGCGTTACTTACCAGTAATCTGCCTTACCGCTAGTCCAACTCTTCCTTCTCCATGTCCTGCTACCAATCTTTCCTACGCAAGGAGATTTTGTGGCAAGGGTTACTACCCGATAATGTATGGGTAGTAAGGCTGAGGATAAGACCATTTATCCCTTTCAATCATGGGGCAGAAGGGATTTTGAAAATAACACATTTGTTGTTGCCTGTCTCAGGGGTGTGGGTTACCACATTTTTAGGACTGTCAGTAAGATGTGTAGGTCTAGGAGGAATGAAGTGAGTAATCCAGGCAGTCTTTCCACAAGGGCCGTTCATCCCTCCCTCTCTCCGCTGTCATCTCTCTTTGTGCCTAATCACTTTATTTAGACTACATGTGGAAATATCTACCAATCCGGGGCCCACCGGGATTGAAGTGGATTACCGCACTGCGCCACTTGATAGAACATGTAACATCTCTTTATACTTCTCTTTCCACAACTCGACTGCCCGCCCCAACCTCACTTCCCATCCCACCCCGCTCCCCGGTCTCGCCCCCACCCAACACTTAACTCCCAACTTCCCTGATGCCACAAACCGCCCCACAATTTTAACATGCAGTACTTTACTCTAACCCATTTCTTCAACAAGTCACCTGGGCCTCATTCTCGCCCTCACCTCACACTGTCCACTCTGGGCACTGGTTCAGTGTCAACTCGCTCCGCCCAGTCTGACTCTTCTTCATCACCTTGAAAGGACTCATTTGAAGAGTACAGGATCTTAATCTCAAGAGACATGCTCCTCTGCTTGTGACCAACCATCGGCTGTCTCTTAAACTGTGAGGAGTTTGGAGTCTCTTGGTACTTATCCCCTTCTGTCTTCATCATAGAACCTTTCTTTCCCATTACGACCAGAGGATCTTCATGGAAGGTAGCAGTGTGCTTAATGACCTTCGGTTGTTTCAGGATAACCAAGTCACCAAGGACCAGTGATGATTCCTTGGCCTTTTTGTTTTTACTTTTTTTTTTAATTATTTGTATATGGTTATAAAATAAACCTTTACAAAATAAATTGAATTCCGTAAAATGTCCATGAAATAAATATGTTAAAAGACAAAACATGATATTCCGTACCAATCAATACAACTTAAAACGAAAAGTCTTGTTCAATAAAACAATTTTTAATATACAAATTATTATCAACAAATACAATCTACATTTAATCCCATTTCAAGGCATTTTACAATGTAATCATCATTATTTAATAATCAATGATATCTCTGCTTCGATCTTTTTTAGCAACTGTACCAATGCAAAAATTAGGGCTTTTTGATTACCTAACATCATCCTGTTGCAAAATGAGTCCAGGAGAGTCTCATCATCTTTATTAATAAATCACTTCAACAAATATTCTTTTGGTATTCGGAAATGTGGACATACCAAAACCAAATGTTTGAGAGTTTCTACGGATTCGCTACAATTTGGGAACCTACAATTCATCTCATTGTCCTCATCATTTTCTTTTCCCCAATCCCTAGTTCTTTCCAACGTATGGAATTGGTTCAATTTGAATCGCATATAATACATTCAAGTGACATTACATGGGAATATGATTAAATAAGAACAACAACCATCTCTTTTATGAACAAATGTGGCATAGCCTCTGTAAGTGTTATAGCTTTTCAAGGCTTCTTTTGTTAGGATCCATTCACGTTCAAACAATTTTTTTTAACAAACCCAGGGTGGAAACATAGGCCCTTAGGTAGAACTCCAAGCTCTACAAGTATGTTTTTCATCCTCTTTCATCCATACTTCACAAACTGATGGCATCTGTCACCTAGTGTCTTCGAAAAAGATCATGGTAGAGAGAATTTTGTAGCTGGACCTAAAATTCTCACATAGTTCGACAGCATTCTCCATTCCCATCTGCACGATAGTGAGATTAACCCCAACTCATGCCGAATAATGCAATTCAGAATGGAGAGTGCTAGTCGTAATGCAGATTTTAATAAACGACCCTGCAAAGTGTTATGATACATATTTATGTCAAACAAACACATATCTAAAGCATACAAAAGGATTGATTCCACTTTCAGACACATACATTCTAATAACGGGACCAGCGAGAATCTGCAATATTTTCAAAATATTATCCTCATTTGCCTAAGTTGAGGTCTTGCTTTTTCTTGAAGGTGATCTCTCCAAAGTTTCCTTGGCCTTTTTCCGGGTGTTAGCATTCTGCTTCATTTTCTCCTTTGCAGATTCATCGCAAGCCCTCATGACGTCATCATCAGCATATTTCTCAGCCTTTCGCTTGTGTTGTGGTAAACGCGTATGAACACTGCGGCCAAACATGACCTCTGCAGGGCATTTCCCTGTGGAGCTGGGGGAGTGCTCCTGTAGTCTCAAAGCAATTGGTGTAGCACTTGTTCATATGGTTGTCCAGTTAGGTGAGATATTTGAAGGGCTGTCTTCAAGTTGGCCATGAATCGCTCAACTGTCCCATTTGCCTTGGGCCATAAGGGAGTTACCTTACTGTGGCTGAACCCCATGTATTCTGAAAATGTCTTGAAACCCTGACTCGTAAGTGGAGAATTTAGAGGAGGCATGGTATCACAAGTATGACACTGACACAATGGGTACAATTTGAAAAACCTTTATTGAAGTTTCTGGGGTCGGAAAAACTCCTACTTTGCCCTATAACTAGGATGGAAGTAGTCATGACCATCAAACGATAAACAAAACAGTCCTAGTAGAGTCTGTCAAATCAAAATGGCCTATGCTAACAAAATCTAATACCTGCCCCCACTCTTGTACAAACAGTGTATAAAGTAAAAATGTATGTAAAACAGAAATCAGTGTTCAAAAGAATAAATGCAGCTGAATCAGCTCTCCTCCCCACGTTAGACAACACAGAGTAAGGCTGTCCTTGTAGAGCGTGTTTTCAGTACAATTAACAGTTCCAAAATGTGGGTCGAGGCACACCTGGCCTTCCACGTTAAAGTCTCTCTTTCATACCTCCAAATAATGTTTCAACGCAAAGTTCATGTAGGTCCCCCTCTGTCGGGTTCAGAAGTCTTTGAACACAGTTCAAGTGGGTCCTCCTCTGCCGGGCTCAGACCTCTTCAAACATAAAGTACACATAGGTCCCCCTCTGTAAGGCTCAGATCTCTTCAAACACAAAGTTCAACAAAAACTTCCCAGAGCTTATTATACTTTGGGTCTCCCTCAACCGGGGGTCAGACAACTTTTGGATGTCGAAGACTTTCAAATGTGTGTGGCTTTCTATACAGACCTCCGCAGGACCACTTCGACTCAAAGTTCAAGGTTCAACTCTCACTCTCCCCTTCTCTAGGAGTTCATTTTGCTTATTTCGCTTTTGCAGATCATTCATTTATCGTTCTAAACAATGCAGCTTTCATGGAGACTTTCAAGTGAGCTACTTCCTTTCGCCGGACCACTGTGTTACTCAGTATCGCTGATTTCACAGCTGTCCTTACTTCAAAGTTCATTCACAGGTCTGCCTTTCTTCACGTCTCATTGACACTCAATCAGCCTTCATTTGCAACAGCCTTCTGATGTGGGCTCTGGCCTACTCCATGTGTCTTTCACTGCTTGTCGGAGGCAACGACCTCCAGTAGGGTACTCTTGGGGTTTCCGATCCGCTGCTCTCATCCCTTGATCCGTTGCTTTGCTCCAGTGGGTTTGCCTTTCCCTCAGATGTCCTTCACATACTTGTGTTCTGCTTGCTCACAGTGTGTCTCTAGGTGCTGCCTTTTATCTGTGTGATGAGAGCTAACTGGTATCAGGTGTATGCATTTAATGTCAAGTGCCTGACTTTGCCTGATCTGATTAATGGGACATGTCCAGTATGATGTATGAGAGTTAGGGCCTCATTACGAGGTGGGCGCAAAGGGATCCCAGCACCGTTAAGGACATTGGTGCCAGTAATCCCTTTGTGCCCTATTCCGAGGTCCCTTAGCGGGTCCCTTCCTTAACGCATGGTTTTACCAGGCGTTATGGACGGGGCCCGTTAAGGGACTTCAGAGCTAATAACGGTACTGCTATTTGCGGTAACGTTATTAGCGCCTACCCCCTTCCCATTGAGCCCTATGGGGGCTGAAATGGGAATGGGGAATGGCTTTTTCAATGGGGACTCACCGGTCCCGCAAAGTTCGGAATAGACCGGTAAGTCCCCATTGAACGAGAGCGGACTCGGTACCGGTTTTGGAGGTAGTCATGGCGCTAATAGCGCCATGACTACCTCCAACCTCGTAATGAGGCCCTTAGTCTTGTTACTCTCAGTCACCATCTGTGCTTCAGGGAACCGTGAGTGTTTGTCCATCATGGCTAAGGCATATTTCCCCCTTTCAATAGGTCCAAAGAAGTCAACTGCCACTTGCTCCCACACCCCTTGTGGCAGCTCAGACATCTTCAGCGGTTCTGGATGCCTCACCAGGGCAATTAAACAGCATGTAGGCCATTCCTTAAGTAGGTCCTCCACCATCATGTCTAGTCTCGGAAACTACACCTTCTGCCACAGCATCCTCTTCATGGACATGATCCCATGGTGCCCTTCATGCGCCAGCTCCAGCACCTGCCTCTTTAAAGAAGTGAGCACCAACAGCTTGTTCCCTTTGAGTAAGGGTCTCATCCGACATAGCCAATCTTACCATCACCAGTAAGAATGCACCTCCTCCAACTCAAGACGACTTCTCTCCTTTACTCTCCTCGGTTCCATGTCATTTCATCATGGGATGAAATTTCAAATTTTTATTTATTTTTATTTTTGGGGGTTTCCCCCTCATAACACCCATCCTCTTTAATTTGTTATATATTCCCGGACACCCACCCCCCATATATATACTTTTCTTTCCCCCTTAAAAATTTTGATTTGTTTTTTTGTTAAAATATCCGCTGAGAAAAACCCAGTGAAATTATATCCCGTGATGAAAGGACGTCATACCCACTCCTCCACCTTCCCAATCAATAACAGTCCCTCAGTGATGATTTGTATAGCCACGTCATTTTTCACCTCCTGGCTGGGCGAGGTTCACCGGATCCACCCCTTGTGGTATCGCTTGCTGTACAATGTATCTGATGTAGCGATCTGCCACTGAGGGTTCCGGGGAGTCAGATTTCCTCATAGGTGGGACAGAAAGTCGGACGGATTCTCCTCTTTCCTTGGCCGTTAATGAAATCGAATGCATAGTCCTGTAGCCTCAGGCCCAACCGAGCTATGCAGGTGTCATTTTCCCTTGTGGATTGCCATAAATAAACAATAATGGCTGGTGATCTGTGATGATTGTAAATGACTTCCCGTATAAGAACAAATTAAAATATTCACAGGCCCATACAACGGGCAAACCTTTTTTTTCAGCCCGTAAGTATGTTTGTTTTGTCTTCGACAGGCACCTACTGGTTTATGATATGATGTGTCTCTGTTGCGAGTTGTCTTGCACCTCTGCACGAAGAAAGTGCCAAGGCCCACTGGGCTTGCATCCACTGTAAAATCTGCCTCTCCCGAGATATCAAAGTGTGCCATATTTTCAGTCTCTGCAATGTGATCACGAATGGCTATGAATGCTGTCTGGCACACCATCAACCAGTGAAGTGGCACCTGCTGTTTTGTGGGTGCTTTCAAAGGTTCACTAATGGTGGCAATGTCTTTAATGTATCTTGTGCAATAACTTGCTGAGCCCAAGAATGATCAAAGCTCTGTGACATTCGTTGGAGGGGACGTTTCGTTGGGTGCCGCCACCTTCTCGGGATCTGGTGTCATTCCCTTTTCCGCAGTGGTCAAGTCCTAATAATAAAAGTGGGGGGCTCATTAACATACGCTATCGGATGTGATGTCACTAGAAATTAGCCTACAAGGTTAAATATGCACATTTCATTCAATTGGCTTTGCATAAACATACACATTGCACAAGACGAATGTCATTTGCCTTTCATAAAATCAATGCACACAAAAAACGAAAAAAAGATATGTTCTTCCAATAGTGGTTTGAAAACTTGAGTTACTTGCTACCTTGTGTCAGCTTATCTGGTGCAGTGGTGAAGTGCCTGGCCTCTGAACCTGATGACCACGGTTTGAGTCCCGAGGATGTCATAAATTTACAAGTTTGAAAAAGAAAGGGAATTTTTGCTCATTTTATACACAGCCTCTAAAATACCCAGTCGGACGGCGTCCACCCTCTGGAAAAAGTGGGTGGACTCCATCCACTTTTGTGTACCGTCGACTTGAGCCCTGCTTTTCAGAGAAGATGTGCCCAGAAAACCGCAAGATGCCCTTCCTGAATTCACACATCTCCCTATTTAGGGTGAGATTTGCTGCCTCCAGTGCCATGCACACTCTTGAGAGCATGTCAATGTGCATCTCCACGATAGTGCCAAACACCAAAATGCCATCACTGTAGTTTATGCAATTTGGGAATGTGCTTTATTACGTTTTGTATCTCTGCCTGGAATTTCTCCACCACCGAAGAGACATCAAAGCTCAAAGCTCAATCGTTTGTATCTATATAGGCTCTTGGGATTTATGAACAACTGGTGATTGCCCTAGTTGAGATCCAGGTTTGAAAAGACCTTGGCACCATTTAGTAGATGTATCATTTCCGTGAAAAGGGGGGCCAGATGATGTTCTCTTTTGATGGCTTGATTTGGCCACCTCATTTCCACGCACTGCTGGATGGCATCTGAGCCTTTTTTGGCACTGGCACGATGGGTGACACCCAAGGAGTTGGTCCACGGCTGGCTCTATGATGTCCTGTTCTAACAGTTTTTGAAGCTCTTCCTCTACCTGTCTTTGTATAGACAGGGACGCTTCGGTAAAGTTGCGCCACTGGCGGGGCATCTTCATCACTGTGGAGCTGGATCTGTTAGTTTTTTAATTTCCCAATTCCTTTAAAGAGCCTGGAGAACAGTTGGTTTATCTTGTCCACCGTGTCTATGTACTTTTTGACTCAGTCTGTTTATCACATGCATAAGCCCCATGTCAATGGCCATTTTAAAACTCAGAATGCACCTTCACTCGGTTGCCATTAATATTACATGCAATGGAATCTTCCTTTCTTGTGTCTTGTATTGGCACATCGTTTCGAACTGGCCAATACATGTTAGCAGTGACTTGGACCCATATGGGTAGATATACACCTCTGATGGGTGAAGACTGGGTGTTTATGGAAGGGCCTTGTATGTTTGTTCACTGATAACATTCACTGTGGCACCTGCATCCGCCAAGAATTTCACCTGCTGCTCACTGGTGTGCATGAGCGATGTGGGACTGTGTTCTGTGGCCTGTTTGTTTCCTAAGGCATACAGGTACCCTTTCCATCATTGCTCTCCTTCTGAGGAGCTGAGCTCTGTTTCTGATGGAGACTGCTCAACCAAATATCTAACATGACGTCTTGACCTACTTACTGGCCTTAATGGTGAGATCCAGTAGCGTCTGTGATCCTTCAATTTCTTGTCTTCCTCCCATCGTCCCCCATCACTGGACCCGGGGTGCGACTTGCGAAGCCACCGAGGTGGAATTTGATGCACAATCCATGGGTCTGCTTACAGAGCCACCTTCACTGTCCCCTTTCACTGGGTTTCTGGACATTCTGCAGACAGATTTAAAATGTTTTTCACCACTGTCCTAGGGCCCGACATGTACACTTGCTGGGAAATTTGTACCAGCATCAGTAATAAAATGGCTCCACTTGGATCTTGCGTGAAGCTCCACAAGCTTCTGGACCGGTCATGGTGTGGTGTGGAACTTTTCGGGTTGCCCATGGCCTCCACCTGTGCTAACTCTGCTCTCGCCAGCATAAAGATCTCTTCCAGTGTCCTTGGTTTTTGCAGTAACTTCCTCCTGAAGTCCTGCGATCCGCACCCAGCGATAATCTGAGAGCGGAGGGCCTCAGTGTTTGAGTAGTTATTGAAATCACAATGTTTGAGCTTAACCCTCAGTCTCATCACAAATGTGTCCATTGTTTCACCCTTCTGCTGTTTGTTGGTGTGAAAGACATGGAGCTCATAGTCCACATTCGTGCGTGGAGAGCTGCCTTCAGTCCTTGGATGGTATCTATGGACTCAGCTGGCAGTTCATCAATAAAGTCTCCAGTTGTGGGACCTACTGCCAATTTCAGCAGGCACTGTTGTCTTTTGATTTCCATGGGCCCCATGGCAGCCACATGAAGGTCAAAATCCTTGACTCACCGGACCATCTGGGTTCCATGTTGCGGGTGTCTGTGAGATCGAATACCCCAGGTAGCTGCAGCGCCATGGACTCCTGAACTCTTTGTTGCACCTGTACGGGGGGCGTGACAGGGACGGTAGCTGGAATTTCAGGGTCAGACATTTTGTTTGGCAGGACAGACTGTATTTGTGATCAGGCTTTGGGACACCCACCTTGTTCCGGGGCCTTATCTTCTTGTGGCAGACCTTGCCACCAGCCACACCTTCCTCATAAGTGGTGGCCGGCTCTGCAGGCACAGGCACCGCTGTGCGGCAGACATTTGGATCTACTTTGTTGATCTGGGGCCTAACCCCAGTCAGCTTGACTCAGGAGGGCCTGTTCCCCCTCACTCCCTTGAGCCAACGCACTGAGGCCGCTGCCTGTGATCACCTCAGCCCTCCATCCGCTGTCAGACGCAGGAAGCATGCTTTCACTGCCGCACCTTTGGTGCACCTGCTCATCCGCGGAGCAGCCCGACATGAGCCACCGCCACCAGTAATTGCGCGGGTTCACCTGCAACATCATCAATGTAAATATCTACCAATCCAGGGCCCTCTCGGATTGAAGTGGATTCCCGCACTGTGCCACTTGATAGAAGATGTGGACTCCGGAGGAATGTTTAACACCTCTTCATTCTTCCCTTTCCACAACTTGACTGGCCGTCCGAATGTCACTTCCCTTCCAGCCCCGCTCCTCGGTCCTGCCTCCACCCAACACTAGACTCCCAACTTCCCCAATGCCACAGTGTGCTGTGTTGAAGTTGGTAATATTAATTTATGTGTTTATTTTTGTGCTTTAGAAAGCGCCAACGTGTCAGTTAAGGTCCACCTGATGGTGGGACAGTTGTAAACAGGACAGGTGTTTCCCTGCATGGTAATTGAGAGGCTTCATGGTAATTGAGAGGCATACGTGGCATATCTTGGAAAATGCAAAGGGTCTGTTTCTGCCTGAGGGGCTGATCCCCTGAGATAAAGGTGGATGGCCAAAACTAGAGTTCTCAGATTTTCAAAATGGAAAAACGAGGGCACCCACCAACATAAAAGCAGCACTCCACTTCAGAGGCGGTCATCAACAGGAAAGAAGGACCCTGCAAGGGTAAAGGTTGGAGAAATGCTACGTAAATGTTTCCTATTTGCAGATATTGAAACTCGTGCACATCAGAAGACCTGTACAGAGCTATTACTGCATTCTGACCTTAGAGAACAATTACCAAACTGCAGACTTTGAACGCTTAAACCTTTTGACTGAAGCATGTATTGCATACATATGAGATTATAAACAGCAGGAAAAGTCTGCAGTGTTGCAGGCCCTGCTCCAATGTTAGAGCGGCGCTGAAGAACCACAGGACACGCGAATGATGGTGTCGAGATCACTCCCTGTGCCCCGGCGTGTCACGTTCTTTTATTCCTCTGGTGACGCTTGACATTCTCTGTCACCATCATCCCATCCAACCTATCATAAACAAATAACTTAACACAACTGGATGGCCTGCGTTACATGCATAATACATCAATGGTGCTGTCCTTGCTATGGTCAGTCCATTACATAGTCATCGAACCGCACAGGTGGTTTCCCTCCTCAGACTTTGGGGGTACCTTTTTTTTCTGGTCATCATATCCTCTGATCCCTGCTTAACTTGAAGGTTTTCGTCCTCCAGCTCCCTCTCCGTATGTCCATCAGACCTTGGCAGCTCCACTTATTCCGGTCTTTCCTCACTTTCATTCGTGGTCCCACTCAATTGATGAAACAAGCTACAATTTCATGTACGCGATGCATTCCCTCTTTCAGCTTTGACCATCGACCCCTTCTTCAGAGTGACCATCAAAGGGCTGGTCTCAGTTGAAAGGCACAGCCTGGAGCAGGGGTTATTTGTTTCGGACAGTACAATGTCTCCTCCCACCTCTAGCGGAATGCCAGTTAGGCCCCTTCGGGCAGACTCTTTCGCATTGACCAACCCGTGGGTGGCTCGTAGTTCCTTTGGATATGGTAAGGCTAGTCCCCTGGACTCGTGCTTGGGAAGTAGCGAGCGCAACTTCCGTCCGAGAAAAGCTTCCGCGGGGACGACTCCCGTCATAGTATGAGGAGTTATTCTGTATGCTATCAAGAATGATGTGAGGGCCTCTTCCAGGGGGTGTTGTCGATCCTGAGCAATGCGGAACGCCTCATAAATTGTTCAACATCCCCATTGTCCTTTGGCCAGCATGGAGCAATGTATCTATGTTCGACTCTATAGAACTTCAGGAATCTTGCAAAGTCCTCTCCTCGAAAGAGCGGGCCGTTATCGGCCCTCACTGACTCTGGTAATCCAAGGGCTATGAACAGTTGTTCACAGGACCGGGATGACTGTACCAGCCGCTGTGAAGGCCACGAAACGTACCAGTGAGCACCTTGAGTATTGGTCCAATACCACCTGGCAAATGCTGTGACTGGGGAACTGTTCCGAAAATCCAAACTGGGTGCTTTTCAGGGCTCGTGGCTCATTCCGGGGATTCAATGGGCTGGGTTCTGGCTGCCTAGCACTGTCCACGCTGACTTCCGTGTCAGGGATCCATACTTTCTCTCAGAATCAGGTCTTTGTTTTGCTTGCCCCCTGATGTCCTACATGGTCTAGGTCTAGCACCTGCTGCTGCAATTTTGGCGGTATCACCAACTGTAGCTGATCCATGAGCCCTTTTTTGTTTGTTTGTTTGTTATTGAGCTTTTGTTAGGCGCTTATACAACAGAATTGTGTTTCAAACAGCCACAAGGCTAAATGGGAAGGGAACAGGGGAAAAAATAACAATGGCAAACACAGTAAAATATAGTCATGGTCCTACGAGGCCTTGTGGTATTCGTACGTGCAAGTACAGTGAGGGGAAGTGCAGGGGATAGGGAGGGAGGGAGAGGGGAGCAGAGGAGTGGGCAGGCGTTGGTGGAGGACCCAGGAGGGAGCCAAGGAGGAGAACCTCAGGCTAAGTGCTAGTGCAGCCGATTCACAAGGGTGGGATGCAGAGCCGCCAAGCAACGGCCCACAAGGACAGTGCATTGGGGGCTTGGGGAGATGCTGGTTTCGACTGGGAAGAGGGGCCTGGAATCCTGTGAGATTCATGAGGATCAGGCCACCAGTCACAGCAGCAGTGGGGTGATTAGCAGGGAAGGAAAAGAGGTAAATAACAGCAGAGTTTTCAGCAGTTTCAGCAGTTTCCAGAACGTAAGCCACCGGATTGCCAGCAAATACACAAGGGTTGCCACCAGACGGTCGATCTTGAGGAGCACATTGAGACCAGGCACTCAGTGGGGAGTCCATGATGCCATCTCCTCATCTTTGTCACTCATGGTAGTTCTACTGGTGGATCAGTGGCACAAGCACCTTGCCACGGGCTGCCACTTGACACCACTGGTTCACCTGGTAGCACCTCCTTAAATATATGTGGGGTTTTCCTAACCTGTCAGTCGGCCCGGGGGGACACCTTGGTCTAGCGGCATGAGCCCCCCCTCCTGTGGCTGCCAGGCTTCAGGCTTCCTGTTTTGCAGTTGCTGTGTGGACCAAAGCTCCCATTATTTTTTTCCCTGTGAGGCTTGACAGAACCTAGTTCAAACATGCTGTGATACCTGCTCCTCACCTGCAGATCGTGCACAGGGATTAGCAGCACTGCCCGAAGTGTTTTCTGACGCGACAGTGCGTTCGTCCTTGCTATACTTCTTGCATCTCAGTATGGACCGCCGATATGCACTTCAGTTGGTGATCCGCATTGACGGATCACTGTCGCAGCCGGTGGGGGCTCTGCCAACAGGGCCGGCCTGAGAGACAGCAGCGCCCTGGGTGATTGGCGGCCCCCCTCCCCTTGCACCCCTGGTTGACAGGGAGGGGTTAAGGAGCCTTGCACGGGGTTAATCACTGGAATAGGGCGCTCATGCATGCTAATGAATGAGCGCCCTATTCCAATGAGAACCTCCTGGCTAACGCGTCGGCAGAGCATCAGCACCCTATTGTTATTAAATGCGCCCCACCGCTGCGGGCGCATTTAATAACAAAGGGAGCCTGCCGCACCTTTTCTCACTGCGCCATCTCAGGGGAAGCCCTTAAAAGACTCCCCGACCTGGCATGAGGGGGGGGGGCAAGGTGCCCCGGGTGGTCGCCCAGGCCCCCTACCCCACAGGCTGGCTCTGCTCGCCAATGTAAGAGCAACCCCAAAGAACCACACCATAGTACATGATAATGATGGTGTCGGGATCACTCCCTGTGCCTAGACATGTCCCGGTCTCTTATTCCTCTGGTGACGATTGTGGCCAGGGACGTCATGCGTCATAACACGCCACATCTGTTTTTTTACATCTCCCAGGCATCTCCCAGCCGGCTAATCTCGAAGGACCCCGAGAAGTCAGGATGACAATGCATTGTCATGTGAGAGCGGGCAAAGCCCCGAAGGAGTGTGAGCATGTGCTCACTTCACCAGACCCTCACGCCAAAACCAGCGGCATTGCTTGAAAAAAGTAAAGTAAAGACATGTCTCGACAGTGGAAGAGAGTCGCATAAACAGGAGCACATCCGGGAAAACCGGAACCTCCAGTAGCCTTATCTGAAATGTCTTTGTGGGTGACTTAAGTCGAAGATTCGATCGTGATCTTTTGTTCGGTCCAATCAATTAAATTGGGCAACACATCCTCTAACATGGCAGTTTCCAGGCTCTTGTAAGCTGGAACATTAGTCATGGCTCTCAGGATGGGATTCCAGGAGTTCCTCTGGTGAATATGACTCAATCCATGGATCAGTGAACATTGGTCCACAATGGCCCCACACATGTGCAATGGCCCTTTTTTTCCTGCAACAATGGTTAAAGCTTAGTTGAAGGATTGCCGCCCACAAGTCAACGACTTGCTTGATTTACCATGTGCGTCAATCTGCCGGCCCAACACTTGCAATGAAGATACCTGTCAGCAGCAAAAGCATTCACCGCCCCCAGAGCTACAATGCGGTTTATACATTAATTTGAAAAAAAAAATAAGAAAAGTCGTTCAAAAGATGGCTTAATCAAAATAAACATCAAACAGGCTGGATAGGCCCTCTGCCTTGCGTTCTGTGGTCACGAGCTATTTTGCTGTGTTTGTTTGTGCCAATCTCGACTCAAGTGAAACTGCCAACCACGCCAGCTCAACCCAGCCCTTTAGACCAACAAACCTGCACGATTGGTTTATTCCTGGAGCAGCTAGCAGGAGGCTCCCTTCCGGCCTCAGGTGCTGTTCCAACCATTACAACTCCCTGTTTAATGGACTATATCCTCCCTCGCGGAGCCCAAACAGGAAGCCACCTGGGAAAACCTCACTGGCGAGCTACGGGAGATAAACATCACCCCTGCCTGTTACTAATAGGCTGCACTCCACGCACAACACCGGAACCCCTGCCAATGGGCTGTAGGTCATAATAATCGCATGCGCCCCCCAGTGGTGGGCTACATGTCACAAACAACACATGTGAAACCTACCAGTGGGCTATAGGTCGCCCGTTCCTGGTTGCCTACACGCTATGAACATCACCTGTGCCTGTTAATAGTGGGTCACAAACCATACACATCACCTGTGCCCCTTAATGGTGGGCCACAAGCCATGCACATCACCTGTGCCCCTTAATGGTGGGTCACAAGCCATGCACATCACCGGTGCCCATTAATGGTGGGTCACAAGCCATATACATCACATGTGCCCCTTAATGGTGGGTCACAAGCCATGCACATCACCTGTACCCCTTAATGGGGGGGTCACAAGCCATATACATCACCTGTGCCCCTTAATGGTGGGTCACAAGCCATGCACATCACCGGTGCCCATTAATGGTGGGTCACAAGCCATGCACATCACCGGTGCCCATTAATGGTGGGTCACAAGCCATATACATCACCGGTGCCCATTAATGGTGGGTCACAAGCCATGCACATCACCGGTGCCCATTAATGGTGGGTCACAAGCCATGCACATCACCTGTGCCTGTTAATGGTGGGTCACAAGCCATATACATCACCTGTGCCCCTTAATGGTGGGTTACACGACATGCACTTCACCTGTACCCCTTAATGGTGGGACATAAGACATACACATCGGTTGTACCCTGTACAGGTGGGGGACAAAAGACACATGCATCACGGCCTTCTACTAGCTGAATTCAGGTCATTTATAGCACGTGCACCCCCTATTGGTGGGTAGCAAGCCATTACACATCACCAGGGATCTTTTTTGTGATCTAAAAGCCATGCCCACCACCAATGCCCTTATTGATTGGCTTCTATAGATACCCAAATCCTGTGGCTCCGCTGTCGTGGTACAAGCCATACACATCACCTGCTCCGCCTCCGGGTGAGCTGCACACCATACTCATTTGAGCTGCCCTTGGGAGCAACAAGTCATACACTTCACAACTGCCCCTGCTGGTGGGCTACAAGCCAAGCACACCACCTGTGAGTCTTAATGGCAGACTACACACCATGTGAATCACCTGCAAGTCTTACTGGTGGGCCAGAAGCCACACACAAGCGTGCCCCCCTACCGATTGTATCACTACTGAGTGATACACATCACCTGCTGCTTCTACTGGTGGGGTAGAAAACCATGCTCCTTAGCTCTGTCCCCTATTTATTTTATATTTATTTGTATTTATAAAGCGCACTGGCAGACCAAAGGGTCTACTAATGGGTGCAATCCATACGAGGCACCCATGAACGCCACTTGTAGGATACCTGGCATACTCTTCACTACCGTACCCTACTGGTGGGCTAAAAGAAATGCTCATCACTGGTGCCCCTGGGCTACAAGTCATACAGACCACCAGTACTCCCGCCTGCTTGGCTACAGGACACACATAACCTCTGCCTCCTACTGGCGATCCAAAGAATGCAGACATCCCTTGTAACCTCTATTGGTGTAGCTGCACACAATCCACATCACAAAAGGTTCTTAGTGGTGGACTACAAGCCATACAGACCACCTATGCCCTTTCCTGGTGGGCTACAAGAAATACACATCACACGTGCCACCTACTGTCAAACTGCAGGTCATACATACCACTTTTGCCAAAAGAATCCCCTGTGCCACACACAGTGCATGTGCCCCCTACTAGTGATCTAAAAGTAATACACATCGCCTGTGTCCCCTATTGGTGGGGTGCAATCCATACACCTGGCGCGGCAACTGCCTGTGGGGTGTAAGCCATACATATCACCTGGCCATATACTAATGGGCTACAAGCCATACACTTCAAATGTGCCCCCTACTTGTGTATTACAAGCAATATGTATCACCTGGCCCCCTACCTATTGGCTTGAAGCCATACACATCACATGTGGCCTTTGCTGGTGGTGGGCTACACGCCATACACATCTCCTGTGCCATTTACGGGTGGCCTCCAAGCCATCCACATCACATATGCCCCATGATGCTGGGTTTCGAATCAAACATCACATATGGCTTCTAGTGGGTTTCATGTGTTAAATTCGCAGCACAAATGGCAGCTTACACAAAATAATTGCAGCAAAAAAAAGGCTGTGGTTTTGCCTCGCAATCCATGTAATGGATGCATAGGACACCCCAGCAACCGCCGGACCCATTATACCATTTAAGTGGTGCGGGGGGCACCTCTGCAACCCCGCTCACCTTAAATGGTATAATGGGTACATATTTTTTTACCGGCAATTTTTTTTACAGACGACTTTTTTTGTCTGATTTTATTACTGCACATCTTTTAGTGGGCTATACGCCATGCGTGTCAACTATGGCTTTTACTGGTTGGCTGCATGCCATACGTGCCGGATTTGGGTTGTTTTCCCAAAGTAGAAACAATCAAGGCCGAATTGACCGCAGTTGATTTTGCCACAAATCAGTTTTTTCTTCAGCAAAACAACCCAAATTTGCCTGTAGACCAAACTCCCCCCTGCTTACTTGTTCTCTGGCTGCCGCTGCTTCTCCTGTATCCCCGCGGAGTTAGTTCAGTCCCTCTAACACGGTTCGGATCTGATGCTGCAGGGTCCCTTTTTCTTTTTTGATATTTTTTTGGGGGGGTCCCCCGCTTCTATGGTTTTTACTGGTGGGCTGCAATCTATGCATAGGACTTACTCTTTTATGTGGGTTACAAGTCAATCACGTCACTGGTGTCTCTTAACGATGTACACAAACTTGTGCACCATACTAGTGTACTACAAACGATACCTGGCACTGATTTCTCGCCATCGTGGGGTATATGCAGTGTGCCCCCACTGTGCCTCTCGCTGGTGGAAAGGAGGGGAGTTGCTAGGTCTGGAAAAGACCCGGGGCTAAGCTGATGTCGGAACTGTTGGGACTGGGGGCTAGCTAGTCTTTTGGCTGTAGCTCCTGAGATTCTATCCGGGGCTACAACCAAAGGATCAGGGGCTATAGCCCCCTTGGCCCCCCCTAGCAACGCCCCTGGTGGAAAGCAAGTCAGACAGGCCCCTTGTGTCTCTTACAGGTTGGCTGCATACCATACATGCAAGTCACTGCTACCTCCTAGTAGTGGGGTGCAAGCCATCAGGTGTGCTTTGTATTTGGAGAATACACTTGATTTGCTTTCTGTTGGCTTAAAAGCCAACCCCAAGGAAGTGTGGTCATTTAATGCCTGCATGTGTAGGTTTGCAAGACACATTAGACCCTTATTTTACTTTCCTGTTGCATAAACTCCTGAAGGTGAACTGTGCTTCCTGTTAGATGTCTACAAGCCATGCAGGTCACTCCTGATTCTTACTAGAGGGCTGCAGGGCATACCCCCCTCCCCTACTGTTAGCTCCCCACTCCCTTGTTTCGCTGCTCCCCTCACCATGTTCCTCCTCCTATGATTGTAGAAGCTAGACCCGCGCTCAAAGAATACCTTATTGATAATCAATAATAATAATAATAATAATAATAATAGTAATATTAATTATACAGGTTATCTGGGTCCCCTGTTTACCAGTTCCTGTAGGCCATATATACTACCTGTTACTTTAGGTTACTTGGTGCTTGTAAAGTGCCAAACTGGCACAGGGGTGCTCAGGGGTGCAACACCATTGACCACATTGGGCTCTCTACCCCCCCCCACCCTCCCAACATTTGGGCTATGTTGGGTTGCCCTGGCTGACCTACAGCGCTGTGGCTGGACAGAACAGGACACAGTGTCTGGGTTTAGCGATTAACAAAGGCCCTGCATACATTTGTAGGCAATTTAAATCTTGATGTGAGGTTAGCACTTGCATGCCAGGGGAGTGCATGGAAGGGTACAGGGGACAGGAGACAGCTTATTCTCACAGCAGTCTTTCAGGGGGTGCTTCCAGAGGTAAATGGCAGTGTTAACTGCTTGTAATATTGACGCTTCACCAGAATAGACTCATTGGAATGTGTAAAGAAGTTAGATGCCCCCCACATATGTAAGCTTACCCCTCCCCAGTAGTCTCTGAAGTTAGTGGCTCGAACAACATTTGAAGGGTGAAGACCCATCCCCGAAATGTTGGCCTAGATGCACCCCAGGTGGGGCTCTTTCTTGAGAGCATGTGCCTCCTTTGCTGCTGAATCCAGGTCTCCGCCTTGACAATGTTTGCATCTATAAATGCAAACAGTGTCAGAAGGTAACTGAGTAAACAAAGACGAAACCAGCTGGTGACGAAGCATTTCAAGCCAAAGAAAAGAGGCGAGTTGCTAAAGGAACTTCACAAACGCTTGCAAGTTGCTTCAAAAGGATGAAGTACAGTACACGAAACTTAAAAGGCAAAGCATCTAATGTGCAAACCGCTCCCTTTTGAAATAATCAAAATCTACACGTTTATTTTCAAATCAATATTTCTTGAGCTTTTGTTTGCGCTTCTTATGAAAGTCAGAGTCAGAAGCGGTAGTTGCTCAGCGCCATTTTGAAGCACACCCTTTTAAGCATGGTGTTATTTGTGGGATCACCTAGACAACGGTTCAGGGGCTTAAGGAAGCATTTCACCAAGGGAGGCTGGCAATTGTTGGGGGTGTCCCAGAGGCCCCAAGGGCGGAATGTCCCACCCCTCTCCTTATCTGTCAACACCTATCGTACGCACGCACAATTACATTCACAGACAAAAAAAGACACTACAGCTTGGCTTGGGGTTAAGATATGCGCAACCTGATCTCCGCCAATTCAGTTGGTTACGTTTCGCTCAGCGGGTCCATTTGTGACACAGCACGAGCTTATCATCCCGGTTCTCAATGGGCAGACCATGGTAGATGGCAAAATAAAAGTTTACAGACCCTGAATAATGGCGTTGGTTGACCTTTCGGTTCCTTTTGCTAGATGTGCCACCCTGGTAGCTGTCCAAATAAGAACCTACAGAGAGAAGCTGGTGTGCCCCAGAAATAATAAAGCATGAATTTACAAAGATGCAAAATTATTGCAAGAAATAATAGAGTGGGTAATAAAAAATATCTACCAGCAGAAAAACGATCGAAATAAAGACTGGAAAATGTAATGATATGGGGTGGGTTTTAGGTGTAAAAACCTCCAAAAAACAGATTTAGTTTAAAATTGGGATAAAGAGGAGAGAGACCAGGAGAGTTTACAAGTAGGAGAGGTAAGGGGGGTTTAGGAGCCCCCCCTCCTAAAAACTGTATTTTTACAATGGCCAATGTAAAAGGCTTGTCGATATTTTTTCTTGCAATATTTAGTACACTCTGTAATTGTACATCACTGTTATTCTATGCAATAAAATCCCAGTGAACCAACATCTACCACAACAGCTGCCAAGCCATGAAACCCTCCCTGGCTGGGCGCCAGCACCGCCAACTACCCAGACAATCTAATATACTTACATCCGCCATTCCACTCAAAAGAGCTTCAAATGCCACCCTCGAGGGTGGCAATCCTATTTGCCCAATGTGCCCCAAAACCTCTTGGGCTAAGAGGAAATATTGTGCTTCCAAAAGCATTCTGACACAGGAGTGTTCCCAGTCAACTGTTGCCAACAATGCCCCTATAACCCACTCATCACCGTGCTCGAAACCTCCCCAAAAATCCCTGCCGGAAGTGGACGAGTGAGAATTCTCCTGGGCTCAGTTGGTGTTGACCAGCCAGCTGCCCCAAGGAGATGGCTGTGCTATATGAGTACTTGTAGAAGGAATGATTCCCGGTGGTGGGTTGGCCGGGGGTCGAGCGTAGACTTGTCCCTGGCAGATTGCCATTTTTTTCATTTGTTATTGCTTCATCCCCAGGCCTGTTTATGTAGCCAGAAATGTTGCACCCATGTGTTGCTTAGCTATTTTGGTTCAGTCCAGTGCACCCCAAACTCCATTTTAGCACATTGCTGATCTTCGCAGCCCCACCTGTTTAGCATCTGGTAGAAGCTTCCACCCATCTTCTTTCAGCACGAGAGCTCTCCTCATTCGCCCTCATTCTGGAGAACAGTAGCAATTCTCTGAGCTCACAGTTGCATGCTATGCTATTGCAGCCTGAATAAAGCTTACCCTCAACGTCTCAACCACTGTAAGGTCTACGACGCAAGAGCTCTGTGGGTACCTACTTAGTTAACAGTGACTGGTCCCTTGCACTGGCCACCTGATGTTTGCCACTTACCCTTGCACTCGCCACCAGCTGGCTGTACCTTATTTATTCTATTATCCTATGTACTGCACTGTTCCCTCCCCGACCCCCCCCGCACTTTCCCCCTTCCCTTTCCCCTTCCCATGCACTTGCGCGATCTGAATGACACCTGGCCTAGGAGGATCGTTATCTGTCTTCCCTCTGTTCCCCCTCCCTTGCCTCGTCGCGCCTTGAAACACTTGTGTATAGGTGCGATAGAAATGCCATATGATATCATATTATGGCCGGAACCAGACATGCAGGGCCAGAACCAGACATGCAGGGCTGCAAATTGACCTGCACGGTTGGAAATAGACTGATGCTTGTATTGGCATCTTGTGGCCTTTTGGGGAAGTTTCAAGATTGCACAACCACTGGAGGCTAACATGTTCTGTAGGGTAAAGTGCAGCATTGTGATTGGTCTCCTTCCCTACCTCAAGGATGGTAGTGTAGTGCGCAGAGCAAAGGCTAGTCATAATACTCAACTGGGCAAGGCATGGCAGTGGAGTCGAAAGAGCAGATGAGTGTGCAGGTAATGGTTGTGATCTTATCACCTTCCCAAACAAAGAACCCCATTTTAAATTAAACTAGCAAAAGTACCGATTTTTCTAACGGGTTCCGTGGACAGACATGACATCAATTTTGAAAATCAATGAGGCTGTAGGTCGCTTGATCATGTAGGCTGCTTGATCCTGTTGGCCGCTGTTCTCATTCTGTGTGTCTTCTAACTCACCCTATGCTGTCCCTCTGCATTGTTCACAGGGCCTTCTGGGGCCTGGGGCCTGAATACCTTCAACTCTCTCTTCCTAAATATCTTGTTTCTCGAGCTCTTCACTCATCCGCCTCCAACTCCCTCAGGGTCAGCCGCTTCTCCAAGCAACGAGTTGGGGGTAGATCTCTCTCCGCAGCAGGGGCCTCCCTCTGGAACAGCCTCCTTGCCTCCCTGAAACTTGAGGAGAACCATCTCCGGTTCCGGAAGCACCTCAAAACCTTTCTCTTTGCCTCCGCTTTCTCTCCCCCTCTCCCCTGCTAAAATCACTGAAACTGCACTGAATCTGCAATCGGGCCACTCACTGATCTCGGTCCTTGGCCCAGCCACTCTACCCTGCACTGCCTCCCTGACTACCCCTGCACTGCGGGACTGTCTCTGTATCTCTACAGCCCCTCCTGCCAGCACTTGTCTGCACTTACCTTGCACTTGCCACCAGCTGGCCCTTATTATTTATCTTGTATTCTACTAACCCTGTACTGCACTTTCTTTATTAATATTTATCTTGTAGTCTACTAACCCTGTATTGCACTTAGCATTTTCCCCTCTCCCTTCCCCCTGCACTTTTCCCTTCCCCTCTACCCTTGCAGTTGCGCGATCTGAATGACACCTGCCCTAGTAGGATCGTTGTCTGTCTCCCCTTGCCCCCCTGCCTTGTCGCGCCTTGAAACACTTGTGTACAGGCGTGTTACAAATGCCATATCATATCATATCTTCCCACTCACCTCCAGACGCTGCAGCTCTTCACCGCCCCAATGGAGTTAACTGGAGACCACAAGCAAACAAAAACAAACAAACAAATTCCTCACAGTGCACCACCAACTGAAAGGCCTAGTGGTCCATAGCAACCACACAAGCACCATGGTGCAGTATGATAATTTCATTATGCCAGGCCCACTTATCCTACTCTGACCCTAAGAGGATGTCCGAATACCTAGGTGTAATCCAGATGTGGACCACTTGCTCTCTGTGCTTGGAACGGCACAGCTGCACCTCCCTGATGAGGCCCGACTAGGCCGAAACACATGTCTGGGGTTGCTGTAGGTTGCTGGAGTCATGTCTAGCATTTCGGTGCTGGACTTCCCAGGTGGGTGGGACCAGACTGATATGCAAATGGTATTTCTCCTCTGTGAAAGGTACAGTGAGCAAAAACCTGGTTGTAGACCCTCCAGAGTGGGATCCTTCCCATAGAACAGGTTACTTGGCCGTGTTTGTTCTCGGTAAAGGGGTTCACAGACTTTTCTTTGTGTACATCGCACATTGCCCACAAGTAACGTGTGGTCAGGAACAGGATTACGTAATTTGTAAATTTGCAGAATTATAAAAGATTTATTCAGAAGAAAAGCCCATGCACTGGTGGTTTGAAAAAAATGTCCTGCAGGCATTGGGTCGATAGCGGAGCAGCAACGCAAGTCATCTCAATGCACAATGGGGCACCTCAAGCAATGAATTTACATGAACATTCCCATCACTTTTCAGAGTCGCCAAGCAGGGTGACATCTGTTTTTGGTGGGTAAGACCTCTTCTAAGTGGGTATCCAGTATTTGCATCGAAAAATGTTTATATAAACATTTTTCATCCAATAATCTGCAACTAAAAAATGTTCATCTAATGCATTTTTGTGTCGGGTAAAGGTTTAACTTTGTTTGCGAAATGTTTGGGGTGGGTTTTTAAGGGTTATAAATGGAGTGTTGGGGGTAACCTGCAACTGCCCCACCCCCCCCACAGCGGCTGGACAGGAAGGCGTGCTAAGTAACCTGCAATACATAGGGTCCAGTGTCATAGGAGATGGGCTATGCCACACTCTTACCATACTCCATTCACAGAAACACAGGCACCGAGGTGGATTTTGTAACGGATCCCACTACAGGCCTAACCATTACTAACTCTACATTACATAGGCTCCTACGCTTTTCTTCCCCTGGCGTGATCTCCCTCTAAGGGTTCCACGCCCTCAACCCACCCACCCTGAAAGGGGTCAAAGGTAGAACCTTAGGGTGCGGCTAACAGGCCCTACGCCCTACCTGGCCCCACCCACTGTTTAAGAGAGCCAGGGGTTGGCCCCAGTGAGTGACCCCACCCCATGGTTGACCTTTAGTGGGCCGCTACCTCTCCTCCTTATCTCACGCCAGGGCATCCCTACGCTTAACTCTCCTTTTGCTAAAATACGATGCCTAAGTAACCTTGTATACACACACATATAACCCTATAAGCCTAAATGCTTACCATCATAAATAATCCTAAATAAATACACTCTCATATACATACATAGCTAAACACTAATTATTAATTGTATACACCATAAAAGCTAATACTGAACACAAATAATAATTAGGTACATGTAAGGGTATATACCGTTCAGCCTATATACCTCGTAGCTTTGACAATTTTGAAACTATTATACACATGAATGTGCCTGCTGTAGTCAGCCATGCCCTCAGCCCTTCACAGTATCTTTCACAGTATCTTTTTCTTGAAAGTTGTTTTATGACCTATTTATTTAAAATTTTAATTTATTGTTCATTTAAAACGTGCTTAATACCAGCAAGTGGTTTCTAAGTGTGGGATCGGAACTCAAACCTGCGCCGCGTTGTCCTGCTTTTAAGACAAATGCGTTGCCCCAGAGCTATCCTTTCTCCCCCTATGGGGCGGGGCATGCGCCATCAGCTTGTTTCTGGATCTGGCTTGCATCAAGCCCTGTTCTTCCTCACACGGTGCTCAGTCTTTCTCGTGGGGTCACTGAAAAGTCTGCTGTTGGCCCAGCATGCACTTGTCGTCTTCGCGGTGGCCCCGTCCACCACATTGCACCACGCATCACCTCCATACTTCACTATGCTTCATTCTTCCCAGCAGTGTCCCCGTTGCCGTGGGAATGCTGGTGCAGCCACTGCCGCATCCCAGGCACACTTTATGAAGAGCAGGACCTGCCCTTTTCTCTTCCATGCCTCTGGAGCACAAAGGTCTAGCAGGGATCCTCCAGTGCTGCAGCAGATTGCCAGAGCGCTTCACCCAGGCTGTGAATACTCGGCAGCCCGGAACTTCAGATCTTCATCGCCCTGCCTGCCTGGCACGGGCTCGTCCTCAATTCATCCTGGACCACTTCTGGAATACATGGCGAGTGAGGGTTTCTTTTCTAATTCCCCCCAACCCGTCTGGCCCGATAAGAGCCAACATGGTATTCGGCCGCGCCGCCTCATGCTGGCCACCTCACACAGGTGGATTGGGCTGAGCGGCCCTCATCTTCCTCCCAGGCCGCTCTACACATGTGGCCTGAGGACTTTACTGTTGGGCAGGGGAGTTGCTAGGTCTGGAAAAGACCCGGGGCTAAGCTGATGTCGGAACTGTTGGGACTGGGGGCTAGCTAGTCTTTTGGCTGTAGCTCCTGAGATTCTATCCGGGGCTACAACCAAAAGACCAGGGGCTATAGCCCCCTTAGCCACCCCCTAGCAACGCCTCTGCTGTTGGGCCCACCTTGTCTGGCTCCCGGATGGCCAACTGCTCCTTAGGCCAGGCCTCCTGTGAATAACAGTGATTTCTCCCTGGGGCGCCCGAGGCCACAGCCCCTCAGGGAGCTGCAAATTGTTGCCTCCAGCTCCTTCTTCCTTCTTTAACCGTTCTCAACAGTAACTTGTTCAAGGTTTTCTAGCCTCAACATTCCCTCCCCTGCTCAGCCCACTCCTGGGTAGTGGGAGGCTTTGTCCATTGGACTTTTCCACCTTCTTTATACATTCCATCCAACCCCATGGTAGGCTGGATACTTAAGTAGCACGCTACCGCAGGTAAACTAGGAAACAAACACTAAATAAATAAATTGTTATCACTCCTCAATGTCTTTATTTTCATATTTTCCTCAGGGCACAAGCATATATCCCACCTAGCTGAGCCCAAATTGGGCCAGGGGCTACGCAGTGTATGGAGGGGTATGGAGCTTGATGTGAGAAAGAACAGAATCCAGGGCGGGTACCACCCTCCAAACGCCAAACGAGGGTGTGTTGAGTGGTATGCATGAATGGAGCACCTCGGAAATATGCAGAGAAATTCCTGGTTGTTAACTTGCTTTCTTAGAAAAAAACAGGCCATTGGGCTGTGGAATATGATTTATGGGTGTAATGTAATAAAACCTTTCACTTAGAAATGCACCTGGGCGGAGGCAGATACATCTTGTGCTTGAAAAAGGTGCTCCTGGTAAATACCGCCAGCACTTTGGTATCACGTGATCATGAAGAAACAATAAGGAAGGTGCTCCTGGTAAATACCGCCAGCACTTTGGTATCACGTGATCATGAAGAAACAATAAGGAAGAAACCCAGTATTTCAAAATGGTGAGGAAAAAAATAGCAATACATATAAACTATATAAATATATACATATATAGATTCACTTAAGTTGCACTAATAAAAACCTATGAAATTCAATGAAAAACTTTGTTAAAAGGATGTTATGGTTACAAGTAAAACTGAAAACCCCCAGAAATTCACCAGTTATGATAAGCTAAGCAGCCATAACTCGCGCCACCACTGTGGACTGCTAAGACTAACACCCAGGACATCACTGATGACATCACATACCTGGTCCACTTATTTTTGGTTACTGACATGATTAGGCTAGTTTTTTGTTTTGACTGACAATGGGAATTTCCAAAATGTATAGGTTCTATATATCTACACATGAACCTTTTTATATGTTCTTAGAGTACTTTCCTCAGAGTGTAATCTGAGCTCATAGTGCACATACATGGGGCAATAAGCACACCTCAAACACACAATTCATTTGTGTGCATGATGATTACCTCTAATGTTATTGTCATTTTCTGCTGCTTTTGTTTCTTTCTTCTTACTTTAGTTTTCCTTTATGTGCCTCTAATTTGTATGCATTGTGCGTTTTTATATGTTTTTATTCTCCTATCACAAGTGTGTGGTATGTTTTCAATTGTTACCTGTTTATTCCGTGTTTAACATTACTCAAAACACTGATAAGGAAATGACCTGATTAAAAATATTGTCCATCTATGGTGCATGCTGCAATCATTGCATATATGTATGTATGATTCGGTTCCTCTACTACCAACAACACTTGAATATAATGATGTGTTTACATGAGTACATTATTTAATACATTAAGTAGTTCATGATGGTTCTCCCAATCCCCCTAACATCTTGTTTCCAACATTATAAACTCAACCCTTGTAGGGAATGTTTATTAAAATTATTTTAATATGTCATGTCATCAATTATGTCATTGTGATGCTGGAACTGCATCGGAGGGACAGGGCCTCCGTATCCTTGTCTTAACTGCCTTTTATTGTGTGTTCTGATGTGTTTACCGTGCAGGAGTTCATGTGGGACTCCTGGTGGTGCAGCTCTCTCTTTTGGTTTTGGTGAACGGACCCGCGATACCCTCATAGCACCCATGGGTAGGGGTATAACCCTATGCCCCTAGTGTATGTTTTTGGGCACTTGTGTGAGGCCCACAGAGCAGGGTATGGGCTGGTGGCAGCTCCATGCTGAATTTGACAGGTGCTCTGAGTATCCTCCATTTTGGGATACCCAGGCACTGCCATTGGAACCAGTTGATTCCTGATAGGAAACAAGATGGCCCCTGTGGCTTCATGCTTTCTATTGCCTGTTACCTTGTTTTCCCCAAGTCCTGGGAAGCCCTACCTCCGTCCCTTCCCCCTGACTGGCTGTTGGGTGGAAGTTCCATATATGGTGTTGTTGTGAAGTCCAGGCCAGACTGGCTGGAGCCTTCCCAGTGACTGTATGTTGTGGGTACACCCTGTGGGTGGGACCTGGGTGAATGGAGTATGTGACACATATGCATTCTGTGTTGTGGATGTCTAGTATCTGGTGTTTTACACAATGACTGAGACAGCCCTGCCCGAAACTGGTATGAATGCAGTGTGAGTGTTGAATGGCTGGGTACTTGTCCCAATACACATAACTTGTTGTGAGTGTCTGGAGAGAAGTGAGTGGTCTTAATGCACTATGCACCTGATTGGCTGCCTGCCTGTATGAATGCCCTTCTGACCGATTGGTTGCCTGAGTGTGACCCAGCAGAATGAATGGAAGACCAACTAGTATATCTGGGGGCCTCTCAATGCTAGAATTGGTGTTCAGAAGCTGAAGAGTAACTGGAGTGAAACTGAATCTTGACCTTGAAGCCCTGCTGGAAGAGAAGAATTGCTGTTGCCCTTCTTCATCAATCAGAAAGCTGCTGTGTCTCCAAGGACAGACCCAGAGAGGACCTGGTAAGGCGCTACGAGGGACCATCGTGCACCAGCTGATCTTTTCAAAGCTCCCTTGTAGACAGACCTACTACAGGCTGCTGACCCGAGACGGGTGCGGAATCCCAAGTAGAAGCGCCTGGACTGTTGTCCGCCACTGTCGACGACCGCCATCGCCGACCGGAGCTTCCGTGCCCCCACTGCCTAAGAACTTCATTTGATCCAAGGACGCTTTCGTTTTGCATCGTCGCCCGTCTTATCCTGCTGGAGAAGGCCTGACCGTCAACGTGCCGAGGAGCATCCGCCGGTGGATTTCCTGCCACCCGAAGACCACAGAGACGCTGACGACTCGACGCCCTTGCTGGACCACAGTTCTTCAAACTCTTTGCAGTTCAGACCTATCGACACCGAGGTGCCCCGCACGCCTCTTCCTTGCAGGACGTTTACGCTTCCCTGTCAACGAGCACCGCTTGGATCGAAGCTGCCACTTCACCGGCGTAGCTCACCCTGTTCTCTGTCAGACGTTCGATGACTCGTGACTCCTGCCTTAAAGGGAGAACACTCAAGAAGGGCCGTCGATTCCCCGACGAGGAACGCTACAACGCCAGGTACTTTGGGGTTGCAGAACTATTGGAAAGTCTTGTGTGAACAATATATGGACTGGGCTTGTGATATATCTTTATTCTACAGGTTGCCCAGGTGGGGGGATCTACAAACAGAACTGTGTCTAGTGGTAGGGGCCAGTATTCTGCCTATTGTTCTAACCAACTTCTTTCCTCTTATATCTATTGTTGGTTTCCTTTACGAACTGATTTATGTGACATTTAACCGTACAGTTGATGCACTTTAAAGAGATCTAATAGTAATTGTGGTACCACGTAAAACTGTATATATTTGCCATTATTGATAACTGAGTACAAAGTGAGTTATTGTGATATTGTACATAACCTTGAATATTAATTATATAAAGACTGTGTTTGAACAAATACAGTGTGCGGACATTCCTTTGTGGGTGCTTGGGGACTACACTGTACTTAAGAACCAGCCCGCATCACCTCCTGAGAAGCTAGGCCTTGATTGCTCGATCCCGTACCAATAATAGAGAATCTTGGCTGGGGTCCTCTGTGCCTCTCCTCTACCATATAGAGAGCAGAAGTACAGACACCCCCCTCCAGTCTTCACAGTCATCAATGACATTTGATATGTCATCTTTCATGTCCTGAGGTTTTTATTAGTGCAACTTAACCATAACATCCCTTTAACAAAGTTTTTAAGTGAATTTCGTGGGTTTTTACCAGTGCACGCTAATTTCCTACAACTTACTGATATCATACTTACCCCTATATAGAACATTTTCTGTCCAATTTACGAAGTTACACCTTAAACTTCTGCCATTCCCCACCCTCTAGCATCATTTTTAACAATTCTATACACTTTTAGCTACTTTTTTCACTGTTTTTGTGTTCGTCAAAGTTCACAAACATCTGACGTCATCGCAGACTTTTTGGACAGTGTCACGTGACCATGATGATGTGTCCACGAAAACGTCCGCACTTCGCGAACTGATCCATGCTCCGTGTAAAGTTTGGAACTGCATTTTTACAGCTCATCTAGGGACTTTGAAGCTCAAAATGTACCCTTGCACAGCTCCTTCACCTAGTCTTACTCATTGTCCATTAACAATTTAGCACACAGCATATATGTATTTATTTATTTATTTATTTATTATTTATTTGTATTTTTAAAGCACGCAGCAGCCCACAGGCATCGTGGCACTGTTACAAAGAGTTAGTTGCAATAGCATGGTGAGGCATAGTTGCGGGTTATATGGAACAAGGGAGCAGTTTACACATAGTAGTAAGAAGTTGTAGGTACAGTATAGAAGAGGTGCATACTTGGTTACATTTATGATTACAGTGCATACTTAGTCACATTTGTCGGCGGTCATGGGTGTGCCAATTAAATAATGTGGTTTTAAGGACTTTGCGGAAGGTGGAGAGGGAGGTTTCAGCACGGAGTGCGGTGGGGGGGCATTCCAGAGTTTGGGTGCTTGATAGGGAAAGCCTATACCTTCAGCTTTCGCTCTTTTTACTGAGGGTATGTGTAGTAGGTTGGTGTGGGGTGTCCTTCTTGGACGTGTGGAGGTTTCTCGTTTGATGATATCGGAGATAGGGGGGGCAGTGAGGCTAAGGTATTTATGGGTTAAGGTCAGAGTTTTGAATGTTATATGTTCCTTAACCGGAAGCCAATGAGCATCTCTTCTGGCTTGGGTGATATGGCCCCTTTTAGGGATATTGAGGGCCGCTCTGAGTGCATTGTTCTGTACTGTCTGTAACCGGATAAGGTTTTTTTCGGAGGTGCCTACTAGGAGGGCATTACAATAGTCGAGTTTGGCGCCAATGGTAGCTCTAGCTATTGAGAGGCAGTTCTGTTTGGTTAGGTAAGGTTTAACTGCGCTTATTAGCTTGGTGGTGTGTGCGGAGGCGGAGGCAATAGCGTTGACCTGGTTGTTCAACGATAGAGTGGCGTCTAAGTGGACGCATTGGGTCTTTACGGATGTGGAGACTGGGATGGTCGTGTTTTCAATATACTTGGAAGACTATTAGCAAAACTGCTATTTAACTTAAAAATGGCATCAGCTATTGCCATCCCTCCTCCTCAAGAGCCACCACCACCAGCTGGAGGACTCACAGAACCAAAGAAGTACAGTACTTCAAAAGATAATGAAGAGGACTAAGAAGATGAGGTAGAGGAAGTGCCTACCACTCACACCCAGAGATAATCATGGGTGTGACAGTCCTTTACCACTGTTGGGAAGCTACCAAAGTGAAATGCACTGAGTGCAACGTTGTACTCAGTCATGGACTACCTGGACAATACTCCTACAGGACCACCTCCATGCTCCGCACCACCCAATCCAACCATCGCAATGCTCTCAGAAAGGCTTTTTTATCAAGTAGTAGGCTGTCTTCCTCCACCTCATCTTCCTCAGCCAATACTGTAAACACAGCCTACTTCTGTGGGACACAAAATCCCACCAGCTACCTTGCAAGCAATAAAAGAGGATGTTGATCCATATCTTTTGAAGACAACAGTCCTCTGTATACACTGCAACACACCACTCTGCAAGGGGGAACAATGGCAAAGTGCTTTTGAAGCTATAATCAAGGAGCATGAGAAACACTGCCCCCTACCTTAGATGTAACACATGCGCAACATCTTCCCCTGTCCACCTGCTCCTCCAAATCAGTGCTTGGTTCCTCTTTCCTCATTTACCTCCCCACCTTACGTTCTAACCTCTCCTAGCATTTTGTGTTATGCTAATGGGAATAATGTGGCGTTCATCCCCGTACCAAGGACTGATATGGGGGTTAACGGACTGCCAGCCAAGTTATTGCCCAGGTGAACCAAGGGCAGATCACAAGGGCTCCGGACCATTATTCCCCTGTTCCAGACCCTGCAATAGGGGAGGTAGGCCATTAGCACCCCTGGTTGTTAAAATGGTAACCTGGGGTGCTAAAAAAAAAGACTTTTCTTCTTACACTGGGACGAGCGTTGCGTCACATTGTAGGAAGGAAAATCCTTTTCCAAGATGGCCACCATGGAAAGGGAAGGTGGGGCCCCGTACAGAACCCCTCTTCCATTATCATGGGGGCCTGCAGATGGCGAAGAGAGAATCCTATGACCATATTACCACAAGTACATTTTTTTTCCCTTTCACACCTATCCCAATTTTGAAAAACGTTACCACATAGCCGGTCCTTAGTGGACATGGCCACTTTATCCCCATTGGTTGCCCCTCGTGGTCATGGCCAGTAGCCAGATTGTCTGGGTCATGACCTTTTGCCATGACCCGGACAATCTGTTCATTGCCAATGGCCACAGGCTATATATACTTCAGTCACTAACTGTATTTCACGATTTTCTGTACCTACTTTGTGACACTTGTCAAAGAATTAAACACTGACACATTTTTCCAAACCCTGCTTTCAGGTCCTCGCCAATGCTCCTTACACGAGTTTCCATATTTTATTTTTTTAAAGTGTCAAAATGTACATACATACAATAGTCATATAACTTAGTGAAAGGTAGCTCATACTTTCCAGGGTACCCTTTAAATACAGGTATCCCTATTCACACTCACACCAGATTAATAGTTCACCTCTCTAGGGTATTAAGGCCAAGAGTCTTTATCTTGCAAGGATAACACATTTAATCTTTACAGAAAATGAGGATGGGGGCAAAAGACTCTGTTCCCTGACTGGCATTCTATCCTTCTTCCGTGGCTGGCTCCTCCAGACTGGTGCTAAGCAGGCACCTTATATACTGTTTGACTGGGTCACTGGATACGGGCATAGCTCATATAAAACTGTGCTTCCTCCTTACAAGGGATGCTGTAGTCTTCCTTCTTGCATGGCCGGGTTTCCAGTTAGGCCAAAACTACTTAGCATACTGCTGCCTAGTTGAGGATAAATTGTTGCTCCTGTTTATCATCTTTTGCTATATTATAAACATTTATATATAAACACACCTTCCCACCATACTCTCCACACTACACTCAATACACTCATATTTTATCTGGCCCAGTAATTCTCCTTAAAAACTCATTTTCCCATACTGTTACATCGTGTGCATGAGCCCCTGGGTGTTTTGATGGCAGAAACAGCTGCTGAGTTACCTTGTATGCTCTGCCAGAGCTAGCCGGGCACCACAAAATGGCTGTAGTCTATTTTTAGCACAGGCTGCATTCCATTTGGCACAGAGCTCTTTACCGTGCTTTGAGATTTTAAAACTACATAGAATAACATTTACAAGTGTTTTCAGCTAATGGTTTGTACCTTATATTTAAATGCTAACTATCTTCATTTAGTGGCTGGCCACGTCTGTGTGTGATTATTTTTGCATGAAAAAAGCTTTCTCAGTGCTCTAGTCTTTAGAGAAACCTAATTGTAAAACACTTGGGGGGTGCAGGAAGGAGCTAGCCAAGGCAACCCCACTTGACAAAAACCATTCAGACTCTGCACAAACATTCAAGGTTGGTTCTCAAATCTTTCTGAAAACCTTTGTCCACATTTGTCAAACGTTATTAAAGTTATAAGCCATCTAAAAATGTTAAGATCCCCCTCTAATTAAGCCCCCTCTTGACAGAATCCCAGGAAACCTTGCAAAAACATGTATATCTCGATCCAAAATCATTTTGCAAACTTTTGTACAGATTCATCATATGGCACCACATTTATAAGCCATTACAATATTTTGAGACACCCCGTGTGATTTTATTCCCTCTTGACAAAACAGCACCACATTCAGAAACAAGTCTAGAAAGAAAAAACAAAACTTCATGCAGTTTCATTGAGTAGCGCCAAAGTTATAAGCCATCAACAACTGCTTTTCACCAACCCTGTAATGCACAAATAAGCATAGATGCCCTCGAACATCTAAAATGTTCGCGGACAACAGAGGACTTCCCCGGACTATTTACAGCCACCACTGAAGAAAACGCCTATTTTTTGGCTTTTTAAGGCTATATCCCATCGCATAATCATCACCCCTCACCTCTCCAAAGATTGTTTGATATGTTTGGCAAGTGCAATGTTGTGTTTTCCAATATGCTTTTACTGCGATGTCTGCGGACAACGGGCGTTGTCCGCGAATCCAACATGGCGGGCGTTTCTAAAAATCGGACACAGTTCACACTTTTCACCATCCAATTGGTGGACACGTCTGATGTCCGCAGACCTCGCATCGTCCCCTCGACCAATCGGAGGTCCGTCCATCGACCGAACAGCAAAGTGAGTCAGCGGACCAAACCCAGATATCCCACATTTTTTTAACCTACTTTTTGGTTGTTTAAAAAAACTACTGGACGGATTTACAGCAAATTTACAATAGTACGCTTTCGAGACCAAGCTGCCACTCCTGCCACAAATTCAGGGAAAATCCGTCCTGCGGTTTGGGCTGTAGACATGAGCACAATCATTTTTCCATTGTGTCTATGGGAAAAACCACCCATTTTGGCACTCCTCTGTAACTTTGCCCCCGCTTGACTAAACACCTCACCAATGTTTGCAGGATCGATCTGACGGGGCCAAATACTTTTGTTGAAAGGTTTTGTGAGGATTCCTTAGGGGGGGTGAAGTTATAAGCCGCCCAAAAAGTGCTCTTCCTATGGGTTGAGCAACTTAACCATAACTACAGGGCCGCTACCGCTATATTATGCATTACATAATTCAAATGAACTTAAAATAAAAACAACAAGTTAAACTGCAGACTGAGTGATGTTTCAGGCAAATAATGCTGATGGTTATTTTTGGGTCCTGGAATTTAATTTTATTTCATTTGAATTAAGCTTTGAGGGTTGTGTGGGTGGTCCTGGGCTAAGATATTATTCTTGTTTAATGCAGAAAATATTACAGAATAGAATAGGATACAGTGTTGTGAAAATGTTTTAATAATTCTTTTTTTTCCTGAAATAAACGTTATTTTACTTATAAAACAATGAGGCTTCCAGTTGTGTCCTCTGGATAAAGGACAACTCAGTTCGTCATTTATGTCTTTAAAAATAGAATTCAAAAACAAAAGTGCTCAAAAAGAAAAAATATATTTTGAGTGATCAAACCACGATGAAAACTTGTCTGAATTCTGCAATTCCTCCTAATTGATTCTGCTTATTAACTTCATCTTGCAGGTGTTTCTTGATAAATGTCTTCTCCATAATCCTACAGATACCTTCCAAAAGATGATCTCGGTCCATCTTCCATCTGTAAATGGTGATCGTTTCATAATTAATATTTCTGTAGTGGAGTCTCTCCCGGATCTTCTAGTTTCTGTTTGCATTGTGTAAATTATTCATTATTATTGCACGTTTCAAAGGTTCTTCCTGGAAGCAAACGCCGGCATCGGCGAAGGGACGTGACGGCTCAGGTATGTTAGGGTGTGTCAGCTCTGGACGTCAGGACACATGTGGTTTTATTTGCTGCCTGTTACAATACCATTTCCAACGTCCTTATATGTAGAACTCAGAACAAACAAACTCTTAAGCTAGAAGAGGAACACATGCACTTTGGTAAACAAAATCAGACAAACTAGAGACGTGTGAAGGTACGTCATGGTTTGCTGTGAATGTGCACAATAACAATTAGTAAGACTGTCTTTCTGGAAAGCTCTGCATTTGTAAACTAGTGGCAGGCGGGAGTCCTGCTGGCCCGAATGACGCAGCAAACAACCGAACAATTTTCAACACACCTTTCATTAATACAGTCCTTTGAGCACTGTATCTACCAACAGCTACAGCCGTGTGTCAAAAAATAACAGCCTGCCCCACCAGTCAGAACACAGATTCAGTCCAACAAGAGGAACAGAATCCACGTCACGCAGGGTCGGACTAGGGCATAAAAGTGTCTCGGACACCATTGAAAAAAGTGACCCACAGTCGCAAATGGCAATTCATTCCTTTTGTGACAGACTTTCTAGTGCCGTAGGCTGGGAGGGTTTGATAAAATCTGATACAGATTGTGCATTTTAAAGACTATGTAGTCAGTAATACTGGTCATAACTACTAGCCGCATGGTGAAGTAACTTATCAAACTGTCTCATATGGGCCATAAAAGTGGGCCACTTTGACCAGAAATACTGCCCCACACTAGCATTTTGTGTTTTTTGGTTCAGGCCTTGCCCTGTTGCCATATAGGCCAGCCCGAGCCTGTATGTACGTTACGGGGCATCCTAAAAAGCATCGCAGACACCAACTCACCCAGCAAATTCATCCTGCTGGACATTCTGGCCGTCTCCCCTGCTATCAGTCAGGAGATACAAGTAAAAGGAGTAGAGGACATTGGAGTAAAAGGAATTGCCCTATTCTGGATCGCTTCATTCCTGCACGAGAGGATTGAAACAATACAAATAGGCCCAGTGGTGGAAATGGAACAAAGGCAAAGGGGAATCTCACAGGGGCTGAGGGGGGGGTGGAGTTTGGAGGAGGGGACAGAGTTCCGAGGAGGCAGAGTTCAGAGGGGGCAGAGCTGGCAGTTGAGCTTGTCTCAAAGGAAATGTTCAAAATAATAGTTTACAAATGGTGCAATTTGTTTCATGCTGCTACTTTTCCAAACTCCACACTGCGCATCAAATCCACCTTAAATCACTTCCATGGCAGTCATGCACCCAAATGAATGTTATCTTTGCAAACTTTAAAATCGCTTTGCGGCCCCATCATCTGAGGAGGCACAGTCTCCAGGATGGCAAGAACGCTTGCCACATGACGTCCTCAGCAAATATTGACAACTCACTTGCACTCATCATCACACCTCCTCACACCCTGTTTGGCTTACAACAATGTTCTGCTTTATAAAGATGACTTCAAACGTACACAAATCATAGTAAGGTACACACACAAATGTATAAAAATAAGGATTCATATATTTGTGTGTGTACCTTACTATGGGTTGTGTACTTTTCAAGCGATCTTTTATAAACATCTTTTATAAACATAGCCACCCCATCTTGGGAGACTACAAAAATGACAGAATCCATTTCAAGGAAAAGGCACCAATCATCGAGTCCCCAGCTTCGTGTGTGTTAACCTGGTCCAGCGGAAGCTGGCGGCTACACGCGAAGCTGGGGGCTTGGTAATGTATACTGTCCTTTGTGTGCTCGCACAGAGCAGATTAGATCACTGAGCCCAAGTAGAGGAGGAGCCAAAATCCTCTACCGGAAGTCCCGCCCCTAAATTGCCTATATGTTGGGAACAGGAAATGGTGACAAGCAAGACACCTGTAATGATGGCAATAACACAAGCAGCCTTTGAAGCAAATTACACATTGAGAAAGCCGTTGTTTATGTATCCACGAAGAGCTGACAATCTCTTGGGGAAGATGGGGAAGATGCCTGAAGAGCGAGAGAAGATGGATTAAAGAGCAGACTGGTGACGTCACGTGACGTAAAGTGGCACACCGAGAAGAGATAATAGAAGAGAAAGTAAAGAGTACATATAGAATCCGGTGACGAAGTAAGAATCGAGTAAACGTTCACATGTAAAATGAAGATTACACATGCAGAAATGCATGGAAGAAAAGGCATTATAATTGTACAGATGCTGTAATGCAAGTTCACTAAGTAATCATAAAGGCTGGAAATATGTAGTGAATAGATTGCGGCGATGCGCCATGGTATATCTTTGCATAAGAAATCTAGATGATTCCACATCGTGTTTTAACAAACTGGGACCCCATGAGCAGGAAAGCTGTAGTGTGGCGCAGTTAATAAAAGTAGCTGATGAGCAAGAAAGAATTCAAGAGGGCTTGGGTGGTCCAGTGTCCAAAGGCCAATGCAGCCGAGAACTGGTTGTCGAGCTTCAAGAGATGCAATGAATAGAAGAGATGGGCCAAGCCCCTGCCAAGGTACAACAAAAAGACAATGGGCCTCATTACGACCCTGGCGTTAAGGGTTTAACGGCGCCGTAAAAGGTGTCGGCGCCGTTAAACCCTTAATGCCTGATTACGAGGTCCCTTTGCGGGACCCGACCTTAATGCCTGCTTTTAGCAGGCGTTAAAGTAGGGTGCCGCAAAGGGACCTTGGTGCTAAGTACGGTGCCGCAATTTGCGGCACCGTACTTACCGCCTTCCCCATTCCCATTGAGCCCTATGGGGCAAAAATGGGAATGGGGAAGGGCCCATGGTGAATGGGGAATTACCGCCCCGCCAACCTTGGAATGGGGCGGTAATTCCGCCATTCACCATGGCGGACCCCGGCATGGACCATGGTGCTAATAGCACCATGGTTTAGCGCCGGGGTCGTAATGAGGCCCAATGAGTGCCAAGTTTTATTCGCTTTAAAAACATTAAATACAGAGAAGAAGCTCGAAACGTGGTCTCCAGTCAGATGGAAATAGATTTGGGTGGACGACGCTGAGGCGAGAAGATGAGAGCATGCTCACACTCCCTTTTTATTCCCAGGAGTTGTGAGACTTGCAAGGCTATGTTCAAAGGCTAATTGAATGACAGAAAGTAAGAGTGATGATAGATGCTGTGTTAATTGGGTGGGGTGGCATGGTCAAGCCCAACCCACCAACACCTGGGGTACCAGCTTGCGTGCTGCTAGCAAGCGGAATATTCCAGAAGGGTACATGATTGCCAACCTATTATATAGGGCCACGTATCAAAGAACCCTATAGTTTATGAACCAATAAATCGTTGTGTATTTTATAACGATGAAGATGACTTGCACTAGAGGAGGGCTTAGTTGCCAACGTGACAATAGAGACCCAATCACACCTCAATACCCCATAGTAAGTATATGTAGATGTTTCCCGTCATCCAACCACAATCCAGTTTAAGTTTTACAGTTTGCTACATAGTGTGACGTCAGTGATGATGAAGTTTTACTATAAAAGCGTGCTTTTATGTAAATCGTTGAGACCTTGGCATGAGACGTCCGTTGATGTCCGTTGTACTCCCTGCTTTAGAGAATTGTTAATAAAACAGCATACCTTTTGCCAACTTCCTGAATCAATCTTTTTTAAGATTGAGTAAATTCTGCATCCCCAGCTATCCTATAGGAGTGCCAACTCGTCTTAGAGGGCCTTCACATGTTCACATCTTTGTCCGTCGGCAAAGCTGGGGGCTCGTTAATCTAATCTACTCTCTGCACTGCATAGATTAGATCACTAAACCCACAGGTTCGCTGAGGGTCAAAGAAGATTCAGTGACCTGGAGAGAGGGTGCATAAATGATTATCATGCAGGCCGGGTCATGAGATTTGGTTAGACATCTGTTGCTGGTCCTCAGACCCAGCGAGAGCCCGTCCATTGGCCACCGCTGCAAAGGCCATTGCAAGTCACTTCCTCCCAACCTGACATGCAAGGTACCACAGGGATCAAGTCTCTCACCTCTGCTCTTCAACAGTTACCTGACCCCGCTACTGGAATTTATTAACAACTGAGACATCAATTGTTTTAAGGATGCAGGTGACACACACACCATGTAAAAGCTTGCAAATTACCCTACAACCAACAATATGGACCTCAGGATATGCCCTGCACATTTGGAGACTACAAATATAATGAACCCAACCAAAACAGAGGATAGCATCTGCAGAACAACACCAACAAAGCCCACACCAATCTACTGACCAGATGAAATGGGTACCTGCCCTCTCCCTGCAACAACTGGAATTACAGCGTGAAGCCATTGTAAGAAGCTGCTTCTTCCAGCTGTGTACTACCTAACACATCATGCCCTACTTGGCCTTTATGCAAAGGACCATGGCAGTTATCACACTTTACTCTCAAAAGTAGACTACACCATCAGTCTCTCAACAGTCTCTCAACAGGCTATAAAGAGTTCAAAATGCAGCAGCCAGTGTGCTCTAGAGATACAAACACATCACCCTTCTTCCCACGTACCTCTTATCAAACAGAGGATTCATTGCAACACCCACTGCATCTTTCATGACAGGGTCCTTGAATCCATCACAATTTAATTTGCTCACTATCAACCACCGGAAGCGCTTCGATCCAACAATAATGCTTTGTGTAAATTGTCTTTTTTACACAGCCACATCCAACCAGCTATTAATAAGCCAGACAAGTTTTTTTTCAATCGTCAAAACATTTTCCATTCCTCCCTGTACAATTCAGAAAACCTTCAATTCAACTCTCTAATGAGGTCAATGTTTTTTTCAATTTCCAAGATCATGACAATTCAAGAAAGATTACATTATGCTGGGTCATTGGACTCCTCATCGGAAACCACTGATGCCTCCCAGCCTAGTTGAGCCTTAACTTTCAAGCAAGTATATTCCTTATTACAACAGTTGCAGCCTACAGTGACGAGCTCAGGAGTGTTACCTGCTTTAGTCATTCCTATGTGAATGTTACACAGATAAAATGTAAGTCATCTCAACCCCAGGGGGAGTTTTTTCAACTCCCGCTATGCCTTGAAGAAATCAAACAATTACTGCTGATAATAAAATTCAACTAAATCCATGCAAGACCTAGATAATGCTGATGCAGCCTACATATCTTTTTAATGTTAATAATGCTTTCTTATATTTTCATAAAACAGCACATACAAATCCAACTCAATAAACAGCCCATAACCTTTTTATCCTACCCCACACTCCATGGTGTAGAAATCGCTTCTGGACAAACTCTGTACAGGGTCCACATGTCTCTAAAATCTAATAAACGGAACGCCTGTGGCTACCCCTTTAACAACAGGGTCACGTCTGATCTTCTGTTCAAGGTGAGCTACAAATCCTCAGAAGGAATTACAATGCTCTTAGAACAGTATTTTAGTATGAATAGTGACCATTCCAGATCTCTCGGTGTCTGGTTGTCATGCAGCATAACCGTGATTTTCTCCATCTCATATATTTACCCTGTGTTGTGGGCCCACTCTCTATCATTAGGTAAGGTTTACCTTTTTCCAAGTAGTCCTGAAGCAAACCATGGCTGCCAACAATGTAAAATTGGTCATGTGAGGAATAACCTCCCACCCATCTTCACCTTTTTCCAGCCCAAATAAAGCCAACATGGGGTCTACCTCTTTCTTCCAATTCCTTGCTTCATCCCAGGACCTCTTTCGAGCAACACTGTACTCTACCACATGATTTGATATGGCATTTATAACATGCCTCTACTCAAGAGTTTCTAGGAGCGACAAGACAAGAAGGGGGAAACAGAGGGAAGGCAAAAACAACAATCTTACCAGGCCTTGTGTCATTCAGATCGTGCAAGTGCAGGGAGGTGGGAGGGGAGAAGTGACAAGGGGGGATAAGGGAGAAGTGCAGGTAACTCATTAAGTGCAGCCAGCGGGTGGCTCATAAGTGCAGAGAGAAGGGACTGTAGTGTTGCAGATACAGACCATAAGTGCTGGGGGAGCCCGGAGGCAGTGCGAGGCGACTGGACGTGCACGAGCCTGGGCCCTGGTTTCGAGGGTAGCCAGGTGACCAGTGCTTGGAACAGTCGGGACATCAGCAGGGGAGAGGAAGAGAGAAAGCGGAAGTGAAAAGGAAGGTCTTGGGTTGCTTCCGGAACCGGAGGTGGTTCTCCTGAAGTTTGAGAGAGGCAGGGAGGCTGTTCCAGAGGCAGGCCCCAGCCAAAGAGAGAGATCTGCCACCCACTCTCTGCTTGGAAAGTGGATGAGCATAGAGCTTGAGACGGGAGATGTTCAAGAAGAGAGAGTTGGTGGTAGTGCAATCCCAGGCCCCAGAAAGGCTTGTGGACAACACAAAGGGTCCTGAACTTGATCGTTGCCGCAACATGGAGCCAATGCAGAGATTTCAGAGCTGGAGAGATGTGATCCCTGGGCTTGAGGTCAAGGACAAGTCTTGCAGTCCTGTTCTGGATAAGTTGCAGAGGTCGGAGAGTAGAGGCAAGCAGATTTAGAAAGAGGTAGTTGCAGGAGTCTAGCCTAGAGAGGACCAGAGCTCTGGAGACAGTGAACTTCTGGGGGAAAGTGAGGAAAGGAAGAATACCTCTGAGGAGGTGCAGCTGATAGTTTGAATTCTTAGAGAAGTCAGAGATGTGTAGAGAGAAGGAGAGGGTGGAGTTGAAGATGACACCAATGTGCTTAGCCTCAAAGGTAGAAGCAGGAAGAGGTCACAGAGGAAGAGTCTAAAGCCAGACTGGTGGCCGTGGAGACAACCAACAGATTCAATGTGCAGATTAGGCTGGAGATGGCCAGCATTTCCAAGAGTTTGCCCAGGAAAGGAGTGATGGAGGTAGGGCAATAGTTAGCCAGAGAGGAAGGATCGGCAGAGGGCTCCTTTAGAAGGGGTGCACATGTGGCAGAAAGTGTCTCTCTCCCCACCTTTTCTCCAGCATAGGGGTTCACCCATAAGCCGGGAGGATAGCTCAGAGGCAACACGTTTGTCTAGGATGCAAGACAACACATAGCAACACAGGTCCGAATCCCGGGCTCATGCTTAGAAACTCAAGTTCCATTCCCAGAACCATTTTTCCATCTATTTTCTAGTTCCATAGTATTCTCCACTTTTGACACAAGTAATGTTGAATTAAGATTCAATACTTTTTCCATGGGTGTTAACTCCCTCTGAGTTTCAGGCTTCTATTTACCCACCATAATCACCCCCTTCAACTGTAAATAACGGAAAATTGACAGGTTCCGAATTTTAAGGAGAGACTCTAATTCCTATATGGAGATAAATGTTACCCTCACCCCCCAACAGCTGGCCTATCCTCTATAAACCGGCCTCAAACCACTTTTGAAACCTCAGGGGTCCGGGAAGGAATCTCTGATGGGAAGAGCCCATATGTCAATCAGCATCAAAGACGACATAGTGTCCCTCCTCAGGGAGCTCTGTTTCCTCCAAATACCCCAGATTGTGCCCAATGTGCAGTGCTTCCAAATTCTTTTTGGTATTCGCACCAGTGGAGGCCCATTGCCACTCTCCTACTGTCATAAGTCTCATGCAATGATCAACCAGTTAGTGTGATACCAGAGCTTTCATTTACGTGGCTACATAGTCAGTCTTTAAATCTGGCAGACCTACACCCTCTAAGTCTTTTGGAAGAATGAAAGTGTCGTAAGGGATTCTTTGCTTCTTCTCCTGCCAGAGGAAATTCATAATCCAGCCCTTTCCTTCCTTCAGCATCCCTTTTGGGACCCTTGCCGGCAGCATCTGAAACAGGTAGAGGATTCTAGGTTGCAAATTCACTTACAAAACATTAAGTCTGCCCATTCATCTTAGCCCAAGAGTCTAAATCCTGGCATATTCTTGCAAATAATGGGGGAAGTTTGCTGTGACCAAACCATCCAGGGTCCTCGTCACTACTACTCCTAAATATATTAAAGTATCACTTTTGATCTCTAACGTGAGTGATTCTAGATTCCTTCTATCTGTACCTGGCTCCCTGCTGATGGGTAAGAGAATCAATTTGTTCACATTTATCTTGAACCCGATAAGGCCTCACATTCGTTAATGGTCGTCTCTGCTACAGGAATGGTGGTGGTGTAACAAAATATCAGCGCCATACATTTCCCCCTTACATTGTCTATCGCCCACCTCTATCTCACCCCTACTACTACCCCAATGGGGGCTGCCGTTCCTTGTCCCCAGCTGGAGGATGTACCCGACTGATCTTCTCTGATTCACTAGCACTCATGCTCCTCGGGTCTGGATATAGCGCCCTTATTCCATTCAGGGCCCTCTTCCCAAAGCTGCATTTCTTCATTACTTCATAGAGGAACCCACAGTTCACCCTAATGAAGGCTTTCACTGCATCAATCGCATGGAGCACCGGGTTCCCTATTCCCCTTAGCCAATTCCATCATATTTAGAATTTGTCTCGGTGTATCTGCACCCTGCCTCCCTGGTATGAATCCCACGTAGTCGGAGTGTACCAGTGTTGGTATCAGCCCCTCGAGTCTAGTGGCCAGTGTTCTAGTGAAAGTTTCAGCATCCACATTTATGAGAGATATTGCTCTATTGCTCTATGGGAGATACATTTTATGGGGTCTTTACCCTCTGTTATGTATCACTGAGATTAATGCTTGCTGAAAAGATGGGGGCGTTCTTCTAGTGTCAAGGAGATAGTTAAACAGTTTAGTTAGACCGGGCACTAATGCTGTGCTATATCCTTTGTAAGACCCTATTGTGAATCCGTCTTCTGGCACTTTTGTATTTGTATTTATTAATTTTTATATAGCGCTTTACACCAAAGCCCTTCACATTACACCAACAAAATAACAATGGAAGCATGAATATGAAACTAGAATCAATAAAAACCTTTCCCGCCAGCATTCTCCTATGGCTACTTTAATCACTTCACATGTAATTTGGGATTATAATTGCGTATACTCTTCCAGATTCAAATTTGTTAGAATGATCTTATCTAATTATTCCCTAACACTCCTCGCTGAAACATCTCGTTTCCTTTTGAATAGTTCTGTATAGAACCGTGCAAAGCCGCTAGTTATGTCTCCTGGAGCCAAGTAGACTCCCCAATGTTGATCCCTTATAACACATCTTTCAACTCTCTGTGCACTATGACTGGCTACTAGCAGTGAAGCTGCCTTATCACCCTTTTTGTAGAATGTTTGTTTGAGGGCCCACAGTTTCCTTACCATATCACCAATTCCCAGTGATTTCAACTATTCTCTCTTCTGCCTAAGAACCGGAAGGATGTCTCCTGTATCCTCCTCCCCTCCCTGCACCCATGCCTCCAAAAGGCCTATCTCTCTGCACAACATATCCTCCAATAGGGCCCCCACCATCTTCTTCTTAGCCCCCTCCCTTATGAGAAGGCTGCTCCAGGTTGCCTTCACTGCCTCCCAAACGCTGCAGACATCCACCTCCCCTGTATCATTTAATTCAAAGTATACTCTTCTTTTTCAAGTTCCTTCGCAAAGACCCGATCTCTCCAGAGAGTGTCATTAAACCTCCACATGGAATAAAGTCTGTGAAGACCACTTACAGCAACTTCCATGGTAATCAAATCATGATACGTCCAACCTACTGATTATATAACACCATTTCTTACCCTTCCTTCCATCCCTTTCTCTAGCAGCAAGTAGTCTATTCTAGTGTACGTGCTATGCGGGGCAGAGAAAAAGGTAAATCCCCTAGCCCCTGAGTTCATAAGTCTCCAGATGTCCGTTAAGCCACGTGTGAAAATGATCTGAGTGCAGAGCTTTGTGTTGACCTCAGGGTCTGCCTGTCCATATCTGGGTCTGCCGACATATTGAATTCTCCCGCTTTAATAATCAGATCCTCTCCCATTCTTAGAGTAAGATTCAAGGCTTGTCCCCAGAAGGCAACCTGCCCTTGGTTTGGGCAGTACATTGTCATCACTGAGATCTTATCCTCAGCCATAGTGCCCTGTACTCTAAGGGCTCGGCCTTCCATGGCTCTAGTGACCTGCATCCCCTTGAATAATTGGATTGCCTTGTGCCACCAGTGCCCCTGAAATTTTCAGGTCCTCCCCCGCTCTCAGCCTTGTTTCCTGCAATAATATGTCCAACCTCATTCTTATGAATTCCTTGCAACCAAGGCTCTCTTGGCAAAATAATTTAAGCCCTTGATGTTCTATGTCCCCACCTTTAATTCCCCTCTTTTTAAACCTACTGCTATAACTGCCATCGTCAAATTACTTCACCCCAATCCCGTAGATCTATCACATTTCGTCCATGTATATGCACATATATTCTGCTTCCAAAGAGCTCATCGGCTAATGATCTGTACCATTTCCTTTCTCCCTTCCCATCCCCCCACATCTCCATCCAAAAAGTGAACAAACAGTCCACATAACATGAGGCACCCATTTTAAGATGGGCCACTACACTAGGATCTGCACCCCTTTGCTGCCAATTTACTTATTCAACTCTGTTCGTACCTCACCGATACTTCAGAGTGTCCAGTGCCCCTCCCCCTCTCTTGTCTGCCATCGCCAACCTGATTAAATCATCCAATGGTATCAGATCACATTTTCACTTCTTGGGGGGCAGTGTTCCCATTCTCATGAACTTCTGATAAACAGTGTCAGTCCTCTCAGAGGCTCTTATTTTTCCATCATCCCAACACCAGTCTCAGGGGTTCTCTTTTTCCTCTTCACTGCTTGAAAGGTGATGAAGTGTTTGTGTCGCCTCTGTCTCTGCGATATCCATCTTCATATACTCGAATATCAATAGAAAGGGTTAGGCTAATCGATATCTGATGCCCCTAGCTGCCAGCAAGAGCGTAGCTGAAGGCAATCCATTCTCCTTGAAAGCATGAGGCTCAATAAGTCATGGTATAGCCTTATTGTCTCCCCTTCAAATTGATTTCCCTATGTAGTTTTGCTTTAGCCGACCCATCTGCATTTTTGACTGAATAATGGAACCTCACCACCATCGACTCTGGACCTTTACTGCTGTGTGGACCTCTTCTATGAGCTCTGTCAATCTTTATATCTTTACCACTTTCCTCCTTAAATAGGGCCTCCAAATTTCTTTAACCTTTCTTTTCACATCCTTTGGCTTTTCTCTCACCTGTTTCTGTTCACCTGTTCCTTCAGCCCTAAAATCCACAAGTTGTGTTTTCTTTCCCTTTTTTTCAAATCATCAATTTTCAATAACACCTCTGCTTCCCTAGCTTCAAGTTCCAATAGTTGGGTATCATACCTAATTTCCAGCAAGTTGGCATTGAGATGATTACTTGCAAATCCTTCCACTCCATTCTCTAGAGTGTCCACTCTCCTATGCAGGTCTTCTATAGAGAACTGGATATCACCAATAGCAACTGAATGTCCTGCAATATGCCAATGAAGTCATCCTTCATAGCAAGATGATTACAGGCTGCATTATTAGATACCATCAATAGCGACACAGCCTTTATGGAACTCTATCCGTTTGCTAAATGATTAAATGAGCAGCAAAGCTCCAAACACCAAAGCTCTCAGTGGGGCCCTCCTCATGAGTCATACCTTAATATAAATAAATTTGTCGTACCACTCCAATTGCCGTCGATCAGTGGGTGAGTATGCTAGTTATACGTCTCCTGTGTGGTCGGTGGCTCACCTCAAGGCCTGACCTCACCCGCCAAGGCACCTGCCCCTGCCGCTCATCACACTGTGTGCCAAAGGATCACTACTGCTGTAGTGATACAGAAGCCATGCTGTACAGAAGCCATGCTGTAGGCACTATTGCTTCGTTAAACCAACCTGTCTGCTACGGCTCTACAAAGAGACCACACTGCAGGTTACCCAGCTCGGAAGACAGTTCTCTTCTGCACTGTCATTCCTGTCAGGGGTCTGCACTTGTGTGTAAACACCATGGATTACATCATCCTCTGTCCGTGTGTTCCACAGCACAGATTCCCGGAGCACGGACAGCAGAGCCAACTTTTCCCGGCCTCATTTTTGATTCTGAACACCTCCTCTGTGTTTCCAGGATCTCAAATGAACGATTTTCGTTTGGGAAGATCTACGCGTCTGGTACCACTCTCTCCCGGAGTGGAGAGTCCCTTTTGTGGCCTGCTTCAATACGTAAGCCCTGTCAGTACTGTCTATGTATCAGACCATTAGTTTCAACTGTTCAATCCCAAATGGAGGATCGACTGGACTTTTCTCATCCACCTCTGCACCTTATAGAGAGGGTATAGCTCGCTAAGTACCTCATAACTCGGCAGGGAGAACTGGAGCTGCGTTTCATGCAACTATTGATTGGTTGATTGATATGGTATTTATAATGCACCTATACACAAGTGTTTCAAGGCGCAACCAGGCAAGGGCAGGGAACTAGGGAGGACAAGACAAACGATCTTACTAGGCCAAGTATCATTTAGATGAAGTGCAGGGGAGAGGGTACGGTGAGAAGTGCCCCCAGAACAGCAGGGCTCTGAGTTAAGTGCAGGGAATGCTAGGACTCCAAGGGGAATCACAACCCGGTAGTGAAAGGGAGGCCAGGCGGCAGTGCAGGAAGGCCAGCAGGCAAGTGCAGGGTGACTGGACGGGGGAGGGAGCTGGTGTCCTGTAAGACTCAGAGGAACACCAAGCAGCCAGTCAGCAGAAAGCTGCAGGCGGAAGAGAAGGTTAGTAGGAGAGAGGAAGAGAAAAAGAAGAGGAGAAAAAGGTCTTGAGGACGAGGGCAGAGAGAGGCAGTGAGGATGTTCCAGAGGGAGGCACCTGCAGAGGAGAGAGATCTATGCCCCAATCTCTGCTTGGAGAAGCGACTCACCTGCAGGGAGTTAGAAGTAGACGAGCGGAGGGCTCTAATAGGAAGGTACTTGGGAAGAGAGAGTTGGAGATAGCGAGAGCCCATGCCCCAGAAAGTCTTATGGACGATGCAGAGGGTCTTGAACTTGATGATCCTTGCAGCCACCGGGAGCCAGTGGAGGGATTTCAGTGGCAGAGGGATGTTGACATTTTATTTGTATTGTGCTCATACACAAGTGTTTCAGAGCGCGACGAGGCAAGGGAGGGGAACAAGGGAGAACAAAAACAACAATCTTACTAGGCCCAGTGCCATTGTGAACGTGCATGTGCATGGGAGAGCGAGAGGGGTAAGTGCAAGGGAGGGGGGGGAGAAGTGGAAAGTGCTGAACAAAAATAAAAAATAAGTCAATAAGACTTGAATAAATAAATACATTACAAAGGCAACAAACAGTGGTAGTGCAGCTAGCAAGTGGCAAGTGCTAGGAAAAAGGCAACAGACTGGGTGTGTCTGAATAAGTGTAGAAAAAGAAAGAGGGGTGACTCTAGGGTTACAGATACAGAACCCAGTGCAAGGGATTGCCTGGAGGTAGTGCAGGTGGGTGGCAGGGTGAGCAGGTACCTGGGCTCTAAAGACAGAGGGAGACCAGGTGCACAATGCCAATACAGAAGAGATAAACAGGGCAGAGGAGGAGAGAAGGCAGAAGCAAAGAGGAAGGTCTTGAGGTGCTCCGGAACTGGAGGTGGCTCTCTTCATGTTTTAGAGTAGCATGGAGGCTGTTCGAGAGGGAGGCCCCAGCTGAAGACAGAGACCTAACCCCAGCTAGTTGAGGGAGTTAGAGGTGGAGGAGCGAACGGCTCGAGAGGGAAGGTATTTACGAATGGACAGCTGAAGGTATTTTGGACCCAGGCCCCAGAAAGCCTTGTGGACGATGCAGAGGGTCTTGAATTTAATCCTTGCAGCGACTGGGAGCTAGTGAAGAGATTTCAGGGCTGGGGAGATACGATCCCAGGGCTTCAGGTCAAGGACAAGTCTAGCAGTCCTGTTCTGGATAAGGGCGGAGGGTAGAGGCAGGTAGATTTAGAAAAAGGCTGTTGCAATAGTGCAACCTTGCGAGAACCAGGGCTCGAGAGACAGTGAACTTCTGGGGGAAGGAGAGGAAAGGCAGAATACCTCTGAGGAGGTGCAGTAGGAAGTTTGACTTTTTTGAGACATCAGAGATGTGGGCAGAGAAGGAAAGCGTGGCGTTAAAGATTACCCCAAGGTTCTTGGCCTCGCAGGTGTGGGTAGGAGGAGGGCCAAGGGAGGCTGGCCAGAAAGTGACAGGAAAGGAGGTTAAAGGTGTGCCGATGAGGAGGATCTCAGTCTTGCTGGCATTCAGGCAGAGATCATTGGTGGCACACCAATCCCGAATGGCAGATAGGTAGTAGGAGATGAGAGAAGAGGTGGCAGAGGGAAGCCTGAAGATGAGTTGAGTGTCGTCAGCATAGCACTGGAAATTTGAGCAGGAAAAGGTAATGCAGTGGGCGAGAGTTGCCAGGTATTGGTTAAAGAGTCAGGGTGAGAGGTTGGACCCTTGGGGAACACCGCAGGTAGAGAGAGAGAGATAGAGGAAAGGGAGGACCCAAGTTGGACCTGGGAGGGTCGGTCATAGAGGAAAGAAGTCAGCCAGACCAGAGCCTGATTGGTGATGCCCAGGTTGTCACTGAGACGGTTGAACAGGATGGTATGGTTGACCGTGTCGAAGGCAGAAGAGAGATCGAGTAGGATGAGGACGGAGGGAATGTTAAAGTCAAGGTTGGATAGCAGATCTTCATGGATGTTCAGGAGAGTAGTTTCCATGCTTCTGGCAGCTGTAAAGACAGGCTGATGGTCGGTGGAGACAGCCAACAGAATCAGAGTGGAGGTTCAGCTGAGAGATGGCCAACCTTTCCAGAAGTTTGCCCAGAAGAGAAGCAATGGAAATTGGGCGATAGTTAGCCAGGCAAGAAGGATTAGCTGTGGGTTTCTTGAGAAGAAGATGCACAAGAGAGTGCTTCAGAAGGCAGGGGAAGGCTCCTGAGGCAAAGGAGAGGTTTCAGAAGTTGGCCAGGGTAGGAGCGAGGGTGTCAATGTGGACCTTTATGGTTTTAGAAGAACAGGGATGAACCTGTTTTGACAAGACTTTCATAGATTGGACTTGTCTAGCGACCTTGCCATGGGAGAAAGAGGAAAGGAGGAAAAAGAGGGTGGAGGGGTGGCTGAAGGAGGGTCAGAGTTCATAGAAGGAGGGAGGAGAGGAGAGGCAGGGGAGGAGAGGGTGGACAGGATGCCCTGAGTTTTTGAGATGAAGCGAAAGGCAAGGGCCGTGCAAAGGGCCAGGGAGGCGACAGGAGAGGTAAAGACTACAGCAGGGTTGGCCAGCTCGTTGCAGATTTTAAAGAGTTTGGCCCGGTAGATGCCACAGAGAAACAGGCTTGGATTTGGGCTCTCTTCTTAGTGTGGACAGAGATTCGGTATTCCCTTTGGAGAAGGCGACAGGCCAGTTTGTCAGAGGACGAAGAAGAAGCCCTCCATTTCCTCTCAGCCACCCTACATTTATGTTTAATTGCACTTAGCTTTGGGCTTCAAACGGATCCTCGTGGCTGGGGCAAGAACATCAAGAGTATTGGAAATGAGTAGAGCATGACTAAGGCTGTGTCAGGATGTGAGTCAGCCAGAGGTGGAGGGGGGAGTAGGTGGCAGTGAAGGCCTCCTGTGACACAAGCTTATGGGCCTGATGTCCGAGAAGGTAGGTGGCAGTGTTGGGGTAGACTTGGCCTGGGGGGCAGAGAGGGAGAGATGAGCGGACAGGAGGGAGTGATCGCTCCAGGAGAGAGGCGTGGCCAGAGGGATGGAGAGGGGGAGGTCAGAGGAGATCAAAACAAGTGTGTGACCTACAAAGTGAGTCGGGCCAGAGGGGAGGATAGAAAGGGAGAGGGAGTACCAGAGGTCACGGAAAGTACAGAGGAGGAACAAGGAGTGTCAAGATGTGTATTGATGTCACCAAGAAGGAAAAGTTGAGAGGTGGAGGCCAGGAGGGAGGAGGAGAGGTCCTCCCACTCAGAGAGAAAAGAAGTTATATGACCAGGTGGCCAATAGATAGTAGCCACGGTGAGAGAGTGGCTAGGAGAGAGAGAGAGCCTGCAGACAAGGCATTCAAAAGGGGAGTATGTCTGCATGGGAATGATATAGGCAAGGATCCAGTCAGGAAAGATCAGGGCTATACCCCCTCTGGACCAGGTGGATCTGGGTGCAGAAAAAATCTTGTAGCCACCAGGGATGAGAGTGCCAAAGCTTGTGACAGAGCTGGCTGTGAATCATGTCTCAGTAAGACAGAGGACATCAAGGTAAAGTTCTTGCAGGAGGTGGCAGATGTCAGAGCAATGTTTGACAGCAGAGCGAGAGTTGAGAGTGGCTAGATGAAGGAGGTTGCCAGCCTTAAAAACCTTTTGGGAAGGGGTACAAATCAGAGGTATACCCTGCGAAGGTGAAGAAGGAGCCCGAGGTGGGGCAGAGGAGGAGGGAAGAGAGGCCAAGGTAGCCAACAATGAAGAGGGGGGGCAGCAGGAGATGAAAGGAAATTGATGAGGCGAGATTGACCTGAATTCCTTGGACCATGGCGGTGCCATTAAGGTAGACATTAATGATGACTTAGAGGAGTTGAAGGCAGCCGTGAGAGCTTGCCATTGGGTGCCTCAATTAATGGAAGAGGAGGAGACAGGACAGAGCACAGAGATCATATGAAGAGTCCATAGATCAGGCAGAGGAACGAAAAAGAGGATGTCGGTGAGTGTCTGTCTGGCAGAAGCACTGGAATAAGTGGGAGCAATAGGGAGACCAGGTTTGGAGGCCAAGATATCCTTTTTGAACTTCTTCCTACCAGATTTAGTGAGAAGGGAAGGATAGTCAATGGAGAAGCACTTGGAAAAGATAGAAGAAACAGAAAGCGCCATGGCAGTGGTAGCGTGAAAAGGAGGGACAAAGGAGGAATGGGGAAGGGCAGTTAGGAGTGGAACAAAGAGATTGGTGAAGTCACTGGGCCAGCAAGTTACAGAGAAGCAACAGATTACAGGCAGAGTACAGAGCAAGTTTGCAGAGTGCAGCAAGATTTGACTTTTAAACCACAAGCAAAAACAGCAAAAACAACAACATCACAAACTCCTGCAAAGGAAAGGTATGGTTATTACTATGCACTCAAGGTCCACAGAGAATGGTCCCTAAATTAAATTGTCCAGCCCTAAATTGTCTGGGGCATTTTGCCCAATAGTTCAAGTAAAGTTCCACAGAATCTTTGAAGAAAGAAACAATGCAGGTAGGGTCTCTGGGGTCCAGTGAACGGTTCTAATTGTCAGAGTACAAGTTAAACCAGCTAACAGAAATAGCCCCAACTTTCAGAAGTCTTGCACAAGCAAACTATGGCAAAGCAAATATTGTTATAATAAAGTTTATCATAAGCCTACAGGCTTATAATGGGAGGATAGGGGTAGGTAAGAATCACTGTAACTTACCCCTGTACTCTGATTTGCTTTTCCTGCTGATAGTCACAGTCCTCGATGCACAGGGCTCGCAGGTTCTAGCTGATCTCCGGTTGGTGTCTTTTACTGTTGCAAGGACTCTTGAATGAAGATAAAGTAAAAATAAAATGGTATATTCAAGACTGGATTTCAACTCAGGAGGAAAGGACAGTCTTTGAAACTTTATGGGACCTCTTTCCAAAAAGAAAGCTGAACTCATTACCCAAATACCTTGAGTTCTTTCCCAACTGGTACTACAGGGATCAATTCATGAGATTTAGATTGAACCTATTCCCGACCAGAGAGATACTGAGTCGAAGAAGAAACAGCACATGTGGGGCGGCCTGCAGATTATGCAAGGAAGATGAATCTCTGGAATCATTAAAACACCTGGTACTGTTCTATGAAGGATACAAGACTGAGTCTGATGACAGAAATATCCAAGAAATATGGTTCAAGATCGATGGAAGACTGGTGGCGAGAATTTTTATGGGGGAATAAAATCCCACTTACCTTGGCACTAGTGACATTACTACTGATAGTTTTCTTTAGAATTAGAGTAGCAAATGATGAAGTGAAGTAGCACGAGCCTGTGCAACAAAGAGTGACAGTGGAGTAGTTTGAAAGGATTTTTGTGTTTTATTGTATTAAATGGCAAAAAGGTTTTCTATATTGTAGAACCACATAAAGCCAATAAAATTAATATAAATAAAAAAAGAATGAAGAATGCAGCAGAACCTGATGCAGGACCACCCTCAGGAATGTCTCGGGTCAGGAAAGCGATTTCGGATGGTGGTCACCACAACACAGTGATGCAAAGGGACTCAACTGCCATGGTCAGACTTTCCCTCTTATCTCGGGTCCCCTTAAAGCTGGGATGCTGAAATTCCACAGAGGTGAGTCTTGTAAAGCCAGCCTAAGATCCCCAAAGTTCCAGGTCAAAACTCAGAACAGTGACTTCGGCAGCATGGTAGCACAAACTCGAAGCTCGTCAGCCACAGGAGGGTCCAGAGACACTGCTAAAGGCTCTTCTTTGCAGGGTACCGAGCAGACGTCAGGAATGGATGTTCCTGTCACGCCTTGGGGGATATGACGGGTTTGGAATCATTGGCGCCGCGGTCCGCCATTGAATGTTCCTTCACGTCTCCCCGTACGACCTGTGCAGGTCTAGTTCTTTTGCTTCACGCACGTAACCGGTAGCACTTATTCTGCTGCTTCCGGTTCACGGACACGTTGCAACGTTTCCTTGATTTCGCCTTTGTTGCCAGTGCTTGTGCACTTTCTTCCGTGCGGTTCTCCACTTCCTCCTGGTCCTTTTCCTCTGTATTTCTTCCCTTTGGTTTCCGCTTATTCCTGCCGCCGGTCCGCTCCTTTCTTTCCTTCCCTGCCCCTCCTCGCTCTGTTTTTTGCTTTCGTTCCATTTCAGACTTCTCGTCCGTTTCCTTGCTGCCCTTTGCTCTTCGAGTTTCCTCCTCCTTGCTCTTTACTTTCCCTCCTCTTACTTTCTCTTTTGGCCCGCCTGTGTACCGGACCCCTACTTGCATTTGGACTGCCTCTGCTATTCGTATTGCATCATCTGCTCACCTGTGTATCGAACCCCTGTTTGCCTTTGGAATGCCTCTACCATTCGAACTGCATCTTTTTGCTTACCTGTGCACCGGACCCTTGTTTGCCTCTGGACTGCCTCTGTCATTCGAACTGCATCCTTTTGCTCACCTGTGTACTGAATCCTTGCTAGCCTCTGGATTGTCTTCTATCACGTCTTGCATCTTCCTGCCTTTCCGTGGACCTAAGACCGCTCTGCTCCAGCCTGTGGAATTCTCATAGGGGTTTTTTATGCCATTGGCTTTTTCCCCTCTTTGACGGTCACGGAGGATCGTCCACCGTCCCACCTATACGGTGGCACAGTGGCGTCCTTCCATGGACGTCCCTATCTGCATAAAAAAAGGAGAGACCCAGGAGCAAAGAGAAAAGGAAGCCAGAACAAAAGACAAAGGTGAGGTGGAAGGGGAGGGAGTTGAGACAGAGTCCTCCTTTGAGGAAGAGGACATAGCAGACCCTTGTGACAGTTTGCAACGCTCAGAAATCAGCATGGCTACACCTCAGCAGATTCAGGAACTCGTAGCAGCCATACAGAACCTGAATTTAGAGGTACAGAATCTCAAGAGTGCCAATACTGCCTTACAACAACGCCTGACGGAGAGAGAGCGCCCTTTGACAGATCTACCACCACTTCCTTTGGTGTCCGGTAAATTCGATGGAGCACCCAAAAGGGTTAAAGAATTCTTAGATGCTTGTAATCTTCACTTTTCATTTCGTGCTCAAACTTTTGCTTCAGATCATGCCAAAATTGGGTTTATGATTACCCACATGACCGGCAATGCCCTGGCATGGGCCACCCCTCTAGTGAATCAAACGGACCCAGTCATGCAAGATTACAGCGCCTTCAAAACACTGTTACAGCAGACCTTTTTGCGTACTGAGAGTACTTTTTTAGCGTCTGAAGATCTTCTAGACATCCGTCAAGGAAATTCTGATCTACTAACCTACATAACAACCTTCAAGCAAGTCGCAGCTGAAGCAGGATGGCAAGAGCAAGCGCAGATTGCCATCTTCCAACGAGGTCTAAGGGAAGACCTCAAAGACGAGCTGGCCCGGAGAGCTCGACCTACTACCTTTGATGATCTTGTCACTGCTACTCTCCGCATCGACTTGACGGAACGCCGAGCAGAGAAAAAGAAGTCCAAAGCCTATGGATCTCCTCCCTTGGATCCCCTTCCTACCATTTCTTCGTCTTCCTCGCAACCAAACAGAGAAGAACCAATGCAGATCGGGACCACTTGGGCCCCTCTTACTCCAGAGGAACGGAAGAGACGCAGAGAAGGGAGCCTATGTATGTATTGTGGGGCTTCTACACATTTGCTTAGGGACTGTCCAGACGTCCCTCCCAGACGATCGGGAAACGGTCGCCCTCGTTAAGTGGCCATCACAAGTCCTTATGCCACTCTTTCTGTGTCTTCCCCAGAGATAACTGAAGACTCTCATCTCATGGTTCTTTTAGTGACCCTACAATTGGGTGATTCCGAGATACAGTCTCAAGCCCTACTGGATTGCGGATCAGCCAGCAATTTCATGGATACTCATTGGGCTGCACAGAAGGGTATAACCCGAATCGCCAAAAAAGAAGACCAGAAGGTGGAAGGTGTTGACGATGAACCGCTAAGCTCCGGCATGATAACCCACACCACAGAAGAACTCGTCATGTCAATACAGCAACATACCGAAAGGATCCTCTTTGACATCATCCGCGCAGCTCACTTTCCTCTCATTCTTGGGATAGGCTGGTTACAGAAACACAACCCCACCATTAACTGGACAAAGAATCTTCTAAGCTTCCATTCCACAATCCACAATCTGTAAGGCTGAATGTCTGCCTGAACCCAAATTTGAGACTGTGAAAACAGCGAGCAGCTGTGAGCCCAGAGTTGTACATTGCCTACCAAACTATCTTCAGGAATTCAAAGAGGTAGTTACCGAAAAGGTTCCCTTAGATCAGGGGTGCACAACTAATTTTGACAGAGGGCCGAAAGTACCTTACATGAGGGCTATAGTGGGCCGAAAAGTAAATGTGGGCAGGGCGGTAGGCGGGGCGTGGCAGGAGGCTTTTTCAACCCCCAATTTGTATTAAACACATGGAAAAAGAATATGTTTTTGAGGGGTAACGATTTTTATTGCATTTCAAACTTACTTTTTGTACTACACATTTTTCATTGTTATAATTTATTTCGATTTAGTTATTGTATATCGTCTGTTTAATTAAATTATATATATTTTATTGACCTATGATTGGACATTCCGTAATTTTGGACTGCTATCGTTTGCTGTTTGGGTTGCCCAAGAAGAGTATGGCCTTCGTTGAATCAGGTTTCCTCAAAAAAGCAAAGGATGTACATCTCCTAACTGTGCCTGTTTTAGCTTTATTATTGGGTTCACTCTTGGAGTGCAACACTATACCCCATGGCTCCCACCCCAACCAAACACTATGCCCCATGGCCTCCTCACCCCCAACCAAACACTATGCCCCATGGCTCCCACCCCCAAACAAACGCTATGTCCCATGGCCCCCTCACCCCCAACCAAACACTATGCCCCATGTCCCTCACCCCCAACCAAACACTATACCCCATGCCCATGTCCCCCACCCCCAACCAAACACTATACCCCATGCCCATGTCCCCCACCCCCAACCAAACACTATGCCCCATGGCTCCACCCCCAACCAAACACTATGCCCCATGGCCCCCTCACCCGCAACCAAACACTATACCCCATGGCCCCCTCACCCCCAACCAAACACTATGCCCCATGGCCCCCTCACCCCCAACCAAACAATATGCCCATGCCCATGTCCCCCACCTCCAACCAAACACTATGCCACATGGCTCCGACCCCCAACCAAACACTATGCCCCATGGCTCCCACCCCCAACCAAACACTATGCCCCATGCCCCTCACCCCCAACCAAACACTATGCCCCAAACACACTCTCAGACCCGAACCCCCCCACCCCCAACTCAGCACACACACTCTCAAGCATGCACCCATACAGACCCAAAACCCCCACCCCCCAACTCAGCACACACACTCTCAAGCATGTACCCATACAGACCCAAAGACCCCACCCCCCAACTCAGCATGCACACTCTCAAGCATGCACCCATACAGACCCAAACCCCCCACCCCCAACTTAGCACACACATTCTCAAGCATGCACCCATAGAGACCCGAACGCCCCACCCCCCAACTCAGCACACACACTCTCAAGCATGCACCCATACAGACCCGAACCCCCCACCCCCCAACTCAGCACACACACTGTCAAGCATACACCCATACAGACCCAAACCCCCACCCCCCAACTCAGCACACACACTCTCAAGCATGCACCCATACAGACCCAAACCCCCCCACCCCCCAACTCAGCACACACACTCTCAAGCATGCACCCATACAGACCCAAACCCCCCACCCCCCAACTTAGCACACACACTCTCAAGCATGCACCCATACAGACCCAACCCCCTCACCCCCAACTCAGCACACACACTCTCAAGCATGCACCCATACGGACCCAAAACCCCCACCCTCAACTCAGCACACACACACTCTCAAGCATGCACCCATACGGACCCAAACCTCCCAACCCCCAACTCAGCACACACACTCTCAAGCATGCACCCATACAGACCCGAACCCCCCACCCCCAACTCAGCACAAACACTCTCAAGCATGACCCATACAGACACAAACCCTACTACCCCCCAACTCAGCACACACACTCTCAAACATGCATCCATACAGACCCGAAACCCCCACCCCAGCACACACATTCTCAAGCATGCACCCATACAGACCCAAATCCCCCACCCCCCATCTCAGCACACACACTCTCAAGCATGCACCCATACAGACCCGAACCCCCCAACTCAGCACACACAACACAAACACTCAAAAACAAACATTCATACACATCTGACACCCCTCCAACTCAACATACACAACACAAACACTCAAAAACAAACATTCATACACATCCGACGCCCTCCTCCACCCCCCATCCCCATCTAAACATGCACAACACAAACACTCAAAAACAAACATTCATACACATCAGACGTCCCCCACCACCCCATCTCAACATGCACAACACAAACACTCAAAAACAAACATTCATACTCATCCGACCCCCTCTCCCCCAACATACAGCAGAACAGACCCGACACACAAACACAAACAAACAGACCACTTACCGGACGTGCTGGAAGGCAGGTAAGCTGAAACTCTAGCGAGGTGAGTGGTACTACGGCTGGCGCAGGCGTGGCAAGGCTGAAATGCCTTCCGGCATCAAACCTCACTGGCCCCGCCAGCCGTAGTGCTGACCCTCCATTGGTGCAGCACACACGCACTACGTGGCTGGTAGGAGCGACGTGGTGCGTGTGTGCTGAGCCAATGACGGCCAGTGTTTTGTCCGGGCCGGAAGACAACAAAGACTTTCCTAATGGAGGGCAGCCGATGCTGCTTGCGGGCCGCCCTCCATTAGGAAAGTGTTTGTGCCTCGCGGGCCGTACAAAACAACATGGCGGCCCGCAACTGGCCCGTGGGCCGTATGTTGTGCACTGATGGTCTAGACTAATAGATGAAAATGGTAGATAGAGAAAAAGGTTCCCTTTTAGATAGGCACTCCACACATTGTCACCAGGGACAGGTATTTATGTACCCTTACTAGGGAAAGTGTAGTCGAATACTTAGTTTCAACCTTATGGATACCTATTTTGGAATAGTTTTAAAGCATTCATGCATATATGAATAGGTACCTCTGGCCTAGTCCAGCAACCTTTGTGGGTAGTGACAACCACGAAAACCAGCAAAACATTGAACGTAACTGACAGATGAAGCACCTGTTGGCCAGAGAGATCATATGTGATTTGCCCAGTATCCCAGAGTTTGGCCAAACGGAGATGTACTTGTTCATTTATGTAGCACTAAGACCGCATCAGGGGTGACGTGGTATATGAGTGGGGATCTCCCGTGCTTCACATCAGGGGTTTGTGTGAACAGACGATGTAGGCAATGCAGCAATTTTTAGACTAAGGGCCATCAGTAAAACATTCTGCACTGTGAGTTGCAGGCGATTAAGGAGTTAGACCTTCTCGCCTCTAGTGCAGGCACAGGGCCAGAGGTGGGTGTGAAAATCTCTGTACATTGGTAGCAGTGAACCTTTTTTCACCGGCTGTTGTCAATAGTGCCAGTGAGTGGTTCCATGTCAGGCCTACTTAGTCACAAATGTTTTCCTTCTGGGATTCATATTTTATTTATTTTTAACATTGTTATTTGTAGATACACAATGTTACAGTTATCACAGTACAATAGGCGCCAGTGTACAACCTGCCCACTGAGCGTATCTTGCCATAATTAACCAACAAACAGATAAATATGTCAAAAATTTAACAACATGTTCCACGCATGTCTTCCGGACCACAATATCATCTCCGTTTTGTTCAGGACTCATGTGCAAAATCAACAGCATTAATCATATACAGTTGGGCCCCAAAAGCAAGTTCCCGAAACTAGAGTTGGCCGGGTCTGGGTGCAGAGTGCAATCAATCTCATCTTCCAATCACTCACTACCGTGGTTCACAGTGGCATATCGTCTGATGGGTGAAACATTTTCCAGACCAGTTGCTTCCATGACTCATAGGTTCCCCCTGCAGCCACCTGCAGGGCCTTTGTCGACCTTGCCCACACTGTTGTCTCAGCCTCAGTCCAAGCCTCAAAATCCCTCACTACCCACATTATGCTCCAGGAACTCTGCCAACATCTTCTACAATTTGTCTTTAAAGACTTGGTCAGTCAGAGCATCTGTTGGCATGCACCACATCGGAATAGGGGGTTGTGGGCTCTGTAAATTCCAATACACCATCAGAGGGGATTGACCAGAGACAGTTCTATCCAGGTATTCCGCCCCACATATGTCAACCATCTGGCTGCACCCAACAAAGATGTAACCGATCCTGGTGTGCAGGGTATGTGGTGAAGAGTAATAGTACCTTCTAGCCTCAGGATTCAGCTCTCTCCACACATCCACCAAATCTAGATTGGTTAATACCGCATTAAGTGCAGATGACGCAGGCAACAGCCCCCCTATGATGTGCCACCCAGGAACCAAGTGTGCCACTGTTAAGCTGCACATAGACAGGATAACATGGTGATAGTTTAAGGATTTATTTAGAAGATAATAACATTAAAGGACCCCCAGCTGCCCACACACAGCTTGATCTACCTAAAGGGCCAACCAACTGAATAATATAGAATCTCTACAAAAGTAAACATGCATCGCTATGACTCAAGAGAATGCTCCTGAACTAGACACTCTACATGACATCATTAGATAGCACTGACAATACACTGTCAGCATGAATGTCCCTTTGAGCAGCATCATAACCCATCTCCCTCCTTTTATATATCACACACTAAACACACCAACCTTCCTCTCAAGCTTCACTCCACATATTCACACAAACCTCTCTTGACCACCGCAACTCTATTATTGTTCCATACCTAACCACCCACAAACCGGATGGCCCCTTTCAACACCGCAACCACCCTCATGGGGTCAGAATACAAAGCATCTCCTTTTCTTTTTATCACAGTCTTTCTTATTCGCACCATGTCACCACATTTTACTCTCAGCTCCTTCCTGCCTTTCCTAACATTCTCTCTCACAACCCAATCCTCCTTCCTCTTCTTCAACAACTTCCTCACATCCTGAACCACCACATCAGATTTCCTACACATACCTAAATATGGTGGACAGAATTCGGTTTTTGACCACGCATAAGTTCAAAAGAACTTTAACCCGTCTCTGCATGCGGTGCCATTCGTAAAACCCACATCCTTTCCTGAATAGCTACTCTCTTATCAAAGCCACACTCCTGGGCCAAGCGTATGCTTTCCATCACACACCTATTCATTCTCTCCACCATACCATTCGTCTATGGGTGGTAGAGAGGCGACTTTTTATGTTTGACCCCACACTTCATCAAGTACTCTGGAAAACACATCCTCCTGTGAACTGTGAATCCTCGCGAGACGTGAGAAAACCACTATTTGAAGAAGGGATTTAGCCCGATTCGACACAAGCTTCTCAGCTATTATGCCTACTTGAATCGCAGAGAAGGAGTTATGCCCCGATTTTAAAAAGGCATCTATAATGCCGAAAACGTGTCATCATAAAGGGCCACCAATAAAACTTCTTAACACAACAAGAAAAAGTTTTCTGGAACTTAACTATTATTATGGCACAGTAATTGGGTGTATGCATACAATAAACTTTTACCTTTACAAACGGAGTTGGGGTACTTTTTGTCTCTCTTTTTTGGACACACCAATGGGACATCTTTAAAACTGTAATAAAACACAGGTCGCGGAGGTCAGACAGTGGTATTACAGAAAAGTTCCCTGGTTTTTGGTTCTCTACAAAAGTAAACATGCATCTCTATGACTCAAGAGAATGCTCCTGAAATAAACACTCCACATGACATCATTAGATAGCACTGACAATACACTGTCAGCATGAACGCCCCTTTTAGCTGCATCATAACAGCCACCCAGGAACCAAGTGCATGTGCATGGGTCGGGATTTCATGATTCAGGAAGTAAGACTTAATGATGCAAACCTCAGTCTTGTGAATATGACCCTGCAGGATACGGTACCTCCCCTCCTTGTCAGCCTCCACCTCCAGTAGTGTAGTTGGAATGGCAAAGAGTCAGTTATCCAGGTAAACACTCCCCTGGCATATTTGGAATATGTGGCCCCATTTTATTTACCTCCACGTCGTTTGTAGACCTTTCCCATTTTCTCAGCCTTTAGGTGGGTTTCTTGAAGCAGGGCAATGAATACCTTTTTACGGGTCAAGTAGGATTTCACCCTATTTCTTCGCAAGTACAATACCAGCCCATGCTCATTCTATGTTAAAACCTTAATGGGGGTTATAGATTGGATATCCAGTCACCAGCCCATGCTCGAACTCACCAACACCCCTTGTTCCAGTTTCAACCATTTTGAGACCCTGCATTCACCGTTGGGGACCCAATAGCCAACACCCACCCAACCAACCAGACCCGAAGACAAGCATATTATCCAAAATGTGTGGAAAACACAAAACCAACAATTCAACTGAATAACCATAATAAACTCGGCCAGCTATGGCACAATACGTACAGTGCTCAGGCGTGCCTGCACCAATCTGGCCTATCCAGAACACCATGTGTCGGGCAATCGGGGCGAGCAACAGGCCAGCCACCCGCCTATACAAATAAATAAATAAAATACAAAATACAAATATGCATGGAGCGTTCCATCAAGATGACTGGTGAGTGATCATATGTCACTGCCATCTTATGCAAGAGTATGCATTCAGGCGGACGTGTATTTCTCATAGCACACACAACAGTACAAAGATTTTCAATCAAACATATCCAGTGTGACGTTTCACAGGGTGACTTGCAGGGCACAGCAGCCCATCCCATATCCCTCAGTATCCCCCAGGGGGTACCCAAAGAGGACAGACAGTATCATATAAGCACTCAGACGACACAGGCTCCAGCATATATTTAATGTTGAGGTGTCAGAGTCTCGTCTTGACCGGCACGAAAGAGTTCATGGCCCTAGTACTGGCCCTAGTCCGGATAGAGGGCAACTTTAGCGTTGTCCCTCACAATCTCCCCGCCTTCCCTCAAGTATTTCAAAATCACCGCCCGATCATGAACGTTCAAAATCTTCGAAATGAAATGTCTGGGGTTAGAGCTCGGCAGGGGCTGTTTTTGTAGCGAGCGATGGGCACGCTCGACCGCAAAGCCCTGTGATAAGTTCTCACAGCCTATTTCCTATTGCAATAGGTTCTCAACATATTGAGGGGGGTCCGAGCCCTCCACATCTTCCGAGAGCCCCATCAGCCGTATATTGTTTTATTGAGCTCTCCCTTCAGCGTCTTCAGCCCTCATCTCCAAGGCGGTATTCCTCCTTTCCAGGTCCCGATCTCGAGACTCCAGGTCTTTTGTGGAATCTCTCATTTCCTTGAGCTCCGTCTCGACCGTTGTTACCCTTTCAGCTAGCTGCCTCATGTCCTGGCATAGCAACTGGACGTCTACCTTGACTTCGTCAATTCTTGTCCGCAGTGAGGATCTCAGCGCCGCTGTTGCAGCCAGCACCCGATCTTCCTGAGAGCCTGCGCCAGGTACAGGTGCCTCCATTTGCACTGCCGATGCACATTGGGAAGATTCACGGCTCCTGCTTGTGTTGATAAATGAGTCCATGGTCATGGCCTTTCCCTTGCTCTTGGTCGGGGACATAATTGCAGGACGGACCGAAGTCCACAGGGATTCAAGGTATAATGAGTTCAGGGATTTGTAATTTCAATTTTCCTATTTACAATATGGACACAGAAACACCAGAATGCAAAGCGTTGCTGCCTAAACAATATCGTTGATTGACCAGGCCACATAAGGCAAGGACCCACTAATGGATGAATTAACTGTGTTTCAAGAGGCCACCTAATCTCAATGGGGCCTCCTTGATTCAAATGAATTTCACAATTGCTCCAGTGTTGATTCAAGCTGACTCGAGAGTGAATCCAGTCGCAGAGCTAGTTGCAAAAAAAATGGGGAAATGCAAGCAAGTGCAAGCACCTGCCTACCTATATGCAGCAGTCCAGAGTGCAAGAATCTGCTTCTCTCAGGTTGCATGGTGTGACTGAGGCAAAAGAAGGATGGGCCCCATGAGCGCACCACTGCTGCTGAGCACATTGAGCTTGCAGAACACAGACCCTGGCTGCACGCTGCAGCACAGAGTGTTGTCAAATCACTACCTTTGTTGACTGCCAGACTTGCCTCTTCAGCGCCTGTACCCTCTTTATTGCCCTATATTGCACACCTCCCCCTCACACCACATATGTTGCCACTGTTGTCCCACCTGGCTGCTTTTATTTCTGGCCACAAGGAGGAGCCCCAGAGAACGAGAGGGAGAGAGAGAGAGAAGTTGAGAGAGAGAAAGAGAGAGAGAGAGAGAGACAGAAAGAGAGAGAGAGAGAGAGAGAGAGAGAGAGAGAGAGACAGAGAGAGAGAGAGAGACAGAGAGAGACAGAGAGAGAGGGCAGAGTGAATATGTGTTTTTGGAATTGTCAAACTTGCCTTTCTAGGTGGCAGGGCAGCAGGGTCTGCGCCAGCACCCTGAACCTTTTTTGCATTGACTAGAATATTGTGAGCACCATCCTGAGATTGTTGTACAGTGGTAATACTGACATATATATTGCAGGTAGCCATGATAAAAGGTTTTTACAGGGTATTTCTGGCATATTTTATGTAAACTGGCATAATGAACATGTCCTTTTCCATGGCAATACTGGCATATATTGTTGTCACCAATCTGAAATTGTTTTACAGTGGCAATACTTGCAAATATTTTAAAGGCAGCATGACCAATATTTTACAGGGCTAAAGACACCATTAATATGTTTTTCAGTGGTATCCTGGCATTATTTGAGTACAGGCATTGTGGAAAAGTGTTCTACCTGTCAAAGCTGGCCCATGTTCTGGAATCCGGCATCATGAACATGTGCTTTATAATGGCATTGCTGGCATATATTGTGGGCAGCACCATGAATTTTCATGAAGGCAGTGCCAGTATATATTGAGGGACAAGCACAGGTCAATGTTTTAAAATTCTCCTGTGCACTGATAGTGACCTAGCATCCATCTATTAATTTTTTCATGTGTTACCCTCCAAAAGTGTTTGAAAATTGTGTGGCTATTTGCATAAAATGTATTATAAATTTTGCCAAGAAATTCATCATTTCAATCAATTACTTTAACAATATTCTTGGGGCGAACCCTCACAAATACCCCACATTTGTTTGTGCTCCCATCCTACACTTGACTACTCATGCTAATTTGGGATATTAATCCATATCTAATTTAAACAATCACCAGCCACCACTATCCATGGAGGTGCCCACTCAGGATACCATTCTACCAGAAATACAGTTGTTAACAATGGTTTTCATCTATGCTCAATATTTGCTTATTGCTTGTTAGGACTCGGCCCTCCACCCCCACAGATTGCACATCAAAGCACCTCCTCAGCGCCTCCCTCCTTTACCCATCCCTAGGAGAGAGCCGGCCTGAGGCATGTGCAGTCTGTGCGGTGGCACAGGGCCCTGCTGCCACAAGCTGTCAGAGGGGCCTGCAAGGTACCAGTGTCTGCCTCAATTGCTGTGCAGCTTCCATGTAGAAAACTCGCATGAGGTCACAGTGTTGCCTTCCAACCTCCTGTGGCTCTCTAGAGAGACACCCGATCCCAGCGGCCCATCAGATGCTGCAGGCTCTTTAATGACTGCTTATCACTTTCTTTCTTCAAACAGCGCATTAAAATGCGGGTGATTTACAAATGATGGCCCATTTAAGAGACCATTGTTTTGGAGGAGATGTTTACAATGTTTCTGTGTTAAGAAATGCAAATAAGCATTTTCATTCTGAAAGCATGCACAAAGCACCAGTTAGCAACCTAAATCTATGTGCTTGTCCTGGTCAATTACAATACATCAAACAGTTTTAAATTAGCTACATTATTTTCAGATGTTCATATTTAACGTACCAAAAAGAGTTTATTTTTGGTAGATTGTGATATTTTCATCACATCATGTATGAACCCTGCATTTGTCAAATACTGAAACACAAACAGCTAGCTTTTCACACATTACATGTTGTATGTAATACGTCTTGAAAATACATTTTCACAACCCAAAAACCATTTATTTGCATTCTCCTGAATTGCATTCTGGTATGTGTAGTCTCCCAGTCAAGATGGGGGAATAATGCCCCAATTGTACACTTTTTGCTTAACATATTTCTGTAATGTTTATATATTTGATCGGGTACCTTACTATGGTATGTGAACTTTTCAAATCATCTTTATAAAGCATGGTATTGTTGAAATCCAGACGTGGGGTTTAGAAGTGGGAATGATGGGAGGGCAAGCGAGTCCTGAATTTTTGCCCAGGATGTGGCAAGAGAGGTTGCAATCCTGGAGACAATGCATTTATTGTTCTGTGATTGTGGCCATGTGCTTTTTTTCAGAACACAAGCAAAGGATACATAGGGGAGGCCAGCATAACTTTTTTCAGATCGCAGACAAAAACTCCCTTGATAGTTTTTGTGCCCGGCAAGCTTGCCCAAGCATTTGGCTACCAGGATTTCACCCAGGTTTTCATGTTTTCAGTGCAGACACTTACACACAAGACGCATAAGATGATCATCAAAGCACGTGCTCGTATTGGGATTTTGTTTTTTAGGGAATATTTCACTACATATTGCTGGGTTAAAAAAGTGAGCACCTTATATATTTCGCCAGCGTATTTAAAGAAAAAAAGTCCTCTCCCAGGTTATTTTTCTGTTGTTGATTACTATTTTTGAAAGACCAATGCTCTTTTGACGGGTGCACTTTCTTCTAATGAGAAAGGTCAAGTGAACTAAATTTGTATCTTTCACTTTAAGATATGTTCACTTACTATGTGTATTTTCTTGGATGCCAGCTTTTGATTTTTGTTCTGTGGACAAAAGTTCCTACACGGAGTGAAGGGCGGGACCCGTACTCATCCCCATGTCAAAACACCACATTTATTTATTTATTTTTACATTTTTAGAAAGCACTCAAAGCCCTTGGGAATCTAGGTACTGTTGCCACAGGAATAATAGAGAAGACATATGATTTCCAGGAAGGTCTAAACGAACAACACCTCAGTACCAGTTTCCCAACATGCTCATTTGCCGTTGCAACTTTCTGCTATTCTGCACCTGACGAACAGTTGTGGCTTATTAATGAGGCTCCTTTCTAATTTTATAGTGAGCAGCACTTGATAAAAGTAGTTATTACTATTCATTTTTTGACAGTCAAAACAATCCTGATCTGTAGCATCTGAAATAAAAGGATATTGCGAATTTGAACAATATGCCCAAATAAACACACAATAAATATAAAAACGATAGTGAAACGTCTGCAAAAACAGCAGTTGGTTTGAGTTAACAAAACACAATCACCATATTTTTGCAAGGCCTTCTACGGATAGTGTTTTTAAAGAAAAGTTTCAAAAGACCTTTTGACCATTTGCAAACATTATTTCTATCGGTCACATTTGGGAACAGATGGGTTCACATTCCTGAATTGCAGACTGCTCTGAAATCCAGGCTTTGCCACTTAACCAAAGTGAGTGCTCAAGCAACTTTTATCACACTATGCCTTATCTGCCAGAATAAGAAGTCTGTACAAGGTATTCAATTGTCTGCTACTTCAAAAAAAAGCATCACTCCTGATATTGCTACATAGGTAAATGTTAATATTGACAATTCATATAGTGGATGTCACAGTGTGTTAGTCTTTTACCTTACAATTGGCAACATAATGTAACTTCCCATGACACCTTTGCATACTAAAGACTCATTCCTGACGTCACTATTGTCAGTATTTATGCAAATTAGTTGAGCCCACACATCTTTTGCCGCCCAGGGCACCGCAAATCCTAGGGCCGGCCCTGCCCAGGAAGCATATTGTCCTCATGCTTTACAGTGGGCTAATAGCCTTGCTTCACTTAGAGCCGATTATCAGCTCAGCGTGAGAGTGTGCTGCGTCACAGTAACCTGTGGATAACAAGGAAACTGTGCAAGCAAAAAAACAAAACAAAAAAAAACAATGAAGTGAAGCTTTGCTGCTCTCCTGCGGCAACTTTTCAGAATGCTGGCAATAAGTAAAATTCACACGCTGTGGAGATTACAGCAGAAACACACACCGGCTGATTCCTTGCGTTTATTAGTGCGGTGTTAAACAGTAAGTTGCAATATTCGGAATGGATCAGAAAAATCCATCTATTTAGGTGTCTGTCATACTTCCTGTCCAACCACATTCACTGGAAAAAAACACGTCACTGCCTAAAAACAAGTACGTTCTACAAATGTAAATGTCATTGTTAGGGCACAAAGATTCAGTCAAAACATTAAATGTAAAGTTTGCAAACTAACGTTTGAAAAGGCCAATGGTAAGGTACACACTCTCTATCCAAACATTACACAATTTAAACGTATAGGGGCATTCGGCTGCTGGCTGCAGTCTTGTGTAGGAGGTGCACCTTGAACTTGTGAGAATTGCTTTTTGCGTAATGAGTGTGCTCTGACCAGTGGCCTGCAAAATCGTGCCAGGTCTCCTAGGCGGTGTGGTCGAAAATGGGCGTGGCCTGGCAAGGGTCAGCACCACACTTAAGTGGCAACACTTGCCTACACCTGAATGCTGTCAGTAAAGGAACTTCCCCGTAAGAGGCCCGTCTAGATTTTGCCAAAGGGCTGTGGTCAAACAGGCAGCATTCAAGTCTGGTAAGTGTTTTCTCTTAATTGCCTGCCAGCCAAGCCCCCCCTTTGTATCAATCTTCAACCTCACATGGGGCTCGAGGGCAGGGATGTCATTTCACCAAAATGCCTGGGGTAGCAGAAGTGACATCACACGACCTTTGAACTCTGATGACATCACAGGAAGTGATGTCCTTTTGACCACCACCCCGAATGAGGAAGCGAAGGAACACGACCTTTAACCCCTTGACAAAACAGGTAGCATCGAATAGCATTGTTCCTAAGTACACTATGAAAAATATGGTTACAATATCACTATAATGTGATATGCATTTCATACAAGAATGGATTACCATATGTATCGTTAAGATCAGTGCGTATAGGCCCATGTTACCAAATTACTGTGAATGCAAGCAGACTTCCAAGGCCAAATGATTATATTTATTATTTCATTTATTTGCCCATTTGTATAGTGCACAAACAGCCCTTTCCAGCGCCCAGAAAAGGGCTATTACCGGGTCATTGCGACCTTGCTGGACCCAGTAATTACCCTTTTCTGGGCGCCGGAAAAAATGATTCGGGGAGGGTGGCAGCACTGGTACCGGTGCTACCATCATGTTCTGCTTGAGGGTGCCGGTATGGCCCCCAGGTCAGACCTGGTGGCTGCAAGGCCACCCGCGAGCAGAACTCGTAGTATGGCGGTACGGTAGCAACGGTGCCAGTAGCGATACCGGTGCCGTTGTTGCCATACTTGTAATGAGGCCCACAAACAGCCTTAAAAAGCACTAGATACAGTGTAATTCCTAAATATCCTGTGCTCCAAGTATCGGCAATCGTAAGAGTTCATAAACTTATAAACATTCAATCCAGCATTAGCGCCATGAAAAGGTGACAGTTTCTTCGTTCAATTCGTCAACGCTGCTCCACGGCTTTCTCCAGAGCAGTATCCAAGTGTCAGAAGTGAAACAGACGGCTGTGCAACGGAGCTGAAAAGGCTTCCTAAAGCCTGCAGTCACTCCGGCACAGAGCAATTGCCAGGTGTTGTGGAGACTTCACAAGCAATGCAGCCAAGCCGCAAAGCTTTGTCGGGTCGACAGTCACTCCAGCAACCGTACGAGCCGCCCACGGAGCTAGTGCTGGCTACAAGGCAGATTCACAAAATACTAAACGTGCCATTGTTTTTCCAAGCCGCTATTCCAATATAACGAAATTGGCAATACGGGGCTCCTGCCCTTAAACACACCGGGCTGGCACTTGCATGGTCAAAGGTAGCTAAAAGGTAGGTAAAACAAGACAGTACCATGGAGGGGGGAGGGGCAAGGAAAGTTCTGTGAGCCGGCTTATTTACGACCCCCCTTTCGGTGCCTATTCAGGTGCTTATTCACCTCTTACCTGTACACCTGTGTAAAAAGGATTGTGAGGCAGCAACCCCCCTGCACAGCACTCAGGCTCTGACTCAAGGACTCACAGGCTCGCAGTCTCCCTGAACCCACACCACTGCACCTTGAACGTCTTTCGAGACAGCTCTGCTCAAGCACACCAAACGCTGCGGAATCACTGCCGAGATCATTAGAGGAAAGGAGCGAGAGACATGTCAAGCCGCATGTATCAAGACGCACTGTTCTGGGAGACGTTAGCAGCCGCTTCCGACACAATGTTATTGCTAGAATCCACTATTGCCCTATTGGTGTAACACAAATGTCTTTACAAGGTCTGCCTACACCCACTCGATTTATAAACACTATGCTTGTCCTTCGCTGCGGTCCTGGTGAAAACAAGATTTGGGAAAGCCAACAGTTTTGCTTGTGTTTAAGTATTAGGCGTTTGACAGGCACTGTTATTATATTCCCAGGTACCCGCAACATTTTGCAGCTGCTACCATTGATGGGCAGTTAATACCACTACAGCAGCACATGGCAACTGCCTTTTCATGCCTAAACAAAATCCCAAACTGTTGGCATTGCCAATGCTTGTTTTTGGGCGGTATGTGTTACTCTATTATTTTCTGTTGCAGGGCAATAACACGGCTGGACAAAGCAGTGGCAGATTTTGGATTGCTTTACAAGCGTTAACATCAAAACCATCTCCAAACATTATGTTAGTATTATCGTTTAAAGAAAACTCTCAGCATGGAAACATGCTCGCAGACCACCTTTTATTACTGGGGCCATGAACCGCCCCACCCCCCAAACTATACTCCTGGTTACTGGTCTGCCAGAGTTTTCCAGATGTTCCACCTCAGCGTGACAAGCTTATGCCTGTGGCATAAACTATAGCCCCAGAATGTCAGAGATAGAGAGGCCATGCAAGGCCACGCTATAAGAATGAAATTGGCAACTGGTGGTACCCATTGAAAGATGCAGGTTAACTAATTAACTTTTGACATAAGGCCTATTGAAATATGAAATGTGGCCTCCCTCGACTTTAGTGAAATGGAAAGGCACTGAGTTGAAGGAGAGTGTACCTTAGAACTGTAATATTGTTAACTGTGTCCAGTGCAGCCAAACAAAGAAAAAACGTGCTGCGGATGCTGACTTCGTGTAAACTGGCAAAAGGCACCTTTGACATATTTAAAGCAACAGCAGCAGTGCATGTGGAAAGAAAAGATAGATTGAAATACTGCTCATTTGGAAGATAAAAAGGGGGAACAGTGCCTTACATTTAAGAAAGAAAGTTGAGTGACAGATTGCGTTTATCAGGAATAAAGTGACTTAAATTCATCACATAAAATGATGCTTGTTTTGTTCCTCTCCTCCTCCCTGCACTTCGTGTCAACTCTCCGGCTCTACCAGAAATGTCGACAGGCCTAGTACGATAGTTGCTTGCCAGACCGTTATCCTAAATTTCATAGCTCTTTCTCTATCCGAAATGTCATCTGACCTAGTATGATAGTAGCTGTTTGTCTTCCTCACCCTCCCTCCTTGTTTGTTTCCTCCCATTCCAGCACTACCTGAAATGTCGTCAGGCCTAGTACGAAAGTCGCTTGTTTTGTTCCTTTCCTCCTACCTCCTCTCACCCCTCCCTGCACCTTGTGTCAACTCTCTGGCTCTGCCAGAATTGTCGCCAGGCCGAGTACGGTAGTTGCTTGTCTGTCTCATCTCCAACCCCGTCTCCTCCTTATATTTGTCATAGCTCTTGCACTATCTGAAATGTCACCAGGCCTAGTACGATAGTAATTTCACATTCTTAATGTCTCAGGCCTTGTGAGAATGTCACTGTATTTTCCCTTGCTCCCTCCCTTGCCTTGAAGCGCTTTGAAACACATTGGGGTCGATTCATGGAGCAAACGTGCGCCGAAAATCCCAGCGTAAGCAGGCGCAAGGTAGCGCAAGCGCGAGAAACGCAGCGCACGCGCACATGTGCGATTCAAGGAAGACGCGGCGCGTGTTTCCCGCTGTCCGTGCGCCCAATCATGCCATGGCGCACGCAGGCACACACGGCGTGCGCTACGCGCACAGCAAAAGCGCACATAGCGCAGCACATACAACCAAAGTGGGCGGAACAGTGGGCGCAACACGTGGAATGGGGAATAACGCGTTAGAAAAAGAAGGTGTAACTGGGGAAGTACTGCAGGGAACTACACGGAACGCCCACACGCACGCCAACAACCCGTATTCATGGATTCGAATACGGGAAACCCGCGCACGGCAAAAGACGCACAAAGGCGTCAACGCGTCCGCCACACGAAGGCAGGCGGAAGCATCCCCACGCACAGTATAAAAGTGCGCGCAAACAACAAACACGTATATACAGCTACGATGAATGCCCCATTTGTCGCAGCACTGATCGTGGGACACCGCAGGAGGAGGAGAATAGCCAGGGCCCGCATTTTCGCACCACGGACAAGCCTTTTTGGGATGCCTGACGACCAGGTCTACGGCAGGTATAGGTTTCCACCCCACATTATCCTAGACCTGGTCAGGGAGTGGGAAGATGACCTTACATCCCCCACCCTTTGCTCCCAAGCATTGAGCCCCTTGGAGAAGCTGCTCAATGTCCAGCATTTTTTGGCCACTGGGTCATTTCAGCGGACTACTGCCATAGTGGGGGGGGGTCTCACAGGCCACGCAGTCACGCTGCCTACACCAGGTACTGGCAAACATGACAGCGCGCCCCTCAGTCCGCAGGCACATATACATGCCCAGAACACCCGCAGAAAGGCAGGCCGTTGTCCTGGATTTTTTCAGGGTGGCACACTTCCTCAAAGTGCTCGGTGCCATAGATTGCACCCATGTGGCCCTACGTCCACCTAGGGCCACTGAGCACATCTACCGAAACCGCAAGCACTGGCATTCCATCAATGTACAGGTGGTATGCGATGCAAAGGGAATCATCACCTCTGTCTATGCAAACTACCCTGGCTCCACCCATGACAGTTTCATATACAGAATGTCCGCCCTGAGCCGGGCCGTGGAAGCTGGGCAGCATGGCGACACCTGGCTCCTAGGTGAGTACAAATGCCCTTGCACATGCATGCATGTCACACACACACACACACACACAAATAAACAAACCCCAATAATCACAACCATTTACACCTCCCCAGGGGACAGCGCCTACCCTCTGAGCAACCACATGATGACGCCAATCCGGAGCCCCACCACACCACCCCAGGTAAGATACAACGCCGCCCATATTGCAACCAGTGCCATAGTGGAGCGCACATTCAGAGTGCTCAAGTCACATTTCCGCTCCCTTGACCGCTCTGGCGGGCAGCTACCCTATGCATCACCAGTAGTGTGCAGGATCATTGTGGCAGCATGTGTCCTGCACAATGTTGCAACACGGCAGGGCGTCCCGGTGGACATGGTGGTGCCCCCAAATCCCCAACCACAGGCACAGGCGCTGCCCATGGGAGGGGACAGGGCACGTGGCGAGGAAGCCCGGACCCAGCTTGTGGCCACATTTTTCACCTAAACTCCCACCCCTGCGGAGTGCACACAGGCCTGGCACATACCAGGTGACAATCGATGATGACAAAGAGACAGTCAACTGACAAAACCCTACCACCCTGAGATAGTTGCCATGGAAGTGCCACATTGTCTGCATCCCTAGCTACTTAAACACAAGCTATCCTGTGTGACCAAAAGGCACACATATGACATGACATGATATGGCCTATACACAAGTATTTCAAGGTGCGATGAGGCAGGGAGGGGGGAACAAGGGAAGACAGACAACGGTACTACTAGGCCAGTTGTCATTTAGATTGTGCAAGTGCAGGGGTAGGGGGAAGGGAAAAGTGCAAGGGGAAGGGGAGGGGGGGGAGTGCAGTACAGGGTAAGTAGACCAAAAAACAAATACATAGGCCAGCTGGTGGCAACTGCAAAGGTAAGTGCAGACAAGTGCTGGGAAGGGGGGGGGGGCTTTAGGGATAGAGAGACAGTCCCGCAGTGCAGGGGTTGCCAGGGAGGCAGTGCAAGTGGAGAGTGGCTGGGCCAGGGACCGAGGTCGGTGAAAGTGGCCCAGTTGCAGATCCAGTGCAGTTCCAGTGAAGAATTTAGCAAGGGAGAGGCAGAGAGAAAGCAGAAGCAAAGAGGAAGGTCTTGAGGTGCTTCCCGAACCGGAGATGGTTCTCCTCAAGTTCCAGTGAGGCAGGAAGGCTGTTCCAGAGGGAGGGCCCTGCCGCGGAGAGAGATCTACCCCCAGCTAGTTGCTTTGAGAAGCGGATGACCCTGACATGCAAGGTGTGAATCACACACACCTGCAAAACAGGCCATGGCCATCACTGTTATGTCACTCAAACCCTCTCAAACCACAACATGACATGGCAAGCAATACCCATACACCAACACAGCAGGGGAGTTGCTAGGTCTGGAAAAGACCCGGGGCTAAGCTGATGTCGGAACTGTTGGGACTGGCGGCTAGCTAGTCTTTTGGCTGTAGCTCCTGAGATTCTATCCAGGGCTACAACCAAAAGATCAGGGGCTATAGCCCCCTTAGCCACTCCCTAGCAACGCCCCTGCAACACAGTAACAATAAGGTACACATTGCCATGTCCAAAATGTACAGTGGCATCAGACAATGATGCCTGACCTGGAATCAGATGGAATGACTGACCAACAACCTCCCACCCAAAATAAGTAATTTCCAAATGCATTACAAGAGTTGTAGACGTAACATAACAATGAATGCCTGTCTACATGCACATTGTGCATTGCAAAATCGACACTGCAGCTTCTGTGTGCTGTGTCCTACTCCTGCAACACACTCCCCAGCGCACAGCACAGTGAACAGCCATTGTGTGTGATGCACACCCTGAGCATCACATCTAAGCGACAGACCACATCAAAAAGCAAATTAGGCATGTACAGGATCCATAATTGGTCACAGAACATGTGCTGCAGGGACACAGTGGGCACCAGAAGGCAAACAGTGTACATGTGGATATGCAATGGTGGTTGTACATGTAGTGCATCAGAGTGCAAGTGTGTGGGTCAGCAAGGACATGCACTCAACATATGCATGTGCAATCAAGTGACCATCAGTGTTCTCTACACATCACATGTGAACATTCACCATGTGTACACCCCAGCATGTCAAACCACAACTATCCCCTCGCACCTGAAAGGTAAACACAACACATGAACAGGCATTGATCAGCAGAACACAACATGTACATAGGATACCACCATTACAATGTCAGGGTTCCCATCACACTGCAGGGCAAGGCAACTATCAACAACAACCCCCCCCCCTCCCTCACAAATGACCATGACCCACTGAACAACTGCACCTGGGTCATGGAGCCTTCAACCCTCAATTCCACCTGGCCACAGGATCACCTTTCCCCTTCGTCACCATCTCCCACCTTGTGTGTAAAAAGGTGCCTGCACCCTCAGAATCCACACTCATTTCCAAAATCACAAAATCCAAGCCAGAAAAACGAACCAGAACACCCTCCAGTAGATGACTTGACGTAGCAGTACCTCACAAAGGCCAAGTACTACCACAATGATGCAACAACCAAGGTAGCACAGTAAAACAATGTCACAACAGGATGTGAACCATAACATAGAATGATGCACCATGAACGGATGTGTACTGTCACAGGTCCCGTGTACAGGCGCGGGAGTGTCACGAAACAACCACCCCCACCGTGTCCCGGGTGCCTGCAAGGTCAAACTCACACAGGCCCCTGAGACCCTGGTGGGGAAGGAGGGTCAGGGATATGCAGTCGGGACAGGTGTTGGCACACTGGATAACTGGAATGAGTGGCAGGAGAGGGGAGGAGGAATGACACATGAAAGTAGGGAATGCACGAAAATGTACTACCTGCATGAACACATACACAATCCAAACAAACTTGGACATCATTGTCATGGCCTTCTGTAGTCCAGGCTTAGGAGTGGCACGAACCAACCACCCCCTCTAGGGTTTTGGCGCCTGCAAGTTTGGGGCTTACACAGGCATTCGCAACCCCAGCGGGGAAAGAGGGTTAGGGAACGTTGCTTGGATAGGTACGGGAAGCAGGAACACCGGGTAGAGGGTACAGGGTTCAAAATTGCATAGGATTCCGGGTGATTAGGGGGAAAAAAACATACCAAATTGAATTACACATTCATCCATGCATTAGTGCACCCCCCAGCAAGCCTATGCAGAGCAGTTTGAAAGAAAAACAACAAGACACTTAGCTCTGGTTTTGAGTGCTGGCCTCCTGCCTGCGCACTCTCAGGTCCGGTTACAGGAGCACTGTAATGCTGCAAAGAGAGCCACAGTCAACAACCTGTACGTGCCAATTACACAAAAACACACCACCAAACATGCCCCATAGCAACAAACTACTCTACAAACAGACAATCTGGTGTAGATGCTTCGTACCCATATATAACATTACCCCTGTGATGGGTCATACACAGTCAATGCAGTAAGTCAGCCGCCGGTGGGTGCGTGGCAAATGGAACACCAATGTGTCACAATTCACACAACATGCAATGTTCCCTGGGTAAGCAGACATACCCATATAGCAAGCCATGACTTCAGAGCAAGTTGTGTACCACCATGACCGAAACAAAGTTGGCAGTGCATTTATCAAAATTTACATGGAAATGAAATGCACTGCACCCGAGTATGTCCCTTGCTGTATGTCCCTGTGAGCTGCCCCTTTCCATGTCTCGGAAGGCTACATGGTTGATACAAGTGCCTCAATGGACCTTGGTGTACCGGAGGGTATGTGCCACTGCCCCTGCAGGTGTCCCAGACAACCTTACAATCAATAGCCATCAGTCCACCAACACATCTGAGCTGCATTGTGTGCTTCAACACCAATATTCGTCCAAGCTCACCCTCAGTGCTGTGAATAAGCCTGCATGTGCAACTCGCCTGGTGCAAGCTTTGCTGTGTTGTGGCCCCCCTGTGCTGCTCACCTTGCCTGGAGTTCCTTGGAACACGTCAGCAGTTCTAGGATGTAGGTCTGCAATCCCTGTGCCTCTGCTTGTGCACACATGTGCATGTGGGCACCAACAAACGTGTCCAGAATTCAGACGTCCAATGGGCCATGTCTGCTGGCAAAGGTGCTCTGGAGGCTCATCCCCCTGCAGAAAGGGCATGAAACACATGATTAATGCTTCAAAGTCATCTGTGTGTGTCTCTTCAGGCATCTCATTACTTGACCATGTCAGAGAGTCACATCAGAAATCACACCATCAGTCCGTCTTTCACATCCAAAGTGTGGAACACTATCTACGGCATGAATTGCAACAAGCATGTGTACAGTAAAGATAAGAAACATACTACACAATGCATAGAAATGAATGTACACATTAATCATGAAACACCCCATCTAGCAAAAGCTGAACAGTGGACAATAACACCAAAATCATCCCCACTAGGGGTGTAAACACAAGTCACACAGCACCAGACATGCCACAGATATGACAGTCCAAAGCCCTTGTGTAAAAGGTTGTGACACCGACCCATCCTTGCGAGCCCATGGATAAGGGAGGCAGGAGTGGCATATGTGAGTCAAGGACCCCAAGCAGCAAACACATACACAAGACAAGCCTGAAGGGCCCAGCTGGAACAAACAGTGGATGCCTTCAAAATCCACAAAGCACAGCACCGTCACATGAAAGCACAATAGACAAGCAATTTTAAACTATATTAACTAATTACACTAACTATGGAAAACCTACATTACCTAATTAAACTAACTATCAAACAGAAACTTAACTAACTAAACTAAAAGAAAAATCAAAAATGGCCACATACGACCCAGGGGGGAGGGGAGGGACCCAGGAGGGGGGAGGTACAGGGTGCTGCTCAACATCCACATGCGATGATGCTGAGCCAAAAAAAAACCCTCCATGGGCTCAACGCCTGCACAGCCCGACCTATGTGGGAGATAGATGGTCGTCCGAGTCTGGCTCATCCTGTAAAGGAGGACGTGGCACAGTAGCCTGGCCACGCCTAGCCACAGCTCGCCCCTCATCGGCAGCAAGGCTGCCGGACGGGTGAGCCTGGTTCTGTGTGGCGATGTGACGTAGGTCTGCATGCAGAACCTCACGTGATACACATGCTTCCTCTTGCAAGGTAGCATGTGTAACACGGAGTTCCTCCTGCAAGGCATGGCTGGACAACCGCTGCACCTCCCGGCAAGCCTGTAGCTCAGCCGAGATGGTACGCTCAAGCTGTGCAAACCTCTCCTCTGCCCGCTGCCTCTGGGACATCATAAGGACACCCAGAGTGGATTTGAGGGAAGCATACTCCTCCCTCAGGGCATCCATGTGCGCCTCTGCGTGAGCATCAATTACTTGACGCAGAGACGACATTTCAGCCTGGCGTGCCCTGTCTGAGGCCACCATGCCCAGCCTGAGCGAGCGGGCCGTGGACCGTGCCGCCTGCTGCTGGAGAAGCACCTGCCTAGCAGGGGGGAGCACAGATCGGGCCACACGCTCCATGCTCTCAGCGATGTTCTCCATTGCTGCCCCCTGCCATTCGGAATTGGCAGTCATGTCTTGCTCCCACTCAGTATACTGCGGTTGCGCGCGGCGACCGCGTTGCCGGGCTTGACCCCTGCGGGACCCAAGGACCGGGGGTCCTCGCTGTGTTGGCACCGCCCGCGGCTGAACGACTACATGCCCCCGTCGACGTGATGTCCCAGGCACATCAGTGACTGGTGTTGAGGGTGACCCTGCGTCCCGATCCACCACGGGCGGAGGAACCAAGACTGTCTGATCCCTCAGTGCAGGTGTCGCGGACAGAGGAGTGTCTACATCAGAATCACTCACCCCTGACACATGGACTTGATGCTGATCCAACTCAACATGGACGCCAGAGTCGTCATCAAGGCTGGACTCATAGACAGCCAGAGACAAGATGGACTGTAGCACTTGGGGGTTTTCGTGGCCTACCACCCCACGACCCCCACTAGTGCCGGGTTGATGTAGTGGTAACAACCCTGTGTCTGGCATGACAACACCATCCTCCGCCTCCATTGCGTCATCACCTGAAAAATATAGAGAAAAAAGGTCACTACACATGTCAGAAGCACGCAACACACACACACACCGACAGCAAACGCATCAGGCAGACATGTGACACACAACATATAACCTGGCATGCATGCTGGGCCAACTTTGAATTGCTTCTGTGATCAGACCTGTTGAAAGGTGGCAGTTTCCATGGAAGTGGGTCTATGCAGTGCAGAAAATGTGTACGTCACTCACTACCTACATGTACAAGGACTCCATGGTGTGTGCCAGGAAATGTGAAGGCAGTGCAATGTCAAATTCAGACATCACGTGCATTGTGCATTCAATGTGTACCATATCTAGAAGCCAAGCACCCCTCCACCCCAGTACCAAAGCAGGGATGCCTAGCATGGTATCAAAAGGCTGACCATACACCTGTGTATTGACAGGCAGTGTTGACTGGCATCAACAGCTTAATGTGATTCAAGTGACAACACTGCAAATGCTGCTGGGACAGTAAGCAGGACACATGATGAAAACTCTGGATGCCGCCCATGTGTGAAGAAGACACAACAACAGTTGGACAGAGTCATTGGCCATTGAACAGGCTGAGGCCTGTGAGCCACACAGATTGTCAGACCCTAAACATGTGTGCATCGAACGACTGAGCCACAGTTGACATGGGAAGGCTGATGAGATGCCAGGCAATGTATGTAACCAAGGACTTGTATTACAGTGATCATCCAGTCAAGGACACATAGGGGCATGCGTGCAATGCACATGGAGCATGAATGGGCACTCATGTCCCTGCGGGACATCTGACCTATGCACAGTACAAGTGAGATACCCTGCATCAAGTACTAAGGCTGTACCACACGGCATATGTCTGGCAGATTCTATGCTGGAAGTTAGCATCTACACAGGACGCATGAACAAGAAAGTACACATTGGCAAGATTGAAGCAGACCAGTGCAAAGGTGGAACTGGGGTGCAGAGTGGCGGAGGAGGGGCAAGGGAGCATGCCTACATGGAGTCCCCGCATGCAGGCAGAGGATACATGCATCACGGAAGCATTGCATTACTTAAACATCAGAACCATGTACACGTCACATGTAGTGGAAATCATGCACAATACATCCCACAAGTGAAACACACACGTCCTCAACAAACACGCATCAACACTCACTGGACTGGGCATCAAAGTCCAGCATCTCTCCCACTCCTTCGACCAATTCAGGTGGTATGAACTCCGCAACGAGTGCCTCATGCAGAGTGAGCACTTCCTCCTCTGGTGCAAGCCCACCGCCAGTCACCAGAGTCAAGTTATAATTAGAGGCACGCTTAGCCTTAGTGCTGCGTTTGATGTCATTCCAACGCTTTTTGCACTCTTGCGCCATGCGCACCTCATGGCCGAATGAACTGACATGTCCGCAACATGCTTCCAGTGGGTGTCACGTTGGGCAGCCGTAGTCTGACTATTGGCACCCACTAGCATGTCACGGCTGTGGCCCCACACGTAGTCCACGAGGAAGTCCAGTTCCTGCTTGCAGAAAGGCTTCTTCCTCGCCGTGCAGGATGTCGTGGCTGTGTGTGGGGTCCCAGCCTGTGCTGCAGGTGCAACCTTCCTCCTCTTGGACTGTGGCGCAGACCCTGGCTGGCTAATGCCGCCCTGACCAGTATGGCCAGTGAGTTCGGTGGATTGAGCCGAGGGAGTGGCAGGTGGAGGGACGACCAAAGGCCTGACTTGTGTCAGTGGCAGCTGGGTGTCCTCTAATGGACCCTGCGCAGCAACATCAGCTGTGGCAGGGTCATTGACCGCAACAGTCCTGGTTGGCAGACTCACAACCGGGGTGTTGTTGGGTGCATCTGCCCCTGCACTTGCCAACACCCGGCTGTTCGGGGCAGCAGATGACATGACTGCCCCACGGACACGTGTCTTGGTCTGAGCAGCCCGGCCTGCCCCTATGGTTTCCCTCCTGGCCTGTTGGAGATCTACCAAGGGCTCCTCAAGTGCCAACGCAGCCTGCGCTGGCAGACCCTGAGCCTGGGTGGCGGTGTCCACAGCTGCACCTGCAGCTACCACTACCCTTGGGCCCGTGGTAGTCGATGGAACAGACTGCCGGGTCACACGGGTGCCAGTGCCAGATGCAGAAGCTGCATCCCCCGGAACCACAGGGGGTGGTGGCATGACTGCACTGACACATGGCACAACATTGTGCTCAAGTGGCGCACCCCTGCCTCTTCCCCCTCTGTGGCCGCCCTGGACACCCTGGAGTCCCCCTACTCCCTGGTCACCACGGCCACGTCCCCGACCACGCCGGCCACGAGGAGGACTCCCAGCTGAGGCACCCCTCACCTTTGGTGGCCTCCCAACCATGGCACAGATGTAGTAGTGCCGGCACAGATGGAGTGGTGCCAATGGGAGGTGTACACCACAATTGACCTGGGCAATTGGGGTGAAGGGGGTGGGAAGCAAGATGTTAACAGCCCCCCTGCACCTGCAAGACTGTATGTGACCCCGGTGATGTAGTGATGGGTCACGCAACGCTCAGGCACCTCAAAACTGCAGTAAAACCGTGCACGCAACCCTGCAGCCTACGTGCGTGGATTCAACCTCCCGCAGTACGCGGTGGCACCCAGTAACACGAATAACGCGTACACGTGGGACACGCAGGCTACTATGACATCGAAAATGGGTGCGATACACAGGGGCACCCGCAGTGGGAAAAAGAGCGTGTGCGACTCACCGTCTGACTAGCGCGATGCAGAAAAACACGCGTAGCCAATACCCCCGCCAAAAGAAGAGATACGTCCTTGATAGCTGTGAAGTTGTGATGGCGCGCGAAACAACAGGAAGCAGCAACACACGTCGGTCTCCACGAAAGGCACGTACAGCGAACTGCTGGGCCCGCTCACCTTTAACCCGTGCTGAGGGAAACGCCCGCGCGTGTCACGTCACTTACACACATGGCCCCTTTCCTCGGATTACATGCGGACGTGCAGTTTTTTACACGTGCTGAAATGCCCATGCACGCCTGTGCGCGTCACGTCACAGGGGCGCTTGCGCTTGAGGGGCCTTCTGTCCAATGAAATTGCATATGCGTGCAGACGCGCTTACGCGCTAAGGGCCTTTCCTCGAATTACACGCTGACGTGCAGAATTTTCACGTGCCAAATCACTCCGTATCAAGCTGGCCACGCGTAAGCACACGGAAGACCACGCTCCTGCCCAGAAGGCCGAATTACTGCCCCCCAGAGCCCCGAGCATGCTCCCACCTGCCATCTGCTGCTGCCTGCTGCCCACGTGCCCTGCCATTTGCTGCCTGCACCTCAGCCAGGGGTGCTGTTGCTGTGACCACCCCTGCTGGAACCGAAGACTCCCGACTGGGATTCCATCGCTCCACAGCCCAGCCCTAGGACCCAGTTGCCCACCCACTCCTGCCTCTGGGGTTGTCATGTCGGGCACTGCAACATCTGGCACCACTGACAACCCCCGGCCAGAGAGGCAGAGGGGCACCAGCTTCAGTGCCAGGGAAGTTGGTGTCCTGGTGGAGCAAGTCCTGGGACAGTATGATGCCCTCTTCGGAAGTGTGCGCGCCGACAAGGAAGGACGGACTCAGATCTGGACGGACATCGTGACTGCCATCAACGCGGCGGGGTGGCAGTCCGCGACTTCCAACATGTCAAGAAGCGCTGGGAGGACTTCAGGTCCAGGACCCTGAACAAGGCCCGGCGCCTCTTGAAGGCAGCGGATGCTAAGGGGCACCGGGGCCATTTGTCGGAAGATCAGATGAGGGTACTGGAACGCATATCCCCAGCGCTCCACATCCAGGTCCTTGAGAGGCAGACCCGTCTGGAGTCGAGCGGTAAGTGTACATGCATCCTGATTGTGAGCTGTGCGTGTGGTGATGTTTCAGGTTGCACATCTGTTTGTATGGGGTCGAGTATGGGTGGGGATGTACAGGGCCGTGAGGCTAACACATGCGAGGGCTGTAATGTGTGAGACATGGATGGTGCTTGTGTGTGTAGGCTTGCATGCCAAATGCAGTTGTGTGGGCACACATGTTTGGATGAATGTGTATGTAAGTAGACATGTTCGTGATGTCACGCATGTATGTTGTTTTCAGCTGCATGTATCAGCACTGTGTACATGTGCATTTGTGTGCGTTTGACAAGGGTGCAACAGTGATGCAACATGGATGCATGTGACAGCGGGATGTGGAAGCCTTATTGGCAGATGTGACATGGATGCCCATATGAACACTGCGACACTTGGCAGAGGTGTACACATGCATGCAAGTGTGGTGGTGTGTGTACATGTGTAGTGCACTTCCTGTGTTGCATGTGATGTCTGGCTCAGCTTTGCCTGCTTATGCTGTTGTATGTGTATGGATGGTGCTGGCAGTTGCGATATGGCTGTGGTATGGCTCATGTGTGCGAGTTGAAATGACATGTGTGTTGGGGATTGTGATGGCATGTCTGAGGTTTGCCAATGCCACTCATGTACAACTGTCATGTGTGTATGTGTCCATTGTACAGTGCCCTGATGCCTGTGTTTTATTTCTCCCTGTCTGCAGCGTCAACTGATGAAGAGGGCGGAGAAGGTGCTGTGGAGCACAGCGGCGGGGATCCCACCGCCAGCCGGAGACGCAAGGCCCGGCTCCCCTCCCAGGTTGTGATCTCGTCGGGGAGTGAGGAGTCCGGTGCCGCGTCCCAGGCCGCAGCTGCCGGGGGGAGGTCCAAGAGGCGGAGGTTGGAGTTGGACTCCTCGGCAGCAGAAGGGGCAGCTGGGACCCCACAGGGCCCAACGGGGGAAGATGGCACGGAGTCATCCAGGTTGGTGGGGGGTTTGGTGGAGGAGGAGGCCGTGCAAGCAACAGAGACGGGGTCTGGAGGTGGGGATTCCACTGGTGCTAGTGGTGCAGTGCAGGACCAGGGACAGGAGGCAGCACAGGCCGCCGCGGAGGTGCCTGTGTGCAATCCTGTCCCTGATCCTGTCCCTGCATCATCTTGCACCAGCAGGGATGCCTACCTCCAGACCCGTTTTCAGGCAGGGGATGAGCTCACGACAACTGGCCTTCCTCTGCCTGCGGACGTGGCTATCCGGGTCCAGGTTGAGCCTGTCCTGACTGGTGTGGCGTTGCGTCAACGGGCCATGCGAGGTGACCTGCAGTCTTTTCATGAGGAGACTGCACGTCATCTCGAATGGCTCGTTGACCGCGTCGGCCTACTGGGACAGGTCACCCAGGCCGGATTCCTCCGCTTGATGGGGCTTGCTACGACCCCCTCCTCAACTGAACCCCCTATGCGCCAGTCGTCCTCCGTGCCATCTTCCCACCCATCAGTCACCTGGGTGCCCTGTGGAGCTGCCTCTGACGGTGCGGCCAGTCTGGTGGAGGAGGCATCCCTGCCACAGTCGGGAGTCGGACTTCCAGCAGGGGTGGCCACATCAATGACTGCACCCCAGCCAGCGGAGGATGTGCAGGCAGCAGGAGGCAGTGCACGGGCAGAGGCACAGCAGCAACAGCAACGTGGTGGGAGCCATGAAGGCTCGGGCCTTCGACATCAGAGGGGCAGGCATCGGCCGGAGGGCAGAAGGACCCAGGACAGAAAGTGTCTTCCGTGTGGCAGCGGTTGGGCCACGCCATAGATGCGGAGCGGCAGCGGGCAGAAGAGGCACGGCTCACGATGGTCAGGGCGGAGAACTCCATGCGGAGGGCCCTGAGGCGGGCCGAGTGCCTCGAGGCAATCCGCAGGGGGTTGGAGGTGGACACGTCGACGGCCCTGCGGACCCTCGGGGCCATGGACGCCTCCGGGACATTGAGCAGGAGTTCGATGATGCCCTGGCCCGGGACATCCAAAAGTGAGCCGTCGGACTAGCCCGCTGCTCTTGTACATAGTTCTGTAGTTAGTGTTAGGTTTCTTTTGGTTTTGCATTTTTTTTGGACCTTTTGGACAATGGGCCACATTTTTGTATATAGTTTTTTTTATTAGGTAGTGTTATTAGATAGGTTTCATTTCTTGTGTTGGGATCATGGACCCTGGCTTGTTCATCTCTACATAGTTGACTGTTGGATTTTCTTTTTTTTTTTACAATTTACCCATGGAGCAATGGCTTTCAATTATAATTTTCCATTGGATTTTCTTTTGTGGACTGTGACTTTGGACACCATTCCTTTGGATTACGATTTTTGGTTTTGCATTTTTTCACGGACATGCTTCTTTTTATTTTTTTACATTCCCATTTCTGTTTGTTTATTTTTGATTCAATTTATGTTTCCTTTAATAAATATTTTTTGTTCAAACTTCAATGTGTAGTATCATCTCATTGGTTTCATGCATATCATGATATGGGTTTTGAGATTCACTGACACCCATTGGGTGTATGTGAGGGACATGTGTTCGTTTCCAAACTTGCAATTGGGGTTCTATCATGTTATTGCCATTTCTAAGTGGGTGGATGCAATACTCGGGTGGGTGTTTTGCATTTGGAGGCTGACCATAGGGACCAGGGATCTAGATTGTGATGACATGTTGGCTGGGGAACATGAGTTGGGGCCTGGTGGAGGGTGCTCCACAGTGCTGGGGGGTGGGGGTGATGGGAGACATGAGTGGGGGGCTGGTGGAGGGTGCCCCACAGTGCTGGGGGGTGGGGGTGCAGGGGGACATGAGTTGGACATGAGTGGGGGCCTGCTGGTAGGTGCCCCACAGTGCTGGGGGGTGGGGGTGCAGGGGAACATGAGTGGGGGCCTGGTGGAGGGTGCACCACAGTGCTGGGGGGTGGGGGTGATGGGAGACATGAGTGGGGGCCTGGTGGAGGGTGCACCACAGTGCTGGGGGGTGGGGGTGCAGGGGTACATGAGTTGGACGTGAGTTGGGGCCTGGTGGAGGGTGCACCACAGTGCTGGGGGTGGGGGTGATGGGAGACATGAGTGGGGGCCTGGTGGAGGGTGCCCCACAGTGCTTGGGGGTGGGGGTGCAGGGGGACATGAGTTGGACATGAGTGGGGGCCTGCTAGCAGGTGCCCCACAGTGCTGTGGGGTGGGGGTGCAGGGGAACATGAGTTGGGGCCTGGTGGAGGGTGCACCACAGTGCTGGGGGGTGGGGGTGATGGGAGACATGAGTGGGGCCTGGTGGAGGGTGCACCACAGTGCTGGGGGGTGGGGCTGATGGGAGACATGAGTGGGGGCCTGGTGGAGGGTGCACCACAGTGCTGGGGGGTGGGGGTCCAGGGGAACATGAGTTGGACATGAGTTGGGGCCTGGTGGAGGGTGCACCACAGTGCTGGGGGGTGGGGGTGCAGGGGGACATGAGTTGGACATGATTGGGGGCCTGCTGGCAGGTGCCCCACAGTGCTGGGGGGTGGGGGTGCAGGGGAACATGAGTTGGACATGAGTGGGGGCCTGGTGGAGGGTGCACCACAGTGCTGGGGGGTGGGGGTGCAGGGGGACATGAGATGGACATGAGTGGGGCCCTTCTGGCAGGTGCCCCACAGTGCTGGGGGGTGGGGGTGCAGGGGAACATGAGTTGGGGTCTGGTGGAGGGTGCCCCACAGTGCTGGGGGGTGGGGGTGCAGGGGAACATGAGTTGGGGCCTGGTGGAGGGTGCACCACAGTGCTGGGGGGTGGGGGTGATGGGAGACATGAGTGGGAGCCTGGTGGAGGGTGCACCACAGTGCTGGGGGGTGGGGGTGCAGGGGGACATGAGTTGGACATGAGTGGGGGCCTGCTGGCAGGTGCCCCACAGTGCTGGGGGGTGGGGGTGCAGGGGAACATGAGTGGGAGCCTGGTGGAGGGTGCACCACAGTGCTGGGGGGTGGGGGTGCAGGGGGACATGAGTGGGGGTGCAGGCTAGCCCCCCGTGGTGTGGGCTGCCTGCAGGGGCCGTGGAGGTTGTGGAGCGAACACCTGGGAGGACCCACACGGCCAATTCACGTGTAGTACTCCACAGAACCCCTGAAATACACGTACCCTGCTGATATCGCGTGTGAAACTTCCTGCGCACCCCAAGATACACGTACCAGGACATTCACGTGTGGAACTTCCAGCGCACCCCTGAAATACACGTACCCTGCTGATATCGCGTGTGAAACTTCCCGCGCACCCCAAGATACACGTACCCAGGACATTCGCATGTCGAACTTCCAGCGCACCCCTGAAATACACGTACCCTGCTGATATTGCGTGTGAAACCTCCCACGCACCCCAAGATACACGTACCCAGGACATTCGCGTGTGGAACTTCCAGCGCACCCCTGGAATACACGTACCCTGCTGATATCGCGTGTGAAACTTCCCGCGCACCCCAAGATACACGTACCCAGGGCATTCACGTGTGGAACTTCCAGCGCACCCCTGAAATACACGTACCCTGCTGATATCGCGTGTGAAACCTCCCGCGCACCCCAAGATACACGTACCCAGGACATTCGCGTGTGGAACTTCCAGCGCACCCCTGGAATACACGTACCATGCTGATATCGCGTGTGAAACTTCCCGCGCACCCCAAGATACACGTAGCCAGGACATTCGCGTGTGGAACTTCCAGCGCACCCCAGTAATACACGTACCCTGCTGATATCGCGTGTGAAACTTCCCACGCACCCTGAAATACACGTACCCAGGACATTCGCGTGTGGAACTTCCCGCGCACCCCTGATATACAAGTGCCCTGCTGAATTCACGTGTGAAACTTCCCACGCACCCCTGATGTACACGTACCCTGATGGAATCGCGTGTGGAACTTCCAGCGCACCCCTGAAATACACGTACCCAGATGGAATTACGTGAGGTACTTCCCGCGCACCCCAGTGATACACGTAGCCCGCTTGCCGTGCTGGTAGAGGGTTAGCGCAGCCCTTTGCGCTGGATTGGGGATTTTGATGGCTTTTCCCTGCGCAAGGGGCGTTCTTGGGGGCGTAACTGGCGCTGCTGCAGGGTCGCTGCGCCACTGTGCGCCACGGCTGGTTTTGGTGGCTGGAATCCATGAATATGCTGTGCGCGGAAATGTATTTTGGCGTACGCGGATGGCGCAGGGATTCGCACGCGCACACTGTGCGCCAGCCGCGTGCGCCACTTGTGCGCTGAATTCTATGAATTACCCCCATTGTGTATAGGCGTTATACAAATAAACTATCAATCAATCAATGTTTAAAGGGAAAGGTCTATTTTGTTTTGTGTAAAAGTGAACACTGGTTTCTTATGTAACTACAGCCTATCTGTGTGAATAATATCAAAAAGGAACTTATATCTGTTTAAACAGTATGTAAAAAAAGATTGTATTGTGAACAACATGACCAGGTGCAGTACTGAAAGTTACATGTACACACATTTTGTCAATGTAAAATGCTAGCCTTTCAGCAGATATCTGCCCCCAGGGAGATGGCCCCCACTCCATTGTGGGTGGGGGTAGAGGGGGCCACCCCCCCTTCCCATTAGATAATTCCCTGGTGGTTTGGGGTGCCCCACAGCCCCCCCCCCTAAAATGCTGTCTACAATTTTCACTTTTTTCCTTTGTTTACCCAACTCCCCTTGGCGCAGATGGGCACAAAAGTGTGACATTCTGCCCCCAGGGTGCCCAAAACCTTCTGCCTCACCCATTGGGGGGCCTGTCCGACATTTTGTGGTGGCCCTCTCCCCCCTCACCCCAAATGGGTGGGGGGCACCTCATGCAGGCCTCCCTAGGGCTCCATCGAATGGCCGCATGAGGTGCCTGAGGTGCCCTCTCCCCCTCCATTTGGGGTGGGGGAGAGGGCCACCGAAAAACGTGGAACAGGCCCCCCAGTGGGTGGGGCAGTAAGGTTTGGGCACCCTGGGGGCAGATTGGCACACTAATGTGCCCATCTGCGCCATGGGAAGTTTGGTAAACAAAGAAAAAAACTGAAAATGGTACACTACACTTTAGTGGGGGGCTGAGGGGCACCCTAAACCTCCGGGGAATTTTCCAATGTTAAGTGGGGTGGCCCTCTCCCCCCCGCACCAAATGAAAGGGGGGTCACCTCAATCAGCCCTCCCTGGGGGCGGATAAGAGGGGGGCATCTCATGCAGCCCTCCCTGGGGTCAGATGCCCCTTCTTAGGAGCAGATAACTGCTCCCAGGAAGGGGTGCATACCATGGCCCCCAGTCCATTTTGGGTGGGGCAGGGGAGGGACGCCCTCTTTCATGTGCCAAAAATATCCCTGGTGCCTAGTGGCTCCCTCAAATCTACCCCCATCCCCGTTGCATTTTTTTAACATTTTATTTCTTCAATTTGCCCCCTTCCCTGGGGGCAGATGATCAGCCATCTGCCCCCAGGGTTATCCATATGTGCCCCATTGGAGGCCCAGGGGAGAGGGCTGCTTACTGTAAGCAGCTCCCACCTCCCCCCACTTCTAAAACAGATCCCTGGTGTCTAGTGGCATTGCTAGCCACGGATCGAGCGCTGTGCGCCCGATCCGTGATCAGCAATGCTGTCACACAAGGTGTCGTTGGAAAAGGGAGAATCTCCCCTGTTCTTTATGTCATGGCCATGCTCCAGTACCGCGGTGAGGTCAGAGTTCTCATTTTACTTGACCTCTCCACGGCTTTCAATACGACCAACCATGCCATCCTGTTTTGAATGTGAAGTTGTAGTATGCTCTCCCACCTTGACTTCGAGAGCTGTCTGACCACCTCCATTTTCTTAAGGCCTTAAATGTTTAAATCTTTTGGTTAGGGGATTTTCGGCAGTCCTGATCCTCAGCACCTAGATGTCTTTGAGCCTTGGTTTCAGGCTTTATAAAGCAAAATACAATACAATACAATACAATATCATCTCAAAGCTCTCTAATGAAGATAGGTAAAGATATTGGTCCCAGAGGAAAATAAGCAAGATAGCTAAACGGATCAATGCACCACCTACATGTAGTTGTGTGCATAAAGGTTTTTCTATGTGAAGGAGTGGACCTGAAAACTAATGTATATTTACCATCTGCATTTTTGCATAGGGTAAAAAAATTGCTTTCCCTCACCCGGATGAAGATGATTGTATTAATAAACCAGGAGTAAGAACTTCAAGTCGCAAGTTACTAGATACCTGCGGGTTTGGAGCGCAATATAAATAAACAAACAAACAAACTAACCGGGCATAAAAAGCACACGTCCCACACATACCCACACACCATTTTCTAATCAGCACTAGCAAATTACCAATAGATAATAGCTAGTGGGAAGTGCACATTTCGAGGCCCAAATAAACTCATGGTTAAAGGGTGCTTCTTGGTTGATGGCTGTTGTAATGTTTATACAGTGCTCGAATACGCCAAAGAGGTCACCTAGTGCTGTCCACTAAAGTCACACTGATGGAGATTTAATACACTGCACCCATTCTTAAAGGACTACTTCTAAGGGCAGTGTGGGCATCTGTAGACTCTCATAAAGCTATTAAGAAGGTTGTTCACTTGGGAAACACCAATTTCTTAAGGTGTCTCCAAAAACTGGTATGGCCTGTACTGAAGTCCCCTGTCAGGACCCTGCTGCATGTGTGAGGGTACCTCAAGGGGTTGGGCCCCACCATCCACTTCATGATGGAGGTCCTGGAGCAGTGTAGGGAGGGTCCCCTCCACAACATAAGGAGTGGGCGGCATTGGACGGCTTAATATTATCAAAGAGTGATGATAATGGTAGCTGGACTATCAGTAGGATATAATGGAATAGAATAGAAATTAAATAATGCATTGCAGCCTATAAAGCTCTCCCTTGGCGCTTCCTCAATTAGTTAATGTGAAATCAATAATGTTGGTCCAACAAAGTTAGTGGTCTAAAGAGGATATGGTTGTCAAGCACAAGTACTTCCCCAAAGTGTGTTGCTGCCACACACACTAAACGTCAAATTATATATAGATGAGAAAGAATCTCTAATGCGCCAACCTGATTTTTACGTTGTTTGATGGTGAGCCAGTTGAAGAAATAATACATTGAAGCTTTTTGTCGGGATCAAAGAGGAAAATCCACTTTTATTTGTTTGCAAAAATAGAATGAACAGTTGGCTGTTACATCACACCTTATGTTTTATAGCTTCATTCAAAGTGAAGTAGACAATGGATGTGCATTTTCACAATGTAGCTTGCAAAGCAACTAATATTTCCAAGTAGCTTGTGAAGTAAATAGCTCTCTCAACAATGCCTCTACTTCTCTACAATAGAAGTTTATAATCTAACTGTATATATATCGATCTACCTGAAAACATGCAAACCAAACTGTTATGTGAATATCTGACAGGAAAACACAATGGGTAGATTCCCAAAATGTTATGTGGTGCAAGTGATGAGATACCCTTGTGCATCTTATCACTTGCGACAAAAAAGGAGCTGCCCAGTCCACAAGGGCCATCTATCGGACTGTGTGTATCTTATGTGCAGACATTTAGAAACCCTTTTGAACCCTTTGCATATTGATGCAAATCAGGGAGTGTTTCTTTGCTTTTGTAAGTGCCTCTTGAATTTACAAAAGGGATGGTCTTTAAATTGTGTAGAGAACTAAAACATGAATTTGTGCATATTTGGAACAGGAGCAGGTGGATGCTCATGGCAGGGACTTTCCTGACCCTGTCATGCATGTCTTTAAGTGTGACAGCAGCGGTGCGATCTGCTGCTGACCCACTTTGAGTTCTATTCCTCAAACAGGGATAGACATTTGTTTCTCTTGTTTCTTCACATTATACAGTGGCGGGTCCTCAGTGGCATGTGTCTGTGTCCCATAAACCACATAGCTCTCTTGACACTAATCTATGCAAGGGGGTTGTCCAGTGCATCTTTGTACTGCTGGCTTTTCTGCAATGTAAATGAAAAATGCGCACACTATATTCTTTTTCCTTTGCGCTCATTTCTGAGATTATGCCCTCCTGCATTTTGTGGGGGCAGGCCCCTTAATCACCTTATCGTCCGGGGAGGAGCTAGATGAGGCTGTGGAGTCAAACTAACCCAAGTCTCACCAAACCATATACGTTGACACATTATATACAATTTTGTAACACTCAAAACACTCCCATATATTTTATTACAATCCACCTTCCACATGTGATTTGACAAAACCTCTTCAAATAAATATCATATTTCTCCAATTCCTGCATTCTCATTGGTAGCCGTTATTTTAACAGCCACCTTCAGCTCATGTTTAGAACACACCTCCTATTAGGATGTGTCCATGGTAGGACATGACATCATCAAACAGTTAAACATTTGTGTGCAAACATAATTCATTACTAGTAACAACTGGCCTGAGCCCTTTAACCTTAACCCATAATTACACATGGTTTCGCATATATACTTCTGTTTATAAAAGCCTACTACATGTAGATTCATCAATCCCCCTTATAGGTTTACTCAGTGTGCATGCATGTTTAATAAATACTATATTTCCTTTACAGTGGATTCTTCAGGACAGTCCCCCTTTCTTGCATGGGCATTATAAAAATTCCCAATTGCCTGCTTCTGGACACGCCATAGCACATGATGCGAGATGGTCTTTATATTTCATTTTGCGGTTTCAGCATTTTATCTTTCTATGTGTATGCAATCTAATATATATCAACTTTGACCAAAAAGTAACACTAAGGTATCATATCCCAATCACAATTACCTACACTGGATACATATGAAATTGCAACATCGCACCCCATTCGCTGCACCATAGCCACAAATATAGCACATGCAACATAAACCCCTCTTGATCGCGGTAACCTCTCCTGATCATCACAACTTATACATGCTTGCATGCCACATTCCACAGTCTTTCTTTTTATGCATTCTAAGATTTTAAGGTCAGCTTTTCCCATTATAAATCTAGAACTGCAGGTCTCTGAATGAGAAGAACAAACATATCACTGGACAAGTATCCCCTCATTAGAATGGGGCTGTTGACATGTATGATCATGGAAATAAACCATGGTTTTAAAAATGGGGGGAGGGAATTTTGTGTTCTCGTTGTGTTGAATGAATTAATAGATCTGGAATTTTGCTGTGTGGGCATTTCAGATATGGATGTGCTTATTCCAACGTAGCTTTAATCACATAAACATCATCACTTAATTGCATGACTTGTCCCAGTCAATGGCCATTCCAATGATCCATTCCAGAAGGGAGGGGGAAGCAACTTTCCTGGCACTGTATACCCCAGCACCCTGTTAATGACATTTCTGCATGATTATGTGCATTAGCACATTGTGTAAGGCGAGGTCTACAGGCCGTTTGCCACCACCTATGCCACCCATTTCTTGCACTAGCCGTGGTGTGGGCTCTTATTAAAGCTGTACATGAGCCAACCACTTCTTTGGTTCATCTGTTTCCTTATCCTCGTAAACCTTAACCACTAACAACTCCCATTCTCAACCCACCACAAAGGGGCAGGGTCCGCTCTCTGAAAATAGTAGGCAGATTCCATACATGCATGTGTAACATGTCCTGATATAGCTCCCCACGCCTCTACCATGCTGGGGGATCAACTCATATATATCCTCCATATAAAGGGGTCATACTTTGAAGAAAAGCCAAGGAAGAGAGAACACACTTGCTTCACTTGTGCCAAGCATAAGGCCTATGCGCTCTCCAAACACTGTCACCCATCACAAGATTACAACCCATATAGATGTCTGGAAAACAGATTGCTCTTTGATGCAGAGCCATGATAGCCTCAAGATGTTTTGTACCTGCTGCTAGACCATCAACATTGACTCTGCACTCCAATCCTTGCTGCTTGTCTGGCATCTGTACCAACCACCACGCTGACCACACTCCATTCTGAGACACAACACAACCTCTGTGGAAATGAACTCTCTGATTATATGCATCCTTTCCATAACCCCATTCAGTTGGACAATTCCCCACAAGCAACAGTCAGCTAATAGCCCACAGGTGACTAGTAATACTTTGACTTATTCAAGCTGTTTCATTATTTTGTCAAATGTAACATACCCAAATCAATGATGCAACCTTGACTAACAGACCAGCACCCATCTGCTCCTTCTTCCCCTGCCTCCTCTACAAGCCCCACTCTCCTAGCCTCTGATCATCCTCACTTTACTTTCAGCCCCCTCTCTGAGCATGACATCATTATCTCCATCTAAAAAGCTCACCCTACTGCTGCCCCATCTGACCTTCTTCCTGCTTCTGTCGTTAACCCCATTATTCCTGTTTATCTCCATCTTTGTCCCCTCTTGAATCTTTCTTTATCCTTAGGCTATTTCCCATCTGCTTTGAAAGCTGCTATGATTATCCCACTCTTTAAAAAACCCTCCTTCGATTCTACCAAACATTCTAACTTCCACGCTATCTCCCTCTTTCCCTATTTATCTAAGCTGCTGGAGTGACTTGTCTATTCTCAGCTTCATTCCCATCTTAATGTATTCAACTTACTGCCCTCTCATCAGTCCGGTTTCGGTCCTGGCTTATCTATAGTAACTGCCTTACTGCTATAAACTCACTTCTACAAGCCTGTCATTGCAAGCAATCATCCACACTTGCTGTACCCAATCTCAGTACCACATTTGATACTGTGGATCACCCTATTCTCCTCTCTACACTTTCTTCTCTAAAATCTTCTGACACTGCCCTTCAATGGTTCTCACCTGACCTATGTTACCATTATTTTCCTTTCTCGTGGAAAGAGTCGATTTCTCAGTCTCATCTTCTGCCTTTCGGAGTCCATCGCGGTTCTGCCCTCTGTCCTGTTTTATTCTCCCTTGACATGTGTTCATTGGCCACGCTAATCCCTGACAACTATTCTTTCGGTTCACCCCTATGCAGATGACATCCAGATTTAAATTTTCTGTTCTTCCATTGCTGATACCCTTCACCAGCAACTTTCTTCTTGTCTTTCTGCCATCACATTATGTATGGCTTGTCGGTTTCTCTGCCTAAATCCTTATAAAATGTAAATTTAGTTTTTCCCTACTTCTGTTTCTACTGTTCCCCCATCTATATCTTTCCCTCCTCTTCAGCTCCACATCAGCCATCAAGCTTGCTACCTCGGTTTTGTTTTTGAATCCTCCCTTTTGCTTCAGCCTCTAATTTCTACTATCATTCGTTCCTGTCATTTTCACCACTTTAATATTAGAAAAAGTTAACTTTCAACTCTACCAGGACACTCTTGCAAACTATTGTCCTTTCTCGTCTCAATTATTGTTGCTCTTTTTATGTTGGCCTCCACAATTATGCAATTCAACATTACATTCATGTCTTCACTCTGCCATCAGGGCTCTTTTGTCTCTCCCAGTCTCAAAAATGTCTCCTTTCTTTCTGACTTCTTCATTATCGCCCTATGAAACAACACTGCAAATTTCAGTTCCTATGTCTTGTCTCCAAAAGTACTCATGCACTGGCTCCTTCTTATCTCTGCTTTGTGATCTCCCTATATCACCCCTCTTGTGACCTTCCTTCTGCCTCACAAATTCTTTTGTCTGTCCCTCATCCTCCTTGAGCACCCTCTAGGTTTCGCTCATTTCAACTCCCAGCTCCTAAACTTTGGAATGCCCTCCCTTTGGACATACGTTCCTCTAATATACTCCATCTCTGTAAAAAAAACATTTAAACAGTAATCTTCTCCCCGCCTTTATCTTCCTAAAATTCTCCTTTTCTCATCTTGACTTTACCTCCATGGTTACCTGTCAACTATCATCATTTTGTATGTACCGTCACCTACTCGTCCATCGCATTGGATAAAAGTGCTATATAAGCTTTGCAAATAAATAACTGTGAAAATGAATATTTCTTGATCTGCGGATTTTGCTCCGTAAAGGCACCCTTTGAAACAATAGCATCAACCTATCTCTGCATCCTAAGTTACTAGTCTGCTAAGTACACCTGCCCAAGCCCCAGTCTGTACCTATAACAAGAAAGGGATTATATCCCTGTAACTCCTGCCAGAACATAGGTTAGTACAAAAGGAAATATCAACAACTATTTAGTTGGGAGCTAACTTCAATTCATTTTAAGATAACTTTCATACACAACACACCGAACGTGTATAATTGTAACATACTTGAAACCTAGAGATACCCCTCAATTTACTGTGCCAGTGCCCAACAATTCCTTGATGAATCATAAACAGAATGCTGCAGTTTCTTAAAACATACTCTCAGTATTAATTAAAAATATTTTCATACTCCAAAACACTTATCTAAAAAACATCTCATTATACATTAATATAAAACTTAGGGACAACAATCCCTTGTATTGGGAAAAACACAAACATTAAAGAAAAGAAAAGTATACATTATTGTCCCATTTCAAATTTCTAAAACATCCTCAAGCCATGTTGTTCACAGACACCTTTCTCAAACAACTCCCATTCATACGTACGGTGCTATAGCACCTTAAAGTGTCTCTTGTGCAAGATGGAATTACCAATAGAGATCTCAGACCAAATAACCAGACAGATTCATGCAATATGGCAAAGTACTACTTTATTCTCAAGTAAATAAAGCAGGGTCAACTGACAAATATCAGTTGAATGCTTGCACACTCACACATAAACTTGATTACACAGGGATCTTATACTCCAATATGCGTCATCTATGATGTCATCCTACGTGGCAAACCATAAAACCTATTAGCGGTTAAGATTGGATTAGGGGGACATATCCACTTATAGAATACATATGGGTTAGTATTTCATTGACTGTCTCTTATCTTTAAGCAACCCTTGAACTACATCTAAATACGTATAATACTGATTATAGCAAACAAAATTGCAGTGGGTTGGTCTTTGCAAATTCTTTAAGCAGGTTGCCCCACAGACCTATTCATTGGTTGGCATTCTCACCCAACCTTGGACTTTCATCTCGGCTAGCAGCACATAAGGAAACCGTAACTCAGGTGCTTGGATCACATCAGATTACTCCCCACTTTCACAATTAGTCCATCATCTCTCATCAGACCGGCCATGAGTCAAAGTTTCCCATCTGTAGTGGACCTTGTAGTCTGTTCTCTGTTCTAGTATATTCGAGGGAGTGAAAGCACATCACTATCTTCTTGCAAGGCTTAATGAATAGCCCTTGTTTTCGACATCTGGGTCACATGTGAAGAGACCACCAATTTATCAAATTCAGCCTCTTATTTACTGCTATTTGATTTAATTATACTGGGGGGTTGTTGTTCCTCTTAGCCTCTAGGGACTTGCTCACTCTATCTTGTATAGACTTTATACACTTTTAATTATCGAATACTTGGATTTGCAAATTATTTATTTTCTTTTAATCTTAGAGAAATACATCTTACGTCCATGACTCATCTGTCTGCCTTCCTTCATGCTTTGCAGCTATTCCTTAAAAATAGCATCCTTGATCCCAAGCCATTCACTCCTCTTTTTGTCGCACACAAATCTTTACTTCCAGCGTCTCCTGTCCCTGCAACCTTGATCGGCTTCCGAGGTAGTTGAATTGAATATTTACATCAGCCAGCGTCAATTTTCCGGTAATGGCCGTCCTAGCAACTTTATATATTCCTCTATAGCAAGCTTCTATGTATCTTTTCTATCTTGCATAACTGCACATTTACACATATTGGCAGCAAGTTACTTTGTCTTCTTTTGCGTTCATGATTACTTTATAATTTTGTACATGTTTCTCTTGTAACTTCAGTAACATCGTCACTCTTAAGTATTTCGTTTCAGCATGGCTTCATACATCTTCTCCATGATATCACTCTGTCCTCATCAGATTTCACTCAGTGCTCAATAATGTCCAATGATGCATGCTGACATCCTTCAATAGGGCCTCCTTCCACCCTTTCTCCCTGGCTGTTCAACCAGTATCTGGCACTTCTTGCCCACCGCATCACCGCTCTCTGCCCCAACTTTCAGTGCTATGCGGATGATACCCAGCTCATTTTCAGGCTACCCTCTGCCTCCTCTTCCCCTTCCCTCATCTCTGACTGTCTTTCTGCTATCCATGAATGGTGTGCCGCCAACGACTTCTGCCTTAATGCCAGCAAGACTGAGATTCTACTCATCGGCACACCCACTCCCTCCTTCGCTGCAGCCCTCTGGCCGGCCTCTCTTGGCCCTCTTCCTGCTCCTACCTGCAAGGCAAAAAACCTCGGGGTCATCTTCGACTTCACACTCTCTTTCTCTCCTCACATATCTGACGTCTCTAAGAAGTCACACTACCAGCTACACCTCCTCAGAGGTATCCTTCCTTTCCTCTCCTTCCCCCAGAAGCTCACTGTCTCTAGAGCCCTGGTTCTCTCTAAGCTAGACTACTGTAACAGCCTCTATCTAAATCTGCCTGCCTCTTCTCTCCGCCCTCTGCAACTCATCCAGAACAGGGCTGCTAGACTTGTCCTTGGCCTCAAGCCCAGGGATCGTATCTCTCCAGGACTGAAATCACTACACTGGCTCCCAGTGGCTGCGAGGATTAAGTTCAAAACCCTCTGTATTGTCCACAAGGCCTTCTGGGACCCTGGGCCAAACTACCTTCAACTCTGTCTTCCTAAATATCTCCCTTCTCAAGCTCTTCACTCATTCGCCTCCAACTCCCTCAGGGTCAGCCGCTTCTCCAAGCAACGAGTTGGGGGTAGATCTCTCTCCGTAGCAGGGGCCTCCCTCTGGAACAGCCTTCCTGCCTCCCTGAAACTTGAGGAGAACCATCGCCGGTTCTGGAAGCACCTCAAAACCTCCTCTTTGCCTCCCCTTTCACTCCCCCTCTCCCCTGCTAATATTACTGAAACTGCACTGGATCTGCAACTGGGCCACTCACCGATCTCGGTCCTTGGCCCAGCCACTCTCCCCTGCACTGCCTCTCTGGCAACCCCTGCACTGCGGGACTGTCTCTGTATCCCTACAGCCCCTCCTCCCAGCACTTGTCTGCACTTACCTTGCACTTGCCACCAGCTGGCCCTTATTATTTATCCTGTATTCTACTAACCCTGTACTGCACTTTCCCCTCTCCCTTTCCCCCTTGAACTTTTCCCTACCCCTCTTCCCTTGCACTTGCACGATGTGAATGACACCTGGCCTAGTAGGATCGTTGTCTGTCTCTCCTCTGTTCCCCCCGCCTCGTCTCGCCTTGAAACACTTGTGTATAGGCGCGTTACAAATGCCATATCATATCATATCAAGGGTACATTTGGTACAGCTGTCTAAGTGTATATATTCTCTAATACACTTGATGCGTTATAGGCTTAACACAGGGGATACCACATCTAGCCTTGCTCCTGCTGTTCCAGTATGATGGTGGTGAGGGGGCGGGAGCTAGGGAAAATGCATCCACCTGTTCCTCTACTGTACTTAAAACAGAGCATTACTCTTCTTGCACATACTCATTTAATTTATCTTAATTTGAAAATAGGAAAAGTGCAAAAGAACACTGGTTTGTGCATTATTAATCACAGTTTGGTAGTTTCTTTTGAATTCATATGGATTATCTCATTAGCCCCACTCAAGGGGGGGGGGTCCTCTTTGTTGACGAGTCAGCAACAGTTGACCAGGACACAGGTCTCAGACACACTGGAGCAGCGGTAGAATGCCTAGTAGATGGAAAATATGAGACATTGATTTTGAAAAGGCTTCCAATGCAGTATTCTGCCCAGGCAGTAGAACTCATTGCACTGATTGAAGCTCTGCAAGCATCACAGGTATGCCACGTGACCACCTATTCAGACTCAGCATATGTCACCACCACTGTGCATGCCGGTCTGTCACGGTGGAAGAGGAGGGGCTTTAGGAGGGAAGACGGGTCCCCAGCGCAGCAAGCCGCGCTGCTAGATTAACTGATCTTCGCACTATCCCAACCTTCTGTTGTGGCAGGCATCAAATGAGCCACCCACGCTAATAACACTGATGAAGTGTCCCTTGGAAACACTGTCACAGACACTGCAGCCAAACTTGCAGCATATATCCCAGTTCCCGATGTAAAAGAATACGTCCTCACAACAACTGCTACCGTTCAACCCCCCGACGGCTACAATGCCCTTCCTATTGCGCAAATGATCAAAATACAGGGAAGCATCCCAGATGAGGAGAAGTAATTGTGGGTAAAAAGAGGGTGCACACAATCCCCCACAGATCTATTATGGAGATAGGAATGCACAGGAAGTGTAGTTATGCCACACTATCTACCCGTAACAGCATCTGACCAGCTCCATCACCCCTCTTACAAGCGCCAAACATCATATTGCAGCAGACATACAGGAGGATTGTTTTGTTCCAAATCTCCAGCAACACCTGACAAACATGGTCATTAGATGTACCACGTGTCAAGGTTTCAGCACATGCATGGCCCTACGGACGTTGAGAGGCACTCTTCCCCACCCCACTCGGCCATTCCGTGAGTTGCATATCGGCTACGCGAACATGGGAGAGACGTGCATCAGGTTCAGATATTTGATTGTTGTTGTCTGCCCCTTCCCACGTTGGCTGGAAGCGGGTCCTTGTGCACATCCGGATGCCAAATGTGCAGCCAAATTTCTGGTCTGTGAAGTGTTCCCCCGATGGGGCTTGTGCAATGTGTTAAGGTCATATAATGGCACACACTTTTTCATTGAACTATTAAAAGAAATGCCTCTACTGCTTGCCATCAAACACCGGATGTGCACAATGTATCACCGTCCGGCCAATATAATTGTGGAAATAATCAATAGACTGCTAAAAGGTAGATTGTCTAAGCTTTGAACCACATTAAAAATAAACTGGATGCATTACCTACCATTGGACCTGTTCAGTTTGTGCACACAGCCAAGCAAGGACCACCATCTAATTCCCCATGAGGTGGTAACTGGCCGTCGCATACACAAACAAATCTCTCCCATCAGGAGAGCATCAGATGCACACAGGGCAGCAGCAGTTCTAGGTGACAAGTTTATGGACTATTTAACAACCCTAACACGTGCCATTAATTGTATTTCCTGACAAATTGCACCACCATGACCAGAAGACATCCCGGGCTCCACAGCTGACTCCAGGACTGCTTCCCTAGCCACTCAACCGCTGCTGCAAGGAGAATTTGTCTACGTATGTCCCTTTGTCCATAGTTGGAACAGCCCTAGGTTCAACGGACCATTTGAAGTGGTTTATGCCACTCCTCCCGCCGTCAAAGTAAAGGGCCTGCCATACTTATCTGATGGCCGGAAGGCACCTTCAGATGCTGCACCTGCACTTTAATAGCTGGCAGTGGGCATATACCCAATTTCCTTTTCCTACTGCCATAGCTCAAAGTTCAGTTCCCCATTCTCGCCAACCACGTGCACACACAAAAAATCTGCTACTACTTTTAGATTAGATTGCCAGGTGCTCGCTTGTGTTTGCCTTTATATCTCCCTCTCTCTCTTTCTCTCTTTCTCTTTCTCTCTCTCTCTCTCTCTCTCTCTATGTGTGTGTCTCTCTCTCTTTTTCTATCTCTCCCCTCTTTTTCTCTCTCTCCCTATTCCCTCTCTCTCTATATATCTCTCCCTATCCTCCTTCTCTTGCTCTCTGTCTCTTTCTCTCCCTATTCTCTTTCTCTCTCTCTCTCTCCCTCTCTCTCCCTATCTGCTGCTACTACTTTTAGATTAGATTGCCAGGGGCTCTCTTGTGCTTGCCTTTATATCTCCCTCTCTCTCTCGCTCTCTCTCTCTCTCTCTCTCTCTCCATCTCTCTCTCCCACTGTTTTTCTCTCTCTACCTATTCCCCCTCTCTTTCACTCCCTATCCTCTCTCTCTTCTTATCCCCCCCTCTCTGTCCCTCCCTCTGTTTTGTGTGCATACATTTTGCATTTCAGATTCATCAAAAGAATGGTGCCAGCACCTTCAAATAACTTAATATATGAGCAAATGGCACCAGTGCCTTCAAATAACTCTATCCATGATAGAAGGTGTTACACGTATAATGTACAATCTAGATTTTTCTATTCATATGTGTGTGCTATGCATTTAGTTGCTATTGTATTTGCCATCTCCATGGTCAGCATGGGAATGTATTTAGTATGTATTTTTATATTAGAGAGTAATATAAAAGAGGGGTGGGCAGGAGGGGCTTATACCTTTACTGTAAATAATAGTTCATATGCAAAATCACATGAAACCAAAAAGTCCATAGAGGTGAATAAATATGTAGTATTCCCAAAACACAACCCACAAGCTAATGTTTCACTCCCAGAGTACAACCCCATGGCCCAAAATCATAACACCACACCCCTTCCAGCTGGAATATTAGAATATATTGCTAAGTCCCAATTTTATCCAAACCTACCAACCCCGCTGATGTAAATAATGAAACTGCAGTACTAAATGGATATGAAGGGTTACAAATCCTTTCCACAGATAGTTGCATTACACTTGCCAGAGCCTTGATACTATCCATATTAGACTATTGTAATGGACTTTACATTGGAGCTAATAAACAGACCATCCACAAAATTCAAGTGCTCCAGAACAATGCTTTGAGAGCAGCACTCAAGATTAATAGAAACGAGCATATATCCTCTACAAGAAGAGAATACAAATGGCTCGCCACCGTAGACAAAATTCATCTCAAAATCGCTTCCCTCACCCACAAATCTATCAACAACAAAGCTCCACCTTACCTTATGGATAGATTACGTAAAAGGACTTCTTCCAGACCTACCAGAATAGCCAACGCAAACTGCCTCCAAGTCCCGCGTTTCAAACTTGCCACTATAGGAGGAAATAGCTTCCCGGTCAAGGCTGTGCAGTTATGGAACTCCCTTCCCCATGACATCAGAGAACCTCAGCCTTTCGCAAAATTTAGACAAAACCTCACTAGGTGGCTGAGAGCCAACGACAGCTAACTAGTCCACTTGTCACATTGTACATTACTGTATATAACTATATATTACGTGAACAGGAGCATGCTCCTTGCTCCCCTGTCCTTGATCTCTCCCTGTTCATACCTGCTTGCTGTAATATTGCTGATGTCTATGTCTACACTTCCTGCCTTTTCCTATACTTGCAATTAGCCGAGCATATCTGTAACCAAGCTCAGCGCATCTCTGTACCTTCATCTGATTTCTATGTACCTGTAACTAAATTGAGCATATCCTTGTCTGTTTACGCCCTGATACTCCAGGGTATGGCGCGCTATACAAATAATAAACTAAACTAAACTAAACTAAACTACCCACACACACAAAGACAAAGCTCAAAGGCAAAAATATGATGCCTATAGTGGACTTGGTTTAGATGCTATAGAAGATGTATGTCACCCTGAACTGTCCAATAGTTTGTACCGATATAAGCGTGGTCAGAAGAAATAGAGTGAATGGCAGATGCTGTGTGTGATCTTTGATACCCAAGATCCTAGTGCCACAGGAAGTATCATTTACAGAGGCACAATGGGCCTCATTACGACCCTGGCGGATGGACCATGGTGCTAATAGCACCATGGTCCATGCCGGTAACTTTCCGGCTCCGCCATGGCGGAATGGGGAATTACCACCCCATTCCGAGGTTGGCGGAGTGGTAATTCCCCCTTCTGCCATGGCCCTTCCCCATTCCCATTTTTGCCCCATAGGGCATAATGGGAATGGGGAAGGCGCTAAGTACGGTGCCGCAAATTGCGGCACCGTACTTAGCACCAAGGTCCCTTTGCGGCATGGTTTTTAACGCCTGCAAAAAGCAGGCGTTAAAATCACCATCCCGCAAAGGGACCTTGTAATCAGGCGTTAAGGGTCGGCGCCGTTTACGGTGCCGTAAAACCCTTAACGCCTGACTCGTAATGAGGCCCAATGCCTAGTACATCTTGCACTGTGTAGGCTCAGAAGCACATTCCAGGCACACAATGTAAGACTCGAGGTGGTGGACGCAGATCGCCTAAAATGCAACAATAACCCAAAAAGCAACAAATGCCTACAGAGACCATATCTGATAATAGAAGGACAGAAGTACTCTAATAACAAATGGCAAGACACAACAGTGAGCTGCATGGCAGAGGGCCTCGTGGGATACGAAGAAGTGGTTATAGCAAAGGTGGAAGCTGAATGTGCACAAGTATGGACTAAACGCGTCGCAAAATTAACATGCATTGAAGCAATGGAGAAACTAATAAAAATGCAAAGAGAAGAAAAATATTAACTTTGCTTTTATAGCGCTGGAACGATACCTGTAGATTCTAATGAACACTGCAACAAAACGTTCACAGCAGCAGTGATGTATTACTATTGGGTGTGTGGCCAACAAGCGTACTCTTACCACCTGCCATCATGGAGGGGCTATTGTTCGCTGACCACACTGCACTTAGTGCTACTTGTAATCCCAGTAGAACCTTCAAGGGGGGCCAACAGAAACCTTTTCCCCTACCTCCTTGCACACCCTTGAAGAAGAAAGAAGGAATACCTTGCCAGCACCACAGTTTCAAATACTCCCAGAGAAAGAAAAGCGTGAACATCTGAAAAGGAAGAGGAGGTTGAACTACCTGTCCCATGATGTAGCAACCCTGCTCAGCGAAATACCAAACAAATACCGGCTCTTTAGCAAAGCAGAGACATTTTTCACCTCATTGATGCTGCCCGGGTAGCAAACAACAGCCAATGCCAAATGGCTGCAAATCGTCTGCTAGGAACTAATGCAACTAGCAAACAACACTTAACAGGGGTTCAATGTCATAAAAGTGGAACTCCGTGCCCTGAGACTAATGACCATGCAGAACATTTATGTCCTGGACATGCTTACTGCCTTGGAAGGAGGTGTATGCAAGAATATTGGTGATTCTTGCTGCACATTCATGCCTCCTGAAGATGCAGAGAATGGCTCACTATCACACATCATCGAGGCTGTGCACAATCTAGGGGTACACGTGTAGAAAGAAGCTGGCAAACAGGATGACTACTGGATTCAATCTGGTTTTTTACATGAGCCCCATTCTGGCTGAAGGCGATTGTAAAGATGCTGGTGCCTGTCATCGTTTTTTATTTTGATCATTTTATGCACCTGCCAGATGGGACTCAGATGTTGTGCCAAAGCAGTGCCAAGCAGTGCAATGATGATGGTCATGGTTGGAGTAACACCCAGAGCACCTTGTGGTACCACAGAGAGTGGTACCTAGGCAGATGACCCATACAAACCATGTATGGTTGAGATGTACCACCCCTTACACCACCTGGCACTGTCACCAAACCCCCACCTGACCTCGAGAACTACACCGAACATTGGGTTGACGTAGCTGGAACGGAGGTTGAATTTTCATGACATGTGCACCAGAAGAATATGCCCAGGCTGGGGAAAGCTTGCAAGACGTGTATAGAGCATGGATCCCAACTAAAGATTCACCACCATACGCAGAAGCTATAAGGTTAGAAGAAGAGAAATCAAGAAGAAATATGGAAGAATATAGACAAACTCACAGGCCCCTGGCAGAACCTATTTGGAAATGTGTTTCTGTAGAAGTAACGAAAGGGAGGAATGTTGGGGAGGAGACACGGTCTTCGCACCCCCTTAAGCATTACTCTATAAGGCACACATGTTAGAAGACACATTCAGAGAACGGGGGGAGGGGAGTGCACACAAAGTGGGGTGAATGATCACTGTAATGCATGTATTAGGAGCTAAAGAAGAAACGCAAATGCGAAGGCCATCTTAGACAAATGGCAGCCCTTCTAGAATTTAGGCCCAAGCGCAGTGAATAAAAGTAGGTGCTTGAATATTAGGTCCCTCGCATGAGCGCGTACAACACCTCCACCCCGGCCAGGTCTCACACAGCCCATGAAACCCTCCATTGTTCCAAAGAATTAAAGGCCCTCACACACTGGGAAGAATGCGCCCTGCAAGGTTATGAGAAGGGAGCAGCGCACCTCATGGCAACACCATTCCATGAGACAGATAGCAAGGCACCCTACCTCCAATGATACCGGCACAAGAAATACAGAATTGCAACACTTTCATCCCAAAACCCCCGAAAGCCACAGCATCACCCAAACCCAGACAACCAACCATAAAACATTTACACCCTTCGATCGATCACTAAGATCAGATGGTGAGGCTATCACACCTTCAGAAATGGGTCACGTGATTTGTGCAGCACCATATAGAGTAACAACTAAATTATATCCCAAAACAAAGGTGGAGGACCTTGCTTGGGAGTTGCTGAGCTGCCTGGGAATGAGTGAAGTGTGTGAACTAGTGTGACCTCTACTTTCCAACTACCATTTAGTATGTTTGCCAGGCATCTGCAACAATGATAAGGTAAAATTGCAGAGTAACCAATGAATTGTTAGAGCAGCCTCATTACGGATGACGAGCCCAGCAGCACCCACCTGGATGGAGATGGAAAGATAAAGATGGACCATATGGAGCAGTCCCTACATGTGTAGTGCACATCCAATTGGCATCGTAGGATTGTACTATATAGAATGACACCCTGAGTGATGCTGTTTGTAGTTATAAGATACTGCACATGCTCCCAAAGCTCAGAGCATTCTCGTGCAGCAGAGTTCTTTGCTGATATTTTTCCTGTTTGTGGAAATAAACACTTGTTACCTTAGTAAGTGCATCTTTGGCCTTCTTCACTAGCAGGTTGTATTTTTTAGGTGCGAGCGTACAGGAGCATGCCTTCAATTGTCGGGCAGTCTTGAGTTGCCCACGCTTGAGTTCTAGAGTGGGACTCACAATAGCAAGCAGGTTCTGGTGCTTCTAGTCTGAAGACATGTTCAGAAGTCAAAGATATCAAGATAGGTTGGAAAGGCTGGTGTGGAGAAAGTCCCACACCCCGACCTTCCTCCACCTTCCTGGGAGTCTGACTGGTGAACCAGTTGGCATCCCAAGGCTATACATTTCTGTCATTCCCCCATTTTCCCATTCAGTTGATTAACAGCAAATCTGTTCTGAGCCCAGCATCCTAAGAAAGGGAGGGGAAAAACTTGAGTAGTGTTCTTCTTGATTTAGGCCACCCCTACCTTTGCATCTCTGGCCCTGGGTTAAGGAAGGGTAGCAGTACAGAAGAATGTGAATGTCTAGTTCTGGGGTTTCTCTCATTGGGTGAGAACTGTAAGATTCGATTTCTGTTGTATGAAGAACCATGTTGACGAAGGGTCGCAGGTGGTGATCAAGCAGAGCCAAGGTTCTACAAGTTCACAGAAAGTTCCAGAGGAGATCTTATTTAGAATAGGTAAGACTATGCAGAAGGTTTATAGTGATAATACCGAAAAAATAATGTCGAACTACAAAAATGTCGAAAACAAAAATATCGAAAAAATATACATATAACAGCTACAGTAAATTTTTCGAAAAATAAATGTCGAAAAAAAAGTCGACAAAAAATAGAAATATCTTCAATAGTACTATTTAATAGGGGGGGTTCCCCCCCATGCCCCCTAAACCGACACCCCGCAGCCACCCACCACGCAACCCACCCACCCCGTGCCCCCGGACCACCCTCTCACCCCTCATACACAACACAAAAAGGTGGAAAGGGTTAAGCACATAGGTGACAACCACGAGTAAAGAACCTTGCCTAGGTACCAAGGAACGAATAACGGTTGTGGAAAACCGTCATTACCTGACAGAACCACCCTTGAGATCGGACTGCAGGGACTTGAATAGAGTTACTTCAGAATAAAACAGGTAATATTAGCATAATTAACATGTAACTAAACATTAAGGTATTTTAACATTAAAAAAAATGTGTGACAGGAATGATAAAACAGTTTATTTTCTCTGTTATTTTTAGAGTAAACAATGGAGAACAAGGTGGAGTATATCACCTCACAAAAAGGAGGAAACAGCTGGTTTTAAATGGTTATATTTTCTATAAATAAACCAAGAAAAAGGAACGCACTTATTGGAAGTGCGCAGAGTATGGAAAACAAAATGCAGCGCAAGAGTAATTATTGAAGCTTCAAATGTAAAAACCAAAAATGAACAGAACCATCTACCAGATCAAACAAACATTATCATTAAAAAAACAATTTACGAACTGAAACTAAAAGCAGTAGAAAGTCAAGGTGAAGCGAGTGGGTCAGTGATTTCAAGTGTTTGTGATAAGTTACCAATGCATATATCGGCCCAATTACCAGGAGAAAAATTAATGCAACGTACGATAAAACGTACCAAACAACAAAAAGAGAATCTGCCACCGGCACCAATGGTGTATTCAGATATGACAATACCAGAAGTGTTTAAAATGACTGAAAAAGGAGAAAGTTTCCACCATGCCACAATGGAAATAAACAATGAAAAAATAATAATATTTTCGACTGCTGCCAACTTTGTACATCTCAGTCAAAGTCAACATTGGCAAAGTGACGCCACATTTAAAGTGTGCCCACAACCGTTTCAACAGTTTTTCACAGTTTATGGAACAATTAATAACAAAATCATACCACTTATGTTTTGATGCCGAGAAAAATGAGGAAACCTATAAAATCGTGTTCAGTAAAATTAAAGAGACTGCACCTGATTCACATCCAAATACAATAATCATGGACTACAAAATCTCACAAATTAAGACATTTTCAACAGTGTATAAAGAGACAAGGGTGCAAGGGTGTTTTTTTCATTTTACACAGAGCATATGCAGAAAATTACAAAAACTAGGATTAAGCACAAAATATACGGAGGACAGTTCTTACCAATACAACATAAAAACACTTTTTGCTTTGGCTTTTGTAAAAGAGGAACATGTTGTACATTTTTACGAACATTTGATTGAAAGTGAGTACTATAAGAATCATGAGGAGGAAAATTCAGACTTATTGGACTATATGGAGAACACTTGGATAGGACAATTGACACGTAGTGGAACAAGCCGAAGGCCAAAATTCCCTGTAACGTTGTGGAATTGCTACCAAGCAACGATAGAAGGTAAACTACGTACCAAAAATGCATTAGGAGGATGGCACAGCAGATTAAATAAAAATGTCAATATCAACAACCCAAATTTGTGGCATTTTTTAAAAGAATTAAAGAATGAGGAGCAACACATTTCGCCTATCTCAAACACTTTCATTGGCAAACCAAGAACCAAAAAGAAAAAAATACAGAGATTATGAACAAAAACTAGAACAACTAATACGAGAATTTGACAAGCAGAATAAAGAAAACTTCCTCAATTCGATTGCATTTAATTAAAATGTTAAAAAAAAACGTACGTTTCCGAAGCATTTACAATCCAATGTGGCACATGAGAGAAGTATCCAAAAACGCCAACCGGAAACTCCATAAATCTAAAAGTGCAAGAAACAATCCATGGGAAAAATGGACAAATAAAAAACCAAAGGAAAAATCCAAACATGAAAAACGAACAGTAAAATCCAACACGGAAGAAAAAGTGCAACTCCAAAGAAACCAGAAGAAAAAAAAAACAGAATCACGATGCACCGGAAATAAAACCATGAAAAAACCATAAAATCCACGTAATCCAATGGAAAAAAAATCGATAGGTCCAAAAAAAATCCAGGAAAAAAAAGAAAATCCCAAAAATCCATGAACGGAGCAATGGAGACACGAACGCTAAAGAAACGATTTGGAAATGAACTTTAAAAATGGCGCCTACATATACGTACGCACACGTAACGTACGTACATAAACAAAAACAAATAAGACATAAACAGCTATATGAACATTTGTTATGCAATAGCGCCATCTAATGGACAAAATATATATTAGATGTTCTACTTGAAAATAGCATGCTATTTACTTAATGTTATATATTTAATATTACATTTAAAGTTAAATAAAAAAGTGCATTGAATGATATAAATATTAAAAGTTAATATACATTGTAAAGTTAACCTTTTAAAAAAATAAATACACATATGCTTACCTTATACATTGCATGCATTAATATTTTAAAAATAAATAAGTCCATATTATACAATACATTAATTAATATTTTCGAAAAAATAAAGAAAAAAATTTGACATTATGTATTTTCGACATTATATTTTTTGACTAAATATTTTCGACATTTTGACTTTCTAAAATATTGCATTCGAAAAAATGACTGCACACCTATGCAGAAAACATACAAAGGTGGGCGACCAGGGGATGGCTCAGCAATAACAGCAGGATGAGCTGTGTGTGGGGGTAAAGGGTGTGATTGCCCCCCTTGGTTCACCTCCCCTTTTCTCCCACTGGGCTGCCATTTTAATTTCAATGTGGACAGCCGCATGCCACCGGCTCCCGCGTGCATGCACTCACACTGTCGTGCAGTGCACTGCCTGCACAGTCAGTCAGTGGGCTTGTTTTGTAAATCCACAATGAAACTGCCGAGATTTAATATCCGCCGGCCGCACGCACCACCATCACTTACACGTCCTCGTCCTTGGATTGCATATGAAGCAAATCAAACTGACATGTAGAGGTGGTGATGGGAATGGGGTTTGCACCTTGTCATAAAGCATTGATAGAAATCTGTCTGCAAAAAGGCATTATCAACCCCTTTACATGATACTATGCAACTGCAATGCATATCAGCAGGCAGGGCAATGAAAACTGTAGCTTTGCTCTTTGCAAATGCCTTGCATTAGTTTAACCTTGGATGAAACAGCATGAGGATAATAGAGGGTGGGGCAAGTCTTGCAGATTGTGTGCTAGATGTGTTCATCAGGTGTATGGATTATGATTCGACTTTACAATATGGCCTGGGTGGCATTCTAATTCTTTAAATTGCAGGAACAAACAGCACAGGGACAGCAGTGTGTATAGCAGTGCAGCTGCTTCAGTCAGAAAGATCTGTGGGGATTATTTGGACTAGTATTTCCCAGTAGCTGCACTCAAAATCAAACAAGTGTTGGCTTTATTAATAAGAAAAAGTCAAGTGTGTATGTTTTACTTTTCCACCAGCCTGACGTCTGAGGCCTCCAGTGAGTGGCTGTGTGGTAACGTGCAGTCCGGTCTGGATTCATAAGCCTGGAAGTGGTTTAGTGCTGGGGAAGAGGGGCATGCCCGTGACATAACTGACATTAATGACAGCTGACAGGGATGACAGTAATGACAATGTCTGAAAGGAGGAGGAGGCCAAATGAGTTGTGAGGTGGAAAAACCTTGGCCACAAGCTTTATTGTCATACAAGCCATGGGAAAGAAAACCAACCATAAACAACATCATAGGAAAATAACACAAATATATATTTTGGGGAACAGAGATATCAGGTGAGTGGGGGTCCTACTTCCACGTATGGCCCGCTTGAGGCTGATCCCTGGCGCCTTTCAAGTGAAAAAGCTAGTGACATTGGGTGAACTCGGCTTGTGAGCCTTGTCCAGATCTTTCTTCAGATATTTCATACTTTACTTCCATACTGTACCCTTCCTTGGTTGGAGAGGTACATGCCTTTCATCCATTGTTGTGGGCATTACCACACTTTGCAGCATTTGCATAGCTTCTTATCGCTCAGGTGACCCAACCCACTTGTGATGTTGCCCCCTGGGGGGCGTTATTTATAGTTTATCCTCACAGGTGGGTTTCTGGAGCTTGGCTTGCCTTCCACGTATTTTCAGATTTTGGGGGATTGCCCCACCCTTGTACCATTGGTGGTGAGGCATGTGAGCCTGTTCCACTGTGTCTAGACATCCTTTTTGCTCACTGATCCACTTGTGATATGGCCTCTTCTGAGGCGCTGTTATTTTACATCCTCAGAGGTGGGTTCTCGAGCTTCCACTTGCATCAAAACTTTAATTGGTTTTGGGCATTTTTCCCTTCCATGTCCTTATGTTGAAGGATGGGGCCTCCATCCCTTAACCCTTCTAGCCCATCTTTCACTTTTTGGGCATCTCTGGTCGTTCCTTTGGCTCAGGATCCACTTGTATTTCTGCCTTTTGTGAGGCGTTTATTGATTTGTTTCTCCTCAGTGGATGGTTCTTTGAGCTTGGGATTTTATACCTGAATTCTGGTTCCTTGAACGTTTTGAGATCGATTTTGTCCTAGTGAATTAGGTTGCTTTTATTATTTGTTCCTTTTTCTTGGGCGTTTTAGCCTGTAAGTATTTTATTATGTTAGTTAGATTTCCCCCTATACTATTTTTTAAAGCTTCTATATTATAGTGTGACTGCCAGTGCACTTTTTCAGCCTAGTTTGTTGGGGTGGGAGGTGTTAAGGATTCCAATCGGGCATCACACACCCGGACCAGGACACTTGGTCTTATCTTGGGATGTGGCGCTCAATAGGAATGCTTTTTCTTTAATTTCAATTAATTCAAATTGAGCCAGTACCTGACTCGTTTCACACCCCCATTTACAAATACCCCGGGTCACAACAGACCATGAACCAGGCTGGTTGGTGAAAATACAATATTTATTTTTAAAATTCACAAAAATCACACACATTTTAATATTTGGCAGCAATCACCAAGGGGGTGATAGTGACAATAGAAATTAAAGCGTGCTTAACCTTCTAGTAAAACATATCCAAAGCACAAATGAATAGGAGCAACTTTTAAATTAGGATAGATAGCACCCAGGTTAAGGGTTCCCCCTGCAATGTTCCCTCAACCTACAAATAATCGAATCCTGAGTGGATAGAAAGAAGCAGAAGTTAGTCAGGGATAAGTGGCAGCAAACAGAATCAAAATCCAAACCAAATAAGAGGATTTTAAACCCCTTGCAAAGGCCTAAAATGACACTCAGATTTTGATAAATAATTAATTATATGTGTGTTTAAAATATGATATACACATGTTTTATCACAGTATTAGGGATTTTATCTCACCATAAGCCATCAGGTAAGGTATCACAAATGCATACAGTTCACAAAGCAAGTTAAAATTGAAAACCCAGTGCAGCCGAATTTACACTTGGAAAAGTTGCATTTTTTCTAGCTTGCAGTTTTAAATGCAAAAACGTTTTCTTCAAAAAACAGGTGAAAGAAATGAATCGGTTTGCGGTTTTTGGGCTGAGGGATAGATGTATATCACAGGGACAATATAGAGATGAAAGAAGGGCTATAGCTGGAGAATTGAGAGAGATATGGACAGTAGAATAAGGTTTGTTTTTAGGAAAATAGAACAGTGAAAAAGAAAAAAAATCAGCTGAGAAAAGAACAGGTTTGACTTAAACTAGATTATTGAGACTATATTATTAAAGAGGGCCACAGTAAGATCCAAGGTTGATTTGCGACGTCAACTTTGTCACCCCAGCATTCAACGTTATGTGGAAATTAGTCTGATTACTCAAAATATGACTTAGGATCTATACAAGACAGAATTAATAGAGAGATGGCGCAGGAAATTCAGAAAAGAGTCTGCCCTAGAGTTATGTCACCCACCCTTTACATGGAGCATGGTGACATCACAGAATTACTGGTGAGCAGAACTGAGCTAGGCCTACCTTCATGACTCGGATAGGTCAGCCTAAGTTAATCGCCTCCTCGAGGAGGAGTCTCAGTTTATGAGGTTGCATTTTATGAGGTGAAAAGTCTTCCCACAGTTAATTTTGCCACAATCCAGTTTTGACATAAATGGCACATTTCTACAGTTATGACATCTTAACAAATCACATGGGCAGATTACATATTTTATGTAGAGCATAGCAGTCCAATGCTCACAGCTGCAGGACCTTGTATCGCCCTTCTACCAGTTTTTCACACTTTTCAGTGAGAATGATATAACTTTAAATTTTATAACTTTACACATGTGTAGAGAACATCATTAGGCATATTAGTATTACATTTTACGGTGGCATCCTGTACACTTTCCTCAGAATATCCACATCTTTTCCAGTTCTGTTCTCAACATGGCAGTGAAGACTACGACGTCTTAAATTAAAGCCCATAAAATCACATTTAAACTGTTAACTTTTTACATTTTTGTGAAGTCCTGTTCCACAGATAAAAGTCTTACAGGTTTTTATAAATAACATAACTTTGGAATCAAATGTTCAGTATTGTTCCCCATATATGGGCATAGCTTCCAAGGCTGCTCTTGAGTTGACTCTGAAACTCCCAGCAGAAGTCGTGGGCAGGTGTGATTTCCTTTTTCACATCTTTGTGTCCCAGATTTCCATTGTAAGAAGCCCCAGCCCAGACAGAAGTCTGCCAAGGTAGCACTAAGCACTTGTGTGTCCGACAATCTACTGTGAGGGGCCTTCTGTTGATAGCATCCTCCGAGTAGAAACCTGTTTTGGGCTGATTTCCCCCCATGTAGTCACTGCTTTATAATTCGTCATCTTACTTATTTTCACCCTGAATCAGAAGAAAGCCTGCCGAATGAAACCTCCCATATATATATATTTCACAGCACAATCCCCTTTCACATTGCTAGGCAAGGATATGTTTTCAACATTTGTACTTTTAAGACTGGCATTTTCTTCTTTGGTTTGCCAAAGCCCATTTTGACACATGTGGCGAAGGCCGACATTTTCCTTTCGATTTCTGTTTTTCCATCTGACTTCCCAATATTGTTTTGCACCCATATTTAGTTTCTTGTAGGCAGCAATTTGTTTGAACACAGATGCACTGAAATTGACATAGGCCCAGAGGGCTGGAGTTTCTTTGAATGATTGATCTTTTACACTTTGTGACTCAAAAACTAAAGTGTTTCCTGTGAGGCTGAAAATGAAGTTTCTTTTATTTTCCCAGGTTTGGCTTGAAAGAGCCTGTCATTCATGGATAATGCTTTCTTCTGCTGAAGCACAATGAGGGTATGGATGGGCATGGCAAAGCATTATTAATAACAGTAGTTTGATGAAAAACAGAGGAAAATAGCATCAGAGCAGCATCATTTTTAAATGTAAATATTTCCCTTTTTCAATGGGAACTTTTTGTTTTTGCAAGCAGCAGAGCAGTGCTGCTTTGATTCTCTTCTTTTGGGTGCACCCCAGAACACCCTGGCACCTTACTTTGTGTGCTCCCTGTTCCAACTCGCCCATTTTGTGTTTGGCAAGATGGTGCAGGCATCCTTTTGTCGCTGCAAGGTGTGGTTTTGACACAATGGTGCCCCAAGGAGCCAGCGCAGCCATTTTGCTGTTGACTGCAGAAGCGCAGCTTGGTTATGGAGAAGAATTGTGTTGAGTGGGTGTCATGAACCACCGGACGAGTCTCATCTGGACTTCGTGGTCCCTGACCCATAGGTTACTGAACTCAGCAGTACTCCCAACATGGCCACTGAACGTGAAACGCTGTTTGCCAGTCTCTGCGTTGTGCGCTCTGCGTTCTACAAAGCAGACACACCCCCGCAACCTTGTGCGTCTCAACGCTACCATTTGCAGTAGTCAGACGTGTGCTGCCATAGTTCGTACAGCGATTTCTAGTGATTCCTAATTCCCGGTCCCCTAATCTTCCTTCTCCTTCATCCTCCCCATTTTTTGTCCTCGCCTTGCATTCCTGGATCTCCTTCGCACTCGCCTTCCGAGTGCGCTCCTCGTCATTTCCCTGGACCCTTTTCCCGGACATCTGAATGTTCCCTGGAGACGGATAAGAACGCACGCTGGAAACCGAGGACCCACGCACAGGGTTGTACAAGACCCGAACTGTGCGAAAGAAGACTTCATCGAAGAACTCGAACAAACAACACAGACAGGTGAGAAGGGGGGAAACCTGTGACAGATTGAGACGCCAACAAACTGATACAGTTACGGATATGGAGGCTGCAGTTCAAGACCTCATGCACAGCATGCAGGAGTTAACAACAGAAGTTCAGAATCTTAAGGCTGAGAATGCTGCATTGAAACAACTAGTCCTGTCATGTGATTCCGCAACCCCGAGGAAAGTGTGTTGCTGGGCGGAGTGGTGGATAAATATGATGGCTCATTGAAGAACCTTCGAGGTTTCCTGGATTCGTGTTTAGTGCACTTTACCTTTAAGCTCTACTACTTCTCCACCCCTAGGGCAAAGGTGGGTTTTATGATTTGACATCTTTCCAGGAATGCATTAACTTGGGCAACGCCCTTAGTTAATTCGGGTGATGCCCTCCTGGATGACTATGATGGTTTCGTATGGGTGCTAAAGACCATGTTTGACCACCCAGAACAGGTTTACAGTGCCCAAGAACGCTTATTGGACTTCCAACAAGGATCCCAGGATATGCTTACCTATGTAACATGCTTTAAGCAACTGGCCAAGGAAGCAGACTGGTCCTCTGAGGCCTGTTTAGAAGAGGGCTGCATGAAGAGATAAAAGACGAGCAAGCCAGGGTAGCTTGCCCAGGTTCCTTCCAGGCTCTTATGGACCTCTCTTTACAAATAGACTTTCGTATCCAGGAAAGGAAGGCGGAAAGGAAGAGGACTAAAATGCCCTACCAAAAGACCTCTACAGAACCTTCCTCTAGACCTGAGCCCGTGCCTTCCCCGACTACAGACCCAGAACCCATGCAACTAGGAGCCTTCCGCTGACCCATAGCTCCGCAAGAAAGGATGCGACGGATTCACACCGGGCTGTGCATGTACTGTGCCTCTGATAAACATCTTGTGAGAGAGTGCCCGATTGCCCCTCCACAGCGTTCAGGAAACGCCAGCTCCCGATCCTAGATGGAGCACAGCTTCGGGAGAGAGATGTTTGCTCCACATCTATTCCATTCTTGAACTCTCCTCGACAAACAATCTTGTGATTCTGCAGGCCTTTCTATCGCCTTCCAAGAAAGAAGCTCATCCCATTCTGGCATTAGTGGATTGTGAAGCCATGGGGATATTCATAGATCATGATTGGGTCACTACCCACCACATTCCATATGAAACACGAGACATCATGCAACCTGTAGAGGCTATCGATGGAAGACCTCTTTCTTCAGGGCCCATAACCCTGCAAACCAAAGAGATCCTGCTTTCTATAAACCACCATCAAGAGAGGATCAAATTTGACATCATAAGATCTGTCCATTATCCAATGGTACTGGGTATGCCCTGGTTACAGAAGCACAACCACTACATCAACTCGGCGGCAGGATCCTTGTTTCTTGGTTCAGAACACTGTATGTCCCACTGCCTATCCCTGGATTCCTCGTCAAGAACCTCTGAAGATACGCGAACAGACCAGCAAGGTCCATTCACAGTCTCAAATATCATCCAGGTTCCCAGGGCCTATCAGGATTACACTGATGTTTTCTCGACTGCCATAGTTCAGGCCCTACCCCCTCACAGACCTGAAGACTGCTCTATTGATACTGAACCCTCAGCAGTGATTCCCTTTGGAAGGATGATCATTCTATCAGAACAAGAGAAAAGAGCTCTCCGAGAATACTTGGATACCAACCTAGAAAATGGCACTATACGACCATCCAAATCCCCAGCTGGAGCTTTGTTGTTTTTTGTTCCCAAGAAAGATACTAAGGAACTTAGGCCTTGCCTTGATTATCGTGGTCTTAATCAATGCACCCTCAAGACCGCTACCCATTGCCCTTGATCTCGGATATCCTGGAAGCGGTGAGAGGAGCTGTAGTGTCGCCTGCTCTCGGGCCTCTCATGCACACAACAGCACAGCCCAGCACAGCAGGAGGCGCTTGCTCTCGGGCCTCTCAGTCACACAACAGCACAGCCCAGCACAGCAGGAGGCGCCTGCTCTCGGGCCTCTCAGGCACACAACAGCACACCCAGCACAGCAGGAGGCGCCTGCTCTCGGGCCTCTCAGTCACACAACAGCACAGCCCAGCACAGCAGGAGGCGCCTGCTCTTAGGCCTCTCAGGCACACAACAGCACATCCCACCACAGCAGGAGACATCCTGCTCTCGGGCCTCTCAGGCACACAACAGAACATCACACCACAGCAGGAGGCACCTGCTCTCGGGCCTCTCAGGCACACAACAGCACAGCCCAGCACAGCAGGAGGCACCTGCTCTCGGGCCCCTCAGGCACACAACAGCACAGCCCACCACAGCAGGAGGCACCTGCTCTTGGCCCTCTCAGGCACACAACAGCACAGCCCAGCACAGCAGGAGGCGCCTGCTCTCAGGCCTCTCAGACACACAACAGCACAGCCCACCACAGCAGGAGGCGCCAACTCTCAGGCCTCTCAGGCACACAACAGCACACCCAGGACAGCAGGAGGTGCCTGCTCTCAGGCCTCTCAGACACACAACAGCACAGCCCACCACAGCAGGAGGCGACTGCTCTCAGCCCTCTCAGGCACACAACAGCACACCCAGCACAGCAGGAAGCGCCTGCTCTCAGGCCTCTCAGGCCTCTCAGGCACACAACAGCACAGCCCACCACAGCAGGAGACGCCAACTCTCAGGCCTCTCAGGCACACAACAGCACACCCAGGACAGCAGGAGGCGCCTGCTCTCAGGCCTCTCAGACACACAACAGCACAGCCCACCACAGCAGGAGGCGCCTGCGCTCGGGCCTCAACAGCACAGCCCACCACAGCCGGAGGCGCCTACTCTCGGGCCTCTCAGGCACACAACAGCACAGCCCACCACAGCAGGAGGCGCCTGTGCTCGGGCCTCTCAGGCACACAACAGCACAGTGCAGCACAGCAGGAGACGCCTGCTCTCAGGCCTCTCAGGCACACAACAGCACAGCCCAGCACAGCAGGAGACGCCAGCTTGCAGGCTAATTGAGCACCATCCTGTCCTGAGCAGAGGCCTCTTCAGCTGCAATGGCAGCAGCAGCAGCAGAGGCCTGCTCTCCAGCCAACTGGGCATTCCCCATGGCCCCGGCAGAGACGTCTGCAGCAATATCAGAGGCCTTTCCTCGGCCCAATTGGCAGTGGAGTAACTTTGCTGAAAATGTTGGTGGGGGGACATGACATCTAAAGGAAAAGGTGCCCCTGCCAAATGAATGTGGACAAAATTGTGTGCCACGAAACTTGGGGGGGACAAACACCCTTGTCCCCCCCTAAAATTACGCCCATGCCAATTGGACATCCTCCTTGGCCCCGGCATAGGCTGATGCTGCTGATAACTGCTCGCAGGCAATGCGGGAATCCTCCCTTGCCAAGCACAAGGCTCTGCGGCTGCAGCAGTGGGCACCTGTTCTCGGGCAAGCTGAGCATCCTCCCTAGTCATTGGCCCTACTGTCAGTACCTCCCCTAGCCAATCAGCAATCAGCCAAGGCTGGAGGCCTCCAGCTCTTGCTGCACATTTTACAAGAAAGAGGTGGACATCAGGCAAAATAAGCCCCAATGAGGAACAGGCATCCAGCAGTTGCTGCCAATTCTGCCCTAGATGTGCTTGGTATAGCTTCGTGGCTGCCAGCCTCTCAATGTTGCCAGCTGCAACACTGCCAACCACAAGGGCAGCAGCAATGATATGATATGATATGATATGGTATTTGTAACGCGCCTATACACAAGTGTTTCAAGGCGCGACGAGGCAGGGAGGGGGGGACAAGGGGAGACAGACAACGATCCTACTAGGCCAGGTGTCATTCAGATCGCGCAAGTGCAGGGGTAGGGGAGGGGGAAAAAGTGCAAGGGGAAGGGGAGGGGGAAAAGTGCAGTACAAGGTAAGTGGCGTACGTAACAAATAAATAAATAGGGCCAGCTGGTGGCAAGTGTGAGGTAAGTGCAGAACAAGTGCTGGGGGAGGGGGGGGCTGTAGGGATACAGAGACAGTCCCGCAGTGCAAAGGGGTTCCAGGGCATCAGTGCAAGTGGAGAGTGGCAGGGCCCAGGACCGAGGCCGTTTAGAGTGGTCCAGTTGCAGGATCAGTGCAGTTTCAGTGAAAATTAAATAGCAGTTCAGCAGGGGAGAGGGAGAGGGAAAGCAGAAGCAAAGAGGAAGGTTTTGAGGTGCTTCCGGAACCGGAGATGGTTCTCCTCAAGTTTCAGGGAGGCAGGAAGGCTGTTCCAGAGGGAGGCCCCTGCCGCGGAGAGAGATCTACCCCCAGCTCGTTGCTTCGAGAAGCGGCTAACCCTGAGGGAGTTGGAGGCGGATGAGCGAAGGGCTCGGGAAGGAAGATATTTGGGAAGAGAGAGTTGAAGGTATTTAGGACCCAGGCCCCAGAAGGCCTTGTGGACAATGCAGAGGGTTTTGAACTTTATCCTCGCAGCCACTGGGAGCCAGTGTAGAGATTTCAGTCCTGGAGAGATACGGTCCCCGGGCTTGAGGCCAAGGACAAGTCTCGCAGTTCTGTTCTGGATGAGTTGCAGAGGGCGGAGAGTGGAGGCAGGCAGATTAAGATAGAGGCTGTTACAGTAGTCCAGCTTCGAGAGAACCAGGGCTCGGGAGACAGTGAGCTTCTGGGGGAAGGAGAGGAAGGGAAGAATACCTCTGAGGAGGTGCAGCTGGTAGTGTGACCTCTTGGCGACGTCAGAAATATGAGGAGAGAAGGAGAGTGTGGAGTCAAAGATGACCCCAAGGTTTTTTGCCTTGCAGGTAGGAGCAGGGAGGGGGCCAAGGGAGGCAGGCCAGAGAGCTACAGGGAAGGAGGGAGTGGGAGTACCGATGAGTAGAATCTCAGTCTTACTGGCATTAAGGCAGAGGTCATTGGCGGCACACCATTCTTGGATAGCAGACAGACAGTCAGAGATGAGGGAAGGAGAGGGGGAGGCTGAGGGTAGCCTGAAAATGAGCTGGTAGAGGAGGTGAGTGGTGGACAGTGGGTGATTGTTCCTCAGTATGGAGTGATCCCCCAGGCCCTGGGGGAGGTGCAGAAGCCTCTATACATCCCTCAGGAAGAAAGTGATCCTCACAAGAAGTGGTGTTGTCCCCCATCATCCATCACCAGAATGCCCCAGCCCGTAGCTGCCTAGTGTCACATTGGGACACAGTGACATTGTACATGCTGGGGATAGTGGTGACGGTGTCCTGGCAATGCTGGTGGGGCAGCTGCTGTTTTATGCTATCGGATGGATGGGAATACTGGTGGTAGAATTGCATCCATGGATTATCAGAGTCCTCTCTGCAATTTTGCAGAGAACCTCCTGCACCTTCCTTGGCGTCCTCAATGTCGCTGTCATTTCCATTTACATCATCACATAATCACAGGTTTCTTCAGGGTACCTCGTGGGTGTGGGTACTCGCAAAGGGGATTTTGGAAAGGAAGCTGCAGAACTCACTAGCCAGCTGCTTATTTGTGGGAATCTTAGAAGGTGTAGAAAAGGGTGTAAACCAACATCAGGGTGGCTTGTTGGAAGAAGGTGCCTCATTATAGGTTTGGTGGTATCCTTGCAGTAAATCTGCCCAGATTTCACCAAATGGAATTACTGTTACTGCCACTTGGTCCAGCTTTGCCACCACTGGATTACAGGTGGTGGTGCCGGTGTAAATCCCCATATATTTTAAGTCCTTTGGACCCCATGGGACATTTTGTTGGAATGACCATGGCAATAGTTTTGCTGGTGGTAATTACGTCAAAATCGGGCGTACAGTTGGCAGATTTACCTCCAGCTCATAGCTGGAGGTGAACCCTCAAACTTTCCACCCAACTCATAGTTTGGCGGTGTGGTAATGCTGCGATATACAGTAACACCACAGCATATTACCCACACAGCCCAACTTGTAATCAGGCCCATGAACCAAATGGTTTTGGTTAGGATTTTCACCAATCAATCTTTTACTAAAAAATAAATAAGCGACGTATCATGAATGTTAGTGCAATCAAAATAGGTCCCTCCCTGTTGGCCTTAAGGGAAAGTGTCATTATCAGCAACATTCAACCATCAGTTACTGTACAAAGGGGGGTTACCCCAAGTTACAGGTCATGCCCAGTATGCTCCGCGAAGCCTAGGCAACTGCACGTGTAGCCCCAAAGAAATTGCCTTTGGACTCCATCAGCGTTTGGGGTTTAGGAATTATCTCCAGCAGGGACCTTATTTCCTCACATGCCCACGCAGAAAAGGCTTTAGTTGTATAACTATGCGTAGTGCTAAAAGCCGCAACATGGAACATCGGAGCTGTACTAGAAGCAAACTTGCGTTGGTTGCACTTTTTGTAGAGGTAGTGCATTCCTCAACGAGTGGAGAATGCATGCAGCAGAAACATTGACAGGTGCAGCTCGTCATACTAGGTGTGTCCCACAGTGTCAGGAAGAGTTACATAATATCACTTATCCAGATGGTGGGATGTAATTACACTGCTTGCCTCTAGGAACTGTACATGATGCTATTAAACTCATGTCTGCCTGGATTTAGATGCATTGTTTGCACTTCAAAGGGATTGCAAGAAGAATTCTATCGAAGGGACTTGAGCGCATGAGCATTGGTAGTGCCCGCAATGCAATAAGGACATTGGGCACAAAGATAACATATTGGTATGTCTGTTACATTGGAGTAACAGGAACTGCACTATATTGTTATTCCTACACAATCTTGCTCCTGCATTAAGTAAGGTTAGGTGGTGACCCCATGTCCCTACGGAATTTGTGCAGTGGTGTGGGCCAGTGGTATCTGCTGACTAAAGTGAGTATTCCCTTGCTGACATTTGAACTGACAATTTCTGTTCCCTGAAGCACCAGGCGATTTGATCGGAAATAAGAGTCCGGTCAGTATCGCGGCCCAACGTAAAAGTAGGAAGCCAAGCAGATTCACAGACTTTATCTTGGGCTAGGAACCAGCTTCTCCTATGAAAGGAGGTGTGTGAGGACCTATCAGCGAGATCTCGGCACAGCAAGATCTCACGAGATTACGCACAGGAAGTGCTGAAGGAGCCGGAAACCAGGCAGAGTCGGAGCGAGGCACCAGGAGGACGGTCAGGCCTAGGAGCTTAGCCTGAAGGAGGGAATCAGCCCTCCTCCTGAAGTCTTCTCCAGCAGATCCCTATCACCGCAGAGCATAATACCATGGCTGAAGGAGAGCCACGTGGGAGCTCTAGCAGGGGAACAGGACTTAACTGTGAGTATTACCCGAGCCTTGGACAAATCCTTTCTTACCTTGTTACATCAAGGTGTCTCAATAAACACCTTCACCTCAATCAAGTGTCCGGTGTTCATTGAGGCCACTACACAATCCTTATGCTATTTGGCACCCCTGGCAACCGCCCAGGTGGCCCTGATGGGGTGGCACAGTCTAGTGTTTTACCCTTGTCGCCTTATTTTCTAGAAACTCTCCTGGCTCCGCTCACAAAAAGTCTCAGAAGACAATTCCTCCCCACTTTTAAAGCATTCGTCTGCACAGAAGATTTGCTTTCTTGTGCAAATGCCTTGCCCCCCCACCCCCCATCCAGTCTTCGAGGTTAGAGAATCTGAATAGCCGCCTTCAATCAATGTTCAATGGTTCTCGTATTAGTGATACCTTGCTCTGTAGCTCTTTGTCGATTTTTGAATCCTACATCCGTAGAGACGGAGGTCTCTGTCTCCATTTGGCATTTCATATTATGAATGATTAAATCCGAGTGGGGATAGTTCCTTATTTTCCCGCTAGGTGGCAGCACGGACCCACCAGATATGCAGCTCCCTCTGTAACTTTCTATCGATGCCTAGAGCGCTCTATGTTGCTTCCAGGATTAATGTGCTGTGGCTGCACAGCCTTGCCAGCGTGCCTGTCAGGACGTGGGTGTCATTACACGTCTTCCTGACTTCGATTGTTCTCTGGGAACTCTAATTATTATGTTCTTGCGGGCTTCATGGACCCGAAACCTGAGGACACACTACAGAAAACAGACGAGGTTGTTTGCAATTGCAGCAGGTACATGAAGGAAAGGCTGGCCTTCACAAACACTGTGCCTAGGCTCCGCTGGCCTCCAGGCAGCTCATATAACTGACACCGGCAGAGATCTCCACATGCCATGTGTAAGTGGGCGATCCAGTCCTGCTTTTTTCTTTGAATTCTGCTATGTGTAATCTTGAATTTGAAATGGTAAAGACAAAATCACAAGCACCTGCATGCAAATAATAACATCAGGACTGGATGTACTCCTTATGGACGGCATGGGGAAAGCTGAGAGCTGCATACAAGGCTAAACAGTTGACAGCAATATGAAACTTCACTAACGCTGCCAGGGTTACCCTCCACAGGGTCACTTCCCTGGAGCTCTCATCTCCACCCAGGGCTAAGGCTCTGGCCTGGCACTGTGTAATGTGGGAATTATCTACAGCGCACTGTTGCTGTATTTCTTACCTAGCCACTTTATTGGATCTTGGATTCATGAAGAAGAGACCAAACTGACATCAGCTGGTAGTGTATTTTCCTCATTCCTGTAGATACATCTCATAGAATTAGGTAGCTTCATTTATGAGGAGACGGCAACCCACTGTTCATCCACACAACTCAAACAGGATCAACTGGCTCATACAGAACACACTCACTGCTGGCATGCCCAGCATTTCATCAATCATCCCACTCATGACATCAGTGACTACTATACAGGTGAGCCCCCGTTCCAAGGGCTGGAACGGGTGGTAATGGCCCAGCATCCTGATTACAGGCCTGAGCGAATTCGGGGCATTTAACAAGTGCCCTGGAAGTTACCACTTGTTCCAGCCATTGTAATGGGTGCCTAATGGGGCTAATATAAAGTATGTTTATTCCATGAATGTGTCGCCTTGCAGCGTCCCATTCACGGAGCAAAAAGACTGTTCAAAGATGGCTGCCCTGGAACGTATGGAGCCCCTCTTCCCTTTCCATGGTGGCCTTCTGCATGAAGAAGTAGAAAAAGGAAGACGCTGCAAGTGCCGCCTCTGCAATGAGGTAAGTGAGGAGGGGGGATTAGTTAAAAAGGGGTTCATGTGTGGGGGGAAGATGGCCGGCCGTGGAAGCGGCCATCAGGTGGTTTGAAACGCAGGCTAACATCAAGAGATTGAGCCTGCGTTTCTAGCCTCCTAATTGACTGACTCCCCTGCCAAAGGTGCTAACATCTGCAAACACTCAGGATACAACACACTATTTTCTCTACTGTTTACTTGCCATGCCTTTGTCAGAGCCTGTGCAGACATTCTGCAGGGATTTACAGATCTGCCTTCGGAGAGTCAGTCCTTAACACATGGCAACCACAACACCTGCTCCTTGTCGTGTTTCGCTGTAGTGGCAGCCCCTGCCCCTTTCGCTGGGCAGTGCAATCTCATTTTTTGCCTCGTGTTTTTCTGCTTTTGCTCCTCTTTTTCATATCTGTGCTGTGCTATATTATTATTATTATAATTATAACGTGCTTAATACTGAGGTGGTTTCTAAGAGTGGACCGGTATTCGTGCCTGTGTGTTGCTCTGCGTCGTCTTGCCTCCAAGACGAGCGAGTTGCCACTGAGCTATACTACCAGTGGTCGAAGCGAGCAGGAACGGTCGGGAGCGGAGTTCCACTACTTTTATTTTTTACTGTTAACAGTTCCACTACTTTTTGCAACCATTTTCCCCATTTCTGAACTGTTCTTTGTGAAGTTAAAGTGCACTCCCCTTTACCTGCCAATTGCAGTTACAGCTAAACTGAAATCTGTTTCAACTCATTTGGCTGTCAACCAGCATGGCTGTGACTCATGAAAAATGTGTTGCACGTTGCTCCCCTCCTGCTGATCCCATCCCCCACTGGATCACAGTTCCCCTACTATTTGTGGTGCTCTTCTACCACTCTATACTACCCTTATTCTAATACAATACTCTGGTGTTTAGCATTTGATCGTGCTTGATTTTCAGTTTTATATTTTTTTATTTTCATCAATAAAGTTTGCAATACAATCAGAAATAAACAAGCTTCATAAAATTACAAACATGGTCACAAGATTGAGTCCGTTAGAAAGAAAAAGAAGAAAAAAACATCTCATAATGCATAACACAACATAAATAAGAAGAAAAGATAGAACAAGAAAGAAAATTGAAAAAGACACCAGAAAAGGAGAAGAGAAAGAAACAGAAGACTATCTAACTGTATCATTTGGTAGTAACATTTATAAATAATCACAAAACACATCCCCACGTAACATGGCATGGTCTTGGCTAGCATAAGAGCAAATCAGAATACATTGCAGGGTAAAAGTGAATTTGGACAAAACACACCAGCATATTGAGTCACCATGAGACTTTAACCATACACATTGAGAAAGATCCCCCATATGTCCATAAACTTTTCAGTCTCTCCTTTCAATTTGCAAATTGCCTTTTCATAGGTGTTGATCGTAAGCAACTCATCCACCCACTCATCGATGCGAAAAGAGCTATTTTTCCTTGATAAGATATGCCTTGTAACCTTTGTAATGGAGATCAACATTTTACCGCCGCCTGACTTATTGGACTGCCGAAGCTATAATGCCCCAGTTATTCTGGCAAGTCAGGCAGCGGTAAATCATTAGGGGTCCGGTGGCTACCTGCTGGTTTTTCCGGCACCGTTTCCGCCAGACTCGTAATGAGGCCCATTGTCTCTTTAGTCTCTCCAGTATCGCCCAGACATCTAATATACCAGTGTCACTGCCACACGCTCCTTCTCAGGTTCTCCCACTATTGTTGTAACAGATGGACTGGAGGCATGGCAGAGTATTTAGCAGAAACTGATCTCCCAACTCTCTCAATGGAAGCAGCATTCTCACTAGACGCTCCAATTTCAGTGAAGGAAATTCTTGAGGCAATAACAGCTTTGCCTTCAAGTAAAGCTCCTGGCTCAGATGATACAAAGATTGCAAAGACATAATAGCGCCCCATATACTCAAAGTTTGGGAAGTATCTATGGAATGGCGTATACTCCCCCGACACTTAGAGAGGCAATTATAACGGTTCTCCTCAAGCCCAATAAGCCACTGAGAGTGTGGCATTGTATCGCCCTCTGTCCCTAATTAATATGGATGATAAAATATTCTCTACATTTCTGGCCTGCAGGCTAATACCCTTGATGCCTCGTCTGGTGCACTCTGATCAGGCTTGATTCCTCCCGACTCACTCGACAGCCCTGAATTCTGGGCATCTCTTCAGTATCCCATCACAAGTTAGCCCAGAAGAACGCTGAAAAGGCATTCGACTCTGTGTCATGGAACTTCCTTTTCACAGTCCAACAAGCTTTTCACATAGGCCCATAATTCCTAAATTGTATGAAGCTACTCTATGCATCTCTGGGATGCCAGAGTCCGTACAGACGGTCTGCTATTTTTCAATATTGGTTTGAGCAGGGGTACTAGTCAAGGCTGCCCCCTGTCCCCATTGCTGTTGGCACTCCGCATAGAACCCTTGACTGAGCTCATTCATATGAAGCATGTACACCGAGGCATACACATATCCTTACATGCGGAAGATCTATTATATGTGATAAATCTGAGCATTAACTTGAAACCTATACTTATCGAAGATCATCCATTCACTCAATACTCAGGCTACCCAGGAGCGTAGGAGACCCATAGAATCTGGGGGGGGAGGGGCACAGGGGGCACCTTGGGACTTTGTTTATTTGATTTATTTGTTGATTGCAGTCATTGTTTCACGCAGCATGTAGCTTGTTCCTCATGCTCGTGTCTCCAGTGGTAGAGAGAGGCTGTGGTGCCAGAGAGGGGGAAGGATCTCTCGTGGAGCACCAGTCAATACCATTTCACTATTTTCGGGAGCAGGAACAAGCTACACCTTTCCAACCCGTTGCCTCCCACAGCTATGCCACTGCTTGTATCCTTTCCCTGCAAAGGTACAGAGAAAGAGACAGAGGGAGAGATACCGACAGAGTTTGAGAGAGACGCCGAGAGTGATAGAGAGCGAAAGAGAGAAAGAGAGAGAGGCAAGAGAGCAAAAGGGACAGCAAGATAAAAGGTAAACCAGAAAGAGAGAGAGTGAAAAAGAGACAGGAGGGAAGAACGCAAGAGGGATATTTAGAGATTTGAAAAAATGGGAGAGAGAAGAAGAGGTGGGTAGTGCAATAGTGAGACAGATAGCAGCAGAGAGATGGAGTTGATGAGAGATGGAGGGAAAAACTCAGGAACGAGAATAGGAGAAAAGCAAGCCTGGATGGAAAAGATTGACAAAAAACATGGTAGACTAGAAATGAGAGCGAGAGAGTGTAGCAGACATACTAGTGAGACTCACAACATTAAAAGCAAGCAGTGGGTCATTGAAACCTTACAGGAATACTGTTGACTGATTAGGCATTAATCTATGCTCATATTCATAGTTATATAGATTTTCCGTAGAGTTTTTCCAGCACATAATGATTTACCCATATTGTTGAAATAAGACGTTCACAAAATACCTCCATTACGCACATAAAATGCAAATAGGATCAGATTTGGTTTCATTTTTGATAATGCACCCCTTTCCCTTCTAATCTCACAACATTCACACTATTTAGGGGCCATGACACAGACAATAGTCACTCTCAAATACCCATTGGTCTACCACTTATCACTACCTGTTTTAAATGCTGCACCATGCCCCATATCAAAGAATCCTGATAAAAAGATATGTGATAGACCAATGTAAAGTGCTGTTTTTCAATTTTCACTTGAAATGCAAAGCAAAACAAACAGAAGACCAAGTAGAAGGCACTGCCAGTCTGAGCTCCGAAGTTAATCTCTGAGCAGCTGATCAGCATGTAAGCGGCGGATCCTCCTGTCATAAATCACCCAGGTATCTTGTGTTAAAGGATACAGGTATAACCATAAAGGTTACAATTGGAAGGGTTTCTTCCGGATCCTTGATGAGGCAAACGGCTTGACAGTAGTGAAGTCAAAATAGACCTTCCAAATGATACCACTCTCTGACTAATTGAACAGGCAGAGAGAGGAATCACTGAAAGGGCGTGGGAAAACCATTGGAAGTCAGCCTAGGATACAATAAGGGATAATGAGGAAGTGTCCCAACATTTACTCTCACTAATAACTCAGCAATAGCAATTAGTACAACACTAACCTGTGGATTCTGATAACTGGAGGCTCCGCCAACAAGTCTCTGAAGTAATCCAAATAAGGGAACAACGACAAAAGGAGGGAAGGTTAGTAAGGGAAAACCTATCCCGAACAGCACGAGGCTCACGCTAGATACCGGGTTGGTGCACCACAGATTAGCGTCCAAAGTACTGTGCACAATCACCTTCTAATTAACAGTTGTCGGCAGTACTTCCTTTCCCACGTAGAACAGAAATAGGGAGTAGAAATCCACCTGTTGTTTCATTACAGGTGCCAGGATTTAAATCAAAAGGCGTAGCACAACTTGCATGTGGAATAATACGTGCAATGGTACACACAGTCAGGAAACCGCACATTAGAAGTTCAGGAACCGCGTGTGATTTTACACGTGATAAATGTACACGCAGCCAGGAAAGCCACACGTAAAGAGTTCAGGAAACCTTGTGTGCTTTTACACGTAACAAACTTACACGCAGCCAGGAAAGCCACACGTGAAGAGTTCAGGAAACCGCGTGTGGTTTTACACGTGACCAACTTACACGCAACCAGGAAAGCTGCACGTGAAGAGTTTCAGGAAACCGCATGTGGTTTTACACGCAGCAAACTTACACGCAGCCAGAAAAGCCGCACGTTAAGAGTTCAGGAAACCGCGTGTGGTTTTACACGCGACAACTTACACGCAGCCAGGAAAGCCGCACGTTAAGAGTTCAGGAACCGCGTGTGGGTTTACACGCAACAAAAGTACAAGCAGCGCCGACTGTAAGAACCCGCGTGTGCAGGAAAAGCCATCCGTTGGTGTAGTAGTAGACGGCCACCGATGGTAGTGTGCAGAAAAATACACGCGGACAAGGAAAGCTGCTGTATCTTCTTGGAAGCAGCAAAACACGCAGAAGGAAAGCCAAATAAGTTGCTGAAGAGATGTGAGGACGCAGATCAAAGTTTCAGCTACAAGATGCCATATTGGTTCAATCAGAAGCAGCGACCGACGTCCACACGCTGCTTATGAACGTAATGCAGAAACACACGTGACAATCTCTAATCACGTGAATTTAACAACTTGAATAATGTAAACTTCGTTTTCCGGGCAAGATATCAAACAACCTCCATTTGGAATAGAAAGGCTTAGCAGTTCTATGGGCATAACCAGTTCCATGTGAAAACTGTGTTACAGGTCCCGAGGTAATTTGCCTGTCCTGCATGACTATGCCATCCCCCAAAGGGGCAGCCACACCCCTTTTTAAGTGAAATGTACGTAACAAAGTGGGTGCATGGATATTGGAGAGAGGTTCCCAGGATCTATCTTCGGGACCATACCCCTTCCAGTCCACCAGATAAAATGGTTGACCAGTACGAATTTGCATATCCAGTATTTCCTATACCTCAAATTCATCTGACCCTTTCACTGAGACAGCAACAGGCCTTATAAGCAATCTAGTAGTATCGGAGCATGGTTTGATGATTGAAACGTGAAATACAGGATGCACTCGCCATCGCTGTGGCAATGCCAGATGAACAGCAGCCGGATTAATCACGTTGAGTACCTCATATGGACCAATGTGCTTAGGCACCAGCCTCCTTTTACCAGGTATACGCAAGTTCTTGGTAGACAACCATGCTTTAATTCCTGGTTTGTAAACCGGTGCAGGCACCCTGCGAGCATCAGAATATATCTTATCTTTTCTTTTTGCCTGCTTCAATTGCTGTTTTACCTTTACCTGTATATTTTTTAGATCTCTGAAATTACGGTAAACCAGAATCCAAAGGAATGGATCTGGGGTGTTGCCCATACAGAGCATAGAAAGGAGATGTACCTATGGAACTATGGTAGGAATTGTTGTAAGCAAATTCTGCGGCCGGGAGAACAGTGACCCAGTCTGATTGGAACTGAAGACACTAACACTGCAGATATTGTTCCATAGTACTGTTGACCCTCTCAGTCTGTCTGTCCGTTTGTGGATGATAAGTGCTGGACATCCTGTCATCAATAAGCAACGCAAAGTTCAGTGCTCTCCAAAAACGAGACGCAAATTGTCAACCCCTGTCAGTAATTACCACTGAAGGTAAAACAAAAAACCGAAACACATTCCAGATGAATAAGTCAGCTATTATTCATTGTTGCTCATTATGGCCGTCTGACTTGGGCTCCGAATTACCAGACCAAATTTGGAGGAGTGCGTAGGCCTCATTACAAGTGTGGCGGACCATTTTCAGGTCGCCACACTGCGAACTCTGTGGATGGGAGCCATTGCGCCCGGCAGGTCTAACTTACCGCCCGTAACGGCGCCTGCCCGCAGACTTTTCATGGAAGCACCGGCAACATTAGCAACGGTGCCAGTGATTCCATGTCCCATTCCCATGAAGTCCTATGGGGCTCCATGGCAATGGGGATTAACATTTTCCAGTGCCCGACATCCCAGTGCCCGACATCCCAGTGCCCGACACCCAATCCGCTGGGACTTCCGTTGGCACCGGGACGTCAGGTGCCAGAAATGTTTTACGAGTCCGGCGGCAACCCACCGGAAGCACCGGAAGGATTACCGCCAGACTCGTAATGAGGCCCCGCGTCTCCTCACTAAAGAGGTTGAATGCCGGATGTCTTCTTGTTCAATTTAAAGTGCTTAATAAGTCACACTAAACTCCAGCTAGGATGGCTGAATGTAGTAATGAATGTCCCAAATGCCATGCCTCGCCAGACAGTTTTTTATGCATATGTTTTGGTCCTGCTGCTCAATCGTGACGTTTGGCTGTCTGTGGAAAATACTCTAGCTGCTACCACCCGCAAACCACCCACACTAATGCCCACGAAATATCTACTTGGAGATACAGGGGAGACTTCATTTGTCAAGCGTAGGTCTTTCAATGTAGCTTGTCTTATTGCCAAAAATGCGTATTGAATTCTTGGAAGTCCCATCTAGCACCTACACACATGGGGTGGCTGCGTGAGCATACTGTGCAAATGACAGGGAAGTGTCGTATACTTTGCCGGTTTCCCTCGCTTGTTGCCTCAGGGACATAGTGGAAGACCACCCTGCCAAAGTGATATGCTGATGTGAATGTATGACTTTATTTTCTTGGCTTCCAGTAGACTTGCCTCTCTAAGCTAAGCTTGCAGTGTGTGTACTGTGTTACCGCTGTGACCGGTTGATAACGATGCTTTGTATAAATAAAGTTACCAACAAAACAAACATGTCTTCCAGTATATTTGGTATAGCATGTGATATTGGGCACACGTTAGCAGGGCCTGAAATTTGCCTTCGAGAGGAGAAAAGACATCATGTTCTCTCATTTTTGTTTTCTCTGAGGAAACGTCCCCCATGGAAAGGTCTGAATAATCCTGTGGCCTAAGCGGGCTTCAGTGACCTTTCAGTGGCATGTTCCTCTCAAGGACATCTACATGTGCTTCTCCACCCACTTTCTTAAAAACTGCTTGATGGATGCTTTATGGAAGACAGGCACCTCATTCGTGCAACATCCTTGGATAATTTTCGTTCATATTGTGTATTCATGATGTCTTTCCTTCCACCCAATTAGGAGAATGCTTAGAAAATCCCAAAAAGTAGGATGGAAAGTGGGCGGTGAGTAAGAACAAGGTGCTCACTGCGTCGACTACTGCATTCATAGCCTACAATCCCCTTTCCTCTCTACTACGCTCCACCTCACGTACAAAGACCCCAAGATTAAAATGACTGATGGCTGGGTGCTGGGAGTGTGTGCGAGGGAAGTTCTGTAATGGTTGTGTCCGGTCATGCTCATACATGCTTTTCTATGTCCTGTTTTTTCATGTAATGCAGCTCTGCACCATGCTCTTGTCCGTCTTCGTTGGGAGCTATTCCCACAGGTGTGGCGGAAAGGGGACTAAGAGTACAGTAGTCAGTAGGACGATTTGTCATTTAGCTCATTCTTTAGGACCTCAGTGACTGGCATATTGCAAATCAACTTGTGATGTTGTTGACAGTTTGCATCGTTCAGTAACTCAGCAACTGACATTGGCCCTCATTACGACCCTGGCGGAAAGGGGTTTACGCCGGCGTAAACCATGGCGCCCCTTTCCGCCAGAGTACGAGTTCCCGTAGCGCCATGGTGATTTTTACGCCTGCTTTTTGCAGGCGGAAAAATCCATGGCGCTACGGGACTTGTTGTTAATTACGCCACCGTAATTTACGGTGGCGTAATTAACGCCTTCCCCACTCCCATTATACCCTAGGGGGCAAAAATGGGAATGGGGAAGGGTAAATGGGGATTGGGGACTTACCGCCCCGCCAAGGTCGGAATGGGGCGGTAAGTCCGCCAACCACCATGGCGGAGTTGGCAGCTTAGCGCCATGGACCATGGTGCAAATTGCACCATGGTTCTCCGCCAGGGTCGTAATGAGGGCCATTGTCTGAACAGCCACAGTGTATCACTACTCCGCTATACTTGGTCTGTCCCTTTTACAGAGAGCCGTATACAATGCTGTGCCGTGCCGTGACAAACCGACCAACCTAGTTTTAGCAGACAAAAACAGAACGTGGATCATTTATAGTCTGTTTTGTGAACTTGAATGAAAGCGAAAGGGAGAGAGACAGAGAAATTGAGAAGCTGTAAGAAGAATCTGTTTTCAATGGATGAAGACATGGGGCCTCATTAGGAGTGTTGCGGTAAGGCAACAACTGTGCCGGTAGTGCTACCGGCGCCGTTGTTACCTTGCTGCAACATTCTGAGTTTGCTCGCGGGTGCCGCTCTGGACGCCTGGTCAGACTAGGCGTGCAGAGCGGCACTCGCAAGCAGACTCGGATGGTAGCAGCTGTACCGTTATTAACGGTACCACTGCTACCATCCTCCCCATTCCCATTGAGCTCTATGGGGGCTCAAATGCGAATGGGGACGTACCGGAACCGGGTCCCGTGAATGGGAATTACTGGACCCTCCAACGTCGGAATGGCCCCGTAAGTCCCCTTTTGAGGGACCCGGGCCCGAGTTTGGTGGTAGCTATGCCCTTATTAAGGGCATGGCTACCTCCAAACTCCTAATGAGGCCCATGGAGCTGGAAGATCCTGCTCAGAACCTACAGTCTGCAACTCTTTGTGACTTTCGGAGAGTCACTTTATTTCTACAAACCTAAAATAATTATAAAGGTACCATGATGGACATACGGAGTATACCGATAAGAGTACATTCTATTGGGGATTGGTGGAAAGGCAAAAAACCTAGGTCAAACCAGAGGTGTTTGGACATATTCTCAAATGATGTTTTGGCGCAAGTGTGGAGATGCGCAAGCACAGCTTCTCACGTGTGGCAAAAAAAGGAACATCCCAATTCTCAAAGAGCATCGGAAGAAGCGCATCCTAGAGGCACTCATTCAGATGCCCCCCCTCCACACCCCCTTTGTGCAATAAAAGCACATCCTGAATTCACAAACGGATGCACCCTTTAATGGGCAGACACGAGGTTCGTGCCCTAGTTCGCAACAGGCGCAGGTGGTGGTGCAAATCATGGAAGGGTCATTTCTGACCCTGTCACGATTTGTTTCTGAAGTGTAACAGCCACGGTGTACATACCTTCTCCCGTTTCACACAATAAAGTGTAAAGTGAAAAATCTCTTTGTCCTGTGTAAATTAATTGGCCAGTGTGTTCTTTTATTTGTTACTAATTCACTCTGTTACTCCCATCTGATGAAGAAGTCCACGGGACTTCCAAAGCTAATGCGTTCACCATCTTAGCAAAATATGTTCAGTTAGTCCAATAAAAGGTATAAGAAACTTGGATTGTGTATGTTTTTCAAAATGGAATTACAAATAGTGGCACATCTGGCAGGTAATGGTAAAGGAAGCCTAGCTGGCCTGTGACATTTACTACCAGACTGCTTTCAAAAGCTGCTTTTATCACATACCAAAAAGACTCAGGATTGCGAACCCAAAGAGGACTACCCATAACACAGTATATACTGATAAGACATTCAGGAAAGCAGCAGAACCATTTTATACACCAACTGTACTCAGAGATCCATACTGAAGTATGAGATACACAACCTCACAACAAGGCTACGAGAACAAATAAACAGCTCGGCACCATTGCTTGACTATGATCTGAAAAAGAAATCCAACAAAACTGAATTCTATATCAATTTGTAGGATTTCCTGTTGTCAGTGTTTATTTTCTGATTCTGGTAGTGATTTTCCAGGGTTTTTAAAATCTGTGCTTGTTAGTGTTTACCCATTGTATCCCTCGGACCATGTGTTTTTCCAGTGTAGACAAACACGTGTCTTTTATTGAAGTTTTATACTATGCATTATTCTTTTGAGGAGGGGAAGGTGCATGGGGGCAGAGGCAGGGCTATCTGTTTATTAATTTTCAAACCTGCATGCAGGACAAATAACCTAGCAACCAATTTAAAAACAAAACACGTGTGGGGAACACAGATCACCCTTTCCTAACAAAACAGACCCATGTCCCTAATGCCAAAAACTAATCCCCCTTTCCCCCCAGTACAAGCATGCAACCATCCACAAAACCCACTCCCAAATTACCCATGCCATGACAGTCTTAAATGAACCACCATGGCCATGCAGGAATGCACAACGGAGCCACACAGTGGCACCACATGACTGAGGCAATGTTCATTGAGACATGCACAAAACCAATGATAGAACACAACACCAATCTTGAAGTTAGAAAAAATGTATTAAAAACATAATGAACTGACATAGAGGAAATGAAACTTGCAAATCAATGTACAATGACAGATATTACAAAACAAAAATGTTAATCCAATGAAGAAAAAAAAAATGTCATGTTGAATAAAAAAGAGGTCCATTGCCAATGTCTATAAGAAAAACATAATCCAAATAAAAGAAAACCATTAATCCATGGGAATATTGAAAAAGAAAGTATGTACAAGTCTGCAAGTCCAACGTCTCACTCGTTGATGTTCCGGGCCAGGGCATCATCGAAACTCCATGTCGATGTCCCGGAGGCGGGCCTCTTCCCTAGCCTCGAGGTCTCGCAGGGATGCAGTCATGGCCTGTTCCAACTCCCTGCATAGTGAGCCATGCCTCCTCCGCCGACCGCCGCTCCGCATCTATCCGCTGGCCTAACTGCTGCTACATGGAAGACACTCCCTATCCAGGGTCCTCCTGCCCTCCGGCCGATGCCTGCCCCTCTGATGTTGCAGGCCCCGAGCGATCATCGCTCCCAACCTGAACCTGCTGCTGCCGTGCATGTGCCCTGCTGGTCGATGCCTGCACGTCCTCCTCTTGCTGGGGTCCAGTTGTTGGAGTGGCCACCCCTGCTGGACCTCCAACTCCCGATTGTGGCAGGGATGTGTCCTCCACCAGCCTGGCCGCTGGTTCAGGGGCAGCTCCACAGGGTGCCCAGGTGATGCTTGGGCAGGAAGATGGCACGGAGGACGACTGGTGCATAGGGGGTTCAGTTGAGGAGGGGGTCGCTAGAAGATCCAGCCTGTCCTAGTAGGCCGATGCGCTCAATGAGGTGTTCGAAATGATGTGCATTGTCCTCACGAGAACCCTGCACGCCATCCCGAATACCAGGTTAGCGCAACGCCACCCCAGCTAGGACAGGCTCAACCCGGTCCCGGATTGCCACGTCCACAGGGAGAGGAAAGCCAGTTGTTGTACGCGCATCACCTCCCTGAAAACAGGTCTGGACAAAGGCATCCTTGCTGGTGCGGGATGATGCAGTCACAGGATCGGGGACAGGATTACACACAGGCACCTCCACGGCGGCCTGTGCTGCCTTCTGTCCCTGCCCCTGGACTGCACCACTAGCACGAGTGGAATGCCTCCCTCCAGGCCCCATGCGTGGGCCTTCCACGGCCTCCTCCTCAACCAAACTCCCCACCAACCTGGATGACTCTGTGCCATCTTCCTCTATAGGCCCCTGTGGGGGCTCAGCTGCCACTACTGCTGATGAGGAGTCCACCTCCAACCTCCGCCTCTTGGACCTTCCCTCGGCAGCTGCGGCCAGGTACGTGGCACCAGACTCCTCACTCCCGGAAGAGATGACAACGTGGGAGGAGAGCTGGGCCTTGCGTCTCCGGCTGGTGGTGGGATCCGTGCCCTCTTCATCAGTCGACGCTGCAGACAGGGAGAGACAGAACACAGGCATCAGGGCACTGTACAATGGTCGGATACACATGTCAAAGTTGCACATGAGTGGCAGTGTCAAACTTCACAGATGCCATCACACTCCCCAACACTCATATAATTTGAACCCACACACATGCAGAATTTGACAGGAATCATGCAGCAGGCAGCAGCATCCATACGCACACAACAGCATGAACATCCGAAGGTTGGCATGACGTCACAAGCTACATGGGGAGTGCCAAACACATGCACACACACCAACAGACAGACATGCATCTGTACATATCCACCACCTGTCACAGTGCAATCACCAGCAACTATGTCACATCTGCCAATGGGGTTCAAACATGTCTGTGTCACATGCATCCATGGTGTATCAAAGTCGCACACATGTCAAACACACACAGGCACATGTATGCCATGCACCTACATGAAGGTGGAACCAGCATCCATGCATTTGTGCATCATGCATTTGAACACATACACCACTGATGTGCATCACACATGACAGGACTCACATGCAGCACGGTCATGTCCCTGCACATACACATCCATACATGGGCCTTTTCTAACATATGTCCTAGCTGCACACTTCTGGCACACCTCAACATGCACTGCGTGCAATAAGTACGCATGGACACTTACCGCTCGACCCTGGACTGCTCTGCCTCTCGAGGATCTGGTGGTGAAGCGCTGGGCGTATACGTTCCAGGACCCTCATGTTGTCGGTGGTAAGGTGGACCCGGCGCCTCCCTGCACCCGCTGATTCCAAGAGGCGCCAGGCCTTCCTGAGGGTCCTGGAACTGAAGTCCTCTTAGCGCTTCCGGACATGTTGTATGTCACGGACTGCCACCCCCTCCACGTTGATGGCAGCCACGATGTCCTTCCAGATCCCCTCACGTCCATCCTTGTCGGCGCATCTTCTTCCGTAGACGGAATCATAATGCCCCAGGACTTGCTCCACCAGGATACCAACTTCTGCGGCACTGAAGCTGGTAGCCCTCTGCCTCTCTGGCTGGGGGTTGCCAGTGGTGTCTGATGGTGTTTCCCCCGACATGGCAACCCCCGAGGCAGGTCTGGGTAGGCAACTGGGTCCTGGGGCTGGGCTGTGGAGCGATGGAACTTCAGTCGGGAGTCTTCTGTTCCAGCAGGGGTGGTCACAGCAACTGGACCACTGCAGATGGCTGACGTGCAGGCACCAAATGGCAGGGCACGTGGCCAGCAGGCAGGCAGGCAGCAGCAGATGGCAGTCTGCTCGGGGCTCTGGGGGGCAGGAAAATGGCCTTCTGGGCAGGAGCATGGTCTTCGGTGTGTTGTCACGTGGCCAGCTTGAGTGATTTGGCACGTGAAAAAATAGCACATCAGCATGTAATTTGAGTAAAGGCCCTTAGCACGTAAGTGACCTTACGCGCGCAGGCATTACCTTCAGCACGGGTTAAAGGTGAGCGCGGGCCAGCAAACCACTGTACGTGCTGTTCATGGAGACCGACGCATGTGTTTACTCTGCTGGAATCACACGAGATCACTTCACAGCGTCTGAAGTCCGTACCTCTTCTTTTGGTGGGGTGTTGCCTACGCGCACAAGCGCGTGTGTTTTTTTTTTCCCACGCAAGGCGTATGCTTTTTTCCCACTGTGGTTCCCCCTGTGCATGCGTACCGTCATAGTAGCCTGTGTGTTCCACACGTACGTGTTTTTTGTGTTCCTGGGTGCAACACCATACTGCTGGAGGTAATATTCACACACGTGGGCTACCGGGGTCGCGTGCACAACAATTTTTTTTTTTCAAATTTCCTGTTCTTATGTTGTTGTTTTTTTTGAATTTTCTGAATTTTTTCATTTTTTTGGGGGGGGTGCCTGGGCGTTGCGTGACCCGTCATTTTTCCCAGGGGTCACAGACAGCCTTGCAGGGGCACTGAGGTACCTACTCCATCAAGTACCCTGCCCCCTTTTAGCCAATTGCCCAGGACAATTGTTGAGTGAACCTCCCATAGCCCATTTTCCATTGGTGCCATGGTTGGGAGGCCACCAAAGGCTAAGGGCGGCAAAGCTGGGCATCCTCCCAGGGCTGTACGTGGTCGGGCATGTGGGCACGGAGACCAGGGAGGACTGGGAGTCCAGGGTGGCCAGGGTGTCTACAGGGGGGAACGGGCAGGAGTGCCCCACCGGGACGGGATGCCCAGCCACGTGCTGGTGCAGACATGCCACCACCCGCTGTGGCTCCTGGTAAGGCAGCTGTTGCATCACAACCTGGCACCCATATCACCAAACAGCAATTTACATCTGCTGTCACGGGCCCACCGGTGGTGGTAGCTGCAGGTGCAGCTGTGGACACCTCCACCCAGGCTCTGGGTCAGGCAGCGCATGTTGCGTTGTGTGATGAGGACTCCCAGGATGATTTCCATCTTGTCCGGAGGTTGGGCTCATGTGTTTCCACTGTGGCTGTGACTGTGGCACACATATCTGGGGCAGTTATGACATCTGCTGCCCCAAGCAGCCGGGTGGTGGTAACTTTATGTGCAGATACAGCCAACACTACCCCGGCAGTGACTCAGACCCAAGCCAGACCTTCTGTCCTCATACCAACACCCCCTGCCTTGCTCCAGTCTACCAGCGCCACTGCCCCCACTGATCAAGGCCATGTTGCCCCCTCAGGGTCAGTACCACCGTCCAAAAGGAGGAAGCATGCTCCTGCACAAGAGGCTGGGACCCCAGGCACAGCTCTGGCCTCCGGCATGTCAAGGAAGAAGCCTTTCTGCAATCAGGAACTGGACTTCCTTGTCAGAAACACCAACGCGATATGCTGGTGGGCCCACAGTGCCATACAACGCATCACCAGCGTTGGGTCCACTGGCAGCATGTTGCGGATGGTGTGTAATCCATGGGATTCCAGGTGCGCACAGCTCAGGACTGCTAAAAGCGCTGGAATGACCTCAGACGCAGTGCTAAGCAAAAGCGTACCTCCAATTACACCATGTCTCTGGTAACTGGTGGTGGGCCACCACCAGAGGAGGATGAACTCACTCAGCATGAGGAAATCGCTTCAGAGTTCATCCCGGTAGAACAAATCCGTGCAGTGGGAGAGAGGATGGATTATGATGTATCATCTGGTGAGTATTGATGCGTGTAACTCAATGACTTGTGTGTTTGGCATGGGTGATCGGCCCAACTACAAGTTGGCTCTTTCCTATCTTCAATCTCCCTCACCACCTGTGTTGTTCACCAGGTGTCTGACTTCTCAGCCCCAATTCACGGAGAGCAAGTGGCAGCTCTTGACTACTGCATTATCATTAATTTGTACAAGTTCCGGTGCTATGCTGATGACAACCAACTCATTTCCTGGCTGCCCTTGGCCACCTCTTGTCCCTCCCTTATTTCTGATAGCCTCATTGCCATTTGCTTTTGGTGTACTACCAACGGTCTCTGTCGGAATGCCAGCAAGACTGGCATCCTCTCATCGATACAACTTTGCCATCCTTTGCCACCAATCTCTGGCCAGCCCCACTTGGCCCTCCATATGCCTCCACCTGCAAGGCCAAGAACCTCAAGGTCACCTTTGACTCAACACATCCCTTTTACACACACATTTGTGACGTATCTTGAGATGGATTAACTTCTTGCTCCACCTCCTCAAGGGTACTGTGCCTTTTTTTCCTACATGCTCACAGTCTGTCAAGCTCTGGTTTACTCAAGGTTGGGGTACTGTGACAGTCTCTTTCAATATTCGACCTGCCTCCACCCTCCACCCTCCACCCTCCATCACTAATCCAGTACAGAACTGCAAGACTTGTCCTTGGCCTCAAGCCCTGGGATCCCATCTTTCCAGCTCTTTGACCCCTTCATTGGCTACCAGTGGATGCAAGGATGTTACTTCAGACCCTCTGCATTGTGCACAAGTTTTCTTTGGACTAGGTAGAAAATACCTTCAACAATCCATCTACCAATTCCTCCCCTCTTGAGTCCTTCACTCCTCTACCCCACACTCCCTCAAGGACAGTCATTAATTTAATAAATAAGGTAGGAGCAGATCTGTGTGTACAGCTGGGAGCTCACTTTTGAACAGCCAACTGGCCACGTTGAATCTTGAGGAGAGATATATCTGCTTCTGGAAGCACCTCAACACCTTCCTACTTGCTCCTGCATTAGCACCTCTTCTACCCGGCTGAACAGTTTCCTCTGTTGGCACTGTGCCCCTGCACACACTCTGTCCATCGGATCAGGTACCTGCTCACCCTGCCTCCCTTCTGCACTGCCTACAGGCCTCCCATATCAATGGGTCCAGTGCGTGTCGCGATACAGTCCAGCACTCTTTGTCTGCACTCATCAGATTTGCCCTGTCCAAATCATCTTGCACTTGCCACTTGCTGGCTGCACTACCACTTTTTGAATGGACATTCTATCATTGGACTTCATTTTCCTTCTTTCTTCTCCTCTGTTTGGCACATTCCCCTTCTCCTCCTTCCTGGGTCTTCAACCCGTTATCCCTTCTCCATGCACTAGCATGTTCTCAATGTCACTGTGCCCAGTATGATAGTTGTTTTGAATTCCTTTTCTCCCTTGTTCCCCTCCCTTTGCTTGTTTGCGCTCTGAGCCACTTGTGTACGAGTGCAATCTTGATGAGATGTCACATCATGTCATACGCATCCTTTGTCCTTGGTGCAGTGTGGCTCACTCTGAGTGTGCTGATGGCAGTGGCTCCCCATGCACATATGTGCAGGATCATGTTACATGTGCATTCCATGTATGCCCCTAGGTGTCCTTGACCACAGACATGTCATGCTCACTGTAGGTCTGTGTATCATCACGCACTTCTTTAGGCTGTGCACATCTGTATCATGGACATGGCTCCCCCAGTTACAGGCCCATGACCACTTTTCAACTGGTGTTGTCTTCTACATGCATGGATGTACTATGGATGGTTCCTCACCTCTCCTCCATCATGTCCACTTCTCATTGGCTGTAGTGACATTTGACTGATGAAATACAATAAACGCACGCCTACACTGTCTGGAAATGCACATGTCTGCGTGGAACATGTCATTGCCATGCAGTGCCTCCCTGCTATTGGCCAGAGGGCGGGTGTTTCACGTAAACCATGCTACCTGGTGCATGCCATGTGCACATGATAGCTGCAATTGCCGTTACACTGCCATAATGTTTGAATATTGTCATCACAACGTACATCTTGATGTTGTAAGTTGAGGGGCTACACATGCACTGCAATGCACACACCCACTCCTGTGCCAAGTTAAGCTCTTCAACGTGCAATCATGATGGTGCTTTGTGATGTTGACCTGACATGTATGTACCCATTTCCCTCCTCTCACAGTATGGAAATGCACTAGTGTAGGTGCCTCCTATGACACATGTACTGTGCATAGTTGATTGTAGTTGAGTGCTGCACATGAACATGCGTGTTACATGTATCATGGTGTGTTTGGTTACATTTCTAGCTGTGTCTATTTGTGTGTTAACACATGCTTATGCTAGGTGCTGACTATTTGTTCCCATCTCTCATTTTGGCATTGGATATATGCCTTCTAGAGGTTGTGTGTGATGCAGGTGATGAGCAACATGCAATACATGTGTTGCATTCATATTTTGCACACATCCTTTTCTGCTTTTGGGATGGCCCTGCATTGCAATGCCACTTGATGCATGTTGGGGTTTGAGTTGCCTGTGACATGGCTATTTCATTATGTGGCTGTCAATGTTGTGAACTGTATGTGTGTGGTATGTGTTACTGACATACGTGTTCTTGTTTCTTTTCTTTATGTTGCAGGTGATGATGCACTGGCGGCAGAGGATGAAGATGTCATCCCAGACACGGTGGTCAGTTCACATGACCAACCAAGCACCAGTGGTGGTCGTGGGGTGGTAGCCCACGAGAACCCACAGGTGCTCCAGGCCATCGTGTCCAGAGCTGACTCTGAGTCAGGCTCTGATGTATCCCCTGACCACTATGTTGAGCCGGATCTGCATAATGAAGTGTCATCGCCGGTAGGTGTTCCTGTGTTGGATGGTCTTCTGTCTGTAACACCTGCAGTAAGGGGGCCAGCCAGGGTTGGAATGTCTGCATGTGGTGGTTATGGGTACACGGTCACACTCGACACCAGTTGGCCATGTTCCTGGGGCATCAGGTCGACGGAGGGATGAAGTCCTGCAGCCACGGGCGGCACCAACCCAGCAAGGACCATGGCTTCTTGGCCCAGCAGGTGTGGTGTCCGGCAACGCGGTGGCCGTGTGCCACTGGGGTCAACTGAGTGGGAGCGGTCCATGATTGCCATAGCACAGCAACAGGGGGGAGAAGTTGAGATGATTGCTCAAGGTATGGAAAGTGTGGCCCATTCCATCCTCCCCTCTGTAAGGCAAATGGTGCTCCATCAGCAGGCTACGCAGTCCATGTGCCGCTCACTCATGCTGGGCATGACGGAGTATGACACGGTGCACCGGGCTGAAATGGTGGCTCTGCATGAAACACTTAATGCTCAAGCAGAGGCACACTGTGAGGCCCTCAGAGTGGAACAACAAGCCCTCCGATCTACTGACCTCATGATGGATCAGAGTAGGCGGACAGAAGACAGGAGGGTACAGCTTGAAAGAACCATCTCAGCTGAACTCCATGCAAGCCGGGAGTCACTCCATTTGTCATGTGAGGCCATGTAAGCAGAACCCCGTCTCACACGTCAGTCCCTGCAGGAGGAAGCACGTGTGACACGTGAGGTAATGCATGCTGACCTCAGTCCCATTGCCTGCCAGGACCTGGCTTAACAGACCCGCATACTTGCTGCCATTGAGGGGCAAGGCGTGGCTAGGTGTGGTGAGTCAACAGCACCACGTCCACCTTCTGATTTAGATCCAGAGGATGACGATGACAACCTATCTCCCACATAGGTCGGGCCGTACAGGCGCTGAGCCCAGTGAGAGTTTTTTTTTACCTCGACATCTACACATGTGGGTGTTGAGGTGCACCCTGTACCTCCCCCCCTCCTGGGTGCCTCCACCACCCCCGGGTCATATATGGCCATTTTTTATATTTTTTTCTGCAAATTTTTGATATTTTTTCCAGCAGTTTTTTTTTAAAAAATATTTTTGATTTTTCATCCAAATTGTATGGTTTTTGGTAAGTATGTTATCTTTTTATTTTCATTTTTAATTTTATTTATTTTTTCCATTACTTTGTTGTTCTTTTTCAATGATTTCACTTTGCTTTTTATTTGTTATGTTTTTTCTGGTTTTCTTCAATTTTATTGATTTAGCTTTTGTTTCTTTCATTACTCTTTTCATTTTTTTATTTCAATTGATTATTTGATTTAATTTGTATTTTCATTTGAATTCTTTTTTTTTCAATTTTATTTTGTCTATTGTGCATACATTTGACAGTGTGGTGCTTTATGGCATCGGAAGGCAGCCACTGTGTTTTCCAGCTGGGCCCATTCAGGCTTGTCTTGTGTATGTGTTTTGCTCGGGGTCCTGACACATATGCTACTCCTGCTTCCCTTTTCCATGGGCTTGCAAGGATGACTCGGTGTAACAGCATATCACACATGGGCATTGGGCTTCCATCATATCTGTGGCCAGCCTGCAGTTCTACTTGTGTGTACACCCCTAGTGGGTATTCCAGATGGTTTCTCCAATGCATGTCTGCACTTCACTTTGGTGAGTATTATGCTTACTGCATTTCATCATGTTGCTTGAGATGTTTGTTATGCATTGACTGTCTATGTTGATGCACTTCCTGCTGTCGCTGGTACCATGCACCCTTTGGCTGCATACAACACACTGATGGTGGGAAGGGTCCATGTGCTGAGGATGATGAATTGGGACAGTTTCCCCACAGTGATTTTGATATGCCACATGAAGGCTGCACGCTGAGTTACCCCTGTCACCACGCATTTCAACAACCACCTATACCTTGCTAGCACCACTTTGGACATTTCCCAGCCCTGGCTGGTGTTTGGATGTGACATCTGAGTTATGACTACATTGTTCATGATTTAAATTTCCTGTTTGTGTCCTGGACCTGCTCCCCCCTCCCACTGTTTGCACATGGCCCTTGTGACAATCCAGCCAACCAGGATGCTTGAGCCTGCCACCACTACCAGAAGCCCACAAAGGTGGCCCTGTCTAGACCTGTCCACATGCCTTCTCAGTCACTTGAATGCCCCCCTGTCTCTCCTGCCCCTGTCAGTGTCCCTCTGTCTCCCCCTTCATCATCACAACCCCTACTCTCCTGCATCGTCAGGTTTCCATCTGCCCCCTCTGTGTGCTTTCTTTCACCAACCTCCCCATTAGTCATTTGGAGCTTGGCCCCCTCCTCCCCTCTCTCCAACCTCTCCCTCTCCACCACCCTTTAGCCTCATCCTTGTACTCTGGCTGTCATTTTCAACCACTACCCCAATTGCCATCGGCCATGGTGATACGTAGGCGCTTGTACTTTGCAGACATTTGCCCTTCTGCCTCCGTCCTTCCACACCCTACCTTCGCCATTTTAAGTATAGTTTTGCCAGTTAATTTGATCATTAGTCCCTCCACCACTGATTACAGGTCATCTCTTCCCCCTTTCCCTTCTGTCTTTTTTCTCCCCCTCCTCAGCACTATCTTGATTATTTGTAGACTTGTTTTGTTACTCTCCTCACCTCTTCCCTCCTCTTCCATCACTCACCTCCTTATGTGACTCCTGCACTGCGACTATTGCCATCACGCATGAATGTTGCTGCTAGTTATGTGATCCAACATTCTCTCCCTAGACTCTCCCTTATTGGTCCAGGCAATTGTAATATGTACTTTGCTTTTCCAGTTCATTATCACACTGTGGACTGTTTGAAGGACATGTAGGAATGTACTGTTCTTCTCCCTTGTTCCCTCCCTCATTGATGCGCTTTGATGAATTTTGTGTGTAGGTCATACTATGGATATCTATGATTCAGTAATGGGTCACTGTCTGCCATTGCGATGTGGGGTACTCTGTACATGATATGTTCTGCTGGTGCAATGTAGTGCTTTCTTTTGAGGTGTCAGGGGATGGGTGCAGTTTGACACACATGCGGGTCCTTGGTGCTATGTTCACATGTGCTGTGTACGGGACACTGGCATTCACTTCATTTCACATGCATGTATTCTAGGCATGTCCATACGGACAAATACACTTAGGCAACAACCCCCCCCCCCAACTACATTGACATCATGCAAAAACATGCACCCAGATTGCCTTCTCAAGCATGCTGTGTCACAACAATCCATGTTCACTTTCGAGTCATTGATCGTGTACATGCATGACAGGGAAATATTTGGTTGAATGCCATTTTTTGAAATGATGCAGAAGGGTTTTCACCAGTGCAATGCACACTCACTATGCTGTGCAGTGTGCGGTGTTTGATATGGCAATTTGCAATTGTCCAATGTGCATGGCAACAGGTATTCTGACTTTTGTTGGTTGCACCACTGGTGGAATGCATTTGTGCCACCGTTTTCAGGGTGTGAGGTTTTGGTCACTCCTTTCTTCCGATTCCATGTCAGGTATAATTGTCTGGTGCCTATTTACATTTCTCACGTGGCACTTCATGACTATTGTGTCATGTGTTGTGCATCTGGTTGGATGTTTTGCCATTGCATACCATGGTATGGTGTGGCAGTCGGGGTTCAGGAGTGTTGGGAGGGTTTGGGTGGCATACCAGTCCTTTCATGCCCTGTTTAGCGGGGAGGAAGGGTGAATGCCTTGCATGTGTTCCCTTTGGTCCCATGGGATTGGTTGTGTTTAATTAGCTAGGGATGCACACAATGTGGCACTTCCGTGGACACATTCTCAGGGTGGTATGGTAGTGACTGTTGACTGTCCCTTTCTCATCATTGATTGTGACCTGGTATGTGCCAGGCATGTGTGCACTCCGCAGGGTTTGGAGTTTAGGTGAAAAATGTGGCCACAAGCTGGGTAGGGGCTGCCTTGCCACATGCCCTTTCCCCTCCCATGCGCAGTGACCGTCCGTGTGGTTGGGGATGTGGGGGCACCACCATGTCCACCGGTATGCCATGCCGTGTTGCAACGTTGTGCAGGACACATGCTGCCACAATGATCCTGCACACTACTCGGGGTGCCTATAGTAGCTGTCCACCAGAGCGGTCAAGCGAGCGGAAGCGTGGCTTGAGTACTCCGAATGTGCGCTCCACTATGCCCCTTGTTGCAATATGGGCTGCGTTGTATCTTACCTGGGGTGGTGTGGTGGGGTTCCGTATGGGCGTCATCATGTGCTCATAGGGTAGGCACTGTCCCCTGGTAAGGTGATAATACTTGTCATTAGTTGGGCTTGTGTATTTGTCTGTGTGTGACATGTATGCATGTGCACAGGCATTTGTACTCACCTAGGGGCCATGTGTTCTCATGCTTCCCAGCTTCCAGGGTCTGACTCAGGGCGGACATTCTGAATATGAAACTATCATGGGTGGACCCAGGATAGTTTGCATAGACAGAGGTGATGATTCCCTTGGCATCGCATACCACCGCACGTTGATGGAATGCCAGTGCTTGCGGTTTCAATAGATGTGCTCAGTGGCCCTAGCTGGATGTAGGGCCACCTGGGTGCAATCTATGGCACCGAGCACTTTGGGGAAGTGTGCCACCCTGTAGAAGTCCAGGACCACGACCTGCCTTTCTGCAGGTGTTCCGGGCCTGTATATATGCCTGCGGACTGAGGGGCGCGCAGTGATGATTGCCAATACCTGGTGTAGGCAATGTGACTGCGTGGCCTGTGAGACACCCTGACTATGGCAGTTGTCTGCTGAAATGACCCAGTGGCCGAAACATGCAGTACATAGAGCACCTTCTCCAAGGGGCTTAATGCTTGGGAGCACAGGGTGGGTGATGTGAGTTCATCCTCCCACTCCCTGACCAGCTCTAGGATGATACGAGGTGGAAACCTATACCTGCCATAGACCTGGTCATCAGGCATCCCAAAAAGGTTGGTCCTGGGCAAACAAATGCGGGGCCTGGCTATTCTCCTCCTCCTGCGGTGTCCCCGGGACATTCATCGTAGCTGTATATGCTTGTTTGTTGTTTGCGCGCACTTTTATGCTGCGCGAGGGCGCTTCCGCCTGCTTTTGTGTGGCGGACGTAATTGTGCATGTGCGTGTGTTTTGACGTGCGTGGGTTTTCCCTATTCTAGTCCATGAATACGTGTAGTTCGCGTGCGTGTGGGCGTTCCATGTACTTCCCAACAGTACTTCCCCAGTTACGCCCTTATTTTCACGCGTTGTTCCCCATTCCACGTGTTCTGCCCCCTGTTCCACCCCTTTTTGAAGTGTGCGCTGACGTTGTGTGCTTTTGCTGTGCACGTTGTGCACGGCATTCAGGATATGGAAGTGACGTGTGCGCCGGTGTGCTCCACGCGCAGATTTGGCGCACATCTCGGAAAATACACGCACAGGGTCTTCCATGAAACGCACGCGTGCGATTTGCACGCATGCACTGGCTTTTTCACGCTTGCGCCAGTTTGCGCCACTGATTTCGACGCACATTTATTCCATGAATTACCCCCTTAATTTGATGGGAATTAGGGATTTCCAATAACAGACATAACACTGTTAATCTTTAACTCAACCCTACAATCAACTTTTGCCGCAAACTTTGCAATATGGGAATAGAAGTGACCTTACCTTGGCCCATTTCACTAAAAGAACTTGAATGTATTGTCGGATGGAGGATGTTTGGAATACAAAGCACCAATTGATCAAGTAGTCCATTTGGAGCTTTTTCTGATAAATACATGGTCCCTACATTACAATTATTAATGGGAACATATCATACAGCTTATTTCAGTTTTGATCATATTCAGTACAGAAATGTCTCATAGTGTCCACTATATGGCAATGATAAACTTGCTTTACATTTTCACTTGAATGCAGGTGTAGCAGGACATTTTGACGCAGATGCATTGTGCGCCGGCCGTGTTGGCGCTGCTACTTCGCCGCAGATCCTTCAATGCATCCTCTTGGCTGCAGAAAGCATGTTTCAGCGTGTGATGCATGCACACTGGGGAGAGATGTGGCTTGTAGGTTTCATGCAGACCACTGCCGTCAATGCCCAATACAAACATCATAACGTGTTATCCTGTGTGTGTCTGCAAGGGGACATTGCAGAACTCTTCCATCAACGCCTAATAACATAAAAGAGTGTCTCTGTCCACCTAGCTTTTAAAGGGATCCGACTTGGAAAAAGGTCTACCACAAGCCCGTTTTAATCCTACGGAATGACCTGTGCTGACATGCATAGGGAATCAGAGGACAGCCGTCCCTGCTGTGGAAGCACAAGCACTAGAATAGCGAGTGTCAATGAGCGAAAGCAGAGTGGGAAGTCCACGCTGACACTCTTGACTCTGAGAGGAAAACGGCACTACATTAAATGTAAGCAAACTAAAACTAGATCAAACCTCTTGTATGATGAGCAGGGACGTCAATTCAACAAAATGCCAGGAGCAGCGGAAGTGAAATCACATGACCTTTGACCTCTGATGACATCACAGGGAGTGATGTAATTTGACCCCAACCCGAAGTGACATCGCGGGAAGCGATGGAACACAACCATTTACCCCTTGACAAAACAGGAAGTGGCATCACACAGCATTGTTTCTAAGTACACTATGAAACATATGGTTACCATATCACTGTAATGTGATATACATTTCGTACAAGAATGGATCACCATATGCATCGCCAGAAAAAAAATGCTATAACTGCAACTTGTGAAAAGCAAAATGCAAAGTCCGAAATGGATGCTTATTCTACTGTAAATGTTTTTGGGAAGTTTTTGTCTGCATTGTGAATTTGAGGTGTTTAAGAAAAATATAAATCAGTGACTCGCCCCCTGAAGTGTGCCTGAAATAAACCTTTAATGAGTCTAGCAATTATTGTTTGGAATCCCAGAAAGACAAATTTAGGGTCCCTACTCAAAGTGTTACACTTGTGGAACCCCCTGTTTTTTTTTAAGAAGCCTGAACAAGAAAGCCAGCCACTCTAGGAACAAAGAGGCACATGGTATTGGCCACAGTCCAGCAGCTTCAATTTGTTAAAAAGAAACGTTAGGGGTAGCAAGGGAGACCACAGGTGTAGCAAGGGAGACCTCAGGGGTCGCAAGTGCTTCCCCTGGCGACCCCTAAATGACATCCCTGATGATGAGGGAATATCAACAGAGCAGAAAAAGATGGAAAACCACAGCACTTGTACACACTGTCATCACCTATACAGAATCAAAACGCAACCAAATAATCAATGGTGACACACTCGTGGCGGGTGAATGTATCTGGATGTGGAGCCTCACGTGTTGGCTGATCCAAAATGCAATTCTCCTGTTCACATTAAAGAATTTTGGGGCACATGCACAGTGTGATTGTATCATAGCTCGCTCTCTTATGATGACCAACAAAAGTGTGGCATGATGCCCGTGAAAAACACAAGACCGCAACAACATTATGTAATGAATAATTGCCAGGGCAACGTTTCCTTCACAGTAACGACCAACACCTTCCCCCTATGCCCAACTATTGCTCCATTGCCTGCCCCACCAAAGTGGACGTGTGTGCATACAACCCGTTTAAAACCTTGAAAGGCCAATTATGATTGGCTTAGATTGAAATCCGATACTGCCTCATGGGTGTCTATCTACTATGAAAAAAAGAAGCTATTTACAGTTGCCCCATGGAACTACTTACTAATATTAATGTATTAATTAATTTAGCCTTTTAGCATTTTTATATATATATATATCAATATATATATATATATATATATATATATATATATATATATATATATATATATATATATTTGAAAAAAGAAAGGGACTGGAATCCAATCCTGGGAGAAACGGCACTCAGGCTATGCTCATGAGGAAAAACATCACTCTTCTTCATAAATCCGACACCAATCAATGTTTTTCAGTGCAGCAAAAAGCATCCTTTATTAATAAAAGTACATGGACAAAAGAAGGCAGCAGCAGTTTAAAACAAAAAAGAGAACGACGCGTTTCACCCTGCTCGGGCTTCGTCTGGTATGTGACATGGAGAGAGGACTGCAGTGTTATAGACAATCATGTGTAAGTCCATCTTCAGTGTTTTACACTTAAGTGAGTTGACTGAAAAGCACTCAGTAAATAAATAAACAAACAAACAGGCAGCCATATTGAAACAAAGTGAACATTGCTTCTGTTCTTTGTTAATGTCTGTGTTTGTGTAGAATAATAGCAGTTCACTATTATGACTGTGCATAGAATCAACCCAGAATATAATTATCCCAAGTTGGTTTGAGCTTGATGATGTTTAAACAATTATTCCACTGTTTGTTAAAATTATTTAATATTGTGATTTTGATTATTGTTTGTCTTCCCAAGTGGGTAATTTTATAACTGAGTGCTGCATAATACATCAGGATAATGGATACTTGTCAACATACATGTTTTAAAACTGCGGGCGATTCATGTGTATTGATATACCTCAATACATATTAAAGTGCTGCGTGCTATGTAAACACAGATGAACTGTTCAATGCTAAAGGGTTGTGCGCTATGTAAACCTGGATGGACTATTCAGTAATAAAGTGCTATGTGCTATCACAGTGCATGTTAGAAAAATATATACGTGATTCGTACATAGACCTGGGAGGCTGTGTGTTGCCCTTGCGGGTGCCTCTATGGTCTAAGTGTGTATTGTGTGGGCTTAAAAATATTCAGAATACTAAAAGATATTTAAAAGATTTCTGAGAATTTTAGGGCCCAGACGATTCTCATGGCTCTATGGAGGCTGTATGTTGCCCTCACGGGTGCCTCTACAGTAAAGATTAACCTGCCTAAGTAAGTACTTTTGAACAGTGGCAGGGAAATTGGTAATATTGTGCCATAATCGGAAACTTGGGCTATTACTAAGACCTAAGTAGTTTTGTTAGAACAATGGAGGCTGTATGTTGCCCTTGCGGGTGCCTCTACAATATAAATTAACCCACCTAATACAACTTTCTAAATACAACAAAAGAGAAGGAACAAGTGGAGAATTAAGATATTTTGCCACAGACTGAACGTATACAGTTTGTTGTCCATGCAGGTGTCTGGCTCTCATCAAACACTGACATAAAATCACACTTATAGTTTAAAGAAAAATGGAAAACCGTAATTAAAAGGAAGAGGGGCAACCGTAATAGGTACTGTGACCATGTGTTACCCTCTCCTAATATTGAAGTGCCATATCTGGTATAAACGACTGCATAATACTATTTATAAGAGAATGATATTTCATAATGAAGCCACAAACATATTAAAATGAACAGCCCACAGTTTTACAAATAAACTTGGTAGATGATTAAAAACAACTGGGGTTACAGATTAAGATACAAGATGTTAAATAGTACAATTATAAAATCTGTATGTTTAAAGCATTGAAATGTCAGTGTTTAGGTCATCGAGATTGTTTATCACATTGTCCCTTTTTTTTTTTTTTTAGTCTCATTGGTCATTGTGGAGGGCTCTTTACTATATAATTGTATTCTTAAAAATTGTTTCCCATAGAGATCACCTATATTGAACACTAATACAAATTATGCACTGTTTACAGCAGGGCACCATGTCTATAACTGCTTACCCTTCTCTCCTATTTTCCGCAAAAAAAAAGTGCATATATAAAACTCTGATAAAAATATACTTATCGGAAAAGTCAATAAGATATAGATGCAGAAAACTGCTTTCTGCTGAGTAGGCGTCCAAATCGTACATAGTGTACTAAGCAACTTCACCTTTCATATTGTTGCTCAATATATACAAAGAACAAGAAGATGATCGGGAAATTTTAGGTCAGGAAATTATCACATTTAAAAGGGCTTGGTCAAAAATAGGAGAAAATGCACGCACAACATAGTATGGCAATCATGACAAACACAAATTTAAGACCCCAGGAATGCATATAATTCTTCGTCACGGTTGTGACCTCCCGGGTGTTTGGTGTTAAAATCAACTATGTATCTTGATTCCATTTGTCTTAAAGTTTGCAATCTGTCCCCTCCTCTCGGATGGATTCCCACTGAGTCAATGATGAAATACTTGAATGTGCAAATGTCATTTTGGTGTGCATCTTCAAAATGTTTGGCAAGTGGGTAGGACATGTCGTGATTCTTGATTGCACGTAAATGTTGTAGTATTCGTAATCTGGCTTCCAGTTTGGTGCTGCCAATATACCATAGATTGCATGCACAAGTAATCACTTAAATGACAAATTGAGTGGAACACCTCAGATCTTGTTTAATCTTAACTTCTTTCCTAGTTCGAGGATGTAAAAAAGCTTTGGTGTTTATTCCATAGCGGCACGCTTTGCATTTGGCACAGGTATAAAAACCTGATGGTTTGGTAGTTAGCCAGGTGTTAATGCTTGGTTTGGGTGATTGAAACATGCTGGGAGATAGTTTAGATTGTATAGATGATGGTTTTCTATACGTTACAGTGGCATGGGACGACAAATGCGGGCTAATGTCAGAATCTCGTTTCAAAAGATACCAATATTTGTTCAAAATCTTTTTGGTTTCTTTAGCTCCAGAATTGAATGTGGTAATGAACCTAAGTGAACAATCTTCATTTAGTGGATCTTTGGTCTGTTCTTTAGACTTGCTGTTTTTGGCCAAAACCATCTCCCGGGTTTTGTTACAGCTGCAATCATAGGCTTTGTTTATAGTTCTTTTCTTATAGCCTCTCTTTACAAATCTGGCTGCTGTCTTTTTAGCATTGGTCTCCCATACTTCGTTTTCGCTGCAATTTCTCTTGATACGTAAAAATTCACCATACGGGATACTGTTTTTGAGACACTGTGGATGTGCACTTGTAGCATGTAACAGTGTATTGGTACTTGTTTCTTTTCTGTGTAATTCTGTACTGATGTTATTTTCAATAACTTTCACCTTTATGCCTAAATAAACTATTTCTGTCTTGCTATGATGTTCTGTAAATTGCAAGTTCTGTTCATTTTGATTCAGAGTATAAAAGAAACTTGTCCATTCCATAGCCGTCCCGTTCCAGATGATGAATAAATCATCAATATACCTTTGCCACATAATGACTTTGTCTGTATATTCTTTCTGATTGTCATTTGACAAAAGTTCTTCCTCCCATGCACCCATATATAGATTCGCAAAAGTGGGGGCTACTGCTGTGCCCATTGCCGTTCCACAAATTTGATTGTAATACTTAGAATCAAACATAAAGGTGTTATGGGTCAAAATGAACGAAAGCATGTCCAAAAGCATAAGTGAATGTTCTCGATAACTTAGAGATCTGGTGGACAAAAACCTTTTTACTGCTTGTATGCCTTTAGAATGTGTGATACAAGTATATAAAGACACTACATCCAGCGTGACTAGAAAAATATATATATATATACTGCAGCCTATTTGTATGGCAACACACCCCTGAGGGTCAGAGGAGCACAGAATGCAAAGATCACCTAACACTTAATGGCATAGCTCAGAGAAGCCCAAAAGCCATACCCACAAGCTCATGCCCAGTGTAGGGCCTGCCGAGGCAAATGCTGTTTTGTTATCTCTGCAACAGAGCCATAACTCAGAGCAGTGGATGAGGTTGCTTGGTCACCCTGTGCCCAGCATGCCCTGTGCATCTTGAGAATGTTCCAGTACAGTGTCTGTGCATCAGGCCCGGGTTGTGCAGTACATTGTGCAGTGTTTTTGCATGACCAAATGTATTGCTGCAACAACCCTAAGGGTCACTCTGTTTATCATATAGAAACCTAATCCTCCGCTGGTATTCATTGCATTCTGGCATTTATAGTTCTGTCCTTGTTGCTAAAAAAAAAAAAAAAAAGGAGTAGGATGAAAGAATAAAGCAAGCGTTGGATGAGCGCCGACTAATACCAATTAGTGCGACTTATGTCGCTTACAGGTTCCACGCAGACCTCTACCATTAATTCCCAACTTACTGAGCTATCAAACCAGCTTAACTACTATGCTTTCACACTTTTATCATATTTGCACAGCTATTTTCCTACACTTCGAAAATCATGGCTTTATTCGCTGACTTAACTGCTGGTTTAAAAACTGCAATGAAATAATCCTGCTGTGATTTACCGTACAAATAGTACAGCAGCACTACACTGCCCATCTGGTGGAAAGGCTTGAATGTCGCTTTCTTTTCTTGAATGATGGACATAGCTTTGTAGCCAGGATACACTCTTCCCCTAGCAGCCCCTCACTCTGCTACTATAAACAAAGTTGGGAATCTGCTACTTAACCTGGAAGGTGACTTTGTAGCATGTATTGCTCCCAATGTAGCACGTATTGCACTCAAAACTGTTAAGAGATGGGTTTGCAAAGTGGGATAGTGGGAGAGGCCTCTCACCTCCCCTGTTCTTTGGATAGCTTTGATTTTACGTGAAATCAGTGGGAGAGCTTTCTTACCCTTCCTGATCTGTGTTAGCTCTCCTCTGGTCGGGACTGCACTGGGGTTCGTTTAGACTTTAATTGACTGTTTGTGTAAGCAAATACCTATTTATTACATTAATTTAAACCACGTTTATTTGGCTCATTTGGTGTGAGGTACTTTACCAATAGGCTGTAGTGTCAGCTGTGCCTAAATTATCCTCCAACCAAATAAGACAAACTGTTGTATGACATCAAACCCAAAACCATCACCAACGACGAACCCAGGCTGATCATCTCATTCGATACCGCCTCCAACCATATTCGGAAAATTGTTGAGAAACACTGGCGTGTCCTTACCTTAGACAATGATCTCAGGCCCATTCTGGCCAATCGCCCTACCATGATGTACCAACCTCCTTAAGAGACAAACTTGTGTCTAGCTTTTTATCTCCAGGTGGCAAAAGTATGTCGTCTACGACCTGGCTCCCAGCATCTTCCTTGGGATTTACAAAATGCATGAAATGTAAAGCCTGTGCACATGCCACTGTGCAGAAGTCATTTGTACATCCAGTCACGAAAATCCAGCAGAAGATAACATTTTCTATTAATTGTGACACCACCTTTGTTGTGTATGTTCTCTCATGCCCATGCATGAGATGGTACATTGGGAGTACCAAATGTAAATTGAAGCTGAGAATCTTGCAGCATCTTAGAGCTATTAAGAACTCTGATCCAGCTACCCCATGGCCAAACATTTCAAACAGGAACATGACAATGATTTGAAATTGTTAACTTTCTTTGCAGTGGCTCATGTGCCTGCTCACCCCAGGGGTGGTGACCGTGTTTTGAAACTGAGACAACTCGGAACCAGATTTATTCCAAGCATCCAACTTTCTTGGGCACTTAATTCTCTGTTTTTCTGCCACCTCGTTTTTGTTTTCTTTCTTTGAGGTTTTCAGTTCCTTGCATTGCATGTCCACTTGGACTCCCACTATGTGTTTCTGTATAGTTTCTTTAGTCCTGGGATGTTTATTTCATATTTCATCCTTTTACTTTCTTCTGTCTTAATTTTGATTTGGCTGTTTACTTGTGCAATCTATGGGAGTGGTACGCACATGATTCATTTCCCACGTTGGAGTTTAAGTGCAGTCCTTTTGTTATTGTGGCTTTTGCTGCTTGTTTTTCCTCTCTGTCTTCGGTTGTTGGTCCTGCCTGTTTTAGCATTCCATCTAGTTATCCTCTGGTCGGGACTGCACTGGGGTTCGTTTAGACTTTAATTGACTGTTTGTGTAAGCAAATACCTATTTATTACATTAATTTAAACCACGTTTATTTGGCTCATTTGGTGCTTTACCAATAGGCTGTAGTGTCAGCTGTGCCTAAATTGTCCTCGAACCAAATGAGCATTGCCTAGTTGGCTCTTGCACCAATGCCACACCAAAAGGGGCTCTGCGGCCACAGTGGCGTGGCAAAACAGCCAGCGCTGAATAGTTCACACAGAAACAGGGCACACTGAATGCAGGAATCCGTGTGTAGCAAGGTTACCACTTCTATCTAGTGGACATTTTCAGCCAGGAAATTTTTTGATAAACCCCTAAAAAGGAACATTATTTTCAGGCGGTAGAAATTGAATAAAATTGGATTTTGATGAAATCCCAAAAACCTTTTCATTTGTGAGAACAAGATGCTCTATGGCCTAAAAGCAATGCCACAGGGTACTTTTCCAGGACAGGAAAGTATCAAAGAACCCCCTAAAACAACAACACACAGAATAAGAGTCAAAACTGAGGACCCAATTCTAGGCCTCACTATTAATCACATTTCAGTTGTTAAACTCCCGGGCCACAAATTAACACAAGCAGAATAGTCTGTTCTCCAAGAAGGACTGACATTCTGCTCCAGCCAGGAACTAGACAATATTTAACTTTGCACTGAAATTGAAGACAATGTACAACAATACTGTTCTAAATAATATTTCTATGGACAGAACAATTCACAAAGCACTCCCCCAGAATACAATGGAACAAAAAAGCTAGATTTGCACACCTCTATTTGGCTATAGCTCATAAATGGAAGCCTACATTGAATGTCTCAGAAAACATGTTATATCTGACATACTCAATAAACAACAGGTAACACAACATAACCTTACCTTGCACAGAGAGAAGTGAAATAAGAAGGGACACACAAGGAATGTATATTAAAACCAGTGAGAAAGGTGGCACTGTTGTATTCCTGGATACCCTGCAAAACAAAAGGGAGGCATACCGACAACTCCTTAGTACAAATTATTACCAGACCCCACCATGGAGTAAACAGAAACTCTGCACCAAATCACCAGGTCTATGTCAAGTATTGTGGAGCAACTCCAACACCTGAAACCAAATAGTCCAAACCCTGTAATTTTCAATATCCTCCCAAAGAACCACAAACCAGAACATCCAGGGCACCCGATAATATTTGGAATCAACACACTATCAGAAGCCATACATGAATATATTGAATCCAACCTTAAACTGTTGGTTATGTACACAAAAAGTTTTGTACAGGACACACCACATTTCCTCAAGGGGTAGGACATTTAACACCAAACTCACCCAGGCCCACATTGGATGTCACTGCCCTTTATTGTAACATTCCACAGAAAACAGAGTGGCTGCACGCCAGAAAATCCTTCACAAAGTGAGCAGCAAAATATATACCCAAATTAGGGCATCCCATATATCATGAGAATCATACTCACGCACAGCAATTTCAGCTCTAAATCAAGATACTTCCCACAAAAGAGCTGATCCGCCATGGGATACATAGAACAAGAGTTCTTACAACAGCAATCCCAGAAGCTACTACTTGTCTGCAATACAATGATGACATATATTTGATTTGGACAGAAGACAAGGATTCTCTTAACCAATTAAATGACTGAGGAAGTGGCTCCCACCACGGCATTACAATCACCATGGAATACTCCAGTAAGAGCATAAACTGCCTGATGCCGCTATCTATGTTGGAAATAAGGAGCACCCAGAAACAGCAATATTCAAGAAACCCACGGACAGGTACAAATACCTACACAGGACAGGTTTCCATCCAAGCCACTCAAAATGATCTATTATCTACAGCCAGGCTGTACCCCAAATATACTCTGTAGGAGATCGGGCAAGTAGGATCTCACTGGGGGTGACCCCTCCCTTAGGGGAAAGGACTCCCCAGTGAATGTAACATTTACATTACCACCAATAACCAAAATCGTGATTGTACATATGGGGGATGAAAACAATGTTTTAAAGATGGACCTTTAACTAGGTTTGGTTTAGCTTCTGACCCCTCCCTGAGACCGGAATCCCAGGACCAATTGAAGTATGTCTCTCATTGCAGGAAGAGATATATAAGGTACAACACCCTTACCTGGTGTAGAGGAGCTGATGCAGAATGAGTTGACCCCTGGGGGAAGAAGAACCAGAGAGACACTGGGCTGAGATCCATAACCCATGAGGGGTTATCAGAGATCAGAAGGTGAACAATAAACCCAAAAGGGGTGAAGCTGAAAGCCACAACCCGCTAGGGGTTATGAGAAGTCAGAAATATTAGAAATCAGAAAGCTTGCCAAAAAGTTGGAAGCTACAAACTATCAGGGGCCACTAGAAATCAGAAAGCAAACATAACTTCCAAATGTGGTAGACTTGAGTGATTTAACCCAAAGGGGGTTCACCCAAACAAGGGATTAAGCAAGATACCCGAGAAGGGAACAACCCTAAAAGGGGAAGACCTGGCTAAGCAATCCAAGCATAGTCCAGGCTTTGATTCCCAGCCAATCAAATGGGGTGGAAACCTACAACCTCTCAGAACCTCAAGTAGAGGTTCAAGGTCCCTGTTGGCCCTAAGAATCGAGACGTCCTGGTGGCTCGAATGAAAGACAGTAGTTGGATAAATAAAAGACCTAAACTATTGAAGCTAACTGAACCTTGGAGGAGGGACACAGGAGTGCACCCGAGTCTTGGTCCTGAAATCCAAAAGACGTGTTGCTTGCTTGAAATGTGAAAAAAGACGAGAACAAATGAAACCTGATGGAGGGGCACAGGAGCACATACGTTATATTTGCACTAAAGTCCAAAATATTTGTTGTTTGCTTGAACCGTAAAAATGATAAGAACTAAAAACCTGGTGGAGGGACATTGGAGGGTACCCATTGTATTTGTGTTGGAACCCAAGAGACTTGCTGTTTGTGTGAAGTACATGAGAAACCCTGGGAAGAGGGCTATTTCCAGAGACATTGTTGGGGAGGGTGGTCATGCATCAGTCAGCATAAACCAAGCAAGAAAACTTCTCTGGGATTAGTTGGTGTTTCTTTGTTAGTGGTAGGGTCAGTCAGAAATATAGCACAGGTTTGGACTGATGACACAGTTGAGTTCTGTACGACATCCTGATGAGCACATTTTCTTATTTTTTAGAGAAGGGAACATCCAGCGTAGCAAAAGGGCTAGGCGAGGGCCTTTATTTTACTTTAACAACATTCCCAAATTATATCCATTTGTCTGCGTTCTCTCTCCGATCTACCACAATATATTCCAACGGGAATACAAGGAAAAATACATTTTTCCACACTCCATCCATCGTACTTGCAAATGGGCGCTCAGCCTAATAAGTTTATAAGGAATCTGATTATGCATTAAAAAATAAACCAGAAACAACATGTCACAATACAGACAGCAGAATGACGGAACAAAAACGTGTGATTGGTCACCTATAGTCAAACACTAACATAACAGTAGAATTGTTAAGGGCCTAAAACCAACATTGAACAGGGATTATGAGATGAGACATTTTCCAGCAAACGTCCTTAGCTGTACTCAAGCAATCATTACATATATCAAAGTCCTAGGCCAAAAATTCTCTTCCACTAGATCACTAGCAACTAAGACACGGAGCATACCCGTGCAATGTCAGGAGATGCAAAACCTGTCAACACGGCGCCCAAATCTGCCAAAAAGCCCCACAGTACTAAACAGTATATATATGAGGGACTTACAACTGAAAACCGTCCAATGTTGTTGTTAGGGAGAATTTCCCTAAATGTGCTAATTCCCTTCACCTTAGAGACCCCGAGCAACTTTGCAGGATTTTGAGGACTTGATTTAATTTACCTGGAAAGAGTGTGAGCGTTTTTTACCACTCTTTCATGAATTGTGATGTGTGTTTACTCTTGTGTTCTTAGATTATGGAGTTTTAAGATAACTCCATAAGCCTCTTTTCATGTGTGTTACACAGCATCCTCAGTGCAGTAACACAGGGATGTGGTTTTAGACTTCCACAAGGTTTAAATACCTTCTCTGGGATAAACTACTGTTTCCCAGAGAATGTAAGGTTAAATTGACTTTACTAATCTTTTTAAATTCCTAGACCCAGCACACACTATCTTCCTATAGCGTGCTGGATGGGTACCTAGTATCCCTTGTGTCTAGAAACTCATGTAGCAGTCAAATGCTACCCTTTCCTATCGAAATGGCTGGTGGTAGTGGTTTTACAACAAACTACCCTGATTTGTCCCGACTGCGAACACCAGTAGCTAAAAATCACGGGAACCATGTTTTTCAAGATGGCGCCTTAAGCCCCTTTGTTTAAACAGGTCCCGGTCTTCTTTTGTCGCCATTTCTTTTTGGAAAGGTCCTTCTAGAGTTTGTCTCTGCGCACCAAACCTGCTTTGGTCCCTTCGTTCGTATGCTTTTGGCGGGCTTCAGGTCTGAAGACCGCCTCTGGCGCCTGAGTGTCTGGAGTGGGCAGGAAGTGAGGCAGGTGCCCGAAACTCTCTGTGCTTAGTCTAATAGGAGACCCGAATGCACTCTGGTGTGATTGGCTGGCTGACTGTCCAGCAAGGGCAGCTAACCTGCTGGGTGAGTGGAAGCTAGGCTGGAATGAATGGGAGAAAACTGTTTAAAAGGCGAGTCTCTTGGACTGGAAAGCAGAGTTGACCACTGGAACGAAAGAACCGAACATGAGCTGGAAGAGGACGGCTGCTGCAACTCCTGGACCGTTGGTTTGCCCGGTGAAGCCCTGCTGCAGGTCCGAATTGCCAAGTTAATCTCAACAGAGAAGCCCCTTTAAGGACAACTTCTCCCTTTGAGTTGGTGGGACCAATCAACTCGTAAGCCAACTGGATACAATTCTCAGAGCTGGTTAGGATTAACTAGAGGGAAGGACACCAGCTTTTGTGCTTGAAGACAGCTACTCGAACCGAAGATCATCCATTTTGCCAGTTTGTTTGACCCATCCCCGTGCAGTGCAGGAGTCCCCCGATGTCCTCCGTCTTGTCCCCACGACTGACGCTCAGGAACAGTGAGATGTGCACGAACTGCCAGGAACCAACATCTTCAGCTGCATCTTTTTTTTCATACTAAGGTACTGTGCCAACATGATTGAGAGAACTTACCTCTCGCAGTGAAAGTTTGTGAAACTTTCCCAACTTGCAGGCCTAATCAGCTTGTGACCCAACAAAAGATTCTTTTTTGTACAAGCTACTTCTGAGAACATTGGCAAAGACTTTACTGTTTACTACAAGAACTGCTCCTATCCAAGACACTAGTCCATTGACTTTGGCCTAGGCCTATTGAACTGAATCGAGACCTCTAATGAACTGAAACTATTTTCACTGCCTAAGAAAGTATTTGTGATCTGTTCTATTAACTTGTGCCTTTTTACTCCCATTCAAACTAAAATGCCATTTTGCTCCTATTTCAGGGGAGTCTAATTTACTGTGAAACTTATTGGTTTGGTATTGAAGTGTGTTTGTGTTTGATATTAAGTTCCCTCCATCTAGTGAATGTTTTCTAAATGACTGTGTAATAAATTAATAAGTGTTTTACAAAGAAACCTTGAGTATAAGTGTCTACTTGAACCACTGTGATTGTAAGACCTCTGTGTAACATCCTTGTATTGCTCACATTCCCTCTTGAGATAAGCCTGGCTGATCAGCTCGCTACCAAGAAGTGTGTAGCACAGATTTATACCAAAGGTTGGTTTTGCTTACACCTGTAGTCCTTATTCTATGTGGTGGTCCCAGAGGGTACTGCATGCAATTCTGCCTAACACTGGTGGCAAGCGGTGAGGATAAAGTATAGTTGTTACATTGAGAGTGCTGCTCTTACTTTTGTTCAAATAACCTTCAGAAGGCTAAGCACCACTAGAAAAGCAATTGTTTTATAATGCCAAATATGGATAACTTCAAACAGGAAGCCCTGATCATTCTAACAGTAGATCAACTGAACGATATGTGTAAGGTCAGGTATGTCTCTGTTAAAGGCAAGAAAAATGAATTGATTGAGACATTGTTGAATCATCAAAGACTGTGAGGTAGAGCTATAACTCCTAGCCCCTCAGCAAATGTGAATAGTGTTGATGAGGATGATAATGATTCAGAGTCTAACTCTAATGTTATTGAGGAGTTAGAAGAGTCAGAGGAGTCTCAGGATGTGAGCCCCACTGCACCTCTACCTGCTTTAGGCCCTCAACCTATAGCCACAGGGACCCTACCAGGTCCAGTACTGAGTCCAGAATGTGTCTCTCTTGAAAAAATGAGACTTGAGTTAGAGTTCAAAAGGCTCCAAATGCAAACTGAAAGTAAACATCAAGAAATAAAACTCAGAGAAATGGAAATGCATCATGCTCTTGAAATGAAGAAATTGTCTCTTGAAAATGGTTCTCTCCCAGAATCTTCTAGGTCTTCCAGTCCTAAGAGACCTCACATGCCTAAAGAAGCTGTGAGTATGTATGAGGTGAGACTTGATATTTTGGATTGGTTGGCTGCTTTTGAATATAACTATGAGATTCAGGGTTTCACAGGGAATCAGTTGATTCCTTGGCTTTTGTCTAGGCTCCCCCAGGTTGCAACTGTTGCTCTAATGGAGGTGGGGGAACTTGAAAGATTGGAGTATGAAAATGTCAAGCTAGCTTTGATAGCTAGATTTGGGAAAACTTCTTCCCAGTACCTTAAGAGGTTTAAGACCCTCAAAAAGCATGATGGTGCCCCTTGGGCTACCTGGGTGTGTGAATGTTTGAAGAACTTAGACGATTGGGTAAAGGGTTACAAAGTTAACATTTTTGAAGGAATGAGAAATCTATTTTTGTTAGAATCTATTTTTGATGCCTGCTCTCCTGAGCTGAGACAGCACTTGGCTGACTCTCAGGAAATTGACTGCTGAATTGTGGGTTGCCAGCTGGGCTACTCACAAGGATTCTGGGGCAACTAAGAAGAAGGATGATGGGAAGCAGCAAAAGAAAGATGTCAAAGAGAATTCTAATACCTCCAATCCAAAAGAGGGCCCCAAACAGAAAAGGGTAAGCCACAAGGGAAACTAAATCAGGGTAGTGAAACATCCAGTGCCGAACCAGAGGGAGGTCAGCAGAAACCCCCATTTGTCAAAAACATTTGGAAAATGTTAAGCTTGTGGGTCTACTCTCTATGTGAAAGGGGATCCCAGATGCAAGGATAAACCCCTGTCTCCTTAGCCTTGTCCCCAGATGGAGAAATACAAATGGCAAGTGGAAACTTTCAACTGTTGGCTGAAGAGTCTCTGCCAGTGTTTCTTTAGTGTCCCTGGGTCTGTGGGAAAAGCAGAATTTAGATGTCTATAATTGAATTCCAGATAACATAAAAGAATGTTACAAGGACAGTATACCTGTGAATGGTCAGGAGACCCCTGCTATTAGAGACACTGGGGCCAGCATTACAGTGGTGGATGAATCTTTTTTTAAACCTGAGGATGTTGCTATGGCACCCAAAGACCTCACTAAGCTTGCTGGAGGCCCTTTACAAATGCTTCCTAGACTACCAGCTCTCATCCAGTGAAACAACATGACTGTCAAGATACCTGTTAGTGTACAAAGTGAGGTAGCTGGGAGAGTTATGTTGGGGAATGACTTAAAAACTCTTGGAGTTGTATCAAGCACCCACAGGCCTCCAAGTAAAAAGAAACAGGAGCAGACAAGGAAGGCCAGAGTGTTACGCTCACCTGATATCCCCGGGGGCATCTGGAAGGCTCTGAGATCTGGAACCCTGGATGCGTAGTTGCCCAGTGCTGAATATTGAATCTGCAATTACAGAAGGGAGGATTTGTGATAACTGTCTCTAATGGGTGAATCTCCCACCTCCCTCTGACCGATTCCCTTCCCACTGGGTTCTTTTCTCACCTTAGTTATTTGTAGGGTGAGCTATCCATCCTGCGTTTCTTGTGCAGAGCACTTGACATTTGTTGGCGAGCTGCCCAAGTTGCTTCAGTAGTGCAGTTCACCTTCCTTGGGCCCAGGCCTGCTGTGTGTTAATTGTAAGTCTTTGTTCTGTCAATGGTGGGAATTCGTCAATGTCTTTATCTCCTTCTTTTCAGGTGCGAATGTCTTGATGCTGGCATGCCGGATGGGGAGGCACGTTTTATAGGTAAGAGAAAGTTAGAAGCGCAGCGCCTTTATTGTCTTTTAAAGTTCACCTGTGTTTTCTTCTTCTTCTCCTCACAGGCCGCTGTAGTGCTGCGAGTGGATGAGAGCACAATGAAAAACAGGCCCCCGGTGCCGTTAAGGTAAGTACAGTGCTGTGCGGTTGTTTAATATTGAAAGCAAACCTGAATATGTCTCTTTCCCTTTGCAGATAGTGCTGTGGGGCTCCGGATGGAAGCGTGGCGCAGCGCGATGAAATTCAGGTAAGACTGATTGAATTCGATGTTTTGGAAGCGCACGTTCTAATATTGTTTTTCCCTTTCTTGTTATTGCAGGTCGCAATGTTCGAACAGCAGCTGTGGTAGCGGTTCGCCGGAAGTCCTTAAGCTAGTATTCACAGGTAGGTGATGTTTCTTCTTCTCTCGGTTTCCACAGATTGCAGCCCAGTTGAGATGCTGAGTGCTGGATGGTGTTTTCTCAGGTTAGACAGAATAATCTTGTTCTTGTTCTTGCAGGATTACAGGACGAGGCTGAAGACCAGGAGCTGGACACGGTGAGCGTCACGCTGCGGGTTGCAGAATAACTCGAAGCGTGTTCTGCAGTCAGGGTGTGATTTATATAGCCCAGGTAAAGTAGTACCAGGGAAAGTAGTTCCAGGCCTGCCACACCCAAAATACTGGACCACATAGCTTGGTTCTTAGAACTAGACTGTGTGGGTGCTTCCATGTTGGATTTAAAGGCCCATGTACATAAATGGGACCTAGTTTGAACAGCCCTTCCTTCCTACATATGAGCCTGGTACCAAAGGCGCCAGGACTGGCTCCAGGAGCCCTTTTGCAGTGGTGTTAAGGCCCTCAGGGTTCTGGTGGGAGCCTGCTTGTGGCACAACTTGTGCCCCCTCACAGTGGTCATGACAGCACTCCCCCCCCAAGGCCCCTCTCATGGTATCCTTCCTGTCCGGTCCGGGTTTGGTGGGGTTATCCAGGTGAAACCTCTTAATCAGACATGGTGCATGAATATGTTCACTTGGTTCCCAAGTTCTGTCTTGAGGCCCATACCCTTTCCAGTCCACTAAATAGTATAGCTTAGATCTCGTACGTTTTGAATCCAGGATGTTTTTAACTTCAAATTCAGGCTCTCCATCAACTAGCGCAGGTTTTGGTGGTGTTAAGACTCGGGTTCCTAGTTGTATAGGTTTTACAAGTGACACATGGAACACCGGATGAATTTGCATGCTTGGTGGTAAGGCTAACTTGACGACCACCCGATTTATCACTGATTCGATGGTATAGGGTCCTAGATACCTTGACGAAAGGTCCGGGTACCTTTTATGGGCACATGTTTTGATGCCAACCAGACTTGGTCTCCAACTTGGTAATCGGGAGCTTTCTTTCGATGCCAGTCCGAGAATTTATTTTGTCTGTCTTTGGCTTGCAGTAAATGTTCATTTGCCCTTTTGAAGGCTTGGGTTATGCTTGTGTGTAGAGTCTTTACCGCTGGCATTTCCAAGGTCGTGGGGGAGTCTAGTTCAGAGGTTCGTGGATGTCTTCCGTATATTGTGTAGAACGGGCTTTGTCCCATGCTCGTGTGTATGGAGTTATTGTATGCGTATTCCGCTATCCATAACAAGTCTTTCCAATTCTCTTCCACTTGATGCAGCATGCAGCGTAGATACTTTTCTAATGTCTGGTTTGTTCTTTCTGTTTGTCCATCCGTTTGGGGTGATGGCTAGTGGATAATCGAACATCGATTTGTGCCATGGTACAACATTTCCTCCAGAAGTTGGATATAGATTGGCTTCCACGATCTGAGAATAATACTGAGGGGAAACCATGCAGTTTTATAATCTATTCAAGAAATGCTTTTGCCAGATCGGTAACGTTAGGAAGTCTTTTGAATGGAATGAAATGTGCCATTTTAGAGAACAGGTCTACAACCACCAGAATGGTATTAAAACCTTGACAGGGAGGTAAGTCTGTAATAAAATCAACAGAAAAAGTATGCCAGGGAGCTGGTGGAATATCCTTTGGTTGTAGGAGGCCAGCTGGTTTCTGTTTTTGTGATTTATTCTGTGCACATATCCCACAGGATAGAACAAATCAAGCAATGTCCTTACGCATGGTCGGCCACCAATAATTCTGTTTAACCTTGGTTAGAGTCTTTGCAATTCCGGGATGGCCTTCGATCAGGGAATCGTGATAACCAGATATGACCAATTCTTGCAGATCTTTACTTGGTAGATATAGTCGTTCCCTGAAGTGGGGTAATCCATCCAGAACCGTGTGATGTTCATTTTGGGAATTCCATTTCTGCAAGATCTCGGGGTTCATTAAGGTTTGAATCTTATCTTGAAGTTCACTCAGAGTCAATGTGGTGGTGAGTCCGAGTAGTTTATCACTTGGGATGATGGCAACAGGGTCCAGGGTACTGTTCGTTTTCTCTTCAATGCCCATACGAGACAAGGTATCGGCCTTCCCATTCTGAACTCCCGGTCGGTATGTTATTACGTAATCGTATTCTGCGAAGAATAGAGCCCACCGCAACTGTTGTGACGATTGAGCTTTTTCTGACATTAGGCTTTCGGTGATCTGTGATTACTGTGAGGGTATGTCTGGCCCCTAATAGATACTACCGCCAGGCTTTGAAGACTGATTTTATTGCCAACAATTCTTTGTCTGTAATTGCATAGTTAAGTTCTGGTGGTGAGAATTTACGTGACCAAAAGGCCACAGGGTGTAATTGGCCTGTCTCTGGATCTCTTTGAGAGAGAACTGCTCCCATAGCTACGCTGGAAGCATCAGTTTCCACTACATAGGGGAGATTAGGGCGAGGATGTCGTAAAATTGGCATGGAGGTGAATCTTTTCTTGAGTTATTGAAAGGCCTGTTCCGCCTCTTCAGTCCATTGGAATTTTTTGTTTTTCTTTCTCAGTAACGATGTGATTGGGTGGACTATCCGTGAGAAATCTGGAATAAATTGGCGATAAAAAATCGCAAATCCGAGCATGCTTTGGGTTCCTTTAAGTGAAGAAGGTGACGGGCAATTAAGGATGGCATCTGCTTTGTGTAAATCCACCTTGACTCCCTTTGGCGAGAGAACAAAACCGAGGAACTCAACTTCGGTGACATGTAAGGAGCATTTCTCGAGTTTAGTGTACAGTTTGTGCTGGCGAAGTTTTGCAAGGACTGAGCGAACATGTTCCACATGATCACTTCAGAAAGGGAATACACCAGGATGTCGTCAATATAGACCAGAGCACAGGCATCGATTACTTCCCGTAATACAACATTACTGAAGTATTGGAACGGTGCGGGAGCATTGCACAGCCCGAAAGGCATTACCAGATATTCGTACAGGCCATACTTGGTGCGAAACGTGGTTTTCCATTCATTCCCTTTCTTAACACATACAGGGGAGTATCCTCCTCTGAGGTCTAGTTTGGTGTAGATTCGGGAATCCTTGACTTGGTAAACAGTTCCGGGATAAAGGGCAAAGGGTAGCGTTTTTTTACTGTGATTTGATTAAGTGCGCAGTAATCGATGAAAGTCCTCAAATCTCCTTCCTTCTTGGGTACGAAGAATAAGGGAGAGGCTGCCGGTGACTTTGACGGGCGGATAAATCCATTAGCCAGGTATTGATCCAGATAGGACTTCAAGTGGAGATTTTTGGTTTCCGTAAGTGCATAAATTCAACCACAAGGAACCTGTGCGCCAGTTATCAGGTCGATCTGACAGTCATAGGGCCTATGTGGCGGTAATGTGTTAGCCTGTTCGTTCTGAAAAACATCTTGATAATCCTAAGGTGTCCATTGGTTCCGCGATCCCCAATGCTATTCCTTGAACAGATTTCAGGTTTGGCTGTGGTATAGATTTCAGGTAGCAAGCGTGGGCGCATTCGTCGGAAAAGGTCAGTCTCTTTGTACACCAGTCTATGTGGGGATTGTGAGTTACAAACCATGGCATCCCTAAGATCAACCGGAACTGAGGAGCTTTGATGAGGTCAAACGTGATTGCTTCTTGATGTCCATCCTGACACAGAAGGGTTAATTCTGTTGTGCATTGTGTTACTGTTCCCGAAGCAATTTCTGTACCGTCAACAGTAGTTACCTTTTCAGTTGTTGGTTTTGTGCATAAAGGAAGTTCGATTTCTGTTGCCAAATCTCAATCTATGCTCCGCTGTCTATATATGCCTCTATGGCATGCATCCTGACCGTCGTTGGTGATTGATCAAGATTATGTGAGGTCTTTGACTCATCCTGTTCGCTCGACAAGCGGACCTCTATGCTTGCCAGGCCTGGTAGTTTTCCGATTCCTTTCCATCATCTTCTTTCTCTGTAGCGCCTACCACCTTCCTTGGAGGTTTCACTGGGCATTCTTTGAGGTAGTTACCGCAGTATAAGCATAACTGTAGCTGTCTCCTCTTGTCTCTTTCACCCTTGGTTAAAGGGGGTCGTACTCCTCCAATCTCCATGGGTTCTGTGATATTTTCTGATGGACGTTGAAAATTATCTTTTGAACATACATACATGGCACGATTTTCGAGTCAACTTCGGTCTGTTCTTCAATCCTGTAATCTGTGGTCCAACTGAACTACCAGGTTGATAAACTCTGCACAGTCTTTAGGTGGGTCTACCACTTGAGCAATGACATCCTTCAGGTCTCCTCGTAGGTTCCAATGAAACAACGTGGTTCTTTTATCTTCTGGCCACCTCGCTTCTACAACCAGGCGTAGGGACAGGAGTTTGTTATCAAGAGCTTGTCCATGCAAGTGTCGAGCAAATACCTTTTCCATCTCCTGTTGAAAACCCCTGAGGTTCTGCAGTAATGGGTCATCCCAGCTCACTAAAGGTACCAACCAGTCTGCGGCACTTCCACTCAAATATGATAAATATGATAACACAAAGGCCTCCCTCGCCTGGTCGTTTGGGAAAGCCCCAGGCCTACAAAGAAAATGGAGGCGGCACTGGTTCATGAATATTGTGTAACTTCTGGGGTCTCCATTAAACCGTTCTGGTGGTGCCAGGGTTACTGCTCCTGGCAAAGTTATCTATACTGGAATGACTGATGATGGCGTAGTGACGGATGGGGCAAATCCGGGCAATGGAGCCTGCCCCACCTGTGTTTGTAGTAGTAGTAGCTTAACTGACTCTCTACTGGATGTTACAGAGGAATCTATAACACCCAAGGTCTCAAAGAAAAAGCCAGAAAGCACTCCTGTGCTACCAACAAGGACATCCCGAGAGGACTGTCCAAAGTCACACCTGTGACTGCTCCACCAGCTGAGGCTCACTGTGAGGAACAACCAGGAAAGGTTGAATTAGCTGCTGAGGATTCAAAGCTGGAAGAAGACCTTACCCCTGTTGGAGATCTGGATCCTAAAGACCATCCAGAGCTGCAGTCTTTACTGGCAGAAGGTGGCCCATGTAGGGCAGACTTCTGCAGAGGTCAAAGAGAGTGCCATGCTCTTGAAGGTCTTCACCAACAGGCAGCTTCCCAGCTGGACGGGCAAGAGCCAGGGAAGCATAGGTTGTACTGGGAAGATGGCCTCTTCTACAGTTAACCAACTGAGTCTGTCCCAGGGGACTACAGAAGACCTGTATTGCTTCCAGAGACATGACACCAGTTCCTACAGTTAGCCCATGAGATTCCTTTGGCTGGTCACTTGAGCTTCAAGAAGACCAAGGAAAGGCTTGCTCTGTATTTCTACTGGCCTAAGTTGGGGTCTGATGTAGATAGATTATGTAGGAGCGGTCACACTTCTCAGACATCTGGCAAGAGTGGAGCCAAGAATGTGGTACCTTTGGTGCCTCTCCCAGTGTTGGGAGTCCCTTTTGAGATGGTAGGAATCAACATTGTTGGTCCCTTAGACCCTCCAACCTCTTCAGGCAATCGATTTATATTGGTTGTAGTAGACCATGCTACTAGGTATCTTGAAGCCATACCTATGAGGACTGTTACAGATCAGGCTGTTGCTAAGGCCCTATTAGGTATTTTTTACCAGGGTAGGTTTTCCTAAGGAAGTCATCCCTGACAGGGGATACAATGTTTTGTCCCACTACATGCAGGCCATGTGGAAAAACTGTGGAGTGATTTACAAGTTCTCAACTGCCTACCATACCTAGATGAATGGGTTGGCAGAAAGGTTTAACCATACCATGAAGAGCATGATAGATGCTTTAGAGGAACCCCTTAGAAAAAAGTGGGACCTACTACTGACATGCCTTCTATTTGCTCATAGAGAAGTCCCTCAGGAGGGAGTTGGATTTAGTCCCTTTCAACTTCTCTATGGTCATCCAGTTAGAGGTCCATTGGCCCTAAATAATGAGGGGTTGGAGAGTGCCCCTTCTCCCAAGCCAGTGAGAGTCACTGACTATGGGCCTCATTACGACTTTTGCAGAATGGGTAAACGGGCTCCGCTAATGGAGGCGGACCGGTTAAACCCATTCCGCAATATTACGAGGTCCCCTTGCGGGACCTGGTAAGGATGCCTGGTAAAACCAGGAGTCATTACCGGGTCCATCGAGGGGACCAGGGAGCTAACAACGGGCCGGTCGGAATCAGCCCTTTGTTAGCTCCTGCTCCCTTTCCCATTGAGCCCTATGGGGGATCAAATGGGAATGGGGAAGGTCCGGGCCCGGGTTCCCAGTAGGAGGAATTACCAGGCCCTCCGAACTCGGAATGGCCCGGTAATTCCCCATTCAGGGAACCCAGACCCGGAGCAGATGTTGGAGGCAGCCATGGCGCTAATGGCTAATAGCGCCATGTCTTCCTCCAAAGTCATAATGAGGCCCTATGTGTTAGGTCTCCAGAGGAGAATGACACACATGATGACAGAAGCATCTGATAACTTAAAAGCAGTTCAGGTTCTGGTGAAGCATTGGCATGACCAGAAGGCCAACATGGTTGAGTTTACTCAAGACCAGCAAGTTTTAGTTTTGGTACCTACAAGGCAGAGGGCCTTACAGGACAAATGGATTAGATCCTTCAAGGTTGTGGGAAATCCTGGTGAGGTCAATTATCTGGTGGATTTAGGCAATCCCAAGGAGGCCCCCAGGGTCTTTCACACCAACCATCTAAAAACCTATGTCTCAAGACCAGAAGTGGGAGCTTTGCTTCTAGCTTCGGCTCAAGAGGAGGAAGAGAGTGAAACTCTACCTGATCTCCTCAGGGGAAAACCTTTAGATGAGAAAATAGAAGGAGTTAATCTCTATTCTAATCCGACACTGCAACAACAGGAGGAGTGCAAGTTTCTGTTAAATCAGTTTGCTTCCCTGTTTTCACTATCACAATGCATGACCCCATGGTGCCAGCATGATATCCTCACTGGTGACAGGATGTCAGATCATGTAAGAACCCACATAAAGGAAGAGATAAAAAGGATGCTTGATCTCGGGGTAATAGAACCCTCTTCCAGTTCATGGTCTAGTCCAGTTGTACTAGTGCCAAAGGCATGATCCAAGGAGTTGAGATTCTGTGTGGACTATAGAGCTCTAAATGCAGTCACTAAGAAAGACTGATGCCCATCCTTTAACTAGGACAGATGAGCTGGTGTACAAACTTGGTTCAGCCAAGTACCTCAGTACATTTGACCTAACATCAGGCTATTGGCAAATAGCCCTGACCGACCATGCCAAGCAGAAAACTGCATGTTCAACCCCAGCAGGCCTCTACCAGTTCAAGGTAATCCCTTTTGGATTAAAGAATGCACCTGCATAACATTGCAGCGTTCAGCCCTACTTGGAAAGAACATGTTGACCACTTAGGATATGTTTTGCAGGCTCTTGAGCAGGCCCATCTGACCATAAAGGCAAGTAAATGTCAAATTGGTTAGAGCAAAGTGGTCTACCTTGGGCATGAGGGAGAAGGAGGTGAAATAAGGCCATTGCCTAGCAAAGTACAAGCTCTACAAGAATGAGAAATTATGGGTCCATAGCTTCTCCCTTGAATGTGGTCTCCTCACCCAAATTTACTAAAAAGGTCAGGTGGAATGAGGAGTGCACCAAAGCATTTGAAGGACGTAAGAAAGCCCTTTGTCAAGCTCCAGTTTTAAGAGCTCCGGACTACAGCCACACCTTCATTTTGCAAACAGATACTTCAAATACAGATATAGGTGCAGTTCTGAGTCAGCTGGATGAGAAATGTAGGGAGTACCCCATCTTCTTCATCAGCAGAAAGCTGAAGGAACCCAAAACAAGGTGGGCAACCATTGAAAGAGAATGTTTTCCTATTGTGTGGTCAGTGAATAAGTTTAGACCATACTTGTATGGATCTACTTTTGTGATTCAGACTGACCACCAACCCTTGAGATGGTTAATGCAGATGAAGGGGGACCATCCTAAATTGTTAAGTGTTAAAATGGTCAATCAGCCTACAGGGGTTTGATTTTGCCACTGAACAGAGGTCAGGGTGTCATCACCAAAATGCTGATGGTCTCTCCAGAATGTTTGACCGACTGGAGTACGGCGATTCATCCAAGGGTGGATTAAATCCTCCTGACCCTGAGTCTGGGGGGGACGAGTGTTAGGGAGAATTCTCATAAATGTGCTAATTCCCTTCACCTTAGAGACCCCCAACAACTTTGCTGGATTTTGAGGACTTGATTTTTTTTTACCTGGAAAGAGTGTGAGCCTTTTTTCCCACTCTTTCATGTATTTTGATGTGTGTTTTACTCTTGTGTTCTTTGATTATGTAGTTTTAAGATAACTCCATTGGCATCTTTTCATATGTGTTACACAGCACCCTCAGTGCAGTAACACAGGGATGTCTTTTTAGATTTCCACAAGGTTTGAATACCTTCTCTGGGATAAACTACTGTTTCCCAGAGAATTTAAGGTTAAATTTACTTTACTAGTCTTATTAAATTACTAGACTCAGCACACACTATCTTCCTATAGAGTGCTGGAGGGGTTACCTAGTATCTGATGTGTCTAAAAACTCATGTAGCAGTCAAATGCTACCCTTTCCTATCGAAATGGCTGGTGGAAGTGGTTTTACAATGAACTACCATGATTTTTCCCGACCGTGAACACCGGAAGCTAAAAATCGCTCGAGCCATGTTTTTCAAGATGGCGCCTTAAGCCCCTTTGTTTAAACAGGTCCCGGTCTTCTTTTTTAGCCATTTCTTTTTGGAAAGGTCCTTCTAGAGTTTGTCTCTGCACGCCAAACCAGGTTTGGTCCCTTTGTTCGTACACCTTTGGTGGGCTTCAGAACTGAAGACCGCCTCTGGCATCTGAGTGTCTAGGGTGGGCAGGAAGTGAGGGAGGTGCCCAAAACTCCCTTTGCTTAGTCTCCTAGGAGACCCGAATGCACTATGGTGTGATTGGCTGGCTGACTGTTCGGCAAGTACTGCCACCCTGCTGGGTGAGTGGCAGCTATGCTGGAATAAAAGGGAGAAAACTGTTTAAAAGGCAAGTCTTTTGGACTGGAAAGCAGAGTCGACCACTGGAACGAAAGAACCGAACACGAGCTGGAAGAGGACGGCTGCTGCAACTCCTGGACCGTTGGTTTGCCTGGTGAAGCCCTGCTGCAGGTCCAAATTGCCAAGTTAATCTCAACAGAGAAGCCCCTTCAAGGACAACTTATCCCTTTCAGTTGGTGGGACCAATCAATTCGTAAGCCACCTGGATGCCATTCTCGGAGCTGGTTAGGATTAACCAGGGGGAAGGACACCAGCTTGTTGCTTGAAGACAGCTACTCGAACCGAAGATCTTCCATTTTTCCAGTTTGTTTGACCCATCCCCGTGCAGTGCAGGAGTCCCCCAACGTCCTCCCTCTTGTGCCCACAAATGAGGCTCTGGAACAGTGAGATATGCAGGAACTGCCAGGAACCAACGTCTTCAGCTGCATCTTTTTCTTCACACTAAGGTACTGTGCCAACCCGATTGAGAGGACTTACCTCTCGCAGTGAAAGTTTGTGGAACTTTCCGGCCTAATCAGCTTGTGACCCAACAAATGATTCTTTTTCATACAAACTACTTGTAAGAACATTGGCAAAGAGTTTACTGTTTACTACACAAACTGCTCTTTTCTATCCAAGGCACTAGCCCATTGACTTTGGCCTAGGCCTATTGAAATGAATCGAGTCCTCTAGTGAACTGAAACTATTTTCACTGCCTAAGTAAGTATTTGTGATCTATTCTATTAACTTGTGCCTTTTTACTCCCACTCAAAGTGATTGAAATGCCATTTTGCTCCTATTTCAGGGGAGCCTAATTTACTCAGAAACTTATTGGTTTGGTATTGAAGTGTGTTTGTGTATAATATTAAGTTGCCTCCTTCTAGTGAATGTTTTCTAAATGCCTGTGTAATAAATTAATAAATGTTTTACCAAGAAACCTTCAGTATAAGTGTCTACTTGAATCACTGTGATTGTAAGACCTCTGTGTAACATCCTTGTACTGCTCACATTCGCTCTTGAGTTAAGCCTGGCTGCTCAGCTCGCTACCAAAAACTGTGTGGTACAGACTTATACCGAAGGTTGGTTTTGCTTACATCTGTGGTCCTAATTGTATGTGGTGGTCTCAGAGGGTACTGCATGCAATTCTGCCTAACAGTTGTATATCTCATCCAATGCAAGACATGCCTGCATGGGAGGTATGCTGGTGAGGCATGAGAGGATCTGCATGAAAGAACGAATCTTGATAGATAAACCACCCCACCTACAAAAAAGAAACAGCAGTGGGGCACCTCCTTAGACAGGATGGGCACACATTGCAGGATGGTATTGAAATGTGCGCACTTGAGTATCAGAGTTTGAAGAAAGTTCAAGCAATTGCAGATGCGCAATCTGAAAATACAGAGATCTGAACATAGGTATAGCCTTTGTGACCCATTATGGCCAACTTCGAACCCAGAACGATCAAGTCAATCACATCAACAGTGTCAGAGGAAAACCTGCCAGTACCATGTCTCACCAACAGCCGCGGGACACTAATGTTAAGAACCACTTATGGGTGAGGACAGAAGACATCGACAACGGCAATCTTGGCTATCGAAGCTCAAATTGTTGGCACCCATTATCAAGCAGGAGACACACTGAGATAACAGTGGACGCTGAGCCATTCATACTTGAGTGATGTATTTTATGTCTGCCATATTATATGCAAACCCGGAAGCCATTATCAGGCATGAGGCACACTGACGAAGCATTGGACAATGGAAACAGATTTTGTTGGGGTCACACACTATGCATCCAGTGAGTTTAAGGAACAGTACAAAGTCACTGCACAGCCCTGGCACTGAATAGCGGCTGCAGAACACGTGGTTATATCTGACTTAATGTTTCAACGCACATGGTGTTGCCAAGTACCCTTCTTTGTGTTTGATTAACCATTGAAGCTCACCCAATGCGAATGATGTAGAAGTCTAGGGACTTCGAAAACCAATGTGTTTACTGATGCAGTGTAATATTTTGAGTTAGTCCAAAGAAGGTTTGTACATTTTGCTTCAAAGAGAAAATACTGACAGTTGCTTCTAATTCACTATTAGTGATCAGAACAGGCCTTTATTAGGTATTAGTACATTTTCGTCAGAGCCCACAGTGCCCCCCCCAATGCCTTCCCTCTCTGACAGTTGTCTTTAAAACCACGAACCGAGGCTAGAAAGTCTCCACGTGCGGGGATCCTGCTCCATTGGCTGATAGCTCAGTGACATCAGAGCCTACAAAGGGAAGCATGCGCCTCCTAGAGATGGAACCAAAACAAGGGCTTGAGCATCAGTGAGAGAGCATTTCAAAGATTCTTGTTACCCCATGAGAAATGCTATGTTGGCTTCCCTTCTCCATTTCAATGGGTGCAGGGTTTCGACTGTAGCGCAAACAGGACGCTCCCTGGTGGTATTCGTAATGTACCACCATCTCTGTTTCTAAGTTTCCTTGCAAGATGAGTAGCCTTTAGTTATTCCGATCTTGGAGATAAGCCAAATGCATGTTGCAGAACTCTAGTAGAGGTGGGCTTTGGGCTTGGCGCCTAAGGCTTCTGATTTTCTGTTGTGTGGGGGAGCATTCCAAAGCTTTGGCCACAGCATGACCATCCTCCTCCTGTCCTCTAGGGAAGGTGCACAGGACCCACTGGTGTACCGCACAGTTTCTCTGGCAAGGACTCATAACATTGAGCAGGTACATGCCCCTGGCCATATAAGTGAAACTCCAATCATGTGTGGAACATCCAAAGCACCAGCATCCTGAGTGGCAACCATTCCCAAAGGTTGCCACATACAGCAGCCACGCTACCTGCATCCTTGCAAGGTGCTCTTTGGGAGGAGTGCCTCAGATTCAGCATCTCGGGTTCGTTTTTCACCAGCTTGAGTAAAGTCTTCACTCTCCCACGTCTCCTGTTTGATTTTCCTGCATACTTTTCTGGCGCCTGTCCATGCCACCTTTAACACTGTGCCCCATTGTATTGTATTGTATTTGCATTTATTCGTAGTGCACATAACCCGTAGGTATCTAGGAGCTAGATTCATTGTGGAAGGGCAGGTTATTTATAACGCGCTTCCGGGATTCGAACCTGTGTTTACTCAGCGTGGTCTTGCTTCCAAGACCCCCGTTGCTGCAGAGCTATTCTCCTGTGCCGCATTGTATTGTATTGTATTGTATTTTATTTGCATTTATTTGTAGTGCACATAACCCATGGGTATCTAGGAGCTAGATTCATTGTGGAAGGGCAGGTCATTTATAAGGCGCTGTTCTTTTTTTCCTTTGTTTTTTTTCCAAGAATAGTTCCGGGATTCGAACCTGTGTTTCTTCAGCGTGTGGTCTTGATTCCAAGATCTGCGCGTTGCTGCAGAGCTATTCTCCTGTGCCGCATTGACTTGCAACCAGTGCTGGATCATCCATTAGGCCAAGTAGGCACCGACCTATGGGCCCTGGGAAGGCAGAGGCCTTGATGCACTGCTGCGCTGCGCAACAACAACCTGGCTCGCATTAGCATTCTTATAATTTGCAAGGGGGTCTCCAAAATGTCCTCTACCTGGGGGCGGTCACAGGGTTTAATCCGGCACTGCTTACTACTTCCTCTGGGACCATTGAACCCTTGCCATTTACACCGGGTGCCTGTGACTTTACTTCAACGTCTTTTTACTACCTTCCTTCAGTGCATACAGCCCATTGGATCCTCATGCTTGAGCGCTGAGCTCCTGTGTAGTCGCCGCGCAGCACGCTAAACCGTTCATTTGCCTTGTGAATATGCTTATTCTTTTGTGCTCTGATTCTGTCTCTTGCTCTGATTTACCTGTACTTGATTCTCGTGCTTACCAGTAGGTTAGTATTGACCTGATTATTCTTTAATGCTACTGTTTGGCTGTTCCCCTATCGTTGTAGTCCTCGCACATTTATGCGGAGGTTGTCTACTTTTATTCCCACCCACATCTATTAACCTACTGTAGCCCCTTACCTGTACTCAGGTGGCATTGCTGTGTTCTCCTGACTACCTGGTTGAACCTGTTTTGCTCCTTCTCTATATCGTCTCCCTCCCCCTCCAACTCCCCCTTCACTCCTCTTCACTTATAGCACTTGTTTGTTTGCTTTATTATTTATAATGCGCGCCAGACCCGAGGGTATCAGGGCGCAAGAGGCAGCAAGAGATGTTTCAGCTTTGGTTACAGTGCTGTGCAGTCGTAATCATACAAATGCAGTGTAAAATGCAGAATTCACAAAGGGCATACACGTAACAGATGCAAGCAGGGGAGGTCAGAGGTATGAGAATACAATAGGACAATATATACAATAGAATACAATAGGACAATATCTCCTTGATCCGGTGAATGATGATGTGCCTGAAATGGGAGTAGGTCTGGTCCATCCTTAAGGCAGGAGAGAGGGAGTTCCACAACTGGGCTGCTTTCACTGGGAAACTGCTGCCTCCAGTTTTAGAGAGTTTGAATCTGGGCACCGTGAGGAGATTGGAATTGGCCGTTAAAGTGGGGCGGTTGGAGGAGTGTCTCTTGAATCTGTCTATGAGGTAGCGTGGGGCAGTGTTGTTGAGGCACTTATGAGTGAGGGTTGCTACTTTGAGAGAGATTTTGTCCTTTGTTGTGAGCCAATTGTTCACTCTCCTTGTGTCGGAGATGTGCTCTTTCCTCGAGATGCTTAATGCTGCTCTGAGAGCATTATTTTGTAGAATCTGGCTTTTGTTGGTGATGTATTTGTTAGTCCCTAGATATAGGGTGTTGCAATAATCTAGTTTTGATAGAATTAGGGCTCTAGCCAAGGTGGTGCAACTGTTGGTGGATAGGAAGGGCTTGGCTGCTCTAATTAGTCTACATGTGTAGGCGGTAGATGAGGCCATAGAGTTGACCATCTGTTAAAGGACAGGGTGACGTCTAAGTGAAAACCTAAAGTTTTGACTTCTTTGGCTACTTTAATAGTGTTACCATCTATAGGAAAGCTTGCGTAGTTGTGACTGAGTTTGCTGATGTTAGAGGAATTGCCGAGGACAATGAGCACAGTCTTTCAGTCTTTTCATCATTCAGGCATAGTCCATGAGATGCCATCCATGCCTGGATGATGAGGTACACTCTATTCACCAAGGCCAAATCCTTGTCGTAATCTCCCGTTAACGGTATGAGGATCTGGGTATCATCGAGATCATTTGTGTAGGTGATACCAAGACCATCGAGATCATTGAAAAGGGGCTTCGTGGATATATTGTACAAGGTAGGGGAGACGCAAGATCCTTGGGGCACCGCACAGGTTATGGGGATGGGATCCGCCGATGCAGAAGGTGAGAATACACACATGGTCCTATTGTTAAGAAAGGATTGTATCTATCCTATGGGTTCCATGTCTTAAAATTGCAGCAAAAATGGCTGTGGATATAAAATATTGCAGCCAAAATGCTGTGGTTTTGCTGCCGCAATCATGTACCCCTCTCACCCCCTGGACCCATTATACCATTTAAGGGGAGCGGGGGACACCCCTGCAACCCGCGCTCCCCTTAAATGGGACAGTGCCTCCGTATCTTTGTCTTTGACTGCCTTTTATCGTGTGTTCTGTCGTGTTTTCCGCGCAGGAGGTCATGTGGGACTCCTGGCGGTGCAGCTCTCTCTTTTGGTTTTGGTGAACAGACCCATGGGATACCCTTATGGCACCCATGGGTGGGGGTACGACCCTGTGCCCTTAGTGTTTGTTTTTGGGCACCTGCGTGTGGTCCACAGAGCAGGGTATGGGGTGGTGGCAGCTCCGTGCTGAAATGACTGGTGCCCTGAGCGTCCTCCATTTTGGGATGCCCAGGCCCTGTCATTGGAATCGGTAGATTCCTGATGGGGACAAGATGACCCCCGTGGCCTCTTGCCCTCCATCGCCTGTTACCTTGATCTTCCCGAAGCTCCGGGAAGCCCTGTCTCTGTCCCTTCCCCCTGACTGGCTGTTCGGTGGAAGTTCCATATATGGTAGTGTGGGGAAGTGCCAAACAGACTGGCTGGATCCTTCCCAATGACCGTATGTTGTGGGTACACCTGTGGGTGGGACCTGGGTGAATGGAGTGTGTGACGAATACGCCTTATGTGTTGTGGATGTCTAGTATCTGGTGGTTGACACAATGACTGAGACAGCCCTGTCCGAAACTGGTATGAATGCAGTGTGGAGCGTTGAATGGCTGGGTACTTGTCCCAATACACATAATTGTTGTGAGTGTCTGGAGAGAAATGAATGGCCTGAATGCACTATGCACCTGATTGGCTGCCTGCCTACATGAATGCCCTTCTGACTGATTGGTTGCCTGAGTGTGACCCAGCAGAATGAATGGGAGACCAACTAGTATATCTGTGGGCCTCTCACTGCTAGAATTGGTGTTCAGAAGCTGAAGAGTAACTGGAGTGAAACTGAAGCTTGACCTTGAAGCCCTGCTGGAAGAGAAGAATTGCTGTTGCTCTCCTTGATCAATATGAAAGCTACTGTGTCTCCAAGGACTGACCCAGAGAGGACCTGGTAAGGTGCCCTCTTCCCGAGCTACGAGGGACCAACGTGCACTAGCTGATCTTTGCCAAAGCTCCCTGGTAGACAGACCTACGACAGGCTGCCGACCCGAGATGGGTACTGCCGAGGAATCCCAAGGAGAAGTGCCCGGACTGTTGTACGCCACGGTTGATGACCGCCGTCGCCTACCGGAGCCGCCGTGCTCCCATTTGCCTTAGAACTTTCAAATACAAGGATGCTCTTGTTCGCATCGCCGCCGCTTTATCCCACTGGAGAATGCACAACCGTCAATGTGCCGAGGAGTATCCACCGGTGGGTTTCCCGTCACCCAAAGACCACAGAGACGCCGATGACTTGACACTCTTGCTGGGCCACAGTTCTTCAAACTCTTTGCGGTCCAGAACTATCGACATCGAGGTACCCGCAGCCTCCTCCTGGCAGGACATTTACGTTCCCTCGTCAACGAGCACCGCTAGGAACGAAGCTGCCACTTCACCGCCATAGTTCACCCTGTTCTCTGTCGGACGTTCAATGACCCATGACTCCTGCCTTAAAGGGAGGGCACTCAAGAAGGGTTGTCGATTCCCCGACGAGGAACGCTACAGGTTCTTTGGGGTCGCAGAACTATTGGAAAGTCTTGTGTGAAAAATATATGGACTGGGCTTGTGATATATCTTTATTCTACAGTTTGCCCAGGTGGGGGGATCTCCACACAGAATTGTGTCTAGGTAGCAGGGCCAGTATTCTGCCAATTGTTCTAACCAACTGCTTTCCTCTTATATCTATTGTTGGTTTCCTTTACAAACTGATTTGTGTGACATTTAACCGTACAGTTGATGCACTTTAAAGAGATCTAATAGTAACTGTGGTACCACATAGGACTGTATATTTGCCATTATAGATAACCAAGTACAAAGTGAGGTATCGTGATATTGTACATAACCTTGAATATTAATTATATGAAGACTGTGTTTTAACTAATGCGTTGTGCAGACATTCCTTTGTGGGTGCTTGGGGACACACTGTACTTAAGAACCAGCCCGCAACACCTCCTGGGAAGCTAGGCCTTGATTGCTTGACCACGTACCAATAATAGAGAATCTTGGCTGGGGTCCTTTTTGCCTCTCCTCTGCCATATAGAGAGCAGAAGTACAGAGCCTCCTCCGGTCCTTCACAGTTAGGCCCTCCTTGAATGACCTCAAGGGGCCAGTGGGTCTGTATAGAAGGTGGATAGAGAGAGTTTGGGTGTCAGTGAGTGGTATTTTGGCAGTGAGGGATTCACAGGAGTCTAAGTTGGGAGATTGGGCCAGTCTCATAGCTAGACTCGTATTGGCTATTATGGCGAGGCCTCTGCCAAGGCACTCAGTTCTATCTAATCTGAGTAAGGTGTAGTCCTCTGGGACAGCTAGCATAAGGGCGGGTCTAGCTGGTGAGTGGAGCTAAGATTCCGTGATAGCTAGGAAGTTGAGGTTTTCTGTTGTAGGAGATCGGAAATTTCTGTGGCGTGTGCAACTAGAGAGCGGGCATTTATAGAGCTCCTCTGATGTTAGGGGTACTGGTCCCAGTGGGAGATTAAGCAGCGTTCTGATTGATGGGTTTGTTCTTTGGAGACCGTTTGCCTCGTTTGTTCTTTTGTGAGTTCACCAGTGAAGGTGAGACATGGAGATGGGGGGGAGGGGGTTAGGGTAGGGGTTGAGGAGATTGGTTCGAGGACATGTTTTCCCTTAGTTTCTAGTATTGAACAGGAGTATCAACCTGGCAAGTGGTTCGAAAAGTTTGGGTAGCCTGGCTCGGAGTCTGGTATTTCTAGCAGGGGGGCTGCAAGGTCTATCTGTTTTAACAAAATTCTGGCAGTATATTGCAGGGAAGGGTGGGTTGGCCGGGGCATAGTGGTGGGTGATGGTGCTATAGTGGTGGAAGTTATGGGGTGTAGGTAGGTGTGGTTGAGCGTGCAGATCAGGTTAAGAATGGTTCTTAGTAGGATTGTGTATAGTCCATGTATGTGCATGGTGTAAGAGTGTTGTGGTCGGTGTCCAGTATAATTCCTGGATAGGGTAACAATGTAAAAATGGCTATAAGGGCTGAAGAGGATATGGAAGGGAACTAAGAATGCTCAGGTGAGGACAACGTCAGTATAGGTAACAATGCAGAAGCTGCACTAGGCTGGTTCAGTGTGCTAGGTCAGTTCAACAATGCAGAGTAGGCTAGTTCGACAATGCAGAATAGGCTACATCAAGTGCACAAGTAATTCAGAGTAAGAAACGATGCAAACGCTGTGGAGGGCTAGATCATTGTGCACCGGTAGGTCAGTATAGGTAACAATGCAAGAATAGCAATACTAGTTCAGTGTGCTAGGCCAGTTCAAACAATACAGAGCCTGTACTATGCTGGTTCAGTGTGCACAGGTAGTTCGGAATAGTCAACAGTGCAAGGGCTACAAAAGGCTTGTTCAGTGTACTAAGTCAGTTCAACAATGCACAGCCTGAATCGCCTCAGCATAGTAATGTCGTTTTTGTCTGTCTTCCTTACACCTCCCATCCTGCACTTCCCTTCCTCCATCTCCTCCCTTTCTTCATGTCAGCACTTGCACGATCTGAATTGTCTCACAGCCTAGTAGGAATGTTTCCCCTCATCTTCACCCCTTCCTTTTCTCCCCTCCTCCCCTCGCACCTGTCCTCTGCTATAGCACGTGCACGTTCCAAATGTTTCAAGACCTTTTAAGAACGTTTGTTATTGTTTTGCCCTCTCCTCACTCCTCCTTCCCTCCTTGTCTTGATGCGCCTTGAAACGCAATTCCTGATGTATAGTGCGTATTACCAGTAACCAATAAATAAAGAAGCATTTACCAAGTCATGCCTAGAAAGGTAATACCATGACAGAACTGCTAGCATCTGAGAAACCCATTGCATGTGGGAAGCCATACTTTTACCATGGGCAAACACTTTACACGGGCTAACGTGTGGCATTTAACCTTGAGTCTGCTGACTTTCACATATGGCTTGGCAATCTCCTGCTTGAGCACCGGACACAGATCTCTGTGGCAGCAGCCTGCCCCTGGTGGTGACTTGGCGGCACAGCAAGCTATAATAAGGCTTATACCTGTGCTCCATGCAACAATGGCAGGAGCAACACAAGCAGCATGAAATCTGCAGACAGTTACAGGTTCGCCAATCAGATTGGAGTGAACACCTGAGTGTAGTAAAGCCCCTGTGTGTGGCTGGCTCGCTTTATAAGCACTAGCTTGTTGGCAATAGGGTAGGTGTTTGGTGGCAGAGAAGGAACTGTTGAGAGTTTGAGGTAAAGACAGACAGAGTCACAGGGACTGAGGAAGAGCAGAAGGAAAGTGGCTGGTGTTGCATGGGGGGGCTGATCTGTGAAGCCAGCAATCCCCAGGGTGCTATGGGGCATCAGCACCATAGAGGGGTACCGGGCGATACACGGTCTTTAGTGGGGGCAGGGCGAACCATACCCATGACCATGCAGACCTCTGCCACTGTGCTGTCACGAGGGTCCCAACGCATCATAGCGTGGCGGCCAATGATCACACGGCGTGAGCCTGCATGCCTAAATGAGAGACGGACCAGTCATTCCTCTTTGGGAGTCTGCAGCCGTTCTGCTGCACATGCCTACAGGGGCTCCTTCTATTAGCTTATTAAAAGGGCAATACACATGGGAGGGACACATTCCCTTAAAGGTTCAACACACTTGGGAGGGTTATACACCAGTCTTGGATAGAGGTGGGCAGAGAAAGAGAGAGAAGGGAGGTTGAGAACACTAAGGAAGTTGTAAACTGAAACATCAGGAGTGAGGTAGCTAAAGGGGGAGAAAAAGGAGAAGAGAGAGGAGTGTGTTCTGGAGGAGGTTAAAGGAGACCTCAAACGAGAGGCAGAAGAGTGTGTTTATAAGGATAGTGGAAGGGGAGTTGAGGAAGCAGAAAGAAGTAATATTGAGGAGTAGAGTGTGGACAACAATAGCAGATAGTTGGTGAAGTGATCTAAGGACAGGTTTAGAAGAGCAGTTGAGGAGGTGTGGAGACTATCAGAGAGGAAGCTAGATGAGAAGACCAGAGGGACATGAGAGAGAAGGTTCCAGACCCTAAAGCTGAAGTGCTGTGGGTTGGAGAGGAGTGGAGGTGTGAGCAGGTGCTGCTAAAGGAGGTGGAAGTGAGAAGGATAAGAAAGAGCAGTGGGTGCAGGAAAGGTTCCTTTATGCAAGACCAGTGCAACCTGTCGAGGAGGTAAACAAGGGCAGAGTGTTGGGAACCAGAGGCAGAAACCTAAGTCTGTGAGGAGTAAAAGGCACCCACGCCAAGCTTGTATAGACACTCAGGTGGCTAGTCTATTAGTGGAAGTTCTGGGGTGTATACCGCTCTCACTGAGCCCTAACTTGCACTTTCACTCAGTCCTAATGTGTAAACTCATGTGGGTCCCCAATCTCCAGGCAAAGGATCATCAAGGAGGGGGGGACCAAATGCAGAGGACCTGAATCCACAGAAGAGCAAGCCAAGAAAGACGCGTGTTGACACTCAAAGCCTGCAGGCGGCCAGTGACTGAGAAGTTAGGACATAGCCCAGGAAGGGATGCCTAGATTAGGGCTTTGCGAAATTCAGGTTCTTGTGGCTTAAACCTCAGGAGCGTCCATCATTGTTATGGAGTTTTTGCACAAGAGACACCACCACATACATTCTGTGTGTTAGTTATTCAACAGAAGTACCCAGGGATCTGAGAATTTGATTCGAAGATTTTCATTTTGACTCAAAGTTGTAACTACCCAAGTTAGTCTATGTCTGTGTGTTTCTGGTGTTGATCCTTCTCGGCTCTGTGACAACCCTCATTCTAAGCTTCTACTCAGGAGTAAAAATAAATTGTATTACTTAAATATATCAGCTTATCCAATTTAATCACGTACGGTCTTGCATGTATGTGACTGATAAGCAGGATTTCAGATCAAAGTAATTTTGTCTACAAAATCAAATATCTTCATCCCAACTGGAGAGTTGCCCAGAGAAATGCCTGTGGTTATGATTAATTTGAAACCTTCTAGTTATCGTCCTTTGGTTTTGCTAAAGTCACCTCACATGGGACATCATACCCAGGCATTGGTCCTGAGCCGGCTCTGTCTACAGACTGAAGCTATAACTCACTGATACCACCCAATGAGGTAGCATCATGTCTGGGCTTGCTTGTGTTCTCATGCAGAATGGATGTGGCCTAGAAGTTTAGATGGGACTTCCACCCTGGGACTGGGACCAAGCCTGATTTGCATATCATCTTCTCCCTTCTGTAATGGTCTGAAAGGCACAAATAAAATGGCTGGTGGGATGTCCAGATCAATGCATGTTGTTATGATTTGTTTAAAACCTTCCATCCATCACCAGTTTTACTAAAGTCTCCCAATCCAAGCCATTTAAGGTCTTTAAGGTCTTTGAAGGGTCCTGGGCATAGGCACACTTGTGCCTCCCAAAGCAAAGATTTTGATTTTAATAAAGTAGTAGAAATTGTATATCTTTAGCCATTTCGAAGGAGTTTTGATGTTAAGACTGGGTTTCTCGGCAGATTAATTCTGACATAATGGGGAATTTTAGAAGTACATTTTAGCAAGAGAACCCATTGGTAAAAGAAGTGAATTCCCTGATACAACATATACCAACTTCAAATCTGAGTTATAAAGAAATGGGTATGAAGGATAGGCTTGATGTTAACATTCTTAATGTCACTGCTGAAGGTCACGTTGAGTGGTCGCCATTGCTGGAACAATAATTCCACTGCAAGGTTGTACTGGTGCTTAATGGCCCACTTTCATATCCAAGCACATCCCCTCATTCAAGTTTCATTAGAATTCATTTTGGGGGTACTTTATTCATCTGGCATATAAACTTGAATGCTGCTTGAATGCCAGATGAATAATGGCAGGCGACTGTGAAGCAAAGCAATATGCAACGAGACTAATATTCGCAACGGTTGTAGAGGTATCATAGACATGATGTAAAGAACACTTTTAAAATGTCATCCCATTACAGAAAAACAGAAGCAAGATTCATGAGTCAGTCTGAAGGACAGAAGTGGAAGCCACCACTCTGATGAATCAACTTCCGGGGCACCAGTGGTCCAGGGATGACTATCGGTTTCTGAACCATCAATCAGCCCAACACCTCCAGTACACCAGAAGGGATCTGAACTGATTGGAACACAAGTCAATTATAAAGCTCCTTGTTCAATTTTGGTACTATGGACGGAACGGCAGGCTTATCTCTGCAAGGTCGTGGACCATTGGTTAGCTGCAACACACAATTATTACACAATGATAAAAGGGACTGGCCATTCAAGGTTGTAGAAAAGTATCTACTTTATTATTGCTACAACAGACAGTTCTAGCACACTACAAAATGCAACCCACCCTGTAAAGGAACACAGAGGAGAGAAAGTTTCATGAAGGAAAGGGATGCAGTCTGGATACTGGCAGGAGGGTAGTTGGTAAAGTAATCAGTCTTACTGTTCAAGGTTATTTGTTTTCAACACGAAGGGCCAAAGGGTCGTAACTGTCTCCAAGGGTCTTCGGAAAAGGACCAGGGGGGCAGAATCACAATGTACCTGGTGCTTAAGAAGTTCTTGATGTTCAACACGGTTGAGGCGGATCCAGGGCACTTTGTAGCTCCTGAGACAGAGTTTGTGTGGATATCAGGCAGCAGGCAGTTTGGCAAGCGAGGCTGAATGGACCACTGCAGGCTGGCCGGCGTGGTGGCTCGGGGCCAAGAATCGTTGTCTTTGTGCTGGTTGGTGGATCTGAAGCGCTGGTCTAGGAGTCTCGGATGGCTCTGGTGACTGCAGCATGACAGCCGTCAGCGGTGCAGCCGGATGCGGTTCAAGGGGTCGACTTTCTAAAAAATGTCCTTAAAAGATGGACGCTGGTTGATGCTTGTGTGGCACTCCTCCTAGCTTTTTTGCAGGGCTTGTGGCATCCTTTCAAGGTGGATGGCCCCAAGCTTAGGAGAGTGTTTGCAGGCTATGGCCTTGTCCTTAGGTTAGATACTCTCCAGCACTTTGCACCTAGGACCCTTGCTGGCAGAACCTAGCAGGACACGCTGTGTGCTGGCTGGGTACCGGTTCTGGAGCTGCTGTAAGGGTCCTCTGAGTCAGGTATCTCCCTCTGTTCCCTGGGAGATTTTTAGGGAGGGATCTTGCTTCCCTCTTGGAACTCCTGGCCTTCCTTCATTGGCGGAAGATGTGAGGTAAACTGTACCTTCAGCCTGTGTCCGAATGAGTCCTTCTTCTTACTCCTCTCAAAGTCATCGGATGATCTGCTAAGTGAGGGGTTCTGCCTTCTTTTAAAGCCAAATGGGCCCCAGTGATTGGTGCAGGCTAGGCCTACCTCAATAAACCAATACTGGGACCCCACCAACAATCTTCTGTTATGCATGAGGTCAGAAACAGAGTGCTCTGCAATTGGAAAAGTTAAGGGGTGACAACATATACCTAAGTCCCACCCATCTTCCTGTCTGTTGTAAGTCAAAGTGTCTCTCTGGTTAACTGAGCCCTTTGTGACTCTTGATTAAAGCACAGGTCTCCCTTGAAGTTTGTGCTAGGAGCAGACTTCCTGTCTCCCCAAACCACATACTTCTCATCTGTGAAATGGGTCAGGTCTGCCGGGGTTTCCCTACGGTAAATGGTGGACCCAGACATGCATTTCACTGCTATTCATACAGCGCAGTGGGAACTAGCTTCAAGCTGACACATTGCATACCAAAGGGGTTTTAGTCCCGCCTTCCTGTTGTCTATCCGGCAACCAAGCCTCTTCTCCAGGCTTGACTTAATTATTCGTCATTAGTTTGCACTGCCACCAGCCAGATTAGACAAAGGGAAAGCAGATCAGGCCTTTGATATTTAAATTAGGCTGCCCATGGCTGGAGGAAGATATGCCTTCCCCCTTCTTGAAATGCTTTGATGTACCCATGGCTGCAATATTCCAGCTGAATATGACAGGCAAAGAAGGCTCCTGTAGGCAGTGTCCCGGACTACATGTGACTATGCGTTTCTTGCAGTTAGCAGATAAAATGGGTGCAGTGTGGGCACACACATAAGGAGGCTAATCTCCCATCATTCCTTTTTATTTATCAACAAATCAAAAAAGCCCAGGCTAGTGCACTCACCCCGTGCAGATGGTCGAATTCCTCAAAAACCCCCATCTAGCAAGCCTTTGTAATGTAAATTAATTCTGGAACTGGGATCATGATATCAGGCAGGTGTGTGGATCAGTCATTGTTGGAAGGGTATTGATTGCCTCCCAGTGTCGTGCACATGTCAGCGATGAGTATCCGCTTTCAGTGTATCAGTGGTGGTTCCCTCAGCGGTGTGCAGTGCAACTGTTTCATCCTGAAGTGAGCGTCACATTTCAGTATTGCAGTGATGATGTCCTGACTTGTGTTATCCTAACTCATATTAATGTGTGTAGAGCATGCCAACACCCAATGGAATGTATGGGTTATTTGGAACAGTGCCTTAAATAAGATGCATTGCTTGGTAGGTTTTTAGAATGCATGGGGCGAACGGCCAGCTGTTCAAGTATCTTCTAAACATGAGATCCTGAGAAGCAGAATAGATGAGAAGTTCCACCACTGTCTAGTGCAAGAATCTGCAACCTTCAGCTGCTTTCCAGATGTTCTGAACTACATGGTCACTCAGCATTGACAATGCTAGCTAGGGCTGATGGGATGTGTAGTTCAAAAGACCCTACTGTGCACTGCTCCTCTGTGAGCACTTGTTCCAACCAGATTCATCCTCTTTGTGAATATGGGGTGCACATCACGATGCCTAGAAACACCCTCATGCGATTCCATGCCTTAAAATCGTGGCAAAAATGGCTGTGAATACAAAATATTGCGGCAAAAATGCAGTGGTTTTGCCGCCAAACTCCTGTAAAGGATGCGGGGGACATCCCCGCAACCCCAGACCCATTATACCATTTAAGGAGAGCAGGGGACGCCCCCGCAACTCCCACTCCCCTTAAATGGTATAATGGGTACACCTTTACCGGGTCAAACCACAGCAGTTTTACTGGCGACATTTTTTGCCGCAATTTTATTACCTGATACCCCTCATACCCCATGTGTGCAATTAATAACAGGTGTGGAACAGAGTGTCACAGAATGTGCACATTTATGAGTTGTTTCAGGAAAATGAAGGGCATGGAGCTGGCACTTTTGCAGGAAAGCAGGTTATTAGGTAAGCCAAATATTTTCGGCCCAAAATATAATTGTATCTTCACCTGGTGGGTGGAGGTACAATTAGGAATTGTACGATCGGACTGAAAATAAAGGTCCGACCGTACAAAGTCCAGAAAATGCTTCCACCAAAGGTTCGAACACCAAACGTTCGAACCTTTGGTGGTAGCATTGTAGGTAAGTATAAAAAAAACTTTGTGGTCTGCGGGGGGTCACCACCAACACCCTGCTCACTATACTGTGTGGTATAGTGAGCAGGGTGTTGCAGGGGACACCCCCGCAGCACACCCGGAAAAAAAAAAGAAACGGGTGCTGCGGGGTGTCGCGACCCCAACACCCCCCCCCCACGCTCTGAACGAGCTAAGTGGGTTCATTTGTACTCTTTGCCTGTTCGTGGCACCACATTTCTGGGAATCCGTCCCGACCCTCCTAAAATGCTCAAATCTTAAATTGGGCCCCGAACACCACTGATCTACCCAGTGGCCTCAACGTGCTCAATGGCCGCTGCCCAGGACAACACTCAGCGTTTCCCAGAGTCCAGCAGCGTTCACAGCCTGTGATTGGCTGCATCTACCAATCACCCGCCCTCCAGCTCACCGATAGGCGGTAGCCAAAGGGCAAGCCAAAGGGCCTGTCTGCGTCTGTCAGCGTCGGACAGCAAGGAACTGAGCTGCCTGATCCTCTGTAAGTACTCTTACACACCTACATCAGCACCACTATAATATCATGCATTCACCCCTGCCTTAGTCAACTAATGTATGGACTCAGTTGCCATCCTCCAGCCACGCACCTCCCTGTGCATATTAAGTTCTCTATTAGTAATTCACTGGTTCTTAACTACCCGCTCTCACGACCACCCTATCTCCCCACTCCCAAGGAGGGACTGCAGAGACCGCCCATACATTACGCCATGAAATTTGGACTGCATTGTATTACGCTGTCTTTATGTACTTACGACCTCACACATGCTGACACCGTGTTATTTCTGTTAAGTAGTACGCAGCACGTGTGTAGCTTATCAACCAGAGCCCACTGTGCTTATCTGCATCATTGATGTCTTCCTACTCTGCCTGCTATGCGTTATGCGATACTACACAGAAACTCTTTAGTGCTGCATCGGCCACTACCTATCTGGTTAATGCCTCTCAGCTCATATTGTGAATCTCTAATCTAGATGGTCTATGCTGCTATGGCCGACTTCATCACCACCCAGAACCTTGACTTCATTGCGATTAAAGAAACTTGGCTACATGCTGCTTCCGGTCAGCTCTTATCCCTCGCCATTCCCGATGGTTACTCCATCCTAAGAAATTACCGCCTATCTAACTTGTCCAAAGGTGGCGGCGTTGCCTTCATTCATAGGGAGAACATAAACATGAGACTTATCTCAAACTCTCATTGCTGTTCAGAGGAATTCCTATCAGTGAAACCTTCGCTTTCATCCACCAACACAGCGACACTTCACCTCATTTACAGACCACCTGGCCCCCTCTCCTCCTTCGCAGAAGATATTACGGCTATCCTATCCAACAACACTGAGCCTAACTCACAAGTGCTGCTGCTAGGGGACCTGAATCTTGGACTGTTAGACCCCAAGGATCTCATGGCTACTGAAGTCGCAAGAATTGTGTCTAACCTTGGCTTCCTACAGCGTAACCTCGAACCTACACACAATAAAGGCAGAACGATTGATTGGATCGAAGACTTAAATTGTAATACCACGATAAGTTCCAACTCAGCCTGTGCCTGGTCCGACCATCACATCATTATCTTCCAAATACCAGCCACCACTCCTAGCACCAAACCTCCATTCGCCCCTTCCGCCCCCACTAGGAATAAAAAGGACATCACCAGGGACAAATTACTCCCGCTTATCTTACCCATTCTGAACAACTGTGACTCATTTCATAACGGTCATGGTGGACACTTTCAACCGAACGCTGCTCAACGCTATTGACACCATAGCCCCACTTAAACTTAGGAAAGCTAAGCAACGAGCTCACCTGCACTCGTGGTTCACACCACATCTCAGAGCTCTGCGTAAAGAAAAACGCAAGGCGGAATCACTCTGGAAAAGTCTCCCTTGTGCTTCTAACAAAGACAACCTCTTCATTGCATCCCTCAATTATAAGGAAGCGATTATACAGGCTAAAAAAGAAACTTATAACCGTTGCATCTCACAAGCTGAATCTAATACGAAGGAGCTCTTCAAAATTCTCAAAGAATTAGAATCCCCTTCGCCTATACCCAATACGTGCAACAAAGACAGCTCCTGGTGCAACAGCATTCAAAATGCTCTCCTTTCAAAATAACCACCTTACAAGCCAAAATCAATGCCAAACAAAATTCCCTTCTCTCCAAACCTCTGGCATCTAAAACACCCACCACTTTCACCCAGCCCCCATTCAGCTTCTCCCCTCTCTCTATCTCTGAGGTTGAAAACATTATCAGCAACCTCAAACCCTCCAACTGCCAAGGGGACTCCTGCCCAGCCCCCATCATTAAGGAATCTGCCCACGACCTTGCCCCCTTCATTACCACCTTCATTAATTCCTCATTTCACTCCGGAATTGTGCCCAACAACCTCAAGGATGCCTGGGTCATCCCACTGTTGAAAAAGCCAACACTTGATCCGTCCATACCAACGAACCTCAGACCAATCACAACGGTCCCGTTCCTCCTAAAAATATTAGATAGAGCGGCATACCTCCAGATACAGAAGCATTTGGAGTCTAATAACTTACTTGGCACAAGACAATCTGGATTCAGACCTAGGCATGGAATAGAAACAGCCTTACTAGATCTGGAAACTCAAATAGAGGACATAAAAGATAAAGGCAAACTAGCCCTACTATTGCTCTTGGACCTCTCTGCAGCTTTCGATCTGGTCAATCACCAAATCCTCTGCCAACAACTGAAATCTGCGGCACATTTTTCTGAAAATGCCACTAACTGGATCAGACCCTTCCTTGACAATAGACTCATGAGAATATTTTCACCCACAGACTCTGCTGACCCATCCCTGGTCCCATGTGGCGTTCCCCAAGAATCGTGCGTATCCCCCATGCTCTACAATGTTTTCACTAAACCTCTGTTTGATGTGCTTGACTATCTGGGTGTGACCTACACCAATTATGCGGATGACACCCAGATACTCATCCCCATCACTGGTGATTACATCACAGACGCCAAAGCTCTGAACGACGTATGCCAAGTCGTCCAAGCTTGAATGGCACATCATGAGCTCTGTCTCAATGATGACAAGACAGAGCTCCTCATCCTTGGATTTAGCAAGCTTGACCCGTCTTTCAGCACCTTCAACATTGATGGTAATTCCATCAAAGTGGCTAAAGAGACCAAAACCTTGGGAATCTAACTCGATTCCACACTGTCCCTTAACCGACAAACCAACGCAGTCGCCGCTGCATCAGCCTATACCTGCAAGTTGATTACAGCCTGCCGCCCATTCCTCTCCACCCAAAACTGCATCACTCTCGCCAGGACATTGGTTATGTCTAAACTTGGTTATTGCAACGCATTATACCTGGGCACTAACCAACGTAACCTCAACAAACTTCAAACTGCCCAAAACAATGCGATCAGAGCAGCCCTCGCCATCCCCAGGTCGGCGCACATCTCTGACACCAGGAAGAGCTTACACTGGCTCTCTGTTGCCCAAAGAATCTCGCTCAAATCCCTGACTCTCACTCACAAATGTATTAACAACCAGGCCCCTACCTACTTAACTTCCTGCTTCTCTCAATACATCCCCTCACGAACACTAAGATCTGCCCAAGCTCAATCGCTCACTATACCGAAATACAGCCTGCAGACTGCCGGTGGCGTCAGCTTCCCAGTCCTTGCATCCAAACTCTGGAACTCCGTGCCACTTTCCATCAGAACTCTCCCATCCGCCACGCTCTTCAAACACAAAGCCAAGCTTTGGCTATCCTCTACACCTCACTCACTACCAGCCTAAGCCACCTGCTCCACTACCCTTGCACTACCGGCACCTTGCTTGTGAACTCATTGTTTTTTGCCTGCACCTGTAGCCTGCCACTTTTGTACCGTTGTGCCTTAATGTATGCACCTATGATCATAATCTTTGACTGTCTGTAACTGTACCTGTGATTCAAGATATGCGCCTGGTTGCCCTCGGGCCTAGTGCGCTATACAAATAAATAAAATACAAATACAAATACAAAATATTGTGTGGTATAGTGAGCGGGGGTTGCAGGGGACACCCCTGCAGCTGCCAAAAGGTCTGGAAGGACCCTGTGTGAGTGATCACATGTGTTGTGTTGAATTTGTTTGGTATTACCAGTATTCCAATACATCAAATAAGTATAAAGTTCAAGCAGATAAATCTTTTCAATCTTCATAAACAATAAGCATTTATTCTTCAGACACAGTAGTCTTTATGTTGTCCAATGCATTTCGGCCCGGTGGACCATCTTCAGGGACCAACTTCTATACGACATAACCAAATCTAACATCACACAGGTGTGTGTCACATATGTGTTTCAGTTACCTGCCTGTGTTTCCTATTGCGTCTACATATGCTTCATGTCTTTGTATTCTCTGGTGCTGCTTGGGCGTCCTGGGATCTACACACTAGATCTCTGATTCATTCGCATGACCTAAAAATTAAAGCATATATTCTTGTAGTTTTTCTACAATTTTCTTGGACTTTTAAATATATATCATGGCGCTTGTTGAACATACCTTGCAGTAACAAGGTGCCCTCCCACATCAGTTATCAGCTCCTGTTGTCCTGGAGTGTCTAGTGAGGAAAAGCACAAGTGAATCTTAGGATCCAGGAATGCTACATCTTTAACATGATCTTATCTGCACTAGTGAGTGCGTTAGCACGGTTCCCTCTGCTTCTCTTAGTGCTTACCTTTTTGGATGACAGGATCCGGCTTGGATGGATCTCTGTCTCCAGAGGCTCCGTTTATATAGCAAAAGAATTGAAAAAATGTTTTTTTGTTTATTTACCACCATTTTGTTTATTTACGCTTTGGATGTTCTCTCGTGTTGGTAGGTTATCTAGTTTCTGACAAATACACAATCAGGGTGATCGCAGTAATTATTGAGTTTTCACAAGTTCTGAGTCCTTATATTTGTTGCATTATACAATACACAATCTGGGCGATGATGGTAATAGATTACAATAAAATAAGTGCATTTTCTGAGTCAACATTTCATACATACTGGTGCAAAACATATGGTGGTTTATGAGATGTATTCAGGTTAATGTATACAATGCTAGATGTAATAGTATTATCCATTATCATATATTTTAACATACATTTTAACATGGCAGTGATAAAAAAGACTTTAACTCCAATATACATACTCCCACTGGGTTGAAAGCAGGGAGTAACATTTGTTAACAAAATTCAAAGATAAAACACAATTTGTACGTACTTCTGGGTACAATTTCATTGCTAGTAAGAACTGTGGTATGGATAATCCACGTGTTGGTGAGATGGTTTCATGATGTGACATTGGTTGTTCTTTTATTCTAATTGTGGCTGTTCTATTTAAAGGAAGCATGCAAAGTTAAACTCTTTGTTCATTCCTCCTGGATGTAAGGAAATTCAACCTTTCTATCCAGAAGGTTTCCCTTTGGTCAAGTAATTTCGAGATACTGTATCTCTTTTCTCAATCATCTGTAATATTTGAAATCTCATTTGAGATATTTGATGTCTGGCTTCCAAAAAGTGCCTTGTTACCGCAGGTCTAGTCTTTCCAGTCCTGATGTTAGACCAGTGTTTGTTCCAACAGAACATTGTCTTCCTTGCCATTTGTCCACCATAATATTTCCTGCAGGAGCATTTAATGCTGCAGATGGTGTTGCTACTGTCGCATGTGGCGTGATCTTTCAAAAATATCTTTATCCATGTGTTAGGGTGAAATAATATGTCTCCTTTTTGCACTAGGACAAAGACCGATATGTTATGGATATTTCTCCTCTGTGAAAGAGATAGTGAGCTAAAGAATCTGGGTAAGATGCTTGAAACCGGAACTAATGGCTGGTAGAGGGACTCCCAGATCCCCCTTGTTTTTGCATAATTAAAGTAACTTTAGGTCTCACCCTAAACTACTAGGGTAATCCTGATGTGGACCCCTGGCTCACTGCTCTAAGAGAGGCACAGCTCCACCCTACTGATGAGCTCTAACCAGACCGAAACACGTGTCTGGGGTTGCTGCCAGTACTCTTGTTCAGAGAAGACTTGCCTGGCATTTCGGTGCTGGACTGTCCCAGGGCAGGCCAACTATTGATATGTTATGGATATTTCTCCTCTGTGAAAGAGATAGCTAAAGAATCTGGGTAAGACTCTCAAAACTGGGACTAATGACTGGTAGAGGGAATCCCATGACCCCTTGTGTTTTGCATAATTAGACGTGGACCCCTGGCTCACTGCTCTAAGAGCCTACTTGTTAGGGAGAATTCTCGGAAATGGGCTAATTCCCTTCTACCATAGAGACCACGGCCCTTTTAATTTCTAACCTGGAGCGAGTGAGACCTTTTTCCCACTTTCTCATGTATTCTTCTGTAATTTGGACTCTGTGTTTCTTTTGACTTTGGAGTCTGATGAACTCCACAAGCATCATCTTTACATTGTGTCACACAGCACCTTCAGTGCAGTGGCACAGGGAACTACTGTCTTAGATTTCCCAAAGGTTTAAATACCTTCTCTTTGTAAAACAACTGTTTCCAAGAGCAATGAAGTGAAATTGACTTTACTTACATATTGTAACTTTCTAGACCCAGCACACACTATCTTACAATAGGATGCTGGAGGGGTTACTTAGTATCCCCTTTGTCTAGTTTCTCATGTAACATTTTTTGCTACCCTTTCTATAATGAATGGCTGGTGGCAGCGATTTACTTTTTCCTACCATTGTGTGTATTTACCATGGGCTGCAATTGCAGCTGCAGTAAAGCCCCCATGGATGCCCATTTTGTCAAAATGGCCCGTCTTCTTTTTTTGCCATTTCTTGTTGGAAAGGTCCTTCTTGAGATTTACTCTGCATGCCAAACCAGGTTTGGTCCCTTTGTTTGTTTTGTCTATGGCAAAATTCCCTGGTGAAGCCCGCCTCTGGCTCCAGGTTGTGTGGCAAGGGCAGGAAGTGAGGGAGGTGCCCGAAACTCCCTGCATAATCCTCTTGGTTACAGGAATGCACCCAAAGGTGATGGCCGGCTGGTGCAGGACACCCACCCTGCTGTGTGATTTACGAATTAATGGGAGAAACCTGCATAAAAGGTGAGGGTTTTTGCTTGGAAGGCAAAGTCGACCACTGGACGAAGGAATCTGAAGAAGAACTTTGAAGAGACGCTTGCTGTAACTCCTGGACCGCTGGTTTGCCCGGTGAAGCTCTGCTGCATTACTGAATCTCCGAATTTGCCTTGACTAGAGAAGCCCTGCAATGGACGACTTCTCCCCTTGGGTTGGTGGAACCAATCAACCCCAAAGCGAACTTGTGTGGACATCCTCTCGAAGCTGGCTGTATTTACATTGCTGCTGCAGGAACAGATTGCCAGGGAGAGGAACACCAGAATCAAGTGTCTCGTTTTTTTAAAGACAGACCCGAGATCCAGGACAATCCTCAGGACTCCAGGAGGCAGGACTGACCAAGCCTGATCCACCTCAGTAGAGTTCTGGACCTCAGATGCGAGGAAAGTCTATAAAGGTATCTAAGAACTTCAGTGGTGCTGTTTGCGAGAGCCGCAAGGAGCTGAAACTGCGAAGTGCCGCTGATCTGAAGTTTGCCCATTGCTGCAGCTGACCTTCAATTCGTAGTGCAGGACGTCCTTCCTCTTGTTCCCACGACTGAGGCCAAGGAACAATAGCATCTGCAGCCCTACACAGGAACAGAAGCCAGCTGGACCCAATTTCTTCTAACCAAAGTGTTAAAAAGCAGGTTCCAGGCTCTTTAAGATTTCTTCAGGTAAGTTTATTTCCAAGTTCTTAGTTACATATCCACATGAAGACATAAAGGACATAAGCTGTGACAACACCGGCTCCCATCACCCAGGGGCAGCCAGCTGTAACCGCCTCTACACAGAACACTCACTCAGAATATTCCATCATCCACACATAAACATTCCACATGACATCCCAAACTACCTCACCTCAGACAGGCACAATAAAACACAAAGATACTGTAAAACTGAGGGTACTTACCTCTTGTTGTGTAGCCTTGCTAGCTCTCAGTTGAGACTTGTCTTGGTTGCTTTTGCAGAGTTGCTTGCAGCTTTGCCCCTCACAAGCCTCTCAGCTTGTGACCCTACAGTGATTTAATTTTATACAAAGACTTCTAAAACACTGTGCAAGACTTTTTACCTACCTGCAAAAAGTGGTTTAGCTCACCTAGACTTTTGCTCAACTAACATTGGCTGTCCCGGCTCCCCGAAAGACTCTTCTTACCTCTGAATTTGTGCTTTATCTTTCCCCCAGGAAAGGGTTAATTTACTTTGCATTTGAGGGTTCAAAAAGTACTTACCTGCTTAAGAATATTTGTTAACCATGGTTTTATTCCATCATCTTCTCCTTTTGACACTAACCTCAGTATTGCTCTAAATGTACCAGTGATATATTAATGTCCACAGCGCCCTAGTTATTTAAGTCACCTCAGGGTGTAGTAAAAATCTGTGTGCCATCCCAAATGGCTATTTACTGATTTACATAAACTGAGAGTGTGTAGTTTGAAGTATATGTTTGTGTTACTACATATATATTGCTCCCTTCTAAAGAAGGCGCATTCAACAGACTGTTGAATAAATTAATAATTGTTTAATCAAGAAACCTTGAGTGTAAATGTTTATTTGGATACTTGTCACTGTGAATCTCAGTGTGATAACCCTACAGCTCACATTGACCCCTCTTGAGATAAGCCTGGCTGTTCGGTCACTCTAGCAACTTGTGTAGTACATGCTTATAACAAAGGTTAGGTTAACTATTGCCAAGAGGTCAATGCTGGTGCAGTCTCCCACACAGTACTGCATACAATCTTGCCTAATACTACTGATGAGGTCCGACCAGACTGAAACATGTGTTTGGGGTTGCTGTCAGTTCTTTTGTTCAGAGGAGAATTGTCTGGAATTTCGGTGCTGGACTGCCCCTGGCTGGAAAAAGACCAATATGTTATAGATATTTCTCCTCTGTGAAAAATATAGTGAGCTAAAGAATCTGGGTAAGACTCTCAAAACCGGTATTAATGGCTGGTAGAGGGACTCCCAGGAACCCCCCCCTTGTTTTCATATTTTATAATTCAACATATAAAAGGACACAAAACCTGTGATATCTCAACACATCTATAAATATGTGCTTCAACTACAGTACAGATCCACTAGTTCCAAACTAGTGCCATTTATTGTGTATTTCAGCAGAAACTAGATAACCTACCAACACGAGTAAACTTCCACAACGTAAATAAACAAAATGGCTGCTGGCACACGATGACATCATCAACGCAATGACATCATTGAGAATGCTACCGCTGGCGCCATTTTTTTCAATTCTTTTGGTATATAAACGGAGCCTCTGGAGACAGAGATCCATCGAAGCCGGATCCTGTCACCCAGAGGCGCTAACACTTCACACAACAAGGTAAGCACTAAGAGAAGCAGAGAGTACCGTGCTAAAGCACTCACTAGTGCAGATAAGATCATGTTAAAGACGTAGCATTCCTGGATCCTAGGATTCACTTGTGATTTTCCTCACTAGACACTCCAGGACAGCAGGAGCTGATAACTGATGTGGGAGGGCACCTTGTTAATGCAAGGTATGTTCAACAAGCGCCTTGATATATATGTAAAAGTCCAAGAGAAATGTAGAAAAACGACAAGAATATACGCTTTAATTTTTAGGTCAAGCAAATTAATCCGAGATCTAGTGTGTTTATGCCAGGACACCCCAGCGGAACCACAGAATGCAAAGACATGAAGCATATATAGACGCAATAGGAAACACAGGCAGGTAACTGAAACACATATGTGACACACACCTGTGTGATATGTTAGAAATAGCCCCAAGCACGTACATATCGCATTTGGTTATGTCTTATAGAAGTTGGTCACTGAAGATGGTCCAACGGACCGAAATGCATTGTACAGCATAAAGAATGCCTATGTCTGAAACATAAATGCTTATTTTTAAAATTGAAAAGATTTTTCTTTTTGAACTTTATATATGGTGAATGTATGGGAATACTAAGAATACCAAACAAATTGAACACAACTCATGTGATCACTCACACAGGGTATTTCCAGACGTCTGAGTTTTTTCGAAACCCAGACAATAATCCTTAGCAAGTTGTAATTGAACAAACATTTAATTCCAGTGTAACCCGCATACACCTTTTCAAGTTTGAGATGTCTGTATTTATGCACACAGCTTGCTTTTGTGGAAACTGTCCAGTGCACAAATGCACAAACTCCAGATTTTGCAGACAATTGACTCTGAAAACTACAGATGTTGCATGGTCGAATGCATGAACACAACGGACCTCCTTCCGTGTTTGTTGGTATTCCAGCAGTAATTTTGCAGAAATGTGGTTATCGTTACCACCACTCTGCCCCGAGCATTTACTGACACATTACGAATTGTGGCAGGTTGTTCATAATCCCTAGTTTTGGGAACCCTAGGACTCAGTTGGCGGTTCAATAATTTTACCACAAATGCTAACTCTGTCCCTTGTAAACCCACCACTTTTTGGTGTTAGTGTAAGCTTCCTCCTGCACCTTGTTTCTGAGTGGTGGATTCGCAGTGCAGATCCCCACTAATAGATTCCATAGATCTAGATTGCCATTTGGAGCATTTACCACAGGTGGCCATTGTGCCCATGAAAAATCATCCCTTTTTTTCCAATAATATGGAGAAAAAACCTCCAGCATTTGACGGCCCTACACATTTCACACTGCAGAAACTCTGCCACCACCACTTTTTGACTGTACCAAAAAACGTATAATGAGGCTCCAAGTTACCTCACGCCTCGCTCCTTGGCAACACCCAATGGAAAAAGGAATACCTGCCAGAGAAAATGCGGTATCCTACTGTTGTGATGTCAAATGCAGTCGATTATGAATTCCACAATGTCCGTCCATGACGTCACCGTAGGGCAATTGTTGCTAATTGCTGAAGTCATAAATAACACAAATAAATGGTCTTGCGAGTCGGTAGAAGCACTGCATTAAAGGCTGATGAGGTCGGCAATTGAGGCAGACAATTGATTGGTAAAATAGGAGGAGGGCATAATTGTGGAGGAACCGGGGACGTTCTGCATTTCTCATTTCTCAATGCCTTACAATGACTCTGTACCACAGCTATCACAATGCTCCAACCCTCTCCTAGCCCGATGACCATTTCAGTGGAATGCCATGTTGTATATGCTGCAGGTGACAACTTATTCCATCTATTTATTTCCAAAACACAAAATTGGGTAGATTTGTACCACGCATTTTATTGGCAGCATTTTTTTGACTCAACACCGATTTCAAACCAAAAAAACTTTCACATAAGAGGGCAACAACAACAAAACAAGTACACATATACATTAATAAAAAAATAACTAATTGATTAATGAAAAGCAAATGAAATCTTTATACAAATCAATGTCCATCAAAGAAAGTGTCTAGAAAATCCAAATACCAATAGAATAAGTGCCCATTTTAGTTTGGGGGAAATCGGTAGATGTTTGGGTTTTCAATCCAAATTGCAGAAAAGAAAAACAAATTCAAAAGTCCTGCTCTTTGCAATGCAATATGGGACCCACTGGATCCCCCATTGATTCAATCCCAGTGCAAGTTCTTATGAAATCCCAGTAAATTTTGCATCATTTATTTGTTGGATATTTAGCCATGAGCAAGGGAGGGATCATTGTCGCTCAGTTTATAAATAAGCAATAGTTTGAGTCCTTTTTAAAAATCCTACATTAACTCATGACCTTCGGGCAAATTTTAGACTGATCACCGTTTTACCTCAACTCTCGAAATTATTGGAGAAGGTGTCAAACAGCCACAAAATATCAAATATAATATGCATTTCTGCCATGAATAGAATTTGGTCTTACATCACGTCAATTCGAGGGAGGTGGCCTTAGTTGGAGTTTTGGGTTTATGGTCTCTCCATGGCAGACACAGGGATTATATGTCTTTGCTTTTATTAGGCCTATAGTGGATGAAGTATAACCTCCCATTTTACAAGACAGCCTTGTAAACAACATCAGGATTTCTGCTGATCTTTATGATTTCAATTCTTCGTGGGCAACAAGCACAGTGAATGTTTAGAACTGACCAAATGGCGTTGACTTGTGGAGTCCACCTGGTTTATTACTTATGTGGTCCCGGCTGCTAAATCGAATTACCACCACTTGATTAAAGTGTCAATCACCTTTGGACAATAGCAACAAACATGCTTCAGGCAGTAGGAGGTGAACCAGATCCAAAGTCAAGGCCTAAGAGATCATTTAATCCAAACAGAATCATTTATGATGGAGTGCTGACTCAAGTGAAATGTTCGGGCGCCCAAAGCAGGTTGTTTTACTGGGATCTAGAGGGGGCCTTCAACACAGTTTGGTTGCGAGATCCTCCCAAATCAGCTCCCCTTTTTGTAGGAATTATTACAAGTGCAAGAAAAAGTAAAACACACCTGGGTATTTCGTTTGATAACAGTAAACAGAGTTTAAAACGTAATGCCTACTACGGATTCTGCCATAGGCCGAAAAGCATTGCTTGCATGTGCCACTGCTGAGGGTGGAGTCCTGTAATGGCCTCCATGTAAGACCCACTAACACACTCCCTAATTGGCTGCAGTTATCACAATAGTACGCAAAATAGCTTTCTATGACATCAGAGACAAGCGTACATTTCTATGTGGCACGAACAAAGCCTTCCCATGATCGCTTCTTGCGATAAAGAGCAACCTTAGTTTTCAGGCAAGTCCCTCAGATCAAAAGAGCAAGGACTGACTCCAGGAAATGTGCGCTTTCAAAAGGAAGAAGATCAACTGCTTGAAAGGCCTCCTGGCTGCTATCCTCTCCTCCTCTGTAGCAGTGCAGGACCAGAAGATTGCTGAAACCACGGATTGAGCAATATCCAAAGGTCCACAGGTGCGTGTCACGCGGCTCTACGACAAAGAGGGTTCCTGTCCAACCGCTTATCATACACATGCATATATATATTCATGCAGCTAATACACTCCGCTCTCAATTCACGGGGATACCGGTACCAGCCGAGTATTACTCAATGCTTCCATTTTCTGTGAACTCTACAGCTTCCAGTTTCGTCCTGACCGTGGGTGAATCCCTCTTCGTTGTGCATGCTAACAAGCACTGCATGTGGTTGCACAGGGAAAGGAGAGGTGGAATTTTGTTCACATTCTGCCTCAAGCGAAGTCTCAGAGAACCCTTACACCTGGGTTGGGCTTCACAAAACTCTAATAGAAGTGTGGCATCGCTCTGCGTGCCAGTGCAGCAATGAAGGCAAATTTCCTGATGGCAGACATCCTTCCTTACTTACTGTGTCCATCCAATGAGATTAAGAGTCTGGAAGCCATGGAGCAGCCATGAAGGCCGGAGGCCCGCTGCCCACATTCGAGAGAGCTGACAGCAGTGGAAATTCAGCAGAGTCATCAGGGCTTCCACCAAGTAGCACGAGGTTGGACACCTCAAGATTTATCACAGGAGTTGCGAGAGATGAGGAAGACCAGAGGTCAGATGGGCTGGAGATTATAGTATTTTCATGAGTTAGCAAAAGTTGGCTGTTGGAGCGCAACCCATGTATGACTGGATCACCCTGTGAAAGGCGAAAGGCCTGCAGGATCACAGATGCGTACTCCACCTCGCTGGGAATTACCTTTGGCTCCAGGGGTGTCAGATCAGTGGGCCTGGGCAGGGACATGTGTGGTACACTGTAAGGGCTGACACAGGCTTCCAAGGATCCAGAACAGGAGTTGTCAGTTGGGAGGAGATCAGAGTTCCGGGGCACCACAGTCGGATGCCCCCCTGCCTCCTCTTGCTTGGCTAACAGGGTCTCGAGGCAGCCACTGGTGTCGGTAAAGGACAGTCTCATCTGCAGCTTGTCGGTCTGCTCCAATGTAGGGTACATCAGGTCCTGCTGGAGATGAGAGACCCACAACATTATCAAGCTTCTCATTCTCAAATGGGAAACACACTCATAATGGGACATGTAAGTTCTGAAGAAGGACATTTATGATTCAGATAAGGATCGTCAGTCACATGTAGCCAGTCTATGGGCCTCATTACACGGTAGGCGGAGAACCATGGCGCTATTAGCGCCATGGTTCATGCCGGTAAAATACTGGCACCGCCTTGGTGGAAAGGGGAATTACCGCCCCATTCCAAGGTTGGCGGGGCGGTAATTCCCCCTTCCACCATTGCCCTTCCCCATTCCCATTTTTGCCTCATAGGGCATAATGGGAATGGGGAAGGCGCTAATTACGGCACCGCAAATTGCGGTACTATAATTAGCTCCCTGGGTCCCTTTGCGGGTTGGTTTTTAACGCCTGCAAAAAGCATGCGTTAAATACCCCAACCCGCAAAGGGACCTCGTAAGGCGGTAAGGATTTACCAGTACCAGTAAAAAACCGGTACCGGTAAACCCTTACCGCCTACCGTGTAATGAGGCCCTATGTCTTGGTGAATACAATAATGTATACCCTAGTCTACAGCTCTGTGCTTGCGCTTACACTATGCTTTTTATGCATTGCGGGCCTATTTGAACTAAGTTACTGGGTTGTTGTACTACTATTGTGGGAATGTACAAATGACATTCAAATGTTAGTCCTGAATCCCCACCCCAGCTCATGACCCCTTTTCTAGACTCATATCTCAGCTGGAATATAACACCAACAACACTGTATTTCAACAACGGATGTATAAGAATATCTATGCCATATCCAGGCACCACCATACTTTCTTCCAGACTCCACAGAGTTAATTATATTTGCATTTTGCTGCTTGGTATTTGTGGTGCTGACTGTTTCCAATTCTTCTTAATTCTTCTCTGCACTCTCTGAATCTATTGTGACCTTTCTGAAGATTGTCCACCATAATCTTGAAAGAAAACAATAGGGTAGACATCTTGGAAGGACTTGACAAGGGTGTACATAATAGGACGTCTCCTTTTTTGCTATCTACATATTGCCCTGGATGCCGCTTCTAGCCGCATTGTGTAGGATCTATTGACAGCTTTGTCACACTTTTTGGAAGGTTTTGAACAAATGGATACACTATTTTCAATGAAAAATGTATTATCAAGTCATTGAGGCAGAGACAACAAAGAAGACCCAAAATCTCTGCAAAGCAGGGGATAGGTAAAACTGGAGGTAAAGCTGGGGACAGGGCATTTTTGAGTCTCGCGGGACTAGAAGGGGAGAAAAAGAGAAAGGGTATAGGGAGCATGCGGGAGAAAACTACTGAGCCTGGGAGACAAGAACTGGAGGCCAAAAGAGAATGCATGTAGTTGATTCACTCCGGCGTTCCTGTTCTTCTGATTGGTGACACAAGTCCAAATATCTATGTCAAGGTTTTGACATGAGACTCCTTTACAGATCACCAGATCATTATAGCGTTCCAAAGGCACCATGTCTCCCTCATGTCACCATGTTCTCTCATATGATCCCAACTTTGACAAATACATAGGTTGATCCCTCCTCCTTACTCACCTTCCGCAGATGCTGGGGTCGCCAGCTGGCCAGGTCAGTGATTGCAGGATCTGGAACCTGGGGCCAGAGGCACCTCTTTATCCTGGGGAGCAAATGGCACAGAGAGCAGGAGAGAAGTTAGGGTAAGCACAACTGGTTCCACTACACAAATGATATCATTATCTCTCACTGTTTGGGAGCTTGCGTTCGCTTCTTTGTACCAGAGACAGCGGTCCATCCCATCCAATGCAGGAGGTGATGGGAGATGGGACTTGATGACTGGATGACAATGTGTGTAGCTTGCTCAATACAAAGAGCAGAACAAAGGAGATTGAGTATATATATACATATATATATATTACAGGGCCAGCGGTAGCAGCCCTGTAATTACGGTGAAGTTGCTCAAGCCATAGGAAGAGCATTTATTGGGCGGCTTATAACTTTGCTCCCCCTGGACAAATCCTCACCAAACGTTGTGAAAAGGGTATATGTCCCCCCTCGAAACGATTCTGCAAGGTTTGGTGTGCTTTCGTCAAGGGGGGGACAAAGTGATGGGGGTTGCCAACATTTGTGGAAATCCTCATAGACACAATGGAACAAAGTTTTGCTCATGTCTACAGCCCAAACAGCTGGACAGATTCTCACCAAATTTGCAGCAGGAGTAGCCGCTTGGTCCTAAAAGTGTGCTTTTGTAAATTTGGTGTAAATCTGTAAAACGGCCAAAAAGTAGGTAATAAAAAATGTGTGATATATGGATCCGGTCCGCTGACTCACTTCCCCATTCAGTCTGCGGATACCCCCCATGACCAATCAGGGTCCGGTGTGACGTCTGCTGATATTGTACACGACCGCTGATTTGATCCTCAAAAGTGTGAGGTGCATCATATTTTTTTAAACCGACACACCATGTTGGATCCATGGACAGCTGCCGGTGTCCGCGGATAGCGCGGTGGGGGAAACGTCTGAAAAAACACATTTGGGTTATTGGGTGGTCGAAAGAGGGTCTGGAGAGGGTGGGGGATGGAATAAATATGATATGAAGCAGTTTTTCTAGGTGAAAAAAGTGAGTGCGGGTGCTGCCCAGTCCGCAGACAGCGCCATGAACAAACAGCTTGGAAAACACATTTGGGGTTATTTGATGGCTGAACGAGGGCAGAGAAAGGGTAGGGGAGTGGAATAAAGATGATCTGGAGCCGTTTTCATAATTGAAAAAAGGGTTTGCCAATGCAGCAGAGTCCGCAGTCACTTTTAGTGTCCGCGGATATCATTCCTTTTGCAGGGGGTTCAGGGCGAGTTTTTTTATTTGAAGGTGTATTGTATGTATTTGTTATAGGGTTTAATTTTATTGTGGCTGTGGCCAGTGGACAGATTCTTGGTGGCATGGCTGTACCAATCTGCCAGCTGCCCACTGGCCACAACCAACATAACAGTAATATGTGTATAGTAAATATAGGTAATATAATGGAAGTATAAAGTGTTTGTATTATGGTGGAATGATATGATTAACTGTATATGGTATTTATGTTTGTAGTACAATTGAGGATAGTGCTTATGAACTATGTATTTGTTTATACTTGGTATGGTTAATTAGTTGAATACAGTAACGAAGCTGGAATCTCTGGTCTTTTTCTGTGAAAAATAAACAGTATAATTTGTTAAGAAGGATAGTTTAAAAGATTTAATTGCAAACAATGATACATATACAATTACTTTTTTTGACCGTCATAAACATTACATTATATGTACTATGTTTGGTACACCATCATTGTACTGACATGAAATAAGCATTGGGTCATTGGGAAAAAAATCCATAGAGGATTAAAAATAAAACGATTATAATTTTGTAAGTGTCAGTGTGAGAGTATGTTAGTTAGAATTGTGTTGTCATTAAGGGAATGTTTAAAGTAGTTAGATACCTGTTGGCATATTCCAACTAGACTTTAGTAACAATTGTGATGGCGTATTTGAAATGTATTGCAATAAAGGGTATTTTTGAAGTAGTTAGATTACTTTTGGCTTATTCTATCTTGACTTATAAAAGTACTATTGTACTATTACGGATGTAGTTTGATACTTGTTGGCATATTCTAACTGTTAATTGTGCTACAGTTTAGTGGGTATATTTGGGATGATGGAATTTTAAGTAGGCATTTGTTAGATTTGCTGGTAACCTATTCTTAAATGAAGCTTTCTCCTGCTCACCCAAATCTTTGATAGAGATTTCAGAGGTGTTTCTTTGGTGCAGTGCTGGAGACAATGGGCCTCATTACACGGATGGCGGTAAGGGTTTACCGGTACGGGTATTTTACCGGTACCGGTAAATCCTGACCGCCTTACTACGAGGTCCCTTTGCGGGTTGGGGAATTTAACGCCTGCTTTTTGCAGGCGTTAAAAAACCAACCCGCAAAGGCACCAGGGAGCTAATTACGGTACCGCAATTTGCGGTACCGTAATTAGCGCCTTCCCCATTCCCATAGAGCCCTATGGGGCAAAAATGGGAATGGGCAAGGGCAATGGTGGAAGGGGGAATTACTGCCCCGCCAACCTTGGAATAGGGCGGTAATTCCCCTTTCCACCAAGGCGGTGCCGGTATTTTACCGGCATGAACCATGGCGCTAATAGCGCCATGGTTCACCGCCATCCGTGTAATGAGGCCCAGTTTCTTTTGTTCTGTTCTTCTGCCTCAAAGAGAAAAGGTCTGTCTCAGAAGGATGCCACAATGTGCCACAAGTAAGGAAGCAGGAAGGACATTGTGACTCCTCCGAAACAGCAAGGTAGTGGAAAAAGCCAGTCCTTGTCATAAAGAAAAACCTAAATCGGAAAGCAGGCTGCTGTCAGAAGTCCACAAGAGTATGTAGATCCAGCTGGACCCGTGGAGCGGAAGACCAGTAAGGGCGGTAGAAGGCAATGGACTTTCAAGAAGATAAAAAGGTAAGAATCAGCTGTTAAGCAGGCATAGAAAGGCAAGGGAGAAACAGATGAACAAATGTCAGCAGGCAAGCACACTAGAATACACCAGCATAGAACCGGAAGGCATAAGGCAAAGAAGCTCTAAAGAGGTTGCACGAAAAGGAAGGGAAAACTAGCGTCTTACCCCCAAAGGAGACCAAGGGTTGCAACGCAGGGAACCACGGTTGCAAACAGCTAATATTCCGGAACGGTTGCCATCTTGGAAAATGCTAGAATGCTTGCACGCGTTCAGAGAAATATGATAGAACAATCAATGGCGGCTTCTCCCCCGCTGCCATAACCTCCAGGGAGACCGAGCCATGACACCTATGTTTTGGAGTAACAGCAGTGTCATTACATTCAAACTAACCACCTCTTTTTTGACATATGCAGTATAGTGCCCTGAAGTGGTTGTGGTACCAGTGTGGTATATTATGCCTACTATTTTGAAGGTATTCTTGGCAAGAGATACTTAGCCGTGTTTAAAGCTAGTGAGCTTACAGTTATGTTTAGTACCATTTGCATTGTACTTTAGAAGCATTAGTATGACATATTGGCTATGTGAGTTTATTTGTATGCTGGAACTAATATCTGAGTTGAAAAAAAATGTTATATTATGCCATGATTTGCCTTCTGCAGAAGCTGGTGAAATGGAATGGATTCACAATGTGGTATGGATACATAGAAAAATCGTTCATTAGGCATGTGTTCTTGTGAAACATGGTTGCAGAGAGTGCATGTATGTTTCCATGTGTATGCAATCTGGAAGATTTCCTTTGTAGGGATGTTTTTGGTTTCCAGTACTTGTAGTAAGTACATTAGGAATTCTTGAGTATCTTCCTGTGTGTTTATGGTAAATTTTTACCATTCCTTCACATTAGTGCAATTCTCGCCTTATACCCGAGACACTGTAAGTGTTGTCAGGATTATTGGCGGCATTTCTATGAAGGATGAGGATTTGCAAACACAACTGTTCTGAGCTGTTTAAGTAACTGTTGTGAACGATTGGTGGCAATTGGAAGAGAAGATTGTTACATTTGCATAGCAATTTGCTCCAGTTGTGTTGCTGAATTTAAATGGACCAGAGGTGTGTCTCTGCAACGTTTGATGGGCCTGAAGATTTTTTGGGAGATTTGGAGAAGAGATATTTGTCTCTTTGTCTTCTGATGGACGTGCCATTGAGTTTGTAGTAGACAGTTTTGTGGTTGTATTATTTGATGGAGAAGCAGTTGGTCATTGTTTATTTAGTGGTATTGTTGGGGGATCTGTTATAGGTTCTGTTTGTATTAGTTTTCTTTTGAAAGGTTTTCTTTTTTGAGGTAGAGTGTACATATATAGATGGGGCAGCCTGTTGTATTCTAAGATGCAAGGAATGTCAGCGTTGACTTTGTTTGCATCAAAGTTAACTAGGAATAGGCCATTCCGTGTATGGAGACATGAAAATGTAATGATTCTCATACCTTCTTAAAAGACTGTGCTGCCTATGTCAATCAATTAGTGATATATGGTTAGACCATGAGATTTGTGTGAAGTGAGAGCATATGCAATAGACAGAGAATTGTTGGCTGCGTATGTACATGGCCTTGTAAAGAAGGAAACGTGCTATTGTGCGGCCAATTTTCATAACTTCTGCAAGTTTGTCTAAGTGGATGTTGATAAACTTAATGTTGTTGTCATGTGGATATGTTTGGAAGCTAACAACTGTATCACTTGCTCCATTAACTAAATCATGTTCTACGTCAAGGTTACGTTTTAGAATGACTCTGCAATTTAGACATTAAGTTAATATTTTTCCCAATCCAGCTTTGTTGGAGATAGATTTTTCTAAGCTATTTATTTATGATTTTGCATGATTGTTCACACATAGGGAGTGTTATGCCGTGCACTTCTAGTTTGTCTGTGGAGATGGTATGCAGTATGGTTTGCACTTCTTTTTTTTTAACATTGCTTCGTTAAATTGACTACAGCTTGCAAGGGATTGCATTAAGGACATGCATTTTATATTTTGTTGAGTTAATTGTTACATGCCATCTGGAGCAAATGTGTTTCGCCAGTATAGCTCATGGATTAGTCTACTATTTAAGATGGATTTTGCATCCAGAGTAAGCAGACCAGTTTAATGCTTTTTTTAAATGTTAGCATAAGTGAGGTCTACATACTGTCACATGTTTTGAGTTAGTTCTTTGTAGTGAAAATGTTGCTAGAGATTTACACTTCCAATACTGTGTTGCGGCATTGTTTGTGTCCTAATGTTTTGAATTTATTTTATTTTTTGGTATTTTCATTTATTGTGCATTTAGTTAATTTAGTCTAACTTTAAGCACATAAAACAAATACAAATACAAAACTAACTACAGTAAATTTCATAATCATTCAAATACAATTTTTAAAAAGATATAAAAAGATCAGCTCATCATTTGTTTACATTCTTTGCTATTCCCATTCTACTTAGCTATGTCATTTGCTCAAATCTCTTTGAGGCTTCTTTCTATACCGCCTTAACTGAGGCAGCAATTACTATGGATTCAGCTCCCAATATAGTTGACCAAAACTGATCATCAGAAATATCCTCTATTTTAGTCACAATTTGTGAGTATCCTTTCGTATAACAGGTTAGTAGCTCAGGGCAATCCTGAGATGACGTCTGGCCTCAAATTTTTTGCCACAAAGTCGGCAAAAACGTTCTGTCATTTGGGAGTTCTCCAGGATCCCAGCACCTCTTTCGTACGGAGAAATGTAGCCGCAGAAGCAAGATAAACACTTGAATTCTATGGGGCAGTACTTAGTCAAGTAGCTGCACAGAGTGTAAAAGGGGAAGCTTTGGTAAGAGAATTCCCTGTAACTCTTTTGTTGTGAAGACTGTTGAGATTTTTGGCTTGATCCCAGAGCTTCAATTTGTTTTTTATTTTCATTTCATAGTTGGGGTCACAGACAAAAATATTGGGCTAAAGGTACAATGCACTTAAATGGGCCAGCGCATTTGATTGCAATTCTGTTATGAACACATTTTTCTCCTGCCCCCAATGTCTTTCTTGCCCAGGGTTTCATATAATTCATTGGATTTATTGTTTGATTTCAAGAATTTAGCATATAATAATGTTCTGCGTACGAACAAAGTTGAAGAAAATGACATTAATCTATGCTCAGACCTTAACACTTCGACTTGTACTGCATTGAGGAGATTCATAACTGTGCAAAGCAATTTGCCTTTGAGTTTGTCCAACCAGTGTACATGTGTGTAAGGAAGTAACTCCATGCGTACAAAATTGTAGGAACTATACTAATACGATAATCTTTAACAGTCCCTTAATGTTGTATCCCCTGTGGTGAACTACGTAATTATTCAGGACCAGCCATTTTCTCCAAATTCTTCCGAAGGTTATTTCTGAGTAATACAATGGTGTTGGTTTTATTCTCACAGGAAAGCTTAGGTATATAAAGGCATTTGTTCTTTCTAAAGTAGTATCTTGCAGTTTTCATATGAAAGGATTTTTTTGTGAATGTTATTGTCAAACACATGTTCTTCATTTTTGCTGTGTTGATAGACATTCTGTTCTTTATTGCATATGCTGCCTTAGTGTCCGTTGTCTTCTGACGACCAATGGGTGTTTGAGCAAACAGAATTGTATTGTCAGCATACGATAGCCACAGTATTTGTTCCCCTTTTATTTTGAGAGGAAAGTTTTTAGCCTGTCGCAATTCGTGCTCTAGGTCTGCAGTATAAAGATTATATAATATTGGACCCAGGACGCAGCCTTGTTCTGGGTCTGGGCCTCTATTAGTTTGGAAATAATTGGTATGGTCACCTATAGAATTCAGTCGTATTGTGAGTGACATATTTTTGTACAGTATATAATACAATAATGTTGGATCAATGCCCATTTTTGTTTTGTTTTTCCCATAGTATGGGTCATGATATAAAATCAAAGGCTTTGCGGAAATAAACATAGCAACAGTACCAAATTTTCCCAGTCTTGTTACAGTACTCCCCAATAACAAATTGAATGGTGCAGATATTTGCTGTGGTACTGTATGTTTTCCTAAACCCTGTCTGATATTAACTAAAAAGATTATTGTATTTGGCCCAAGTTCTCAATTTTGTCTAATATGATGCTGGCAAAGATTTTCTGGCTGGTGTCCATCATAGCCAAAAGGCGATAGTTGGAAGGTTCGAGTCTATCGCCTTTTTTGAATATAGGTACAAGCACTGATTTATGCCAGCTTGCAGGTATGCACCCAGTTGATTCAACCTGGGCGTATGAAGATTTCAGTATTTTGGTCCACAGCTCAAGATGGCACTTACGAACTACATTCGGTATACCGTCTGGGCCTGGCGCCGATACCTCTTAAGCTTTAGGATAGTATTCATCAATGTATCCTCTTCTATGTCCAACTTAGTATGATCTTCGTTTGAGGGGCCATCAAGAGTAAAGTGAAGTGAAGAATCGTTATATAAGACTTCTATATGTTTAAGCCATTTTTCCTGTGAAATGGGATTCCATTCTACAGTTGATGTTGACCTACAGAAGTGGTTATAGCAGGACCAAAACTGACGTGAGTCATTTGTTTTTACCCAGGCAAAGAGCTTTAGCCAATGTGAGTTGCAAGTGGACCTTTTGTGCTGCTTCAGCCAATTTTTATACATTGTGGTCAAATTATTATTACATCTGTTTTTCGTAAGAATTTAGGGTAGGGTTCCCCCTGACATTAGTGTAGAGGAGCAGCCAACTGCCCCTGCAGGAAGTCCCGCCCTCATACTATCTGTATGCTGGCAGCCTGAAATAGTGCCATGCTTGACACCAGAATTTGTGACTATTCTGTGTTGAATCTTTGAGAAAAGGTATCCACTAAGTAAACCCTATCAGATGTATTCCCGAACAGTTTCTTGGAGAAGATCCCCCAAGGAATATGAAAAAAGAGAGAAAGAGAAGTTGGTGATGTCACAAGAAACGAGCGTGAGGCACTGAGAAGACTGGCTGAAGAAGAAAATGTATGGACCTTATAGAAACTGATGATGAAGTAAAGAATCGAGTACACTTTCACATGCAAAACGAAGATTGCATGTGTTAGGAGCACTGCAGAAAATGCAAATCGTTCAATAACTGTACAGATGCAGCAAAGCAAGTAGACTAAGTAATCATAGAAACTAGCTATACATAGTGAATAGACTGCAGACGGAGCCGCCATTATATAGAAGATGGACATCGTTGTCACAATTATAGAAAGTTCAAACACATGAAAAGAAGAGCTGAAAGCTGTGTCGCAGCAGAGAATTAGCTGGGAGCATGGAAGAAACGAGAAGAGCTGGCTGGCCTGGTGTCAAGGAAGAAGGCAGCCAAGACTGGTTATCTATTTTAAGGCAGAGAACATGAGACGATGAATCATCCCTTGTTAAGTTGCAAAGAAAGAAACCATGCGTGCCACGTTTTATTCATTTGAAACTATTAAAAGTTGCAAAATGGGCGAATTGTTGTCTCCTTTCAGGTGAGCTTAGGATGAAAATAGAGTTGGGCATAAAGTTCCAGAGCTATGATAAGAGTGTGTCTGCACTCCCTTATATTCTCAGAGACGAGAATATATTGCAATGCCAAGTTCAAAGACAAACTTAATGACAGAAGGCATGGGTGATGAGAGATGTTGGGCTAATTGGGTGGGGAGGTACAGTCCAGGCCATCGCCTGAGACCTGGGGTATGAGCTTACATGCTTACATGCTGCTAGTGAGCCAAATGTTCCAGGAGGGCACAAGCATGGCAACAAATTGTAGAGGAGCATATGACGAAGGGCCTTATAGTTTGAGAGCCAATGATGCACCGTGATTCTAATACCTGCTGAAGATAACTTGCACTAGGGGTGGCCATGAGTTGTCCACCTGACTGTAGAGACCCAATCACAACCCAACCCCTTATAGAAAGTATACTTAGAGGTTCCCCTTCAACCAACCACAACCCCCACATGTGTTTCTTATTTGCCACATAGTATGATGTCATGTATGGCAAACATTGACTATAAAAGAATAGTTTTTTATGAAATGTTTTGAGAGATCACTGTGCGACATCTGTTGATGTCCGTTGTAACTCCCTGTTTTAGACAATTGATAATGAAACAATAAAAGGATGTAGGCAGGTAAACCTGGGGGGGGGGCTGTTACAACAGCCAAAGGTTGCTTGTTTGTTAGGTATTGTAGAAATGTGCTCATTATTTTAATTAAGAACATTTTACCAGAGCCATTTACCACTTACATACAGGAGCATAGGTTTATAATTTTTACAAGTACAAATTTTAGTTTCATGTTCAATTTCTTCAGTGACTAGATAAATGCTGAGTTTATCATTTAGTTGTGATTTCAGCACTGACAAGTCTTCTTCAGATTGTATAGATTGATAAATGGTATTTTCTACCTCAGGTATGGCTATTTCTGCTTCATTTAAATTATAATGTATTGTTTGAAATTGACATTTGTTATATACAGCTTTCTTTTGCTTTGAATGCAGCTCCAAATGAGTCATAGTTACCTAATAATTCTTCTTCTTTTCTCTAAAGTTTAAAAAGTTGCATAGGGACATGTAATAAAGTTCTGTATTTTGCAGAGATTTAAATGATAACTTTATATGATTAATTAGGGTGGGTTTGGTAAGTTTTACTAGGCTTCCTTCACAAGTTGAGACTGAATATTTGCCACTTTTCTCATCTCATGTGACATTGTTTTTGTAGGAGTAGTTTTGGGCTTATTCGTACAGGCACACGTTTTCCAAAGCAGTACTTCAGTTTGGGTAGAATGTGTCAATTAAATTGTTTTTTAAAATATCCTGGCTGCTAGGATCATTTGTGGCTATTGTTTCTATCTCTTGGTGGGATTTTAGTAAACTTTTTCGGGATGAATCTGGACCAAGGTTTAACCAGACAATGTGTTCAGATTTGCCATATGAGGTTGTACTTGTTAAACAGTCTGCAGCTTTGTAGCACCTGCATTAGCTACGGGAGAGCATTTGTATACCGAAGTTGTAACTTATTTGTGACAGTGTTTTGTCAGATGATATGTCATTCCAGAGGTCTTTTAGCTCTGTTTTCTCAACTTTGGTGAGGCTGTGACAGATCTTGCAACTGCAGTGGAATTCTCTGCAATGTATTGTATGTCTATGTTTGCATTCTACAAGAGGGCAATGATGGCATTGTAATCATTGATATACTTGGATGCTTCATCCCTTTTTATGTTGTATGGCTTTTTAGGGGATGTGCCTTTTACGCTGTGTCTATCAGAAGACATCAAGCTATTTACTTGACCAAACTGGTCTAGGGAAGCCAAAGCGACATTTGGTACAGTATTTACCTTTGTTTTTATATCTACGTCGGCAGTATTTGCCAAACATATGTTTTTGGAAGCGTACAATTTGTGTACATAGTTCACTATGTGTGGTTTCTGAAGGGATGTCGCATGTAATGTATTTTTCAATAAACTATAAAACAGTGGCATCACTGTCATCACCAAATTTGGGAGCATCTTTTATCCACAAAATCATGTGGATGTGTGATGCTCCTCTAGATTGATATTCTTTTCTGCAAAAGAAGTGTTGCACATCTCAGAGCGAAGACCTAGTTTTATTGCAGATGAGGTGCAGCATGGCAATGAAGCGATGGTGAAAGTACCTTGATACATTGACAGGGTCAAGAGAACAGAGTTCACCTTGTGTTTTTATATCTTTTCCATCTTTATGTTAGTAGTGCGTAAGGATTTGTGCAAGTCATCCCATGCATACTTTGCACAACTGTGTGGGCCTAGGTTCCTTAGCATAAAACGTACATCAGCGTGATGTGGGAACCAGTATTCTTTTTTTTACCATATGTGTTTGGCAAGACATCTGTGATATTTGACTGCAATACCTCATCTTTGTCACATTTTCAGAAGCAGTTGAGTAGCAGACATGTTTAAAAAATAAGTGCCTGTTTTTAATGTGTGTGCAACTCCATAACAAAGTTGCTAGTTCACTTTCGAACAGGAGGTAGAAAATGTATTCCACTTTCCGTCTGAATCTGGGGTCTTCAGAATACATTCGTAAACAGCAATATTCTGATGCACTAATTTGTGTAGACCTTCCATCATAGCTTCCTCCTTTTCCTGTAGGAAAGAATAGAGGAAAAGAACATGCTTCTATGCTTTTCTTTCCATTGGGGATCCTTTGGCTTGACACATTTGATAGGTTTCTAATGCATCTTCAATGGTGTCTTTAGAGTGTAGGGGGTGAATTGTATACTTGTCTAAAATGTTGGCTGCAGTAACAGGATCTGCACTTTCAAATTGGCCAGTTGTTGGAGAATCTTTAAAGGAATAGTGCGCTCAAAAATATTATTGTCCCGAGCGTTCGGGCATGTATTTTTAAGCATACTTTGATCGATTGTACAAACCTTTTCTATGCACTTTACCGTTGGTTTCCTCACTTTTACACATGTGAAATCAGGCAGCAGGGCGCAGCCATCTTGTGCTAATCTTATCTGTTGCTGCATCTCCCTAAGGTGAACTGCCCTGGCAGCACTAAATCATATCCCCTGCCCCTGAAACTGATTTCACTAAACGCATACAGCCCATTTCACAACACCAATGCACGTCTCGTGTCAATGTTCTCTGCGCTCCAGCTAATGACGTGTCTCCATGGAAATGGCAGGATGCCTCTTTCCTCAATAAGTATAAACAGACCGCTTCTCATCAGCCAACATCAGAGTTGCTTTTTCAATCGTTTCACTGGGCCTCATTACGACCCTGGCGGAAGACCATGGTGCTATTAGCACCATGGTCCATGCCGGTAAGTTACCGACTCCGCCATGGAGAAAGGGGGAATTACCACCCCATTACAAGGTTGGCGGGCGGTAATTCCCCCTTCCTCCATGGCCCTTCCCCATTCCCATTTTTGCCCCATAGGGCTCAATGGGAATGGGGAAGGCGCTAAGTACGGTGCCGCAAATTGCGGCACTGTAATTAGTACCAAGGTCCCTTTGCGGGTCCCTAATTTAACGACTGGTCTACACCAGCCGTTAAGGTCGGGTCCCGCAAAGGGACCTCGTAATTAGGCGCTAATAGGATAACGGCACCGCATCCTTTTACGGCGCCGTTAACCCATTAGCGCCTGGGTCGTAATGAGGCCCACTGTCTTTTTTTGTGTATCCTGTGGCTCGTTTCTGCTCTGTTCAGCTATGGTCCGTGTTGAGGATTATGATGGTGCTTATGCACAAACTTCGCGCAACCGTTCGCCCTCGCAATCCAATATCAATGAACAAGTAAGTTTACTCTAGATTTGATGTCATTTTGACCACTGAGGACACTTACATTTCTTGTTTGTCTCTAATATTGTCGTAACTTTGATCTAACCTGCCAAATTAATGTAGTCTTGCAATTCTATACATCACTCGCGATTTGGGGAAATCATACTGGTCATCTTATGAGCCTTTCACGTACAACCAAGAAACAATATTTCTTTGTGCCCAAAACTATGCCATATGGTACAAGATTGCATTTTCAACTAAGGTTTGATACACTTATCATGTTCATTTAAATACAGTTTGTATGTTTCTCTTCCACAGGTGGTACAGGCTGGTGGCCTACCGTACGTTTACATGGTGGCTTCATAGGAGGCTTGGATACCGCGTTCGACGAGTAATACCCGCATGTGTCATTGGTGCCATTAGAGCCACATTCCCGAGTGATAGCTGTCAGTACAGGGTATTTTCCCACACTATGCTGCAACCCGAAGTATATAATGTGTAATACAATTGTGCCATCAACATCAGCAACAAATAAAATACAACTGAACATTTATGAATGGTTGTTTCAAATTTTCAGTGAATCAAGGACACGCTCACTTGTCCTGGCAGGGCTGACTGGGTGGGAATGGCCGAGGTGCTAAACACCATGTACAATTCAAAGGTATCTTTCACGCAGGGGCCATTGTTCACATGGCCTCCCCAGACCCAGTGTCTCCAGGCAGGCTCCCCTGAGGCAGACAGTGCCCCTGCAATCCACATAAGTGTGTCTCTCCCTTCAGCGTTGTTCCGGGCCTTGTCTGCACGCCTCATGCTCATCCACCCCCCCTCCATTATCAACGGCAGTTTGCACCTGTGGATTTGCGCTGCCAAGGGGGCTGGCAGGGATGGGAACGGCCAAAGTGTCAAACACCATGTACACTTCAAAGGTATCTTACGCGCAGGCGCCATTGTACAAATGGCCTAGCCAGACCCAGTGTCTCCAGGCATGCTCCCCTGAAGCAGACCGCGCCCCTACGGTTGCTGTTCTAAGACCCATACCAAACCTGAGGGCACAATAATGCATACATTCCCAAGGAATATAGATCTAATAAGAGAATGGGTCAGATATTGAGGATTTGCACTGGGCAAGCTTGAAAGTAGAGCCCAGAATGTCTTGGGGGACTTGAGGGGTGATCAATTCCGCATCAATTCCGCATCTGCAGCCTGCACTGACCAATTGCAGTACACAAAGAGCATCGACTCAGAACGTCTCGTAAATTGCTTCCAAATGCAATTCCAACTATATTCATGCACACGCTTCCTCAGGTAAGTCACGGTTCATGAATTAGCTGTAGGCCTTGGGGTACTCAACAGGTAACGACATGAATGAATTGGTGCTTACGGTGTCAATGTTTCTTACTAAACTTTGCATATTTACTAGATTGTATTGCTTTTTAACTATACCCCATTTTGCTAGACATCTGTCCCTGGTTTTAGGAGCATCATAGAAAATTATTTATGAACACAGAAATCTATGCCACAGTGCCCTTCGAAATAAGCATAATATTTTCCTAATCGGTTGCTTCACATGTCAATTCTTTTAGGTGAGCATATTGACTGAAGCACAGACTATTGGTAGTGACGACATTACTGATACGTCCGTATACATATAGCCATACAGACTTTCATATTCTTGAGAGTTGGATCTTCTCACATATCTAATGCAAATCTAATTTTCCCTTTATCACTTTGTGACAATGCACTGAAAATGAAGGAGCAAGATTCTGCATTCATTTGTTTGCTGGAGTAAAAAAAACTTCTAGCGCCTATCAGGCAGTTTTATTTCGCTTTTTGATTACGGAAATGTATTATGCATGGAATTTTTAAACAGTTTACTTATCCTGTCATTTGTTTACATAATGTTTCATTTATGGGTTTTCATTTATATGTACCATTGTCTGCGTACGTTTGTTTGTTCAATTTCACTGTTTTCATCCATACTAAAACAAGTACTGTGTTACAGGGGGATGCTGGTACTTTGACTACAATTACATCATCCTTTGGAGCTGGTCCAGAATATGAGGTATGCGTACTGACAGTTCCCATGAATGAAAGAAAGTAAATCATACATCTGTTACTATTAGACAGTGACATTCATATAAACATGCAGTTTTTCAAACTTTTATCATTTCAGTTCTAACGTTACAATTTCTACCCTAATGCAAAATGCTTGAGTGCAACATTACAATCAGTAGGTTTTGCACGGTGATCTCTGATCGAGTACACTTGCCATCAATCAGGTGAAATTCAAATTGTCTATTTTTACTAAATGACGTACACTGTTTACGAAGGTATGTATGGAAGCGATGTGTTCGATGAAAGAATTTGATTTCAAATACGATTGACTTTTCTTTAATGAATATTCTATTCAAGAGATGTATACAAGGTCGGGAATTAGAAGAGGAGGCACATGGATCAGAGGTGGCAGACCAGCTTGCTGGTGCGGTCATTACAGTGAAGAACACGGTTTCACAGAAAATCAAGAAAACAAGGGTAACTTACAAACAATTTCATTGACGAAAAGGGGTTTGGGCTGTTGTTGTCTTCATAACATGTTTTTTAAAAATCTAAAGTGCTATATACTGTATGTTGGATTTACGTTGAACATATTTTTACGACCCATCTCCTGGAGGCCCACAAGGAAAAGAAGTATAAAGACACAGACAACAAATGAAACCAAAGATGCTGCTTGTCACACAGATTTCACCATGGAGCAACTATTATTTGAGGTGCAGCGTAGTCCAGTCAATAAGCAGACTCGATATGCTTATGCCCAATGGCCAGAAAATGAATTGAATGTGACTGGCGAAGTAAGCAAAGTTTCTTTGGACCATTGCTACAGTGTGAGAACTCGACAAGATGAAGAAGAAACTGAATATAAGGAAGATGCTTTTGAACTACTCAGTGACCACTTCACACAATCTACACCCGCAATTGACGAGGAACTTGCCAAAGATCTCGACTTCAGTGTGTCTAATTTTCACGATATGTCCACCACAGTGGAGTCACAAACCACATTCATGTAGGATGATAGTCTAATAAAGGAGCACAAATACATTGTATTCAACAGCTGCCTGGTACAGCTTATACTGATGCTGAAATGTGTCCATCCAGTGAGGGGGGAAGTATGCGGACAGCCATTGGTGAATGTGTGTGTATCACAAGGCACTAACCTGGAAATCCAAGCCACCTGTGCCCAGCTCCATGCTACATTTTCATGGACCGCTCAACTGATGCTGGGCAAAGTGCCAGCTGGAAATCTATTGCTTTTCAGTGGCACTACTTTTAGTAGGTTGTCCAGTTTCTGTCAATTTCTGGGAATTCAGTTCCTTTCTAAAACGCAGTACTACAAATTTCAACGAGAATATTTTTTCCCTGCTATTAGTGAAGCCTGGAAAATTGGACAAATGTCAATTGAAAGGACATTCTCTGACAAACGGTTCAGGCTAGCTGGCGATGGACAGTGTGACAGCCCTGGATTTTCAGCAAAGTACTGCACATACCACTTTCAAGACATCAAAACAAAATAAAATTGGGAGTTTGCTTGTCGTGCAGGTGTCTGAATGTCAATCCTCAGTGGCCAGGGAGAAACATGGTTTTATAAAATCCCTTGAAGATCTCCAATCGAGGGGAATGCAAATAGACCTCATAGCCACCGACAGACATGTTTCAATAGCCAAGGCCATACGAGAGCAGTTTCCAAACATTTGCCATCAATTTGATGTATGGCACGTTGCCAAATCAATCAATAAAAAAATCACAGCTGCTGGTAAAAAAAAGGGTTCTGAAAATATTTTACAGTGGTCCCAGTCTTTGAGCAACCATCTTTGGTGGGCCTCCAAAATGTGTGGTGGGTCTGTGGAAATTCTACTTGAAAAATGTCGCTCATTAATGCACCACTGTTCCAACGTTCACTCTTGGACAGAAAACCTACATTTTCACCAATGTGCACATGGACCTTTATTGGAGGAGCAGGAACGCAAGAAGAAGTGGTTGGTTCCATCTTCACCTCCACACAAAGCTCTTGAGAAGATTGTGTTTGATAAAACTCTATCAAGATATCTGAAGGGACTCACAGAATTCTGTTACATGGGAGATTTGGAAGTGTTCCACAATATGTGCCTAAAGTACAGGCCCAAAAGATTGCATTTTCGGCATAGGCGTGATGCAATATCAAACATTACTCATGGTATTAGCGCATAATGAGAACATAGGGAGAGAACAATTGAGGATTGCGGGAAACTTTGGGATGCTTTGTTACACAATGGCCTTTTTGAAAAGAAGCAAAAAATGACAGGGTAATTCATAGAATCTCGCAGAAAAGTGTCGCAAGCGGCTGGCGCAGAGTGTCCGCGTGCGATTGACTGCGCCAGGCACGTGCGATAAAACCGATTTCCGCGCACAGCGTATTCATGGATTTTAGGCTTCCAAACCAGCCGTGGCGCAGAGAATAGCAGCGACCCTGCAGCAGCGCCAGTAACGCCCCCAAGAACGCCCTTGCGCAAGGAAAAGCCATCAAAATCGCTAAATCATCGCAAAGGGCTGCGCTAACCCTGGACCAGTTCACCGGGCTGGCAAACAGCAAACGCCAAGCGGGGAACGTGTATTGCAGGGGTGCGCGGGAAGTTCCACACGCGACTGGCCCCGTGCGAGCAGGGTACGTGTATTACATGGGTGCGCGGGAAGTTCCACACGCGAATCCATCAGGGTAAGTGTATTTCAGGGGTGCGTGGGAAGTCACACACGCGAATGGGCCCGTGCGAGCAGGTTACGTGTATTCCATGGGTGCGCAGGAAGTTCCACACGTGATTTCATCAGGGTACGTGTATTTCAGGGGTGCGCGGGAATTTCCACACGCGATTGGGCCCGTGCGAGCAGGGTACACGTATCTCAGGGGTGCGTGGGAAGTTCCACACGTGATTCCATCAGGGTACGTGTATTTCGGGGTGCGCGTGAAGTTCCACACGCGATTCCATCAGGGTACGTGTATTTCAGGGGTGCGCGGGAAGTCCCACACGCGATTGGCCCAGTGCGAGCAGGGAACGTGTATTTCAGGGTGCGCGGGAAGTTCCACATGCGATAGTCCCAGTGCGAGCAGGGTACGTGTATTTCAGGGGTGCGCGGGAAGTTCCACACGCGATTTCATCAGGGTACGTGTATTTCAGGGGTGCGCGGGAAGTCCCACACACGATTGGCCCAGTGCGAGCAGGGTACGTGTATTTCAGGGTGCGCGGGAAGTTCCACACGCGATAGTCCCAGTGCGAGCAGGGTACGTGTATTTCAGGGGTGCGCGGGAAGTTCCACACGCGATTGTCCCAGTGCGAGCAGGGTACGTGTATTTCAGGGGTGCGCGGGAAGTTGCACACGCGATTTCAGCAGGGAATGTGTATTTCAGGGTTTCTGGGGAGCACTACACGTGAATTGGCCGTGTGGGTCCTCCCAGGTGTACGCTCCACAACCTCCACGGACCCTGCGGGCAGCCCACACCACGGGGGACTACCCTGCACCCCTGCTCATGTCCCCCAGCCAACCCACATGTCACCTTGCACTACTGATCAACAATGCATGTCTCCCACCACCCCCACCCCCCAGCAGTGCAGGGGCAGCCTCCACCAGGCCCCCACTCATGTCCCCCTGCACCCCCACCCCCCAGCATCCAGGGTCACCCTCCACCAGGCCCCCACTCATGTCTCCCACCCCCCCCACCCCCCAGCAGTGCAGGGGCAGCCTCCACCAGGCCCCCACTCATGTCTCCCACCACCCCCACCCCCCAGCAGTGCAGGGTCACCCTCCACCAGGCCCCCACTCATGTCTCCCACCACCCCCACCCCCCAGCATCCAGGGTCACCATCCACCAGGCCCCCACTCATGTCTCCCACCACCCCCACCCCCCAGCAGTGCAGGGGCAGCCTCCACCAGGCCCCCACTCATGTCTCCCACCACCCCCACCCCCCAGCAGTGCAGGGGCAGCCTCCACCAGGCTCCCACTCATGTCTCCCACCACCCCCACCCCCCAGCAGTGCAGGGGCAGCCTCCACCAGGCCCCCACTCATGTCTCCCACCACCCCCACCCCCCAGCAGTGCAGGGGCAGCCTCCACCAGGCCCCCACTCATGTCTCCCATCACCCCCACCCCCCTGCCACCATGGCCACCCTCCACCAGGCCCCCACTCATGTCTCCCACCACCCCCACCCCCCTGCGACCATGGGCAGTCCCCACCAGGCCCCCACTCATGTCTCCCACCACCCCCACCCCCCTGCCACCATGGCCACCCTCCACCAGGCCCCCACTCATGTCTAACACCATCCCCACCTCCCAGCAGTGCAGGGGCAGCCTCCACCAGGCCCCCACTCATGTCTCCCACCACCCCCACCCCACAGCAGTGCAGGGGCAGCCTCCACCAGGCCCCCACTCATGTCCCCCTGCACCCCCACCCCCCAGCATCCACGGTCACTCTCCACCAGGCCCCCACTCATGTCTCCCACCACCCCACCCCCCTGCCACCATGGCCACCCTCCACCAGGCCCCCACTCATGTCCCCCTGCACCCCCACCCCCCAGCATCCAGGGTCACCCTCCACCAGGCCCCCACTCATGTCTCCCACCACCCCCACCCCCCAGCAGTGCAGGGGCAGCCTCCACCAGGCCTCCACTCATGTCCCCATGCACCCCCACCCCCCAGCATTCAGGGTCACCCTCCACCAGGCCCCCACTCATGTCTCCCACCACCCCCACCCCCCAGCCACCAGGGGCAGCCTCCAGCAGGCCCCCACTCATGTCCCCCTGCACCCCCACCCCCCAGCATCCAGGGTCACCCTCCACCAGGCCCCCACTCAAGTCTCCCACCACCCCCACCCCCAGCAGTGCAGGGGCAGCCTCCACCAGGCCCCCACTCATGTCTCCCACCACCCCCACCCCCCAGCAGGTCAGGGGCAGCCTCCACCAGGCCCCCACTCATGTCTCCCACCCCCCCCACCCCCAGCCACCAGGGGCAGCCTCCAGCAGGCCCCCACTCATGTCTCCCACCACCCCCACCCCCCAGCCACCAGGGGCAGCCTCCAGCAGGCCCCCACTCATGTCTCCCACCACCCCCACCCCCCTGCCACCATGGGCAGCCTCCACCAGGCCCCCACTCATGTCTCCCACCACCCCCACCCCCCAGCAGTGCAGGGGCAGCCTCCACCAGGCCCCCACCCATGTCTCCCACCACCCCCACCCCCAGCCACCAGGGGCAGCCTCCAGCAGGCCCCCACTCATGTCTCCCACCACCCCCACCCCCTGCCACCATGGCCGGCCCCCACTCATGTCTCCCACCACCCCCACCCCCCAGCAGTGCAGGGGCAGCCTCCACCAGGCCCCCACTCATGTCTCCCACCACCCCAACCCCCCAGCAGTGCAGGGTCACCCTCCAGCAGGCCCCCACTCATGTCTCCCACCACCCCCACCCCCCAGCAGTGCAGGGGCAGCCTCTACCAGGCCCCCACTCATGTCTCCCACCACCCCCACCCCCCAGCAGTGCAGGGGCAGCCTCCACCAGGCCCCCACTCATGTCTCCCACCACCCCCACCCCCCAGCAGTGCAGGGTCACCCTCCACCAGGCCCCCACTCATGTCTCCCACCACCCCCACCCCCCAGCAGTGCAGGGGCAGCCTCCACCAGGCCCCCACTCATGTCTCCCACCACCCCCACCCCCCTGCCACCATGGCCACCCTCCACCAGGCCCCCACTCATGTCTCCCACCACCCCCACCCCCCTGCCACCATGGGCAGCCCCCACCAGGCCCCCACTCATGTCTCCCACCACCCCCACCCCCCTGCCACCATGGCCACCCTCCACCAGGCCCCCACTCATGTCTCCCACAACCCCCACCCCCCTGCCACCATGGCCACCCTCCACCAGGCCCCCACTCATGTCTCCCACCACCCCCACCCCCCAGCCACCAGGGGCAGCCTCCAGCAGGCCCCCACTCATGTCTCCCACCACCCCCACCCCCCTGCCACCATGGCCACCCTCCACCAGGCCCCCACTCATGTCTCCCACCACCCCCACCCCCCAGCAGTGCAGGGGCAGCCTCCACCAGGCCCCCACTCATGTCTCCCACCACCCCCACCCCCCAGCAGTGCAGGGGCAGCCTCCACCAGGCCCCCACTCATGTCTCCCACCACCCCCACCCCCCAGCAGTGCAGGGGCAGCCTCCACCAGGCCCCCACTCATGTCTCCCACCACCCCCACCCCCCAGCCACCAGGGGCAGCCTCCAGCAGGCCCCCACTCATGTCCCCCTGCACCCCCACCCCCCCAGCATCCAGGGGCAGCCTCCACCAGGCCCCCACTCATGCCCCCTGCACCCCCACACCCCAGCATCCAGGGGCAGCCTCCACCAGGCCCCCACTCATGTCTCCCACCACCCCCACCCTCCTGCCACCATGGCCACCCTCCACCAGGCCCCCACTCATGACTCCCACCACCCCCACCCCCCAGCAGTTCAGGGTCACCCTCCACCAGGCCCCCACTCATGTCTCCCACCACCCCCACCCGCCAGCAGTGCAGGGTCACCCTCCACCAGGCCCCCACTCATGTCTCCCACCACCCCCACCCCCCAGCAGTGCAGGGGCAGCCTCCAGCAGGCCCCCACTCATGTCTCCCACCACCCCCACCCCCCAGCAGTGCAGGGTCACCCTCCACCAGGCCCCCACTCATGTCTCCCACCACCCCCACCCCCCAGCAGTGCAGGGGCAGCCTCCACCAGGCCCCCACTCATGTCTCCCACCACCCCCACCTCCCAGCAGTGCAGGGGCAGCCTCCACCAGGCCCCCACTCATGTCCCCCTGCACCCTCACCCCCCAGCATCCAGGGTCACCCTCCACCAGGCCCCCACTCATGTCTCCCACCACCCCCACCCCCCTGCCACCATGGCCACCCTCCACCAGGCCCCCACTCATGTCCCCCTGCACCCCCACCCCCCAGCATCCAGGGTCACCCTCCACCAGGCCCACACTCATGTCTCCCACCACGCCCACCCCCCAGCAGTGCAGGGGCAGCCTCCACCAGGCCCCCACTCATGTCCCCCTGCACCAACACCCCCCAGCATCCAGGGTCACCCTCCACCAGGCCCCCACTCATGTCTCCCACCACCCCCACCCCCCAGCCACCAGGGGCAGCCTCCAGCAGGCCCCCACTCATGTCCCCCTGCACCCCCACCCCCAGCATCCAGGGTCACCCTCCACCAGGCCCCCACTCATGTCTCCCACCACCCCCACCCCCCAGCAGTGCAGGGGCAGCCTCCACCAGGCCCCCACTCATGTCTCCCACCACCCCCACCCCCCAGCAGTGCAGGGGCAGCCTCCACCAGGCCCCCACTCCCACCACCCCCATCCCCCAGCGACCAGGGGCAGCCTCCAGCAGACCCCCACTCATGTCTCCCACCACCCCCACCCCCCAGCCACCAGGGGCAGCCTCCAGCAGGCCCCCACTCATGTCTCCCACCACCCCCACCCCCCTGCCACCATGGGCAGCCTCCACCAGGCCCCCACTCATGTCTCCCACCACCCCCACCCCCCAGCAGTGCAGGGGCAGCCTCCACCAGGCCCCCACTCATGTCTCCCACCACCCCCACCCCCCAGCCACCAGGGGCAGCCTCCAGCAGGCCCCCACTCATGTCTCCCACCACCCCCACTCCCCCTCCCACCATGGCCACCCTCCACCAGGCCCCCACTCATGTCTCCCACCACCCCCACCCCCCAGCAGTGCACGGTCACCCTCCACCAGGCCCCCACTCATGTCTCCCACCACCCCCACCCCCCAGCAGTGCAGGGTCACCCTCCACCAGGCCCCCACTCATGTCTCCCACCACCCCCACCCCGCTGCCACCATGGCCACCCTCCACCAGGCCCCCACTCATGTCCCCCTGCACCCCCACCCCCCAGCATCCAGGGTCACCCTCCACCAGGCCCCCACTCATGTCTCCCACCACCCCCACCCCCCAGCAGTGCAGGGTCACCCTCCACCAGGCCCCCACTCATGTCTCCCACCACCCCCACCCCCCAGCAGTGCAGGGTCACCCTCCACCAGGCCCCCACTCATGTCTCCCACTACCCCCACCCCCCAGCAGTGCAGGGGCAGCCTCCACCAGGCCCCCACTCATGTCTCCCACCACCCCCACCCCCCAGCAGTGCAGGGTCACCCTCCACCAGGCCCCCACTCATGTCTCCCACCACCCCCACCCCCCAGCAGTGCAGGGGCAGCCTCCACCAGGCCCCCACTCATGTCTCCCACCACCCCCACCCCCCAGCAGTGCAGGGGCAGCCTCCACCAGGCCCCCACTCATGTCCCCCTGCACCCCCACCCCCCAGCATCCAGGGTCACCCTCCACCAGGCCCCCACTCATGTCTCCCACCACCCCCACCCCCCTGCCACCATGGCCACCCTCCACCAGGCCCCCACTCATGTCCCCCTGCACCCCCACCCCCCAGCATCCACGGTCACCCTCCACCAGGCCCACAGTCATGTCTCCCACCACTTTCACCCCCCGGCAGTGCAGGGGCAGCCTCCACCAGGCCCCCACTCATGTCCCCCTGCACCCCCACCCCCCAGCATCCAGGGTCACCCTCCACCAGGCCCCCACTCATGTCTCCCACCACCCCCACCCCCCAGCCACCAGGGGCAGCCTCCAGCAGGCCCCCACTCATGTCCCCCTGCACCCCCACCCCCCAGCATCCAGGGTCACCCTCCACCAGGCTCCAACTCATGTCTCCCACCACCCCCACTCCCCAGCCACCAGGGGCAGCCTCCAGCAGGCCCCCACTCATGTCCCCCTGCACCCCCACCCCCCAGCATCCAGGGTCACCCTCCACCAGGCCCCCACTCATGTCTCACACCACCCCCACCCCCCAGCAGTGCAGGGGCAGCCTCCACCAGGCCCCCATTCATGTCTCCCACCACCCCCACCCCCCAGCAGTGCAGGGGCAGCCTCCACCAGGCCCCCACTCCCACCACCCCCATCCCCCAGCCACCAGGGGCAGCCTCCAGCAGGCCCCACTCATGTCTCCCACCACCCCCACCCCCCAGCCACCAGGGGCAGCCTCCAGCAGGCCCCCACTCATGTCTCCAACCACCCCCACCCCCTGCCACCATGGGCAGCCTCCACCAGGCCCCCACTCATGTCTCCCACCACCCCCACCCCCCAGCAGTGCAGGGGCTGCCTCCACCAGGCCCCCACTCATGTCTCCCACCACCCCCACCCCCCTGCCACCATGGGCAGCCTCCACCAGGCCCCCACTCATGTCTCCCACCACCCCCACCCCCCAGCAGTGCAGGGGCAGCCTCCACCAGGCCCCCACTCCCACCACCCCCATCCCCCAGCCACCAGGGGCAGCCTCCAGCAGGCCCCCACTCATGTCTCCCACCACCCCCACCCCCCAGCCACCAGGGGCAGCCTCCAGCAGGCCCCCACTCATGTCTCCCACCACCCCCACCCCCCTGCCACCATGGCCACCCTCCACCAGGCCCCCACTCATGTCTCCCACCACCCCCACCCCCCAGCAGTGCAGGGGCAGCCTCCACCAGGCCCCCACTCATGTCTCCCACCACCCCCACCCCCCAGCAGTGCAGGGTCACCCTCCAGCAGGCCCCCACTCAAGTCTCCCACCACCCCCACCCCCCAGCAGTGCAGGGGCAGCCTCCACCAGGCCCCCACTCATGTCTCCCACCACCCCCACCCCCTAGCCACCAGGGGCAGCCTCCAGCAGGCCCCCACTCATGTCTCCCACCACCCCCACCCCCCTGCCACCATGGCCACCCTCCACAAGGCCCCCACTCATGTCTCCCACCACCCCCACCCCCCAGCAGTGCAGGGGCAGCCTCCACCAGGCCCCCACTCATGTCTCCCACCACCCCCACCCCCCAGCAGTGCAGGGTCACCCTCCAGCAGGCCCCCACTCATGTCTCCCACCACCCCCACCCCCCAGCAGTGCAGGGGCAGCCTCCACCAGGCCCCCACTCATGTCTCCCACCACCCCCACCCCCCAGCAGTGCAGGGGCAGCCTCCACCAGGCCCCCACTCATGTCTCCCACCACCCCCACCCCCCAGCAGTGCAGGGTCACCCTCCACCAGGCCCCCACTCATGTCTCCCACCACCCCCAACCCCCAGCAGTGCAGGGGCAGCCTCCACCAGGCTCCCACTCATGTCTCCCACCACCCCCACCCCCTGCCACCATGGCCGCCCTCCACAAAGGCCCCCACTCATGTCTCCCACCACCCCCACCCCCCTGCCACCATGGGCAGCCCCCACCAGGCCCCCACTCATGTCTCCCACCACCCCCACCCCCCTGCCACCATGGCCACCCTCCACCAGGCCCCCACTCATGTCTCCCACCACCCCCACCCCCCTGCCACCATGGGCAGCCCCCACCAGGCCCCCACTCATGTCTCCCACCACCCCCACCCCCCTGCCACCATGGCCACCCTCCACCAGGCCCCCACTCATGTCTCCCACCACCCCCACCCCCCAGCAGTGCAGGGGCAGCCTCCACCAGGCCCCCACTCATGTCTCCCACCACCCCCACCCCCCAGCAGTGCAGGGACAGCCTCCACCAGGCCCCCACTCATGTCTCCCACCACCCCCACCCCCCAGCAGTGCAGGGGCAGCCTCCACCAGGCCCCCACTCATGTCTCCCACCACCCCCACCCCCCAGCCACCAGGGGCAGCTTCCAGCAGACCCCCACTCATGTCTCCCACCACCCCCACCCCCCAGCCACCAGGGGCAGCCTCCAGCAGGCCCCCACTCATGTCTCCCACCACCCCCACCCCCCTGCCACCATGGGCAGCCTCCACCAGGCCCCCACTCATGTCTCCCACCACCCCCACCCCCCAGCAGTGCAGGGGCAGCCTCCACCAGGCCCCCACTCATGTCTCCCACCACCCCCACCCCCCAGCCACCAGGGGCAGCCTCCAGCAGGCCCCCACTCATGTCTCCCACCACCCCCACTCCCCCTCCCACCATGGCCACCCTCCACCAGGCCCCCACTCATGTCTCCCACCACCCCCACCCCCCAGCAGTGCAGGGGCAGCCTCCACCAGGCCCCCACTCATGTCTCCCACCACCCCCACCCCCCAGCAGTGCAGGGTCACCCTCCAGCAGGCCCCCACTCATGTCTCCCACCACCCCCACCCCCCAGCAGTGCAGGGGCAGCCTCCACCAGGCCCCCACTCATGTCTCCCACCACCCCCACCCCCCAGCAGTGCAGGGGCAGCCTCCACCAGGCCCCCACTCATGTCTCCCACCACCCCCACCCCCCAGCAGTGCAGGGTCACCCTCCAGCAGGCCCCCACTCATGTCTCCCACCACCCCCACCCCCCAGCAGTGCAGGGGCAGCCTCCACCAGGCCCCCACTCATGTCTCCCACCACCCCCACCCCCCTGCCTCCATGGCCACCCTCCACCAGGCCCCCACTCATGTCTCCCACCACCCCCACCCCCCTGCCACCATGGGCAGCCCCCACCAGGCCCCCACTCATGTCTCCCACCACCCCCACCCCCCTGCCACCATGGCCACCCTCCACCAGGCCCCCACTCATGTCTCCCACCACCCCCACCCCCCTGCCACCATGGGCATCCCCCACCAGGCCCCCACTCATGTCTCCCACCACCCCCACCCCACTGCCACCATAGCCACCCTCCACCAGGCCCCCACTCATGTCTCCCACCACCCCCACCCCCCAGCAGTGCAGGGGCAGCCTCCACCAGGCCCCCACTCATGTCTCCCACCACCCCCACCCCCCAGCCACCAGGGTCTCCCACCACCCCCACCCCCCAGCAGTGCAGGGGCAGCCTCCACCAGGCCCCCACTCATGTCTCCCACCACCCCCCCCCACAACAGTGCAGGGTCACCCTCCACCAGGCCCCCACTCATGTCTCCCACCACTCCCACCCCCCAGCAGTGCAGCGGCAGCCTCCACCAGGCCCCCACTCATGTCTCCCACCACCCCCACCCACCAGCAGTGCAGGGTCACCCTCCGCCAGGCCCCCACTCATGTCTCCCACCACCCCGACCCCCCAGCAGTGCAGGGGCAGCCTCCACCAGGCCCCCACTCATGTCTCCCACCACCCCCACCCCCCAGCAGTGCAGGGGCAGCCTCCACCAGGCCCCCACTCATGTCTCCCACCACCCCCACCCCCCAGCAGTGCAGGGTCACCCTCCACCAGGCCCCCACTCATGTCTCCCACCACCCCCACCACCCAGCAGTGCAGGGGCAGCCCCCACCAGGTCCTCACAATCCCCAATCATGTGCGTAATGGTCAGCCTCCACAGCCAAAAAGCCCTACCAAGTAACCCATTCACCCACATGGAAATGGAAATCACATGTTACACCCCCAATGTTCATGAAGCTAATGAACCCATGTCCGTCACACACAATGGTTGCAATTGAATGGGAAAACACCCAACATGACATGCATGAAACCAATGAGATGATACCACACAGTGAAGTATGGAAACAAAATTGTATTGAAAAAAATAAAGAATGCTAAAGTAAGAAAACAAACTACAATGTGAATGAGAAAAAAAAAAGCTGCATGTCCGTATAAAAACACAAAACTGCAAATCAGAATCCAAAAATGTTTTGTCCAAAGTCAAATGTAAAAAAATCGTCATGCAATAAATAACTATGTAAAAAAATACCAAGGGTCCATGAGCCCAACTGAACAAAGGAAACCTACTAAAAAACCTACCTAAAAATTCAACTATATACAAAAAGTGGAGCAGTGTCCGTCGACTCCAATTCATAATAAGAAAGAAAGGAAACCTAAAACTAAAGAACTATATACAAAGGCGGCGGGCAAGTCCAGCGGCTCACTCCGTGCTGTCCCGGGCCAGGGCATCATCGAACTCCTGTTCGATGTCCCGGAGGCGGTCCAGTTCCATGGCCCCGAGGGTCCGCAGGGACGACGCCGTGTCCTCCTCCAACCCCCTGCGGATTGCCTCGAGGCACTCGGCCCGCCCTGACCATTGTGAGCCGTGCCTCTTCCGCCCGCCGCCGCTCCGCACCTATGGCGTGGCCCAACCGCTGCCACACGGAAGACACTCTCTGTCCTGGGTCCCCCTGCCCTCCGGCCGATGCCTGCCCCTCCGATGTCGAAAGCCCCGAGCCTTCATCTCTCCCACCATGTTGCTGCTGCTGCTGCTCTGCCTCTGCCCGTGCACTGCCTCCTGCTGCCTGCACATCCTCCGCCGGCTGGGGTGCAGTTGTTGATGTGGCCACCCCTGCTGGACCTCCGACTCCCGACTGTGGCAGGGATGCCTCCTCCACCAGCCTGGCCGCATCGTCAGAGGCAGCTCCACAGGACACCCAGGTGACTGATGGGTGGGAAGATGGCACAGAGGACGACTGGCGCGTAGGGGGTCCAGTTGAGGAGGGGGTCGGAGCAAGCCCCATCAGACAGCGGAATCCGGCCTGGGTGACCTGTCCCAGCAGGCTGACGTGGTCAACGAGCCATTCGAGATGACGTGCAGTCTCTCCATGAAAAGACTGCAGGTCACCTCGCATGGCCCGTTGACGCAACGCCACACCAGCCAGGACAGGCTCAACCCGGACCTGGATGGCCACGTCCGCAGGCAGAGGAAGGCCAGTTGACGTCAGCTCATCCCCTGCCTGAAAACGGGTCTGGACGTAGGCATCCCTGCTGGTGCAAGATGATGCAGGGACAGGATCGGGGACAGGATTGCACACAGGCACCTCCGCGGCGGCCTGTGCTGCCTCCTGTCCCTGGTCCTGCACTGCACCACTAGCACCAGTGGGATCCCCACCTCCAGACCCCGTCTCTGGTGCTTGCACGGCCTCCTCCTCCACCAAACCCCCCACCAACCTGGATGACTCCGTGCCATCTTCCCCTGTTGGGCCCTGTGGGGTCCCAGCTGCCCCTTCTGCTGCCGAGGAGTCCAACTGCAACCTCCGCCTCTTGGACCTCCCCCCGGCAGCTGCGGCCTGGGACGCGGCACCGGACTCCTCACTCCCCGACGAGATGACAACACGGGAGGGGAGCCGGGCCTTGCGTCTCCGGCTGGCGGTCGGATCCCCGCCGCTGTGCTCCACAGCACCTTCTCCGCCCTCTTCATCAGTTGACGCTGCAGACAGGGAGAAACAAAACACAGGCATCAGGGCACTGTACAATGGACACATACACACATGACAGTTGCACATGAGTGGCATTGGCAAACCTCAGACATGGCATCACAATCCCCAACACACATGTCATTGCAACTCGCACACATGTGCCATACCACAGCCATATCGCAACTGCCACCACCATCCCTACACATACAACAGCATCAGCAGCCAAAGGGGAGCCAGACATCACATGCAACACAGGAAGTGCACCACACATGTACACACACCACCACACTTGCATGCATGTCTACACCTCTGCCAAGTGTTGCACCGTTCAGACGGGCATCCATGTCACATCTGCCAATCAGGCTTCCACATACCGCTGTCACATGCATCCATGTTGCATCACTGTTGCACCCTTGTCAAATACACACACATGCACATGTACACAGTGCTCATACATGCAGCCGAAAAAAACATACATGCCTGACATCATGGACATGTCTACTTACATACACATTCATCCAAACATGTGTGCACGCACAACTGCATTTGCCATGCAAGCCCACACACACAAGCACCATCCATGTCTCACACATTACAGCCCTCGCATGTGTCAGCCCCACGGCCCTGTACACCCCCACCCATACTCGACCCCATACAAACAGATGTGCAACCTGCACAATACCGAACAATCACCACACGCACTGCTCACAATCATGATGCATGTACACTCACCGTTCGACTCCAGACGGGTCTGCTTCTCCAGGACCTGGACGTGGAGCGCTGGGGATATGCGTTCCAGGACCCCATCTGTTCTTCCGACAAGTGGCCCCGGCGCCCCTTGGCATCCGCTGCCTTCAAGAGGCGCCGGGCCTTGTTCAGGGTCCTGGACCTGAAGTCCTCCCAGCGCTTCCTGACATGTTGTAAGTCCCGGACTGCCACCCCCTCCGCGTTGATGGCAGTCACGATGTCAGTCCAGATCCGAGTCCGTCCTTCCTTGTCGGCGCGGCAACTTCCGAAGAGGGCATCATACTGCCCCAGGACTTGCTCCACCAGGACACCAACTTCGGTGGCACTGAAGCTGGTGCCCCTCTGCCTCTCTCGCCGGGGGTTGTCAGTGGTCACAGATGGTGTTTGCCCCGACATGACAACCCCAGAGGCAGGAGTGGGTGGGCAACTGGGTCCTGGGGCTGGGCTGTGGAGCGATGGAATTCCAGTCGGGAGTCTTCGGTTCCAGCAGGGGTGGTCACAGCAACAGCACCCCTGGCTGATGTGCAGGCAGCAAATGGCAGTGCACGTGGGCAGCAGGCAGTCAGGCAGCAGCAGATGGCAGGTGGGAGCGTGCTCGGGGCTCTGGGGGGCAGTAGTTCGGCCTTCTGGGCAGGAGCGTGGTCTTCCGTGTGCTTACGCGTGGCCAGCTTGGTACGGAGTGAATTGGCACGTGAAAATCCTGCACGTCAGCGTGAAAATCGAGGAAAGGCCCTCAGCGCGTAAGCGCGTCAGCACGCATAAGCGAATCTATTGGACCAAAGGCCCTCAGCGCGTAAGCGCGTCTGTGACGTGACCCGCACGGGTGTTTCCCACACAGCACGTGATGACAGAGCACACGTGGAAAGACTGCACGTCAGAGTGTCATCACGTGTGATTGGTGGAAATGGCCCTACACGCAGAAGTGACAAAGCGTGTAATTGGTGGAAATGGCCCCACACGCAGAAGTGACAAAGCGTGTAATTGGTGGAAATGGCCCTAGCGCGTACACGCCGCGTAAGTGACGCTGGACGTGTGGGCCTGTATAAAAGGTACGCCTAGAACACCATTTCCTTGTACGTGCTTTTCGTGGAGAGCGAGTGGGTGAATTCTGTACTTCTTGTCGTTTCACACGCGATTTACTTCACAGCGTTTCAAGTTCGTATTCCCTGTTACCTCTGACAGCTTTTTCTCTTTTTTCTCTTTTACTGGTTTACCTGGGCCTGTTCCCTCAAACAGTGTTCCCTTCTACTGTTGTCCTGTCTCCTCAGACAGCGTACAAATCTTCTTTTGGCGGGGGTGTTGCCAACCAAACGCGCTCCTTTTTCACGCTCTTTGACCTGGCAGACGTTGAGTCACACACGTAGTCACACACGTATCGAACATCTGTGCTTGCCCCGTGTATAGCCTACCCCTTCAGAGGTCATTCTAGGCTGCGTGTTACTGGGTGCCACAGCGTAGTGCAGGTTTTTCTTTCTGCACACGTGGTCTAGGAGGGGTTGCGTGCACGTCATCTCCCTTTTTTGGGGCTCCTGTGCGTAGCGTGACCCGTCATCTTTCCCCAGGGGTTACAATCAGCCTTGCAAGAGCACTAGGATACAATTACCATCTTGTACCCAACACCTTTGACCCCCAATTGCCCAGGACAATATTTTACAGCCACTCCCATACGCACATTAACATCAGTTCCATGGCTGGGAGGCGAGGATTCCGTAAGGGTGGCAAAGGTGGAAGAGCCACAAGTGGTGGCCGTGGTGGATCCGGTAGGGGACGTGGTCGTTACTTGCAGGGTGAGCCTGTCCCCCCATGTGTGGAGGACCAGTCAAGGGCACCCATAATCCCCCCCCCTCCCGTTGAGGCTGATGTGGCTGACACCATCCATGCTCAGCCCTTGTTGGACCAGCCCATTGTGGCACCAGACCTGGCTGACTCCATGGCTGACTTCCAGGTCAGCAGGCCTATGACACGTGCGCTGGTGCACGTTGATGTCACCATGCCACGTGCATCTGGGGCAGCAAGGTCATCTGCTGCACCAAGTAGGCAGGGCGGAGAGGCTGCAGGGGCAGCTGCGGCTCCATCCACCCCAGCCCTCACACACCCAGCCCGGACAGTGTCGGTCCTAGTCCATGCTGCTGACATTCCCCCTGACACCATCACACTAGAGCCAATGCCTGCACCAACTCCCATGCTGAGTGTGCAATCCCACACTCCTGATACAGAGTCCACCAGGGCTCCTGCCCCTAGTGTCCAGAGCGGCGCAGGACACTCAGGATCACCACCACCTTCCAAGCGGAAGAGGAAGAGTGCTCGTCCGGCACAGGCTGATGCCCTAGACACGGCTACACAGTCGGGCCCGTCCAGGAAGCCCAGCTTCACGGATGACGAACTGAATGCACTTGTCGAGTATGTGTCCGCACATGACAACGAGATGGTCATTGTTGCAGGATCCAAGACCACACCTGCACAACGCCAGGCACACTGGCAGACCGTTGCGGACATCGTAAGTGCCCTTGGAATCGTGAGGCGCACAGCCAATGATTGCTATAAGCGCTGGAATGACCTAAAGCGCAGGGCAAAGAGTAAGCTGGCCTCAAGTCATGCCGCAACTCTAGTGACTGGAGGTGGGTCTCCAGTAGTAGACATGGAACTCACTCCACATGAGTCAGTCGCTGGGACCTACGTCACGGAGGAACAGATCCAAGGCGTGGGAGATTTGGCTGATTACGAGGCATTGTCCGGTGAGTGCACATGCATGTGTGTGTCATCCATGTGCATGGTGTGTGTGAGGGCTTCTGTTTGTGTGCCAGGTGAGAGTGTGTGCGCCTGAGTCGTATGGGTCAGCCATGTGCTTCATGCAATACATCCTGCGCAGCTGCATTTGGCCATAGCAGTATCCCTTCTGCCAACAGTAGACATCTAGCCCAACTGCACGCCAGTTGCCCTTGAAGTGTCACCTTGCCACAACATTGTTGCTTAATTTTTCACTGTTCATTTAGTCAGATTGTTTGCATTCCACCACTTATACTAGGCATGTCGCAGTCCTCTAGTCACAAGTCTGACATGGCTATGGTAAAGTGGAGTGACTTTGTTACCTGGATATCATTTGTTCAAACATGTCCCTGTGCAATTGGACCATTTCGGACTGGCAGCTCCAGGTGAAGAATCTGACCTGTTTGAATTAGAAAAGCTATTACATGCGGGAACTGGACTGAATGAATAGGTGCTGCCCTCCTCTACATCTTCACTCAATAGCAATGGTACATGCCATCTGTGTGTTGGCATGTGTGTTTCACCTGGCAATCACAGGCCAATGTGTGATGCCACTGCCAGGCAGCATGCAGAAAATGTGTTCATCTTCCATCTTGGTGTCATCAGTGTGTGCCATTTGCCTGCCCTTCATACGCAGTGAGGGTGCATGCATGGGAGGGTTTTAGTCATGTGGGACATGTGTCAAACAAGTACTGGTTCTCTTGCTTCTCAGCCCTCATTGTGTGCCATGGTGCTAATGCCTGTTTCCATTTCTTTGTTTTTATGTCTTTGCAGGGGAAGACGCACCTGATACTGCTGGGGTTGTGGAGATGGTGCAGACCCAGGAGGGGTCCGAGGGCCGACCAACCACCAGTGAGGGACGTGGTGTGGTGGTGGGTGAGAACCCACAAGTGCTGCAGGTCGTGCTCTCAAGGGGTGTCTCTGGCTGCACCTCCCCCGAGCTGTACTCAGGTGTTGATTCGGATGAGACCTACGTGCCGTCGCAGGTGAGTGTTCCAGGGAGGGATTCTGTTCTGTCCCACCCACCTGCACCAGGGTCAGAACCCTCAATGGGGATGTCAGTGTTGGCAGCTACGCCTTTGGTGGTTACGGATGCAGGGTCACACTCCGCGACATCTGATCCTGTTCCTGGGCCAGCAGATCAGAGGGGGAATGCAGTCCTGCAGCCTCAGGCAGTGCCGGCACAGCAAGGCGCAGTTCGCCTTGCCTCAGACAGGTGTGGTGCCCGCCGACGTGGTGGCCGTACGCCACCTGGCAATACCGCATGGGAGCAATCCATTTACGGTATGGCAACCCAACAGGCAGCATCATCCGAGATGATGGCTCAGGCCATGGATAGGGTGGCCACTTCCATTGTCCCCCCTGAAAGGCTGATGAAACGACTAGAGCAGGCAACCGACTCCATCTGCCAGTCACACAGGGAGGACATGTTGGGGTCCAACAGGGACAGGCGGGCGGCACTGGCGACTCTGCAGGAGGCCATCTCCATTGAGTCCCAGGGCCACAGGGAAACCCTGAGGCAGGAGCTCCTTCACCTCAGGACGACTCTTGTTGAGCTTGAGGCTTCAACACACCAAAGGACAGAACAGCAGCTGGAGCGTCTCACCCGTACGCTCTCAGCTGAGATGCAGGCAACGAGGGTGGAGGTCCGGGCATCCCGTGAGTTGTTGCATGGGGACCTCCGCACACTCATCCTCCAGAACCAGACCTACCACACCCGCACGCTTGCAGCCATGGAGGAGCAGACTAGGGCCTTGCGTGGGCTGCCTCCCATAGTGCAACCACCTCCGGATGCAGCTGCACAGGGTGATAATAGCGACAGCAGTGATACTCCCACAATAGGGTAGGCGTGTTGGCCATGAGCCCATGGAGGTGTTTTTTTTTTCCCCAGGATCCACGCAGGTGGGTTCTGGTGTGCATCCTGTCCTCGGACCTCCTGGGTGGCCTCCCCAACCCCCCCGGGCCCATCAATGGCCATTTTGTTTTTTTATTATTATTTTTTTTTATTTATTTTATTTCCAATTTTTTTGGGACGATTTGTTGGCTTCCGTGGTTCCTGTGTTTGCATACGCTGCATTGTGGCTGGGCACATGCAGGCTTGTAATATATTTGGTTCAGATGCTTGGGTTTGAGTCACACACACCCCTCCTGCTTCCCGTTTCCATGGGCTTGCAAAGGTTGTGCCCAAGTGACAGTGAATTACACAGTGACGTTGGACTCCCATGAGCTGTGTGGGCAGTCTGTAGTCAATACTGTGTATACATTCCTAGTGCATATTGCTGTTGTGTTGTACACTGCATGTTGCATTGATGTGTAACTCATCTTCTGTGTCTACCTCCCAATTTGCAGGTCCCTTCCTCATGTCTACACAAGGACCTTTAGTCTGGAGATGGGGTACATGTTGGCAGCAGTGCACCTACAACTCTACATGGCGCCAACACTACACAGTTGGTAGTGGTGGGAGTGCAGGCATTTCCAGGTGGTGAGACTACTGATATTTAACATTTGTGATGTCATGTTAATGGTAGTACGTGCTCAAGTTTGTTGTTGGTCCGGCATTACTGTGAGCATTTCAGGTGTAGCAAGTTTCTAATAGGGACACTGTACATTGTGACACTAGTGTCATGTTGTGGGGATTACTTTGTTTACCTGCAAATAGCATGACATGGCACGGTGTGTCGTGTGGCGGTGCTGGGGTTGGGTTGGCTGACATGGCACTGTCCTCTTGTTGCATTTTGCAAGTGGGTATTCATTTTAGCTGCTTGAATAATAACTTCACAAAACTGCATTGGTGGTGTCTGTGTGGGTAGGGATGCACACATTGTGACACTTCCAGGTGAACAATCTCAGGCTGATATGGTTTTGACGGTTCATTCTCCAGACATTCTGGATCAGTGTCAAGTTGAGTCATCATTGATTGTCAGATGGAATGTGCCAGGGCAGTGTGCACTCCACAGGGGTGTGATTTCTATGTGAAGTAATTAGCCACTAGCTGTGTACGGGCTGCCTCCCCCCGTGCCCTTTCCCCTCCCATGCGCAGCGGCTGTGCATGTGGTTGGGGATGTGGTGCCACCACCATGTCCACGGCCAGGCCCCGGCGTGTTGCAACGTTGTGCAGGACACATGCTGCCACAATGATCCTGCACACTACTGGGGGGGCGTACAACAGCTGCCCGCCAGAACGGTCAAGGGAGCGAAAGCGTGACTTCAGCACTCCGAATGTGCGCTCCACTATGCCCCGGGTTGTAATGTGGGCTGCGTTATATCTTACCTGGGGTGGCGTGGTGGGGTTCCGAATTGGCGTCATCATGTGGGGGCTGAGAGGGTAGGCACTGTCCATAGTGGAGGTGGTGATTGGTATCATTGGTGGGGTTGTGACCTTGCTCAGTATCTGACATGCGTGCATGTGCAGTGGCATTCATACTCACCAAGCAGCCATGTATCGCCATGCCGCCCAGCTTCTAGGTCCCGGCTTAGGGTGGACATTCGGTAAATGAAGCTGTCGTGGGTTGACCCGGGATAGTTGGCATATACTGAGGTGATGATTCCCTTGGCATTACATACTACCTGCACGTTGATGGAATGCCAGTGCTTGCGGTTCCTATAGATGTGCTCAGATGCCCTGGGGGGATGTAGAGCCACATGGGTGCAGTCGATGGCACCTGGCACTTTGGGGAATCGTGCCACAGCGTAGAAATCCAGGGCGGCAGCATGCCTTTCTGCAGGGGTTCTGGGCAGGTATATGTGCCTGCGGACTGATGGGCATGCAGTGATGATGTTCAAGACCTGGTGTAGGCAGCGTGACTGGGTGGCCTGTGATACACCACCCACAATGGCACTTGTCCGCTGAAATGATCCAGTGGCTAAGAAGTGCAGTACATTGAGGACCTTCTCCAGGGGGCTGAGTGCTTGGGAGCACAGGGTGGGTGATGTGAGGTCATCCTCCCACTCACTCACCAGGTCCAGTATGATGTGTGGTGGAAACCTGTACCTCCCATGCACCTGGTCATCAGGCATCCCGAAAAGGCTGGTTCTGGGTGTGAATATTCTGGCCCTGACTATCCTCCTCCTCCTCCTTTGGTAGGCCACGCCCACTGCTGCTAGGAACGGTATGTTCATCCTGGGTCTGAGCTTGTTATTTTGTTAGCGCGCAAATTAATGCGTTGCGCGTGTTGTAGGCGAGCGTGTGACCCGCGCACCCCTGAAATCCAGTACCCAGTCCAATAGCGTGTGGTAATTTCCGCACACCCCGGGATACAGGTGCGCTGACGTACTTGCGTGTGTAAGTGTCCGCGCACCCCTGATATACACGTACATAGGCCAATCGCGTGTACGCGCACTTTTGTCCTATTACACACGATGACACCCTGACGTGCTGTCCAATGACACGCGATTAGACTCTGACGTGCTGTCCAATTACACGCGATGACACTCTGACGTGCAGTCTTTCCACGTGCGCTCTGTCATCACGTGCTGTGTGGGAAACACCCGTGTGGGTCACGTCACAGACGCGCTTACGCGCTGAGGGCCTTTGGTCCAATAGATTCGCGTATGCGTGCTGACGCGCTTACGCGCTGAGGGCCTTTCCTCGATTTTCACGCTGACGTGCCGGATTTTCACGTGCCAATTCACTCTGTACCAAGCTGGCCACGCGTAAGCACACGGAAGACCACGCTCCTGCCCAGAAGGCCGAACTACTGCCCCCCAGAGCCCCGAACACGCTCCCACCTGCCATCTGCTGCTGCCGGACTGCCTGCTGCCCACGTGCACTGCCATTTGCTGCCTGCACATCAGCCAGGGGTGCTGTTGCTGTGACCACCCCTGCTGGAACCGAAGACTCCCGACTGGAATTCCATCGCTCCACAGCCCAGCCCCAGGACCCAGTTGCCCACCCACTCCTGCCTCTGGGGTTGTCATGTCGGGGCAAACACCATCTGTGACCACTGACAACCCCCGGCCAGAGAGGCAGAGGGGCACCAGCTTCAGTGCCACCGAAGTTGGTGTCCTGGTGGAGCAAGTCCTGGGGCAGTATGATGCCCTCTTCGGAAGTTGCCGCGCCGACAAGGAAGGACGGACTCGGATCTGGACTGACATCGTGACTGCCATCAACGCGGAGGGGGTGGCAGTCCGGGACTTACAACATGTCAGGAAGCGCTGGGAGGACTTCAGGTCCAGGACCCTGAACAAGGCCCGGCGCCTCTTGAAGGCAGCGGATGCCAAGGGGCACCGGGGCCACTTGTCGGAAGAACAGATGGGGTCCTGGAACGCATATCCCCAGCGCTCCACGTCCAGGTCCAGGAGAAGCAGACCCGTCTGGAGTCGAGCGGTGAGTGTACATGCATCCTGATTGTGAGCAGTGCGTGTGGTGATTGTTCGGTATTGTGCAGGTTGCACATCTGTTTGTATGGGGTCGAGTATGGGTGGGGGTGTACAGGGCCGTGGGGCTGACACATGCGAGGGCTGTAATGTGTGAGACATGGATGGTGCTTGTGTGTGTGGGCTTGCATGGCAAATGCAGTTGTGCGTGCACACATGTTTGGATGAATGTGTATGTAAGTAGACATGTCCGTGATGTCAGGCATGTATGTTTTTTTCGGCTGCATGTATGAGCACTGTGTACATGTGCATGTGTGTGTATTTGACAAGGGTGCAACAGTGATGCAACATGGATGCATGTGACAGCGGTATGTGGAAGCCTGATTGGCAGATGTGACATGGATGCCCGTCTGAACGGTGCGACACTTGGCAGAGGTGTAGACATGCATGCAAGTGTGGTGGTGTGTGTACATGTGTGGTGCACTTCCTGTGTTGCATGTGATGTCTGGCTCCCCTTTGGCTGCTGATGCTGTTGTATGTGTAGGGATGGTGGTGGCAGTTGCGATATGGCTGTGGTATGGCACATGTGTGCGAGTTGCAATGACATGTGTGTTGGGGATTGTGATGCCATGTCTGAGGTTTGCCAATGCCACTCATGTGCAACTGTCATGTGTGTATGTGTCCATTGTACAGTGCCCTGATGCCTGTGTTTTGTTTCTCCCTGTCTGCAGCGTCAACTGATGAAGAGGGCGGAGAAGGTGCTGTGGAGCACAGCGGCGGGGATCCGACCGCCAGCCGGAGACGCAAGGCCCGGCTCCCCTCCCGTGTTGTCATCTCGTCGGGGAGTGAGGAGTCCGGTGCCGCGTCCCAGGCCGCAGCTGCCGGGGGGAGGTCCAAGAGGCGGAGGTTGCAGTTGGATTCCTCGGCAGCAGAACGGGCAGCTGGGACCCCACAGGGCCCAACAGGGGAAGATGGCACGGAGTCATCCAGGTTGGTGGGGGGTTTGGTGGAGGAGGAGGCCGTGCAAGCACCAGAGATGGGGTCTGGAGGTGGGGATCCCACTGGTGCTAGTGGTGCAGTGCAGGACCAGGGACAGGAGGCAGCACAGGCCGCCGCGGAGGTGCCTGTGTGCAATCCTGTCCCCGATCCTGTCCCTGCATCATCTTGCACCAGCAGGGATGCCTACGTCCAGACCCGTTTTCAGGCAGGGGATGAGCTGACGTCAACTGGCCTTCCTCTGCCTGCGGACGTGGCCATCCAGGTCCGGGTTGAGCCTGTCCTGGCTGGTGTGGCGTTGCGTCAACGGGCCATGCGAGGTGACCTGCTGTCTTTTCATGGAGAGACTGCACGTCATCTCGAATGGCTCGTTGACCACGTCAGCCTGCTGGGACAGGTCACCCAGGCCGGATTCCTCCGTCTGATGGGGCTTGCTCCGACCCCCTCCTCAACTGGACCCCCTACGCGCCAGTCGTCCTCTGTGCTATCTTCCCACCCATCAGTCACCTGGGTGCCCTGTGGAGCTGCCTCTGACGGTGCGGCCAGGCTGGTGGAGGAGGCATCCCTGCCACAGTCGGGAGTCGGAGGTCCAGCAGGGGTGGCCACATCAACAACTGCACCCCAGCCGGCGGAGGATGTGCAGGCAGCAGGAGGCAGTGCACGGGCAGAGGCAGAGCAGCAGCAGCAGCAACATGGTGGGAGAGATGAAGGCTCTGGGCTTTCGACATCGGAGAGGCAGGCATCGGCCGGAGGGCAGGGGGACCCAGGACAGAGAGTGTCTTCCGTGTGGCAGCGGTTGGGCCACGCCATAGGTGCGGAGCGGCGGCGGGCGGAAGAGGCGCGGCTCACAATGGTCAGGGCGGAGAACTCCATGCGGAGGGCCCTGAGGCGGGCCGAGTGCCTCGAGGCAATCCGCAGGGGGTTGGAGGAGGACACGGCGTCGTCCCTGCGGACCCTCGGGGCCATGGAACTGGACCGCCTCCGGGACATCGAACAGGAGTTCGATGATGCCCTGGTCCGGGACAGCACGGAGTGAGCCGCTGGACTTGCCCGCCGCCTTTGTATATAGTTCTTTAGTTTTAGGTTTCCTTTCTTTCTTATTATGATTTGGAGTCGACGGACACTGCTCCACTTTTTGTATATAGTTGATTTTTAGGTAGGTTTTTTAGTAGGTTTCCTTTGTTCAGTTGGGCTCATGGACCCTTGGTAGTTTCTTACATAGTTCTTTGTTGCATGGAGATTTCTTTTACGTTTCACTTTGGACGACATTTTTTTGGATTCTGATTTGCATTTTTATTTTTTTTATACGGACATGCAGGTTTTATTTTTTTCATCCCCATTGTAGTTTGTTTCCTTTCTTTAGCATTCTTTATTTGTTTAAATACAATTTTGGTTTCCATACTTCACTGTGTGGTATCATCTCATTGGTTTCATGCATGTCATGTTGGGTGTTTTCCCATTCAATTGCAACCATTGTGTGTGACGGACATGGGTTCATTAGCTTCATTAACATTGGGGGTGTAATGTGTGATTTCCTTTTCCATGTGGGTGAATGGGTTACTTGGTAGGGCTTCTTGGCTGTGGAGGCTGACCATTACGCACATGATTGGGGATTGTGAGGAGCTGGTGGGGCCTGCCCCTGGTGGCTGGGGGGTGAGGGTGGTGGGAGACATGAGTGGGGGCCTGGTGGAGGCTGCCCCTGGATGCTGGGGGTGCAGGGGGACATGAGTGGGGGCCTGCTGGAGGCTGCCCCTGGTGGCAGGGGGGTGGGGGTGGTGGGAGACATGAGTGGGGGCCTGGTGGAGGCTGCTCCTGCACTGCTGGGGGGTGGGGGTGGTGGGAGACATGAGTGGGGGCCTGGTGGAGGCTGCCCCTGCACTGCTGGGGGCTGGGGGTGGTGGGAGACATGAGTGGGGGCCTGGTGGAGGGTGACCCTGGATGCTGGGGGGTGGGGGTGCAGGGGGACATGAGTGGGGGCCTGGTGGAGGGTGGCCATGGTGGCAGGGGGGTGGGGGTGGTGGGAGACATGAGTGGGGGCCTGGTGGAGGCTGCCCCTGGATGCTGGGGGGAGGGGGTGCAGGGGGACATGAGTGGGGGCCTGCTGGAGGCTGCCCCTGGATGCTGGGGGTTGGGGGTGCAGGGGGACATGAGTGGGGGCCTGCTGGAGGCTGCCCCTGGATGCTGGGGGGTGGGGGTGGTGGGAGACATGAGTGGGGGCCTGGTGGAGGGTGGCCATGGTGGCTGTGGGGTGGGGGTGGTGGGAGACATGAGTGGGGGCCTGGTGGAGGGTGGCCATGGTGGCAGGGGGTGGGGGTGGTGGGAGACATGAGTGGGGGCCTGGTGGAGGGTGACCCTGGATGCTGGGGGGTGGGGGTGCAGGGGGATATGAGTGGGGGCCTGGTGGAGGGTGGCCATGGTGGCAGGGGGGTGGGGGTGGTGGGAGACATGAGTGGGGGCCTGGTGGAGGCTGCCCCTGGATGCTGGGGGGTGGGGGTGCAGGGGGACATGAGTGGGGGCCTGGTGGAGGGTGACCCTGGTTGCTGGGGGGTGGGGGTGCAGGGGGACATGAGTGGGGGCCTGGTGGAGGGTGGCCATGGTGGCTGGGGGGTGGGGGTGGTGGGAGACATGAGTGGGGGCCTGGTGGAGGCTGCCCCTGCACTGCTGGGGGGTGGGGTGGTGGGAGACATGAGTGGGGGCCTGGTGGAGGCTGCCCCTGCACTGCTGGGGGGTGGGGGTGGTGGGAGGCATGAGTGGGGGCCTGGTGGAGGGTGACCCTGCACTGCTGGGGGGTGGGGGTGGTAGGAGACATGAGTGGGGGCCTGGTGGAGGCTGCCCCTGGATGCTGGGGGGTGGGGGTGACGGGGGACATGAGTGGGGGCCTGGTGGAGGCTGCCCCTGGATGCTGGGGGTGGGGGTGCAGGGGGACATGAGTGGGGGCCTGGTGGAGGCTGCCCCTGGATGCTGGGGGGTGGGGGTGGTGGGAGACATGAGTGGGGGCCTGGTGGAGGCTGCCCCTGCACTGCTGGGGGGTGGGGGTGGTGGGAGACATGAGTGGGGGCCTGGTGGAGGCTGCCCCTGGATGCTGGGGGGTGGGGGTGCAGGGGGACATGAGTGGGGGCCTGGTGGAGGCTGCCCCTGGATGCTGGGTGGTGGGGGTGGTGGGAGACATGAGTGGGGGCCTGGTGGAGGCTGCCCCTGCACTGCTGGGGGGTGGGGGTGGTGGGAGACATGAGTGGGGGCCTGGTGGAGGCTGCCCCTGCACTGCTGGGGGGTGGGGGTGGTGGGAGACATGAGTGGGGGCCTGGTGGAGGGTGACCCTGCACTGCTGGGGGATGGGGGTGGTGGGAGACATGAGTGGGGGCCTGGTGGAGGGTGACCCTGCACTGCTGGGGGGTGGGGGTGGTGGGAGACATGAGTGGGGGCCTGGTGGAGGCTGCCCCTGGATGCTGGGGGGTGGGGGTGATGGGGGACATGAGTGGGGGCCTGGTGGAGGCTGCCCCTGGATGCTGGGGGGTGGGGGTGCAGGGGGACATGGGTGGGGGCCTGGTGGAGGCTGCCCCTGGATGCTGGGGGGTGGGGGTGGTGGGAGACATGAGTGGGGGCCTGGTGGAGGCTGCCCCTGCACTGCTGGGGGGTGGGGGTGGTGGGAGACATGAGTGGGGGCCTGGTGGAGGGTGACCCTGCACTGCTGGGGGGTGGGGGTGGTGGGAGACATGAGTGGGGGCCTGGTGGAGGCTGCCCCTGCACTGCTGGGGCGTGGGGGTGGTGGGAGACATGAGTGGGAGCCTGGTGGAGGCTGCCCCTGGTGGCTGGGGGTGGTGGGAGACATGAGTGGGGGCCTGGTGGAGGGCGGCCATGGTGGCAGGGGGGTGGGGGTGGTGGGAGACATGAGTGGGGGCCTGGTGGAGGGTGGCCATGGTGGCAGGGGGGTGGGGGTGGTGGGAGACATGCATTGTTGATCAGTAGTGCAAGGTGACATGTGGGTTGGCTGGGGGGCATGCCCATGGTGGATGGGCTGCCTGCGGGACATGAGCATGGCTGCAGGGTAGTCCCCCGTGGTGTGGGCTGCCTGCAGGGTCCGTGGAGGTTGTGGAGCGTACACCTGGGAGGGCCCACACGGCCAATTCACGTGTGGTACTCCCCAGAACCCCTGAAATACACATACCCTGCTGTAATCGTGTGTGGAACTTCCCGCGCACCCCTGATATACACATACCTTGCTGAAATCGCGTGTGGAAATTCCTGCTCACCCCTGAAATACACGTACCCTGCTCGCACTGGGCCAATCGCGTGTGGAACTTCCCGCGCACCCCTGAAATACACGTACCCTGATGAAATCGCGTGTGGTACTTCCCGCGCACCCCTGAAATACACATGCCTTGCTGTAATCGCTTGTGGAACTTCCCGCGCACCCCTGAAATACACGTACCCTGCTCGCACTGGGCCAATCGCGTGTGGAACTTCCAGCGCACCCCTGAAATACACGTACCCTGCTGAAATCGCGTGTGGAACTTCCCGCGCACCCCTGAAATACACCTACCCGGCCAAATCGCGTGTGAGACTTCCCACGCACCCCGGTATACACGCACACGTATTTTTTGTCAGCGGGTGTCCGTGTTTGTGGGTACCCCTTTGCACGTCATTTGTCCTGGAGGGCCACAGTATAGGACATTCATCATGGCAGTATATAGGTGCTATTTGTTGGCGCACCTTTTGGCGCACATTTCTTACAGCCGCAGAGACGCTACCGCCTGCTTTCTTGTGGCGGTCGTGTTTGTGCCTGTGCGCTGGTTTGACCGTGCGCTTTTTTGCCCTATTCTATTCCATGAATACGTGTTGTAGGCGAGCGTGTGGGCGTTCCGCGCACTTGTGCCCTGTATTTCCCCCGTGACGCCCACGTTTTGGCAAGTTGTTCCTCATTCCGAGTGTTACGCCCGTGTTCCGCCTACTTTTGTTGCGTGCGCCGCGCTATGTGCGATTTTCGCTGTGGCCTGTGCGATTTTCGCTGTGACCTGGCGAACGCTGTTAGATGGCCTGTGCACCAACGTGCGCCGCACACTTTTTTATCGCACATCCGCTGGTTTTCTCGCGCACGGCCTTCCATGAATCGATGTGCGCTGCTTTTCGTGCGATTTTCGCACTTGCACTGCGATTTTCGCTATTCCACTGTGATTCGCACGTTTTTGACCACTTGCGCCGCGCTATTATTCCATGAATCGGCCTGTCGTTAAGCCAATATACCGATTTTGTGAAAGTTCTTACTTTGACTGTGTTGGACATGCATACTCATGGAATCGCTCATGATTTTGTTCCTAGGACACATATATTGACACAAAACATTGCAAACGTGTGCTGTCCACCGAAAGCAGACCTCATGGAACAGTTCACTTCCCGGTTCAAATGATTAGCAGCTATTTATTTGTTCGACATTGTTTATATAAATTGTGCAAATAAAGAGTCCAAATTGTCTTTTCAAATGTATCCTCTTTGTCAATTGTCCAAATAAAGCGTCCAAAGTGTCTTTTCAAATTTATCCTCTTTGTCAATTGTCCACATAACGTGTCCAAATTGCCTTTTCAAATATATCCTCTTTATCAATTTTGTTGTTGTTGCAAGAAGTGCCTTTTGGAGGATGCCATACAGTGTAACAATGTGCTTTCACACTTTCCGCTTTTGTCAAGCTCTTGTGGGTGCTTCACTGATCGGGGGAGGGTCAGATGGATATCAACATAAAAACAACTGCGGGGTCTGCAGTTGCCTTACTAAGGTTGCCTTACTAAGCGTGTGTCCAAATAGCTGCATAATTACGCGTCCCACAAAGGAATGAGACATAGGCTAGATACGAAACTTGGCACTGAAGTCAGTCAGTCAGTAACTGTAAGCAAAACAACGCATGAAAGGGGGCTGTTGGTGTGAAATAGGTGCATTCTGGCCTATATCTTTATGGGGGCATGTGTTAGGGGTCATTGCTATCGGATGCCTTATCAGGGGGCCGATCTTTGATTTGCGGCCTTTGGAGTCTTACAATTTCAAACACAGTGGGGATAGGTATCAGGGTTACCAAAATATATGACCACTCCTGATTAGATATATGGGAGGTGAATTTGAGGTGGTGTGGGGGTAGGGTCTGGGGACCAGATGTGTTCAAAGGGAACAGGGGTCATGGTGCAGGGGACCACGACTTGGCAGGAGGAGGTTGGAGATGGCATGAGTCAGTGAGCAGAGACGGATTGTGCACTAAGGTTGGAGCAGGGCTTGATCTGACATTCTTGTACAAGCACATTGTACAAGCACATTTTGTCAGGACTCGAAACTTGCTACTTGCAAAAATGAATAGCTGCATTGCCGTGAGAACAGGAGACGGGCTGAGCTGACAGATGGTGAGGGCTGGCTGTGTGAGGCGCTGGGAGAGTGAACAGTTCACAAGAGGGCCAGAGGGACTCTAAAAAGAAGTCATTTGGACGTAAACTAACTGTAACTGTTTTCATAAAAAATGTAAATCACTAGAAATTTCGCGCGGCATTGGTGAATGCCAGCAAACAATTTGTTTGTTTTTCTAAAATACTTCAATACCACGTTGGTCTGCAGGGCTATTCGCTCCCATGGTAGTGAAGGTCACTGCATTTGAATTTTGCTTGTGAGCTGTGCACACCACACATCCTACACAGTATACAGTTTGTTGTTTTTTCGTCCTTGGAAGAAAGGGAGGATTTGGAATGGAATGAATGAAGGAAGGTGTGTAATAAGGTCAAATATGATAAGGTTCACCATTCCAAAACTGGACAAAGGAACATGTAATTTCATTTTATGAAAATGTGCTGATATTAATGGACACTCTGCGTTACGCTGAGAGAATGGAAATGCTGAATATTATGTAACTTTTACTGTAGACGAGTTTATAGACGAACAAGTCAAGGTTTCATTTTCTGACTGGTATTGCTGGCTTACATTGTAATGGGTTGCTGTTTGTGGCATATTGTAACGACACGCAAAAACAACCTGTGTGTACTTGTCTTTGTCCCGGTCACATGGACATTTCAGCACCAAAATGCATTTAGTCCACGTCTGGGTTCCCCCAGGTTCCACCAACGCCAAATTCTAGGCTAATAATCCATTTACATGTCGTCTGTGTGTTCTTCGAATTCTTCCGTCAGCTTCCGTATCGGCATCCCATTGTGAGTTAAATATACTCCATAGAACTAACCTCTCAAGCACATCGTAGACTCCAACTTTCCACAATGTTTTCTCTGTGTTTCTATTGTTTCACGTTTGGGTTCATCATTAGTTTTCACACGGTGCAGAATTAATAAATTGATGCATTAGAATAAAGAACGGCTTCTGAGACACATTTCTGTTATGTTTTCTACACAGCTACATCTTGCCATTCTGCAAATGTCATCATTTCCAGATACCAATTGATGGCTTCTTCAGTAGGCAGTTGCATATACACCTAAACACCAAATCGCCCTGGGCCGAGATGCCCTATTACGGTACCAGCATTAAGAAGCAACCTGACATTGTTTACGGTGGTCTAGCAACAAGCTTATGCAGAAGCCTTGCGATTCACGGTGCGTCCAATGCGCTTCTTATACCCAAAAACACTGTGTTGCTCACGATAAACATTTGAGGATTGAGAACAAATAAAGAAATTACCAAAGTGGTTGAATATGGAAATCGCAGATGTTCTCGGAGCGTTTATTGTGAAATAAAAGCACATTATAAATTGCAGATTATTGTGGTTTCCTTTAAAAATAATGTTTTGTATTCAGAATTGGGACGCGCTGTGCTTTAAGAGGATGTGTGTTTATATTCCGGGTTCTGCGTCAACTGACGTCAAGACATAGTTGATGAATGGGTGCGTTTGGCTACGCTGCCCAGTAACGTCATGGAGATAGGTGGAGAATATCGCTAGGAATGGTGATGTCAGCTTCAGGGTAAGGGGGCATGATTTAGTGCTGCCAGGGCAGTTCACCTTAGGGTGATGAGGCAACAGATAAGATTAGCACAAGATGGCTGCGCCCTGCTGCCTGATTTCGCATGTGTAAAAGTGAGGAAAACTACGGTAAGGTATATAGGAAATGTTTGTATGATGGATCAACATATACTTAAAAACACATACGCTCGGGACAATAATATTTTTGAGCACACTATTCCTTTAGTTATTTGGCAGTTTTCTTTAAGTTTTCCTCTATGTTTATATCTTTGTAGTAGTCAGTGTTTTCCTTGAGATATTGTAGGACTTGTCTAATTTAGTTTAAGTCAACTAGTTGTTGGCAAATTGTTTTGTCTTTTGTTGGTACACCATTAACTAGTACAATCAAAGACAGATCTATTGGCCGTTGTACTCTTAGAGTTTCTAAATTTTCTTTAAAATCTAATGGCAAAATTAATACTTTGCCATGAATGTCCCTTAGTAACTTAGATGGAGGGAATTTGACTGTTTTAGGTTGAAGGCGTATATATTTGTTTGAAATGGGTGTACTGTTTGAATGTTTGAAATATATTGCTCTGATACCATTTAAGTTGTTGGAGAGCCTTTGCAAATGGAGTTATTAATGATAGCACGTAATGGCATTTGGTTATTGTCAAGCTTTGTGTTGCAGTACATGCAAACTGTTGATGGGTCAGTTATTTTGTATTTCAGTTCTGTTCGATATAAAGCTAATTGGAACCATTGGGATTCCTCATTGTCCTCTATTTGGAGTATAAAGAATTGGGTAGACCCTATTTTTTCAGGAAAAGCCTTCTGGGTCAAATATGTCAAAAGAAAAGCACAAGAAAGGCAATTACCCAGTCTCTTGACTTCGTAATTTTAAGGTAGGTATAACTTCACAGATCAATGTCGTAACATCAGGAAAGGGTTCAGCAATACCCTATACTTGGAGGGAAATCTTCCTCAAGTCCACAACAAAACAACAAATGTTAAACAAAACACCCTCAACTAACAATGATCACAAATACAATACAAATTCCTCTTTTTATTAAAAGTTTTAATAAACCACATATTTTTATTTTAAAAAAACTCTAAAATCAAAATGGCACAATTCTTTCAGAGCGATTAGTTAGAGTTGCTAACCACAAAATACCACATTGTCTTAAAACATTTCTCGCATTTTTTGAAAAGTGGGGTTAGTACATGCATATGTGTATTTTGCATGATGAAGTTCTTTTCATTTAAAGGAAGCAGAGCAGTATTGTTCAGAGGACAATACTCTGTCAGGAGAAAGCTGTTTGGAAATCTCAAGCTGTAGTGATGGTCGACATATGTTTCGGCTATAGGCAAAATAAGAGATCAGGCAAAATCACAAATTGTCTGTCTTTGCTAGTGTAGCCGTCTTCAGGACAGGGAGAAAACTTATAACAACTCCTTTTAGGATGTTCGTAATTACTTCAATTTTCAGCCCACTCAATAATTGTGAAAAGACGAATCAGAGAAAATAGAAGAGCTTTAGAAATAGATTGCCCTTTTGGAGTGCAAATACTCCGTTCAGACTTCCCAATTTTTCAAAAGTTCGATTTTGAGAGGTAAATTCTTCTCTTCATGGAATTATATCAATTTTGGGAGGGATGCACAAAGAATTGTTCCTCACTGCTTCGTACTCTATATCAAGCATTCACAAATTCAGGATGTCTCTTTCTTATATTTTTGTTAATCCTGATTCGTAGCCCTGGCACTGGTCTTGTGTCCTTAATAACTGTTATTTTGGAGAACCAAGACATACATGAAAAGTTCTTGGTTGCCTAATCCGTGTAGCCACAAACTATTTGTTTTCTGTTAATCTGGATCGGAACCAGGCAGAATCTCCACATCGCGGCTACGTTAACATTGGTAGATATAGTGTTAGGTTCATTAGTAGGTGTGCTTTTGTTTGTACATCTTTGTTTGCTTTTAGTTTTTGCAAGAGGGGCCTTACCTTTTTTAGTGGTGGCTGGATTAGTTTTGTTGAGTAAGGCTATAAGCTCTTTTCTTTTAATGTTTTCTATACATTGTTTTAGTGGTCGATGACTATATGGTTTGCTGTCATCCTTATCTGCTCTATTTTTTCTTTTTCACAGAGTTGCTTTTTAGTAGGCATTTTGTTGTATCTGTTGAGAAAAATGAAAGTTTCGGTTTGAAAATTGTGGAATGTATATGCATGTATTGTGGATGGCTGTGTGGGTGTGACTGTACAGAGGAATAGAGTGCTGTTTGATTGTGTAGTGGCATAATAGGTGTGGTTGGGAAGGTTGTGAGAGTAAGAGTCTGCAGAGGTGTGATGGACTTGGGTTAGTGCAGAAAGGAAGGGAGTGGTGAATAACTAGGCATATTATGATGTTTTGCAGAAAACAGTGCGTGTTGTAATGGTGGTGTTCAGATGAGAATAGAAAGAGTGTGAATGGTGCAATATAATGAGTAAGAGTGAAATAAATGTTACTTCAAAAGAATAGTCTAGGCTTCTATATAGTAGATGTATATTGTTACAATTAGAGAGCTATACATGGTACATTAATGTACTTACTTTGTAGGATGTGTAGGGTATTCTTTTTTCGGCTGCTGTTTTCGGCAATCTTCTTCTTTCCTGTAATTGTAAAAGAAAGTTAGTGGACATCTATGGTAATGGTGAAGTACTTTTAGTAAGCAAGGTTGTTATTTATGAAGTTAGGAGGCGATGTTGGGAAAAAGAGTTAATCATGTAGAGAAGGAGCTAAGTACCCCTACCTCAATCACTTTGCCCATATTGCCTATCTGCTGGAAAACAGAATATGACACACTTACAAAACCATTTGAATTACAGATACCAAGGAGAATACTGGAAGCAAGGTTCCCATTGAGACAACCATATCCGTGTATAAGACAGAATGATGGCTGCCCGAGTGATAGTTCGGAAGAAAGGAGGACAAATTGAAGAAACTAAGAGAAATAATGACGTCATAAAGAGCAAAGCTGACGTATAGAGAACAGATGCAGGAACTAGAGAATGTAGACAATTCTGTAAGGCATAAAGAAAGTATCGAGATGAATGACATCTTGGGATCAAGATGAAGACATTTATGCTGCAGACATAATGAAGAGATCAAGCTATTTTACACGTATACGCATGCAAAGAAACACAAGCAGATGAAGTATTCTTTAAGACTAGCTAAATAGTGAATAGATTGCGGTAGGCGCCAACATGAACATATACATATATTTATTGGAGTCAGTAGAAGATGGATGTTTCCACTACGTATGATAGCAGTGCTGAACAAAAGAAGGAAGGCAGCTTTTTCCAGTTTCCATGTGTGGTGCAGTTAGAAAACAAGTGAATTAACAAGAGTGAAACTCAGAAAGGCGAGGTTGGATGAGCCAAGAAGCCAAGGCCATATCAGACTGGGGTGAGCTGACATTGGATACAAATCATATGGAAGAATGAAGCTCCTGTTCAGAAGGCATGGACAAAAACAAGAAGATGTCAGAGGTCTATAAAAGAATAGTAAATTAATACTCTGAAAGCTCAATTTCGTGGCCTTTAGTCACGTGGGGAGAAGAAGTTGGACGAGCATGAGAGCAGACCGTGCCTTCCCTCCCCTGAATTCCCTGGAGCAGAGAACACGTTAAAGGCTGAGTTCAAAGACCTAATTGACAGTGGACCACTGAGGTGATGAGGGATGGATATGCTAATGGGTGGGAGGCTATGGTTAAGACGAGATTATCTGCACCTGGACTTTCAGCCTGCGTACTGCCAACGTAGGTTCAGAGGGTACAGATGGAGGTTGGAAAGTAACCAATGATAGAGGACTGCATAATCAAGGGTCCTATAGTTGTGTAGCCAATTAGACATATATTTAGTGACGTTCATAGTGACATATTTTAAGGGAAGGGCTTAGTTGCCCCAACTACCTGAGTTGTTTCTATTTTTGATGTTGGTGTAAACTCTGCATCCACCGTCCATCTCTAAGGTATTGCTAACCCATCTTAAAGGGCTGAGAAGGAACCTTAGTTCACGTGGTAGCTGAGATTGGATGATTAGATATACCCATCGAGAAAAGTAAGCTGTGGGGTCCCGACAATATCACACAACCTCTGCCATTCAGCTAGAAGGATGTGAAGCTCCCTGTAGATAGCGGTTTTAGAGTAAAGTAAGACTTGTACAAGCTAGGGTAAGACAGGTTCCCTGGTTTCCACGAAAATCCCTCATGGCATCTACAGGAAGCTGAACGAACGGAAGGTTGGAAGAGGCTACTGAAGAGGCGTGCGATCTCGGGAATCAGAAGTTGAAAAAACACGAATGGTGAGTAGACATTGAGCGAGGTGGCAAAAGAGTGAATGGGCAGTGGGTAAAGAGAATGATAAGGGGAAAATATGTAATGGAGGGAGGGAGGGATGATGTAACTTGAGGAACAATGAGCGTTAAAACGTTAAAAATGAGTAGACATTGACTTGAGGGGAGGCCAAGCAATTTAAGAAGTATCGTGAGTAGGAGCCATGGTAAAGAGTATAACCAGTACCTGCGCTTTAAAGAACTTAACAGAAGGAACAGCACCTAAAATCCCATAGAGGTTGCCGTAGGAGACGGGTTTGATTAAAGGATAACCTAATGAGGGCTGATCACACTCCGTATGGAGTATTTTTAGGGGTAAAATGAGTTTTATGAGAGAAGACAAAATGTATGTGGCCGGCCGGGTATGTCTGTTTGTTTGTTTGTTTTATGTGATTGTGTAATGATGATGAAATAATAGATGAAGTTGAGAAAAATAAAGAGGAGAAATGCAAGAGTTCGAGGTATTTAAAAAATTAGTTTGTATTGATGATGTTTTTTAGCAGATTAAAGTAAAAAATGTGATAGAGGGTTTAGAGCCTGCATCGATGGTGCACGCTAATATTATGTTGTTTTGCATTGAATAAGTAATGTTGGATTTTGCAAAGAGTGAACAGTGAGTATGGACAGTCAAGGAGTGACGTGTCAAATATGGAGGATATTACTCTGCTTATACATTACTGAAAACACACACATTTGCGCACAGATAGTACACAGGAATTAGGTAGAGGAACCACAGATGAAAAATGCATGTCATAACCGTGAGAGGGATCGCCATTTAAAGGCAGTTCTTCAGTGCATGACGACATATTTGCATCATGCATATGCAAGAAAAAAGTTAGACAAGCGACTAGCGAGTTAGCTCTTTTAAAACATAGATCAGCAAGTAAAAGATGAGTCACCTCCTAGCGATCAAATAGTTAATATATGCACAGAGGGGGGTGAGGAGCCTTCCGCTCCACCCGCCGTGCCTGAAACAGACAGCAATAATGAGTAGAAGGATGGGCTTGTACCCATTAAGGGAGCTCAAGGTAGTAATAGGATATAGTAGACGGCGTAATGAGTCATCTGCGCAAAGCAGCGATGAGGGTACAGAGAAACATACTGGGAGAAAGATGTGATCTATAAGGTCCCAAAAGACAAGGAGACAAGAGACGACAAAGGAGCAATAGCTGAGAAATATTTAGACATAAGAGGGGATATAAAAGAGGTAGCAAGAACGAAAAAGAGAAAACTGATGGGCTAGTGCATATACAGAACAAATGAATGGGTGGTCAGAGTGTGCACAGACTCAATGATAAGAGCATTGAAGACATGAGAGCACACAGCACTGATTGTATGGAAAAGGAAGTAATAAATCCTAAACCCAGCAGTGACAAGGGAAGGCTTAGAAGAGCTCTTCCCGACACATGAGTTGATAAGTAGATCTGTCCAGAACAAATTTGGATCATGACGCAGACCCGAAAAGCATTGGGGACGAGATCAACAAAATCCATCAGTACACAAGAGCTCAAGGAAGTCCCGGAGGGGAAGGGTAAAGATGATTGATTCAATAGTATGCAGTTATATGCCATGAAGAAAGCCTCGCACAGTGCAAACCCTGAGAAGCTGTCCTTTAAATAGGCTAACTCTGATTAAGAGATGATAAAACAAAGGGTTATACATGATGAGAATGGAATATGGCAAAAGGAGAGAGAGATCATATTTATGAAGAGATAGGTAATACATGTAGCTTTGTAGAAAGCTTTCAAGGGGTAAAAAAGTAAGGTAGTCGGAGATAGACTTCCCAATATTTCGTGCATCAAACGTAGTGACACGGCTAAATCAACCTTAAAATAGCAGTCCCACGGTCAGAGGGGGGACTCACCATTATATGTGAGCAGGATAAGGCCATTGCCAGATAGAAGGCATTGTGGAACATTGTCCCTGCCACGAGTATCCAAACGATAGGTGACAAATGTGAGCTTTTGGGATTTTCACAGTTCTTTCATTAAGAAAAAGACTCTTGAGGTAGGAACTTCCAGAATGATTAGGGAAATTCATGGAGTAGTCGAGATATGAAGATAAACTAAATGAAAAGACTTCTGCATGAAGGATAGATATGGGGGTATGACAGAACATTTCCTTGTTATATGAAAAGGTTAAGGATTTATACAGGATAACCAGCTTTTAAAAAGGGGGGACTGAAAAACCTGCCTGTATATTAGCAGTAAAATAAAGTTGGGTTTGCTTAGAATCAGAAGATAAAGCAGACAAGCGCAGAGAGTGCAGTACCATCTTCAGACACAGTAAGTCACTTATGAAGACATGAGAGAACATAAACACAGATTTAACATGCCTATGTATAGTAGAAAGACATGGTTGGATTTTTTTAAAATTATATTTAAGGCAGACAAAGGTTCACATACTGGGGTAAAATTAAATGACAAAATTAAGCATGACGATTTTCCTTTTTTGTTGTTAGACAAAGGTGCAGAATGTTTTTTATTAAGAATGTAGTGTTTAAATGAGAATGAATGTATTATGGTATGTTTAATAAGGATGGCTATATTAGGAGTATTGGTAGAATTAAAAAGGTTCATTATAAAGGATTTATATTGTTTTTGTATATTTTTGAAAGGATTTTAGATCCAAAAGTATGGGGTCATGTTCAGCATGTACATTTTTTGATGATTGCCGCTTTTGCCAGTATAATAATGGAATGGTTTTATGACGTTACTTATTGAATATGTATTATTCGCCATGAAGGAAGAGCCTAAAGGCGCATTGACATCTCAGAAGGCTCTGCTTATGAGGTGGTTATATTGAGTTTAGTGATTAAAAAGATTGAGTGTAAAGTAATGAACCCTGCCATGTTTATATTTAAATCACCGGCAGAGGGTGAAGACTCATATGATTGAGTTGGGAACTTTATCCCAAAGGTGAAGGTAAATGCATTGATAGCCAAGGAACGTCCTTTTATTTGAAGAGTCGTTTAGAATTGATGAGTGGGCAAGGATATAGGGGATCCACTGAGGTAAGCACACGGCCAACAGAGAGTTTGAAGTAGTGTCAAGTGTATAACTACCGTCTCACTTTTCAGCACAGGCTGCAGAATTAGTGGTGCTGAGTGTTGCACTCGAGAAGTATGCAGACCAGGAAGTAACGGTGTACAGTGACTACGCCTTTGTGACATCGACGGTAGTGCGGCACATACTCTTAAGGAACAGACTTCTTAGAGCACTACAACTCCCAATAGCCATTGCAGTTGTAACATGCGCAGTTCACATTAAACGGGTACATTTTAGTTTATATGGAAATTAGAAAATCAGAGAAGAAAGGGAATGTGCTGTATGTTTTGAAGTAGGTATGTTAGATGAATTGTTTAGAAGTGGGTGGAAATATGATAATGTTGAGTATGTTGAATTATTGTGTTAAATATGTTTAAGCTTGTAATGCATAAAGACTTAAGGAGAAGTGCCTCAAGATAAGAAAAACTTGTGCACGCAGAGAGGGTGTTCTTTAAACCCCTCTTAAGCATTGTGGCGACAAGACAGTACTGGTAGACTAGTGATGCCTATAGCCTATTAACAGTGGTGTTAGAATAAGCTACACTACCCTGTGCATGTCATTAGGAAAAAACCTCACTGCAGCGAATGCAAAGGATTGGTTGTGTTTTTGCATATAGTAGAATACGTTGCATTTTGTATAGTAAAATGTTTCGTGAGTAAAATGATTATTACTAGGCTCACGTTATGCACAAAGAAGGACTTAGACCGAGATTTAATGATTTCTTTAGCACTTGCATATAGACTTTGATATATGATCAATAAGGATATGTACTTCTTGAGGTGAATGAAGTCACCAAAGCTAAGTATCATAGCACAAAAAGTGTTTCTTAGATGGAGAATATGGGAGTTAATAAGAGTCATATTTTAAACCTTATTTTGCGTCAAAGAAAATGTCTGTGGATACATAAGATTGCTGCTTAAGAAAAGTTACAAGTTTTCAATGGTTAAGGTCACCAGCGGGCGAATGAGGTCTGCAAGTAGACTAAGGGGTCGATTCATGGAAATAATGTGCGCCGAAAATTCCCGCGCAGAGGTGCCAAAACGTGCAAATCGCAGTAAAAGTGCGAAAATCGCAGTCCAAGTGCGAAAATCGCAGGGAAACCAGCGCACATCGATACATGGAAGTCCGTGCGCGAGAAAAACATTGGATGTGCGCTAAAAATGTGCGCATCACAAAAGTAGGCGGAACAAGGGGCGTAACACTCGGAATGGGGAACAACGCATGAAAATATGGGCGTCATGGGGGAAGTACAGGAGGCAAGTGCGCGGAACGCCCACACGCTCTCCTACAACCCGTATTCATGGAATCGAATAGGGCAAACCAGCGCACAGTCAAAGACGCGCACAGGGCCAAACAAGTACGCGAAAAGAAAGCAGGCGGTAGCGCCGCTGCGACTGAAAAAAAGTGCGCCAAAATGTGCGCTAACAAAAAGCACCCATATACAGCCATGATGAATGGGCCATACAGTGGCCCTCTAGGACAAATGAGGTGCAAAGGGGCACCGACAAACACGGACACGCGCTGTGTGAAAAATAGCGTGTGCGCGTGTTCCTGGGTGCGCAGGAAGTTCCACACGCGATTGGCCTGGGTACATGTACTTCGGGGTGCACGGGAAGTTCCACACGCGATTAGCCTGGGTACGTGTACTACGGGGTGCGCGGGAAGTTCCACAAACGATTGGCCTGGGTACGTGTACTTCGGGGTGCGCGGGAAGTTCCACACGCGATTGGCCTGGGTATGTGTATTCCGAGGTGCGCGGGAAGAATCACACGCGATTTCAGCAGGGTACGTGTATTTCGGTGGTGCCGGGGAATGCTACACGTGATTTGGCCATGTGGGTCCTCCCAGGTGTTCCCTCTACACCCTCCACGGCACCTGCAGGCAGCCCACACCACAGGGTAATAGCCTGCACCCCTGCTCATGTCCCACAGGCAACCCATCCACCATGGCCATGCCCACCAGCCAACCCACATGTCACCTTGCGCTACTGATCACCAACACATGTCCCCCATCACCCCCACCCCCCAGCCACCAGGGGCAGCCTCCACCAGGCCCCCACTCATGTCTCCCACCACCCCCACCCCCCAGCAGTGCAGGGGCAGACTCCACCAGGCCCCCACTCATGTCCCCTATCACCCCCACCCCCCAGCCGTGCAGGGGCAGCCTCCACCAGGCCCCCACTCATGTCTACCACCACCCCCACCCCCCAGCCACCTGGGGCAGCCTCCACCAGGCCCCCACTCATGTCTCCCATCACCCCCACCCCCCAACAGTGCAGGGGCAGCCTCCACCAGGCTCCCACACATGTCCCCCTGCACCCCCATCCCCCAGCCACCAGGGGCAGCCTCCACCAGGCAACCACTCATGTCTCCCATCACCCCCACTCCCCAGCAGTGCAGGGGCAGCCTCCACCAGGCCCCCACTCATGTCTCCCACCACCCCCACCCCCCAGCCACCAGGGGCAGCCTCCACCAGGCCCCCACCCATGTCTACCACCACTCCCACCCCCCAGAAGTGCAGGGGCAGCCTCCACCAGGCCCCCACTCATGTTTCCCATCACCCCCGCCCCCCAGCCACAAGGAGCAGCCTCCACCAGGCCCCCACTCATGTCTCCCATCACCCCCACCCCCCAGCAGTGTAGGGGCAGCCTCCACCAGGCTCCCACACATGTCCCCCTGCACCCCCACACCCCAGCCACCAGGGGCAGCCTCCACCAGGCCCCCACTCATGTCTCCCTGCACCCCCACCCCCCAGCAGTGCAGGGGCAGCCTCCACCAGGCCCCCACTCATGTCTCCCACCACCCCCACCCCCCAGCCACCAGGGGCAGCCTCCACCAGGCCCCCACTCATGTCTCCCATCACCCCCGTACCCCAGCCACCAGGGGCAGCCTCCACCAGGCCCCCACACATGTCTACCACCACCCCCACCCCCCAGCAGTGCAGGGGCAGCCTCCACCAGGCCCCCACTCATGTCTCCCATCACCCCCACCCCCAGCTACCAGGGGCAGCCTCCACCAGGCCCCCACTCATGTCTCCCATCGCCCCCACCCCCCAGCCACCAGGGGCAGCCTCCACCAGGCCCCCACCCATGTCTACCACCACCCCCACCCCCCAGCAGTGCAGGGGCAGACTCCAATAGGCCCCCACTCATGCCTCCCATCTCCCCCACGCCCCAGCAGTGCAGGGGCAGCCTCCACCAGGCCTCCACTCATGTCCAACTTATGTCTCCCTGCACCCCCACCCCCCAGCCACCAGGGGCAGCCTCCACCAGGCAACCACTCATGTCTCCCATCACCCCAACCCCCCAGCCACCGGGGGCAGCCTCCACCAGGCCCCCACCCATGTCTATCACCATCCCCACCCCCCAGCAGTGCAGGGGCAGCCTCCACCAGGCCCCCACTCATGTCTCCCATCACCCCCACCCCCCAGCCACCAAGGGCAGCCTCCTCCAGGCCCCCACTCATGTCTCCCATCACCCCCACCCCACAGCCACCAGGGGCAGCCTCCACCAGGCCCCCACTCATGTCTCCCATCACCCCTGCCCCCCAGCCACAAGGGGCAGCCTCCACCAGGCCCCTACTCATGTCTCCCATCACCCCCACCCCCCGCAGTGCAGGGGCAGCCTCCACCAGGCTCCCACACATGTCCCCCTTGAACCCAACCCCCAGCCACCAGGGGCATCCTCCACCAGGCCCCCACTCATGTCTCCCATCACCCCCACCCCCCAGCCACCAGGGGCAGCCTCCACCAGGCCCGCACTCATGTCTCCCATCACCCCCACCCCCCAGCCACCAGGGGCAGCCTCCACCAGGCCCCCACTCATGTCTCCCATCACCCCCACCCCCCAGCCACCAGGGGCAGCCTCCACCAGGCCCCCACCCATGTCTACCACGACCCCCACCCCAGCAGTGCAGGAGCAGCCTCCACCAGGCCCCCACCCATGTCTACCACCACCCCCAGCAGTGCAGGGGCAGCCTCCACCAGGCTCCCACACATGTCCCCCTGCACCCCCACCCCCCAGCCACCAGGGGCAGCCTCCACCAGGCCCCCACTCATGTCTCCCATCACCCCCAGCCACCAGGGGCAGCCTCCACCAGGCCCCCACTCATGTCTCCCATCACCCCCACCCCCCAGCCACCAGGGGCAGCCTCCACCAGGCCCCCACTCATGTCTCCCATCACCCCACCCCCCAGCAGTGCAGGGTCAGCCTCCACCAGGCCCCCACTCATGTCTACCACCACCCCCACCCCCAGCCACCAGGGACAGCCTCCACCAGCCCCCCACCCATGTCTAACACCACCCCCATCCCCCAGCAGTGCAGGGGCAGCCTCCACCAGGCCCCCACTCATGTCTCCCATCACCCCCACCCCAAGCCACCAGGGGCAGCCTCCACCAGGCCCCCACTCATGTCCCCCATCACCCCCACCCCCCAGCAGTGCAGGGACAGCCTCCACCAGGCCCCCACTCATGTCTCCCATCACCCCCACCCCCCAGCAGTGCAGGGACAGCCTCCACCAGGCCCCCACTCTTGTCCAACTCATGTCTCCCTGCACCCCCACCCCCAGCCACCAGGGGCAGCCTCCACCAGACCCCCACTCATGTCTCCCATCACCCCCACAACCCAGCCACCAGGGGCAGCCTCCACCAGGCCCCCACCCATGTCTACCACCACCCCCAACCACCAGCAGTGCAGGGGCAGCCTCCACCAGGCCCCCATTCATGTCTCCCATCACCCCCAGCCACCAGGGGCAGCCTCCACCAGGCCCCCACTCATGTCTACCACTACCCCCACCCCCCAGCAGTGCAGGGGCAGCCTCCACCAGGCCCCCACTCATGTCTCCCATCACCCCCACCCCCCAGCCACCAGGGGCAGCCTCCACCAGGCCCCCACTCATGTCTCCCATCACCCCCACCCCCCAGCAGTGCAGGGGCAGCCTCCACCAGGCCCCCACTCATGTCTACCATCACCCCCACCCCCCAGCCACCAGGGGCAGCCTCCACCAGGCCCCCACTCACGTCTACCACCACCCCCACCCCCCAGCCACCAGGGGCAGCCTCCACCAGGCCCCCACCCATGTCCCCCTGCACCCCCACCCCCCAGCCACCAGGGGCAGCCTCCACCAGGCCCCCACTCATGTCTCCCTGCACCCCCACCCCCCAGCAGTGCAGGGGCAGCCTCCACCAGGCCCCCACTCATGTCTCCCATCACCCCCACCCCCCAGGGGCAGCCTCCACCAGGCCCCCGCTCATGTCTCCCATCACCCCCACCGCCCCCCAGCCACCAGGGGCAGCCTCCACCAGGCCCCCACTCATGTCTCCCATCACCCCCACCCCCCAGCCACCAGGGGCAGCCTCCACCAGGCCCCCACCCATGTCTACCACCACCCCACCCCCCAGCAGTGCAGGGGCAGCCTCCACCAGGCCCCCGCTCATGTCTCCCATCACCCCCACCCCCCAGGGGCAGCCTCCACCAGGCCCCCACCCATGTCTACCACCACCCCCACCCTCCAGCAGTGCAGGGGCAGCCTCCACCAGGCCCTCACTCATGTCTCCCATCACCCCCACCCCCCAGCCACAAGGGGCAGCCTCCACCAGGCTCCCAGGTGATGTCTCCCATCACCCCCTCCCCCCAGCCACCAGGGGCAGCTTCCACCAGGCCCCCACCCATGTCTACCCCCACCCCCACCTCCCAGCAGTGCAGGGGCAGCCTCCACCAGGCCCCCACTCATGTCTCCCATCACCCTCACCCCCCAGCAGTGCAGGGGCAGCCTCCACCAGGCCCCCACCCATGTCTACCACCACCTCACCCCCCAGCAGTGCAGGGGCAGGCTCCACCAGGCCCCCCACTCATGTCTCCCATCACCCCCACCCCCCAGCAGTGCAGGGGCAGCTTCCACCAGGCCCCCACTCATGTCCAACTCATGACTCCCTGCACCCCCACCCCCCAGCCACCAGGGGCAGCCTCCACCAGGCCCTCACTCATGTCTCCCATCACCCCCACCCCCCAGCCACCAGGGGAAGCCTCCACCAGGCCCCCACCCATGTCTACCACCACCCCCACCCCCCAGCAGTGCACGGGCAGCCTCCACCAGGCCCCCACTCATGTCTCCCATCACCCCCACCCCCAGCCGTGCGATTTGCCTGGGTACGTGTACTACGGGGTGCGCGGGAGGTTCCACACGCAATTGGCCTGGGTACGTGTACTTCGGGGTGCGTGTGAACTTCCACACGCGATTGGCCTGGGTACATGTACTACGGGGTGCGCGGGAAGTTCCACACGCAATTGGCCTGGGTACGTGTACTACGGGGTGCGCGGGAGGTTCCACACGCGATTGGCCTGGATACGTGTACTTCGGGGTGCGCATGAACTTCCACACGCGATTGGCCTGGGTACGTGTACTATGAGGTGAGCGGGAAGTTCCACACGCGATTGGCCTGGGTACGTGTACTACGGGGTGCGTGGGAGGTTCCACATGCGACTGGGCCTGTGAGAGTGGGGTACGTGTATTCCTGGGGTGGGCAGAAAGATTTACACGTTCGCCTACGACGTGCCGAAAAATAAATGGTCCAATCCTGAAACACGTACGCCAGCATGAAGCAGGCGTACATCGACCCGCACAGCATAAAAGTGCGCGCAAACAACAAACAAGCTCATACGCCAGGATGAATATACCGTTCCTAGCAGCAGTGGCCGTGGGTTACCAAAGGAGGAGGAGGAGGATAGTGAGGGCCTGAATTTTCACTCCCAGAACCAGCCTTTTTGGGATGCCTGATGACCAGGTGTATGGGAGGTACAGGTTTCCACCACACATAATACTGGACCTGGTCAGTGAGTGGGAGGATGACCTCACATCACCCACCCTGTGCTACCAAGCACTCAGCCCACTGGAGAAGGTCCTCAATGTACTGCACTTCTTGGCCACAGGATCAGTTCAGCGGACAAGTGCCATAGTGGGTGGGGTGTCACAGGCCACGCAGTCACGCTGCCTACACCAGGTCTTGAACATCATCACTGCACGCCCATCAGTCCGTAGGCACATATACCTGCCCAGGACACCTGCAGAAAGGCAGGCTGCCACCCTCGATTTCTACGGTGTGGCACAATTCCCAAAAGTGCTAGGTGCCATTGACTGCACCCATGTGGCACTACGTCCCCCCAGGGCATCTGAGCACATCTATAGGAACCGCAAGCACTGGCATTCCATCAACGTGCAGGTAGTATGTAATGCTAAGGGAATCATCACCTCAGTATATGCCAACTATCCAGGGTCCACCCATGACAGCTTCATTTACCGAATGTCTACCCTAAGCCGGGACCTAGAAGCTGGGCGGCATGGCGATACATGGCTGCTTGGTAAGTATGAATGCCACTGCACATGCATGCATGTCAGATGCAGAGTTATGTCACTACCCCACTAATGATACCCATCACCTCCTCACCAGGGGACAGTGCCTACCCTCTGAGCACCCACATGATAACGCCAATTTGGAACCCCATCACGCATCCAGAGGTAAGATACAACACAGCCCATATTGCAACCCGGGGCATAGTGGAGCGCACATCCGGAGTGCTCAAGTCACGCTTTCGCTCCCTTGACCGTTCTGGCGGGCAGCTGTTATATGCGCCCCCAGTAGTGTGCAGGATCATAGTGGCAGCATGTGTCCTGCACAATGTTGCAACACGCCGGGGCGTGGCTGTGGACATGGTGGTGCCCCCACATCCCCAACCACATGCACGCCCGCTGCGCATGGGAGGGGAGAGGGCATGGGGTGAGGCAGCCCGTACGCAGCTGGTGGCTAATTACTTCACATAGAAATCACACCCCAGTGGAGTGCACACAGGCCTGGCATATACCATCTGATAAGCAATGATGACTCTACCTGACAATTAAGACGAACAAAGGGACAGTCAACTGTCAGAACCATAGCAGCCTGAGATTGTTCATGTGGAAGTGTCACAATGTGTGCATCCCTACCTACACAAACACCACCAATGCAGTGTCATCAAAAGACACTTCCATGCTGCAGAAATGAATACCCACTCGCAAAATACTACATGAAAACAGTGCCATGTCACCCAACCCCTCCCCGGCACGGCCACACAACACACCATGGCATGTCATGCAATGTGAGAGGAAACAAATTAATCCCCACAACATGCCCCAAGTGTCACCAGCTACAGTGTCCCTAATGGAAACAGGTCCACACATGAAATGCTCACAGTAATGCAGGACCTACAACCCACATTACCAAATACTTACCAAGAATACCAATCACCTACACAACCTCCAACCTACCTTAAACATGACATTACAGAGTTAAACATTTGCTAGCCTCACTACCTGATGATGACAGCCCTCCGAACACTTCCAAGTATACAGTGTTAGCGCCACGCAAGAGTGTAGGTGCACTGCTTACAACATGGACTCCAGTCCCAAGGTGGACCGCATTGTGAAGACATGAGGAATGGACCTGCAAATTAGGAGGATGAGATGGATGCAGAGGCACATATTAATACACCATGCAGTGTAAAATACAACAACAATATGCACTATGAATGTATACACAGTATTAACTACAGACTTCCCAAACAGCTCATGGGAGTCCAATGTCACCATGTACGTCAATGTCACTTGGGCACACCCTTTGCAAGCCCATGGAAACGCGGGAAGCAGGAGGGGTATGTGTGACAAAAACCCAAGCATCTGAACCAAATCCATGACAAGCCTGCATGTGCCCAGCCACAATGCAGCGTAAGCCCACGGGAGCCACACAAGGCAACACACTGTCCCAAAAAAAAAAAAATCTAAAATGGCCATTAATGGGCCCGGGGGGGGGGTTGGGGAGGCCACCCAGGAGGTCCGAGGACAGGGTGCACACCAAAACCCACCTGTGTGGATCTTGCGGAAAATAAACACCTCCATGGGCTCATGGCCTACACGGCTACCCTATTGTGGGAGTATCACTGCTGTCGCTCTCCTCACCCTCTGCATCTGCATCAGAAGGTGGTGGCACTATGGGAGGCAGCCCACGCAAAGCCCTAGTCTGTTCCTCCATGGCTGCAAGCATGCGGGTGTGGTAGGTCTCGTTCTGGAGGATAAGTGTGCGGAGGTCCCCATGCAACAACTCACGGGATGCCCGGACCTGCATCTCAGCTGAGAGCGTACGGGTGAGACGCTCCAGCTGCTGTTCTGTCCTTCTGTTTGTTGAAGCCTCAAGCTCAACAAGAGTCGTCCTGAGGTGAAGGAGTTCCACCCTCAGGGCTTCCCTGTGGCCCTGGGACTCTATGGAGATGGCTTCCTGCAGAGTCGCCAGTGCCGCCCGCCTGTCCCTGTCGGACGCCAACATGTTCTCCCTGTGTGACTGGCAGATGGAGTCGGTTGCCTGCTGTAGTCGCTCCATCAGCCTTTCGGGGGGCACAATGGAAGTGGCCACCCTATCCATGGCCTGAGCCATCATCTCTGATGATGCTGCCTGTTGGGTTGCCATACCGTATATGGATTGCTCCCATGCGGTATTGCCAGGTGGCTGACGGCCACCACGTCGGCGGGCACCACACCTGTCTGGGGCAAGGTGAACTGCGCCTTGCTGTGCCGGCACTGCCTGAGGCTGCAGGACTGCATTTCCCCTCTGATCAGCTGGCCCAGGAACAGGATCAGATGTCGCGGAGTGTGACCCTGCATCCGTAACCACCAAAGGCGTACCTGCCAACACTGACATCCCCATTGAGGGTTCAAACCCTGGTGCAGGTGGGTCGGACAGAACAGAATCCCTCCCAGGAACACTCACCTGCGACGGCACACAGGTCTCATCATCCGAATCGACACCTGAATACAGCTCGGCGGAGGTGCAGCCAGAGACACCCCTTGAGAGCACGACCTGCAGCAGTTGTGGGTTCTCACCCACCACCACACCACGTCCCTCACTGGTGGTCGGTCGGCCCTCAGACCCCTCCTGGGTCTGCACCATCTCCACAACCCCAGCATATCAAGTGCGTCATCCCCTGCAAAGACATAAAAGAAAACAAATGGAAACAGGCATTAGCACTATGGCACACAATTAGGGCTGAGAGGCTACAGAAACAGTACTTGATTGACACATGTCCCACATGACTAAAACCCTCCCATGCATGCACCGTCACTGCGTGTGATGGGGAGGCAGATGGCACACATTGATGACACCAAGATGGAAGATGAACACATTTGCTGCATGCTGCCTAGCAGTGGCATCACACATTGGCCAGTGATTGGCAGATCAAATACACATGCCATCACACAGATGGCATGTACCCTAGCCATGGAGTGAAGACGGAGAGGAGGTCACCAATTGTTCATTCAGTCCAGTTTGCTCATATAATTGATTTTTCCATTGAAATGGTTCAAATGTTTAACCTGCAGCTGCCAGTCCAAAATGGTCCTATAGCACAGGGACATGTCTAAACTAATCATGTCCAGGAAACTAAGCCAGTCCACTGTACCATAGCCATGTCATATATGTGACAATAGGACTGAGAAATCCCGAGTAAAAGTGGTGGTATGCAAACAATCTGCCTGAATAAACAGAGGTAAATAAGCAACAATGTTGTGGCAAGATGACACGCCAAGGGCAACTGGCGTGGTGTTGGGCTGGATGTCTAATGTTGGCAGAAGGGATGCTGCTATACCCAAATGCTGGTGCCAAGAATGTATAGGAAGAGGCACATGGGTGACCCGAACCACTCAGGCACACACACCCTCACCTGGCACCCAAACAGAAGTCCTCCCACACACACCATGCACATGGATGACACACACATGCATGTGCACTCACCGGACAATGCCTCGTAATCTGCCAGGTCTCCCACACCTCGGATCTGTTCCTCCGTGACATAGGTCCCAGCAACCTGCTCATGTAGAGTGAGTTCTATGTCGTCTGCTGGAGACCCACCTCCAGTCACTAGAGTTGCGGCATGACTTGAGGCCAGCTTATTCTTTGCCCTGCCCTTCAGGTCATTCCAGCGCTTGTAGCATTCATTAGCTGTGCGCCTCACGATTCCAAGGGCACTTATGATGTCCGCAATGGTCTGCCAGTGTGCCTGACGTTGTGCAGGTGTGGTCTTGGATCCTGCAAAAATCACCATTTCGCAGTCATGTGCGGACACATACTCTACAAGTGCATTCAGTTCAGCCTCATTGGAGCTGGGCTTCCTTGACGGGCCGGACTGTGTAGCCGTGTCTGGGGCATCAGCCTCTACTGGACGAGCACTCTTCCTCTTCCGCTTGGAAGGTGGTGGGGATCCTGAGTGTCCTACGCCGCTCTGGACACTAGGGGCAGGGGCGTGGGATTGCACACTCAGCATGGGAGTTGGTGCAGGCATTAGCTCAAGTGTGATGGTGTCAGGGGGAATGTCAGCATGATGGACTTGGACCGACACTGTCCTGGATGGGTGTGTGAGAGGTGGGATGGATGGAGCCGCAGCTGCCCCTGCAGCCTCCCCAGCCTGCCTACATGGGGCAACAGATGACCTAGCTGCCCCTGATCCACGTGGCCTGATGACACCAACGTTCACCGGCGCACGTGGCCTAGACCTGCTGACCTGGAAGTCAGCTTTGGAGTCACCCTGTGCCAGGTCTGGTTCCACAGTGGGCTGGTCCAACAAGGGCTGAGCATGGATGGTGTCAGCCACGTTAACCTCAACCAGGGGGGGGGCATGGGTGTCCCTGACTGCTCCTCCACACATGCGGGGCTAGGGGCACCCTGCAAGTCACGGCCACGTTCCCTACCGGATCCACCACGGCCACCACTTGGGGCTCGGCCACCTTTGCCACCCTTACGGCTTGGTCGCCTCCCAGCCATGGCACTGATGTTATTGTGCGTATGGGAGTCGATGTGAACTATTGTCCTGGGCAATTGGGGGTCAAAGGGGTTGGGTACCAGATGGTAATCGTACTCTAGTGCTCTAGCAAGGCTGTATGTCACCCCTGGGGAAAGATGACGGGTCACGCAACATACAGGCACCCCAAAAAAGGGAAGTAAGGTGCACGCAACCGCTCCTAGACCACGTGCGTGGAAAAATAAACCTGCACTACGCTGTGGCACCCAGAAACACAAGAATGAACGTATGCGTGTCACACGCAGCCTAGAATGACCTCTGAAGGGGTACGCGACACACGGGGCTAGCACAGATGTTAAATACGTGCCCGACTCACCGTCTGCCAGGAACAAAAGCGTGAAAAATATGCACGTGTGCGCGTTGGCAACACCCCCGCCAAAAGAAGAAGTGTACGCTGTCTGAGGAGACAGGACAACAGTAGAAGGGAACGCTGTTTGAGGAAACAGGCCCAGGAAAAAGAGGAAAAGAGAAAAAGCTGTCATAGGTAACAGGGAGTATGAACTGGAAACGCCATGAAGTAAATCGCGTGTGAACCGACAAGAAATACAGATTTCTCCCACTCACTCTCCACGAAAAGCACGTACAAGGAAATGGCGTTCTACACGTACCTTTTATACACACGTCACAGACGCGCATACGCGATGAGGCCATTTCCACCAATTACACGCTTTGACACTCGGACGTGTATCTCTTCATTTTTACACGCGCCATTCTCTATGGCCATGCGTGTGACGTCACAGCTGCGCATGGTGGCTTTTGGGCCAATGAAATCGCATATGCGAGCACACGTGGTAAAACTGCACGTCCGAGTGTCATCGCGTGTAATCGGAGGGAATTGAGCGTACACGCGATTGGCCTGGGTACGTGTATTTCTGGGGTGCGCAGGAAGTTTCACACACGATTGGTGGAAATCCACGTGTGCTCTGTCATCACGTGTAATGAGGGAAACACCCGCGCGCGTCACGTCACAGACGTGCTTACGCGCTAAGGGCCTTTGGTCCAATGAAATCGCATATGCGTGCTGACGTGCATACGCGCTAAGGGCCTTTCCTCGATTTACACGCAGATGTGCAGGATTTTCACGTGCCAAATCACTCCGTATCAAGCTGGCCATGCGTAAGCACACGGAAGACCACGCTCCTGCCCAGAAGGCCGAATTACTGCCCCCCAGAGCCCCGAGCACGCTCCCACCTGCCATCTGCTGCTGCCTGACTGCCTGCTGCCCACGTGCCCTGCCATTTGCTGCCTGCACATCAGCCAGGGGTGCTGTTGCTGTGACCACCCCTGCTGGAACCGAAGACTCCCGACTGGGATTCCATCGCTCCACAGCCCAGCCCCAGGACCCAGCTGCCCACCCACTCCTGCCTCTGGGGTTGTCATGTCGGGCACTGCAACATCTGGCACCACTGACAACCCCCGGCCAGAGAGGCAGAGGGGCACCAGCTTCAGTGACAGGGTAGTTGGTGTCCTGGTGGAGCAAGTCCTGGGGCAGTATGATGCCCTCTACGGAAGTGTGCGCGCCGACAAGGAAGGACGGACTCGGATCTGGACGACATTGTGACTGCCATCAACGCGGAGGGGGTGGCAGTCCGCGACTTCCAACATGTCAAGAAGCGCTGGGAGGACTTCAGGTCCAGGACCCTGAACAAGGCCCGGCACCTCTTGAAGGCAGTGGATGCTAAAGGGCGCAGGGGCCACTTGTCGGAAGATCAGATGAGGGTCCTGGAACACATATCCCCAGCGCTCCATGTCCAGGTCCTTGAGAGGTAGACCCGTTTGGAGTCGAGCGGTAAGTGTACATGCATCCTGATTGTAAGCTGTGCGTATGGTGATGTGCCAGTAGTGTGCCGGTTGCACATCTGTTTGGATGGGGCCGAGTATGGGTGGGGGTGTACAGGACCGTGAGGCTAACACATGCGAGGGCTGTCATGTGTGAGACATGGATGGTGCTTGTGTGTGTAGGCTTGCATGCCAAATGCAGTTGTGTGGGCACACATGTTTGGATGAATGTGTATGTAAGTGGGCATGTTCGTGATGTCACACATGTATGTTGTTTTCAGCTGCATGTATCAGCACTGTGTACATGTGCATGTGTGTGTATTTGACAAGGGTGCAACAGTGAGGCAACATGGCTGCATGTGACAGCGGGATGTGGAAGCCTGATTGGCAGATGTGACATGGATGCCCATCGGAACACTGCGACAGTTGGCTGAGGTGTACACATGCATGCAAGTGTGGTGGTGTGCGTGCATGTGCAGTGCACTCCCTGTGTTGCATGTGATGTCTGGCTCACCTTTGCCTGCTCATGCTGTTGTATGTGTATGGATGGTGCTGGCAGTTGCGATGTGGCTGTGGTATGGCTCATGTGTGCAAGTTGAAATGACATGTGTGTTGCCGATTGTGATTACATGTCTGAGGTTTGCCAATGCCACTCATGTGCAACTGTCATGTGTGTATGTGTCCATTGTACAGTGCCCTGATGCCTGTGTTTTATTTCTCCCTGTCTGCAGCGTCAACTGATGAAGAGGGCGGAGAAGGTGCTGTGGAGCACAGCGGCGGGGATCGCACCGCCAGCCGGAGACGCAAGGCCCAGCTCCCCTCCCAGGTTGTGATCTCGTCGGGAAGTGAGGAGTCCGGTGCCGTGTCCCAGGCCGCAGCTGCCGGGGGGAGGTCTAAGAGGCGGAGGTCGGAGTTGGACTCCTCGGCAGCAGAAGGGGCAGCTGGGACCCCACAGGGCCCAATGGGGGAAGATGGCACGGAGTCATCCAGGTTGGTGGGGGGTTTGGTGGAGGAGGAGGCCGTGCAAGCAACAGAGACGGGGTCTGGAGGTGGGGATTCCACTGGTGCTAGTGGTGCAGTGCAGGACCAGGGACAGGAGGCAGCACAGGTTGCCGCGGAGGGGCCTGTGTGCAATCCTGTCCCTGATCCTGTCACTGCATCATCTTGCACCAGCAGGGATGCCTACGTCCAGACCCGTTTTCAGGCAGGGGATGAGCTAACGACAACTGGCCTTCCTCTGCCTGTGGACGTGGCTATCCGGGTCCGGGTTGAGCCTGTCCTGACTGGTGTGGCGTTGCGTCAACGGGCCATGCGAGGTGACCTGCAGTCTTTTCATGAGGAGACTGCACATCATCTCGAATGGCTCGTTGACCGCGTCGGCCTACTGGGACAGGTCACCCAGGCCGGATTCCTCTGTTTGATGGGGCTTGCTCAGACCCCCTCCTCAACTGAACCCCCTATGCGCCAGTCGTCCTCCGTGCCATCTTCCCACCCATCAGTCACCTGGGTGCCCTGTGGAGCTGCCTCTGACGGTGCGGCCAGGCTGGTGGAGGAGGCATCCCTGCCACAGTCGGGAGTCGGACGTCCAGCAGGGGTGGCCACATCAACGACTGCACCCCAGCCAGCGGAGGATGTGCAGGCAGCAGGAGGCAGTGCACGGGCAGAGGCGCAGCAGCAGCAACGTGGTAGGAGCCATGATGGCTTGGGGCCTTCCACATCGGAGGGGCAGGCATCGGCCGGAGGGCAGGAGGACCCAGGACGGGAAGTGTCTTCCATGTGGCAGCGGTTGGGCCACGCCATAGATGCAGAGCGGCAGCGGGCGGAAGAGGCACGGCTCACGATGGTCAGGGCGGAGAACTCCATGCAGAGGGCCCTGAGGCGTGCCGAATGCCTCGAGGCAATCCGCAGGGAGTTTGGGGGGAACATGTGGACGGCCCTGTGGACCCTCGGGGCCATGGAGGAGGAGCGCCTCCGGGACATTGAGCAGGAGTTCGATTATGCCCTGGCCCGGAACTTCCCGAAGTGAGCCGTCGGACTAGCCCGCTGCCCTTGTAAATAGTTATATAGTTAGTGTTAGGTTACCTTTGGTTCAGCTTTTTTTTTGGACCTTTTGGACAATGGCCCACATTTTTGTATATAGTTATTTTTTTTAGGTAGTGTTATTAGGTTGGGATCATGGGCCCTGGATAGTTCATCTGTACATAGTTGACTTTTGGATTTTCAATTTTTATTATGATTTCGCCATGGAGCAATGGTTTTCGATTTTAATTTTCCATTGGATTTACTTTTGTGGACTGTGACTTTGGACACCTTTCCTTTGCATTATGATTTGTGGTTTAGCATTGTTTCATGGACCTGCTGTTGTTTTTTTTTAATTTCTATTATTGTTTGTTTATTTTTGATTCAATTTATGTTGCTTTTAATACATATTTTTTCTTCAAAGTACAATGTGTAGTATCATCTCATTGGTTTCATGCATATCATGATATGGGTTTTGACATTCACTGACACCCATTGGGTGTATGTGAGGGACATGTGTTCATTTCCAAACTTGCAATTGGGCTTCTGTCATGTTTTTGCCATTTCTAAGTGGGTGGATGCAATACTCGGGTGGGTGTTTGCCATTTGGAGGCTGACCATAAGGGCCAGGGATCTACATTGTGGTGAAATGTTGGCTGGGAGACATGAGTGGGGGCCTGGTGGAGGCTGCCCCTGCACTGCTGGGGGGTGGGGGTGCAGGGAGACATGAGTTGGACATGAGTGGGGGCCTGGTGGAGGCTGCACCTGGTGGCTGGGGGGTGGGGGCGATGGGAGACATGAGTGGGGGCCTGGTGGAGGCTGCCCCTGGTGGCTGGGGGGGTGGGGGTGCAGGGGGACATGTGTGGGAGCCTGGTGGAGGCTGCCCCTGTACTGCTGGGGGGTGGGGGTGGTGGTAGACATGGGTGGGGGCCTGGTGGAGGCTGCCCCTGGTGGCTGGGGGGTGGGCGTGGTAGTAGACATGAGTGGGGGCCTGGTGGCGGCTGCCCCTGCACTGCTGGGGGGTGGGGGTGATGGGAGACATGAGTGGGGGCCTGGTGGAGGCTGCCCCTGCACTGCTGGAGGGTGGGGGTGATGGGAGACATGAGTGGGGGCCTGGTGGAGGCTGCCCCTGGTGGCTGGGGGGTGGGGGTGCAGGGGGACATGTGTGGGAGCCTGGTGGAGGCTGCCCCTGCACTGCTGGGGGGTGGGGGTGGGGGTAGACATGGGTGGGGGCCTGGTGGAGGCTTCCCCTGCACTGCTGGGGGGTGGGGGTGGTGGTAGACATGTGTGGGGCCTGGTAGAGGCTGCCCCTGCATTGTTGGGGGGTGGGGGTGGTGGTAGACATGGGTGGGACCCTGGTGGAGGCTGCCCCTGGCTCCTGGGGGGTGGGGTGGTGGTAGACATGAGTGGGGGCCTAATGGAGGCTGCCCCTGCACTGCTGGGGGGCGGGGGTGATGGGAGACATGAGTGGGGGCCTGGTGGAGGCTGCCCCTGGTGGCTGGGGGGTGGGGGTGCAGGGGGACATGTGTGGGAGCCTGGTGGAGGCTGCCCCTGGTGGCTGGGGGTGGGGGTGCAGGGGGACATGAGTGGGGGCCTGGTGGAGGCTGCCCCTGGTGGCTGGGGGTGGTGGTAGACATGAGTGGGGGCCTGGTGGAGGCTGCCCCTGCACTGCTGGGGGGTGGGGGTGGTGGTAGACATGAGTGGGGGCCTGGTGGAGGCTGCCCCTGCACTGCGGGGGGGTGGGGGTGATGGGAGACATGAGTGGGGGCCTGGTGGAGGCTGCCCCTGGTGGCTGGGGGGTGGGGGTGATGGGAGACATGAGTGGGGGCCTGGTGGAGGCTACCCCTGGTGGCTGGGGGGTGGGGGTGATGGGAGACATGAGTGGGGGCCTGGTGGAGGCTACCCCTGGTGGCTGGGGGGTGGGGGTGCAGGGAGACATGAGTTGGACATGAGTGGGGGCCTGGTGGAGGCTGCTCCTGCACTGCTGGGTGGTGGGGGTGATGGGAGACATGAGTGGGGGCCTGGTGGAGGCTGCCCCTGCACGGCTGGGGGGTGGGGGTGATGGGAGACATGAGTGGAGGCCTGGTGGAGGCTGCCCCTGGTGGCTGAGGGGTGGGGGTGCAGGGAGACATGAGTTGGACATGAGTGGGGGCCTGGTGGAGGCTGCCCCTGCACTGCTGTGGGGTGGGGGTGATGGGAGACATGAGTGGGGGCCTGGTGGAGGCTGCCCCTGCACTGCTGAGGGTGGGGGTGGTGGTAGACATGGGTGGGGGCCTGGTGGAGGCTGCCCCTGCACTGCTGGGGGTGGGGGTGGTGGTAGACATGAGTGGGGGTCTGGTGGAGGCTGCCCCTGGTGGCTGGGGGGTGGGAGTGCAGGGAGACATGAGTTGGACATGAGTGGGGGCCAGGTGGAGACTGCCCCTGCACTGCTGGGGGGTGGGGGTGATGGGAGACATGAGTGGGGGCCTGGTGGAGGCTGCCCCTGCACTGCTGGGGGGTGGGGGTGGTGGTAGACATGGGTGGGGGCCTGGTGGAGGCTGCCCCTGCACTGCTGGGGGGCGGGGGTGCAGGGGGACATGTGTGGGAGCCTGGTGGAGGCTGCCCCTGCACTGCTGGGGGTGGGGGTGATGGGAGACATGAGTGGGGGCCTGGTGGAGGCTGCCCCTGCACTGCTGGGGGGTGGGGGTGGTGGTAGACATGGGTGGGGGCCTGGTGGAGGCTGCCCCTGCACTGCTGGGGGGTGGGGGTGATGGGAGACATGAGTGGGGGCCTGGTGGAGGCTGCCCCTGCACTGCTGGGGGGTGGGGGTGATGGGAGACATGAGTGGGGGCCTGGTGGAGGCTGCCCCTGGTGGCTGAGGGGTGGGGGTGCAGGGAGACATGAGTTGGACATGAGTGGGGGCCTGGTGGAGGCTGCCCCTGCACTGCTGGGGGGTGGGGGTGATGGGAGACATGAGTGGGGGCCTGGTGGAGGCTGCCCCTGCACTGCTGGGGGGTGGGGGTGGCGGTAGACATGGGTGGGGGCCTGGTGGAGGCTGCCCCTGCACTGCTGGGGGTGGGGGTGGTGGTAGACATGAGTGGGGGTCTGGTGGAGGCTGCCCCTGGTGGCTGGGGGGGTGGGAGTGCAGGGAGACATGAGTTGGACATAAGTGGGGGCCAGGTGGAGACTGCCCCTGCACTGCTGGGGGGTGGGGGTGCAGGGAGACATGCATGGGGGCCTGGTGGAGGCTGCCCCTGGTGGCTGGGGGGTGGGGGTGATAGGGGACATGAGTGGGGGCCTGGTGGAGGCTGCCCCTGCACTGCTGAGGGGTGGGGGTGATGGGAGACATGAGTGGGGGCCTGGTGGAGGCTGCCCCTGCACTGCTGGGGGGTGGAGGTGGTGGTAGACATGGGTGGGAGCCTGGTGGAGGCTGCCCCTGCACTGCTGGGGGGTGGGGGTGATGGGAGACATGAGTGGGGGCCTGGTGGAGGCTGCCCCTGGTGGCTGGGGGTGATGGGAGACATGAGTGGGGGCCTGGTGGAGGCTGCCCCTGCACTGCTGGGGGTGGGGGTGATGGGAGACATGAGTGGGGGCCTGGTGGAGGCTGCCCCTGCACTGCTGGGGGATGGGGGTGGTGGTAGACATGGGTGGGGGCCTGGTGGAGGCTGCCCCTGCACTGCTGGGGGGTGGGGTGGTGGTAGACATGAGTGGGGGCCTGGTGGAGGCTGCCCCTGGTGGCTGGGGGGTGGGGGTGCAGGGAGACATGAGTTGGACATGAGTGGGGGCCTGGTGGAGGCTGCCCCTGCACTGCTGGGGGTGGGGGTGCAGGGAGACATGAGTGGGGGCCTTGTGGAGGCTGCCCCTGGGGGGTGGGTGTGATAGGGGACATGAGTGGGGGCCTGGTGGAGGCTGCCCCTGCACTGCTGGGGGTGGGGGTGATGGGAGACATGAGTGGGGGCCTGGTGGAGGCTGCCCCTGCACTGCTGGGGGGTGGGGGTGGTGGTAGACATGGGTGGGGGCCTGGTGGAGGCTGCCCCTGCACTGCTGGGGGGTGGGGGTGCAGGGGGACATGTGTGGGAGCCTGGTGGAGGCTGCCCCTGCACTGCTGGGGGGTGGGGGTGATGGGAGACATGAGTGGGGGCCTGGTGGAGGTTGCCCCTGGCGGCAGGGGGGTGGGGGTGATGGGAGACATGAGTGGGGGCCTGGTGGAGGCTGCCCCTGGTGGCTGGGGGTGCAGGGGGACATGCGTTGGTGGGCAGTAGTGCAAGGTGACATGTGGGTTGGCTGGGGAGCATGGCCATGGTGGATGGGGTGCCTGCAGGACATGTGCAGGGTAGGCCCCTGTGGTGTGCTCCACCTGCAGGGGCCGTGGAGGGTGTAGAGGGAACACCTGGGAGGACCCACGCGTGCAATTCACGTGTGGTGCTCCCCGCGCACCCCTGTAATACACGTACCCTGATGGAATCGTGTGTGATACTTCCCGCGCACCCCTGGCATACACGTACCCTGCTGCTTTTGCGTGCGATACTTCCCGTTCACCCCTGGAATACACGTACCCTGCTGTTTTTGCATGTGATACTTCCCGCGCACCCCTGGAATACACGTACCCTGATGGAATCGCGTGTGATACTTCCCATGCACCCCTGGCATACACGTACCCTGCTGCTTTTGCGTGCGATACTTCCCGTGCACCCCTGGAATACACATACCCTGTTGTTTTTGCGTGTGATACTTCCCGCGCACCCCTGGAATACACGTACCCTGATGGAATCGCGTGTGATACTTCCCGCACACCACTGAGATACACGTACCCTGCTGCTTTTGCGTGTGATACTTCCTGCGCACCCCTGAAATACACATACTCTGCTGTTTTTGCGTGTGATACTTCCCCTGCACCCCTGGAATACACGTACCCTGATGGAATCGCGTGTGATACTTCCCGCGCACCCCTGAGATACACGTACCCTGCTGCTTTTGTGTGTGATACTTCCCGCGCACCCCTGAAATACACGTACCCTGCTGCTTTTGCGTGTGATACTTCCCGCGCACACCCCTGAAATACACTTACCCTGCTGCTTTTGCATGTGTTACTTCCCACGCACCCCTGATGCACACGTACACAGGACAATCGCGTGTGGAACTTCCCGCGAACCACTGAAATACACGTTCCCCGCTTGGCGTTTGCTGTTTGCCAGCCCTGTGAACTGGTCCAGGGTTAGCGCAGCCCTTTGTGATTATTTGGGGATTTTGGAGGCTTTTCCTTGCGCGAGGGCGTTCTTGGGGGCGTAACTGGCGCTGCTGCAGGGTCGCTGCGCCACGCTGCGCCACGGCTGGTTTTGGATGCGAAAAACCATGAATACGCTGTGCGCGGAAATCGATTTTAGCGCAGGTGGCTGGCGCAGACATTCACACGGGCACGCTGTGCGCCAGCCACGTGCGCCACTTTTGTGCGAATTTCTATGAATTACCCTCTTAATAGCTTGCTTAAGGAAGAGAATAGAGAAATTAAAAAGACTCTGAAAAAAGGATGGTTGCATTGCCTATCACCGGCATTATATGCTTTAAGAAATTGGATAGATTTAGGAAAAGCATCTTGTTTCACACAAGAGTGGCAAGGAGGCAAATGAGAATATTTCCCACACCTCTACATAGGATTAGGAGTGATGCCCAGCAAACAATAGAATTGTTAAGAACGGAGCTACGTGTGTCTTTTTATGTGTATTAATTCAAGTATCTCTGTCATTTCAGTTCCACTCAAGCGACAAGGGTGTGGGGCAGCACCGAACACAGAAGGAGATGTTGCAACAACTAGAGATGCAGAGTTTCGTGTTTCCAAACTTTTTCCTGGAAATCTGATCATAGAAGTTTGTTGAAAAGGTGGCACAATTGCTCAAGTAGCCCCTTTATGGTGAAAGATAGTATACTGTCTGCAGTCACGGTGTAAGGCAGACATGCTTGGACATTCCTTGATAAAAGTAAAGATCCAGGTTGAAGAACCGACAGCACACCCACACCCATTGGAAGCAAGCATCAGAAACAAGCATTGGGTAAGAACCACAGCACCTGCAGAATAAGTTCATGGTGAGGAAGAACACAGAGGCAGTCAAGTAAAGGCAAAGAGTTCATTGAACTATAGCTTATTTCGAGACACTCTTTTAGTTACTAAAAATAAGAGAGTTAAGGGAAGATATTGGTTCCTGAGCCACAAGAGCTTGTTGACATTGGACTAAGACACATTTAAGCCTTGAGTAAACAGAAGAGTATGCCAGATTTGGAATTATTTTTCAACAATTGGAAAAGAAAGCAGTATCCTGATTCCTTTCTTACTGACTTTCTCTTTGGAAGTGCTTATGGTGATGCCCAATGACAACCTTTCACAGATCATTCTTGCTTTTCTCGCGTTTGTATTGCGCACATATTCAACGCTGTTGGGGAAAACTACTAGCATTCCTATTTTCCTGCAAGATCCTAAGAATGGCCCAGTTGTGAGAAGATTGCTTATAGTCATCACTGAACAAATTCTTCAGCTTCCTGAGTGCAGTGGGGAGAACACAGATGCCCCTGTCACTGGATAATGCACAAAGACTGGTCAGCCTCGTTTTTTATTATTTGATTGAAGAATGTCCACATCTTGTAGGGAGACAAAGTGATGTCAGAACTTTCCTGAGAAACCCGAGAAATAATGCAGAACTCAACCGAATATTGAGAGACATTATATACCAAATGAATGAGTACTCCGAGAGAACCTTGACGACTGAATGAGACTTGGTGAAGAAGAAAAGTAAAAAATGTTGCCAAGTGAGTACCTTTTGTTTCATGATGAAAGAAAAATCTTCATGTCATCTGGTCTAAGACAGATTTGTGGTATCGATTGGGAATTGGCTTATGTCATTAAACTAATCTAGTCAGTGAAAGTAGCTGGGAACATTCTGAATGAGACTTTCAGAGGAAGAGATCCAGAGCCTACTTGCTGAAGTCTTCTACTTCTTGTTGGAGAGGCATCCACATTTCGTCTGGAGAAAGGACAATTCTTTTTCATACATCAGGCATACATCAGGAACCCTGATAATCGCCCTGAGATCAGCCAGCTGCTTGAAGAATTTATTCAGAAAATTATGATATTACCAGAATATTGCATGATGTTGCCCCATTAAAGTTACTTTTTTCTTCCTTAAATAAAGAATGGGCAGCACCAGTAGCAGCTTTATCATGTGAGATCACAAGAGACGTCCACATTGTGAACGAAAGTCATAGTGCAAGTTTTCGTACATGTGTGTTTTCTATGCCTGCATTATATTCATAGTGGTATTGCTTTCACTCACAATACGTACCACAATTTTTTATAGAGACACATGAAGCAAAGATTCCTGTGTATCCTCCTGTGCACAAGAAGGATACAAATGTGGCAACTACTAGACAGCCGAAACCTAAGGTTATTATCCCTGTATTAGATAAACCTGATTTGCCTGTTGAAGAGAGGTCACGTATGGAGATTATAGGAGACTCTCTATGACCTTCACATGCTGCTGCTAGGAAATGGCATCAAAGTATACAAAGGTTTTTAGAACTTTCTCCTACACAGGTAGCTCACGTGAATACACCTAGTCCACTGATGAATGTTTCTAGGATTGGTCCAGTAAGAAGAACACATTCTGACACACTTCATGACAAGATTACAGAGGCTCATAAGAGAAAAATGAGGCCCAAGATAAATACTATGGAGAATGATCATGAGCTAAATGATTACCTGGACAGTACAGCACTTTTGGAAATAATCTATGGCACCAGCATATGAAAGAAGTGGGAAGAAGTACTTCAAAGGAGGAATGTTTTGTATGTGCACTCCTGCCTACAGCATGGGGAAGTCCAAGATCTTCATAGCTATTGAAATAGATGTGCAGACAGCAAACTGTCTTTCACACTTAGTACTTTGCAGAACAAGACGCCAGTTCATGGATCGAGATTCCTATCTCAAATGGGCAACTGAAAGGACAGATCCGGATGAAGATGACTATATACAAGATACGAAGACAAGAAATAAGGCACAAACCAAGAACATTGTGATCAGATATAGAAAATCTGGAATGATAGGATCAGAAATCAGACTAGACGTGAACAGGAAATTTGAGGTTTCTGGAAAATCTGCAGAAGGAATTCGTAGATGGAAGAACAGAGGCCAGATGCAGATTTGGGGATCACTGCTATCACCTGATGGATGGGAAGGAGGCATGGTAATCTGCAGAGCCTGGGTTGTCATTGGTTGTTATCAGCCAACCATTGACATAGTACAAAATGGATGCAAACCATTGTGGCCAAGACTTGCTAAACTACTGACCTGGGTCGAAGACAGAGGAGGACCCTTGCAGATAGTGCCGTTGGAAAGATCGAAGTTGTGCTTCAGAGACAATGACACAAGAAAAGTTAGAGAGAATGAGAAGTGGGGTAGAATCTTTAATATACCAGGAATGAAACTCGGAACAGCAGTAATAATGGATCATCATTGGGCTTGTGGATCCAGAGCATATATGAAGCTGGTCAAAGACTGGTGAGGAATCTGCACCTTGGTGAATGTTCATGTTGGTGATTTCTAAAAGTGACCTGAATATTGACAGTTTCCCAAAAGCAGACGCTCATCTGAGGAAGATCTTTGGAACTGGTTCATCGAATAAAGAGAGAGAATTACGTTTCTGCCAAATCAACAGAAGGCTTTAATTCTATCCTGTATGAACACAGATTATTTATCCATACGTCATCCGTATTCGCATTCATTTTCATGCTGCCAATCCAGGTTGGAGCAAATACTAAGTGGTTGCAAATAACCAGATGGGAATGGCTGCAGAGAATTAACACTTGCATAAAGGGATTCAATGCTATCAGGAAAGAGATGAGAGCCATACGCCTGATGACTCTTCAGAGCAGATACGTCTTTGACAGGATCACAGCTATGGATGGAGGTGTTTGTGCAAAAATCAGAGAATCATGTCTCACGACCACAAGAATGGCACTTTGACTGTGGCCATAGAAATGCTAACGAATCTACACGTCTATATGATAGACAAAGTAGAAGACATTGCTAATGACAGCTGGTTTGGAGCACTTTTTTCTTGGGTTCCACAACGGATGGCAGACATGATCAAGTTCCTTGGAGCCCTTGATCGTGTTAGTATTGTTGAGATTCTGTGTGATCAAGATAGTAATCACACAATGCAAGAAGACAGCAAAGAAAGCCATAGGGATGCAGATCATGATCGATGTTCAATCAGGATGGAAGGCCAGAGTCCTACCAGATGAAGAGATCAGAAATTTTGTGAAGGCCAGTATCCATGCACCTGAGGGAATGAAGTATCTTTATCCAAAGAACCATAAGGAGTATGTGAGAAGATGGTTCTATTGTAGTCCATGTGGGCCCTACACACTCATGACTTGGAATAAGAATGAGCATGTGAAATCAGCTGGATGCCTGAAAGGAGTCATACAGATATTGATCCCAAGAAACATTTCTTCAGCCGAGGATGTCTAGATGTGAATAATGATAGTAGAGTGGTCAATGAATCGCCAGAGGGGGAAGTGTAGAGAAGGAGCTAAGTAGCCCCATCTCAATCACTACGCCATATTGCCTATCTGCTGGAAAAGAGAATATGACACACATACTAAACCATTTGAATTACAGATAACAAGGAGAATCCTGGAAGCAAGGTTCCCATTGAGACAAGCATACCCGCATATAAGACAGTATGATGGCTGTCCGAGTGATAGTCTGGAAGAAAGGAGGACAAATTGAAGAAACTAAGAGAAATAATGATGTCATACAGAGCAGAGCTGACATATAGGGAAAAGATGCAGAGACTAGAGAATGTAGACAATTCTATAAGGCATCAAGAAAGTATCAAGATCAATGAAATCTTGGGATCAAGATGAAGAAACTTATGCCACAGACATAATGAAGAGATCAAGCTATTTCATACGTATACACATGCAAAGAAATGCAAGCAGGTGAAGTATTCTTAAAGGCTAGCTAAATAGTGAATATATTGCGGCAGGAGCCAACATGAACATATACATATATATATTGGAGTCAGTAGAAGATGGATGTTTCCACTACGTACAATAGCAGTGCTGAGCAAAAGAAGGAAGGACGCTTGTTGCAGTTTCCAAGTGGTGCAGCGAGAAAACAAGTGAATTAACAAGAATGAAACTCAGAAAGCCGAGGTTGGATGAGCCAAGAAGCCAAGGCCATATCAGACTGGGGTGAGCTGAAATTGGATACAAATCGTGTGAAAGAATGAAGCTCCTGTTCAGAAGGCATGTTAAGAAGGCATGGACAAAAACAAGAAGATGTCGGAGGTCTATGAAAGAATAGTGTTTTAATACAATGAAAGCTCAATTTTGTGGCCTTTAGTCACGTGGGGAGAAGTTGGACAAGCAAATTCCTGGAGTAAAGAACATGTTCAAGGCTGAGTTCAAAGACCTAATTGACAGTGGACCACTAAGGTGATGATGGATGGATATGCTAATTGGTGGGAAGCTATGGTTAAGACAAGCACATCTGCACCTGAACTTTCAGCCTGCGTACCGCCAATGTAGGTTAGGAGGGTACTGACGGAGGTTGGAAAGTAACCAATGGTAGAGGACAGCATGATCAAGGGTCCTATAGTTGTGTAGCTAATTAGACGTCATATAATTAGTGACTTTCATAGTGACTTATTTTAAGGGAAGGGCTTAGTTGCCCCACTTGATATTAAGAAATGAATCATTTTCTTGCACTGCCCTAAACAAGTATGGATTGTATACCTAGATGATTCTTGTAGAACCTATCACACTCACTATTAGGTTTTTGTAGTTTGCCACGTAGGATGGCGTTAGTAATACGCAGGTTAAACGTCACCTATGGCTATTCTTTACTATAAAAATGCAATATTTTATGAAATACTTTGAGAAGTCTTGAGAGAGATCATGATGAGGGATGTCTGTTGTTATCCGTTGTACCCCCTGTTTTAGATCATTGATATTAAAACAATATATTTTTCCAACTACCTGAGTTGTGTCTATTATTGATGTTTGAGTAAACTCTGCATCCACCTCTAAGGTATTGCTAACCCGTCTTAAAGGGCTGAGAAGGAACCTCAGTTCAATGGAGTTCTGTCATGAGGGGTGTACTAAAATGTGTTAACTATGTTAGAAGAATTGGAGTGTAAATAGTTGTGGTCCACTCCCTAGAAGGAACAGGGCAAACATGGGTGTGATGAAAAGGTGTATATCTGTGTTATTTTCGTACTACTGATTTTAAAAGAAGTGCTCTGTTTGTGGTGTAATGTATTGGTATTGTGTAGAAGTGTTTTTAAAGAGACGGAACCTGTAGCCTAGTGGTAATGCAATGGTGGTTTGTTGTTGCAGCAGTGTTTGGTGTCTTATAGTAGAGGTTGGGAAAGAAGAGTACTTCATATGTAAGGTGAAGTGTTGTATATAGATACTTTGCCGGTATACAGATATGTGTGAGCAGATTTAGAATGATGGCAGTGTAAGGGATGTAATGAGTGAGATTGGAATGTGTGACATTTATATTGAATGAAAAATGGAAAATGCTGACCGTTTAAAAAGTTTTCTTTTTAGGAGTATTTTCATTAAAGTTAAGAAATGCATATGTGCATTTATAGGAGCTCTCTGTGTAACGTTTCTGTAAAAGAAAAGAAAATCTGATGGAAAAGATGTGTGGCACTTTGTGTGTGTAAGTTTAATAAATGGGCAGTACATGCATATTTGCCAACATGATGCATTCCAATCTTTAGGTGCTTATGTAGTCCTAGTTTTTTTAGTTTGCTTTCTGGGACTTGTAGTCCCACTTTTCCCATTATAAAACTTGATGTTCTACATATGTTTTACATCTGCTTTTTCTTTTTTTTTAGAAAACAAATTACACACAGTGCTGCTTTAAAAGCAGATATGCGTTCTTTACTTTTAGCAGAATGCTCCTAAAAAGACACATTTTTAAACACACAGGGCCTCATTAGGACCCAGGCGGTAAGGGGTTTACGGCGGCGTAAACAGCGCCGACCCTTACCGCCTGATTCCGAGGTCCCTTAGCGCCATGGAGGATTGAACACCTGCTTTTAGCAGGTGTTAAAATCCATGGCGCTAAGGGACCTTGTTGTTAATTACGCCACCGTAATTTACGGTGGCGTAATTAACGCCTTCCCCACTCCCATTATGCCCTATGGGGCAAAAATGGGAATGGGGAAGGGTAAATGGGGATTGGGGACTTACCGCCCCGCCAACCTCGGAATGGGGCGGTAAGTCCGCCAACCACCATGGCGTAAACGTAGTTTACGCCATGGTGGTAAAGGTACGACCCAGGCAGTAACTTACCGCCTGGGTCGTAATGAGGCCCACAGAATTGTATATATTTGATTCGATATACATGTCACACTTACAAATCTTCCAGTCCAGTTCTGTTTTTTCTTTGTATTCTGGGCATTGTAGTTTGAGTTTTATAATGGGAGAAGTGGAATTACAAGTCACAGAAGGCAAAGAAAAAAATAAAACCTTGATAAGCACCTACAGATTCGAATGGGTCATGTTGGCAGGTATGCATGTTCTGCCAACATATTAAACTTGCACACTCCTAGTGCCACTTAAAAATGTTATACAAATGTTTTGCATCTCCTTTTTCTTCCTTTTAGAAAAAAGTTACACACAGTGCTGCTATAGATACACATATGAATTTTCATCAAATTGCTCTTAAAAAGAAACATTTTTAAATGCACAGCATTGTAAGTATTTGCTGCTTGATGTGAGCAGGTGCTGAATGCTGCAATGCATGGATTTGGCTGGCGTGGTTGAAAAAGAGACCATGCTAACTGAGAGCGTATTACTGGGTATGTAACAGGAACCCTCCATATATACACATTTAAGAGTTGAAGAGAATAATTTTCAAAATATAAGCATACCTGCACTATGTATTGTTAGATGCAGAGTTTGTTGAATCTGTAAATAGAAATCTTGGAACGTTTCACAGTAGTTCTTGATGCAGATGGGTGTCATTAACAGGAGATATGTACTCTCAGAGTTCAGGTGTACACCTGATGTGTTGAACTGAGATGACAGGGTTATGTGTAGAGGTTTTGGATGTGATTGGATGATGGATGTGTGACTGTTTGAAAGCAGCCAATGAGGGAGTGTTACAAACATGAAAGTGGAAAGGGTAGAGGGCTGCCCTGTGCTACGGAGTCCACAGACACCGCGGTAGTCCCCAGACGGTGTGTGCCACATCCAGGTCCTTTGAGGATGCATGGAATGGAAAGGGTACTACGGGGATTAGCCAATGAGGTGTCGTGGCTGTGGTTTGTAGGAAAGGAGGGTAGTAGGTGTTTTGTTTGTTGTGTGCGGGGAAGATAGCTGTGGCTATTGCTTGGACGAAGATGAATGTGTGGATGCGGGAGATTGTTGCATGAATTCATTAAGAGGTTATACTGATTCTTGTGGCATCTCTGCTACTATTCGATTGCAGGTAGTGGGATTTTGGTGGGATAGTTTCTGGGGTAAACTGTGTGAGTTTATTAACATTTTGTCAGAGTATGGCTCAATTGCAATGGACAGATGTTATTATTGTACATTGTGGAGGGACCAGTTTGGGCTATGTAGCTGCTGTGTCATTGCAGTTTGCCAGTAAGGATTTCTTGAGAAGCCAAGTGGAACTGTTTCCAACTGTGCAGATTCTTTTTTCTTCAAATGAATCCAAGGCAAATATGGAGATGCCCAAATGCATTGAGTCCAGACATGGGAAAAGCAAGGAGGCTTGTGAATAAATGAGTGTGTGCTGTTTTACATGCTTCATGGATGGATGTCCTTTTTTCCGAATGAAAATATCATGTTGGATGGTGTAAATAGTTCTCGACGTGAAGGAGTGCATTTAAATGATGGTGGGAATGACACTAATGAATGACACTAGTGAAGCATTTGTTAGTTAGTGTACCATATAAAAATGAGAATAACAAAAAAACTTGAAATCTGATCAAACAAAAAAAGGCTCTTTTAAGAGGCACAATTATAAGTGTAACCATCCCCACCTCCTTTAACTGGTCATGCCGTCCGGGTTTACCAGGCGTGCCACCCATGTCCTTTGAGGATGCCTGCCATGGAAAGGGCACTGGAGAGACCACAGACCGTCTTTGATGTCTGCAGACATCGGGGGATCAGCCAATCAGGTTTTCTGGGTGTGGTGTACAGGAAGAGATGGTAGCAGGAGTTTTGTTTGGTAAGTGCACTGAAGATGGCTATGGCTGTGTATTTGAGGAAGCAGAGTGTATGGATTCTGGTAGACTCTTGGATCCATTGGCTGAAGGTGTATTCTGAGAACTGTGGATTGTCTGAAAATGTTTAATTTTATGGAGTTTGAGGCATGAAGTGGTGTACTTCCTCCTGTTTTGTGAGAATATGGTTCACTTGAAGTAGCTTGACATAATTGTACTTCACTGTAGAAAATTATGTTTTCCTGAATAGCTCAGAGACAAATGTGGAGGCGTTCGAATTTATTTTGTCCACAAATTGAGAAAACAAGGCACAATGTCAACAAAGTTGTATGTGCATTTTTGCGGGATGTTGGCATGACATTTTTCGAAGAGAGGAGTGTACTAACTGATGTAGGCATTCAGATTTTTCTTGAAAACATTCAAAATGCATTGAAGCAGTTTCTGTAAACATATAAAATATGGATTTAAGTATTCTTTACAAGTTGCATTAAATAAAAATGAAAAATAGACAAAAAAATAGAAACACTTTTTGGGAAAGTTACAAAAAATAATTACGTTTTGTAGAATCTTTGCTATATATATATATATATATATATATATATAAACGAAATAATCAAAAAATCCAGAAAAGTCAAAAAGAAAAAAAAGTTCTTTTAAGAGCTACCATTTTTGTGAGAAAAATGATTAAAATGATTTTAATTTTCCCCTCCTCATGCATGGAAATTCCCAGATGTCCGTGCACTACACCGCTGTCTGCAGACTAGTCAGGCTGCAAAGGGGCCTGTGATTTTTTTCCACAGGTCTATTTTTGAACTGTGAAAGGTGGCTCCTTCAGGAACCTTTTTTTGGCTTTTGTTTATTTTTGTTGGAGAGGCAAGGTAAGGTGGGGGAGGGAAGGGAAGAAATGGGCACCAACCCCCGAGATGGATGGGCATGTGGACAGAGAAGATGTTGGGCAAGCCTTAATTTTAAGGAGGCGGGCACTGTTTCGGGTGCTCCTTGACTGCAGCCTTGCTCCTTGACCGCAGCCTCGAAAGCAGTATGAAACTGCACCCTCCTCCAGATTGGTGTGCGGCAGTACATACTTAGTATTGTGACCCTTGAAAGGTAAGGGTTAACAGTGTTCAGTATGGTCTGTGAGGTGACGTCTGGGATCCTCATCCCCAAAGGAGTAGTTTGTGTGGTGACAGGAGCGGTCGAGGAAGATCGAGTAGAGGCCAACAACCTGCTCCTTCCTGAAAAAGGTACTAACTTTTTCAGAGCACCCGGGTGGTTGGATCTGGTGTGGCGGTGCATGGAGATGATCCCATAGGAGTACAGCCCCGGTTTTCTGCGATTGAGTACAACACTCAGTGCATCGAACCGTGGCTGCTCAAGCCTTTGGTAAACCCACAACAGTGGTGAAATTTGCCACACCCAGGACTCACTCTGGGCACTGGTGGGAGGCACTTCCTCTACCTCATCTTCGTCTTCCTTTTCATCCCTATCTGTATCTCCACGCCTGTTCCTCTGTCCAGGCCCTCCAGATGGTGAGTGTGGTGGTGGTGGCCCCTGTGAAGGAGGGATGGCAAAGACAGATGCCATTGGATTGTTGTGGATTTAGTTCTGCAAAGCAGGTGCAGGCAGATACTCTCTACTGGATTTGAGTATGACTGGAAGTAATGGGTGGGTCTCTTCAGAGGAACCATCACCGGACCACGCGATGTCTACAGACAACCAAGTCAAAAATAAGCCTTGCAAAGTTGTAAAAAGGTGCCAGATCAACTGAGAATGGGCTTTGTACTGTTATTATCAAGTAGAACACTGAAGTGTGGGCAGATATTCTGCTAACACTATATAGAAAAATAATTGACACTGGAATCATGCCCAACTCTTGGAAATTGTCCAACATAATTCCTATATTTAAATCAGGATCACGTAGCCCGCCTTGTAGCTATCGCCTTCTGACACATACAGATATATCAAGCAAAATATTTGTTACATCTGTTCTGAATGATATTAATATCTGGATAGAAAAGGAACACATATTAGACAAGGCCTGCACAGGCTTCCGTAAAGGATGCTCGACAGTAGACAACATATTCCTTGTCAATAATCTTATAGAGCAAACTAAGGGCACTGACAGGCTACCTCTTTATTTGCTTTGTGTAGATTTTTCTTCGGCATTTGATACGATTGATCGTGAAAGACTATGGAAGAAGTTAAAACTACTTGGGATGCCGGAACATCTAATCTACATGTGTAGAATGATATATGAGGAGAGTATGGCCAGAATCAGACTAGCAATAGTGGTATGATATCTGACCCTATACTAATGAAAGGGGGGTCAGGCAGGGATGTGCTCTGGCTCCTACCTTATATAATCTATACATGGTAGACTTTGGCGAAATATTTGTGGACAAAACAAATGCCTTCCCAAAAATAGGGATTTCTAAGATTGGGTGGATCAGCTATGCTGACGACATTATTGTGTTTGATAATACCTATATTCGTATATGCAAGAGTGCTAATGCTATGTGTGAATACGCTGAAAGTAATGGTCTCAAAGTCAACTTATCAAAAACATAATTTATGGTCTTTGGCAGCCGAGGAAGTAAAAATTCCTACATCAACTGTCCCTTGGGGAAGATCGGTAGAGTTAACTGTTACACATATTTAGGCCAAGAACTATGCAGTGACAGGAAGAAAGTGAATACTGTGATACAAGAAAATAAAAGATCCAAGGTTATGACAATGCTCAGTGCAGTGATGCCTTTCTCCAAGAAAAATGCAGGATATAGTCTTCTTGGCATCATCAATATCTATAAGCAAAAATTGTCAGCTTTATTCCTTTACGTATTGGAGGCCTCATATTGTGATTGGACCGATTGGGCTAATACCATAGAGGGAATAATATGGAGACGATTGTTGGGTCTGACAAACTATACTCCTATCCAGGCGATTCGCCTTGAAGTTGGTCTAATATCTATGCCCTCTCGTATTAATTTCAATCATGCCAAACTTTATTTGAGGATTAAATTTGCCCGCCCCAATTCATTGCCATCGGTCCTCAGGGACGGTCTCAATGGTGGGAAAAAAGTATTGAATATATTTCAAGAAAGAAATCTGCTTTTCCTCCAGGAGATGGGATGGACCCCCAAATGGGAACATGGGGAGGGCTGGATGTTAAAATCTCTTAAGGAAGCTACAGAGAAATGGGACTGGGTGGTCAGCCAAGATGCTGTAGCTAAATTGAAATCTTTATATACTTTTTCCAAAATGCTGTTTGAATATAAAAAAGCTTAAAAGTTTCTAAAACTGCTACCCTCGCCTGTAACTCGCAGAATCTTTATGGATATTAGACTAAACAGATTGAATGTTCTAGAAGTAAGCGGAACACGGACTGGAATGCCTGCTGAGCTTTGAACTTGCAGAATATGCTCTGATTGCTGTATGTCAGAATCAGCTAGGCATGTATTGACAAGTTGCTCCAAAATGAGTCATATATATAAAAACAATTTTGCCAAACTTGAGTACGATAATGAACATATAATATCTGAGTTATTCTGGTTGTGCTGCCTCTCAGATTATAATAAAGGGTTGATAATTGCAATAACACAGATTTGGAAACATGCTAATGTATATCTTTGTAAGTTTGAGGAAAAAGTCAAGCTTTTGGTAAACCTTGATCAGATATGTTAAAAAGCAATGCGGAGCTACTAATGTATTCTAATCATTTTCTTTTTTCCCTTTGTTCCTTTGATAATGCTGTAGATGAACTGTTTTTATACTAATTTGTAAATGTGAATCTAGGATGCTATATTTATATATTTTTATATGATGGCTTCCTGTTCTTTTTATTCTTTTTTTATTTTAATTTTTATCTATGCTGTATGTATCTTGGCACTTCTGAATTTCTGTTTATTTGTCTATTTTGTACCTATGAATTTGTGTTAAAGTTTATAACTAAATACACAATAAAAAAAGAAAAAATAAAAGTGCGTCATGCAAACCAGACATGTCCGGACATGGCGCGCTATCCGTGGGCACCTCCATTTTCAGACTATAAACTGGGTTTATCAAAAAAAATATGATAGAACAATATACAACATATAGTACAGAAAATACGTTTATTTATGAACAGGATGCGGAATCGGAATGGAAAGCATAAATAGGAGAATTTGGAATTTGGAATATCTGCACAATGAGGATCAGGGGAGGAAGGGAGTGACGTTTCATCAAAGCATCTTACATTTAAATGTTGGGAATTTTATGGGGATTATTGCTGGGGACAAGTGTGACTGTTGCAAGAAGGACAGTGATAATCAACATTTTTAATAACATGATTTTTAACACCATATTTAAATTGGGGTGTTGTTTCTTCATGTTTCTTCATGTAAACTATGTATTATAAGAAAAAGCAATTATTTCACTGAGGACTGTATTAATTACATTATTTATTTATATGAAACCATGTATTGTTTACCATTAGACAAGGTATCATCACCCACTGTTGGAATGTTTTCTTCCAACCGCTCAAGTGTGCTTGCCATGTCTGTTAACATTTAAAAAAGTAACATTTGCTTACAAAACATCTCTGCATAATGAATGGCAATAATAAAGAAATAAATACAGTGTGCTTACTGTTTGGTGAGAGATTGTTTTTGAATAAGTGCTTTGTGTATGTGAGTCTCTATGAACAGTTGTACTCAACTGATAATATGAGGTGTACAGGTATGGTTTGTGCTTGGTGTATTCCAAATTATTGTGTTGTAAATTAGAAAAAATGTGCACACCTTGAAGTAATCATTTGTACAAAAACCTATATTTGCATGCAGTAAATACAAGTTGTGTTATGTATATGTGTTTGTTGGTTGATGGGTAGAGCATTTTCAGTCTCCCCTGTGCTTCTGAGCGTTGTGAATGCTGCCTTCTGTCCGCGGACTACCGCATTGTCCACAGACTCTACAGCTGCTACATTGGGGGTCCTACAAAATAGACATTTTGGGGGAAATGCATTAGACGGTCCAAAAGTTATCAGAAAACAAAGAAATGCTGTTTTCGGCCTACTCCCATATATTTTCCCATAAAGAAAAAGTTGCTTCCATTAAACCCACAATTTTTGGGGGAAATTTCATGGAAATTCATCGAACCGCACAAAAGTTATAAGCTGCCCAAAATTGCCATTGTCTACGGGAGAGTAACTTAACCATGTCTGCAGGGTAATTATCGTTGACACAGTAATATCTATCTATCTTATAAGTGATTATCTTCCTATGTTGACATGTATTCTGTAGATGTACATATTCTAACTCATGTATTTCAATGATGTATTTTTGCTTTCATAAATAAATATACAATTAACAACTATGCTAAGGGTGAGTATGCTCATACTGAATCCCCATAAGGAATCATTGTAGGCTCTGCCCACTTCTGTCGTTAAGTGGTCAATGTGTTCAAGGTAGGATACCTCCCTATATCACAGAGTATCGTCCATTCATTATACAACTCATTAAGTCTGTCCTTTGAGCAAAACAGCTGAGCGAATTACTAGTTCTATGGCAAAACCAGAATGCCGGTGCTTGCACTAACAGAGTGGGCTTAGTTTGGCCTGAGAGAATGTGGTTCCGGGGGCGGGGTATGGGGTGGGAGATTGGCACACACTCATCCACAGTCTAGACATTCTGTAACCTACATTTCGTGTTGGTACATGCACGTGCCAATAGCAGCCATCAGTAGAAGAGTAAATCCAGCCACCACAGAGGACACCAGGAGCTCCACCTCTCCATAATCTACAAAGAAAGCACAGGGGAAACAGGTTAGGAAAGCTGAGAGTAGAGACCAGGTGAGATGAAGCCACATTGAGTGTTCACTATGCCACGGGGAGTGCAACATGGATACGGCAGCCTTCAGAGCTGAAACAGAAGATTCCATGGAAGCCCAGGGAGAGGGCTTAGGAGGAGAGGGCTTGGGAGACCATTGAACGCGCAGGTGGGTTAATGGGAGTGTGGAGACGGCCACAATGAGTGTAGCTGAGGAAAAGGAATGTGCAGGTGAGACCAGGGAAAGTGAAAGAGCGCACATAGAGAGTGCAGAGTATGCCATAGAGAGTGTAGGGAGCTACATCAGCGAAGGGCTGAAATGGCAAAGTGCAGGGTAGACCATAGATGATACCAAGTAGACTAACGACTGTGCAGAGGACACATGCAGATTTCATGGGAAACCATGGATAATGTGGCATGGATACGGTATATATGGGAAAGGGCCGCGAGAGTGCAGCAGAGACCATGTGAAACCAGAAGGGGGAGCAGGGCGTGTGAAGGGGGACCAGAGAGAGCAGGGCATGCGACTAAAAACCTATGAGTGATATTTCTGAGAGCAGAGGGTGATGAGTGCATGGTAGACTACAAAGAGTGCATGTGAGACCAAGGAAAGTGCAGGGGTACTGCAACAAAGCACAACGCATATGTAGGCCAGTGACGTTAAAGATGAGATTTGGCAGAGTGCAAGGGAGCCAATGTAGTGTGTGGACGAGACCACACAGACTGTAAAGGAGACTAAACATAGTGCATGAGTGATATAGGAAAATATTGATAAAACAACGGAGAAGGCAAAAGAAAGCAGGAAGAGTGATGGAAAGACCACAGAGACTGCCTGGGACTCCAGGATCAGTATGGGGAAGACTATGGATGAAAGAGCAGGGAAGATTAGGGAAACAGCAGGGGAGAAAAGGAAGGTGTCAGGTCGTTCAGGGAGAATGCAAGGATGACAAGGGGAGTACATGGGACACGATGAAAAGTACTGGAGAGATCGTAGAGATTGCAAAAATAACCAAGAAGAGGGCATGGAACACGATGGAGAGTACAGGAGAGATCGGAGAGATTGCAAAAATAACCAAGAAGAGGGCATGGGACACGATGGAGAGTACAGGAGAGATCGGAGAGATTGCAAAAATAACCAAGAAGAGTGCATGGGACACAATGGAAAGTACCGGAGAGATCGGAGAGATTGCAAAAATAACCAAGAAGAGTGCATGGGACACAATGGAAAGTACCGGAGAGATCAGAGAGATTACAACAACCAAGACGAGTGCATGGGACACAATGGAAAGTACAGGAGAGATCGGAGAGATTGCAAAAATAACCTAGAGGAGTGCATGGGACACTATGGAAAGTACAGTAGAGATCAGCAATCCAATGGAGTACATGGAGCAGAATCTAGATTACTGGGAGATAAGAAGGTGTAGAACAGCTGCAGGTGGGAAACTCAATAATCTTCAACTATCAGCACCCATTGCTCTGCTGCTGGACTCTTGCTACCTGCAAGAATATACTGTGCCAGCGTACTTATCCCACTCTTTGCCTTTCCTCATTTGCCTTGATCTTGCTCTGACAATGCACTTCTTTTACTGTTCCATTCACACTTGGCATGTCTTAATCATTGCCTATGCTGTACTTAAGCACTTCCTTTACCATGCACGATCCAAATACTCCCAAAGCCTGCAAAAGACCAGTTTCCCTTTTCCCTTTCCTTTGCTCTGTGGATGCTATAAAGTGATTTGCTTGCAGTTGGCGCCTTATGAATTACAAATAACTGACATTCCTGACACTGTGACTTGGCACTCAAAATCTGGTTTTCCGCCCTCTTAGATTTGCTTCATATGCTGGAGAAGCCAATGATTCCTGCTTGCTGCTTACCGAAGTTCCTTGTTGTTACTGTCAAAACGGAACCATTTGCCCCACCGGCTGCATTGTTGATGGCCAGGTGCACCTGGATCTGGGCCCCGGCGGTCAGGCCTGAGAGCAGGCAATGGTGAGCGGAACTATTGAGCGTCACTGCTGGAAAAGAGGATGAGAAAGAAAGAGTCACATGTCAAGTGTTTTTGTAGTTGAGGTTTTGGGGCTGTGTGATTGACTGCACATGACCCGCGGTAGTTTAGCTTCATTTATTTATATACAGGAGGAACAATGCTCTATTCATCACAAAAGAACATACAATAGATAAGAAATCAGATTTGATTGTAAGCAGTGAGCTTCATACAATGGCCTGAGTTTGTGGGACATTCTGACCAGGTTGTAGAGGGAAGCAAATGGAACAGTCATAGGGGACAATACATAAGTGGACATACATAGATTAAGGCGAACAAACAATGGACATTTTTAAGTGCATTTAGGCGGTACGGCCAGCTGTGCTCGGGATGCAAGCATGATAGGTGAAGTGCTAGAGTGAAGGCAGAGAAAGTGAGAGACAGAGGCAGGTTAGAAGTGAGGTAAAAATGTTAGCCAGCAGGCAGATGAAAGGTGGGTTAAGAGGGTAACTCAGAGGTGAGAAGGTAGCTTTTAGTTTGGTTTTGAACAAATCCATGTGGACTGTTTCTTGGATGACCATGGGAAGGGAATTCCATGCAAGTGGAGCAAGGAGAGAGAAAGAGTGGAAGCATGATGGTGAGGAGCTGCAGGGGTAGTCGAGGAGGCAGGGCAGAGCAGAGATTACAAGAAGGATTTTAGAGTTGGATAGATACAGTGGTTCCTAATCGTAGATAGATTTGTGAACCAGGAGAAGAAAGTGAAATCTGGCCCTGTTTTGCATCATCAGCCATCGAGCCTTGTGACAGTTCGAGGAAGTAGGTGTGAAGTGAGGGAATTCAAAGATAATCCGGGTAGCAAAGTTAATGATCTTGTCGAGAGAACTGAAAGCATAGTTTGGGAGATCAAAGAAGATGTTGGCACAGTAGTCCAGGTTAGAGAATACAAGAGTAGTTAAGGGATTCTTGGTGGTGTTAGGAGGTTGAGGCGAGTAAATGTTCCAGTTTTGGAGATGAAAGTAGCGAAGGTCTAAGAAGGGTCAAAGATGATGCTGAGGTTTCTAGCTGAAGAAGAGTAGGGCAGAGTGTCAGGTGGAAACTGGATAAGCAGAGGAAGAGATGAGAGAGAGCTTTTGGCAAGGAAGAAGAGCACCTCTGTTTTGGCAGAGAGTGCAAGTCATCCAATATTTAATAGCAGAGAGACAGTTGGACATTATGGTAGGAAGATCAGAGGAGAGTTCAGGAAAAGAGAAAAAGATGTGGGTGTTATCTGTGAAGAGTTGGTACAAGAATCAAAGGGAGGAGATAAGTGCCCCAAGAGCAGAGGTGTAGAGTGTAAAGAGGAGAAAAATGAAAACAGAAACTTGTGGAGCACCAACAGTTATAGGAGTGAGTTAAGAGGTGTTGTTGCTCCAGTAGACAGAGAATTGGCGAGGAGCAAGTTAGGATTCAATACAGGAAAGGGCTCGATCAATAATTTCAAGAAGAAAGAGTATTGAGGAGATCAGAGAGATCGACAGTGTGTAATGCAGCACACAGATGAAGGAGAATTAGGATAGAGGGTAGCTTCGAGTGGTTAGCAGAGGTGATGAATTTGGACACATTCATGAGCTGAAACCTGCTTGTAGGGAGCCTCAAAGGATGTAGATGTCCAACAAATTGATACGATGCTTGAACACAACACTTTAGAGCACTTTGGAGTAGTGCGGAAGGAGAGACACAGGGTGAAAGTTAGCTGGTTTGTTCAGCGCAGCTCCTTGCTTTTTATAAATGCCAGATAGAAGAAGGGCTTGAGAGCCTTTATGAATATTACAACTTTCAGAGTATGTCCATCTTTCCTTATTTTTCTACATGTGTAACATTTCAGATTGGCAGTATTTGTACCTCCTAAACTTGCCAGTGCATGTTAACTAAAGAAGGGGGCTTATAATCATTTAACTTTAGTTCCACCTGTATAACATCACAAAACCATGTTTACATTTAGTTATTTTGACCCCAGAATTCATTAGACTGCAGCGGGCAACGTGTTGCGTTTCCTGAAATATTGCACTATAGGTTTTGCTGCTATCTATCTAGCCGCCGGCGCTACCGGAGGCTACGTATCTGAGTCACCTGCATGACGGGCCACACAGAAGGATTACTCAGGAGTAGCTGTCACTCCATCCCGTAAATATACACATGACTCTTACCATGGACCTCACCTCCTTCCTCCTGGTAGAAGAGGCAGTAGCTCTGGATCCTCCCACGCTGATGCTCTATGGGAATCTTCCCCCATGCCAGCTCCACTTGGGACTTCCAGATCCTGGTCGGGTGCAACGTTGGGGAATGCAATGGGGCTGCAAGGGACACAGGAGAAGTACAGAGAGGTCAGGGGAGTAGACAGACGACTGCAGGGAAGTTAGGGCCTACAGAGGTTGCTTCTGATTTAGAGGCAAAGAGGATTCAAGAGACCAGGGAGACCAGTACTGGGCAGTTAGGGGCCTCAGACTTTCACAGGGAGGTCAAAGGAACTCGGAAGTCTGGGGTATAGAATGAAGAGTGCAGCAAAGTTCTAGACCCTAAACTGTCACTGGGAGTTTAGCGATACAGAGAGGTTGCAGCCCTTGCGAGAAGGAAACAGGCTAATGGAGGTCAGGGGCACAGAGAAGTCAGGGGCCAAAAGAGGCATGCACAGGGATGTTGGGGGCCCCAGATTATTGTTGAATCAGAAGTTCGAAGAGAAGAGGAGCCACAATGCTAGAGATGCGAGTACAGGGAAGTTCGGAACCACTGTTTGTTATTGGGAGAGTAAAGCTACATAGAGGTTAGGGTCCCTGGGAGATGATTGCTGGATGTAATGAAGTCAGATGTTTCAGGCAAGAGAAAGGTTTATGGGATCCCCCAGGTCTCCAGTCCATCACTTGCTGTGTATATTGGTGTAGTTCTTTTTCAACAAGAAACACATGGAGGTTGGCCTAAATAGCAAAGAGAAGTATCAGGGCGATTCCTTTGAGCTAAGATCAATGGAGATAACTACTATTGTGTCACCAACTTGAGGGGTGGACTTGGACAATCAAAGACGTTATTTTGCTTCTTACCATGGGTTCAGAAGTTTGCTTGTCCGCAGGACTGTAGTCATAAAGCCCTGTCAACCCAATCACTTCAAAGCGTACAGCTGGTTTTCTTAAAGACTTTTTTGTTGCCCCTTGTCGATTTCAGCAAGCCACTGTGGACGAAAGTTGGGAACAAGCAAAGTCCTAGAGTCGAATCCCCGTAGGGAAAGTGCAGGACCCCAGACCAGCGAATAGATGCACAGCCAGGGCCGGCCTTAAGGGCAGCAGCGCCCTGGGCATATTGGCGCCCTCCCGCCCGCCTCTGGTTAACAGGGGGGCGGGGCGGGACCAGGATGGGCCACTTTTTTTTTTAACCTCCTTGCTCTGGCGAGGATGTATGATATGAATAGGGCGCGTCAGCACCCTATTGTCATTAAATGAGCACACCGCCACGGGTGCATTTAACAGCAAAAGCCTGCCTGCCGCGCCTTCTCCCACTACGCCAGCTCGGGGGAGCACTTGACAGACTCCCCCAAGCTAGCGTGGCGGGGGCTAAGGGTGCCCCGGGCAGTTGCCCGGATCGCCCCCCCCCCCCATGGCCGGCTCTGCACACAGCCAGCAAGTGAGTGACAGCAAATGGCTGCCCCCGTTAGGAAACTGCTGGGCATGGGGGCACGCTGGCAGACACCAGGAGATGGCAAATATGAGAGCACTTTATAGTTGGATTGTGAAGTGTTGGGAGTAACAAATCAGAGGCAGAGTGAGCTGGAGTGGCTGTTGCTAAGCTGAGAGGAGCATAGTGTAGTAAAAGACGTGAAGGTAAAGTACGTGGATAGAGGTGGTGCTAAGAAGGTATAGGAAACAACGGAGGATGAGAAAAAGATAGAGGAGGGGGAAGTGAAGGAAAAAGAGGCGCGAGAGAAACAGTAGAGGAGGAGTGAGAGGCAGAGAGGGAGGTGAAGGAAAAGGAGGTGGGACAGAAACAATGGAGGAGTAGTGAAAGGCAGAGAGAGAGAGGTGAAGGAAAAGGAGGTGGGAAAGGCAGAGAGGGAGGTGAAGGAAAAGGAGGTGGGAAAGGCAAAGAGGGAGGTGAAGGAAAAAGAGGCACGAGAGAAACAGTAGAGGAGGAGTGAGAGGCAGAGAGGGAAGTGAAGGAAAAGGAGGTGGGGCAGAAACAATGGAGGAGTGAAAGGCAGAGAGGGAGGGGAAGGAAAAGGGGGTGGGAGAGGAACAATGAGGAGGAATGAAAGTGAGGGGGAGGTGAAGGAACATGAGTAGGGAGAGAAACAATGGAGGAGTGAAAGGTAGAGAGAGAGGTGAAGGAAAAGGAGGTGGGAAAGGCAGAGAGTGAGGTGAAGGAAAAGGAGGTGCAAGAGAAACGATGGAGAAGAGAAAGGCAGAGAGAGGGGTGCAGGAAAAGGAGGTGCAAGAGAAACGATGGAGGAGAGAAAGGCAGAGAGGGGGGTGCAGGAAAAGGAGGTGCAAGTGAAACGATGGAGGAGAGAAAGGCAGAGAGGGAGGTGAAGGAAAAGGAGGTGGGACAGAAACAATGGAGGAGAAGTTAAAGGCAGAGAGCGAGAGAGGTGAAGGAAAAGGAGGTGGGAATGGCAGAGAGGGAGGTGAAGGAAAATGAGGTGCAAGAGAAACGATGGAGGAGAGAAAGGCAGAGAGAGGGGTGCAGGGAAAGGAGGTGAGAGAGGAACAATGAGGAGGAGTGAAAGAAAGAGGGAGGCGAAGGAAAAGGAGGCGGGACAGAAACAATGGAGGAGAAGTGAAAGGCAGAGAGAGGGAGGTGAAGGAAAATTAGGCGGGAAAGGCAAAGAGGGAGGTGATGTAAAACGAGGTGGGACAGAAACAATGGAGGAGGAGTGAAAGGCAGAGAGGGAGGTGAAGAACCAGGAGGTGGGAAAGGCAGAGAGGGAGGTGAAGTAAAACGAGGTGGGACAGAAACAATGGAGGATGAGTGAAAGGCAGAGACGGAGGTGAAGGAAAAGGAGGTGGGCATGGTCGAGAGGGAGGTGAAGGAAAAGGAGGTGGGACAGGTCGAGAGGGAGGTGAAGGAAAAGAAGATGGGAGAGAAACAATGGAGGAGAAGTGAAAGGCAGAGTGGCAGGTGAAGGAAAAGGGGGTGGGAAAGGCAGAGAGAGAGGGGTGAAGGAAAAGGAGGTGGGAAAGGTCGAGAGGGAGGTGAAGGAAAAGGAGGTGGGAGAGGAACAATGTGGAGGGGTTAGAAGGAGGTGAAGGAAAAGGATCAGTTATCTGCAAGATGTGCCAAGAAAGAAATTCTTGAGATACTTAAAAAAAACAAGGCTGTGAGAGAGGAGAGAGCGACAGGTTAATTGGATCATAGCATCCAGGCTTGCCAGAATAAATCTCTGGTAAGCGAAAAGAAACTTCAGCAGCAGAACAAAGCCTGTGCAGTTGAACCTATTCTATGTGTGTGGGATGCTTGCATTGCACCCACACATGTTGTAACTGTTCTGGGTGATTTTATGTGATATGGCTGCTGCAAAAATCCTGAAATTCAGAAATCGCATTTCAAGCAAATCAACCTTAACTATGCGCCCCCTTTTGTGCACTGTATGCCCACAATAATGACATCACATGTTATCACTGATGAGGTCACTGGTGACATCACTAATTACATCATCCATGGCATCACCAATGAGATCAACAATTACATCAAATGCGACAAGTTAAATATTTTTTGTTGACCTCTTTTGATACATATTTTATTATATTACACTTAACAATAATAACAACATGACATGGAACAAAACACTGATACAGAAGTATGATTTGATTACATGTGGAGCATTCATTTGTAGTACTCATCAACTTATACATTTTAAAATAAAAATATGTAATGTTATACAATTGGTTTGTATTTTATGCATTAGTAAACTATTACAATACATCTTTGCGGGGAAAGTACTTGATTCTAGTAAATCTATTTCAGTAATTTCAAACATAATATAAAAAGTAAATGTAGTAGTAAAAAAATAAGAATAGATAGAAGTAGAAACATGTTTAATAGTAAGAGTTACGAAAATAGTCAATGCTCACATTTAAATGTACAAATCTCTTGTCTTTAATAACATTACATGAACACATTATTTTCTAAATGATACATTTTATAAAAAAATAATAACATACAAAAGAAAGCACATGCCCATGTGCATTGTGATAACATATAATCTAAGAATTCGAATGTTGGTTAATATGCATAAAACTCAGTTACATACACTACATAATTATATACTGCGTGTTACAAAAGAAATAAGGGCACAATACCTTGTACTCCGTAAGTATGAAAAAGGTAAGCATATACTTTGTTAAAAAATACAGCACTGTCATATTTCAAAATGTAATCAATCAAACCAGTGATGTCATGCATGATGTAACTAGTGACACAATCAGTGACATCATGTATGATGATGTTATTAGTGATGTCACCAGTGATGTCATCAACTGTGTAGTTTGTCCACTGCATTTCAAGGGTTTTGTCATAATATAGTTTCTTTGGGGCCAACTAACCATAGCCTTCAGCCGTGGCCACTGTACATGTTGCACCAATAGGTTTCATTGGGGCATCACTAGCCATGGCCACTGTACATGTTCTACCAATCATTTTATTTTTGGCCAAAATAGCCATGGCCGTCAGCCTTAGGCAGTGGCCATGGCCAAAAATGTTGCATAGTTTCTTGAGGTCTCACTGGCTATGGCCTCTTTGCGTGTTGCTCCAGTATCATTCTTTTGGAACCACTAGCCATGGCCAATGGCCATGTTAAACCAGTACTTTGTTACCAAATACCTATTGGCTCCTGTCCAGTAGAAATAGGCACTGCATATGTTAAAAAACATGTTTTCTAACTATTTATTTCTGTGATAATTTCCCAGTATTCATTTTCAATAACAGAAAATACCGTGGCAGAGTAGCGGTTCGCCTATCCCTGCGTTAACAGGGTCAACTGCTTTTTCCCTCTGTAAACTTCTCCCATTACTCCCTATTACTCATCGCTTTGTGTTATGCATATTTATTTTTGAGTGTCTCTTGCAGTGTTGCCACTGTAATCTCGTGAGATGCACATGGTCTTCTCCTGATAAACCAAACATTTTCTGCCCATAACAGGATCCCCAACCCAACCCCAAATCCCCAACTTCACATGCTGTTTTGTCTCCCACCCCCAATCTCTAGCCTGATGTGATTGCTATTGCAATTGGTATTTATATAGCACTTACAGCCAGGCCATCTAAGCACTGTGGTTCAAAACAATCAATCAGTGTTCCCATGGGAGTGACTACCTAAACAGAAAGGTCTCTTTCTGGAGTCTAGAACACCATTTGACTCTGTATAGTTGTGAGTGAGTTCATTTCAAAGTTTTACGGCATCCTTTTTTCTATTCCAAATAGCGTTTTGAGTTCTTTCATTTGAGGCTTTGAGTAAAATTGCAGGAATCACTCACATTGAGCAAAAAACATAAAATAGAAAGGTGGATTTTAATTCAGCATCTCTCCTGTGAAGCACCAACGCCGATATATATAAAGGTTTTAAGGAACAGGGCCCCCCATGCCTCTGTCAAATATTAAAAATAACTACTGGATGGATTTACCCCAAATCACTCAAGGAAATTAAGTCAATGTTTTTGTGCTCAAATTGTTTCTTATTTGGTCCAAATGCCCAACGGTATTTGCACTACAACTATTCAAAAACTGCACTTTTTCTCCATGGGAAAATGTATGCGAGTAGGCTGTAAACAGCATTTTTATGTTTTCTTAATAACGTTTCAATTTTTAACAAATTGCTCTCAAAATGTTCAGTTCAGTTTGAGGGGAGCCTTGATAAAACTATTGCTCCCAAAATGTCCAGTTCAGTTTGGCGGGGCCCTTGATAAAACTTTAGTTTAGAAAATGTCATCCAAATCCATCCAGCAAGTCAAACGTTTTTAGCCTCTATCATCTTCTCTGCTGCAAAGAACCAAAGAACCAAGGCTGATTTGAAGGTTTCAATGTGCTGGGGACACCCCGTTCTCTGTCGAATATTTTAAAAGCTATGGGATGGATTTATCCCACACTAGTCACGTAAAATAAGTCCATGCTTTGTGTACAAGTTGTTTCTTGTTTGTTCCAAATCTGCCCAGTGGTTTTTGTATTTTACAGCTATTCAAAATTCTGCAGGTTTTCTCTATGGGAAAATGAATGGGCTGAAAACTGCGAAATGGTGGCGTTTTGTTTTCTTATAATCCATCGTGCGAGTTAAAAGTTATTATCAATTCATTTTTTGGGTTTCCTATGGAACTTGATAATGTAAGAGAGGCATGGCTACGCAATTATGACACAGACACAAAAGGTCCAATTCATAAAACCTTTATTGCAGTTTCAGTGGGATTGGAGAAACTCCTACCTTTTGCCCCTCTTTTATAACTTTATCAGTTTTCTGGGTGGCTCTCAACCCTCTCTGCAGTTTTCTTTCCCATTGAACAGGTTATCATGCCGTGTTCTTTCGAGAGAGGGGAGCCTGCTACCTTTTTTTCATTTTTGGAAGGAAGTTGGGCTTGGTCTCCCTAAGTTACCTGGGGGCAAAACAGACGTGGACTCCCTGCTCACTGTGCTCAGAGAGGCACAGCTTCACCTCACTGATGGGGCCCAACAAGACTGAAACACGTGTATGGGGTTGCTGTTGGTGCTCTTGTTCAGAGGGGAATTGTCATAGCATTTCGGTGCTGGACTGCCCATGTGGGTGGTACAAAGACTGATATGCAAATTAATATTTCCCATCTGTAAAAGGTACAGTGAGCAAAAAGCAGATGGCTGCAAACTCTCAAAGTGGTTAAAAACCACTGAACAGGTTATTTTGCCTTGTTCTTTCGAGAGAGGGACGCCTGCTACCTTTTTTGCATTCTTTCCCATTGGGTCTGCGTGTGTTTATTTACACATGATTTGCTATGCATTGCATTTCCTTAGATTATTCACAGGTAGCCCGTATTGTAAGCGGATTCACTTCAACACTACAGCTAAGTCAATGCCTAGTCTGGGATGCTGAGGGAAACCCTTATTGATATATTTTTATGTCCAGTTCGTTTACTCAACCCTTATATAACACCCCTCTCTTAGAATCCCCCTGACCCCACTGAGCCAAGAAGTAGGTTTATTTTGCAAATTAAACGGTTTATTTGAAAATTAAACTATATATATATATATATATCACACTTTTATAATAAATTAATGTTTGATAGCACACTTGTGAATATGAGCAGTAATCAGCAATAGGTAATCCTACAGTAGCACAGTACTTGGTTACTTATAAATAGGAACAGAAGAATAAGGTGGCAGAGAAGGCTTTCTATGGTTCCAGGAAAGGCAAGGTGAGACAGAATGCAGCACAGAAATAACCTTGATATGACTTCAACCAAAGATAATATGATCACTTTTTCTTGAACAATTCACTCCCCCCCTATGCAATGTAAGGGGATGAAAAGGAGAGCATACAGTTCTCAGGAATGCAAACAATATAATTCAGTTCCCCCCTAGCAAGCTTAGAGGAAACAGGGGGGAGTTTTAAACACAGGCCCAAAATGCTTAGAATGTAATAACAATGAATTGAAAAATGTGCTAAAATTGCTTTTAATTCCCTCTAGGAGGTTGAGGTTAGGTGATGACTACTTTATATTAATTCAGGATCACTTTAGCAATGCTCTATGAATTGTTATTGTTATTGTTATTGTTATTTTGCACTTATATAGCGCCTTATATACCATTGGTATGGTCTGAAGGCGCTGGTAGGTTGAACGCCCTTGGGAACCGAAGTTCAGATCAGTAGAGAGAGTAGGGAGAGTCAAAAGGTGCGTGTGAGCACCGGATATGTGTGCAGCTTGTGCGGTACACGTGTAATAGCTGCTTCTTATCGGTAGGTGTGGTGGTTGAGAGATCAGGAGAATGTGTTCGTTCTGGCAGGATTTATCCGGAACGGATGTGGCTGCGTTAGGCCTGAGGAAAACGCCTGGCTGGGGGTGTGGGACCAGCAGTGTTTACATAGAATGATGTGGAGTAAGCGGTGGATGTTCGTATGAGAACAGTTATACCGAATGGTGTCATAGTATCTCTGTGTTCTAGTTGAGTGGTGATGTAAGGAGAGAGTAAGTGTGGGGTGTGGTGTGATGGGTCATATGCTCTTTCAGTGTGCAAATTTCTAAATGCAACTTTCCAATAGAGGGAACTGGGCGAACTTCTAAGTACAATTTTCCATACAGAGTCTATTGGGAACACTTCTAAATTCATTTCATCAGCACTTCTAAATGCAGCTTTCACAGAAGATATTGGACTCGTATCTAAATTCAATTTTCTACAGAGAGGCTACTGGGCGCACTATAAAATCAATTTTTCAGCGAGGCTATTGGGAATACTTCTAAATTCATTACACTCAACCGTTTTCTACATTCATGTGTTCTCCATATTCATTCAGCCGCATTCTACATTCATGTGTTCTCCACATTTGTCTGTCCACCACATTTATTGGCTCTTCATATTCGTTCGCTTTGTATGATTGTCAGGTTGCACACGAATTTCAGCAAGGAAAGCAAGGACAAATATTTTTACACGTGGCTGAAATTAAGCAAAATGTCAAATCGCGGCAAATTTAGTCATGTGCGTCGAGCGCAATTACGGAGGCACTATAAGGAATAGGAAGTCAGTTCTAGGCTCGTTGGAAAGCTTAGAAACTTAGCTTTAAGATGACAGTTAAAACTCGCTCCTAGCACAAACGGTTCTGGAGAGGTTAAATAGTTTGGATTAGATTATTTTAAACTAAGAGATTGGTTTTGTCACAGTGCTAGCTGGGTACTCACACTAGATTTTGGAGAGGAATGCGACTTTGTCACCGATCGGGTCAGGATTGGCTGGACCTCTGCTAGCGGTTCTTCACAGCGATCTGGTCTCTCGGTCTCTGGTTCTGTTATCGGTTCTGCTGGCGGTTCCAGATACAGCACTGCTTTCAGTGAAACACTTGTGTATAGGCGCGTTACAAATGCCATATCATATCATATCATATCATACTGCTACAGGTTCTTGCAAAAGCTCTTGGCGAAGAATTCAAACAGCTTGCCCGGCTGTTGAATAGTTTGGTTGGTTTTGAGGCCTGCTGAAGAGGATTCAGCTTGTGGATTCAAGCCTCTCTACTACAAATTCTGGAGTTAAGTTCTGGTGTCTGGAGATTGATGGATTTGAAGTCTGGATCTCTGGATGTGAAGTCTGAAGTCTCCCGGCAAAGCGTCCCGCAAGAAAGTGGAAAGTGAATCTCTCTACCTGGGTTTCAATGTTCCTTTTATGTGTTTTGAAAATGGGTGTGTGCCTAGGCCTAGCTAAGCCTGCCCCTCTCACTAATCATTGGCCAAGCTTTCCTCTCTCCCTTGATTGGGGGAAAGAAATGGAGTGTCAGAGTGATGCTGTAGGTTTTATGGTCAGAGGAACCTCCCCTTGTCAAATTGCACACAAATCTATTTCTGATCCAAACACATATTTATCTATGTACCATTTTTCGAATATTATAGGTCCAGTTAACATATTTTCTGTAGCACCAAACCATTCGATCCCTGTCTTTGTACGATGTCGTGTCCACTTATGACAGAATTCTCCCCTTTTCATCCAGATAACGACCTCTAACCCTTTCCAGATTTTACACAAATGTGCACCAGGGATATGGGTTTCAGATGATAAAGTGTCAGATTTTTAACATGCATACATTTGGAGTAACAACCTTTTTTTCCGCTACTATCCCCAAGAACATGCCACAGGGTCCTAACACCTCTTAAAATGTGCACAGAAAAATCACAAGAATGATGATGTTGTTTAAATAATTTTTACAAGTCCGCACTATGAATTATCCATCTTTTTAAAATCATGCTCTGGCCCCAAAGGGGTGTGGTTTTCCAAAGCACATGGTGGAATTTCTGGTTTATCCACTTCCCCCAAGCTCAGCTTGCTCTCACAGGCACTGCCCCTCCCAGTTTCTCCCAAGAGGAAGCCATTTTACAACCCCCCCAATATAACATTTGTCTGAGCCAGGGACAGTGCTTTGTTTAGTTTCCTGTAGTCCCCAGGTGCTCCTACCCTAATCCAATCAGAGAGGTGTCATCTCCTTTTGGCAGGGGCAGCAGAATGCAGCCAGGCCTGGGAAGAGTTGTTGAGCCGTTCAACTCCTGTCGGGGGTAGTTGTCAGGCAGAATTCAGCTAAATGTCACTTTAGTTCCCAGTTTTCTACATTCAAATCCAACTTACAATTTTTGCATATGCAGCTAGAATGCTGATTCTAAGTTCAAAACTATGACATTTAAACAATTGCAACCTATGTGACACTCACAAGTAGGTCACTCATTTATTCTAAACATTTCGATTTTAGTGGCTTTAAACCCAAATTCACTTAAGCTGCTGACATCCCCAGCTATTTTTTATATATACATTAAATAATTACTTCCTTCAAGTCATTTCAGAATATAGTTTTACATTGTATCCACCTCTTAGCAAGTCTTTCCTTGGCCTGGTTTGGGTTCATTTGTTCAGTTTTACACAAAAGTCTGGTGGTTTTAAAATGCCGGCTTTCTGATAGTGGTGAGCACTAGTATTGCATCCATTTTTGACATTAAGAAAATGAATTCCCCACAGTTCTGGGTTGCTTTTGGCAATCAGCATTGCCATTCCCAATGGTTTCAGGCTACTGTGTGTGTAGCCCAATGGTGGTTTTAGGCAGTGCCCTCCTGTGCTCACAACATAGGCAAAAATGGGTGGCAGCCTATTCTTCATGTTTTCCCTGTGCACTCCCTGGGGAGTTCTGGCCATCATGATGTTTTCAATGCCAGTAATGCACAGTTTTATGCTAGGGCTTGGATGCATGGGTAAAAACATCCCACAGTATTCTGTTGCTGCCAGTGTAACGATGCCACAATAAGGACGCCTCAGTGTGATGTCAAAGCACTAAGGGCAGGTCCTTGTATGGTGCCACCAATGTGAGTGCATTTCCTTGTATAATATATTCATCGATATAAGGGAAGATTCTGGTTTATATCACCCAGGGCAGCGTTCCATGCAATGACACTACAGTGATGGCAGTGACCAGTGTGATGTCCCCTCGGTGGGGGCAGCGTCCAGTGGTGATCCTGCAATGAGCTCTCCTTCAAGAATAACACGCCACTGCAGAAAGGGAAGCCACTGGGTTGATGTCCTTCAGTAGGATAAGGGTGCAGCACACAGTTGGGATCTCACTTGAGAATGTCCTCACAGCCATCCAGCAATCCCTCTTTGGTTAGTCCAGGACATGTGGCTTCTTCCCCCTCTCTCAGGTTTGTGGGGCACCCGCTCAGAGCCTGTAGTCGTGTACCTATGGTAGTGGCTGTCTGACTTTGCAGCGCAACACTGAGACAGCTGTAGCTGAGGCTTTGGGTTTGGTCTGGGTTTCAATCGGCCCCCTCCAGGTAGGGGCTTGGCTAAGGCTTCCTTGGAAAGTCTTCGTCGGAGCTTAAGCTTTATGTGAAGTAGAACAAACAAACCATTAGCATCACACACTGCTCTTAAAAAGTAAAAAGCAATGGTGTAACCAAAAACATTTTATTCTAATTCCCCAGCCCATTCGGTAAGGAGATGCTTTATTACTATAGTTTGCACTGACATGTTATCACAAAATAGACTTTGGCACTGTAAGTTGTTGGTGTACTAGTACTACACATAATTACTGCAAATGCCTTGCTTGGATTATCGGTGCGCCTTTTCTTCACCCAGTGAGGTGCATCTGAATGACGGTATTCCTGTGTGTTGTTTGAAAAGTGACCAGAAAAAGACAGTGCCAATGGTTGGCCCCCATCGCTAGGTAGGGAATTCATACAACATTTTAGTGCCCCCAATAGGTGGGTGTCAAACTAAGTTTCTAATTACCACACCTCTAGATGGATTTCCCTATTACCTCACTTCTTCTTGTCCTTCGCCACTCCCTAAAGCTGGGATAAACACTTGCACTGATTTTTTCCGAAATGGCTTTGCTCTGGATTTGTGGTGCCCCCCCAGCTCAGGAGACAGTTTGCACCCCACGTAATGGAATAACCATTTCACACTATGCACATCAGCCTCCCTTTAGTACAATAAGGACCCATCCTTCATCACTCTTCCTGCTGATGACAAGTCGGAAGAAAACCCACAGAATATGTAATTTGAATGTAATATGTAAGGTGGCTCCTTTGCATTATGCACCTGCTTCAACGATCTGTGTGCAAGCTACAGTTCACAAGTTTGTATCCTGGAAGTATTGGCAAACCACTTCACCCTTGCAGGCTGATGGATGGAGTAGCAAGTGTCCGGCAAGCAGTGTTTCTAGTGGGCTCATGCCTACCGAGCTTTTCCACAGTCCCCCAGCAGACAAAAGAGGGAGTAGCAGGCCGTTTATCACATGTCCTGGATGGCACGACAGGGGGGAGACAAACTAAAATAATGTGTGGAAGGTAGCAGACCTGTGGAATAAGCAGGTGCACCGGATACTTTAAATTAGTTCTTACCCTCCTCTAACCAACTCACAAACTATGTTTCAGATGGAGACCCCCTGGACACTGCTTGGAGGCTGATTAGGTTGGTACGATTAACGGGGGCTGCCAGGCTTGTTACACAGTCATGGTTGAGGACTCTATTCTATGATTTTCTGGGAATGTCCTGCTCTAGCACCTTCTGACAGGTATTTTTGTTCTGGGGCTTTAAATGTGCACTTTGCAGCGTTTGCATTACAAGCTTAATTCTCTCTTCCCACGGGATATACAGAAGTGTTAAAACCTCATTGCCTTCTAGGGCTGCTTCATCCACATCATCCATTTGCTGAGAAAGAAGGGCTTAGAGTTCTTCAGTGGGTATTTCGTGTTTAAGCTCCCTGGCGGCTGGCCGCCTCGTGATAATCGGCGGCTATTAAACTTATCTTTGTCGCCACTGTAATGTATGCACAATGCACCTCACGGGTGCTTCAGACTGTTTTCGCTCTAAAGAGGGAGCCCCAACCATCATGTTGATATGGGTCCCCACACATCTCCCTCCGGGCCTGCTTGAGTAGAGTGAACACCACCAATCTACGGTGTAGGTGTCTCTATTCTATAGTGGGGTGACACATCCTTGTATGAGAGCAGGGTGTTCAGTGGGTAAGTTTCTCAAATGCCGTAATGATAGTGATGGTGAGATTACCTCACTGTAATGTTCTTTGTATGGATTCTTCTCCTGCAGATTACTCATCTTGATAGATATCCCTTGGCCAGCTCTGCTGCTCGGAAATATTTCCACAGGGGGCATAGGGGACCTTGACTCGGGCCGTTGATTGTCGATCTGTCTTGCGCAGTGGTCGATCGACGGCTCCGGAAGTGACGTTAGGCGCCATACATATACCACGTCACTAAGCCCCATGCCTCAGTTACTCCCACTTTTTCCTGAGCACAAATGCTGCATAGGAAAACGGAAGGAGGCTAACCAGCCTTAAATGAGCAACTATGGAATAGAAACCAACAGGTTAAAAACATTCCAATTTGATACCATTTTTTTTTGTTGATTTTAGTAACTGAGATGAGAACCCCAAAGCCATCACCAAGGCACTTCATGAAATCAGAAGTGAAGAGCCACAACACTTTCTGAGCGGGGACGGCTGGGAGGGGTGATGAGGAATCTGTGGGAGAAGAATCCATAGAAAGAACATTACGGTAAGGTAACTTCTCCTTCAATGGATTGGTTTTCTCCCACAGATTCCTCATCTTGATAGACTCCCCAAGCAGTAAGCTAAAGGAGGAAGGCATAAAGGATTACACAGGCAGCTTCTGCAGAACCGCTCTCCCAAAACATGCATCAGCCGCAAGTGCAAGGTCCAAAGCATAATGCTTTGTAAAAGTATGTGAAGAAGACCACGTGGAAGCATGGAAAATGTCCTGAAGAAGGACCCCTCTTAGAAGGACCATGGAAGCAAGCAGAGACTCCCATGGTGTAATGGGCCCTGATACCTGGGGGGACCTCTTTTCCCACCGACTGATAGCACTCAGAGATGCATTCAATGAGCATGAGATGGTTTGTTTGGTAATCACAAGATCTCAGTGGGAAAGAGAATTGGTGATGAACAACTGGTCCATCTTCCTGAACTCCGCTGTGCGGGCAACATAAAAGTTCAAGGCTCTTTTAGGATCGAGACAGTGGAAGTGCTCTTTCTCCTTAGAAGGATGAGGAGGAGGGTAGAACACCAGCAAGTCAATAGACTGTGAAAGGTGAAATTCTGAAAACAACCTTCAGAAGGAACCCTGGTCTGACCTTAAGAGATACCTTCTCTCTGGAGAAACACAAAAAGGGGGGCTGTCAGCATAAGGCCTGCAGCTTGCTAACTCACCTGGCCGATGTGTTGGCAATCAAATAGGCTGTCTTAAGGGACAACCTAAGAGAACAAGAATGCATTGGCTCAGCCGCCATAAGAAAGTTCAGAACCGGGTCAAGGTCCCGATCCGGAACCTCAAAGGGAGTTGGTGGGAATGTGTTGAGATGGCCCTACAGGAATTGGGCCATGACCGGTATGGTGAAAAAGGAACCTTTATCCGGGGACCTTTTAAACACAGAAAGGGCCGCCAAGTACCCCTTGACTGTTGCAACCTGAAGGCCTGCTGAGGCTATTGACAGAAGGACCTCCATCACCGTTGTGGTGGGGCAAGAGATGGGGTCAACCTGCGCCCCCTTATATCATGCTTCAAATCTTCTCTACCTGCACGCATACAGAGATCTTGGACGTTGTGCATGCAGCCAGCATCACCTCAAGAACTTCCTTGGAGAGGTCCCAGTCATACCTCATCCACTCAAGAGCCACGCATGTAAGTTGAGGGAATCCGGCGTCGGGTGCAGTATCCGACCCTCCAACTGGGTGAGGAGATCCGGCCACCGAAGCAACCGGTGAGGCAAACAGATGGACAGATCCAAGAGCTCAGAGTACCACATACTCCTCGCCCAATCCGGGGCGATCAAGATCATGGTCGCTTAAAACTTCTTCAACCTCCTGAGAATCCACAGAATGACGAGGATCGGAGGGAATGCGTAATGGAGAGGGAAGGTCGAATCCACCAGAAATGCGTCCCCAGGTGCACGTTTTGCTGGGAATTCCCTCAAGCAAAACTGTTCACACTTCTTGATGGCTTCCGTGGCAAACAGATCCACTGCTGCAGTACCCCAGAGAGCAAAGACCTTGGCTAGGACTTCCTGGCACACTTACCACTCGTGCAAGACTGTGCTCTGCCTGCTCAGAGCATCTGCCAAGCTGTTCTCTGTTCCCACCAGATGAACTGCAGAGACCTAGATTTGATACCCTAGCAACCAGAACCACAGCTGCATTGCTTCTGTGCAGAGGGGACGGGAATACACTCCACCTTGTTTGTTTAGGTAGTGCATGGCCACTGTGTTGTCTGTCAGAATGAGGATATGCTTACACTTGAGTGATGGGGTGAATGCCTTCAGGCCTTCAGGGCTAGCCTGATGCCTCACAACACCAGCCTGTTGATATGCCACCTGGCTTCTAACACAGTCCAGATGCCGCTCACCTGCAAATCCTCGCAGTGAGCAACCCAACCCTTCAAGGACGCATCTGTGACCCGCGATAAGATTCCTGCACGTGTCCCGCCATCCAAGTTCACAAACTACCTGGCTGGACACCCTGAGATTATCCGAGAGAGTTGCCAGATACTGAGACCACTGGTCTCACAGGAGCTACTGAAGGGATCTCATGCACAGTCTGGCCTCTGGCAACAGAAAAATGCAGGAGACCATGAGGCTCAAAAGGTGGAGAAAAGAAGCTGCTGGTAAGGTGGCATGGTCCCGGAACAATTAGAGCATCTGTTGTATCTTGTCGGCTCTCTCCTCGGGAGGGAAGGCCTTCCCTGCCCGATTGTCTAGGACTGCCCTGATGAACTGGAGCCTTTGTACCGGTGTCATGTGGGACTTCTTAAAGTTCAGGGAGAAGCCCAGCCTGTGCAGTAGCAGACAGGTGTCTTCCAGATGAGTTCAAACCTGTCCCGCTGACTCCCCATCCCGGATCACCCAGTCGTCCAGGTACAGAAATACATGGACCCAGATCTCCTGAGGTGAGCCACGACTACCACCATGAGCTTGGTGATGACCCTCGGAGCAGAGGTCAACCAAAGGGCAGCACTTTGTACTGATAGTGCATGTCCCCAATGAGAAACCGCAGGAATTTCATGTGCTTCTGATGTATGGGCACATGGAAGTAGCCAGTCCTGAAGCTCGAAAGCGTGGAGAATTTCTCTCAACGTCACCACCCTGAATTTGTCTTTTCTCAGGAACTTGTTTAGAGCCCTCTGTGACAGAGACCGCCTTCTTTTTTGGTTACCAGGAAATACCGGGAATATCAGCCCGACCCTCTCCGATCGGGAGGCACCTCTTCCACGGCATCCTTCAACAAGATGGCTTTCAGTTCTTCCTAGAGCTCCTGTCCCGGTTGGATCAGTGATGACGGGGGTCTTTCCGCAGGTTTTCTTAAAACAGATAGACAATAAACCCACTGGATTAACTGCAGGGCCCAGGCATCGAAGGTGATTTCCTGCCACTGGAACCAATGCACTGCCAAATGTCGACCAATGGTGCGTTGTGGGAGGGGGAAATCAAAGCAGGTTCGAAGGTGCCATTGCCGCAGCCACTGCCTGCTGGCCCTTATAAGCTCCTCTGCCCCTTGTTTTTTTGTGAGAAACACCTCTGCCCCTGCCTGGCTTGAGTGGGCTGCGCTTTATGCCATAAGGCACATAGCACCTATAGCCTGTGCCTCTAGAGGCAAAGCTGAAAGCAGGCTTAGCCGGCTGCGCAGCCAGACCCAGCGACTTAGCAATTTTAGACTCCTTAAATTTCTCCAAAGAGTCATCCGCCTTCTGTCCGAAGAGCATCTCCCCCTCAAAAGGCATGTCTAGAAGGCGGTTTTGTACATTGGGAGAGAAGCCGGAAGTTTTCAAATAGGCCTGCCTTCTCATAACTACTGCCAACCCCATGGAGCAGCCAACACAGTCAGCAATATCCAGGCCTATTTGGAAGGACTGCTTGGCAGTTTCCATCCCATCCTCCACCAGCTGTAGAAATCTGTCCCGCATATGACCTTCCAGGACGAATTCTGCTTCATGCTCAACAGCCTTCCACAAACCGTATGAGAGCTTTGCGAAACCGCAAGCTACGTTTGTGGCCTTGACAGCCATGCTGCCGGACGTAAAAACCTTCTTGGCCAAAGCCTCTATCCTTTTCCCTTCCCTGTCTGTAGGGAAATATACTTGGATGCTGCAGGCCTGGAGGATATAGTGGCAGCCTGAACTACCAGCCCTTCTGTGGAAGGGTGTGTTGAGAGGAAGGAAGGGTCCCCTCTTGCGGAGAGCAAAGTGCATGGGTTTCACCAGATGGAAGCCAAAGGGTCAGCTATGGCCTGATTGAAGCAAGGGCATGTTGTGTTCAATAGGCGACCCTCATCCAGGATATCCATAAGTTCATACCCTTGATGGGGAATTGCGGATGACTTGAGGCCGAGGTTGTCAACCACTTTCTCTACTAATGTCCTACACTTGACATGAGAGTGAGTGTAGGGTTGTTTTTATTGCATCTCTAGGTCTGGAGATGTTTCCAACCTACTGGCATCTCGAAGGCCCGGAGCAAGTGCCATCAAATTGTCTCGGTCTTCAAAATAGTCGTCACCACCTGACCTGAACCCTCGAAGATGGAGTCGACTTCTTCGCACTCCTCAGCCTGATTGGCGCCGAAAATTAACCGTATTGAGTCCACTTGACGCAGAGGCAGAGGGCTTAGCTGCTTGTAGCGGAGCCCTAGAGGCCGATGAAGTGGGCACCAGCGCTGATAGCTCTGACGGGTGATTTATGTGCCTCATGGGGCACAGAGCTTAAAAGTTGAGTTGGCGCTGAAGACATCGTCTTCCTGACAAGCATGGGGCGGGGTACCGAGTGCTCATTTTGATACCGAGGCCTGTTGGTCAGGGGTGGGAGCCGGGCCGACAGCTGCGTGTTGCCGAAACATGTCAAGCATTTCTTGTTTGAACAAATCCGACTCTTCACTAGTGGTCGGTCCCTTAGAGGGCTTACCTCGCTCTGAGGAAGAATCTGATTCCCGCCGATGGTGGCGTTGCTTCTTCTTCCGTGAGGAAGAGGATGAGTAATGGCTTCTGGAGTGGGACCTCTTTTTCATTTCCTTGCGGTGCCGGCCCTCGTTGTGACGAGTGGGCTTCTCAACCTTGGCCGAGAGACCATGCTGGAGACTTTGGGATTGGTCGGCCCAGGGCTAGCTTACTGGCTCTGTCTCGCAGGGACTTGGGTTGCACCTTGGCACATGACACGCAGGCCTCTGTGTCGTGAGTGGAACGCAAACACCATAAACAGACGTTGTGTGGGTTGTCACCGATATTTTGGCCTCACAATCAGAGCACCGCTTGAAATCCGAGATCCTATGCGAAGACATTGTCAAGATCAATTGAAAAAAGTTAGTGAATATGTCGAGTGAAACTCGAAGAAGTATCCTGATGCAGTGTGTGAACGGACGTGAAAAAGGAACTGAGGCATGGGGTGTATTGACGTGGTATATGTATGGAGCCTGATGTCACTTCTGGCGCCGACGATCGACCATCGCGCAAGACAGATCGCCGATCGATGGCTGAGTAGAGGTCCACTACGCCCCTGTAGAAAAAATGTCAGAGCAGCAGAGCTGGACAAGGGATATCTATCAAGATGAGGAATCTCTGGGAGAAAAGCAATCCATTGAAATGTTGTTTATGTAGAGCTAGTTCTTCATCAAGTGCCCTATTTACAACATTCGTAACATACCATTTTTGTTGTCATTTTTTGGGGTGGGTGGTGCCAATGATGCTTCCCGCCTGGGGTGTAATCTGGTGTAAGACCGGCCTGGCTAGGGAGCACTTGAGCAGGCCGGTCCAGCCCTGCCTGCCCCACTCACATGTTCTTGCGCTCTTACAGCACACATCGCATGGCTCATTTGCTAGACTCTGGGTGGCCCCACCGTTTCACTTGTCGGCACCCGCGCGCAATGGCAAGATAGCCGGTATTAATTGATTAATGTATATGTATGCTGATCAATCCCGCTCAAGGCCCTGGAGCGATCCCATGGGGCCAATCAAGGACTATCAAATTCAAAACGTCAAGGGTGAAAAATAGGCTGTCATTCAATTACTTGATCAAGGTTTAAAGATTCTTAAAATCCACGAGTAATTAGCTTTCTCTCTGGGGTCATACTTCAATCTTTAACGAGTGTGAACTTCATTTGTTTGAAAAGCAAGTGCCTTTGTAATTTACTTATTGGTAACCTAGTGGTGCTTGTTGTCAGGAGTCATATATTTTAAAAGGACTAGTCTATCAATATCCATGTAGACTTTCACCTGGAAAGACACAAAAGCAAGAGACAGATCAGTGTCTAATACTAGAGCAAAGGAAAGAGTATCCAAACGTATAATGAGGCCCATGTTTCAAAGCGTTTCAAGGCAAGGGAGGGAACAAGGTAAAATACAGTGACATTCTGACAGGCCACGAACAGTAAGGATGTGAAATCAACTATTATATTCGTCCTGATGACATTTCAGATAGTGCAAGAGCTAAGACATAGATAAGGAAGGGAGGGGGACAGAGGGAAGGAAATGGAAACAGACAGGAGACTACAGTAAGACATTTCTGGTGGAGCTGGAGAAAAACAAAAGGTGATAGTGAGGGGTGCATAAAGGGAGGGGTGGAACAAAACAAGCGACTATCGTACTAGGCCTGACGAGACATCTCCAATAGTGCTGAAGGGGGGGAGGGGTAAAGTGAGGAGACAGACGGGGTTGCTATCATACTAGGTCCAGGGACAATTCTGATAGAGTAAGTGCATAGAAGAAAGTAAGGGGGGAGGCGATAGGAAAAGGGAGAAAGGGAGAGGAGGAGAGAACAGAGAGTGGAGAAGCAATAGGGGAGAGGGAATACAATTGCAGAAGTCAGTAGTAACACATAATGTTGCAAGCCAGGATACAAGATGAAGATGGGAACAGCATGATTCAGGGCCAACATGAGTACAAGATGCAAAGGAAGTCCAGCAAGAGAGTTGAGAAAGGGTGCAACACCGTGAATCAATGAAGTCCATAGAAGCAAAATCCAGCATTGGCCACAAGATGGTGATGGTGAAACCAGAATAGGCTGGAGGAGGGCTAAAGGGGAGCAGGGGGAGCAGGGTAGAAGAATCAAGGAAAACAGGCAACACCTGTGTGCGTGAATGGTGGGGTGTACAAGGGAACATCACGGGGGGACCAGAGGAGGTGGAGATGGCCTATGGGGACAGAGGGAGTAAACACATGTTGGTGCATGCTTACCTGCATTTTGAGCAGGGGTTCAGCCCCTGGGTCCTTCTAGTCTGAACAGGTCCAAACAGGAATTTCCCTTTTCTCCATCTGCCCTTTGCTTCGGATGCCCGGGCGAGAGATGCCCTTGTTTTAAGAGTTAAGAGCAGGAAAGAAGCAGCAGGGCTGAGAAGGTGGGTGGTGCTTAGGCCAGGTGACCTAGATCCACTTGCACCTGCTCTGGATCTGCAAAAGCAAAAAGGCTGAAGGGCTCCTTAAGTAGGGAAAAAGAGTGGCAACCAGGAAGGCACCAGGTGGGCGGGACTTAGATCAGGTAACCTAAACAGCACTGAGAATTTTTAGAAAGATCAGAGTATGATATTGTAAATTGTATTAGAAAAGTAGGGCAGTCAAACTAACATGAAAATTGTGTATTAATACAAAATTTAAAGGAGAAAATGTGATCCAAAATTCCCATGCTTTCTCCCAATGCAACCACGGGGAATTCAGCTTTTAAAGACATTTGGTAGGAGTTGGCACCACTAGGTTTCACTATTCTATACCATCATTAAGTAAAGTCTGAAGTGGTGATAGGGGTACCGTTTGGTGTCTGAGGTGTATTAAAAGTATTTTTGATTTTGTTGAAAACTTTAACTGATCCAAAGTAGTTGTTCAACACATTTGATTTCAAGCTACTTATTTATTTAATGCTTTATTTTATGCTTATTTTATACTTGTCAATTCTAATACAAAATGTGTGATTAGTACTCAGTATCCAACACTCCAATGTATGTTTCATGCCATAACTAGCGATTTCTCAAACTCCAAATAAGGGTATAATGAAGAAACTGGAAAAGACTGGCCAAGCTAGAGTGTACCAAAAGTATGAAGGGTGGGCTGTGACAAAGTCCCATACTGGAGGTCAGGATGGTAATGGGATTGGCGTGACCCTGGGCAACCAGGCGAGGATGCTGCCCCACTCTGTTGTACAGGATTAATAGGGACACAGCCCCTTTAAGAGCACACTCACATGGAAGCGGGAAGAGGGCGGAAAGGGAGGGCCAGGAGGGAATAAGGGCAATTACTATGTAGGAGTGAATAAAGAGAGTTCACAGCAGGCGAGGCTCCGTCTCGTAATTGCGTATGAATGTGTATGGATGAGTGAGAGCCTAACACTGGCGACGAGGCCGACACGAACCTTCGTGTGACGGCGGCAGCGGAGGGCCGTCAGCTCAGCAGTTCAGGAGGGCCGTGTGCCCTGATATTGAGCAGAGGCCTGTGTGCCCTGCGGGTGGGCCCGTGTGCCCTGCAGCAGTTCAGGTGGGGGGCCTGTGTGCCCTGATATTGAGCAGAGGCCCGTGTGCCCTGCGGGAGGGCCCATGTGCCCAGCAGTTCATGTGGGCCCGTGTGCCCTGATATTGAGCTGTGCCCTGATATTGAGCGGAGGCCTGTGTGCCCTGACGGAGGGCCTGTGCACCCGGAACTTCAGGAGGGGCCCATGTGCCTTGCAAGTGTGTAGAGGACTGTGTGGCCTACGACAGAGCAGCGACCCGAAGTGGACTACCTCGCGGGCCTGTGCGCCCGACATCGATCGTGCGGCCTGTGTGCCCCTGAAAGGATGAACCAGCAACTGCGGAGCCACCAGGAAGGTGAGAAGAAGACCTCGTCTGCGACGCCCGTGACCGCGCTGCAGGCCCGACTGCCCGGCTGCTCCATCCCACCCACCCGCAGAGGATGAAGGAAATCGACCGACCACTGCGGTCGCAACGCTTCAAGTAAGGAGCTCTGACGGGGGCTGGGAGTGAAAAGAGCCACGATCAGGGGAAACCCCGTGCCTCCCACAACGTGACATTCCAAAGGAAACAAATAAAATTGGCCTAGCAAGATTAACCCCACGTCTCCCGCCCAGTGACACTAAAAAAATAAACATTGGCGGAACACTACCAATAAAGGCCAAACCCCAGGGCCCAACAGCCACACAAGGGCACAACAAAGGCCAAAACAAACTTCACGGCTGACCCACCTACCAAACCAGCTAGTTCAAGCTTCCCAGAAGGAAAGGTCACATTCTGGCACACTAAACTAGCGACCACAGTGCCTCAAGACACAGCTAAAACCGGCGCCCACGTGCCACCTAAGTCACTACAGCACACCCAGCGGCGCCATCATGTCGGCTCCGGACGCAGCAGACCCTAATGCCCAGCCATCATTACCAGGAGCGCCCTCCTCTCACGCTAGCTTAATGAGGAGACCCGCACCATTCACACTGAATCCACACCACGATCAGGGTCAGCGATGGGAAGAGTGGGTGGAAGAATTCGAGGACTTCATAGGTGCTATCGGCACACAAGAACCACCCAACATACTCAGCATTTTCGCCAATGTGGCAGGGAGAGAAATTAAAAACATCATACGCACGATTCCCCCACAGGATCGTACCACGTATCCAAAACTCTTAGAGGCCATCAACGAGAAATTTGTCATTTCACCCAATCGTGACTATGAGCGATACACGTTCAATCAATGTGGCCAGCTACCTCATGAGACCATAGGGGAATTTGTCATCTGCCTGCAAAGAAAGATAACTAAGTGCGACTTTGCCAACTTTAATGATGACGAAGCGATGAGGTTACGCATAATAGAAGGATGCATATCTTCCATGTTTAGGAAGCACCTCCTTAAAAAAACCCTATCCCTAAAAGAAGTTTTGGATTTAGCCAGAGTGTACGAAAGAGTGGATGTCCAAGCCGCTGCTATTGAAAACCCAAAAAAAGGAGACACCATCGCAGCAGTGGTCCCCTACACCCGATATCCGACTTCGCAAAACAGAATCACTCCCAAATATTCTGCTCAATGGTCCCAGGGTGACCGCCAATGCTACCGCTGCGGGTTAGAAACCCACACAGAGGACCATGCCCTGCCATCGGCCAGCGCTGCCTAAGATGCGGAATGGAAAACCACTTCCAAGTGATGTGCAAGGAACAACTCCCTGAGGGAAGCTCGGCTCGCCAACGAACTGCCAGCCGAGCAGCAGAGACACACGTGGACCAACAACAACGCCCCGTCGAAAGAAATACAACATACCCCATGAATTCCTATCAACGCCCGAACACTGTGGGGGCACTAGAAGGTCTCCAGATTGAACCAGACAGGAGAGATCATGAACTGTATGACATTCATCAACGAGAACTAGTACAAGCACCAGAACATGGAGCAACATACATGAGAGACTCCTTGCCATCGCATGAACAGGACATAAACCCATACACCAACTCCCCACCAAGACATCAACTAGGGGAATATGAACAAACTTATTACTTGCAAGATGGCTACGATAGGGAATATGTCCGGCTCCTCAGCATCGACTTTGAAGACACCTCAGCTCCCAAAGTGACACAGAAGTGGAACTCCAGGAACAAGTTTGTGGTTGACACGGGTGCGACAGTAAACATCATGAATGAGGACCTATACCGTGACATTGCCCCTCTGTACCCCCTTCGAGAATCCAGAACACTCATCTTCCAATGGGGAGCAGCTATACCCATGACATCAAAAGGACAACTTCAATGTGACCTCACACACCGCAACCGCACGGTGACATCCACGATACACATCATCAAGAGCCCATCCATAGGTCGCTGTCTCCTCAGCTATCGCACAGCCAGTGCCCTGACACTGATTGACCTACAATATGACTGATCAGAAATAATAAAGGGTCACCCCTCAACACAAGAAACCATCATGGCAATAATAGGACGACCTCTCACAAAAGAAGACCTAAAACTTCAGTTCCCTAAACTATTTGAGGGAGTGGGAAAGCTCAAGAACTCACCCATCAAACTACACATCAACCACAACATCACGCCGGTACCACAGCACCCCCGCAAAGTGGGCTTCCACCTTCAGGAACAAGTATTAAAAGAGATTCACCTCCTCCTCCTCAATGACATTATAGAGAAGGCTGAAGGACCAAGGCCATGGGTATCCCCAATAGTGATAGTGCCCAAAGACAACGGGCGCCTGCACATATGTGTCGATATGTGCATCCCAAACACCGCTATCCAGAGGGAGAGGCACCCAGGCCCAAGCCTGGAAGACAAGCAGATCAGGTTAAATCAAGCGAGGTACTTCTCAAAATTAGATCTCAATCAGGGCTACCATCAGCTTGTCCTGGATCCAGAGTCGAGACCCATAACCACCTTCGCAACCCATGATGGACTATTTAGGTACAAGAGACTAAACTTTGGCATATCATCTGCTGCAGAGATTTTTCAGGAGACAATAAGATGTCTGATAGCATCTGAAATTAATGCCTTAAACTATAGTGATGATATTTTGATCTTTGGAAAGGATCAAGAACAGCATGACAATGCACTAATAACTGTCTGCAAGACCCTCCAAGAAGCAGGATTGACGCTAAATGAACTCAAATATGACATCAACAAGACCAGCCTCAAATTCTTCGGGCACATATTCTCCAACAAAGGAATAAGAGCCGACCCGGACAAGATAAAGGCTATACCTGACTTCCAAGCCCCCACGACAGCGGCGGAACTGCGCTCCTTTTTAGGAATGGCAGGATATTGTGCACGCTACCTCCCTACTATGCCACAATCACCGACCCGCTCCGCGCTCTCCTGAAGAAGGACTAGCCTTTTGTCTGGGACGCACCCTGCAAAGCAGCGTTCACAACCATTAAAGAAAGCCTCACCACCAACCGCCAGCTGGCGTATTTTCATCCAGAGTGGCACACCATCATTAGGGTAGATGCCTGTCCAATGGGACTCAGTCCGACGCCAAAGACAACGCCCGGCATGCAGTGGTGGCATACGCCAGCCGCGCTCTATCACACACTGAGAGGGCCTACTCGCAAGCGGAGAGAGAAAGCCTAGCGGCAATATGGGCCTGCGAGAAATATCACCACTTTATCATCGGCCGAAAGTTTACCCTTGTAACAGACCATCAAGCACTGCTCTCAATATTTGGCAACCCCAAAACCAAAATGCCACCCCGAATAGAGTGCTGGGGAATAAGACTACAAGAGTATGACTATGTGATTATCCACAAACCCGGGGGAGAAGCCAACCCAGCAGACTACCTGTCCAGGCACCCCATGATGAACAAGGACGACACCCTAGCCCATGAGGCTGCTGACTATATCTCCTACCTGTCCTCAAATGCCATGCCACCGACGATCTCAACTGCAACATTTGAGGAAAGAAGCAAGGCCGACCCAACGATCAAAGCTGCCATCTCCCTCACCCGCTCCAACAAATGGAGAGAGCGCCAAGTATGAGGTAACGGAGGGGAGGGAGCAGACAAGAAAGAGCTTGATCGGCTAGCCAAGGTGCACGAAGAACTAATAGCCACAGACCAAGGGATATTACTGTGCGGAAACAGACTAGTGGCCCCGAGAGATCTAAGGAAGACCCTGGTAACACTAGCCCATGAGGGCCACAGGGGGATTGACAACACAAAACGAATTCTCAGAAACTACGTCTGGATTCCTTACATGGATGTGATAGTTGAAGACATGCTGATGCACTGCAGACCCTGCCAACTTGCAGCAAAGGGGTGTTAGGCGGAAACCTGTGCAGTTCCCTCTGGGACCACTGCAAAAGATTTAGGACTACAGGCGTTTGGCAGTAAACCCACTTGGTAGCAGTCTGCACCACACAGATTCACTGTTGGTAGCTGTGGCTGAGCAGTCAGACTTCTCTCAAGAAGAGTTAAGCAGTATGTGGAGTATACAAGATAGGGCAATTCTTCACAGTAAGACAAGCAAACACGCAACAAGGCTCAGTGTAAAGATATTAAGGTATTTATTTATAATGAAACATCTATCAAAAACACTATAGCAATATCACGGCAAACAAATCAAACACAATTACTCTACGAAGAAGAAACGATCAATCCCCCTAACAATATTTCGACAAGTCTAGGTTCTACCGGCACCACTTATTTGCAGACAGAGGTGTATGCCTCAACCTAGATGGCACTCTAATATGAGTTAGGACGGGAGAGAAAAATAAGCAGGTTATGAAATCAACACAGTTCAATACTTCACGGGAAAAATGCAAGGCAAGAAGGCAAGAACCACAATAGATCATAAAGTTCAGAGGCCAGGCCCACTCGGAGACAGGCAAGGCGATATGTCCCAAAAGTCTCTAGTGGAAATGCGTTCGAGTCTTTGTAGCAAATTGTTATCGGCAGATTGAACCAGTTCAGAACAATACGTGAGAAAGCTTGGAGGCGACCCAACGGAACGGAGAGGATTAAGACACCTCACTCGAACCGATCGAAAGGGAAGCCAGGCGGACACGGTACCTTGTTGTGGAGGGCAGCTCAGGCGGGGGCAGTTGTTCCTGGTGGTGGATGCACGTCGGGTCTTTGCCAAGAGTAGAGATGATCTCGTCATCGAAGAAAAGTGAAGTCCGGTGCACCACCAGGGAAGAGACCAGCCGCGGAGTGCTCCGTCACAAGGCACCAGCTTTTGGTCGCGGTACATGGGTAGTGGCTATCCGGTTGCCGAGGTGCTCTGCATGGGCAATTCGACCACTGCATCCTGAGGCGAATAAAAAGCAAAGGGGACTGGTTGTTCCCACCAGCCAGGGGAAGAGACTCTCCGGCAGGGAGATCTCCTCTGTCGTCGGGAAGTGGTGAGTCGATTCCGCAGGGCTCCACCGGAGGTGTCGTCGTGCAGGTCGGCTCAGCGTTACCCTCGTCGGATTCTTAGGTCCTGTGGCGACTTCCGAAGATCCAGTCCCAAAAGCCCTGCTTTTATGCAGAAAACCCCCATTCATTCAGCCTAGCTGTCAATCAACACATGCTAAGTGGTGAGCGGGGAGGCTCACCACTTGGGCCAATCACTCCAGAGTGCGACCGGAGTTGGCAAGGCAACTCGGTCCAGGGTGCCTAAACCCCCTCCCACACCCCTGTGGTAACCCAGACAGAGTGGCACCACTTTGGAGGGTCTCTGTACAGAGCCCGCCAAAAGTGGAACAAAGGGCTCGACCTTTGGTTTAGGAGTCACAGAGACGAACACAGACGCCATTTTACAAACCGAGTTCTGGCAGAAAATACCATCCGATAAACTTATTTAAGATAAGTAGATCGGTGGTACGTTAGAGATTAACGAGAAAAGTTATCAATCTCCAACAATGGGACGAATCCCATAGGGTTATGTTCGGGGTCGAACATAACAAGTAGTTTCCACTGCCACCAGCCAAAACTCGACGAGGGGGGACGGGACAGTGCCCCCTCGAGTAACAGATCCAGGAGTAATCGAATTACCCCTACTAGTACGTCCACAATAAGATGGTTTGAACTAGTTCTGTTAGTAAATTTAGGTCTAGCAAAGCCAATGGTGACTTTACATGCCCGGGGAGACAGTAGTCAGTCCCCGGGTATGGAGTCTATGGTGGGGGTCCGCTAGGACGCCCCAGTGCTACGGCACGTAGGGTGCGGTGTAACACACATAGAAAACCATATGAGACCCTATGGAGTAAAAGACCCCATAGCCCATAGAACACATTGACATTCAAAGGAATTACACACATACATGTCCAAGAGTGGGAGAAAAAGAGTCTCACTCTTGGCAGGATGGAAAAAAACAAACTCCCGAAATCCAGCAAAGCTGCTGGGGGACTCACTAGGTTAGGAAATTCAGCCTAAACAGAGAATTCTCCCCCACAAGGGGCCAACCCCGAACCCCCTCTAACTAACCACACTTCCAACAAGGCCCTGGCAAAGAGTTGCGATGGACTTCTACGGACCCCTGGAAGAAGAGGGATACCTACTAGTGATAATAGATGAATACTCAAGGTTCCCATTTATCAAGCAAATACCCACGACGTCATTTATGGAAACAGCACCCATCATAGATGAACTATTCAGTGAGTGGGGCATCCCAAACATTGTCAAGATAGATAACTGATCTCCGTTTCAAGGATGAGAATTTGCAAGGCTTGCAGACCACTTAGGATTCCACCACCAGAAGATTACACCACTCTGGCCCCAAGCCAACGGGATGGTGGAATGGTTCATGGCCACCATTAAATTGACCAGACAGAAAGCCATGGCAGAACAGATACCCCACGCGCAAGCCATCTGCAGCATGCTCAGAAGCTACTGAAACACTCAGCATGACGCAACGGGAAAGCCACCGGCCGAACTCATGGTGAGATACCAACCCCGAACACGCATCCCCCGGTGGGAAGATTACACACCAGAAGAGGACACGCCCATCAGAGAACGGGACGCTGAAAAGAAGAGAAAAGCTAAACAGTGGGCCGACAAAAAGAGAAGACTAAAGGAACACCAACTAGAGGTAGGGCAAACCGTCCTAGTACGACAAACTCAACGTAAAAAGACAGACACGCGCTACAGCCCAGAGCCTCGAGTCATCTACAGCCATCAAAGGACCCATGGTCACGGCGACCGGAGAGCCAGGGGACATTACCCGGAACTCCTCATTCTTTCAGAGGTTATATCTAGACGAGCCAGAGACACAGGAGATGGCAGCTGGAGGTCTAAGCATAGAAGACGAAATAGAACTACTAGTGGAAACTACTGGTGAGAGCAGGGAGTCCCCAGGGAGGCCTCTCAGAACAATAAAAATACCAGTGAGACTCATCGAACAGATGTAACTGGACTTCCATGTTAAGCACGGGGGAGGTGTTGTACGGGATTAATAGGGACACAGCCCCTTTAAGAGCACACTCACGTGGAAGCGGGAAGAGGGTGGAAAGGGAGGGGCCAGGAGGGAAGAAGGGCAGTTACTATGTAGGAGTGAATAAAGAGAGTTCACAGCAGGCAAGGCTCCGTCTCGTAATTGCGTATGAATGTGTATGGATGAGTGAGAGCCTAACACACCCCATGGTGCAGGCCATGGAGGGTGGATATCGAGGAGTCACTAGTTTCCCCAACCTATCTCCTGCCTCTTGCGTGTTCCCCAGCAGTATATCCGCAGCCACGCTTGGCAGAGGAGATATGAACAAGGCAGATAAAGAATAAGGAACCCCGAGAGACTACTAACCCAGGATTCGCAATTCATTTCACAGTGAGGATTGGTTTGTAGGGAGATAGTAGCGGCTATTGGGCATTGCTTACACAATGGTTCAAGGACCAAGAACATGTTTGCTTATGCAGCCCTTGGGGTGAGAGTCAGGAAAACATAAATTGTAGGAAGCAGGAGGATCCAGACCGTGGCTGCTGCACTGTCCAACCCCGCACAGACAGTGAAAGAAAAATCAACACCAGACTCTTCGATATGCAAGTGGTGACACGGCGCGCAGGAACGCCTGCCAAGTATACGCTCTGCCACTTCTGTAGTTCCCACAGGAAATAACTCAATTAAGTCTCAAACACACCACACTCATGCCATTACTAGGCACTGGCCCAACCCTCCAACTACAAAAGGCAGCAGGGCAGAGAGATGGTGCTGGCGTCATACGTACACGGAGCGAGGACGTGTTAGGAGCCTGGTGGTGCTGCAGGAGTGACTGGTGGAAGCAAAGTGAGGAGAAGGTAGAGGAGGATGGAAAGCAGAAAGACATCAGTGGAGGAGGACAAAGAGGACAGAAGGAAGACGAGAGACGAGTGGAGGTGGGAGGAACCTGAGTGCAAGGAGTGCAGCATTGCACGCTGTCGTGGTGCAGCGAGAAGAAGCTGCAGGATCTGCCGGCGTGCCTGATGGTTTGTTGGCGGACTCCAGCAGTCAGCTGAACATCAGCTCCGACCAGGGATAGAGGAACCTGTCTGTCGACTTTGTTTTTTTTATTCACTGTTTAGGTTCATTTTCAAACCGTTGGTCTGTACTGTCTGTTGTCCTAAAAATGAGCATCCCGCGTAGAATGGAACATCTTCAGCGCCCTTTAAGTGGGTGACTTTCGGGTGTAACTCAAGAAAGGCTTTCGTTTCACCTGTCGACCCAGCTTCATCAGGTCACATCACGAGCTGGTTTTGATCTAAACGCTCTGCACCCCCAAACGTTAAATCTCTTTTCAACAAGGAGGGCAAATTCATGAATAAAACACTTAATTCATCTCACGAGTCACACGGTTGCCTTGAAAAATCTCTAGGTCTGTGTTTAGCGCCCAAAACTGGAACCCGTTCTAACTCGATTGGTAATTATTGCACAATTTCCCGCCATTTCTGTCATTGTGGCAAAGTAGCTCCTACACACGTCACACATATAATTTAAGCTCATTGCACAATCTTTCAGTACTATGTTTAAGTAATAAAATAACCAAATTTACTTAAAATATGATCTGAGTGGCCTTTTTTAACTGTAATCTGTGGTGCCCAAAGTATAGTGCATCTTGCCCAGCCTGGCACTTCCCACTGAGAGTCGGCTGGTGCTCCTTCTCGTGAGCCAGGATGCGTTAGAGAGGCGTGTTTGCCTCCGCCCCTGAGTGGAGAGGATGGCTGGGTTATCGGGAAGTTAGGACGGTGTCCAGCGAGAAGGAGACGGCCAGCCCACCTCTTGAGCCACCCCGGCTAACTCCGGGCAGGGGTCTTCCCACATACTCACGTCTTTCCCTGGAGTAGGCCTGTGCAGTGCCTGTGGCCTGGACAGCGCCTTCCAGCAGGGTGTAGACAGACAACTGGTACAGGCAGCCGGGCTCAATGCTCTCTGCAAAACGGAGAGAAAAGAATGTTAGTTTCTGGCATACACACAACAGGCTTTCCCCAGAATTATTCAAAACAAAATTCAAAGGTTTTCGGAGAACAAAATCCAGCATTTGTGTTTTAAGAATATATACACAGACACAACAGAGAGCATCAGTGATAATTCCCCTCATCCACATAACGGATGCAGCACAGGCAGCATCAGTGCAACACATGCACGCTACCCAGCTTCGAGTGCACTCCAAGTAATGCCATGTTCTTATAGAACCCTATAGCTGTTTCCTGTCATCGCACTGCGCACAGATATCATTATGAACTATCACACTGGCAGTCTGGTGCTCTTTTAAGATCGGTAGCCTGACTGAGCTGGTCCCACCAAGATGTACATGCACAGGCTGTACACTAAGCAGCAGGCAGCTTAACCCGCAGCACTATCGCACCAGAAGACACCTAAGCATTATACCGTGGGCAAAATGAAATCATTTTTTTCTTCTGAAGAAGCGATTCTGTGAAGGCTGTGAATTGCAGAACACACTTGCTGAACACAGCCTGCTTGATTAGCGTACACAATCGAATTGAATTTGCAACAATCTCAGTCCATTATTAAGGGGAATGGTATACACTCGCACACAATAGCTAATAGTACAAGTGAGCAAAACCTAAGAAGAATCATGTTAATGGAACAATAATGATTGCATAAGAAACCTTGGATACGTCTAGGAATCAAGCCAATTGGCACACAGCGTTTTAGTAAAAATCTTAGACAATGATCTGTTGGGCAACAAAATAAATATTGGCTAAATTAAGAACTTAAGGAGGGATTCCCGAATTGGAATGTTTAAAAAAAAATACCAAAAAGTTAATATTGGAAAAAATACTACTTTGATAATTAACATTCCAGCGATTTGTCCATGATTCTGGTTTGCTTTTCTCAGATATGTTTTAGGACAGATTAGTTTCAGGAAATGAAGTTTTTCTCACATCTGAGGTAGTTTCTGTCTTGAAAGAACTTAATATTGTTGCAAAAAAAGAGGGGCCTTATCAGTTCTCCAGTAGCTCTACAATAGCTCTGCTCGCATCAATGGGCTTTGTTGTTTGTTTTAAGTATATTGGGAAATGTTTTTTTTTTAAATCAATTACCTGTTTCAATGTTGATTGTGTAATTGTATTAGTGATTTTATCATGAACTGTGTAAAAAGTCATGTTTGATTGGCTAATGCACAATAAATAAATAATTAAAAAAAATGAGGATCTGATATTTCAAATCTATTACAAAGTATCATGGGATTGTGGGATTTTCTTGGAGAATTCTATGAAGTTTGACAACTGTACTGTATGTCTTGAAAAAGGCCAGGGGTCGAAACATGTGTTCGCTTCGGAGGTGGAACAGACAGACAGAACACTAAAACAGATACTGATCCAGTACAGACTGGCTTGTCTTGCTGAATTGAAATATTCATGGAATTTGACATGTAGAGTGCAAAATGTAACAATAGCATTGTACAGATTAATAGTCTTTACTTAATGTATTGCTTGATGGAATTCCTGATGCCATGTAGACTGATTATACTTGCTGAATCAAATAGATAGATGGAAATGTATTATGCATTCTTTATGGTGGTTGCAATTAAACGTATGTAAACTTTATAATAAACTGTACTACATGATTAGGGACACTACAGACACAGGATCATATACATCTTAGTCTACCTTTTTGTTGGTGGCATAGCCAAGTTTTTTATTTTGAAAATCTGGTCACCCTAAATATTGGAAATGTCAGGAACATTCTACAGTTGAAGAATGGAGGAAACAAACCAAACGAGAGATGGAAATGGAAGGATGTCTAATGTTAGGAATGGACTCGTAGCCAAAGCGCACCTTAGGAAGTGAAATGACATTCTAGGCAGAGAAATAACACGTAGTTGCTGTTAAGTAAGTGAAGTGTATTCGATTTGAAAATGAACTTTTATGGGACTTCCAGTTTTTGACTTGTATGAAGAGAATACAATCGTTACCAGATGTAAACTACACTGTATGGATTGAACACGTCTTCTGAAAAACAAAAGTATAATTTAAAAATAGTTTGGAAACTATATGCATTACTGCGTTCCACGCAACGGACGTCACCGCTGTGACGTCTGCTGCTTCTTTTCTATTATTTCCTTCTCCTTTTTAATTAGTATTTGGTTACCGGCCACATATTAGTAGTTTTCTTTATACTATCCCTACTTGACGGCTTAGTCCTATTTTTATTTTCACTTTAACTGTTTGTTTACATCTGACGTCACTCACGCGACGCCAGATGCATGCGACGCAACCTACGTCACCGCTGTGACGTCGGTTGCCTTTTCTTTATCTTTTTCCAATGTCTGGTACAGATGACTGCTCTGGGGAATTCCTCTATAACTGTGACTGCTCGATCCAACGAGTGAGTTTGACCTTTTGCTGCTGAATAGTCAGTGATTTGATTTCATACTATCTGGCTGAAGTACTTAGATATTCTATTGATTGGTTTTCAGGTTATATATTGGTTACGGCCATCACGGCTTGGACTTGACACCAGCGTAATATTTATAACGCTCTGCTTCTTGTGGTATGTAGACTCGAATATTTTGGGCTATATCTTGTATTTTCTTATAATTATCAGTAATCCTTTGTTTCGAGTTGTCCATCTGACATTGATGCTTGTTTTACACAGGGATTTCCAATGTATTGATTTCTCCGATATACTCTGTGTTCTTGTGGTAAGCTCAATTCATTACTTTGATCTTGTATCTTTTGCATTAGCTATTGGTTTCTACTCAACGTGTGTCCTTTAACTTTTGGTGCCGATTAGTTCACAATTTCATTATTTGCATGGGTGATGTGTGCACACCATGCTTGATTGGGGGCTCCGGTATTGTAGCGCATAGGTCAAGGAAATCCCCCTTATTTTATGTGTCTCTTTTGTTCTTCCATTTAAGGAAGGATGTATTCCTCAAATGTTTAAGCATGTTTCTTACTGTATATTTTCTGTTTTTGTTTCATTATTTTCAACTACCGTTTGCTTCTGTTTACTCCACCCTCCAACCATGGTTTACGGTATGCCAATGATTCTTATTTATATAATATTATGATATCTGCTATATGTCACTATTTTTTTGCTATATGTCACTACTATTTTTTAACTTTATGTGATATGGTCTGTATTTACTTTTTTCAAATTCAATGTGATTGTTACAATCTTTTGTATCCTCTTTTCTGTCATGAGGCTGTCTCTGCAACAATTAAAGCATCAATTTTATAATTAGTGCTCCTTATTCATATGGTGTTTAGCGCATCTCCACCTCAACTCCCGTCTTGTACATATATGCATTACTGCATTAGTCTCTTTTTTGAGTGTGGAAAAAACGGTATGCAGGGACAACAAATCCAAAATAACGAATTTGGGAAAAAGGTTGGGAGTGGGAATAGTGGTTTTGGGGGCCCGGGGGAAAAGTATTAGGAACAACAAAAAGGGGGGGGGGATTTGGAGGGGAACCCCTTAAAAACAACAAAAAAGAAATGTGTTATTTTGTAATGAGTTATTTTGGTATTAGTTGTATTTGGATTAGTTATTTTGTGATTCCACGTGATCACATGTAACCGCAAAAAACAGATGGTCCTTTGTCTACCTCATCAATTCTTCTAAAGCTAATATATTATACCACCCAAAGCAGATAAAGTCATCTCTTGGCGATCCCTAAGCGATGCACTGTCAGCCACTACAGTGCCACACAATGCCTGGCTATCAGTTCCTTGAAGGTTCCTGAAGGATGTAGCGATGCACCAAAGCAACGAAGCTCATTGGATACCATGAATACAATTTGCTCTGAAGATGTGCTTCTAGGTTTTTAAACTCTCTCTCCCCGGTGAGCTGTGTGGTACCTAGACAGTCCAATACTTCTGAAAAAAGCCGAACCCCTCCCTTTATTGATGGACCTAATGGACAATTAAAAATATTTTTTATTATACCGGTTTGACATATCAGTTTGTAAGTAGTAAACTTTACAAACAAATTAAAATTACTTTAACCAAAATAGCATAATCAATTTGATCATAATACAAATATACCTTTTTACACAATATAATATCATACTATAATAATGCAAATAAAACAGCAATTATGCTGAATCGTTAGTGTAGACAAACTGAATAAAGTGCTCTTGCTAATGACATGGATCAGGCAGAAAGACGGTTACTTCAAAATTGCATTGTGGGCACGCCGCATTACGTACATATCACCTAATATTTTTTATCTGGGATGTGAAAGCTGGGCATTGTGTTAAAAGATATCAGGAGCTTTCTAAAGCCATTGTAAAGCCCCAGTATCTACAACATCTTTGAACTATTGGAATTCTTACTCTGATGCTGAGAACCAGTAATGTAGGCTGCTGGCTAAATCATAATAACACGATGAAGCTACTTAATAGTTCCCTGGGGCGCAATACACGAAAACTTGCAAGTTGATGGTACGCAAGCACTTGAGGCAAGAATTCTGCATACATTTTGTACCCTGCCAAATGATTGGCATTAGCATACCAATCCCATGTTATCACTGTTGTCTTAAGTTGTCTCATTAGTACAGAGTCATTCAAGGACCAGTCTGGAGCCCAACCAATTTTATTGTGGAAAGCTATACAAGCTTTTACAAATGGTAACAGTGGACCAGATTGGTTCTGTCACAATAACGGGCCAATGAAACCCATCACTGTGTTTTCACATGTTTTTAACATTCTAATGTACAGTGAGCTACGTCTCATTTCTAATGACGCGGTTAATGATGTTAAGTGCAGTTCAATACAAATTGCTTGTATAAGCACACATTGTGGCATGATTTCCCTTCAATGGTGTTTAGACAGTCTATGTTGAGCATAATATATGTATCTAATCCGTATAATATTGGGTATCAGGTAATATTATCCCCACCAATAATATGTAGGATACATTGACCCACTCAACAGCATTCCACCACATCACCAAGCTGCACTTGCGCAAGAAACAACAACCTGGCGGCGCTGGCTCCGGTGCGCATCAGGGCCTCAAAACTGTGTTTTGGCAGCAACAAAAGATGGCTGCACCATCCTGCCTAGTACACTTCAGGCAAGATGGAACAAGGGGACACACTGAAAAAGTATGCCTGTGTGTTCTGAGACATATATATGGAATCAAGTGAACCGGCAGCACTGCATTGCTGCAAAAAGCCTAAAATTCCCCTTCAAAATGAAACCCTTTTTCAACCTTTCAAAATGCTGTGTTATGCTATTTCCATCTGTGCATTCTGAGACCACTGTGATGGAAACGGCCCTGCCAGGCCCAGGAGAAGTCATCGTGCCTCAGAAAAACCAGGCATAATTTCTGAATGACAGGTCCTGTCAAAGTAGATTTGAAAGAAATCAACAGGCAACTTTCTTTTCATTCGCACGGGAACACGCATTTATTTCTTGCCAAAATGTATGCAGGCGCAGCAGTTCAAAGAGACTTTTTACTCTCTGAGCCAGGTCAAGGATAAATGTATCTATACTTTAGGTATCTATACTTCCTGCTGCAAGGAAATGACTACAGCTGCAAAGACAGTGGCAATCTGAGGAGCTGACAACCGAATTAAAGAAAGGAATGCTAGCAGTTTGTAACACATGTGGAAAAATGGGCTGTGCTGACTGAAGAGAAAAATGGCCTGTTTAAAAGTCAATTGTTAATGAAAATGTGCTTACTTAGCCATGTAAACGAATTATGTTAGTGGTGATAATACACACATAGGATATCTTCTGTCATCGGTTTGTTTAATTCAAGACCCAAAGTAAGACATTAAACAGTTTGACACACACAGGCTGGAGTTGCAAGCTCTCAGAAAAACCTGTTATTCTAGTTTCCAGCCTTGAAACTGCTCCAAGGAAGGGAGATACACCCTAAATCCAGGACACATAGGTGTGAAGTGCCAGCTTGAAAAACTTTGTATGGGACAGGACAATGAAAGTTCACAAGCTCGTCAGACATTCGTCTGTGCTCCAGGCTGGGACAATAGCGGTCCTGGACACTCACCTGTCAGTTGTGAAGGGGCAATGAAACCTTCAATTAAGACTGGAAACCCCCTTCCCTGGAAGGAAATGACAGCTGCTTGCAGTTGGAGGAAGAACAAAAACAGGATCAAATAACAAAGGGAATGCCTTTTGGAGCTAGAAACTATGTTATAAAAAAACTTTAAAGACTTTTATTTCTGTAGCAAGAATTAGCAACATTTTTAAAAGTTTGCAGTGTTAAATCTAATTTTGTGGGCTATCTTTTAAAACTTGGTAGAACTCATTGCTGCATGGGGAACAGAAGTTATGAAATATGACAGATTCCAAGGAATGTATTATTGTGTCAAACATAAGATTTTGTACATACATCCCTGGGGACAATTTGTATTTGTGCATAAAATTGTGGAGTTTTAGGCCAAATCTTTAATGTGTAAAACCACCAAAATGTATCAGAAAAGCGAAACAAGGTTGCACAGACCTGAGGATTGGACTGAAATGTGATGCACAGAATATGTGAACTGTGTGTATAATTTGCCAAGAGATTGCCAAGTAAAGAAATGTATTTTTTTGGCAAAATCTAATTTTAAGTAAAGTAAATGTGGGAGTGTTGGAACATTGTAAACCTCACCTCATAAACCTGACCTCATCCCCTTAGAAATCCAACCAACTGAGAGCGAGGTGGAGACTAGCCCCCTTGCCCAATCCAAGTAGTTTAGGGGCGGGCCTAGTTAACCCTGCCCAGCCTCTACCTTGATGATGTCATGATGCATTATAAATAAGGGTCCCTGACAAGACCCTGGACAGACACTCTACCTGGTTTCTTGCGCTGCGTTCCTGTTCCTGTTTCATCCTTCAGACTCCAGACTCCAACTACACGGCCAAGCATTGCTGATCCTATTCCAGGGCCCATTGCAAACCCCAGGAATTGCTGATCCTGCTCCAGCAAGGCCTACCCTACAATAGTAAAACCCACTAATCTCCCAGTAACCAGGAGAAACTGTGGTACTTTTGGTATCCTAATCCAGGTTGGCTTGCCGCCACTCACTGCATGCTGTTGCTATCCTGGCACCCTGATGACCTATAGTTTCCTGTAACCAGAATTGCTAGTCCAGAATAACTATCCTTTGGTGTCCAGTCCCTGCCCAGCTGATCCTGTCCCGCTGATTTTGTCCGACTGTCCTTTGTTAGACCGTGGGGTGACCATAACCGCTGACTGTCCAAAATCCCAAAACTAAAAAGTGGGTTGTGAGTATCAATAGGGACCATTGAAAACACAGTATACCTTGCCTTGCTTTGTTTCATCCCAATCTCTAAGCTATCCTATTCTGACCCCGATATCTTATTATAACTGTCACAATCATTCTTGCTACCCTGCTTTGAATTCTTATGCTAGCACCATCTCTGTAGTAATTCTGCCTTGTGTCAATCCTAAACTATTAATCCTATTCCGAGTGATTGGACTGGTTTCGCCAGGGCGAGCGCTGAGGTGCTAGGGTTGAACGGATTTCTTTTCCTTTTTCGCGCCTTCACATTCTCAAAAACACACCTCACTAGATTTTGCATAACTCACTCAATTTACCAGCTAGAGACCTCATTTCACTTCCATATTGTACATAGGATCCATAGCTACCCCCAACACAAAATGCAATATTTCACCCATTTTTATCCAAAACTGTTTTGGTAAATTCATGCGGGAATTACAAAAGTTTGCTAAATTTCAACATGTCATTTTGATTATAAACTGTTTTAAATCTTCCATTCAATTTTGAAATGTATGCTTTTTCTCAATCCATTGCTTGTGATTACTAGTATTTTTCCAGTGTTGTTCCAGTAAAGAATTGTTTTTGTTTCAAGAGTTTTAGACACATTCATTGTTTTATTCATCTATTTCCGAGTGTCCTTTTTAGCATTGCCAGGGTTTAAATCCGTTTTTCTCTCTTGTTTATGGAGGGAAAGTCAGATTTCTATTCTGTTTTCCTTGTGTCATTCCTGATTACCTGCTGCTTCTGTTCATTATGTTTAGAATTGATTATTTGTGGGTTGGAACATTGCAGGGGGAAATTCTAACTCAAGTGCTATCTTACCTACATTTACATTGACCCCCCCACCTCTCTCTATCTCACCACATTTTTCTTACTGACAGATCTTGCCGCTTTCACCTTTACAACATCCGTAAAATTCAACCCTTCCTAACCTTTCACGCAACTAAACTCTTAATCTCCTCCCTCTTCTTCTCCAGACTTTTCTACTGCTCTACTCTTTTCTTTGGACTCCCCTCCTCTCACTTTTCCCCACTCAAATCTGTCTACCACTCTGCTATTCGCTCCCTTTTCCTTCTCTCACTTCATGACTCCATCTCTACTTCTCTCATCTCTCTAGGTTGGCTCCCATTCCCCTCCCTGGTCAAATTCAACTTCCTCTGCCTAGTCTTCAAATCCCTCTATGATCTTGCCCCCCCTACCTATCCTCCCTCCTCACTTTCTATACTCCTTCTCGTTCTCTCCGATCTGCTGATCTCTTCCTACTCTCTCCTCCTCCTCGCCCCTGCACCGCTTCCCGCTTCTGCTCTTTCCATCTGCTTGCTCCTTTCCACTGGAACCCCCCTCTCTATCCGCTCCATTCCCTCCTACCCTACCTTCCACACCTCTCTAAAATCTAATCTTTTCCACTCACCTCCCTAATCCTTGCACTCTAATCCCTCCATCTCTAATTCTTATCTCCTCCATTTTTCTCCCTTTCACTGTTTGCTTCCTCTTTTAGTTCTGCTTTTACCACTACTCATACCTCTTATTCCCTCTCACACCTTGATCCCTCTTCTCTCTCTCCAATCCTCATCTATAATGTACATTTTTTCTTGTACTGTTTTCTGGTTTGCTTCAATTTATTATCTAATGCTTGTTGTATCTAATGTTTGTTGTATCTTGCTTGTTCCTCTTGTACAGCGTTTTGGATTAAAACGCCATATAAATTCAATAAAATACAAATACAAATACCTAAAATCAAAAAGTGCTCAAATTCCCTGGTGTTTCGTAGTTGTGTTATTGGAAGGTTAAACTAAGTGCATTGCTTACATTCCTATTGTTCTTATCACCCCATTGGTGATTGCTGCGCCATATTAAAAATGCTATGATTTCTTTTGAATTTTAAAATAAATGAATAAATATTACATTTTCTCAACCAGCCAGGTTCAAGGTCCATTGTGACGCATGGTATTTGAAAAGGGTGCGTGATATGAGTGGTGTACCATCTCAATATTGAATCTAACATTAAAACATAAGCATTTCAATCACGCGTTGCATGCTGGGCCGAGACTAAGGTGTGCGTTGCCTGATTGAAATCCTTAACAAATTTGGGGGGTCGAGTCTGGGGATTGATTTGGTTACTACCCGTGACAGTCTAACACAGCAAACTAACCTGCAAGGTAGTAATACTTTGTGTGGTGGGACTACTGTGTTACACCGTACAAGCGCCTCCCAAAACAAATACTTTAAGCACCATGCCTGTCTATAAAAGTAAAATTAAATCAACCCCAAAATAATTAACAGAGAAAGAACATTTCCAAACTGGCTGTTCCAGTAGAGATAAATATGGCTAGGGAGCACCCCCTGCACAAGCTATTTGTCAGAGGTGAGTGGCCAGAACAGGATGAGAAAGTCTGGCTACAAGACATAACCCAACAGGTCACTGCCATGGACCTGGATACATGGCAGGACGGTGCCTATTACACCAAGCTCTGAGTGAGCTATATATGACCCCAAAAATCAAAGAGGAGCAAAGCAAAATTTCCATAATCACGGCCTACCTGTATCTCCAGGTGGGGGTGATGCGGGAAAGGCAGGATGAAAATGTAATTGTAACACAGAATCAATCTGAACTATTAAATAAAATCCAGATTGATTTAAGTTTGGCGGAACAAACTTTGCAAAAGAGCCAAGAGATAGAGGTAGACTCTGCAAATTTCATCATAAAATTAAAAGAGGAGTTGGCTCGCCAACAGCAAAACAATGCAGACCAAGAGGCCCAACTTGAAGCAGCAAAATTAGAGTGTCAGGAGAAGGCTGACTCTCTAAAAGAGAGTCAACGGAAGCTGACTCAACAGTTAGCCTATTACAGGGTCTGCACAGAGCAGATAGTTACTCTACAAAATCAGATAGATGAACTGAAAGAGGAAAATAATAAGTTAATCTTGAGAGACCTCCACTCTCAAACAGAATTTGATCAGTGGTGCCAGAAATCCAATGCCATTAAAAACAAAGGGATGACCTGACTGAACAGAGGGGCACCCTAAATCAAGAGAAAGACGCCCTAGACCAGGAAATAAGCAAGTTAAGAACCGAGTTAGAAGGAAGAGAGTTAGCCCTCCAGGAGCTCAATGTACTAAAACAGAGTATGGGAAGCTACTGGGGCACGCCAAAGGGGTAGAGGGTGCTCTGGAAGAGAACACCCATACCAAAGATGGTAAAATGCAGGAGGTGAGTCTCCTGCAGCAGAAATTGTCCCAGTATTCCCAGACCATACAGGAAGCACAGAGAGACAATGAGGCTCTCTGTGTAAAGAATGATTGGCTCCACCAGCAAGAGGCAGCGCAAGAGCGGATCATTGAGACCAGTAAGGCATTGATAGATGAACAAAAGGCTCAGATCTTTGCTTATTACCAAGAAATAGGGGCTGAAAAAGAAACAATAGCAAGGTTGGAGATAGAGGGTGCTAGACTAAATCCTAACTGGAGGGACCTTGAACAGGTAGAGAGGGACAGGGCAACCCCTGATCATGGCATAAGAACCTCTGTACTCAGGGACTCAAACCCATTAAATACCATGAACACTGCCAACTTCATGTCTACTGGCTCACATGAGCCGGGAGCCATGGGGCTGGTAGAATTCAATACGTTTGGTAAATTGGGACTGACAGATCAGCGCCCCCCAGAAATTGATGGACGGGTGTCCATGTACACATACCCAAATATTAGGGCTGATATCTCTGACAAGGAAGATTCCTATGAGGGGAGGGTCAGGGAATCAGATCCACTGAAATATCACCTTCCAAGGGACCAGTTGGTTAAATTTGATGGGGAACTAAAGGAAATAAGGCCAATAAAGAGCATCCTTCAGACCTCTTCCCAGTTAAGGCAGTGGGGGGGGATACTCCGCCAACCCTGGGAGCAGGGAAGAGTCAGAGACTCTTCTGCGCACCACAGAAGTAGAGAAACTAGGCCCCAACATTCTGCAAGCCATTCTCAAGCTCGCAGAATCCGGGAGTGCCTAGAGGATCAAGAAGGGACCTCCAGTAGAAGCACCTCTGAGTCTGAGGGCGAGTGGACTCGGGTGACTAAAACAAAGAAGGCAAACAAACTTAAGAGAGCTATGAACAAGATCCCATTAGGAAGATTAAGGCCATTAGGAGTGTCATAACTCCATATCATAAAAATGCAAAGTATTCTGTTTGGGAACACATAGAATTATATGAGCAAATGATGAATACTTTTCATATGAAGTGCAGCCAGAATTGCATACAGTATGTAAAATGGACCTTCTCCCCTGAATACTCCAGTTTCTTTGCGGGACTGGAGGACCAGAACCACTCCAGATGGTCCACCTACAGGGCGGCTATCTTGAAACATTTTTTTGCTCACAGAAACCCCCAAGAGGCCCGCAAGGCGGCCTACAATCTGCAGTGCGGCGAAGATCAGGCCCGCAAAGAATTTGTGTAGGAGATAAAACACGCATTTGCACAGACCACCAGGAGGGTGCACACAGATAGTCGGGAGTTCATCACCACCTTCTTTCATGCCCTCCCGAAATATATAATGACCCAGCTGGTGAGGGACTTTCATGAGAAAAGATCGACAGACTGGGTCATAGAGCAGGCGACTCGTATTTATGAGGTCCAAAAACCTGCAGATAACAAAAATCCAAACAAAAACCCCAAACCAGCCAACACCCCTGCTGCTGCTAAGGTGGCAGAGGTGAAGGTTGCGCCCATTTTAGATCTGGAGATGGGGGGGCCTAAACATATACCTGTACCAAATCAACCCAATGAAAGACCCAGAAGGCCCTCAGGCCAATCCCAGACAGGTGTTAGACAGGTAGGTAACCCAAAAATGGGACCCTTAACTCCCCTGATTACATCAGCCCCGATACAAGGGTAACAGCCCAATCCTGGGGTTTGTATGGACTCCCCCAGCCCAAGGGGGGGGTCCAACCAGGTAGGTACCGCCCCAGGAAACTTCCTTCCTAACTTTCCCCAGGAGGACAGTAATCCTTCAAATGCTGGGTTGAGTTTCTTTTCCCGGTACCCACAAAAACCCAACCTGCAGGACAAGCCTCCTTTCTTTCCCCACTTTCAGGAGCCTAGACAGCCCAATCCGGGAGAGGGGAGGCCAAGGGTGGAGGGTTACTAAAATTCTCAATAACCAGGTCATTATGGGAGAAGGGATAGTTACCCTTCCCGTGACTCACCTACGGTTGACCAGACACCCCCATACAAGCCGGAGACCTGCTCACCAACCACGACTCTAACACACCTTGCGTTCTTATCTTGCTTGATCTCTCAACCATGCCATCCTGCTCAACCGTCTCCGTGATAACCTGGGTATTACTGGTCAGGCTCTGGCATGGCTGACTTCTTTCCTCTCCGACCGACTCTCCCAGGTCCAACTTGGGTCCTTCCTCTCTGACATCTTTTTCTCTACCTGTGGTGTCCCCCAGGGATCTAACCTCTCTCCCTGGCTGTTCAACCAATACCTGGCACTCCTTGCCCACTGCATCGCCGCTCTCTGTCCCAACTTTCAGTGCTATGCGGATGATACCCAGCTCATTTTCAGGCTACCCTCGGCCTCCTCCTCCTCTGCTTCCCTCATCTCTGACTGTCTGTCTGCCATCCAGGAATGGTGTGCCGCCAATGACCTCTGCCTTAATGCCAGTAAGACTGAGATTTTACCCATCGGCACACCCACTCCCTCCTTCCCTGTAGCTCTCTGGCCGGCCTCTCTTGGCCCTCCTCCCACTCCCACCTGCAAGGCTAAAATCCTTGGGGTCGTCTTCGACTCTGCACTCTCCTTCTCCCCTCACATCTCTGACGTCTCTAAGAAGTCACACTACCAGCTGCACCTCCTTAGAGATATTCTTCCTTTCCTCTCCTTCCCCCAGAAGCTCACTGTCTCCAGAGCCATGGTCCTCTCTAAGCTGGACTACTCTATCTAAATCTGCCTTTCTCCACTCTCTGCAACTTATCCAGAACAGGACTGCGAGACTTGTCCTTGGCCTCAAGCCAATGGATCGTATCTCTCCAAGACTGAAATCTCTGCACTGGCTCCCAGTGGCTGCGAGGATTAAGTTCAAAATCCTCTGCATTGTACAAAAGGCCTTCTGGGGTCTGGGGCCGCAACACCTTCCACTCTCTCTTCCTAAATATCTTCATTCTCGAGCTCTTCTCTCATCTGCCTCCAACTCCCTGAGGGTCAGTCGCTTCTGCAAGCAATGAGTTGGTGGCAGATCACTCTTTTCGGCAGGGGCCTCTCTGTGGAACAGCCTTCCTGCCTCCCTGAAACTCAAGGAGAACCATCTCCGGTTCCGGAAACACCTCAAAACTTTCCTCTTTGCTTCTGCTTTCTCTCCTCCTCATCCCTGCTGAATTCCTGACTGAATTTGCACTGTTTACCTGGCCACCCTTTCTGATCTCTGGCCCAGGCCCCGTCAATTTCCCCCCTGCACTGCCTCCCTGGCAACCCCTGCACTTTTGGGCCATTTTTCTGTATCCCTTCAGTCCCCCTACCAGCACTTATGTCTGTACTTCCTTGCACTTGCCACTAGCTGGCTGTTTTATTTGTCTTATTTATTCCATTTTCCCATGTACTGCACTTTCACCCTCTCCCTTCCCCCCGCGCACTTTTCCTTTCCCCCTTCCCATGCACTTGCGCGATCTGAATGACACCTGGCCTAGTAGGATCGTTGTCTGTCCTCCTTTTGTCCCCTCCTTGCCTCGTTGCGCCTTGAAACACTTGTTTATAGGCGCGTTATAAATGCCGTATCATATCATAACGGGTGTCATAACTGGAGCGCCAGGTCTTGAACCTGTCCCAGGATCTGGGTCGCATGTTGAGGGCTCAACAGAACCCTCAGATGAACATGGCAGCTCAGAACTCCACAAACCAAGGGTCGGGTACTCCAGAAAAATGACGGGGGGAGCACCCCGACAACTCACCGGTTCCAGAGGAGGCACAAGGGGAAGGGACGTGTAAAGACCTAGAGGAAGCTTCCTTCCTTACTTGTGAAAAGCCCCTGGACACACAGGAACCGGAAAAAAAATCTCCAGTCCCTGAAAGTCTGCAACCCAGGGAACAGAGGGTGGGTAGGAGAAATAAAGAACCCAAAAAGACCCATTTTGTGGAGGAGGTTAGTGTCCTCCAATTTGAAGGAGAGGAATCCTCAGAGGATTCTGGGAAAAAAAATCTTCTCCTTCAGGGACGGGGGAACACATCGCAAAGAAAAATGGGTCCCAAGAGATCCTAATGAAGACTGGGTGAATGTGGGGACTGAGTCAGAATCGCCCATCATGGAACCCCAGAATGAGCATCAAGGAAATCACACTGTCCAAACCAAGTCTGGGACTGCCTCCAAAAAGGAGGGGGCGGCCCAGAATCAGAAAAAGGGGAGCCCAAAACTCCCCACATATCCCAATGTCAAATTCTTCTTTCAGATCCCCAAACTCCAACACCGCCTGTGTCGGAGTCAAAAATAAGGAAATTGACCCCCAAACTTACCCAGAATGCCCATTACCTTTGCCCATTGGAGGAGAAGGAGGGTAGATTTTATGCCCTAGTCCAAGTGCAAGAGCAATGTACATTTTCAGCACTGGTGGACACTGGATCCCAAGACACTCTGTGAAAGAGGGCCTTTGATCAGCTGAATTCAGGAAGTGGGGAGAGATACCAGATGCCTCTCAGCCCTCTTCCTGTACAACTTCAGAACTTTGATAGGAATGAAATTCCTGTCGAGGGGGACTGCGGATTTGGAAATAAAAATTGGGCGACATAAGGTGAAACACCCTCGCATAGTCGTAACACCAGAGGGCACACCCAGTCTACTGGGGAATGACATCCTGCGTAGGTTGTCCCCCCTAATAGACTGTGTGAACAAGGTCCTCTAGACCCAGACTAACAGGCCAATAAAACTAAAACATAGTGTCAACCATGTTGGCTTAAATGGCACATGACACATGGTTGAACAAAAACCTGATCATGTTGAGTTCCATTTTCAGAACAACCAAGTACCTGATGTGACAGTAATCACCGTAGGACAACAAACTGGTGAAGGGAACTCCTCTCCATTCCTGAAAATCAACCTTCCTTCCAGTCTCAAGCGGTATTCCACACTGGAAGGAAATACTTTGAAATTGTATACCAATTCACAATCTGAAAATCCCAATTCCATAGTCAAGAGTAATGAGAAACCAGCTCAACGTTTAGCTGACATTCAGAAAATTAGATAACAGTTATTCATCCCTATTCAGTTAAATGAGGGGAAGGAATCTGTTCTCGCCTGAGTGTGCGTGAACAATGGTAAGAGCTTCATCAGCGAAGCCGTGTTCCAACAGCTCCCAAAAGATCCAGCCATTCCCACATTTAAATTGATCAATAAGTGGGAAATGGGCCTGGAAACTCCCAATTCCAAACATCTCCTGCCTAACAGGTCTATGCTGAAAATCTCTATCGGAAACAAAAGCGTAGTGCATAATTGTTGGGTCGTGCAAGATGTCCCTGCTGCATTCTATTTAGGCAGTGACATTCTTAATTGGTTTGCAATTAATTTGGACCAGGGGGCAATCGCATGGACTTTGATGATTCAGAGAAAGCATTTCGGTCAACCCATTTGCTGCTGTATGCAGTTGAATTTCAAATTGGAGAGGAGATCACCATCTCAGGACGGACACAACTATTCCCACTTGAATTAAAAATTTAATGAGGACAGAAACTGCAAAATCCTGACGCCTATGTTCACCTCAATGCCCATCTTCAACAGCAAGGGTTGGGGCTAAACCCAACACCATTAGTCAATGTAGAACACAGGACCATTCCAATATTGATGGATAACAGCGACCTTAGGAGTATCACTCTGGGCGCAGTCACCATTATTGGAATGGCGGTTGATGACCGACATTTTTCCATGGATCTAGATAATGAACTGAATGGACTAATCCCCAATGACTGTTTTGACAGCGATAGTGACAATGGGGGTCATTCCGAGTTAGGAGGTAAGGGGAAAACGATGCCGGAAAAGGATTACCGGCATCGTTTCCTGTTACGGGCTATTCTGACCTACCAGACTGTTATTTACGGCGCCGTAAAGTACGAGGTCGTAAATAGCGGTCTAGTGGCGCGCGCCCGATACTCAATGCCGAAATTAGCAGCATGGCATAAACCGGAGCTGATCCCAAGTAATGCGGACATGCAAAAAACGGCCTCCACAAGGCCGCAAAGTACCTTACCGGCATGGAGTAAATAACGGCATCGCCGAGAAGGTGTTAAGAACCATGAGCAGTGTTTCCAAGAGGCACAGGTGCACTCAATCAGCACAGGTGGAGGCAATGGAGTCTGGCACAGCACAAAAGGAGCACACCCAAACACCACACCCCCTCCCACACCAAGATGATACCAATTGTAGCAACATTCCTGGAGCTGGAGGCCCTGCTTGCAAGGCAGCAACTACAACAACAGCAACAACAACAACCACAGCCCCCACCACAGAGGATACACAGGAGGAGAAGGAGGGTGAGACAGGCCCAGCATGCCCTACCGGTGCAGCCAACATTACCACGCTGGCAGCCCCCAATCCCCCGCATCAGAGCCACCAGAGCAGATCCACACCCTGTACCGGCTTGACGGGGACACCATTACCACCATAGTGGACCTGATACATGACGATATAGTGAGCCTCATAGAAATCCGCACTGCCATCCCCCCTCTACTGAAGGTAATGTCTGTGCTCCACTTCCTTGCCACAGGCACCTACCAGCATACAGTGGGACACATGCATGGCATTTCACAGCCCATATTTTCCCGGATACTCAACCAAGTGCTGGATGCCCACCTCAACCATACAAGGGACTACATATCCCTACCCCGGACTCCCCGGGAGATATATGAGACAAAAGTTGCCTTCCATGCACTGGCAGGCATCCCAAATTGCATAGGTGCCCTCGACTGCACCCACGTTGAATTGGTGGTCCCGCATGCCATGGAGGTGCTGTATCACAACCGCAAGCAATACCACTCCATCAACGTCCAGATGGTGTGTAATGCCAGTAAAGCCATCACACATTGGAATTGCCCGATACCCCGGATCAACTCATGACTCCTTGGTCCTGAGGACCTCCACACTACCACGCTACATGGAGCGACATGCCGGATGATGTGCCTGGATGCTTGGTGAGTAACCAGAATGGGCCATGGCAGTGCATTGGGGATGTGAGTATGTTGGCTGCCTACTTCACCTGGGTGGGAAAGGAGGGTGGAGATGCCTACTTCACCTGGGTGGGAAATGGGGGGGATGCCTACTTCACATGGGTGGGAAGGGGGGGAGATGCCTACTTCACCTGTGTGGGAATGTTCACGCCAGTGCACGATGTGCACCTCACAAAACACTGTGCCACAAGGCAAGTGACACGGCACATGACTACCTAACCACACAGTGATGAATTAGAGCCGACACCTAACACAACATGTCTAACAGGAAACCTGGCCAAATACCACAACACATACGCCACTCATCGGCGGCCCTTACACACCGTAAGGGCATCCTGCACCATGCAGTGCAATAGCACCATGTCGCAGACTCCTGCATCTCACCACACAGGACAGTCATCCCTGGGAGTGCATAGAAGTGAGTCTAACAGGGATCCCACAGCGTGTCACTGGTCCTGCACACCCATAGGATTGCTGCAAGTCACCATGGCACAGATCAGTGCAGAATGATGAGTATGCTACTAACTACAGCCAACCCCCCCTGTCACCAAAACTCGCACAATACATCAATGAATGCAGTCCAACACTGCTGCATGCATATACGATGCACATGCAACAAGACGTGAGTGCACACCATAACCCATCATGAAGAAGCTACCCCCTCCATCATTCCATTGCACAGAACACATAGCCGGGCCAGTAATGGGGTGATTGCATCCTGGGACATGTGTGAATGGCCAGTAATCACCTGCTACCATGTAAGACTAGTACAGTTCTCCACCATGAATTTACAAACACTTACCTTCATTCCACTCTCATGCAGGTGATGCTGGCTACCCTTTGAAGCCGTGGCTCATGACCCCGGTCCGCAACCCACAGAACAGGCATGAGGCGGACTACAATAGATCCCATACCCGTACACGGGTGGTGATAGAGCAGACCTTCGGCCTGTTGAAGGCACGATTTCATTGCCTCAGCCGGTCGGGTGGGGCACTCATCTACAGCCACGAGAAGGTGTCCAAGATCACCATGTCATGTGTAATGCTGCACAACATGTGCATCCGTCGGAACGTGCCACTGCCCCCTGACGTGGAACTGCTACCACCAGATAATGATGAGGGAGAGGAGGAAGGAATGGCAGGACAGCATCACGGTGCTGATGCACAGGAGGGACGTGCCGTGCGGCAATCATTGATCGGACAATATTTCTGACTCACTAGTCAGCTAAGGGTGTGAGGATGACAGGACATCAGGCACTGGGTGTGGGGATACATGTACACCATGCACTGTGGAACATTAAAAGACACATGCACAATGATCAATGTCCACTCTGTTTTTTTTGGATGATCAACCAGTGTATTGAATAATAATGTTCTAACGTGTACAACAAAACCTCCACCACCACCCCCCTCCCCCCAACTCCCACACACACCCTCAAACCCCTCCACTTCCCCCCCAACTCCCACACACACCCTCACCCCTCTCCCGCTCCCCCCCCAACTCCCTCACACACCCTCACCCACCTCCCCCTCCCCCACAACTCCCACACACACCCTCACCCCCCACCCCCCAACTCCCACACACACCCTCACTCCCCTCCCCCTCCCCCCAACTCCCACACACACCCTCACCCCCCTCCACCCTCATCCCCACAACAACCCCACAATAGTTCCATTAGGACAACATAGGCCACATGTGTGTGCCGGCATGGTCAATGTGCACTCCCAGAGCCAGGGTGATCCATGTCGTGGTGGCGCAATGTACGCAATGAACGACGGACCGGGCTGGTCTGGGTGGAGGACCTTTGTGAAGGTGGGTCCTCCCGCTGGGGCTGTGGTGTGGGGTGTGCTGCTTCCAGGGCATCTGCGATCCGGCCAAGGACGTCACAGAGCCGGTTTGTGCTTGCTGTGATCACCTCGCCCAGAGCCTGAAGGTCATTGCGCCACTCCATCCTTGATTCGCGATTGTCCCTGATGAACTCCTCAATGAGGCCTGTGAGATGCTGGGAGTGCACTACATCAATCGCCGATGTGGCCGATGTGCTTGGCAGGCTTGGTATTGGGCCTGCAGGCCTTTCCGGAGATTCAGCAGGTGAAGTGGATACAGGACAGGCAGGTTGTACTCCTTGCCCTGTGAGCCCTGGGGTATCACTCTCCCCGGAGTCGCTGTGTGCCACCTGGCTGTATGATGGTGTGTCAGGGGTATGGCCAATGTCATTGGTGTCCTCCACGTTGGCACACGATATTGATGGGGGGCTGTCTGGCACATCGAGGAGGCACATGGCTGCATTCTCACCAGCCACACTGGACTCCTCAGAGTGCAGCGTAAGACATGTTTCCAGCGGCACTGCAGGCATGGGTAGGGGTGCGGGTGGGGGTTGTGCACCCTCCATGGGGGTTGCTGGAGCAGGTGGTGTTGCTTGTGTTGTCTTCCTGCTTGCAGGTATGCGACGGCCCCTGACTCTGCTCCTGGAGGTACTGGCCCGGGTGCTTTCCTGGTCCTCGCTGTCATGCTCGCTGCCTGTGGGGGGGGAGAGAGAGACGGCATGAGCAATGATTTGGGGGTCAGCATTTCTACATGCCTATGGTATCACAATGGGATTGCAGCGGTTTGTTGACATTTGGGTGGTGAGTGGGACAGTGATCTGGGCTTGGATGGTAAATGCATGTAGATGTCTGGGTCACTCATGTTGGCGGAGTACTGTGACTCACATTCACAATGTTTACAATCACTGCCCCGTGTGCCTCACAGATTCGGCCTCTTTGTGTGGTATGGCCCATATGGGTTACAGCCTTGCACCTGACATCAGCCTGGGTCCCACTTGTTACAGCATGATTTCATTGGGGGGGGGGTTGCCCAACCATGACGTGACACCTTGCCCAGCCCTTGGCAGTGACTTACGTTAGGAATGCATATTCTGTCTTGACTCATGACACTAACCTCCATCAGCGGATGACGCTGCACTGCACTCCATTTCTCCAACCCCTTCTATGGGTTCTGTGCCCATCATGGCCGCACACGTTTCCTCCCACGGCATCATTTTGATGGGGGAACCTGGCCCTCCTCCTGTCTCCAGGGCCTGACTCATGTTTGCCGAGAGGATGGCCCGCACCCTGAGACGGAGGTCATCCCACCGTTTCCTGCAGTCCTTGGTGGTGCGGGGGGTGTTTCCCACAGCGCTCACCCTCTGTGCCACCAAGGCCCAGATCTCTTTCTTCCTGAGGACGGTGGGCCTCCGCATATCACTGCTGAACACAGTGTCTGCATGTTCGTGCAGAGTGTCGACCAGTACCTGGAGCTCATCCTGGGTAAAGCGCCCCTTCCTTATGCGTGCAGCACCCTTTTTTAATGCTTTGGGCATGATGCTGGTCTCGAATGCCTATTTCTCTGATCACTATATGCCTCCGGGTCCTGTATGGAGAGGATGGCAATGGATTGTGATTTTAAAGATGGCCGCTGTGCTCCTTCCCGTTCCTGTGCAATGACGTTTTTTCCGGTTCCGTTTTTTAACGGGGACCGCTATTTACGGTTACCGCAAATTTCTCTATGTCGGTAGTGTTGTGTACGGTGCGCTTGTTGCTGGTAAGGGCTATTGGGGCCCTTTTACGGCATGCGCTGAGGTACATTACCGGCATGGCGCAAAGCGCGTGCACGCGAAGTCGGAATAGGCCGATTTTTACGGTCTTGTGCCAGCACGGAAATGCTCTTTACGCCATGCCGGTAATCGCCTATACTTACTGCCCTACTCGGAATGAGGCCCAATGACTTACCACCAGACAGGATCTTCACCCGGCAAGGGGGGAATTTCCTGGTGTACTCTTCCTGCCCTAACGGGAAGGAGAGGTGACTTGTGACATCAGGCTGGATGAGGTGATCTTCCAGGTCCCCAATGACAGCCTTGCCTACCTGAAACCCTCTGTCCAGGTCAATGCTCTCACCAAGGACCTCTCCACCCAGCTGGACGAGGTCACGGAGATAGCAAAACCAGAAGTCTTTCCAGGCTTCAGGCAAATGGTTGAAGAGAGAGTCAACCTAGCTGATGCCTGTGAGACTGCGGAGTAAAAGCAAAAGTTGAAACAAGTTTTATTAGATTTTCAAGATCTCTTTGCGGTGGACTTGTATGACTGTGGTCACACCGAAATCCATACAACAACAATTCCCACTGACTCTGGAATGACTCCAGTGTTTTTGAAGCAATACTGCTTGCCTCTCGCATCCATGAAGTCCCTCACAGAAATAATCAAAAACCTGGAGTCCTGTGGGATAATTTGTCCAGTCCACAGCACCTTTAATAATCCGGTGCTGGGGATTTTAAAACCGAACAGCCAGTGGAGACTCTGTGCTGACCTGAGGGAGCTGAATAAACGGGTCCACATGTCCCGATGCCCCCTCCCCTACATTGACCAGGGGCTGGCCCAGATCCAGGAGTCAAAGGTATACACTGCCATTGACCTGACCAATTGGTACTGGACCGTGCCGATCAGTAGGGAGGACCAATACAAGCTGGCCTTTACCTTCGGGGGGCAGCAATACACTTGGACCCGGTCTCCCTTTGGATACATCAACACCGGCAACAAACTCAACATCTTCCTAAATAAGGCCATGCCCGACCTGGGTGAAAGGGGTAACCTGGCCTATGTGGATGATGTCTTGATAAAAAGCTCAACTGTGGAGGAACACATAGCGGAAATCTGTTATGTTCCACACAGTTGAGGGTTGCCGGAGCAAAACTCTCCTTTCAAAAGGTACAGTGGTGCAGAACCTGTGTCAACTTCTTGGGGCATGAGATAACTCCTGAGGGTCTCTGTCCCCAGGAAAAGAAAGTGGAAACACTCCTAAAACTTAAAGACCCCACAACTCTGCGTGAGCTAAGAAGCCTCCTTGGACTGGCTAATTACAGTAGGAAGTTAATTGAGGACTATGAAGAGATCACAAGAAGCCTGAACCATCTGTTGAAGGGGGGGGGTCAAGTGGGAGTGGGTCCAGGACAAACCGAGGCAGTAAAGCAACTCAAAAGAAGCCTCTCACAAGCGCCTTGTCCAGCGTACCCTGTCAAAAACAAGGAGTACTTCTTGGAGACAGGGTTATCGAATACATGCTTGACAGCAGTATTATATTAGAAGCATGACAAGGTCAATAAAGTCATCTCCTATGCAAGCAAGACTTTATCCTCTCTGGAGGAAAAAATCAATGATTGGGAGAAGGCACTCCTGGCAACGGTGTTCATCCAGGGGGAACACATCATAGTGGAGACTCCACACCAGCCTTTGCAATATCTCCAAAGTGACAGATTCCAGGCCGGAAATGTGAGTAATTCCAGAATTACTTCCTGGATTCTGTCAATGCAAGGCTTTCCTGTGGAGGTCAGATATGGCCAAAACAAGAAGAGTCCCCTCGTGCAAGGTCTGGCTGACTTGCATGATTATGCCAGAGAAAACTGTCTCGAGGACAAAAGTCTTAAAACCCAGGACAACATGGAGGCGTACCTGCACAAAGTCTAAGAAGAAGACAAGTGCAAGGGAATGCCCACAGTCTGTGTGGATGGGTGCTCCTACCATGTTGACAACAACGGGGAAAAGGAACTGGTGTTCGGCATTGGGAATGCTTGGGTGAATGATTCCCCGCAACCCTCTGCTGTGTACAAAATCGGTCCCTGTAGTAGTCAGGTGGCAGAGTTCATGGCAGTTCATCAAGCCATCGTCACTGCTGTCCAACACCAACTCCACGAAATGGTCATAATCACTGATTCAGATTATGTCCGGAACGGGTTCGTGGAGCACCTGGTTTATTGGAAAACCAGAAGCATGCTATGTGCTAACAATTAACCGATCAAACATGGCAAGCTCATCCGAAATATTGATGATCTGGTCACCTCTAGTGGGATGACCATCTATTGGAAGAAGATCAAGGGTAATTCCAGAATAGAGGGGCCAGACAAAACTGGAAACGACCTAGCTGATCAGCTGGCCAAAACCGGGGCCACCAAGGGGGAGCTCCTCAAGATCGAGTCCCTGTTGAGGGAAATCCAGAACAATGCCATCACTAGGTCCCAAACAAATGCTCACAATGAACTCTCAACTGCCCAATGGAGTAAGGAGACCCCAGATGCTGATTTAGTCACGGCCCAAAAAGGGGATCCAATCATTGGTAAATTTAATCAACACATTGAGGACCCTGAGAACTTTCCCCTGACGGATATCGATTACTTTGGGAAAGAGACCTCAGGGTGTTGGTGAAATGTCAAAAAATGTTCTGAATACAAGATGGTTTGTTGGTAAGGAGATCCGTATCTGGCTCTGACCAGTGGGTGGTCCCTACCTCATTCCGAAGCCTGATGCTAAGTCACGCCCAAGATGCAGCCACAGCCGGTCATCGGGGGTTTCACATTACTTTAGAAATCTTGTGAGATGTTGCATACTGGCCACACATGGGGCAGGACCTTGACCAATATCTGAAGGGTTGTCTTGTGTATGCACAATTTCAGCCAACTTCACTCACACACCGAGCTCCTCTCCAGAAGAGGGGGATGACACTGCCTTGGTCAGGTTTACAAGTAGATTTAATCGGGCCCGTGATTCACTCCTCTAGGGGGAACAAGTACATGTTAACCGTAACATGCTTGTTTACCAAATGGGTGGAATGTCTCCTGGCCCCAAATTGCAAGGCAGAAACAGCAGCTGACCTGATGATCAATCACATCTTCTCGCGTTTTGGACTGCCACAATGGATTGAGTCAGATGGAGGTAGTCACTTCACCAGCGAAGTGATGACAAAGATGTGGGAGATAGTTGGGGTAGAAAGGAACCTTCACATGGCTTACCGACAGTCCTCTAGTGGTGGAGTTGAGAGGTGCAATAAATCCATTGTGAGCATTTTAAACAAGTTTGTGTCAGATTCTGGGCCAAGTTGGGACATCCGATTACCGCTTGTCCTGATGGCCATCAGATCTACACCTTCTTCTGCAACTAAGACATCTCCATTAGAGCTTATGACTGGACGAAGGATGGTGCTACCTCAGCATCTGCTCTATAGAACACAGGAGCAGACACTGATTAACGCCTCCACAACTCATGAGTATGTTGAGAACCTAAGAAAACACCTTCCACATGCTTTTGCGTACGCGTAGCGGAATCTAGAAAGATCTGCAGAGGGCATGAAGACTCAGTATGACCTAAAGACCACCAAAAAGGAATACCAAGTAGGAGACAAGGTCTACTTGTACAATTTCCAAAGGAACCAGACCAAAGAGAGCAAATGTTTGCCTAGCTGGCGAGGACATTTTGAAATTGTAGACAAAATCTCACCTGTCGCCTACAGAATCCGCATCCCCAAAGGTGACTTGACAGAAGAGAAATGGGTCCATATTAATCAACTAAAGAAAGTGGAAACACTCCTAAAACTTAAAGACCCCACAACTCTGCGTGAGCTAAGAAGCCTCCTTGGACTGACTAATTACAGTAGGAAGTTAATTGAGGACTATGCAGAGATCACAAGAACGCTGAACCATCTGTTGAAGGGGGGGGTCAAGTGGGAGTGGTTCCAGGACAAACCGAGGCAGTAAAGCAACTCAAAAGAAGCCTCTCACAAGCGCCTTGTCCAGCGTACCCTGTCAAAAACAAGGAGTACTTCTTGGAGACAGGGTTATCGAATACATGCTTGACAGCAGTATTATAATAAAAGCATGACAAGGTCAATAAAGTCATCTCCTATGCAAGCAAGACTTTATCCTCTCTGGAGGAAAAATTCAATGATTGGAAGAAGGCACTCCTGGCAACGGTGTTCATCCAGGGGGAACACATCATAGTGGAGACTCCACACCAGCCTTTGCAATATCTCCAAAGTGACAGAATCCAGGCCGGAAATGTGAGTAATTCCAGAATTACTTCCTGGATTCTGTCAATGCAAGGCTTTCCTGTGGAGGTCAGATATGGCCAAAACAAGAAGAGTCCCCTCGTGCAAGGTCTGGCTGACTTGCATGATTGTGCCAGAGAAAACTGTCTCGAGGACAAAAGTCTTAAAACCCAGGACAACATGGAGGCGTACCTGCATAAAGTCTAAGAAGAAGACAAGTGCGAGGGAATGCCCACAGTCTGTGTGGATGGGTGCTCCTACCATGTTGACAACAACGGGGAAAAGGAACTGGTGTTCGGCATTGGGAATGCTTGGGTGAATGATGCCCCGCAACCCTCTGCTGTGTACAAAATCGGTCCCCGTAGTAGTCAGGTGGCAGAGTTCATGGCAGTTCATCAAGCCATCCTCACTGCTGTCCAACACCAACTCCACGAACTGGTCATAATCACCGATTCATATTATGTCCGGAACGGGTTCGTGGAGCACCTGGTTTATTGGAAAACCAGAAGCATGCTATGTGCTAACAATTAACCGATCAAACATGGCAAGCTCATCCAAAATATTGATGATCTGGTCACCTCTAGTGGGACGACCATCTATTGGAAGAAGATCAAGGGTAATTCCAGAATAGAGGGGCCAGACAAAACTGGAAACGACCTAGCTGATCAGCTGGCCAAAACCGGGGCCACCAAGGGGGAGCTCCTCAAGATCGAGTCCCTGTTGAGGGAAATCCAGAACAATGCCATCACTAGGTCCCAAACAAATGCTCACAATGAACTCTCAACTGCCCAATGGAGTAAGGAGACCCCAGATGCTGATTTAATCACGGCCCAAAAAGGGGATCCAATCATTGGTAAATTTTATTAACACATTGAGGACCCTGAGAACTTTCCCCTGACGGATATCGATTACTTTGGGAAAGAGACCTCAGGGTGTTGGTGAAATGTCAAAAAATGTTCTGAATACAAGATGGTTTGTTGGTAAGGAGATCCGTATCTGGCTGTGACCAGTGGGTGATCCCTACCTCATTCCGAAGCCTGATGCTAAGTCACGCCCATGATGCAGCCACAGCCGGTCATCTGGGGTTTCACATTACTTTAGAAATCTTGTGAGATGTTGCATACTGGCCACACATGGGGCAGGACCTTGACCAATATCTGAAGGGTTGTCTTGTGTATGCACAATTTCAGCCAACTTCACTCACACACCGAGCTCCTCTCCAGAAGAGGGGGATGACACTGCCTTGGTCAGGTTTACAAGTAGATTTAATCGGGCCCGTGATTCACTCCTCTAGGGGGAACAAGTACATGTTAACCGTAACATGCTTGTTTACCAAATGGGTGGAATGTCTCCTGGCCCCAAATTGCAAGGCAGAAACAGCAGCTGACCTGATGATCAATCACATCTTCTCGCGTTTTGGACTGCCACAATGGATTGAGTCAGATGGAGGTAGTCACTTCACCAGCGAAGTGATGACAAAGATGTGGGAGATAGTTGGGGTAGAAAGGAACCTTCACATGGCTTACCGACAGTCCTCTAGTGGTGGAGTTGAGAGGTGCAATAAATCCATTGTGAGCATTTTAAACAAGTTTGTGTCAGATTCTGGGCCAAGTTGGGACATCCGATTACCGCTTGTCCTGATGGCCATCAGATCTACACCTTCTTCTGCAGCTAAGACATCTCCATTTGAGCTTATGACTGGACGAAGGATGGTGCTACCTCAGCATCTGCTCTATAGAACACAGGAGCAGACACTGATTAACGCCTCCACAACTCATGAGTATGTTGAGAACCTAAGAAAACACCTTCCACATGCTTTTGCGTACGCGTAGCGGAATCTAGAAAGATCTGCAGAGGGCATGAAGACTCAGTATGACCTAAAGACCACCAAAAAGGAATACCAAGTAGGAGACAAGGTCTACTTGTACAATTTCCAAAGGAACCAGACCAAAGAGAGCAAATGTTTGCCTAGCTGGCGAGGACATTTTGAAATTGTAGACAAAATCTCACCTGTCGCCTACAGAATCCGCATCCCCAAAGGTGACTTGACAGAAGAGAAATGGGTCCATATTAATCAACTAAAGAGCTGCCACCCTAGGTACACTTTGCAACAAATTGAAGAGTCCAGAGAGAATCAAACAGAGGAGACATTGGAAACATGGGAATGAGGAAAAGAAGAACCAGAAGGGACCCGATAGGATTTATAGATCTGATTCTGTAACAGTGAGTACTTTCTCCATTATCAATTGTTATTATTAAATGCCTGTGTATCCCACTGCTGTCAACCCAATTGGTGGGCACTTAGTGGGAAATTGTCATAACCAGTTTGTGTTCTCTGTCATAGATTCATACTGGTTGTGCCTATCTAACAACCAAGGAGGACCGCCCCAGCAGCCTGGAAGGGAGAAACCAAAGGGGATCCGGGTGTGTCGCTCCACGCAATGAAAGGAAGATCCCAGGGAAAGCAGGGAGTGTTGTTCCATGTTCTGTCTAGAGACAACAAGAGGAGCAGGACGTGCCATTCTCTGATGGAAGAGGGACTCTTACCTGCCTAATCCTGTTAGAAGCCATGGAGAAATACCACTTGACCGACTCCCCCTCGACCTGGAAGCCCAGGAGAAGTCAGGGGGGCAGTGGGTGGGATTAACTGAGTCGGCAATGCCCCACCGCGAGGGGTATATTGCTATTAGTAACCCGGCCCACAATTTCTGCATGACCGGGGCATTAAAAGCAAAAAAGAAATGACCAAGAAAATGGCAGCCTGGAAAGGGAAAATGGAGTCCTTTTTACCTTTCCATGGCGGCCATCGGGAGCAGACGCGCTGGGAACAGAAGTGTTCCCAGAGCGTCCACTCCTGAAAAAAAGGAGAAGAAGGTAAGTGGGGTTGGGGGGACGGGAGGGGAAGAAAAAAACGTTTTTAAAAACGTACCTGCGTCCCCGGTGGGGGACGATGGAAGCCTCCACCCGTGTGGAGGCTTGGAGGTGGGATGGCCCCGTTCCGAGTCTCTTCACGGCTGGAGGCTGCCACCGGGGACGAAGGAGCAAGAAGGTAAGTGGGGTGGGGTGGGGAGGGCAGGGAAGAGTGAGGAGGGAGTGGGGAGGAAAGGGAAAAAGAAAAGAAAAATAAAAACCTTACCCGAGCCCACAGCGGGGGGCAAAGGCAGTCTCTCAGCCGTGGGGAGGCTCAGAGCGGGGATGGGCCTGCTTCAAGCCTCCTCATTGGCTGAGGGGCTGCCATGCCCCCCACCGAGAACAAGGCGTCTGGAATACCGGCCGAGAATCGATGGATTCTCGGCCGCGTAATGACCTGGCGAGAGCCAATCAGAATGCGTGTTGCATTCTGCTTGACTCTCGCCGGGTACTAATAACATTTTTCACAGCACTAGTGTTAGTACATATTAATAACAAGCCAGAAGAAAAAGTGATTTGGCCCTGGGCTTGAACATGTTTTCCGTATTGTGAGAACAAAATAATCCCCGTACCCCAGAAGCAACAACCTAACAGAGGGCAAGCTACCCTGCGAGTGAAAAAGAGCTGTGCAGATGTGGCTGACAAGTGATCTGCCCACATTAATGACTACTTGAGGAAGCATTGCCTCTGGATCTTAAAAGTGAATGCAGCCTCCAACCCTTTGCAGTTGACAAAATTACAGTATGGGCAGACTGGGAGCCCATGGCAGCATAGGACACCACCTGATTGAAAAAATAAAAGAAAAGAAAAACCTTCAAATTTGAATCCTCCACACGCCACCACGAAACACCTCTGAATTCAGAAGTACTGCCACAAAAGACATCATTACCCACTGTCAACATTGGCTTGTCACCAGGTAATTAATTAATTTTCTGTTTCCAATAATTTGCTCTAAAGCAGCATACAAAGGTGGTGTGCACAGGCCAAGGATACAAAATATGATTAGTTTGTTTTCTATACCGCTTATTACCATGCTTTACAGCACTGGTGTTTGTAAAATCGTGTACTAAACCCAGAAGAAAAAGGGAGTTGTTACTGAGCTTGAATATTTCACCCACAATGTGAGCACATACACTCCATGTCACTACAGCAACATTCACACGACACAACAAGCCAGTTGTCCCACATGTGAACAGGAGCTGTGTAGACTGCAAGCATGAGAGGGAAGAGGTGATGACGAGGCTCTGTATTTGGGTCTTCCAACTCTTGCAATTGAAATGGACCCCAGACATTGGTGGTCCCTCTATGACTTGGCCAAATACATTTTTAAGTGGTCATTTCGTTTTTGACCACTAGCTGCTTTTCTTTGCTCTGCCGTGCAGGGGAGAATAAACCGGTTTGGTGATACTCTGCATCTATTAGCCCCCTCTCCCATGGCTTTATCTAGGTCAGATGTTTGCCTCAGAATGATGTTCTAAGGTGGGGCTGGTGGTATGAGCATATTGTCTAAAGAGGCTTAAGGGTTCACAAAGAAATTACTGTCACTTTAAACATGCATTTGCTCTCCAAAGCCAGACCTCCCCAGAAGGTATCCAATAACCACAGACACTGTTTACCCTGCTTTCATCTCTTTGGGGGGAAACAGTGAGTATAGTTGGAGATTGTGTGAGTGTGTGATTGTGTGGAGCTTTGCCTGTGTGTGCGTAATTACCTGGCTCCATGTTCCTTGAGACTTGTGTAGAGTACTATGCGATATGAACATAAAAACAACTGTCCCACCAACACTAGTTATTGCGCTTGCGGCGAACAATGAAGATCATAGTATTTATTTATGATTTGCAAACATGCAAGAGCCACCAGCACAGTGAACTTAAATCTCACATAAATATGCACATCCCTTGGCACAGTTTCAAAAATACTATTAAAGTTAAGAAATTTGGCAAAAATGAATCCTTCTGTTAAGAATTCTATAAAAATGTATTAGCAAAGGTATTATCCGACATCTAGCACTGTGACTTGGCCAAACACTGTGGCACTCAGTAGAGAGCTATATTCATTTACAACCATCCGCCTCCCTCTCACCTCCCAGGATGCTCAAATAGATGTGAGCATGGCGGCACTGTGCAGCACAGCCTGAGCTGCATTCCACACCCCCAACCCTCCAGTTTGAGCTCCAAGCCTACTGTGGGAGCAGAAGGCTGGTGATGATGGGCAAGTGGGGGCAGGCAAGGCCAGTCATGGCAATGGGCAGGTGGGGGCAGAAAGGCAAAGCAGGCCACAGGGCAATCCATACCATGGGGCAAGGCAGGTCACAGGGGCAAGGCGGGGCATATGAGCATACACACAGACATACGCATGTATGAATTAACATACCTTCTGCCCCGACCTGATGTTTCCTTCCAGCGCACCAGCTCCCACAAAGCACAAACAGGAACCTGGAAGCAAAGAGCGCTTCCTGTCGTGCACATGTGCGCAAGAGCCAGATTGCTGATGACAAAGTTACCCACCCCATTTGTATGTATGAGGAGGTGCTGCAGCACCTCCTCGCACATAAAAGCATGCAGGTCCTCAGCCATAATCGGCAATGGCCAGCCAAGTTTGGGAAAGCAAAATGCCCTTTGCATGGCTCATTGGATATGCAAGGCTGAACTCGTTTCCCTTTGACAGTTCAAGCCAGCTGAGCAGTGTTCCCTCAGCCTCATAAAACAGCCTCGTGAGTGCTCAGTGTTTACACTGGGCTGACTCCTGCATTCGGGGCGAGGGTGCCTGTGGATAGTCACAATCTCGCCCATTATGGAGTAGACACCACTGGTACACACTGAATGAAAGTATGCACAGGGTCAGTGTGGCTGGAGATTAAATCCGGTTGACTTTGAAGTCATGTGCATAAACTGCACTGTTGGTAATGCAGTGATTTTGAGCACATTAAGGGATCCATACACGCGCCCTACCGTAGAAGGCTACCAGGGTAGCTAAGCAGGTTGAGTGACTGTTGCTAAGATGTTATATATTTAAAACTGGCTGCAAATCATATGGCGTTTTGCAATTCCTTATAAAAAACAAGTACTATAAAATGTGTTCAGCCAAGGGATGGGTTTGGCTGGCAGCGTCTTTATATTCAGGTTATATTCAGGGGTGAGGGTGGGGGAATTTCTGCACCCATAGTGAAAATCAAAAGTTGACACCCATGAACTCTGAGTTTTATTTCCTAAAAACTGCTGTCAGCGTAATAGAAACATTTATTTGTGATTAAGCAGTTTGACAAGCATATAACAACTTAAAAAATATATCATGTGAAAAAAGTGAGGGACACAAAAATCACAGGGTATTTGTGTGGCAGTCCTAAGGAAGTGTGGCCTGCTTTGTTTTCCGTTGCTTGAAGTGGGGCACACTTCATTATGAAAGCCGTCGCCACAAGGGGCTGCAAAGCACAATATCACGGGCCGTATGTTGTACACTCCAGAGGTAGACCAACAAATGCTGCATATAAAGGGGGTTTATGGCTAAGGCTGCATTGCTTTAAGAAATATTGTATTGCTACAAGAGTATCTGTAGTGGCATATCCACTGCGGAGACCTGACTGAAAACTACACAATACATTTGATTTTTACTGTGTCCATTCTGTTAGATCGGACAAGATGTTCAGAAATATTTTACTACTAGCATAGCTAATGAGCGGTTATTGGTTATATCCGATCTATCTGCTTTCTTATGCACTGGTATAAGCAAAGACTGTTTCCAGGGAATAGGCAATTCTCCTGAAATACATATTTAAAAACAAATGATCTTGGAGTATCAATGCCCACATTTGTGATTCTCTTTTGGTTATCATATTCGCCACTCCATCAATACCGGAAGAACGGGAGGGTTTTAATTTACCAATAATATGATTCAATATATAGAGTTTGATTGATAGAAGATAGGTTTTATGTAAGAAGCCCATATATCTTCAGATTTAGCATTGCCATCTCTGTGCTTCCTCAGCAATTGACAAAACTTTTTAGTATCATTAGATTTGAAAACTTTAAGCAATATCTGCCAACGCGCATTCTTTGTGGATTGTTCGTAAGAATGCATCGAATTTGCATGTCTTGTTTCGGTCAATCGTATTGCATTTTACCACATCATCTTTGAATAACCATGGAACAACCACAGGACTATGTACAACTTCCCTTTTCTCCTCTCACAATAATACGCTGAGCTGGTGTTATTCTGCATTTTGAATAGTCTATTACCCGCATGTCAATACTTCTGTCGAACATACCTTCCCATGATATGTTCCCTCCACACCTACCTTCCTAACTAGGTTTGATATGTTATGTTATATGGTGGTTTTATTGAATGTAGAATCGCCTTAGGGTATCTCAGTGCTTTATTACCTTGTTGCAAAACTAAACAAATGAAGTCGCTTGTTCTAGAATAAGATCTGTTCATGATTGATGAAACAGGCCTTCAATGTTTCCGGAACGGTAGGGGATTGGGTTCTCTGTGTAACTCAGTGGGTATGGTAGCCCATTGTCGGTTTGCCTGGACCAGGAAGGTACGGCTGCCCAATCTGTCCTTCCTGTATACAGGCAGGGTTAATCTTCTGTCAGCTGTTAATGTAAAGAATCACGTTGAAATACATGCATTGATTCTCAGGGTCAGAGAGGTTAGTGATGGATATTTGAGGTATTTAAAGATGATACACATGCTTAAAAAAGCAATGCAGGTCTTCACCGGTAACCAGTGTACAGAACACAGTGCTGGAGTAATGTGTTTGAATCACTTGTATTTTAATAGAAATCTTGTGGCAGTTTTCTGCACTCTCTGCAGTCTGCATATCATATAGGTTGGTAAGCCTAAATAAATAGCATTGCTGAAATTAAGACAAGAGATAACCAAAGACTTTGTGACCAGAAACTGATGCGGAAAAGATAGATAAGGAAGACATTTCTTTATTCTCCTCAGTGTGTAATCACAAGATCTTGTTACCACTGATATCTGTGTGTTCAGTGTAAGATTAATACCCAAGATGATGCCCAGAATCTTAGCTTCGGAGCTAGGCATAGGACAATGGCCAAATAAGTTAGGACAACAGAAGGCGGCACATGTATTGATTTTTTAATTTATAACCCGTAGCTCTATTTTGTCAGGATGGATTTTAAAAAGTTTTAAACATCCAGACATTCACTGTCAGCAGACAATTCGTAATTTTCTTTCTGATATGGCATCATTATTCTCCTTAAGGTCTCGCAGAATTTGGGTGTTGTCAGCGTAATTAAAAAATGCCACACCTACTTCTGAAGAACGTTGATCAGAGGTTGGAGATACAAATTAAAAAGAAGGGGGGACAGGGCAGACCCCTTGGGAATGCGATATACTAATGCTGAAAGAGAAGTGAAAAAGGGGGCCTTACTGGGTCTGTTGGATCTGATCACACAAGAAGGATTCAATCCATTTTAGCACTGTCCCCTGAATCCCTAATTTATTTAACCTGGCAACCAATAAACAATGGTCGACGATATCAAATGTTGCTGACAGGTCTAATAAAATTAAGGCTCCAGTTTCATTATTATCAGCCTTATTTCATAGGCGGTCAAGGACTGATATAGACTCTAGTTCCATGCTGCACATTGATCCAAAAAACAGCTCGGCCTTGTTCAATAGTTTGAGAGATTCAAGGAGGCTTTTTAACTGTAGTGTAAATTCTGGATTTTAAAATGTTATGTACTCCACTACTATTATGCTGCATTATAATATCGAGTAGGTACTGCAAACTTCCATGTTTAAACAAGTGTTTCTTGCTTGTGCGAGGCAAAGCTTTTGGCTTTACTGTGCATGTCTTTGCAATGAAGGCTCTTCGCCTAACATGAAGCTATGTTCGCATTCACATCTCTCGCCTCTGACGTGTTTCCCTTTTGGCATATGTAAGCGTGTTTTAGGCTCTCACTTTCCTAAGAAAAGGGGCTTTAATAGACAGAATTCATCATACTTTAAGCATACTCACCTGCTTCATAAATCATAAAAAATGGAGTGTTGCTGTGCCATGGGTTTTGAAGCAAATGGGTTAGTATGATTCCCTAACCTCTTCTTGTCAACCCACCGTTGTTGCAATAAATGCATTAATGTACATCACATCTAATTCTCTTGACAAAACAGAGAGGACATCAAAGGAAGAGAACAGACAGAGGGACTCATTATAACTCAGGCGGTCCGGAAATAACAGTGGCGGTAAACCCGCCGCCACTGTTGTTTCCGGACCGCCTGATCCCGACTCCTGCAGGCGGGAGGTGATGTTCCCGCCAGGTCTGACCTGGCGGGTTTAACACTGCCTGCCTGCAGGCGGCCGAGGAAACATCGGAAGCATTACGAGATGCTGCCGGTGTTTCCATGATCCCCATTCCCATCCAGTCCCATAGGACTCAATGGGAACAGGGATTAACACCATTCCGCCTCCGTGATTCCCGGAAAACCGGGGTTGTAATGCCCCGGTAATTCCGGGAATCACGGAGGCGGAATGGTAATACGAGTCCGGCGGTAACCAGGAGGTTTTACTGCCGCGGTTACCGCCGGACTCGTAATGAGGCCCAGAGTCTATGTAAAATCAAACAAATCTGTATTGGGTTGCACAAGCAGAAGTTAAAAATGGCTTGCCTGGTGGTATCCACCCCAGACCTACAGTATATGTAACCCAAAAACACTAGTATGAATCAAAACAGAAGAACAAAGAATTTGTAATCATTGGTAACATACAAAGGGATAAACACACACCTTATACATTCATGTTCTTTGATCACAAAAAATGTAAGTTTAAATCCGGGTGGTGGTGTAGGAAAGAAGGGGAAGCAAGCGGATAGAGAGGTGGAATGATTAGCAAGGAAAAGGAAATCATGAAGTAGTGATAGCAAAAAAGTGGGGAGGGACAGAGGCGTTCCTGTCCTAACAAAGTACTAAGAACAAATCATCAGGCAGAACACAGTTTGTGCAGCTTGAGATTGGGAAACAAAAAAAAAAAACAACACTTAGTCAATTCCAGTTAAAGTCTGAATAAGAAATGCAAACAAAATAATGGTAGTTCATCTCAGGTATAGCTTCGTTAACCGAGGTCTGCTTCAGACTGTGTCTGAACCTTTGATGGGTGTATTATGCTCCACTAAATGTATCTCGTTATATTGTCCTTCCCGATTACATGTAAGAACGCAGCTGGTATGAAAGACTTGGATAAAGGGGCTTTGTTCCCTGCTTGTAACATTGCTCCAGTAGGATTCTTTGCCCTGTCTAGACCGCCCTTTGCATTGAAATGCATGTGTTCCTTTGGGTATAAGAGAACGATGCTTGGAGGGACGGCTGTGCTTTCTTGTGTCGAAGTCACGTTCTGTCGTTGGTTTGTTTTTGTCCTGCTATTTGCTTTTTAATAATAAATTGTTCACATATCCACCAGAATAGTTCATGGTAATTTTTCCACAACTTAAATGAGCTTTCTCCCTAAGATTCACTTTGTATGTGCAATGTCTTCCACTTTTCTAAAGCAAATGCTACCTCTCAGAGCATATCATTGCCGTTATATGCACCTTTGCTCTTCTCCATGCTAACCCACATATTTGACTATTACGTTGTTCTGTTTTTCCCTGTATCCCTTCTCCCTTTATATCTCACCCTTCACCTTATGTATACTTTCTATATATAGGGACCACCACCATGGCTGAAAACACTCAATTGCACAGCTTCGGAAAAGGCTAAACGTGCCTCACCGTTTCTCTCTTTCTCTCTCTCTCTCTCCTGTTTTCATTCGCCTTTGTGCGCCCCCTCATGTCACTCAAGTATTTCTGTTACACTCACATCCGTATATTTATTTACTTTGTTTGAGATATTCCTTAGAAGTGCTCTTGTAGTATGCTGGTTTCTCCTCCATTGCCTTTACAGCGCCTATGTAGCAAACTTGCCAATTCAATATACTTGCAATCATTCAATGTGCATAGTTATTTACCAATGACATTTTGTATCTGCAACACTCCACACTCCCTGTGCAGTGCTGTGACACCTTGGGGTCTGGGTCATACTGAAACAGCACAAATTATATACAAAGAATAAAGATTGACAAAATTTCACATGATGTTTAGATCTTCTATTTTACAAGCAAGTGCAGCCTACAGGGTACCCACAATCTGCGCTCACAACATGAGTCAATGTGTACTCCGAAGTATGTTTCAGATGACAATGTCAGAAGAAATACCTCAGCCAAGGAGCACTGTTTGCATCATAGTTCTGATGGTCCCTAACATGGTCAATGTCACACACACACTTCCCTGTCAGGAAGCCTAACACTCTTACACCCAATATGGCAAATAATAGCGGGTAAATACATGATAATAGTGGTAGAAATTGTAATTAATTCCATTCAAACATTGTATGTGGATGCTGTAAATTATCTGCAAACAAAATAATTCTTAAGTCATTGTACCTTGTACGAAGGCCTCACTGATGTTGCCCTGTTCGGTGCTCCAATAGAGGGGGCTTTCCTGTTGGTGCTCCGCAACCACAAACCATTGCAGGACATGGCTGCTGTCTGCAGAGAGGGCCAGGGGCTCCCATCGCACAAGGAGGCTGTGGTCATCCACTGAAGAAACCTTCATAGGTAGATGAAAGACTGATCTGGTGGCTGAAAAGGAAATGAAGATGCTTAGGGTGAGAATGGAAGCTTAGAAGCAAAATTAGATTCAACAATATAATGCTCTTTCTGCAAGTCTGAATAAGATTAATGGGTGATTCCTTGACTGTTGCAGCCGGTCAATAAGAAATTGCTACATATTGTTGGAGTAAGAAAGGGGGGACCAGGAGGCTCCAGGTGCCAGGAACGTCAGCTGCTTCACTTTTAAAAAACACCAACCTTGACCCAAATGTCCCCACTAATTATAGGCCCATCACCACTGTCCCATTCCTTCTAAACATTCTGGATCGGGTGGCCTATCTGCAAATACAGAAGCACCTTGAGGATAATAAACTCCTCGGTCTTAGACATTCAAGTTTCAGACCCAGACATGGAACTGAGACAGCCCTCCTAGATCTAAAGATTCAAATGGATGAGGCGAGGGACAAGGGTAATCTATCAATCCTCCTTCTCCTAGACCTATCCGCTGCCTTCGACCTCGTCGACCATCAAATCCTTACTAAACACCTGATCACAGCGGCAGCATTCTCCATGAAAGCCTCCAAGTGGATCAAATCCTTCTTATCCAACAGGACCACCAGAGTCTTCTCCCCAACAGCCTCAGCTGACCCCACTCTGATACTCTGTGACATTCCCCAGGGCTCATGTGTGTTGCCCTCACTTTACAATATATTTAAGAAGCTACTCTTCGACCGCCTGGACAACTTGGGTGTCACCTACAGAAACAGATGACACCCAAGTCCTCATCCCCCTCACTGGCTGCTACGACCGGGACTCCAAACTTCTAAACACCATCTACCTCGAAATTCAGGCCTCGATGGCCACCAACAGTCTTTGCCTCAATGATGACAAGACAGAGCTGATGATCGTGGGTACTCGGGCACGCCTGAACAAACTTGACACCAGCTACTCTTCCTTCGTCATTGATGGCAACACTATAAAGGTTTCCAGTGAAATAAAAATACTGGGGGTCTACCTTGATTCAACCCTCTCTCTCAAAAAACAGGTAAACAGCTTAGCATCCCCCACTTCCCACACCAACAAACTGATCTACAATTGTAAAGCCTACCTTTCCAAAAGCAGCTGCCTAACGCTCGCTAGAGCACTTGCACTATCCAAACTCGATTATTGCAATACACTTTTCCTGGGCTCCTCTGTACATAACCTAAACAAACTCCAGGTACTTCAGAATAACTCTCTGAGAGCAGCCCTCAGCCTTCTCAGATCCTTTCACATCTCCTCTAACAGACAGAACGTCAACTGGTTACCCATCCGTGACAGAATCACACTACGCACCCTGGCCATTATGCAAAAATGCTTAACAAACTCAGCCCCGAAATATCTGGCTGACAAAATCTGCAAGCACCAACCTACTCGCACTACCAGATCTGCTCATTCTCTCTACCTGATAGTACCAAGATTCAGCCTAAAAACAGCGGGAGGAGCCAGCTTCCCAGTACAAGCTGCCAAACGTTGGAACTCCATTCCCACCCCCTTCAAAGAGGACCCTCTTTCCTCACCTTCAAAGCCAACATAAAAATCTGGCTGAGCAGTAAGTCACTCCTTTAATAGTCCTACACCATGCTTACTCACCACTGTCTGTCAAGATTTGGCACATCCTGTGTTTGTCATATCTGTCTCCATGCGTCCTATCTGACCGACCCATCTGTAACCAGGGTCCTTCATTGTTATCATTACGTTGTCTTATAATATGCTTGCACTTACTGTATGTAACCGACAAGTTTCTCAAGAGCCCAGTTACCTCAGGGGTCGGAGCATTATACAAATAATAAACAAATACAAAATACACTGTATGATCCTTGTAAGTGGTAGAAGGGGAAAGCCTCTCACCCCAAACCCTATGGGTAGGTTGAATGTCATTGAGAGTGGAAAACAGTGAACTGCTATCCAAAGCCTCTGGACCTTAGGGATAGACAAGGAAGGCGACCAGGAGATATTAGTAACTCTGGTCTCCTTGAAGTGCCCTGTTCCAGGAACCTTTAAACTCCCAAACTGGAGAGTTGGTAGCAAGTTGACCCGTGCCCAGACTAGATCCCAGACCAGCCACAAACCAGCGTGGGGAGAAGTCAAGCATATCAGTCCAAGTTGACCTGCATGGAAACAGAATCATGGAGGTTGAAACAAGGGGATACCTCAGAGACTTCCACACCTCCAAAGATCCAGACAGGCCAGGACAGCCACCTTCCCCACTACCTCAACCTCCAACAAAGACCTGCTCTCTTACTTTCAATATAACCCCCACTTCTAGGTCCTGGAAATAACAGGTAATATACACCAAGCACCAGTCAAAGATGAAGGAAAGCAACCTGTAGCAATTGCCACACACCCTAATCACACCTCCACTCATTGAGGTAGGACAACACAGTGTGAAACTTGAGACACCTAATTATCAGCAGGGCCTGCACATGAGGAAGACCGATTTAAAGCCACACTGAAAAAACACATTTCAAAATCACAAGAGAGCAAGGAATAGAGAGGTCTCAGAAATTCTAAATTCTCTCTATTGAACCCATTAACTGCAAAGAAAGCAGCAAAAAGGGATGAGAGGGAAACATGATGCTCGACAAGCAAATGTTCAAAGATTATGGCAGGCTTTCAAGATGGCTACTCACTGTTTTAAAACCCTCCTTGTGAGTTTTGAACTACAAAGCCTCACTCGAAATCAAGTCACTGCAGAGTACCACACAAGCAACCATACCAGGGCACAAGCATCTTTATATGGTGAGAAGAGCACCCTGTTCCTTGTAGAGCAAAGGAATTCAGGAAGTGACCGACTCAGGGAGAACCATGGGCCTGTACGTTACCTGCTTCGTCTTCTGCTGGGATCACTAGCTTTGTGGCAGGAGACTGTCCAATGGCATTGTAGGCCATCAGGAAGATAGTGTGCTCCTCCGTGGAGAGCGAGACCGTGCACCTGTACGACGTCCCAGTGCACTCTGGGACTAAGCTCTTTTCCCGCCCCTTCATCTGGGAATAGAGCCTGTATCCAAGGATCTTCCCGTTGGCTTCAGGTCGTTGAAGAGGCTGAAAGATTAGGCAAGAAAGAGTAATAAAATAAAAATATAGAGTGAGCATGAAAGAAACGAGGAGAAAAAGAATGTATGAAAGGGATAAAAAAGTACTAAAGTGTAAAGAGAAAGTGACAAATGCATTGAAAAGAGAAACTGAATTAAGAAATAAATAACAGAGCTAGGACTGTATTGAGAAAATGAGAGTGAGAGTATATTGAGTTCAAACTGTGAGCACATTTAGATGGATTTTAGTAATTAGGCAATTGATGAACTCCCTTGCATTAAATGGTTTTGAAACCTACCCCCTGACGCCATGGTGGTATGGAGCCTCAGGGGATCTAGAACATTCTAACAAGCTGCCGAGTGAGGGACCTGAATCAGTGCAGCACTCTGAAATGGTGAGGTATCTTGAAGGTGGGCAACGCTGTGAGACTCCCAGTGCAAAAACCCTTAAGTGGTGAGACTCCCTAAGGCTCTCCAGCACTATGAAGCGGCTCGGCTCCCTAAAACTGGGTAGCACCGTGAAGTGCTGAAACTCTCTCAAGCTGTGCAGCTGAAGCAGCGGAGAGCTTTACAATCATAGTAAGAAGAACATGGTAAGGGAGGACGAGACACCATGGAGTGGGGGAGCTATCAGGGGAGGGGGCCAGCAGGCAGTTTGATAGCAAGGGACATGCAAGCAATCAAGGGAGGAAACAGTGGGGAACAAGAACACCCAGTCTCAGGTAGGGGAGTGGGAGTGGAAGGTGGGTGGACCTAGAAGTTGCTTACTCTTCAGAGCTGTCTGTTGGGCAAGTGTTTCTATGTATAGGTTGCTGTGCGTTTTGATGACTCGTCAAGTGAGTGGCTGTGAAAGGGAGCAGAGAAGAAATGACAATTCCTATATTCATTACATAAGTTCCACTCTTCCTCACTACACCCCTGAATTAGTTGTGTTATATAAGCACCACATCACAAAAGCGAATACTCAAAGAAATAGAGGGCAGTTTGGAGGGGAAAAGAGCTTAGTCCCAGAGTGCACTGGGACGTCATACAGGTGCACCGTCTCGCTCTCCACGGAGGAGCACACTATCTTTGTGCTGGGATGAGAGGACAGAATACATAGGGCCATGGACGAAGCTGTCAGAAGCTCCTTGTGAGAAGGCAACTGTGAGAAGGCAGTGTCAGAGATTGTATCTGAACCCAGAATACCAATGAGGTGAGCACGAGCTTGCAAATAAGCGTACAGTAAAGACAAGTGTGGAGAACGTGGAGCAAGAGTGAGGGACTGTCCCTGTTAGGGAGAATTCTCAGAAATGTACTAATTCCCTCATACCTTATACCTTAGAGACCCCTAGCTCTTTTTGCTGGACTTTAGGACTTTTCATTATATACTGGAAAGAGTGAGACATTTTTTTCCACTCTCTCATGTATATTTCTTTAATTTGAACACAGTGGGGGTCATTACGAAGGCGACGGTAAAGGGTTAACGATGCCAGTAAGGAGGCCGGTGCCATTAACCCCTTACCGCCACATTACGAGGTCCCTTAGCGGGTCCCACTAAGGCCGGCTGGTAAAACCAGCCATCCTTAGCGGGAGCTGCTAAGGGACCAGTGAGCTAATAACAGGATAACGAGCCTGTTATTAACGGGCCCGTTATTAGCTCCCTCCCCATTCCCATTGAGCCCTATGGGGGCTAGAATGGGAATGGAGAAGGGTATTTTGAATGGAGACTTACCCGGTCCTCGAAGGTTGGAATGACCCAGTAAGTCCCCATTCTAAGAACCCGGACCCCGACACATAATAACACCATGGCTACCTCCAAACTCGTAATGACCCCCAGTGTTTCTTGTGGTTTTGGAGTTTGACAAACTCCATAGGCATCATCTTTTTACATGTACAGTGGCACAGGGAAGCCTTTCAGATTTTCCAAAGGTTTAAACACCTTCTCTTGGTGAAACTACTGTTTCCAAGATCAGTGAAGTGAAATTGACTTTACTTACATTTATAACTTTCTAGACCCAGCACACACTTACAATAGGGTGGTGGAGGGGAAACTTAGCATCCCCTTTGTCTAGTTTCTCATGTAACATTTTCTACAATTATTGGTTGGTGACAGCGGTTTAATTTTTCATACCATTCTGTGTTTCTACCGTGGGCTTTAATTGCAGCTGCAGTAAAGCACCCATGGGGGCCAATTTTGTCAAAATGGCCCGGTCTTTTTTTGCCTTTTCTTGTTGGAAAGTTCCTTCTTGAGAATTACTCTGCGCGCAAAACCAGGTTTGGTACCTCTGTTAATTTTGTCTTTGGCAGGGTTCACGGCTGAAGCTCGCCTCTGGATCTTGCGTGTCTGGCAAGGCAGAAAGCGAGCAAGGTGCCCGAAACTCCCTGTGCTTAGTCTTTGTGGTTACAGGAATGTAACCAAAGGTGATTGGCTGGGCTGCGATTGAATGGGAGAAACCTGCATAAAAGGTGATGTCTTTTAGACAGAAGGCAGAGTCTACCACTGGACAAAGAAATCCGAAAGAAAGACTTGCTGCAACTCCTGGACCGTTGGTTTTCCCAGTGAAGCCCTGCTCCAGTGCTGAAGCTCTGAATTTGCCTCTAATAGAGAAGCCCTGCAAAGGAAGACTTCTCCCCTTGGGTCGGTGGGACCAATCGACCCCAAGACAAACTCATCTGGATATACTCTCTGAGCTGGCTGTATTTCCATTGCTACTGCAGGAACCGAGTACCAGGCAGAGGAACACCAGAATCAAGCGTATTGTTTTTAAGTTGGACTCGAGCTCCAGGAAGATCCTCCGGACTCCCTCGAAGCAGGACTAACCAATCGTGAGCCACCTCAACACAGTGCTGGACCTCAGAAGCGAGGAAAGCACAAAAGGTATCCACGAACCGCAGTGGTGCTATTCACGAGAACCTGAAATCGCGAAGTGATCTGAAGTTTTCCCATTGCTGCCACCGAGCTTCGATTCATAGTGCAGGATTCCCCAGACGTCCTCCCTCTTGTCTCCATGACTGAGGCGCAGGAACAACAGGATCAGCCATACTACAACAGGAACAGAAGCAGGCTGGGACCAATTTCTTCAGACCTAAGGTACTGTAAACTAAGGGGTACTTACCGCTTGTTGTGTAGCATTGCTAGCCATCAGTTGAGGCTTGTCTCTGTAACCTTTTGCAAAGTTGCTTGCAGTTTTGCCCATCACAAGCCCCCAGCTTGTGGCCCAACAGTGATTTCTTTTTCAACAAAACTCTCTATAACATTGTGCAAGACTTGTTACTTACCTTCAAGAAGAACTCCAGCTCCCCTAGACTTTGCTCAATTGACATTGGCTGTCCTGGCTCCCTGCAGACTCTTGTAACCTCTGACTTTGTGTTTTGATCTGTCCCTCCAAAAAGTCACAAATTCTTAACTTGTGTAGCTTGGAAAGGGTTCATCTAAATTGCATTTGGGGATTTAAAAGTGCTTACCTGTTTGAGAAACTTGGTAACCATTGTTTTCTACCTTAACCTTTTCCTTTTGACACCAAACTCAGTATTGCTCTAAATGTACCAGTGATATATCAATGTCCACAGTGTCCTGGTTATTTAAGTCACCTCAGGGTGTAGGAAGAATCTGTGTGCCATCCCAAATGGGTATCTACTGATTTGTTGAAACTGAGAGTGTGTATTTTTGAAGTATGTTTAAGTATTACATATTTGCTCCCTTCTAAAGAAGGCTTATTAAAACTGACTTTTAAATTAATAAATCATTGTTTGATCAAGAAACCTTGAGTGTAAGCGTTATTTGGATACTTGTCACTGTGAAACTCTGTGTTGCAAAACTAAAGCTCACATTGACCCCTCTTGAGATAAGCCTGGCTGCACAGTCACTTTACCAACGTGTGTAGTACAGACGTATACCAAAAGTTGGGTTACCTATTGCCAAGAGGACCAGGCTGGTGCAGTCTCTCACAGGGTACTGAATACAATATTGCCTAACAGTCCCCCTTGTGGCTAGAACACAGAAGAGGTGGGTGTCAGAAACAGCCCTGAACACACCACCAGCGAAAGATGACACTGAGAGTGGGGAGAAGGCAAGCATTGGTAGAGAACTTGATGAGGTAGGACTCGAGGACAGAAGAGAGCTGAGAATCTGAATGAGAACAGAAGGAACATAATGAGGGAGAACCTGTAGAAGACATATTTTGTGGGACTTGGCGGCGCTGACAAACCCAAGTGAAATAGAGAAGAATTGCATTTTGATAGATGTGGCGCTAACACTCGAAGAACCAAGCATAAAGACACCAAGCCTATGAACCGTGCACTTTAACCACTCCAAGGAGCCATCAAAGGGATGCTGACAAAGACAACAGGGAGCATCGCATACAGGGAGGCTCATTATTCCAAAGACTTAGAGCAGGGATGCCGAGAAAAGCAAGTGAACCAGGGAAACATTGCTTATTGGGTGTTGTGTTTCAACCATTCCACAGAACCACCTAAGAGATGCTGACGCAGGAGACATTGCCTATTGGGGCACTGAGGAAGGCAAGTGAACCTGGGAAACATGGCAGGTTGGGAGTTCTGGTGCAGCTATTCTAAAGATCCAGAATTCAGATGAACCACATAGAGGTAGCTTGCAGAGAGTTAAGATTCTTCTACACCACCAATGTTCACCCTTTGTGTTTCAGTATACAGGTGCCAGCAGAATGAAAAGAAGAGCAGGGGCACGTTTGGAGTTTATGGGACTTAGTCGTATTGGAGAGGTTACAGATGGCCATTATAACTGCAGGGACCTTAAGTGTGAGTGCTTTCAGTAAGATGTTGAAGATGCAGTCTCGGGAGGATAGCTCAGGGCCAACGTGTTCGCCTTCCAAAGAACACGACACAGAACAACACAGGTTCGATCCCCGGGTCCACGCTTAGAAACCTCTGGGTATTAAGCACTTTATAAATAACCTATCATGTCATATCAAATCACTAAAGACAAGGTTAAGAGTGCCAGGTGGCAGTAGATGTGGAGGATAGGAAGTGGGTGGGAGCGAGGAGGTGGATAGAGATATGCTCGAGGGAAGAGGATGTGAACTCAGAAGGTGGATAAGGCCTGCTGCTGTTTCCTTGCCGATAATGATACAACCTTTTTTGGGACCACGAGTCTGGTGAGAGAATAGAGCAAAGATTGCCTGAAGGGGAGCCAGGGTGGAGGTGTTGTGAGGGAGAATACAGGACTCCGTAATCATCGCCTGAGAATTTGAGGGGATAGGAATGGAAGTAATTAGTGACAAAGGATGTTTTTTGTAAATCGACAAGGTGTTCCAGAGGCCCAGGGTGACTTCAAAATCAACATAGCATAAGAACTATGGGTAGGCAGAGGGAACGAGACAGGGAGAATGGAGTCATGATTAAGGGCTCTACAGAGGCCATGGTCAAGAGAGAAGGACGATTCTAATGATGCCAACGGCAAAAGTCATTTTTCCCAGTCAGAGAACATACATTTTTGGGAGTCTGATCCATTGTTTCTCTGCTGCCCTGAATTCACTTGAGCACAGTGGGTAATTGCTTGGGTTCTCTGGGTTTGGTGCACTGTTGCTTGTTCCACCTGCTAACACATTGTGAGAGGTGTGATTCCAAGTCAGCAGGCGTTCTGGCATATTAGTGGGCAAATCATTCAAGGATTCTGGCCCAAGTCACGCTAGACATCATAACTGCTGAGCCTACGACCTGTGCAGCTTCATTTACGAAAGAGTAAGGTCAGAAACAGCTGTGAACTTACCTGGGAAGCCCAACCACAAGAGTGCTGGCCCCTCCGGCGCACTCTCCTTCGAAGCTCTTACTTTCAATGCTTCCAGGAAGCCCAACACTTCGGGAAAAGAGGGGAGTGGGGAGTGGGGAGTGGGTGCAGCCCCCAACATGGCCCTTCTGTTCGCACTACACAGTATTTATTTGAATCAGGCAGAGAACACGAGAGCGAACTGCAGAAGCCAGTGTCATGGGGAGTGTGGCAGCTGGGCTTGGGGGGAGGAGGTCAGAGGGGGTGAGTGGTGGCCATGGCAACACAGTTACTGTGTATCTCCAGCTATACTTGCAACTCTGCCTTGTTAATATTTTGGGTTATAGTGACGCCTAGTGGAGCAAACACTATTCATATGAATGATGGTAGATGACAAGTTTGCATGAATGCATTCACCTTAATGATTGTCATTACTCCCTCCCTTTTATAGGATTCTGTCATTGTTATTTGTTCAACTGTGAATATTTCGTACGTGTCTTAATAAGTACTGGTTGCCTGTGCTTCCGATTTAACATAATGAGTCCCAGATTTATAAGGCTTGATGGGACAGTGTTTTGAGCGTGTGCCTGTTTTTATTTAGTACTTTACTAATGTTGCTCAGTAATAATGGCCTGAACCTTATTTCTGTCCTTCGGTCATGGCATAAAATGTATTGGGGAAGTTGAGGCTGAACTTGACATATGGAAGCCAAACCCCCACGTGCTTTGCTAATTACATGCATTCTCTTTTCTTCAGGTTAGAATCTATGTTCAACCCGAGTCTTTCTTCAAAATTAACTTCACTAGTCCTGGGTCTCCACAAGGAGGTGCATATTTAGTGTGCATAGCAAACAACCAATAGAGAGTTACAAGAGACTGAAAAGAGGCACTTACTGCCACCTACGTCATTGAGCTGACCTACGTCATTGAGCTGACCAGGGGAAGCGGGAGAACAGTAGACCTGGGGGACCTTGAAAAGTAATGAAAGACATCAAGCCACACCCACACGAATCGGACCCTGCACAAAGAAGCTCCAGCACTGGATGATAGAGGCACTGAACATCCTTATCCGACTAAAACACTTCAATCTCTCGGAATTAAAGACTTCAGCAAGTTGTTTCACTCCACCAATTTACACAACCTGAAATAAGGGACTGAATACTAGAAAATAAAATGGGGGAAAGCATTAGAACCAGCAAAATGGAGCAGCCTCCAAAAGACATTTGCCACTACAAATCTAAACCCCTTTAGCCTGGCTCCAGTAGACCTTTCCAAGGTCTAGTCTCCTAGACAAACTTTATTGACTATATCCTGTCTAGGAGTACGCACAAAAAAACAAAAAACTATACAGAGCTCTAGTGTTAGTCAAAGATACTACTATACAGTATCTTGTTTTCAATGTGAGGTTCAGATATGTTCGCACATCCTCTATCATGACATCTGTGTTTTTGCTTTGTTTGCATTTACAATGTTTGATAATGTATGCCCAATCTGCATGTATGAATGCCCTTTGTGAATTATCCTTCTTGTTTAAATAACTCATACTGTTGGGACAATATTGTAATTGTCTGTACCTCTTCAACCAAGGTACAATTTGCACTGGGATTTGTGAACCCCCCCTTGCCCCTTGTTTTTGCTCACGGCGTTCACAGTTTTTTATGCTTATGTTTGTATACCAAAAAACAAAAAAAATATAAATAGTGTCAGCAATTTGCAAAACTGACATATCTTAAAACTATACTGAGTGTCTAGTTGTACTTCACACAGCAGCGCATTACATGGCAGTGACATAGTATGCTGCGTGTTTGCCATATATTCGCCTAATCCTGCATTTTGAACAAGTTGCAAGTGAAAAGTATTTTTGACAGGCAGGACCCCTCCCTGTTCGCAACCTTTTGTTAGCCCTTAGTCCTATCCCTGTTTTGGGCCTTCCCTCCCGTTATCACTACAAATCTAAAAGCCAAGAGACTATACTACTCAGAATGCATCACCGAGACCACACAACGAGAGAAAGAACTCTCCAAATCATTAATGAAATGAAAGAACCATGCATTGTGTAGCACAACACCAACTCCCGTGTGTAAATTGTGCGAGGATCTAATAAATCACTTTAAAAATTAAAGGGAATGAATACAGCAGACAAGTGTAGCTCTACTGATTGGAACCAACAACGAAATCCCATTCAATGAGAACCATGCCACAGCACCCGGGTTGAACATATCAATCCCTTTCCTCTCCTTCCCCCAGAAGCTCACTGTCTCTAGAGCCCTTGTTCTCTCGAAGCTGGACTACTGTAACAGCCTCTATCTAAATCTGCCTGCCTCTACTCTTCGCCCTTTGCAACTCATCCAGAACAGGACTGCGAGACTTGTCCTTGGCCTCAAGCCCATGGACCGTATCTCTCCAGGACTGAAATCACTACACCGGCTCCCAGTGGCTGCGAGGATTAAGTTCAAAACCCTCTGCATTGTCCACAGGGCCTTCTGGGGCTTTGGGCCAAAATACCTTCAACTCTCTCTGCCTAAATATCTTCATTCTCGAGCTCTTCGCTCATCCGCCTCCAACTCCCTCAGGGTCAGCCGCTTCTCCAAGCAACAAGCTGGGGGTAGATCTCTCTCTGCAGCAGGGGCCTCCCTCGGGAACAGCCTTCCTGCATCCCTGAAACTTGAGGAGAACCATCTCCGGTTCCGGAAGTACCTCAAAACCTTCCTCTTTGCCTCCGCTTTCTCTCCCTCACTCCCCTGCTAATATAACTGAACCTGCACTAAATCTGCTACTGGGCCACTCACCGACCTCGGTCCCTGGCCCAGCCACTCTTCCCTACACTGCCTCCCTGCACTACGGGACTGTCTCTGTATCCTACAGCCCCTCCTCCCGGCACTTACCTTGCACTTGCCATCAGCTGGACCTATTGTTTATCATGTATTCTACTAACCCTGTACTGCACTTTCCCCTCTCCCTTTCCCCTTGCACTTTTCCCCTTCCCCTCTACACTTGCGCGATCTGAATGACACCTGGCCTAGTAGGATCGTTGTCTGTCTCCCCTTGTCCCCCCCGCCTCGTCGCGCCTTGAAACACTTGTGTATAGGCGCGTTACAAATGCCATATCATATCATATCATATCATATCATATCATATCATATCATATCATATCATAAACCAATGACAGAAACAGGCCTCAAAAGCATGGAAAACTAAAGCAACAAAGCTTGTTCCAGAGAAGATCCTTACCCCAGGATGTCTACAAACAGATCCTCACAAAAGAAACCTGAGCATAATATTATCATAAAATGTTTAACTCTTTAACCTCTGGCTCGAAACAGCACTACATTTTCAAGACAGCGTATGTCAAACCACTGCTAAAAACACTGCTGGAGACCCACAGAAGACCCTACCAATTACCGGCTGAGCTCAAATATACAATACTCAACTACACTACTAAAAACCTACATTGGATCGGGTAAAATCGAGTAACCTATAACATCACTCACAAGTAGGTTTCAGACCAATGGGAGGCACAGAAGAGGCTAGTTTCCATCTGGGATGACCTCAAAATATCATTGACGAAAACACCACCTTAGCACTTATACTTGTGGACATCTCAAAGGCTTTTGTCACCATCATTCATGGCACACTAATCAAATTAGTGGATGATCCATGACTCCAGAACACCACTCTACTCTACCCTATATTCCGGAATGATAGAATGGAAATCCCCTGGCTTCCACCATTCTACTCTTCTAACCCATGAAATATGCCCTATGGGGTCTTTCAAGGATTAAGCACGTCTTCCCTCCCCCTCAATATCTACAGCATTGTAGGTGCATAAGAATTTCTTTTAACGGTCTCACAGACAGGCGGGTAGCCTCTCAATGACTGGTTCAATTCTCCCCTCTAGTAATAGGTAGGTATCAGTCATCAAGATGGTTTAGTTTCCCTTAACCGCCTGGTATTTCTCTTGTATTGGGCATGTCTACTTCCATTTCCACTGAGGAAGGCCGGGAGTTGAATTCCATAAATGCCTCTCACAGTGGGCTGCCAGCAATCCAAGATGTGTACAAAGGAAAGCAAATTATTCTATTCACCTTCCTGTTGTTCTCAATGCCCCTTTCTAGCCTTATTTCATACAGTCTATTGGTCAGTCCATCCCCTGGAATCTGAGATTTGGACTTTTATAACTCACTTTAGAGGTGTGCATCATTTCCATATTTTAACTTGTCAGTTTATGTGATTAGACAGTGTTCGTGGTCTAAAAAGTGAAATCACACTAAACCATCTCCTTTGTACTCATTACGAATATTAATGAAGAGGGGAGTCCAATGGGAGTAAAAGTCAAACCTAGTTTCTGTCTGCTTGCATGTCTCTGCAAGTTTAAATAGCATCCTTAATGGAAGGCCTGTTTGATTAAAAATTGCTGATAATTTGGGGCAATCCACATTTCAGGATCTATTTCTCTGTATTTTTATGAATGTACTGAATATATCCAGTGACATATCCAAACTGTTAATGGGCAATAGAGGTGTGCATCATTTCCATATTTTAACTTGTCAGTTTATGTGATTAGACAGTGTTCTAAAAAGTGAAATCACACTAAACCATCTCCTTTGTACTCATTACGAATATTAATGAAGAGGGGAGTCCAATGGGAGTAAAATTCAAACCTAGTTTCTGTCAGCTTGCATGTCTCTGCAAGTTTAAATAGCATCCTTAATGGAAGGCCTGTTTGATTAAAAATTGCTGATAATTTGGGGCAAGCCCACATTTCAGGATCTAGTTCTCTTTATTTTTATGAATGTACTGAATATAGCCAGTGACATATCCAAACTGTTAATGGGCATTATTTCTTTTGCTCTCAATGCCTGCTTCTGAGAACAAAGAGAACATTTGGCCCTTTAGTGAATACAGACAGTGTCAAAGTTTATAGCCCAGGCTCGAAGGCCTGGTTTCATTTCCTTCGAACAAACTTATCCTCAGTACAGTAGTTGGGGTCAGAGAATATGCAGTTTTGCTTTCTAGCCCAAACCTGCTGGTTTCATTCACATTCACATATGTAGCATTTAAAGTCACTTTCCTTTCCACATTTCCATGATATAAGTTGTTGTTTAACCAGGGACATTAGAACTTTTTTGCAATTTGGCTCCTGTGGATAGAAGTCTCTGTAGATTCCGATTATAATGCTTATGATATGGTATGATATGGCATTTATAACACGCCTATACACAAGTGTTTCAAGGCGCGATGAGGTAAGAGAGGGGGAACAGAGGGAAGACAGACAACGATCCTACTAGGCCAGGTGTCATTCAGATTGCGCAAGTGCGTGGGCAGGGGAAGGAGGAGAAGTGCTTCGGGGGAGGGGAGAGGACAGTGCAGTACATGGGATAAGACAATAATAAACAGTAAGTAAAAGTACAGCCAGCAGGTGGCAAGTGAAAGGGTAAATGCAGACGTCTGGTGTCAAGTGCTGGAAGTGGGACCGTAGGGATACAGAAACAGTCACAGAGTGCGGAGGTGGCCAGGAAGGCAGTGCAGGAGTGCGACTGGTGGGGGAGTGGACCTGGGCCCGAGATCAGAGGATGGCCAGGTAACCAGTGCAGTTTCAGTGTCAGCCACGAAATCAGCAAGGGAGAGAAGGAGAAAAAGCAGACGCAAAGAGAAAGGTTTTGAGGAGCTTCCGCAACCGAAGATGATTCTCCTCATGTTTCAGGGAGGCATGGAGGCAGGTAGGCTGTTCCGGAGAGAGGCCCCAGCCGAAGAAAGAGATCTACCACCAACTCGTTGCTTGGTGAAGCGACTGACCCTGAGGGAATTGGAGGCAGATGAGCGAAGAGCTCGAGAAGGAAGGTATTTAGGAAGAGAGAGTTGACGGTATTGAGGCCCCAGGCACCAGAAGGCCTTGTGGACGATGCAGAGGGTTTTGAACTTAATCCTCACAGTCACTGGGAGACAGTGCAGAGATTTCAGTCCTGGAGAGATACAGTCCCTGGGCTTGAGGCCAAGGACAAGTCTCGCAGTCCTGTTCTGGATAAGTTGCAGAGGGCGGAGAGTAGAAGCAGGCTGATTTAGAAAGAGGCTGTTGCAATAGTCCAGCCTGGAGAGAACCAGAGCTCTGGAGACAGTGAGCTTCTGTGGGGAAGGAGAGAAAAGGAAGAATACCTCTGAGGAGGTGCAGCTGGTAGTGTGACTTCTTAGAGACGTGAGAGATTTGAGGAGAGAAGGAGAGTGTAGAATCGAAGATGACCCAGAGATATTTGCCTTGCAGGTGATAGCAGGAAGGAGGCCAATAGAGGCCGGCCAGAGAGCTACAGCAAAGGAGGGAGCGGGAGTGCCGATGAGGAGAATCTCTGTCTTACAGGCATTAAGGCAGAGGTCATTGGCGGCACACCACTCCTGGATAGCAGACAGACAGTCAGCGATGAGGGAAGTAGAGGAGGAGGCCGAGGGCAGCCTGAAGATGAGCTGTGTGTCATGCGCATAGCACTGAAAGTTGGGGCAGAGAGCAGCTATGCGGTGGGCCAGGAGTGCCAGGTAATGGTTGAACAGCCAGGGAGAGAGGTTAGACCCCTGGGGGACACCACAGGTAGAGAAAAAGACAGAGAGGAAGGACCCCAGTTGAATCTGGGAGGGTCGGTCGGAGAGGAAAGAAGTCAGCCACGCCAGAGCCTGACTAGTGATACCCAGGTTATCCTCCATCCTACAAAGAAGTAAGCAGAAATAATGTAGGCCTTAATTCGATTTTCACTTTTCTATAAAATGTTGTACTTTGCCAACCCAGATTAACTGTTCTCCATTTAATGCCAAGAGGTGTACACTTCCAAGCAACTGAAAATAATTATTTTTCAGACTTGCATTCACTGTGAACAAATACACTTTTGTTGTAGCTGGTCTGCTGCCATCACAGCCGTTGTTCTCAGGTATTTCTTTCAAATGCTTTGCGCAGAATAAAGTTAATACGTTTATTTTTAAATGTGAAACTATTTGTTTTGATGCCTTCCTTTTTTTAAAGATTTCCCTCCAGCACTGATGGGCACCAGGTTGCTGTGTGTGGTGGTTAGGTGTGTATAATGTAAGATGACAGGAGATGTTTGCTGTAACAGATAGGGAAGTAGACAAACAAGAGTTAGATGTAGTGGTGAGCATAAATGCATTGGGTATCATCTGGAAAGGAGATGATCAGTTATCCAGGGACATAATCCATGTCCTCTAGTGCACGTCTGTGTCAGTGCTGGTTTGATCCCATTTAGGTCACCTGGAGCCCAACACAAATAAGTATGTTTTCCAAAAGTCCCCAGCTGATGCGTTGTGTGTGTGGGTTTGTGGTATGTTTGTATAACGGCTCACAAATGTAAGTCTCTGATTTTCATTTACAATTGCATCACTCCTGCGCATTCCCTCTTTCACCTGAATTGTCGACTATGAGCCTGTATAAAAATTCCCACGTTTCGGGCAACTGAGGGAAATCTGTGGGGCAAGCTTGGGTAGGTTCATGGTGCTAAAATTTGAAGTGGGGACTGTGGTGGACAAAACATGCGATGAGCGGGCAGAGCCAAAAGAAAGCTAAATGATAGGGAGGAGGTAGGAGGGGAAGTTGTCCTCAGTGATAGACAACAATTCCAAGTGTTGGCAAAAGACACCAAAAAGGGGAAACTGGATTTCTCTAAATCGAGACTTTGGGAAAAGAGTTATGGTTGAAACAATCAGTAGAGGCATGATGTCTCAATAGTACTCATAGTAACCCGCGAATTGGGAGGTGGACACTAAAGGGTTATGAAGAAACAGGGGGTGCCCGGAGAGTGCATAGCCACCCGAGTGGCAAGGATAATTAGTACCTCCCAATCCGAACAATGTTTCCTGTTATTACAATGTGCTTGGATATTCTTAATAGCCAATATGCAGCAGATGCTTGTTTTTTTGTGGTTTCCACAGACCAGCCCAATATCTAGAGATACAAAATGGAGGTAAGCATAGCTATTAGATGTAATCTAGAGGTTAATGGCTCCCCTTGCATATACAGTATATAGACATAGGCCAAGTATTCGATAGGAGAGAGTGAATGCTTAAGAGAGTTAAACTAGCATACCTATCCAAGTATATTTCTCAGGACTAATAATAATTATTACAATAATAAAGAACAATACACTTTTAAATTTACCTTCCTGTTTCTTGTATATAGTGATTTATAACAAGACTAGTGTAAGAGCCCCTGTACATGGGCCAAATTGCAGGTTTTCATTACACCAGTAGGACTACTATATTTCCTAAGGCAACAGCTCCATCTAGTGGTGACAACAGGCAAAGCTATGTGAACTGGCGCTGTCTCTATTTTCCTAAGGCAACAGCTCCCTCTAGCGGTGACAACAGGTGAAGCGTGACTGTATCGGGCAAACATACAGGACAAACATACATCCGGCCTTTTATTACATTGTTAGATTAGATATGATTAGATTACATTAGATAGAAAGCAATGTGTAAAATCATGACAGTGATATTTGCTGGTTTCCAGCCACAACTTTTTTTTTTATGGGTGTGCACTTTCGGTGGCCTCAGGGCCTTTCAATTTTTTCAGTTAAAATGGGCCTTGTGCCTCAGAATGGAGGGGGGAAAGCAACTGCTCCATGTTGGAAGTCTAATGACAAAGAAAAATACTTCTTTCATTCAGGACATTAGATGGGCACTTTGCAGTGCGCTTGTCAAAGGCTGCCTTTTCTGGCACCTTCAGGCTGTCACTTCCCTTGGATTTTGCAGTATTCAGCAATGTTCTTATCACCTTGTTGCCTTTTTACTCTGGTTCAACTCCATTAGCACCTTGCTGACAGAGAGCGATTACTAGTTTTTCAGTATATTCTTAGAGTTTCAGCTACCCTCAGGCTGCCTGTCCTATGATAATCTTCTGCTATTAACCCACTGCTGCATTACTTTATCGCTCCATTATAATTATGGCTTCCAGTTTCCATTTTTACACATAAATACAGATGGAAACCACTGTTTTTGTGTTCTGTTTTTATTAGTAAAAATTGAAAAAGGTAGAAAATCGTCAGTCTTAATTAGCTCTTCAGGTTGTCAATTATGCCTGACAGGGCAATGACTCTGCAAAGTAAGGCAATGCAGAGGTTAAAAAGAATTTCCATTTGAAATATTTTAAAGGGCTAGAGAGGGGTTAATCACATTAACATAAGGAACAGTTATGTGTTTTAAGGTAAAAAAGGATCTTAGCTTAATGTATGAGCTTGCTATATCAGATATCAAAGGGCTACATTTTAAATTTGAATGAATGTGGGAAAGCACCAGTTGCACATTTTTGTTTTTACAGAGCAAATATAAATGTGGATAAATGCGTCATGTTGAAATGGAACCACGTGCCACATCTTTAGCCGGCCCTGCTTTTAGTGATGTAAAGGCCATATTCTGCAGAACCCCACTGTTTCAGGTTAATCCCCAATGCTAAGCCAGACTTTTGCTTGCTCAGGCTCTGTATATCTTGGACGGTATTAATATGTGTGTAGGTTTGCATGTCTCTAAGTTGCTCGCATTGTGCTTAATACGATGAAAGAAGAGAGGAGAAAAGGTGGGGGAGGGGTATATTAGAGAGGGAGCCAGGAGGATGGGTGAGGTTGTGTTAGAAGAGAAATCGGGGGGAGGGGAGGACAGAGGAAAGAAAGTGATAGTAAATTAGAAGTTAGGGAACTGAGATGCGCTAGGACCTTGTCTCTCTATCCCCTATGTGAAGTTTGTACCCTGGAAGCCTTTGCAGGCTGGACAACTTAGAGTAAAGTGTCTCTCGCTTTCTACTCTCCCCAGATCACGCTGTTGACACATTCTTCCATCTCTGGGTTTCCGGTTTAATCTGTGGCGACTAGTCTCTGTCTTCAGCCTGTGGTCTGTTATGTTATGTTAAACTATTTTATATAGCGCAGCTTACACCCGTTGGCGACATGACGCTGTATCTGGTGTGGACCCAAGTGTGGAATGTGACTTAGTGTCAAGCATTCTATAAGGACAAGTCTCACGCCAGTGTTCTATAGTTACTTTCCACATCAGCAGGATATCCCGCCGTCCATCGGCACCGGAGGTCTGGATTCTTCTCCACAAAGCAGGACCTCTCGTTGGGGCTGCAGAGAGGAGAAATGGATAGGTCAGATGAACAGGCAGGATCCACAGTCTCCACCAACCAGAGATGAGCGCAAGATACACAGAGTGTGATGCAATGACTATTGCTCTGCAGTAGTACGGGGATGAGTAATCACTAAAGCACCTACTCAGCCTCACACTACTACTAAACGAGTAGTGATCCCAAGATGAAACTCAGACAACTTGAATGGTATAAATCCTTGGCCTTTTCTGGTAGTGCAGGCCACGGGTGAGCTAAACTTGCCAGTAGGGAGGTTAGCTGGCACAGAAGCAAACAATAATAGTACTGTGGTACCAAAGAAAAGACATTTCCGAAAAAAAAGAGTCTATAAAAATACAAAACGTTAATCAAACCTAACATAGACACAACTAATAAGAACAACACTAACCAGCCCCTGTAAGGAGGAACACAGAGAATGAAGACTTTGTTATGAAAAGGGGAACTCTGGGTCTTAAGACATTTGGAAAATACAGAGACTTTCAGCAGCAATGTCAAATTCAAAAGATGTCTCTAAAATGGTAGAGAGTTGGGTCTTACATGTCACTAGTACACTAGGGCATGACCGTTTCATATACATTTAATTCTTGTTCTTGGGTGCTTTTGTGCCTCATACCAGGCTTCTAGGTGCTTTGCCATAATCAAGACAGTGACAAGATGGGTTGAGTTGGGCATCCAAAGGAGTTGAGCCAGCAGTCGAGACGGGTCAAGACGATGTGTTCCATTGGTTCGAGTCAGTCTTCCGAGCTGAGTCGAGATGATAGCTTCCAATGGTAAGAGTCAGTGAGGAAGACGATAGTTTACACTGAGTCGAGTCGGCATTTGAGACAGGTTGAGTCAGTTGTTTCCCATACATCGAGTCACTGGTTGTGATAGGTCAAGGCAAGTAGCTTCAATGGGTCAAGTTAAACGTGAGATAGCTCGAAGTGGGTAAGAGCGTAGCAAAGTGCGAAGAGTGCTAAAGTAGCACCGTAGGTCCTGAGGCAGCTGGAAGCTAGTTAAGCACAGTCAAAACAGCTTGAAAATAGTCTTCAGGCTGGAGGCAGGGCTTTGGGCTGTTACTTGACTTCTAAAATGCTGGAAGAACAAGCCAGGATATCCAGGGCCAATGCAAGTCCTTTGTTCTTCAATTTCACACCAGGAAGGTTGCTATATAGCACCTGTGGGAGTCCTTCGCCTCCTGTGAGCAGGATCAATTTTCCAGTGTTCAGGATGCAGAGCCATTTGGTTGACTGGTCCACAGCAGTCACCCAAAATGGTTCCCTTGGATGGTTGGGGGGAAGAGTATGGCTCTTTCTTGGAAACCTGGGCCTTCAACTCTATGGCAGAGGTCTTTGGAGCAGGGTGTATTCGAACCAGGTTCTAGGCAAATCCGTCTTCTTGAGAAGTCCAGATATGAATCAATCAAGGAGACTGCCACTCTCCCTTGTATAGGCAAAATGCCACAGCAGACTGGACCATTCCAAACCTTCTGTAAAGAGCCGCTGTGCTGCTGTAACAAGAGTTCTTTGACTTCTGATGCTTTACCCAGAGTACTCAGTCCCCATAACGTGTGGAGGGACTCAGGACATCTGGGAGCCCTAGGAAACCCCAAGAATGTGTAACCCCTCTCCCTCTGGAAAGCCCCCTCTAGGACTACACTTACTCACCTCCTTCCTCAATATACTTACATGAAAGAGTCTGAAACAACCAGCACCCTGGTGGGACCTGTTCATTGTATTGCCAGGGCTGCCTTTGAAGCACTAGCTCCAAGGAAGCACCATCACTTCCAAAGTGAGATTTCCTATTAGCTGGAGATGGTGACAAGCATTCTCAGTGGGATCAAAAGGAGGGTTTCCTGGGCAGAACCCAAATGGTTATTTTGGGTCAAACATCCCAGACCACTGACTACAAATATGGCCACTTGTCACCACACAGACAATACAATGTTGCCAAATTCTTTTGGCCGTTATAATTGTACAGCCCCAAGTGTCACCATGTCAAAAAACACATGGCTTATATTTAGATCTTGAAATGCCACCAGACCTTGCGAACACACAATAATATATAATTTAGTTAGGGAACAGCCACTGGTAAGGGCAGACGCAGTTGGAAATTTGGTTACAGCAGACTGTTTACTATAATGCACATGCTACCAGTGGCGGCCATGTTTCCAAAGTACATGGCAGCTGCAGGGTTTGTCTGTAGGCAGTTCTGGGGGAGATAAATGTGTCCACTTAGCATTTTTCTGCATTATTTTTAAACCCAGAGGGCAGTCTTAAAGTGGAACTGCTCTGCAGGTCTGACTTTCATGGCAGAATCCATTACTATAGCTCCTAAAACGTTGGAAACATTTGGGAGATTCCCCTAGCAGATAGAAATCCGTCACATGACCGTACGTGCAGTCAGAGAGATGCCTGGGCTGCACATCCTATCTTGTGGGCAGCTGGCCTCTATGTGAGTAAAATGGGTGTGCACACACACTGTGGGTCGTCTTCACAGAAGCTGATGGGGGGGCATTAGGGTGAGGGAGTCATCCCCAATCAACATGATTTCAGACTGTCTTGAATTCAGGAGGACTAGAAGGATGGTTTCCAGAGGAGTCCATGTCAAGACATGTCTTTTCCAATGCCAGGGCTTCACTTTTACAAATCGATAGGAGGGCCAGGTTTGCAATATGGGCACCACCAGTATAGGGCGACTAGGTGGCTCACTTTCTATCCTAAAAACATAAGCGTTCTGCTTATGAATGTATGACTGTTGCCTCTGGTAGTGCCAAACTCGTTTACTGAGTACCAGGAACGTTCTGTATGATTCCAAACCAGGCAGACATTTAATGTATTTCCCATGTTAAAGGCCAATCATTATCCATGGAGTCCAGTATTTACCACATGTGGTATTTATTGCATGTAATAATGACTGCATCTGATAATTACCACATGCAGATATGCTTTTGTGTTGACTAGAAGTTTGGCAGTGAGGCAAACATCTGCTTGTGGTAATTACTGTATTTATTTTGGACTACTAATGACTTGTGATTGAACGAAAGCATCTCACTCGTGTTTAAGGCAACACCACCGCCACTGTGTCTTAATCTAGAAGCCAACATCCAGTGGTGGCCCGCCACTATGGGTGGGGGGATGCCAAACCCCTCATGAACAACAGGCCGCTTTGCGGGGCCCCTGCCTTTAGTGGTCGGGGATGCTTTGGGCATGGTAAAGCTCTAAGTGAAGTGTTATTTCGTGGACAGGCTGGCCTACATTCAATGTAAGTGTTCACTTTACCAATGATGCATTTATGCCCCATCCAGTTAAAAGAATCCACCATTCATCACTGCCAACATTCGAGCAACAAGACTATAATGTTAGGCCTCTGGAAAATTCAACATGTCACATTAAGCGGAGGGATACTGGCCTAAAGGGGAATCGATAGAATCAAATGACTTGTAAATGCCTTTGGCTGGCGCAGGGTCCTAGGAATGGCCTTATGTGTGGCTGACTCTATTCCAGCCTGAACAGCCGCAGCATGTCCTGACTATTACCAATATGTAATGACACGAGTAGATTTATTCAAACATTTTGTGTACAATTCCCCCGAAGAATTGTGCAGAAATAGATGATAGAGCAGGTGGGATGAGACAAGGGGTGCCAGGTAAGGAGGTAGCAGGGAGGGGTGCAATTCAGGATCTCAAACGAATTTAAAGAAAACACAGGATATATTTTTATTAATGTGAATAACAGCTGCAAGAAATATGTTGTACTTAAATATTACAGGTACTAGGCTCTCCCTCAACGGGATAAAAGGCTGAAAAGTACCTACCAATAATCTGATTCACATATTTTATGTAGCTACATAGCAGGTGCATTAACCTATTGAGCTATGCTACACGCCTCTGCATACCAACATGCCTGATAACACATGAGTGAGTAGATATCTTCAAAGAACCCCATTTATCCCCTTCAGTCTGAATACTTGGACCCAGAAGAAGAACCAGGGCCAAGGATGCTCACAAAGGTCCATTTTAGGTTGCATTCTCTTATACCAAATCAAGCTACAGCTTATAGCTCCATTTCATCAAATTGCAATACTTGGGAAATTCTTCCTTGGTGGGCATGGCACTGAACTGCTTCTGGGAGTGACACTGATGTCGCACTCAATGCACTGCTCCACTAGTGGGTGGCCTTTGCGAAGCCTTTTTAAAAAAGTATCAGTTCTCCTGTGAATGCGACCTATTGGGAATGGCAAAACATCTTATTAAAAATAGGTGTTTTCCTGCGGCAAAGGTAAGGCAAGAATGACTGTTTCTTTAAGCAAGGTGACTGATGTTTCATGAACTGTCTGTGAACAATTACAACGCAGCTCAGTCACTTGCACTTGCTTTATTACAGGATATTTTCAAACTGCGCTGGCATGCTCACTGCTGGTGCCACCCATTGACGTTCCAAAATCACGAGATCACACGCGCAACCGCGTGTGCGCACTCGTGAGCAAGTACCTTGATAAGTACCGCTTGGCTGCTTAGCCGCGGTGCAGTGGGTACCTATACCTATATAAAACAAAGGGGGGGTCTGGGAATCTCTCTACCAGCACGAACACAGCCCAATGACCTGTTCTTAGGTGAATAACCCCTGGGAGAGACTCTACCAAGTCTTTAGCTCACTGTCCCTTTCACAGAGAAGAAATGTCCCTGCATATCAGCCTTTGTCCTGCCCTGGGGCAGTCCAGCGCCGAAATGCTAGGCAATTCTCCTCTGAACAAGAGTACCATCAGTAACCCCATACACATGTTTCAGCCTTGTTGGGCATCATCAGTGAGGTGAAACTGTTGCCTCTCTAAGAACAGTGAGCAAGGGGTCCACGTCTGGATTGCCCTGTTAACTTAGGGTGAAACCCAAAGTTAATGTATGCAAACAAAGGGGGGGTCTGGGAATCTCTCTACCAGCACGAACACAGCCCAATGACCTGTTCTTGGGTGAATAACCCCTGGGAGAGACTCTACCAAGTCTTTAGCTCACTGTCCTTTTCACAGAGAAGATATTTCCCCGCATATCAGCTTTTGCCCTGCCCAGGGGCAGTCCAGCGCCGAAATGCTAAGCAATTCTCCTCTGAACAAGAGTACCATCAGTAACCCCATACACGTGTTTCAGCCTTGTTGGGCATCATCAGTGAGGTGAAACTGTTGCCTCTCTAAGAACAGTGAGCAAGGGGTCTATGTCTGGATCTCCCTGTTAACTTAGGGTGAAACCTTCTTAGAGCTAGTTGAAATTGTGAGTCCACAATGTAACATTGCTCTACTGAATATATATCGCAATCCAGCAGGTTTAATTGATGAAGCTTTTTTATCAAGGCTTAGCTACATTGTTGGACATTGTACTTATGAGACCGGGTATATCTGCCACCATCTTAGCTGGTGATCATAATATTGACTGTCTGCATAGGAAGCTAGGGCATAAAACTCAGGATGTACTCAGATGGTCCGCATTCATGTCTGAAAGAAACTTTCGTATGGTCAATGGTGCTGTTTTGGGAGACATCCCAGCACAAAATACGTGGCAGAGAGATGCCTCAACCAGCCTCATTGACTATATATATGTTGATACAGGGCTTTTCATGAAGGTGCAGTCTTTTAAAATCGTGTCTCAACAATACAGTGATCATAATTTATTATCACTAAAAGTTGAGTGGAATTCTAGAGTGTGTCTGTGTCAAACACAATGGCGCAAGTAACAACTGGTGATCAACAACGCCAAAACCCGATTTCGTTGGTCATTGCCCAAATTGGTTGCTCTTAATGATGCAATTGATCTTAACTTGAACAGCCAATTGCTGGAACAATATTCTACTGTTTTGTGCCAGTTTAAAAATACTATCATTATAACAGGAACAAGAGCTCCCAAACACACACACATGCTTTTGATCCGGATGTTCGGGCTAGAAGAGCCGAATATCGAAGAGAGAGAAAAGCAATTCTGAATCTTCCATAACGGATCCATTTTGCAGCCTTAAAAACAGCAAAATGTATTTATCAGAATTGGATACGAGTGTGTAAATCCCTCTTGATCCAGCAAGACATTGAAGCGATGCTTAAGACCATGGCCACGAAAAACTAGGCTGAAACTTGGGCTCTACTTAACAATTTGAGGTTTCATCTCCAAGCAGAATCCCAAGCAAATGGGGTGCAAGAACAGCAGTTGATCTCTTATTTCATAAATGTATATGCAGATGAGCGGTTTGACAACCTAATCTATAACCTGCGATCCAAGTCACAGTGGACTATTGAATGCTCTGTCCCGATCATTGAAGATTTGATTAAAAAAAAAAAACAGTTCCTCCAGACAGCAGGCACTGATGGGTTAAATGCCATAATGTTAAAAGCCAATTCCCATCTGTGGGCGATTATTCTTGACAAGATATTTCAACAAATATTGATAACCCGTGTTATACCACTCTCATGGAGAACGTTACTACTAGTCCCCAATATTTAAGAAAGGTGATTAAATGTTGCCACAAAACTGTAGGCCGATAGCATTGTTAGATGCACCAGGCAAAATCTTTGCGAAGTTAATCCTGCAAGATTTCAATGCCTGGATGCTCTTGTATCAATTATTCCATCCGCAGCAATCTGGTTTTCTTGCAGGAATGGGCACAACCATAAATTAGCTGTGTCTAAATGCATTAAAACTTCAATGACAATCCTTAAAACAATCAGTTTACTTTGCGTTTGTGGACTTGCATTCTTCTTTCGACTCCCTCTTCCGCGTGTTATTGATGTCGAAATTAGCCAGAGATGAGTGTCCACCTACTTTAAGTGATATCATCTATGGCTTTCACTCTAGTACATCTATTCGAATTTGACTCACGTTGGATGGATTTCTTTCTGCATCCATCCCCACTTCTCAGGGCCTTAAGCAAGGGTGCTTGCATCAGCCTTTTTCAATTACTTCGTACATGATGTAAGACTGGCATTTGAAACAGTCTGTTCAGATTGTCCAAAACTTAATGGTGCTGCAATCAAGGCATTAATGTACACAGATGACTTGGTACTCATTTCAAAGACAGTTGGTCTCCAAAAATTACTTTCAGGCTTTAATTCTTATATAATCCAAAATTAACTAAAAATTAACACTAGTAAAAACAGATAGTAGTGTATGCATCTAACAAGGTAAGCAGAAGCCAGATAGCCTGGTCCATTAATAAAATGAAATTAGCAATTGTTCCCATTTACACTTACTTAGGCATGATATTTGAAGGGTCGATTCAAGTGAAAGGCCAGATGGAAAGTGTTGAGCGCAAACTGGAAAAAGCCATATCGCAAGCCAAGGTCATACTCTATCGATATGGCTAATTTTCCCTGACACTGGCATTATCCTATTGGAACCTAAAAGTTACTCCATGCTTATTGTATGGTTTAGAAACTCTGGAACGTTTGCCATTCCAAACATTAGATAATTTAGAAGCAACATTTTGGAGACAAATTTTACAGCTTCTGCAGGGTACACCTGGACCTTGGTTACGATATGAGCTGGGGATTGTTTCGCTTAACACGCTCTATCAGTGGTGATTATGTGCACTAATGCATAAATGTTTAATATCCACACAGCTAGATGTCATGTTAAAAGTGTTATCTACAGACTTGTGTTTAACTCAACATGTTCAACATGGTTAACGAGTACTTATCGCATTCTTGCCCATGATGAGGATGATGTCACAATTGATATGTTACTTTCAAATCCGGACAAAGCAAAGCGAAATATCTATCGTACTGACTGGATTGATACTAGAAATGTATGTTTGCAATATAAAAACACTTCCAGTCACAGGCTTCATGATAAATCACTGTGTATACCGGAACAATACCTGCGCAATTCGCCTTCTCCATATTATCGATCGTCCATACTTCGGTTTCGCTTTAACTTATGGCCAACGAGAGACTTGCCGTCATCACGAAAGATTATCTCTTTTCAATAGAACTTTTGCCGGTTTAGTGAGAATCATGTTTGTAAAGAAACCCTTGAGCATTTGATTGTACACTGTCCTGCCCTCGCTGCTTTGTGACTTTCACATTTTGCAAAACATTATAAATATCTGGGAGCGTTGGATGAACAGCAGTATTGGTCAATTGTGTTACGCACTTCCCATGTTCCTGTACAAATTGCCCCTGTGAATTTTTTAAATGCGTTGAAATTAGAATGATGGTTTTGAAGATGTAATTCAGTAATTCATTTTTCTTGTGTTTTTTTCTGTGATTGTAAAATCTTTTGTTTTATAACATGTCACTATTTAAATCTTTTATGTTATTGAAAAGTTGATTAATTTCAGCTGACTCAATAACAAAAAAAAAGATGTAACCATAGCTCAGTGGGTTAATGGTTTACCTTTCTAAGAAATTATTGCATGTGAGGTTAGAATACCAGAGCTTTACTTAACTTCCATCTTTCGAAAGTCAATGAAATTAGTATCTCTGAGTAATAGTAACAGCTATTAGTAAAGCTACTGTTAAATAAAATTCAGTGACTAACAGACTATCTGAATGCCCATTGCATCACCATTACCAATTTAAAAAAACAGATTTGCAAAAGCTACATTGTTGCACTGAATCAACGGTTTTGAAGAATAAGTATCTTTGCCCTAAGCTTAAGAAACCTACGGTTTGCACTAAACTGCACCCCACTGAGTAATCTCCAATAGTAGACAGTGATGGGCGATGAGCAATGTGCATAGTCATAAATATTAAGGCATGGGCCTGCTCAGATGCAGAGGACTCCACCATGTGAAAATTGTGCATTTCTAAAGCACTTGATGGAGTTAGTATTAACCTGTGTCTGTGTCTCCATTTTTGGTGCCAAAAAAACTATGCACCCAATTGGAATCCCTACTTGTAATACAGTGTAGTGGGGCAATTATTGGAGGCTCTCCCCCTCTGCCTTCCTCAGAAGAAACTAAATTATAAGATAAGCATTTGAAACTGCACTTTAAATGCTCCTGGAAATGCAGCTGGCAAAAAGGATAGTTATTTTTGCTACACAAGTAGGGGACAGAGTAGGCAGTAGCTTGCACAATCAGTGTGTTTTAAAATAGAATGGATTATGTGACAGGAAGGCATGTAAACAGGATAGGGACTCACTACACATGTAGGGCAGGACAACTAAAGGCAGATAAGGTTGCTGATACCCATAGGGAGAAATATAATATGACATGCATGTACCAGGGAATCGGTAAATAACAAGCAAATGTGTCCTTCAGAGGAAAACAACATGACAAGCAGTTGCCATTTTAAAACTGCACCAAAAACAGCAGAGAATTAAACACTGCAGCTTTAAGAGAGGACCCAGTTAAGGATGCTATTTGAACAAATACATTTAATTCAGGAAAATGCTGTGCCCAGCAAGATGGTGGCTACCCCCAAGGAATGTGAAGGCCAAAAAGACTCCGTAAGGGAGGATTACATGGCCGAACAAGATACCATTGTGTGCATCCAACTGTCAAGGTAAATCAAGTTGTGACAACACAGCAGACTATTTGAAGTCTATGGGACGAACTGAACATTCCAGGAAGTTTCATAAGTAGTTGGCAGATGGCTAGGTGTTACAGAGAAACGTATTGCCATCCTTGAAGAGACTCCCACTTCTCTAGACCTTAGTAGACTCAAATTCTATATAGGCCATAAACCCAAACACAAACCTCCCAAATGCTACCCTTTCGACACCGACCAAACCCAAAAGACAACAATACAAAGATCTACTACAGATAACCTAACCCAGCCATTGCCTACACCCTCCACCCCACCTAACTCAGCCAACATCAAAGGCAGATTCATCAACGCCAAATCTTTACTTGCCCATGCCCTCGACATCTCTGACCCAATCGCCACTAACCAACTGGATCTACTAGTGGTGACAGAAACTTGGCTTCACCCGGCTGCCGGCCCTGCACTCTCGCTAGACATCCCAGAGGGCTTTACAATCTATAGGAAAGACAGAATGTCTGCCAAAGGAGGAGGAGTCGCCCTGATTGCTAAATCCTTCCTGTCTTTCAGAGAACCCACCCAACACCATTTTCCTTACATGGAATTACTTATACTCAAAATCTCCTTTCCCAACACCAACTCCATCTCCTTCCATAAACTCTACAGAGCCCCAGGCCCTCTTCTCTCCTTTGATGAGGACTTAGCCCTTCTCCTATCAAGAGACACCAAGTCATTATCTAGGATTCACATTCTAGGCATTTTTAATCTAGGCCTCCACGACAAATCCAACCTGAATGCCATGATTATACAAAACACTAGTGCTGCTCAAGGCTTCACCCAGCGCATAGACCAGGCCATGCATGACAAAGGCTGAATATTGGATTGGCTGGCCGACCTGAATGGGCTGACTAATAAAACATCGATCTCTCCTTACCCTTGGTCAGAGCATAATGCCATTATATTTACCTTACCCAGCCAACCGCTCCCCAAAGTTGCTACACACTTGGCACCAGCATCCCTTGCCAGAAATATCCGCAACATCACAAGTGCCAACATGCTCCCTCTACTAGGACCTATTACAACCACTGGCCTGGCAACCCAGCCTCCCTAGTAAACTTGTATAACACCACTATCCTTCAAGCCTTGGACAAAATTGCCCCACTCAAGCTCTACAAACCTAAATCTAAAGCTCATCTCAACTGAGGGTTTACTCCTAATCTCAAAGACCTAAGAACAAAACATGTACTACTGAATCCCACTGGAAAGAGTCATCCAGCAGTACCAACACATTTTTGGCAAAAATACAAACAGGCCATTCTACAAGCAAAGAGCCTCACTTACAATGAGAGAATTACCAATGCCAAATTGGGGCCAAAAGAACTCTTCACAATCCTAAGTGAACTGGAGACTCCCACAAGCCCACCCGAATTATGTCACAAAGACAAAACCTGGTGCACAAACATTCAGAATGCCTTGCTAGTAAAAATCTGTAAGTTACAATCCAAAATAACCAATAAGGCAAGCTGCCTGCCCAGTCTCTCCTAATAACCCTCAAACCGTGAGAACTCTGTGAGTGGGTGCCTTCCTGCCCCGGCAGGTCTGTACCTGGCGGGCGGGACACTTCCCACCCACAGAGTTGTACTGTGCCGGTCCAGTAAGAATGGTGCTGGTAGGCTTACCACCCCCATTGTTATCGGACCGGCACAGTTGTAATGAGGCTCATTATCTCTGGCAACACATCTATGCCCCTGGTCTCTGGGGTTATTGTCCCACTCCCTTCTCTCCACATCTCTGGTATCATATTTCTGCTCATCTTTTGGCTCACCCCATCCTCATTCTTTCAATTTCTTCCCTTTCTCTTGCCATTCTCCTGTTCTTCTCATTTAGCCTCTTTACATAATCGTGTGGCCACAACAGGTACATCTTCCCAGCAGTCCCTTTCACCCATGATACTTAATGATTTTGGCACTATATCTAGGGAATGTTTTGCATAGGTTAATTATCGTGGTTTCTGACATGGTGATAACTTTTAAGCAGTGCACAGCTTGGCACTTACACAGAATAAACAATGCAAAATAGTGGCCAGCATACCAATAATTAGAACAGACATAGTCCACAATTCTATGACACTTTTCCGTTACTCACACCTCTTCCCCACTTCAAATATACACCACCTATTAAATCCGTTTTCATTGTCTAGGGCCATGCCCCAATAACCAAATGTTACCATTGGGTGACAACAACAAAATCTGCTCTCAATCTAAATGTTCATGCTTACCCCATCAACCTCTACCAAACAATACAATCTGCAATTCTCACAACACAGAAAGAAAAACCCACCTCTACAGGACCTGTCTGACAACACAACACAATGCCGGCAATCAACAATTTAATACAACACAATAAAATACAGATGTCTTTCTGGTTTATTCTCTTGCCCAGGGGTATCCTTATCTCTATCTCTTTAACTCTACCCTCAAAAGAAGGTTGTACCCTTAGGGCCCCTACTGCAGTCTTCCAAGACCTTGTCTAGGGCAATCCTTAATCAACATCAGTTTCTTAAATATCATACAATAGATTTTCCACCTGCAAACGTTATCATGCACATATCATACTCATGTTTCTGTGGAGCGTTGAGGGTTGTGGCCCCTGGGGTCCCCTCAATTTGCCAGGTCATCCTGTTGCTTCCAGCGGGCGGTGGAAGACCAAGCAGGATTCCACTCCAAGGCCGGTTCCTGCTGTCCCCTTGTAAAGTTGTGCACAACAGACAACAGCTGCTCTCCTGACCGATCCACTGTCTAAAAAGGAGGGTGGGGAAGGCACCCCAAAGTCCACAAACTCCAACCCTACTCTGGTACCAGATGAAACAGAGGTCAAAAGGCCATATATCCCTCTAACTGGTATTTGCCAATAAAGAGATAACACCGAGTGGATTGTTGTATGTCAAATGCAAGGTAACCTGGCTTTAATTGCAAGGTAAAACTGGGGGAAAAACAAAATTAACAGCCAAGCTCCCACTCAAGATTTTTCTCCACATCTCAACAGGAAACAGCATGTTTTATAGCCATTTTGATGTTGCAGTTATAAAAACCTTTAATTCCTGGTCTCCTGGTCATTGGCTCCCTCTACTAAGCTACATATATAATTATATATGTCCAAAAATAATGATTGGACGATCCTTTATCTAAGATCCCACCCATAAACCATCCCATAAAAATGTGCTACATCATCATGTTTGAATATTATTGGTAGGCTCTAAATTACTTCTGTGGTGGAACAGGACATGAATTGGCTGAATGATGGCATGCTTTATGTAGATGGTAGGAGAAGGCCAGTGTATCGCCTTTGTTCTTAATCAAATATAACAGTCCATGTTATCTCTGCCATGATGTCGCTGTGTCTCAAGGACCTGTTCTTGCAACAGTCACCGTGCCATCCTGTTCTTGACATATTTATGAATAACTATTTTGTGAGTAATGCTTCTTCCACCCTGTTAAGATTTCATTGCGGCAATTAGTTGTATTTTTATTCATTTATTTATTTATTTGGCACTTGTAAAGTGCACCTAACCCCTAGGTATCTGGGCGCTGGACAAATATTTACAGACATGATTAAGAGATGATTAGAATTTAACAAACATATCATATAATATAATGTAAGATTTACAATGTACATTATTTACAGGTCAAATAGGTATTTACAGGAGGAAACAGGAGCCTTCTGTGGTAAAGATGTACTAGCATTTGAACGTAGAGAGCCAGCTTTTAAGTTTTCTTCTGAAGGATATGTGCAATGGACCAGTACTAATGGCAAGGGGGACAGTGTTCCACTCTTTGGCAGCTGTTACTGGGAATCTACGTCCGCCAGCGTTAGAGCTTTTAAATTTGGGGACTGTGAGGAGAAAGGCTGTGGATGCATGTGCATGTTTTGTGATTTGTGTAGGGGTTAGGAGGTTAGTCAGATATCTAGGTGCAGTATTAATAAGGCATTAGTGTGTGGTTGCAGGATTTTGAATCTAATTCTGTCTTGAATAAGTAGGCGTAGGGTCTGCAGGCATTAATAAGCGTGGCTGTATAGGAAGCTGAAGAGATAGTAGCATTAACTTGTCTTACTAAGGTTAATGAGGAGTCAAGATATACCCCTATGGTTTTGACCTCTTTTGAGATAATGATGGTATTCCCGCCTATTGTAAAAACGTTGTATTTGGGGTCTAGTTTATTTAGGCAGGTTTGAGTACCGACTATCAGGAGCTCAGTAGATGTTGTTAAGAGTGGCAGTATGTTTGTCATCATTTTTAGAAAGGTGCAGTGGGATCTGCGTGTTACCTGTGTAATTAGTGTATGACACTCCAAGTTCATCTAATCAATCGAGCAGAAGCTTGGTGAAGATGTTGTATAAGGTGGGTGACACGCAGGATCCTTGGGGCAATCCACAGAGAACAACGGCTGGAGAGGCACTTACTAGGTTTGAGAAGACTCTGATGGTATGTTCTGAGAGGAAGGATTCAATCCATGCAATGGCTTTCAAGGAGAAGTTGGCGGCGCAGGCTAGGTGATGGCACAGAATGTTATGGTTCACTAAATCAAAGGCTGCTGAGAGGTCTAGAAGTAGTAACAGCGCTAGATTGCCATTGTCAATGATAGTGTCCATCTGGTTTTTCAAGCCTAAGAGCGTGGATTCTGTACCATGTCTAGGTCTAAAACCAGATTGGCGCATGCCCAGTAGGTTGTTTGTTTACAGGCGCTCTTGGATCTGTAGATATGCTGCATGGTCTAAGATTTTCAAGAGGAATGGAACCATGGTAATCGGACGGTAGTTTGTAGGGATATTAGGGTCTAGTGTGGGTTTTTTAAGAGAGGGAGGACCCAAGTGGCTTTCAGGTTCTTGGGGACGGTGCATTCAGCGAAGGACTTGTTAATGAGGGAGGTGATGAACAGGGCTGGTTCAGTAACATATTCTTTAATGAGAGAACCCGGGCAGATGTCACCCTGGCATCTAGATGGTTTCAGGCTGAATCCAATTTTAGTGACTTCAGCGATGGAGACAGGTCTGAATTCGAAAGGAAGTCCCCATTCCCCGTTCCCATGGAGTCCTAGTTTTTACCCGAGAGGAGGAAGAGGATTTGTTCACAGAGGGAAGGATTTGGGTTTGGTGGGGGACAGTCTCGCTTCGGAGGACCTGGGGAAACTAGGGCATTATGTTGGACATGTGGGAAAGTAGGACACATTTCACAAGTGTGTCGAAGTAGAGGAGCAGTGCAGCAAGGTGCAATGCAATATGGGCCAAGAGGGGGGTGGCATATCCAGCACCAAATGGTGCACTGCAGCAAGCGTATGGGCATTATGACTACACACAATATTCACCAGATCAGACACAAACACAGCAGTTGCAGCAACTCCAAGGGTCACAGAAACAGCCACAGATAGCGCCACAACAACCAGAGCAGGCATTGACACAGCAACCACAGAATGCAGTGCAATCACAACAAGGGGTGAGTTGGCGCAGAGTAATAGCACTTGATGCATCACACATACCTACCCAGTTTACAGATGAGTTGTTTGACTACAGCGACTCCGATGATGAGGTATTCTTTGAGATAAATATACCTTGTCAATTGAGAATAGAGTATACAGAAGTGCCACAACAAATAATATTAGCTAAATAGTACCATCATTTATGGAAGAAGATTTGGCAAGGGTACCCGGCACACTATGAACGATCTGTCTATATGAATTGGGGTTGTTAAAAGGGATTGGAGCAGTAAGAATAAACTTAAAGAAAGGGGCATTTTTACCTTGAGTAAAACAGTATCCAATGTCCAAAGAAGCAGATGAGGGTATTTATGAAACAATAAATGAGCTCATGAAGCAGGGAGTAATAGTGCCATCAGAGACTCCTTGCAGCACTGCTGTTTATATAATCAACCAAAGGAAGGGATGAACAAACTGTAAATGCCACAACTAGTGTACCCTAAGATAACAGTCTCATTACGCAACCAATTAACAAATATGGGCTGCGTATCGTGTATTCAATTGTAAACAAGATGTTTTCTAAAATATCATTTTGTAATACATTTTCTTATTATTATATATAGACACAATAATAGACACAAATTCTGGAACAAGAATGACGGGAGCTGCGGTAGTGAGAGCAATAGAAAATGGAGAGTTTTAGACTGTTGAAAGCATAAGACTATCTGCACAATTTTCAGCACAAGCAGCAGAATTAGTGGCAATGATTATAGCACTAGAGAGACATGAAGGTGAGGAAGTTAGGGTGTACTCTGATTCTGTCTATGTGATGTCCATGGTGCATTCTGGACTGTCACGGTGGAAAAGGAGGGGTTTCCTGCACACAGAAAGGTACAGCCGTGCAGCATGCTGCACTGTTAGAAAAACTGATTTCTGCATTATCCAAACCATCAGAGGTCGCCGTGGTAAAATGCTTAGCACATACCAGAGGCTCAGATTTTATTTCCCACAGAAACACAGCAGCAAATACTGAGGCCAAACGAGCAGCACATTTTCCAGACATAGTGGAGATACCAAAGTCCATGTAATCACATGCAAAAATGATGGCAGTGACTGAAAGTTGCAATGTACTGCCAATAGCACAGTTAATGGAGATACAATGGTGGGCATTAGCAGAAGAGCAGAGGTTGTGGGAAAAAAGAGGATGTTCATTGTGCCCCACAGATCTTCTGTGGTGACAGGGAAACACAGGAAAGCCTGAAATGCCACTAGAATTACTCACAGTAGCATTAGAACAGTTACACTAACCAGCACATATTTCCAAAGAGTGCATTGCAGTGCAGATTTACAGTGAGTTGTTTTTGCCCAACTTGCATGAACACATGACAAAATTCATCATCAATTGTGCAACTTGTCAGAAATATACAACATGCCATACACTTAGAACCCTGAGAGGAACAATACCCTGCCCAATTGGCCCATTTAGACACATGCATGTGGATTACATTGATATGGCCCAAATGTGCAGAGGATACAAATAAGTAATTGTGGGAGTGTGTACCTTATCCAGATGGATAAAAGCAGGACCATGCACCCACCCAGATGCCATGTCAGCAGTGAAATTCCTTGTATGTGAAGTGTGTGAGGTGCTGAGATCCGATAATGGACCTCATTTTGCAAATGAGCTTGTTGCAAAAATAACATCACTATTAGGCATTAGGCATAAAGACTGTTTGGTCTACCACCCACAAGCGAATGGCATTGTGGAGTTACTTAATGGCCCCCTGAAAGACCACATAGCAAGATTGCATGACACACTGCATAAGGACTGGATGTATTGCCTTCTGCCGGCTCTCTTTGCCCTATGGAATCAGCCAGGTTCAGACCATCACCTGACTCCTCATGAGTTGGTGACAGGTCCAGGATGCATGTGCCCATTACCCCACACACAGACAGGTGCCTAAAACACTGTGGCTGTGTTAGGAAATTAGTTACATGACTATTTGATGTCCATGACTAAATCTCTTTCTTTCATTTCTCGATAAGTAAAGGAAATACAGGGAGGTATCGCAAAATGCACTGAAGAAGATGTGATTGAATTGGACAGTGCCACAGTTATTCTACCTCTGCAACTGTTCCCAGGGGACCTTTTGCTGTGGTGCAACCATTTCCAAAAGTGGCACCACCGAAGGTTCACGGGTCCCCATATTGTGACATAATGTACCCCTACATCAGTAAAATATCAGGAAAAGAAGGCAAGGGTCCACCTTACTGATGTAAAACCATATAAGAGTGCCACCTCCCTGCCCAACTACCAGGATCCCGTGGGAGAAAGAAGAGAACGAACACAGACCCAGGATAAGAGCTCAAGTGAATGCTGAGAAGAAGACTAAAGGAATAAAGAACTTGAGAATAAAGGCGATATAAATTACATTGCACCACTTGAAGAACACTGACACTGAACTAACCCTGGAACAGTAAGAAAGGAGTTGATGCTGAGGACTATTTGAATACATCCCAGCACAGTATTAAGGACTATTTTTCACAAGAACATACATATATAATAGACTATTTTTTCTACGTTTCTATCTTTACATTTTTATTGGGACTATTTTTTATCTTCCACATTTATATGTTTTTATGTTTTTCATCAGCACTATTTTTATATTTTTCAATGAACCACATAATAGTGGAAGTGGGTTGAAAATCATCAATCAAATCTTGTATTATTGTCATTGTAGGTGGTTATAAAATGTTTTGAAAAAGGTATATCATGCTCGCCTCGCTCACCATTGAAAAATAATAACCTACTATTGACCGGTACTGAGTAAACTGTATTAATGTTTTCATATCCTTATGTTCCTGATATCTTCATAACACCCTGATCAATATGCTGCAGGACACATCTACAAATAATTGGCATTATGGCTATTGCGGTCCTTCTGTTTTCCCTTCTCTTTTGTTGTTTTTATTTCTTATGAAAAGTAAGGTGCTCAAGTACATACTATCAGGTCCAAAAAGAGGAGCTGTTGAAGTAGTGGATCACCAAATATTAAGGTGTACAGATGGCCAGTTTCATTTGATACCTCATTGTGCCAACAGTCCACAATTGCAAATAAAAGGGAAAGTATATTCCTCAGGAGGATGGTTTGATGGAATAATGGGCTGCAAAGCAGAGGCAGTATGGACGGCACCAAAAGAAGTTATAAGAAACGCAGACAGAGTTTGCTGTGAGGAATGGAAAGAAACTGCAAAATGCTTAACATGGGTGGAAGATGAAGCAGGACCACTACACTACCCATAACCAAACTACAAGCACTGACATGCTTTAGAAATAATGATTCAGTAAAACTTGGTTACAATGAAGGGTGCAAACACATTACGGATTTAAAAGGTATGAAAGTTTGCAGACAGTGGTAATGGACCATTACTCAGCCTGCGGTACAAGAGATTATGTGCAGCTTCCACCCAACTGGTGTGGCATATGTACAACAGTGCTACTAAATGCACAGGCACTGGTAATACTACAAAGTGAGGTCGACATTGGGACTTTTCCCTCAATAGCACACAAAAGGAAGAAAAGACCCCTAGGCCTAAAACTCACAAAAAGAACTAACTATTTTTCCAACTAAGCCAATGCTGCATTCAATTAAATCCAGTTGTTTGGTAAAACAAAAACATTATTCACATCCTTTCTAATGTCTGGCCTGCAAGCAGCAGCAAATGCATACTGGATCCAGATAACTAGGTGGGAACGGTTACAAACTTATTAATGTCAGAATAAAAGGCTTCAATGTCATCAAGGAGGAGTTAAGAGCGGTCAGATTGATGACCCTACAGAACAGGTGTGTTCTGGACCTCCTCACAGTCATGGAGGCAGGAGTGTGCACAAAGATAGGGCCACGTTTCTGTACATAATAACCCGCACATGATGAGGAGAATGGGATCTTGACAGAGGCCATATACTCCTTGAAGGAGCTGCTGCACAATATAATGGAGGAAGAAGTGGATGACATTGAGGATGATAGCTGGTTCAGTTATCTATTCTCCTGGATGCCTACTTAGCTGACAGATTCATTCACATTTCCGTTGGCAATTTTGGTACTGGTCCTAATGGCTTTTTGCATCTTGAGAATAGAAGTAAACCAATGTAAAAAGATTGGAAAGAACGCACTCCAAATGACAGCAATGGTTAACGTGGCTTACACTGTACACCAGTACACTCAAACTGATGAGGTTTACTGTCCCCTGTACCAACTGGGTCAGCCAGCTAGACAACCTGGAGCATTGTTTACATGCCCAAAAGATACCCATAACTACAATGAGCACTGGATGAAATGTGATGACAATGGCAAGTGCTGGCTTATGACATGCAGTCCAGCAGAATATGTAGCACAAGGATGTAACTTGAGGGGGGTCACCAGAGTGTGGCTGCCCAATGATAGCTATTATATGAGACAAAATGAAGGAGTGGTCGATGACTCGAACAGAGGGTGGAATGTAGTGTGGCAATTATTGCAGGCTCTGCCCCCCTGCATTCCTCGGAAGAAATGTAAAAAAGCACCATGCACAGCAGAGAATTAAACACTGCAGCTTTAAGAGAGGACCCAGTTAAGCACATTATTTGAACAAATACATTTAATTCAGGAAAATGCTGTGGCCATCTAGATGGTAGCTGCCCCCAAGAAATGTGAAGGCCCAAAAGACTCCCTAGGCGGAACAAGATACCATTGTGTGCCTCCAACTGTCAAGGTAAATCAATTTGCAATAACACAGCAGACTATTTGAAGTCTATGGGACAAACTGAACATCCGAGGATGTTTTATAAGTAGTTGGCAGATTAATGTCTCAGCGATCGGCTAGGTGTGACAGAGAAACATGATACAACTAAAAACACAACTAATTGCCATGATGAAATCCTAACAGGGTGGAAGTAGCATGACTCACAAAATAGTTATTCATAAATATGTCCAAAACAGGATGACACTATTATTGTCGCAAGAACAGGTGCTTGAGACTCATCAACATCATGGCAGTGATAACATGGGCTGTTTTATTTAATTAAGAACAAAGGTGATACGCTTGTCTTCTCCTCCCATCTACATAAAGCATGTCATCATGCAGCCAGTTCATGGAGAGTGTGACCGCATGTTAACCGATAAGCACATGTCCTGTTCAACTGCAGAAGTAATATAGAGCCTACCAATAATATTCAAGCATGCTGATGGAGCATATTTTTATGGGATGGTTTATGGGTGGATCTTAGATAAAGGATTGACCCGTCATTATTTTTGGACATACAGACTTATATATGTAGCTTAGTCGAGAGAGCCAATGATCAGGAGAGATAGGTTTTCACCTGCTGTTTCCTATTGAGATGTTGAGAGAAATATTTGAGAGCTTGGCTGTTATCTTGTTTTCCCCCAGTTTTACATTGCAATTAAAGTTTGGTTACCTTGCATTTGGCATACCACAATCCACTCTGTGTCTCTTTATTGGCAAATACCAGTTAGAGGGGTATATGGCCTTTTGACCTCTGTTTCATCAGCTTTCTGTGTTTTTGTGTGTTTTTTTCATATACCAATTAAAAACTCCCAACATAAGAACTTCTGCCTTTTTAAAGCAGAGCTTTACATAGAACTGCTTAGTTACTCTTTGTCAGGAATTTTATTTCTGCAAAACATGGGATTATAGTAGATATTAATAATATTTCCTACTGCATTTTGTCAGGCACACCTTTATATTAATGAATTAATGTTCATAGGCAATAATGGGATTTATTCTGCTTTGTAGTACATTGCTGTACATAAATAAATAATGAAATATTTTGCGAAAGTGTTTTATAAATCAAATAAAATACAAATACGAATACCATTTTTTCCATTAACCAGCTGTTGCCGTAATGAATTGTTAAAATAAATGAAAACCAACATAAAACATGTCAGCATTTTTGTCATAGTTATGACTAAAAAAAATATGTAATTAATGTATCTTTCATATGTATTAATGAATGAATTCATGCATGTTTTAAAAACTTAAATTGCAATGTTTAGAGAATGGCTAATATAAAATGCTTTTTGGCACCATGCACCTGGCCATCCTCTGTCCTCCGGGGACAGGTACCTGCTCACCCTGCCACCCTCCTGCATTGCCTCCGGGCCACCCCTTGCACTGGGGTCTGTATCTGTACCCATACAGTTCCCTCCTTTTTCTTCCTGCACTTATCAGACCTACCCTGTCTGCTGCTTTAAACCCAGAACTTGCCACTTGCTGGCTGCACTAGTACTGTTGGTGGCCATTATTGTTTCTTTATTATTATTTATCTGTTTCTCCTTTGTTCTGCACTTTCTCCCTTCTTCCATGCACTATTCCCCTCGCCCATGCACTTGTGCATTTTCAAAGTGACTGGGCCTCGTAAGATTGTTGTTTTGTTCTCCCCTGTTCCCCTCCCTTGCCTTGTTGCGCTCTGAAACACTTGTGTACGAATGCACTAGAAATAAAATATCAATTCAATTACAAAATATCAATTCAATTCAATTTTGTAAAGCAGTTTTTGAAAAAATAAACTCAAGGATTTATCAATTTAATTATGTAAAATGTGCTTACTTGCATCCCAAAATAAATATGCAACCTTTTGTTGTGATCATTATATCCATTGAGTCGGGATGTTGCACATTGTAACTGGTGCCCTCTATGTGTAGTGTTTACAGGTCTGCCCAACACCAGCAGAATTTCTGCTGCCTCGATGAGAAGCTACTGGCAGTGGCAGGACTGTCAACATGTATCTTAGAGTACAGTTTGTTTCAGTTCTCTACCTGCTTGCTGAGTCCTTGCGACCTTCTCTTTGCTCCAGTCACTCCAGTGGCTAAACGAACTGGGGTATCTTGCACGCATCTGGACTGTATAGTTGGTGAAAAAGGAAACGTTGCAAAGTCGCTTTGGAGACACAGCTCTTTCAGTAGCCGTGAATTTCACCTGCGTGAGGAAAGTGAGATATTTGAGTAATTGAAATTGGTAGGCCGGGGATAACAGATGAAATTAAGGTAAATTGTGATATTAAACTTCTGTAAACAAAGCCATACTAACAGCAAAATAAAAACAAAGAACTTATACGAAGGCTTACAGTTACAAAATTATCCCACCACTGCCACCATGTATGAGAGCATTACAAATGCTGGGACTTACGAACTAACAGAAAACGGTCTGTGTACTCACAAGGACCAAGGTGAGATGCTATAAAAAAAAATGTCAGACACTGATAGCCTAGACTAGTTCCACAGTGCTATCACATATTATGCTGGGGTTATTTGTACAACAATGGATAATGGGAATATGTCAAAAGGCCTATGTTTCACGGCTAGAAAGGCACACACAAATACACAAGGTTTTGGATTCCATTTCTGTTTCCACCTATGATGTTTTGTAGCAACTTTTTCCATTTCCAAATGCTGTCTCATGCTGTCGTGACGTCGTAACAGAGGATTAAGGAAGTCATAATCAACTTTTATGACACCACAGCAGGAGAGTGCAGAATCTTCTCTCCCGGGTAACTGTTTTGACTTTGTAGGGGGCTTTCGGATGAGGGAGGAGGGAACATGGGGCTTCATTGAAGGTTGGGTGGTATATCCTATGTAAATTCTGCCAAACCTGTTCACTGTTTCTGCCACTCTAAATCAAAGTGAATCTCCCTGATTTTAAGTGGTGGTAGAATGGAGGTGTCCCTAGAATTTGCTATCAGGGGCAGATCTATCTGTGGTAAGGCCTCTATTCTTTAAGGTAAAGTTGAGCAATAACCTCTAGCAAGCACTGGAAGCATCACCTCCAATTTTCCCCACAAATCGTAATTTGTAATTCTGGGAAAATTGCAGTAACGTAGCGGTAATAAAACTATTGCCACTTTACTAGCAATTCTTCTAGCACTGTCACACCTGTTACGAGGCCATTGGCATTTTCTATGCTGCATACAGTCCTGTATGCCTCCACTCTACACCCTCTTCAATGCTGGCCCAGTGCAGGGGTTGGAAAATGGGCACCGGGGGCCTTACAGAACATAACATTCTAGATGGGTAGCTTCCAACTATGGATGCATCAAGCCTCGCAGTTTCAAGCAACATCATAGGCAACTTGAGCTTTACTCTGGTTGTCTATCAAATGTCAACGGAACTATGTACAATAATTACATATGTCTTGCAAAGATGCAGGGAAAGATGGAGTGGTAGGAAATGTTCAGCATCCCAATTCTGCCACCATGTTCAGCAGGATTTTGGAAACAGTAACATTCGCAGTAATGGAAAGGCTTAGGGTTGGGTTTTCAGTTTTGGGGAGAAATCAAACACCCCCAAATACATTAGTAGGAAAGGAATAATGGCTTTATTATATTGTCATGTCACTCATATTAAGATCAGGTTTGCATTTTTTCGTTACTTTAAAGAAAGGTTGGCGTACACTCCAAGCTAGGAACCCAAATATGTTCATGGCAGGAGCCAAGCCTTTCTATAAATATTCTTCTGTGTGCCCAATTCTGTGTTTTCATAAGTAAAACATGTGTATTCCAGTTTGTGAAAGAAAAGATTGAGTGACTCTGTGCACCTGGTCTCATAACTTGCAGATGGCCATAAACATGGTCTATTCTGGTGAGGTTGTAAGAGCAAGAACCATTGCAAAGGATGGATAGCAAGGTTGCTGCCATTCTGTCACGTCCGCAAGCAGCTGTGGCCTCAGTGAGTGAAGGACTGTGGTGTAAAGACAGACACTGAGAGACTGGTACCTAGAATGACCAATGCAACCTGCATCCCATTTCCAGAATGTACACTCTAATATTACGCACTAATAGGAGGGCACTGCATCCCACAGCTGCCACCATACAAAAAGGCTCCAGATATACAGTGCAAATACACTTATGTGCGAGAGAAACTGCTTCTCGCTGCTACTGTAATGTAAGAGGGTTTCATTTTGTTCGGTCCAAACCTCTATTATATCTTACTCTGGGGCTGTTTAGTGTCCATGTTACCTGTGCTCTGTTCATACAGGAAAGGTGGCTTATTTGTTGTGAACTAAATGAGCTTACTTTACCTATTACTGTACTAGTGGTTTCAATTGAGAGGAGCTCACATCATTGCAAAGGTGGGAGTGGGGTCTTGTTTAAAGAGTGATCCATTTTGGTCTCTTCTGAATGAGTGAGGGTTTGAAAAGTTCACATCAGGAACAACATCACATCTCAGCACTTGGGTGTACATTTATTATGAGAGAAAGGTGCTGGATTGAAAGCAACACAACATGAACGTGCTTTGGATCATACTGTGCACCAGTGTGCTCCAAATTAGCTTAGTAGGGACAATGACATTTCAAAAGATATGTTCATTCAGTTCTTGGGTTTTCATTTGTGAATGCCAATCAAATAGGTCGTATTGTAGTGGGGCAGTTCCCTCAAACTGTGACGGTGAGTTTTGTGCAAAGTGGACAACTACCGATTGAGAAGTGGCTTGGGACCATCAGTTTGTTTCACAGAGCCTAGAGAATGAATCACCATTGTTGAGTAGCAGATGTCAGTCCAAAGTGCTGTCCCTCACCTGAGACCAGGCCGTCCCTTTCTCTCCTTCGGCCTTTTCTCGAAATCTTATTTCATATTCCGCCTCTTCTTCGGGGAGCAGCCCATCTGCCGGCGGTCTCCATTCCACCATCAGACACCTGTCGGAAGGCCTTATAGCATCGATCTCAGGTTCGCTCAGCTTTACTGGAAAAAGCGTGGACAAGAATAGATCAGGGTTTGGGATATTTGAAAATTCTCCACCCTGCAAGGCATGGGAAAACTTTCCAAATCTGTCCTCCCCCCGCATATAAACACAAACAGCAGCCAGTGCAGCACTTAAGCTAGAAATTAATGAACTGTGGAATTCTTCTCAAATTGGATCATTTTAATTCCAGAAATTACCAATCCAGATCATTGAGAAAGGAAAATCAAATAAAACAGTACTGCAAAAATACTGAAATGATATTTGTGAATGAAAATTGGAGAGATCTGTGTGAGCCACCAGGTAGAACTAAGTGTGCTCCTGGGACTAGGTCCTATTTAATCATTAGTGTGGGGAGGCAATGCCATACATTAGGTATCAAGTAGCCCGAACAAAGGCAGGCTCATTAAGGATGGGCTAAGGTTTCCAAATGCCCAAGGCCTGTAACCTGGGCCCAGGGCTGTTACCAGGTACTTTTGCTTAAATAACATACTTTAAGTGAAAACGTAATGGGGCAGAGAAGCCAATACTCTTCAATCTCTTTACTTGAGGTGCAAGAAGTTAGTTTCACATCTGCCTGCTCTCCTTGCCTCTGGTACAGCTCTGCTCCAGGTTTCCTTCAAAACTACTTCTTATTTTTCTTCTAGTCCTAGTGGGAGTCTGCACAGTGCTATTTCACTTCACTTCCTCATTACATGGGAACGGTTTCAAGACATTTTTAACCACTGCCTATTCTTCGGCTGGGGTTCCCAGCCATAAGCATGATGTTTGTTTTCAATATCCTTTCTTTCAGGCTCTTGCAAAACATGACTTAACCTCTTACTAAGTCTCTCAGCAGCGGGTAACAATAAGTTCTCTTTCATTCTTTTGGTCAATTATCCATCATTGATTCTCTCCACTTTGTGGCGGAGGATCAACAGAATGCACACAAGCATAAGAATCAAGTCAAAGAAATCTATATTAACTTTGTCAGCATCTGTGGGTGCAACTTCAATATGTGTGAGGACAATAGAAATAGAAATAATGAACAATACTATATTAGAAGTGTCAGGGCAGGTCAACTTTGAATGTCTTAAAGGACTAACTAAAGGAATACTAATATTGCTAATCAAGTTTAGTCTCAGTGATATAGTACCCATAATGCTTCTTGGGTCCAACTAGCAGTTTCCTACATATAGCGCCTAGCTCATTTTTTGACAGCCTCATTCCTACGGATATGACACCTGCTCGCTTCCTGGCAATCTCACCCATTGGGGAAGACAACCTGCTCACTTCCTGGTCATCCCAACCATGTGTTAAGGCACCCTGCTCCCATCTTGGAAATCTTGCACTAACAAGTACTTCATTCCTGACTAGGGTGATTGTCAGGTATACATATGTTTGCCCTCTAACCATGGGTCACCTTTCTGGTTCAACATCAATAGCTTTCAGCACACCCCTACCAGCAAGTATATTCCTCCCCTTGCTTAAGGGTTTTGTCACACAGTGGCATTATGAAATCCAGCAGAAGTTGCCTCTTGGCCTGACATGTATTTCCCAGACATTCCCCCATTAAACGACGTTGACCTCTTGGGCCACACATACATCTACTTCTTGGTAGGTTTCAAGACCTTGCTCAGACCCCTATGCAGCCAATGGTTCCATGACTTAAGGATCCTTCCTGGGCGCACCAAGCAGCAACTCTATGGGGCGGGTTCTCCTCTGCTTTGCTCTTGCTTTTCAGATTGTGTTCTTTCTCCATCCAGTCTGACACCTCGTCTGTGCTTCGGTGTCTCATCTCTTCCCCAGCGCACTGACTAGTTTTTCCCTGTTGATAAATGAAATGTAATGCTGGTGATGTGGACGCAGCCGGGGGTTTAAACGTCCGCCATTTTGATGTTATGTAGAAGTGTCATTGTAACTGTGTGCCTCTGCGGCACAGTGCCATGTCCCAGCACTGGATGTGGCTGGACGGTAGCGTCTGGGGAACTCAGTGAGTATCCTTCTCTCCTAACTCTAATTCAGCACCAAAGAAGGTCGAATGCTCGTAAGTAGGAACTCGGTCAACATGTTGGTCTGCCACCCATGAGTTAGCATCAAAGAAGGTGCTTGTGAGATGGTTGCCCTGTAAGAGTCCACACATACACACATTCCAAACATGTATCTTTAAAAGGAACACTGCTCACTGCATGCATAACAAAGCATTGAGGAGTTCACCGAGTAGGGGAAATGCTTTTCCTTCCTCAGGGGACAACTGCCCATGCTGGAGTCTATTTGCATTATATATAGGGTTTCCTGAATTAAGTGTTTACATTTTTCCAATTCCGGTGGTGCTTTTGCCGGGTTTTCAAAAATGTTCAAAATCTGTGTTTATCAGTACTTACTCATTGTTTCCCTCAAAAGGTTTGCGGGCAAATGGATTTTTCAGTGTAGACACAAATGTATCTTGTATTGCTGCATGCACATTATGTATGATTCCTTTTAGCAAACCCATTACAGATCATGCTGACACAGCCCTTTTTATAGCATTGCATTCTTGAACTTGGATTCCTAAATTTAAAATTAATGGAAAATTAAAGTTGTACATCAAATAAAGCAAATAATCAAATAAAGACTTCATGGGCTTAGTTTGACATATGGCAACATCAGAGATCAAATACAGCTTTCTGTGAGCCCTAAAACATGCACTATTTAAAGTTTTAAAAAATCATGGTGAACTGGAGAGGATGGGGAAAGTTCATTGGGGACACAGGCAGGTTGATCTGTATAAACACTTTCAAAGCTGCATGAAATACAAAAAATTGAACAGCCTTTATTTTATTTATTTATTACTACTGTATACTATTGTCAGGAAGACATTGTATACCAGCATCCACAAATACCATACCAGAATAAATGAAAATTAAAAACGTGCAACATGTCCCCAATAAAACGCATGATACACACGACATACAACAGTCTCCATCCCTTATGGCAAAATCTTAAAACCTTCAACATTTTCATAAGTTACCCCTATATAAATGAACATTTTACAATTCTTTAAAAAAACAGTCCTTGTAAAATTGGGATCACATTTTGCCAACATTTAACAGCATAGAACATTAAATTGCAATCGTTACCCTCCATAAAAGCATCCCATAAAATATAGTCATTTATAAATACAGTTTCATTACCATATGATTTGCTAAAAGAGCTACGCATTCTCGACAATGCTTCACACTCAACAAATGATCGGCAAATACTATACATTCAGCACTGCAGAGTCTAAATAACCGAGCACTACGCGGAATACCCATCCTGGCCCTTAGAATTTCTAAGGAGGCTGCAATATTAAATGTTACCATAAAGTAATCTCTTATCATACTGCTAGACAGAAAAGCCTTACAGGCCGATTCATGGAATTCCTCACAAAAGTGTCGCACGCGGCTGGCGCACAGCGTGCCCGTGCGAATGTCTGCGCCAGCCGCGTGCGATAAAATCAATTTCCGCGCACAGCGTATTCATGGATTCTCGCCTCCAAAAGCAGACGAGGCGCAGAGTGGCGCAGCGACCCTGCAGCAGCGCCAGTTACACCCCAAGAACGCCCTCGCGCAAGGAAAAGCCATCAAGATCGCAAAACCATCGCAAAGGGCTGCGCCAACCCTGTACCAGTTTACCGGACTGGCAAACAGCAAACGCAAAGTGGGGAACGCGTATTACGGGTTTCGGGAACACGCGTGTGTGAGAAGATTCACACGCGATCTGGCCTGGGGGAGCGTGTGCGTGTATTTCAGGGGTGCGCGAGAAGTACAATACGCGAATGGCCTGGGTGCGTGTATTTCAGGGGTGCGCGAGAAGTTCCACACGCGAATGGCCTGGGAGCGTGTATTTCAGGGGTGCGCGAGAAGTTCCACACGCGATTGGCCTGGGCGCGTGTAGTTCAGAGGTGCGCGAGAAGTTCCAACTGCGATCGGGCCTGGGGGAGCGTGTGTGTTTATTTCAGGGGTGCGCAAGAAGTTCCACACGCGATCGGGCCTGGGGGAGCGTGTGCGTGTATTTGAGGGGTGCGCGAGAAGTTCCACACACGATTGGCCTGGGCGCGTGTAGTTCAGGGGTGCGCGAGAAGTTCCACACGCGAATGGCCTGGGCGTGTGTATTTCAGGGGTGCGCGAGAAGTTCCACACGTGATCGGGCCTGGGGGAGCATGTGCGTGTATTTCAGGGGTGCGCGAGAAGTTCCACACGTGATTGGCCTGGGCGCATGTAGTTCAGGGGTGCGCGAGAAGTTCCACATCCGAATCGCCTGGGCGCGTGTAATTCACGGGTGCGCGAGAATTTCCACACGCGAATGGCCTGGGTGCGTGTATTTCAGGGGTGCGCGAGAAGTTCCACACGCGATCGGGCCTGGGGGAGCGTGTGTGTGTAATTCAGAGGTGCGCGAGATGTTCCACACGCGATTGGCCTGGGCGCGTGTATTTCAGAGGTGCGCGAGAAGTTCCACACGCGATCGGGCCTGGGGGAGAGTGTGCGTGTATTTCAGGGGAGCGCAAGAAGTTCCACACGCGATCGGGCCTGGGGGAGCGTGTGCGTGTATTTGAGGGGTGCGCGAGAAGTTCCACACACGATTGGCCTGGGCGCGTGTAGTTCAGGGGTGCGCGAGAAGTTCCACACGCGAATGGCCTGGGCGTGTGTATTTCAGGGGTGCGCGAGAAGTTCCACACGTGATCGGGCCTGGGGGAGCATGTGCGTGTATTTCAGGGGTGCGCGAGAAGTTCCACACGTGATTGGCCTGGGCACATGTAGTTCAGGGGTGCGCGAGAAGTTCCACATCCGAATCGCCTGGGCGCGTGTAATTCACGGGTGCGCGAGAATTTCCACACGCGAATGGCCTGGGCGCGTGTATTTCAGGGGTGCGCGAGAAGTTCCACACGCGATCGGGCCTGGGGGAGCGTGTGTGTGTAATTCAGAGGTGCGCGAGATGTTCCACACGCGATTGGCCTGGGCGCGTGTATTTCAGAGGTGCGCGAGAAGTTCCACACGCGATCGGGCCTGGGGGAGAGTGTGCGTGTATTTCAGGGGAGCGCGAGAAGTTCCACATGCGATTGGCCTGGGCGCGTGTAGTTCAGGGGTGCGCGAGAAGTTCCACACGCGAATGGCCTGGGCGCGTGTATTTCAGGGGTGCGTGAGAAGTTCCACACGCGATTGGCCTGGGCGCGTGTATTTCAGAGGTGCGCGAGAAGTTCCACACGCGATCGGTCCTGGGGGGGCGTGTGCGGGTATTCCAGGGCTGCGCGGGAACTTTTACACGCTCGCCTACAACACGTATTCATGGAATCGAACGTGGCCAATCCGGAAACACGTACGCCAGCAGGAAGTAGGCGTACGTCCACCCGCACAGCATAAAAGTGCACGCAAACAACAAACAAGCTCAGACGCCAGGATGAACATACCGTTCCTAGCAGCAGTGGCCGTGGGATACCGCAGGAGGAGGAGGAGGATAGTCCGGGCCAGAATTTTTACACCCAGAACCAGCCTTTTTGGGATGCCTGATAACCATGTGTATGGGAGGTACAGGTTTCCACCTCACATAATACTCGACCTGGTCAGTGAGTGGGAGGATGACCTCACATCAACCACCCTGTGCTCCCAAGCACTCAGCCCCCTGGAGAAGGTTCTCAATGTACTGCACTTCTTGGCCACTGGATCATTTCAGCGGACAAGTGCCATAGTGGGGGGGTGTAACAGGCCACGCAGTCACGCTGCCTACACCATGTCTTTGCCATCATCACTGCACGCCCATCAGTCCGCAGGCACATATACCTGCCCAGAACACCGGCAGAAAGGCAGGCTGTCGCCCAGGATTTCTACAGGGTGGCACAATTCCCCAAAGTGCTAGGTGCCATTGATTGCACCCATGTGGCTCTACGTCCTCCCAGGGCAACTGAGCACATCTATAGAAACCGCAAGCACTGGCATTCCATCAACGCCCAGGTAGTATGTGATGCCAAGGGAATCATCACCTCAGTATACGCCAACTATCCAGGCTCCACCCACGACAGTTTCATCTACAGAATGTCGACCATAAACTGGGACATAGAAGCTGGGCGGCATGGCGATACATGGCTGCTCGGTGAGTATAAATGCCACTGCGCATGCATGCATGTCAGATACTGAGTAATGTCACAACCCCACTAATGATGCCCATCACCACCTCCCCAGGGGACAGTGCCTACCCTCTCAGCACCCACATGATGACGCCAATTCGGAACCCCACCACGCCACCCCAGGTAAGATACAACACAGCCCACATTGCAACCTGGGGCATCGTGGAGCGCACATTCGGAGTGCTCAAGTCACGCTTCCGCTCCCTTGACCGTTCTGGCGGGCAGCTGTTATACGCTCCCCCAGTAGTGTGCAGGATCATAGTGGCAGCATGTGTCCTGCACAACGTTGCAACACGCCGGTGCCTGGCCGTGGACATGGTGGTGCCCCCATATCCCCAACCACATGCATGCCCACTGCGCATGGGAGGGGAAAGGGCACGGGGTGAGGCAGCCCGTACGCAGCTCGTGGCTAATTACTTCACATAAAATCACACCCCTGTGGAGTGCACACAGCCCTGGCACATACCAGCTGACAATCAATGATGATTGTAACTGACAATTATGATGTGTCAATGGACAGTCAACTGTCACAACCATACCAGTCTGAGATTGTACATCTGGAAGTGTTCCATTGTGTGCTTCCCTACCTACACAAACACCACCAATGCTGTGTTCAAAAGACACACTTCTATGCTGCTAAAATCATCACCCCCTTGCAAGACACAACATGACAACAGTGCCATGTCACCCAACCCCTACCCAGCACCGCCACCCAACACACCATGGCATGACATGCCATGTGAGAGCAAACAAAGTCATCCCACAAACATGACACATGTCACAAAGTACAGTGTCCCTAATGGAAACTGGCCACACACAATATGCCCACATAAATGTAGAAACAACAACACACATGACCAAATACCTACCACAATACAATCGACATAGCATAAACATGACAGTACTAAGGCAAAGGATACGTAGTCTTACAACATGAGAATGCCAGCACATCCACCACCTCCAACTGTACAGTGTTGTTTCCACGCACATCTGGAAGTCCACTGCTCACAACATGAGCTCCATCTCCAAAGTGGACAGCCTTGTGAAGACATGAGGAATGAACCTGCAAATTGAGAGGGAGACATGGATGCACAAGCACACATCAATACACCATGCAGTGCACAATACAACAACAATATGCACTAGGAATGTATACACAGCATTGACTACAGACTGCCCACACATGTCATGGGAGTCCAACGTCACTGTGTAAGTCACTGTCACTTGGGCACACCCTTTGCAAGCCCATGGAAACAGGAAGTAGGAGGGGTGTGTGTCTCACTAACCCAAGCATCTAACCCAAACTCAGGACAAGCCTGCATGTGCCCAGCCGGAATACAGTGGATGCCCACGGGAGCCACATAAGGCAACACACTGCAACAAAAAATCAAAAATCAAAAATGGCCATGTGTGGGCCAGGGGGTGTGGGGGAGGCCACCCAGGAGGTCCGAGGACAGGGTGCCCACCAACAGCCACTTGCGTGAATGTTGGGAAAAAAAAACACCTCCATGGGCTCATGGCCTGCACGGCTACTAAATTGTGGGAGATTCACTGCTGGATTTGCTCTCCTCAACCTCTGCTGCTGCTGCCACAGGAGGTGGTGGTGCTATGGGAGGCAGCCCACGCAAAGCCCTAGTTTGGTCCTCCATGGCAGCAAGCATGCGGGTGTGGAAGGCTTTGTTCTGGAGGGATATGGTGCGGAGATCCCCATGCAACACCCGACGTGTTGCCCGGACCTCTGCCCGAGTTGCCTGGGCCTCCGCCCGAGTTTCCTGCATCTCTGCTGAGAGCGTACGGGTGACGCGCTCCAGCAGCTGTTCCGTCCTGGTGACAGTGGAAGGCTCAAGGTCCACAAGAGTCTGCCTGAGGTGCCGGTCCTCTCCCCTCAGGGCTTCCCTCTGTCCCTGGGCATCTAGAGAAATTGATTCCCTCAGATTGTCCAGGGCCGTCTGTCTGTCCCTGTTGGACGCCAACATGTCCTCCCTGACTGATTGGCAAATGGAGTCTGTTGCCTGCTGTAGTAGCTCCATCTGCCTTTCTGGGGGGACAATGGAAGTGGCCACCCTCTCCATGGCTTGAGCAATCATTTCTGATGATGCTGCCTGTTGGTTGGCCATACCGTATATGGATTGCTCCCATGCGGTATTGCCCGGTGGCGGACGGCCACCGCGTTGGCGGGCACCACACCTGTCTGGGGCAAGGCGAACTGCGCCTTGCTGTGTCGGCACTGCCTGAGGCTGCAGGACTGCATTTCCCCTCTGAACTGCTGGCCCAGGAACAGGATCAGATGTTGCGGAGTGTGGCCCTGCATCCGTAACCACCACAGGCGCACCTACCAACACTGACATCCCCATAGTGGGCTCTACCCCTGGTGCAGGTGGGTCGGACAGAACAGTATCCCTTCCATGAACACATACCTGCGAATCCACATAGGTCTCATCTGAATCAACACCTGAAAAGAGTTCTGGGGAGGTGCAGCCAGGGACACCCCTGGACAGTATGGCCTGCAGCAAGAGAGGGTTCTCCCCCACCACCAAACCACGTCCCCCACTGGTGCCTGGTCGTGCTTCAGATCCCTCCTGGGCCTGCACCATCTCGTCTCCCTCAACAGCATCAGGTGCGTCATCCTCTGCAAAAACATGAAAGACAAAAAATGGAAACAGGCATTAGCACCATGGCACGCAATTAGGCCAGAGAAGCTACAGTACCAGTACTTGATTTACACGTGTCCCACATGACTATAACCCTCCCATGCTTGCACTGTCCATGAGTTGGAAGGGGAGGAAAATGTCAGACACTGATGACACCAATATGGGAGAGCAACACATTAGCTGCATGCTGGCTAGCAGTGCCATCACACATTGGCCTGTGAGTGGCATGTCCAATACACATACATGACACATGCCATCACACAGATGGCATGTACCATAGGCATGTCATATATGTGACAATAGGGCAGAGAGATGCGCAGTAGAACCAGGTGAATTTCTACAATCAGCCTGAATGAACACAGCTAAATACTGAACAATGTTGTAGCAAGATGCCAATTCAAGGGCAACTGGCGCGATGTAGTGCAAAATGCATACTGTGGGCAGAAGGGATACTGTACTACCCAAATCCCGGGGCGCCGAATGCATTGGATGAAGCACATGGGTGGCCCAAAACACTCAGGCACACACACCCTGACCTGGCACTCAACCAGAACCCCTCCCACAAACAACATACACATGGATGACACACACATGCATGTGCACTCACCGGACAATGCCTCGTAATCTGGCAGATCTCCCACACCTTGGATCTGCTCCTCTGTGACGTAGGTCCCAGCAACATGCTCATGTAGAGTGAGTTCAATGTCCTCTTGTGGGGACCCACCTCCGTCAGCAGAGTTGCGGCATGACTTGAGGCCAGCTTTTTCTTTGCCCTACACTTAAGGTCGTTCCAGCGCTTGTAGCACTCAACAGCTGTGCGCCTCATAAACCCAAGGGCACTTATGCTGTCGGCGATGGACTGCCAGTGTGCCTGACGTCGAGCAGGTGTAATCCTACACCCTGAAGTGACCAACATTTCGGCGTCATGTTCGGACACATACTGCACAAGTGCATCCAGTTCGGCATCATTGAAGCTAGGCTTCCTTGGCGTGCCGGACCGTGTAGCCGTGTCGGGGTCATCAGCCTGTACTGGACGAGCACTCTTCCTCTTTCTTTTTGTGGGTGGTGGGGATCCGGAGTGCCCTACGCCGCTCTGGACACTAGAGGCAGGAGCACTGGTGGACTGTGTAGTAGTAGTGTGCGATGGCACACTGACCACATGACTTTCTGCAGGCATTAGCTGAAGTGTGATTATGGCAGGGGGAACCTCAGTCTGATGTACCGGGTCCAACACTGTCCTGGCTGGGAGAGTCAGAGCTGGGGTGAACGGAGCTGCAGCTGCCCCTGCAGCCTCCTCACCCCACCTACTCGGGGCAGCAGATGACATGGCTGCCCCTGTCCCACGTGGCCTGGTGACACTGGCTTGCGCCGCCACCCGTGGCCTAGACTTGGCGACCTGGAAGTCAGCCTGGGAGTCACCCTGAGCTAGGTCAGGTGCCACAACGGGCCGGTCCAACAAGGGCTGAGCAGGGATGGTGTCAGCCACGTTTCCCTCAACCATGGGGGTGGGGGGGTGTGTGTCCCTGACTGGTCCTCCACACGTGGGGGGCTAGGGGTAGTCTGCAAATCCTGGCCACGTCCCATACCGCGCCCACCACGCCCACCTCTTGAGGCTCGGCCACCTTTGCCACCCTTACCACTTGCTCGCCTCCCAGCCATGGCACTGATGGAGTTGTGCGTATGGGAGTTGCAGTGGACAATTGTCCTGGGCAATTGGAGGTCAAGGGGGTAAGGTACTAGATGGAATTAGTACCCAAGTGCTCTAGCAAGGCTGTATGGAACCCCTGGGGAAAGATGACGGGTCACGCAACGCACAGGCACCCCTAAAACAGAAAATGACGTGCACGCGACCCCTCGTAGACCACGTGCGTGGGAAAAGGAACCTGCACTACGCTGTGGCACCCAGAAACAAAAAAATGAACGTATGCGTGTCACACGCAGCCTACAATGACCTCTGAAGGGGTACGCTACACACGGGGCTAGCACAGTTGGTAAATACGTGCGCAACTCACTGTCTGCCTGGGAAAAGAGCGTGATAAATACACGCATGTGCGCGTTGGCAACACCCCCGCCAAAAGAAGATTTGTACACTGTCTGAGGAGACAGGACAGAAGGAGAAGTCAACGCTGTTTGAGGAAACAGGCCGAAGAGAAAATCAGAAAAATACTGACAGAGGTAACAGGGAGTACGAACTAGAAACGCTGTGAAGTAAATCGCGTGTGAACCAACAAGAAGTACAGATTTCACCCACTCGCTCTCCACGAGAAGCACGTACAAGGAAATGACGTACTACACGTACCTTTTAAACCGCACCACACATCCTACGTCACTTCCGCGTATACGCACTGAGGCACTATCCTCCAATTACGCGGGCTGACACTCGGACGTGCAGTTTTTGGTCTTGTAACATTCCCCCGGGTACAGGGACACACCCGCGCGTGTCACGTCACAGACGCGCCTGCGCTGTCAGGGCCTTTGGTCCAATGGAATCGCGTACACAGGCCAATCGCGTGTGGAACTTCTCGCGCACCTCTGAAATACAAGCGCCCAGGCCAATCGCGTGTGGAACTTCTCACGCACCCCTGAAATACACGCGCCCAGGCCAATCGCATGTGAAACTTCTCGCGCACCTCTGAAATACACGCACACGCTCCCCCAGTCCCGATCGCGTGTGGAACTTCTCGCGCACCTCTGAAATACATGCGCCCAGGCCCATCGCGTGTGGAACTTCTCGCGCACCCCTGAAATACACGCGCACAGGCCAATCACGTGTGAAACTTCTCGCGCACCTCTGAAATACATGCACACGCTCCCCCAGGCCCGATCGCGTGTGGAACTTCTCGCGCACCTCTGAAATACACGCGCCCAGGCCAATCGCGTGTGGAACTTCTCGCGCACCCCTGAAATACACGCGCCCAGACCAATCGCTTGTGGAACTTCTTGCGCACCTCTGAAATACACGCGCCCAGGCCAATCGCGTGTGAAACTTCTCGCGCACCTCTGAAATACACGCACACGCTCCCCCAGGCCCGATTGCGTGTGGAACTTCTCGCACACCTCTGAAATACACGCGCCCAGACCAATTGCATGTGGAACTTCTCGCGCACCCTGAAATACACGCGCACAGGTCAATTGCGTGTGGAACTTCTCGCGCACCTCTGAAATACACGCGCCCAGGCCAATCGCGTGTGGAACTTCTCGCGCACCCCTGAAATACACGCGCCCAGGCCAATCGCGTGTGAAACTTCTCGCGCACCTCTGAAATGCACGCACACGCTCCCCCAGGCCCGATTGCGTGTGGAACTTCTCGCGCACCTCTGAAATACACGCACCCAGACCAATTGCGTGTGGAAATTCTCGCGCACCCCTGAAATACACGCGCACAGGTCAATCGCGTGTGGAACTTCTCGCGCACCTCTGAAATACACGCGCCCAGACCAATTGCGTGTGGAACTTCTCGCGCACCCCTGAAATACACGTGCACAGGTCAATCGCGTGTGGAACTTCTCGCGCACCTCTGAAATACACGCGCCCAGGCCAATCGCGTGTGGAACTTCTCGCGCACCCCTGAAATACACGCGCCCAGGCCAATCGCGTGCGAAACTTCTCGCGCACCTCTGAAATACACGCACACGCTCCCCCAGGCCCGATTGCATGTGGAACTTCTCGCGCACCTCTGAAATACACGCGCCCAGACCAATTGCGTGTGGAACTTCTCGCGCACCCCTGAAATACACGCGCACAGGTCAATCGCGTGTGGAACTTCTCGCGCACCCCTGAAATACACGCACCCAGGCCAATCGCGTGTGAAACTTCTCACGCACCTCTGAAATACACGCATACGCTCCCCCAGGACCGATCGCGTGTGGAACTTCTCGCGCACCTCTGAAATACACGCGCCCAGGCCAATCGCGTGTGGAACTTCTCGCGCACCCCTGAAATACATGCGCCCAGGCCGGATCGCGTGCGGAACTTCTCGCGCACCTCTGAAATACACACGCCCAAGCCAATCGCGTGTGGAACTTCTCGCGCACCCCTGAAAAACACGCGCCCAGGCCAATCGCATGTGAAACTTCTCGCGCACCTCTGAAATACATGCACACGCTCCCCCAGGCCCGATCGCGTGTGGAACTTCTCGCGCACCTCTGAAATACACGCACCCAGGCCAATCGCGTGTGGAACTTCTCGTGCACCCCTGAAATACACGCGCACAGGCCAATCGCGTGAGGAACTTCTCGCGCACCTCTGAAATACATGCGCCCAGGCCAATCGCGTGTGGAACTTCTCGCGCACCCCTGAAATACACGCACCCAGGCCAATCGCGTGTGAAACTTCTCGCGCACCTCTGAAATACACGCACACGCTCCCCCAGGCCCGATCGCGTGTGGAACTTCTCGTGCACCTCTGAAATACACGCACCCAGGCCAATCGCGTTTGGAACTTCTCGCTCACCCCTGAAATACACGCGCCCAGGCCAATCGCTTGTGGATCTTCTCGCGCACCTCTATAATACACGCACCCAGGCCAATCGTGTGTGGAACTTCTCGCGCACCTCTGAAATACACGCACACGCTCCCCCAGGCCCGATCGCGTGTGGAACTTCTCGCGCACCTTTGAAATACACGCGCCCAGGCCAATCGCGTGTGGAACTTCTCGTGCACCCCTGAAATACACGCGCACAGGCCAATCGCGTGTGGAACTTCTCGCGCACCTCTGAAATACACGCGGCCAGGCCAATCGCATGTGGAACTTCTCACGCACCCCTGAAATACATGCGCCCAGGCCAATCGCGTGTGAAACTTCTCACGCACCTCTGAAATACACGCACACGCTCCCCCAGGCCCGATCGCATGTGGAACTTCTCGCGCACCTCTGAAATACATGCGCCCAGGCCAATCGCGTGTGAAACTTCTTGCGCACCCCTGAAATACATGCGCCCAGGCCCGATCGCGAGTGGAACTTCTCGCGCCCCTCTGAAATACACGCGCCAGGCCAATCGCGTGTGGAACTTCTCGTGCACCCCTGAAATACACGCGCCCAGGCCAATCACGTGTGGAACTTCTCACGCACCCCTGAAATACACACACACGCTCCCCCAGGCCCGATCGCGTGTGGAACTTCTCGCGCACCTCTGAAATACACGCGACCAGGCCAATCACGTGTGGAACTTCTCGCGCACCCCTGAAATACATGCGCCCAGGCAAATCGCGTGTGGAACTTCTTGCACACCCCTTAAATACACGCTCCCAGGCCAATCGCGTGTGAAACTTCTCGCGCACCTCTGAAATACACACACACGCTCCCCCAGGCCTGATCGCGTGTGGAACTTCTCGCGCACCTCTGAAATACACGCACACGCTCCCGCAGGCCCGATCGTATGTGAAACTTCTCGCGCACCTCTGAAATACACGCACACGCTCCCCCAGGCCAGATCACGTGTGAAACTTCTCGCGCACCTCTGGAATACACGCACACGCTCCCCCAGGCCTGATCGCATGTGGGACTTCTCGCGCACCTCTGAGATACACGCACACGCTCCCCCAGGCCCGATCGCGTGTGTGACTTCTCGCGCACCTCTGAGATACACGCACACGCTTCCCCAGGCCCGATCGCGTGTGGGACTTCTCACCCACCTCTGAGATACACGCACACGCTCCTACAGGCCCGATCTCGTGTGGAACTTCTTGCGCGTGTAGAACTTTGGCGCATATTTTTTTCCTGCGCAGGGACGCTACTGCCTGCTTTCGTGTGGCGGACATGTATGGGCCTGTGCGCGTCTTTGGCTGAGCGCTGTTTTTCACTATTCGATTCTATGAATACGTGTTGTAGGCGAGCGTGTGGGCGTTCTGCGCACTTGCCTCCTGTACTTCCCCCGTGACGCCCACATTTTCACGAGTTATTCCCCATTCTGCGTGTAACGCCCCGTGTTACGCCTACTTTTGTTATGTACGCCGCGTTATGTGCGAATTCGCTGTGGCCTTATCGCACAGCGTTCGATGACCTGTGCGCCAGCGTGCGCCGCGCACTTTTTCAGCGCACATCCCACATTTTGCGCGTGCACGGACTTCCATGAATAGATGTGCGATGTTTTCTGTGCGATAATCGCACTTGCACTGCGATTTTCGCTATTTCACTTTCGCCGTTTTTTCGGCGCACATTAATTCCATGAATCGGCCTGTTAGAATATTAAGGTAAACCATTTCGTTGGAGTATATAATGGATTCAATTGCAGCTGTTTACCTTGGTTGCAAACGCAACTTTCCCCTTCTCCTTATCAAATTCCCATTGTCACTTTCACCAAGCGCTTGAAAGCAGACCTCGTGCATTGCATCAACAGCGATTGGGCATCCGGGAACCAGAATTCCATCAAGGATTTTATCTTTCCAAGATAATCTACATACACAGTGTCAGCAATTTCCCGATGAGCGTCTGTGAGTTTCTTATAACACATATGAACAGAACTATTTAGTTATAAAGTTAATCCTATTGTCTAAGTCCCTACAAATAGATGATTGTGCCTATAAAAAGACTCTTTCTATCCCTCTAGGTGGTAAAGCTAGCCCTAGGGTGCGCTATTGCGACGCCTATCTAGGGTGAGGGATAGTCAAAGATCTGACCCTATCCTCTCCCACTACTTTCCTGCATCTTAAAAAAATATAATATGTGCACACTCAATGGATGTCGATTCTTTATTTGTATTCTTATTGCCTCCACTTTGTGTGTCTTATCTTTCACAATTTGTTGATTAATCCTAATCAAGAGCAATTAAGATCTACAGCTTTCGTTCACTTTTGCTGTTCATATTGGAATAAAACGTGATGTTTTTTTTCAACCAAGCCCACTGGTATGTAATCATGGTTCTCGCGGTTTAGGTCATCACCCCTAAACTAATTTTGTCTGTGAGTTTCTTCAATAGTGCACTTTTAATCTGACCTGCAAACCTAGGGTATTCCATCAACCTTTTATACAACACAATCATTGTTCTTGTCTGAATATGAAATTCCAAATGAATGTAACCCACTGGTGTGGATATGGGCATTCTAAACCGGGATGTAAGTATTTTCCCTTCAAAACGCTCTAGTTTCTTATACTTGGGAGCCAAAATGTCAGCATCATACAAGAGGGAGGAAAGTAATGTGGTTCTATAGAGCATTCAAATGATCTCAGATGAAACCCCCCCCTGTGCACCAACAAACCTACTAATGGCTCCAAATGACTGTTTTGCTTTCCCCACAATGAAGTCCCAATGTTCTTTCCAGATGAGTTTGTCAACGAGGACGGCCAGGTATTTTAAGGACTTTTAGTACTGTGGAATCATGTCAAGCAGAAAGCCAGCTCCCTGCTGCCTACAGTGCAAATACCAATGTTTGCATTTTATCTAAGTTTACTTTGAGTGCATTTTTTGTTGCATATGTTCTTAGGGCATCTACTTGTTCTTGTAGACCCATCACTCTATATAGGTAGATGATGTGCATAGCATAACCACATTATATTTTCCTTCCCAAATTTGACCGGGAAGGCCCTATGTCCTTTCAGGGCATCATACAAATCAGCAAGATAAATATGAAATAATTTTGGGGCTAATGTGCAGCCCTGCTTGACCCTCTCCCAGAGGGATCCAATCAGTAACTTGGCCTTTTTCATTCATGCACATTTTACCTCTTGTATTTGTAAATAATAAACGAATTATAAATAAAATGGCTGTAGGAATTTACCACATAATCATTTTCTTCCAAAGCAGACTTTAATTAATAGCGCCAAACGCCACGCTAAAATCGCCCAGCGCAGCATAGACGGGCAGCTGTTGCACTTTCTAAGAATAATCCACTATGGCAACAAATGCTAATACATTATGGACTGAAATTAGGGTTTGCAAATGACATATATAACACTGCTATTCTTCAACCAAACTGTCCAAAAACGTTTTGGCGAAAGCTCTGCATTACAGCAATAGAAGTAACGTTCCTTCATCTATTTCCCCCCAGAAACTACAACAGAATAGTGTTTAATGGATGATCATTGGAGTACAACGCACTATGTGATCAACTGGTCCATTTAGATCATCTCTTAGTGACATTTCCCAGCCATATTCCACCCAAAAATTATTTTTTGAGGCTAATATATCATATGGCTAATTTCATTTAGCAACATAGTCAGGTAAGAAAATGTCACAGAATTTCAACTGGTGACATGGATGACCTTGCTTTTCATTTTCAGTTTAATTCATCAATTTATGTTTAGCATGGTCAGTGCTTGTTGATTTTCTCACATTTTCTTATAAACCCCTAGTAGGAAGGCTCTTTTGGGGGCGGTGGGGGGACGGTGGGGGGATCAGGGGTTGGGAACAGATTAAATTAAATTTTACTGATTTCCAAAAAGCCTAAGTATATATATTTGGAAATATGGAACACAAGTAACTGGCGAGGATGAGGGCATTGTGATCGGTTTACTTCCTACATTATTTCACCTAGTAGCCATATATTCCTCATACCCATAGCACGTCTAATCCCAGGAGACTTGTCAAATTAGACTCTGTCACAATTCTTGTCACGGTTGTTTTACCTATCACAGATTTGGAACAACATTTCTCTGTCAGTCGACCACAAAAGTATGTTCTATGATTCAGTCCCTACTTCAGTTTCCTTGTCCTGGAAGGAAGGATGGACTCCTTGTTGACGCATGTGTCTACATTTCCTCGCTCCGTATTCATCACCAATAGATTGGGGCCTTGAACTTCCTTCTCCTCATCAAATGGTTTCTTTTAGTGGCTACGTATAAATATTGGTGGTCATTACAAGTTTGCTGTTCCTGGAACTACAGTACCGGTAATCTTGCCGGTACCGTAGTTCCCGGACCGGCAAACTACGAGTTCTGCTTGCGGGTGCCATTACAGACCGCGAGAAGAGCATGTCGGATGCACCGGCACCATTGTAAATGGTGCCGGTGCATCCGACCTCCCCATTCTCATTGGGAATGGGAAGCAATTAATTCCGGCGCCCGTATATGGGCAATTACCGGATCCGTCTGGGCCGTAATGACCCGGTAATTGCTCATTCGTGGGTGCCGGAAAAAATTGAAAGTTTGGCGGCAGCCTGCAGGTTTTACTGGCAAGACTACCGCCAAACTTGTAATACAGCCCATTGTCTCATGAAAGTCATCATGCTTTTGTTTGCCAATATTTATTATACTTTGAATGAAGTTTGTTTTCCAGCATGCATCACATTTTGTTGCCCCAATGCTTGCAAGGCTTTAAATTGACTTATTTCTCAGTATGTGTTGCACTTTCTTATACCAATGTTAGTTACACTTTACAAGGACTTTGCCTCCCAGCAAGCAATACACTAAGGGCCTCATTACGACCCTGGCGGAGTGGGTTTACGCCAGCGGTATTCGCGGCGGACCCTTCCGCCCTACTACGAGTTCCCGTAGCGCCATGGAGCGGTTTCCGCCTGGTTTTTCCGGGCGGAGAAATCCATGGCGCTACGGGACCTTGTTGTTAATTACGCCACCGTATTTTACGGTGGCGTAATTAACGCCTTCCCCACTCCCATTATACCCTATGGGGCAAAAATGGGAATGGGGAAGGGTAAAATGGGGAATGGGGATTTACCGCCCCGCCAAGGTCGGAATGGGGTGGTAAATCCGCCAACCCCCATGGCGGTATCGGCAGCTTTCCGCCGTGCTCCATGGTGCATATTGCACCACGATCTCCGCCAGGGTCGTAATGAGGGCCTAACTATTTTAATGCTAGTTACACTTTGAATGGACTTAGTTTACCCACATAGATCAAATCTCTCTCTCCCTCTCTCTGCCGCTCTCTTTATTTCGAATTGGCATGGGTTACTGGATGATATTCCCCAGCCTTCATTAAGTGTTGAAGTCTCTTTGTCTCCAAGATTGGAATTCTTCTCTCAAAATACATTGGTTCTTTCATTGACACATTTTGTTTTCTTTTGTATGAATGACGCAGTATTGGGCTTCATTCCCCAAGGAATGGGTCTGAAACCTGCATCTCTCAAGATGTTTCGGACTACAACTCCTGTGATCCTTCATCATTGACTATGCTGGCTGGGCTGGTGGGAATTGTAGTGCAAAATATCTGGAGAGCCAAAGGTTGCAGACTCCTGTGCCAAGGTATTCCACCATGTGCAGGACTTTTTCACACTGTTCCCCATGCCTTTCCTGAGTCACTATTCAAACCGTCAGTGCTGGAATCGGCACAGATTTGACCAGATCCGGCATCCAGTCGAAAATGTCTCCCCTTATCTTGGATTCCAAAGTGGTCAGTGACACAGCTCCCAATTCCTGGAGTGATGCTAGCATGGTGAAGCACATGAGTGTTACGTTTCAGAGCTCTGAATTGCACATAGTCTGCATGCTCGGCGCTCTGAAACGTGACTATTTTACTTTATTCCAGCTGCTCTGCCAAGTTGGAAAGTATACTGTGCTATCTGGAAAAGCCTGGCAACATCCACAAGGCTGTGGAAAATTCCAGAGCCAAGGTCTTCCGTTTGTCTTTAAGTGATGAGTAGTTGTTACTTCTCTAATGACAGGTGGGGGGACTCAACTATTGTGCACGCTGGAGGTAATGGTACATCACCAGACATATTTGCTCCGACCAATCAGCAGTGAGATAACAATCCTGCATAACAGCCTATAAACAAGCCGTCAGGAAGCGACACACTAGAAGAGCTGTCCAATCACCACAATGCATATGCAAAAAACAGATGAGTGCTATCAGGCAACACCTTAAAGATGCCCCTTTGTCTACTCCACTGCAAATGATGGCCAGTTAGCCTTTAAACATTCACTTTTGCCTAGTTAGGTTGCCTAGGAACGCCTAAAATCGCATAGCCTAAAATCATTATCTAAGTCCTAACCGCTATGCTACATTTGAAATCATTTGAGACCACATTACAACATGCAGGATGCGGTGCCCAAGTGCTCATCCAGAAATACTTTGAGCGAAGTGTGCTCTAGCACGTTGAAGCATCTCTTGTGCTAGATGGAATTACCAATAAAGATCTCAGACCAAATAACCAGACAGACTCAATGAATCTTTAAAAATACTGCTTTATTCTCAGTTTAATTAAGCAGAGTCAACGGCAAACATCACAAATATGCTTGCACACTCACGCACAAACTTGATTACGCAGAGGTCTTATACCCCAACATGTGACATCTAAGGCGTCATCCTACGTGGCAATCCATAGAACATATCAGCGGTAGGAATTGGTTATGGGAACATATCTACTTATAGAATATTTACAAGTTATTACTTAATTGGCTGTTTTATCTGTAAGACAACCCTCAAACTACCTCATATAATACTGATTATAGCGACTAAAATGGCAGCAGATTTGTCCATTCAGCATTCTATAGGAGCTTGCCCCATAAACCCACTGATTGGTTGGCATTCTCACCCAACCTTGGACATTCGTCACAGCTAGTAGCACATACGGAAACCGAACCCCAGCTGCTTGGATCACATCAAATTACTCCCTACTTTCCCAATTAGTCAATCATCTCTCATCAGACTGGCCATGAGCCAAAGTTTCCCATCTGTAGTTCAACTTTAAGCCTGCTCTCTATTGTAGGACATTCAAGGGAGCACTATCTCCATCCAAGGCTTAATGAATAGCCCTTGTTTTTGACTTCTGATTCATATGTTAAGAGACCACAAATTTGTCAATTTCAGCCTATTGACTGCTATTTGATTTAATTATACTGAGTGTCATTGCTCGTCTTGACCTCTATAGACTTGCTAACTCTACCATGTATAGAGTTTATAAACTTTTAATTGTCCAATACTTGGCTCTTGCAGATGTTTGCTTCTGATTTAATATAAGAGAAATATGTCTCATCCATGGCTTATCCATCTACCTCCCTTCGTGCTTTGCAGCTATTCCTTAAAAATAGCATCCTTGATCTGAAGCCAACATTGACAACTCACAACAACAAAGCTGTTCTTCCAGCATCTCCTGACGCTGCAACCCTGAACTGGTTTTGAGGTAGTTGAATTGAATATTTACATGAGCCGGCATCCATTTTCAAACAATGGCTGTCCTTGGCACGTTTTATATTCCTCTATAGCAAGCTTCTCTGTATCTTTTCTACCTTGCATTACTGCATATTTACACTTATTGGTCAGCAAGTTACGGTGTCTTCTTTTGCATTCATTATTACTTTATTGTTTCATTCTCTTATTGCTTCAGTTACATCGTCACTCTTAAGTATTCTCATATTGTTTCAGCATGGCTTTGTATATCATTTTTATGACATCAGTCTACCCTCGTCAGATTTCACTCAGCGTTCCATGATGTCCAATTGTGCATGCTGGCATCCTTCCATACAGCATCCTTACACACTTTCAGTGCAAGGGCATTTTAGATGGTTTTCTGCGTGCATATCGCCTCTCATACACTGGATGAGGTATAGGCATAACACAAGGAGTCTCACATAGGGCTCTTCTCATGTTGTTAGAGTATGATGGCAGTGAGGGGGCAGTTAGGAAAAAATGCGTCCAACTGCTCCTCTACTTTCACCCCTTTGGTCGAGTCCTCAACCATATTCCTGTCTTCATTCTCTTTTATCATCTCTTCATACTTTTGTTTCTTTGAGACCCATATCTTTGTCAACCCCTTCAGGTGACCTGCATTCTATATATGTTCATACACACTCCAGGTCATGTGGCAGCAATCTCCTGATGGTGGACTGAATATCCACTGTTTTATATATTTTTTATGCTCCTTACGATAAGTAAGGTGTAAGTGTGCTTTTCTTTATATTCTCATGGGTGATTTATTCATTTTACATCTGCTCACCAGTTCCAGTGTCTATATCAATCTTAGCCATCTTCTGGCATTGTCCCAAGATGATCCTTATGAGTCAAAATCCTAGCAATTTCAACACTAGTGCTGCTTCAAGTAATTTTAAGGGATTTACCAACCAAATTGGAATACATGAAAACAGAGACGAAAACCAGCTGTCCTCTTCTGTCTTGTCAACTTCATGCTCCATCTTCGTATGCAGGGGTGACACCATCGTTATTGCTTCTGTCAAAGTCCTTTTGTCTTCATCACGGGCAGGTTTAAATGTACAGCAAGAAGGCCCGATCTTGGTACAAATGCATCTTTCCATTGCTGTAATTAAGTCCAGGATATACCTGTTGTGGAGAGCCATGAGCCTGATTGCCCTCATCTCTTCTCTGATCGCATAAATCCTTTTATTGTCATATTGATCATTTGCAGCAGCTCCCATCTGGTGATTTGGTGACACGTGGCATTCACTGGAGTCTGAATTCCTGGCAGAAATATAGCTGTAAATATAACTGCTGTTCGCTGAACAACCTCTGCTCATCTGGAATGTCATAATGGGCTTCTATTGATTTTGCTGAAAAGTAATTATCTCTCGTCTGTCTGCTTCCAAATAAATATCTTTTCTTCCTTAGGTGTGTGTCAATTTTTGGGAAGTCTGTAATCTGCACGTTACTTTGTGGTACTTCTAAGGCTGGTATGCTTATCAGCACCAATGGAAAAACTCCTCCTCATTTTGGTGGCACCTTTATATATGCTCTTTTACCATGGGCCCAATAATGGTCCATCAGGACTGCTGTTCCTTACTTCATGCCTGGTACATCAGAAAGTCGGCCACACTTGTGATTCTCTCCAAATTTCACTGTGCCATTAATTCTGAAGCATAAAAACACATTCTTCAGGGGTAGTATCTTCAATGATCCTCCCTCATCGTGGACCCATGTCAAGAATCTTGCAATCTTAGGCTATTGGTTTTTGCATTCCTTTTCTGCATTTGCCTCAACTTCCCATTGTCTGGTTAATGCTGTTGCTTTGCACACAACCAATCCTTCAGCCCATACTTCAGGAGTAAGCACTGTTCCATTAATTTGCAGTTGACCGCTTTCGCAGCATTCTTGCATTTCCTTACCATTCTTATCCATGTATTGTAGCATCTTGTTTTCTTCAATCTTGATGCCTGCTCCATTTATTCCAGGCTTTTCGTATTTTATTATTTGATGCATTGTTTCTAGCTTCTCTCTTGACTTTATATCGTGTACATAGTTATCTTCTCTCTGAGATGTCGCTTTATTAACCCACATGTGGCTGCTGTTCTGCCTTAGAACTGTCCTCTGGTTCGGCAAAGTGCAAGGTGTGTCACGCAATTTGCCTTCTTCACTAATACTTCTGTTGCTATGAATATTTTAAAGGTTCCCAAATCATAGGGTATAAGTGAACATACATAGCAGCTTTCATCTGATGCCTCCTTCCCACATTTTTCATGTGCTGATACCATAGGTTATTCTTTAAATGAGGCGAATTGTCAAGATGCGTTTATGATTTTCCCCTATATCGCTTTTAAATCAAAATAAATGCCTAGTAAGATTATAAAAGATGCTGTTTGTGATTTCACCGTGGGCAACAGTAAATGTTTCATTGTCATCCACCATATCTGTATTGTTTCTTATAACTTGTTGTAATAATAAGGAGGAAGACACAAATCATAATGCAGAATGACACCACCATTATTACTCCACGGAAACTCATCAATTTTCTTGATGTCAATGAGCCTCTTATATTCTGAAACCTCCTCATTTTTGCTCAAACTTTTAATATGTAACTCTATTGGTCTCTATGAATCACACCTTTATAGCAAGTATAGTAAGATGATTGCAACAATTATTCTAAAATGTAATATGACTGTTCTTAGGATTTACAAGAAACATTATGACATTGATGTATCTCCATATTAGAGCTGGATAAGACTGTAATATGCAGGTAAAAAAGTTTACATGTCTTTTCACCATATATTTTTCACCTAAAGTATTTTTCATCTAATTTTTTTCACCTAAACTAAAAGTGTTTATCTACCAAAACTGATTCACCAAAAACCTGTATACTATTTAAAACCACAACAAACATTCCCAAATAATTTAAAAAAAAATTATTCAGGCGGTCCCCTCAACCCCCCATTTTCTGCCTTTAAAAACACCCCAAACATTCCCAAACAAATTTAACCCTTTAACCCACCCAAAAATATATTATACCTAAAGAAAATTATGTTACATTGTTATATTGAATGTCATATTTAATGCAACAAAAAAAAAACAGTTAACATTTTATAATAAAAAATTCAGTAAAAGTTTTTTTCGATGAAAAAGCTTTTCTATGAAGAGTTTTAGATGAAAAAGCTCTCGATGAAAAATCTTAGGTAAAAAGTCTGTATACTGGTAAAAACGGCATACAAGAATGTGTTTAATGTTATTGCAATAGGTAACATAAAGATGAAGTGTGCTTTTCTTCTTTCAGCTCCAGTACTGCAATGCATATTCTCTTGAGCCTATCTAAAAAGTTCCATGATAACTTCAAACATGTTTACTCCTTTTCAAATATTAAAAGATACAGGCTTTTAGTCTAGGGTGCTGCTGTGTTCTTCAGCTTTTCTTATCCTTACTCTTGGACATAGAAATTCTTTTCTTGCTTCACCCTGGGTAGTTTCAGGAGGGGGTCAGGGTTTCTCCTTTATATGGCTTAATGTCAAGCAAATTAAGCTACACGCTTTGTTCTTTTAGCTCGCCTGCTGTGCGTGGGACTTCTTCCACCTTGTATGGACCTTCAAAGTGGGAAGTGCTCTAAGAGCATACAAACTTCGTACCAGCACCTGATCTCCTGGGTATAAACTGGGTTGTTTTAACAAATACTCTGCTTCAATGGGTTGATCGTCTTTGTTGCTTCTCTTTGACCCCTCCCTTCGATTCTTGACCTGTTGAGACATGAAAGAAATACTTCCAGTCATTGCTGTTAGGTAATCATGCATCTCGTCACCTAATGTATTCCCTACACTATGGGCATCAGTTTTTAACCTAGTTGGAGGAGCAAAGGGGTTTCTCATGCGAGGTCCAGTTACCAACTCATGAGGAGTTGAATGGTGATCTGAGCCAGGTGGATTCCTTAGAGCATGTAGGACAAGGGATAGACAGTGTAGCCATTGCTTCTTTAGAGTCATCTTGATCTTTGCAATCCTTTCCTTCAATAATCTGTTTAATCGTTCACAAACACCATTCACTTGTGAGTGGTAAGCAGAAGAAAACCTATGCTTAATGCCTGATAGAAGAACTATTTGCGTGAACAACTCATATACAAAATGCGGTCCATTGACAGACGGCAAAATCTCACACACACCCCATCTCGGGAACACTTCACGCACAAGAAACTTGGCTGCGCATGTGGCATCAGGGTGTGTGCATGGACAAGCCTTGATCCATCTAGAAAAAGGATATACCACGACCAGCATATATCTGTAACCGTTGCATTTCTGAAGCATATCCACATAATCTATATGTAGATGCCGAAATGGTCCATTGAGTCTAGGAATTGCTCCTCTCACTGTATGCAAAGTGTGTCCTTCAGTACATTTCTGGCACATGATACAATTTACAATAAACTTTGCAATATGCTCTAACAGGTTTGGCGAAAACCACTCTTCTGCTATTGTAGCAGCTAGTCTCAATCACATATGCAGGATAGTGGAGCTGATCCAGCACTACCCTCAATAATGCTAGAGGCATAACTGGCATTCCAGTGTTATCCTGTTTCTAAATTTCCTCAGTGGGGGATGCAGAACACACCCCCTTCTTCCATAATTTCTTCTCTTCTTGTGGTGCTCACCCTTGTATCTCAATTAACTGGACAATAGACAGCATGTTAAAGCCCTCCTTTACCACCATGTATCATCCTGTCATCTGTTTAACACTTTCTATTTCAAAATTAGAAATGGTTGGGAAATAGCTGCCTTTTTGGGTCCTAAATCTGTGAATTGGTTTCTGCAAGATATTAAATATGTCCTTATAGAGTGTGCTGCGCATTTTACGACTGTAATTGTCAGTGGAAGTGCTAATACTTCAATATGTTTATCCAATAGGGCTGCATGTTGCACTGCAGCGCCGTCTGCGTGGAGGAAGGCCTTTCTTTTTCAACATGACAAGCCTTCATGATACATTGTGAAAAACCATCAATAAAATCAACTTCCCACCTCACAAGAGCATTTTCATAGGGGAATTTTAATATAGATATTATTATGCATTGTGGAATCATGTACATCATCATGCTCTTCTACTGGTTCAGCTATGAACGTTGTTGGGTTCACTGTCTAACATCTGACAATTTTAATTGCAGGATTCAATATTATTATCTTGTATCCTGATTCTCTTTGTGTGGTCAATGTACTTGTGGGTTTCTCTAAAACTGGAAATAATGCTTGCTCAACAAATAATGTTACTGAACACCCCATTGCTATACTTGAAGCTTTTTCAATCACGAATGTAGCAGCAGCTAAAGACTGCTCACAGGGGTAATGACCTTTCATATCTGGATCTAGAACACCACTATAATAGGCTAAGGGTTTGTGTCCATGGCTTAATGTCATCTTTTGCGCAAGGACTGCTGTCATGACTTCTGCGTTTGAATGGGAAAATAAATTAAACTCTTCATGATAATCGGGAATTTCCAACATAGGGGTTGTACTGATTGCATTTATAAATTCTTCAAATCCTTCAGTCATTTAATCTGTCCATATTTTTTTACTCTTGCTCACCTGTGCTTGTTTAAGCCCTTTTAAAAGTGGTCAAATATAGGTACTGTAATCGAAAACCCAGGCTCTGCAATAACCTCATAGGCCTAAAAATTGTTGTATTTCCCTCACTGTTTTAGGCTCTGAGGTCTTCATATTTGCTTCTGCTCTTTCAGACGTCACTTTCCTCCCTTCATGAGAAATCAACTGTCCTATGTACAAGACCTCTTCCTGGGAGAGCTTCTATGTATCTTTTCTACCTTGCATTACTGCATATTTGCACTTATTGATCAGCAAGTTATGTTGTCTTCTTAACATTCCTGAGTACTTTATACATTCGTTAATGTTTCTCTTATCACTTCAGTTACATACTTTTAAGTATTTTCATATTGTTTCAGCATGGCTTTGTATATCTTTTTTATGACAACACTCATTTTTGCATATTCAGATTTCACTCAGCGTTCCAAGATGTCCAATGGTGCGTGCCGACATCCTTCCATATGGCTCCTTTCACACTCTCAGTGCAGGGCTACATTCAATATGGTTATCTGAGTGCATATTGTCTCTCATACACTCGATGAGGTATAGGCATAACACATGGAGTCTCACATAGGGCCATTCTCCTGCTGTTCCAGTATGACGGCGGTGAGGGGCGGGGGGGTTAGGAAAAAACATTTCCAACTACTCATCTACAGTAGGTCTACCAATGGCCTCCCAAAAACACTCCCAAAAAGGTGGCTGGCATCCTCTATGCCCCATGCTAGAGAGCGCCCACAGGTGGTGATACACAGTCTCTACTCCCAGGACGTACTTTCATGAATGTATGCTTCAGTGATCCAAACATGCACACAGATAAAATTGATTCATTTATTCACATGGAAATAAGGAAAGTCCCACATTCAAATGCACGCTCACCGCAAGAAAGGCACACGGCCGGTATCACAGGTGGGGCTTATAGCAGCATGCGCTTTATTGGGAAAGTATGTCAAATTAGGACACTTGGGTCTGATGCCCAAAAAGCAGAGCAAATTAAATGAGTGCAGAGAATGTGCTAGTTTCATTTACGCTGCTTCCAGAAATGCCCTGGTCACTGAATTCATAAAGATGAGCTGAGCATTTTAGGATGGGCTGGTCAGTGGTGCAAAGATGCACTGTCCATCCTCCTTACACACATCAGTGTTGGAAGCGTACAACAGGCTCCCAGTAACCACGTGGTTGCTGGAGCGCATTTCACCGAGATGGACTGTTAAAGAGCCCAGCTAGGTGAAATGCTTGAAGGGAAGAAAAGCATTTGCATCCCTGTTTGGGGGATGGAAACGTGAGTGTGACTGCTGCGGTTCAATTGTGGCTGTCAACCCTTAATAAAAAACCAAAACCATGACCGGGTCAGAAATGACACAGTCAGTATTTGCACCTGCCCCTGTGCCTGTACGAAAAGGTGCAGGGGGTGAACCTCATTTGAGGGCACTTAAAAGTACACATTCTTTGTGAATTTGGGATGCACTTGTAAATTCACGGAAATGCCCCCTTATTTTCAGAAATGCACAAAGGGGGGGGAATGGGCATCTGGAGGAGCGCCTGAATCGAAGATGCGCTCATTCAGGTGCTCTTTGTGAATGGAGCTGCCACTTTTTTTGGCTCAAGTGATGAGATGAGCTAGCACATCTCACTTGCCCCCCAAAATGTTTTGAGAATCTGGTCCTGTCCTTTTTCCTCTTCAGCCATCGAATTCAGATAGCAAGCGCATGTGTTAATTCCAGACTGGTCTTTAGCAACACGGTACACCTGGGATTTCCTACATTTGTGTAGCATTCTTCATGCAGGGTTCTTTGCTTTATGTCTCAGCCCTCATCCACCTTAGGGGAGGATGGAACATGGAACCCTGGTGGAAAGATGCCAGAAAGAATGCCATAACAAGCAGTTGTTCCTGTGCTGTTGACAGAGCCAGTGGGTGTATCTTCTGTACTTAAATAAACTCCTTACATCCTCCATACGGTTGTGAGTGATATTTTTTTCAATTTCCAATGCAGAAGTTCCAAGAGTCATAGTCAGCCCTTGACTTCCTCAGCATTTAAGCAGCAACAATGGCTACCATTTTCTAAATACACAGCATTTAAAACATAATGATCTTTACCAACATGTTCTAACATTTATGAGAGATACACTGAGCAAGTACTCAGGGCTCAAGTTGAAGGTAAACTCGGGTGGATGGTGCCCCTCACTTTTTTCAGAAGTCTGCCACTTTTTTCATAGGGCACCTTGATATGCTAATTTCTGGTGACACCACAATCAATTGGTATGCTAATGAGGCCCCCCACTTTTTCTTTAGGACTTGACCCTGGAGTACATTCTTCATCCTCCATGCGCTTAGCAGACCGATGCAGGTCGGCCCCCTCTAAATAACAATATGTAGAATGGGGCAGACGTTCCTACACCAATCAAGCTTCCTTGCTGTGCAAATATATTACATCCCTAGAAAAAGAGCCAACATTCTCAGATTTAGGAATGCTTTGAAAATGTTCTTGCATAAATGTTTTGGCTTACAATGAGCGGTGCTCGTTATGAATAGTCAGCCAAACTGATGCTCTTGGTGCCATGGTGGCCTCAGGGGTGAGGTTTGCGCTCTATAAATGTAAAAAAATAAATTAAATATCATTGTACGATCCCTGCAGGGCAAACAACACCATATGCTGTAGTGTACCCTGCTTTGCTAATGTGCCCGCCCCTATATGCCCTCCGCAAGCAGTGATAGAAGTGTACCAAAAAAGTAGTAGAACAGTGACTCTGGCAGGAGACAGAGTAGGAAGGAAGATAGCAATGTGCAACACATTTTTCAAGGGTTGCAGTCATGCTAGTTGACAGCCAAATGAGTTGAAACAGATTTCAGTTTAGCTGTAACTGATATCCAGTGGTAAACTGGAGAACAGTGCTTTTACTTCACAAATAACAGTTCCGGAATGGTGAAAATGGTTGCAATAAGTAGTGGAGCTGTTAGCAGTAACAAATAAAAGTAGTGGAACACCGCTCTGGGCCGTTCCCGCTCACTTTGAACACTGTCCGAAGGGAAAATTCCCTCAGCTCTTTGGACCCTCTTCTGCCTCCCTGCCAAGAAGAATCTGTTCAGATGGCTGCTCCCCTCTTGTGCAGAAGATTGGCTTCAAAGACTTTGGGAGTCAGTCTTCTGAGGACTGCAGGGATACTGAGAAATCTAGTACACATGTATGGGGGCAGGAGTCTGCCCCGATGAGCCCTAAACAAGATTTTATTTTCAACAAGTTGTTTTCAATGTGTTTTTTGTGTTATGGTCTTATGTGGTCCCTTCCACAACATAAAGCTTGGCTACACCTCAAAGGTAAGTAATGGTATGAGGAAGAGGGACATGGAGGTAAAGCTCAGATTTCACTTAGTCTTTTCCTCTTCCTCATCACAGTAGTGACTTCCCTTCTCGCCCACCCTGAGTGAGGAAGTTTCCATGATCTGGCCTTGGAAAAACAACAGGATTGTGGGTAAGGTACCATGCTTCCAAAAAGAAGCAAATGGTTCCTGTGGAGGTGGCGGGACCTCAAAGCAAATTTCTGTGACGAGGTAGAGTAGTGCTAGGAGTAATGAAAATGAAGGTGCATAATCAGAGTGTAAGCGGCACATTAGTGCTTCAAACAGATATCCCATAACAACGTTCCATCTAACCGTCTCCATTATTTCACGTTTAACAATAATACGTTTTTATCTAGTGCTACAGTAAGTGTTATTACTGCCCAATTTCAAAGCAATGTAATGTAAAGTGTAAAATGTCTGGTGGTGTTGCAGTGTGGGGTTCTGCTAAGAAAAGAGGCGGCTGGTGATAAGGGAGAGGCAGGTGCAAAGCACATTGCATTGATGAGTGTAGGCTGGAAGTGCCTGAATCATGAATCCCGGTGTGGTGCTATGTGGTTTGTAGCATTGCCACTTGGCTATGAGTTCTAGACAGGGGGAAAAACTCAGTATATATTAAAGGACAGTGCTGAGGCACTGGGCAAGCCCATGCATGGACCAGTATATCACTAGCAAAGAAGGAGAAGGAGATTAGCCAAATAGCCAAATAGTCAGGTAAAATAATAGTCTCTCAATGATGTTCAGACGCCTTCTCCAACAGATATCAGTTCATACCGGTGATTCACTGTCGAGTAGCAGAAGCAACGAGGAGCAGAAAAAGCAGCATTCCCAGCCGTAGACAGCCGTTGCACAAATCCCTTACACAGGAAGCGTGCGCGCATGAAGCACGATTTCCTGTTCTAAATGGATTCTGGGCAAAGAGGGCGGCGACAAAGGGACTTAGAACATTTCTTCAGCTTTCCATCACAGTGATTCACCGTCGAGTAGCAGAAGCAACGAGGAGCTGAAAAAGCAGCGTTCCCGGACGTAGACTGCCCTTGCACAACAGCCCTTACACGAAGCGCGCACGCATGAAGAGCAGATTTTCTGTTCTAAATGGATTCTGGGCAAAGAGGGCAGGGCATATGAGGACAATTAATCTTCCAATGAAATCTAGACAAGCCTTTCCCAGGATTAACAGTCTAAAACAAGTTACCACCAATGATGGACAGAAATATCAAAGCCTGCAAGGAGCCAGAACAGCCAAAGTCAATTGGTACACAGTCTATGTAGTTCAGGCACTTCTTAGATAATAAAGGTCTTGCACAAAGTTAGAGAGTTTGTAGAAATCACTTGTAGGGTCACAAGTCATAAAGCCTGTGAAAAGTAGAGCTGGAATCAACTCTCAAAGCAGCCAATGCAAATCTCAACTGAGACGAGCACAGACAAAAAGACACTGAGGTAAGTACCTCAAGTCTAAAGAGTACCTCCGGTTGAAGAAGAGTGGTCCAGCTGGATTTTGTCTTGTTGCAGCGATGCAGAACCTGGGTTCCTGAGCCTCAGTCGTGGGGACAAGAGGGAGGACATCTGGAGGGCTCCTGCTGCAGCAATTCGGAGGTCATCAGCAGCTAGGGGCTCTTTTCAGATAAGTGGCACTTCGCGGTTTCAACGCTTGCTAAACAGCAACACTGCGGATCGCGAAAACCGGTTGGGCTTCCTTCACTCCTTGGGTCCAGCACTCTGGGGAGGACCCTCGAGCTCTGGTCATCCTGCTTCTGGCTGGTCCTTAGGAGACTCCTGGAGCTTCTGGACAGATTTCAGACATTGCACTGGACTACAGATTTCTTGACCCCTGGCAGAAGCAAAGAAGTACAGCCAATCAGGGAAGATGGTTCAGTGGAGTTCGTCTCAGGGTTAGTTGGTCCCACTAGCCCAAGAGAAGGAGTCATCTCTCCGGAGCTTCTCTTGTTGATCAGAAAAAGGAGTTTCAACACAGCAGCAGGGCTTCACCAGGCAAGTCAAAGGTCCAGGAAGATGCTGCAAGCTTCGTTCATGGTTTCTTCGTCAGGTGTTTCTTCCAGTGGTCGACTCTGCCTCTAGTCCCAAAATCCTTTTAAGCAGGTTTCTCCCATTCATGCCTAGGCTGTCACTCAAACAAAAGGGTGGCTGTCTTGAAAGGAAAGGCAGCCAGCCAATCAGGACTGGTTGCATTCATGCACTCCTAGAGACAAAGGACAGGTGAGTTTCAGGAACCTCCGTCACATCCTGCCTTTCCAGACACACTGGAAGTAGAGGCGGTCTTCGGCACTGAAGCCCTCCAAAGGCAAAATGAACAAAGGGCTCAAATCTGCCTTGACACACAGAGGAAAACCCAAGAAAGACATCACAAAAAGAAAATGGCAAAAAAAGAAGACAAGCCATTTTGACAGAAATGGTCACCCATGGGTGCTGTACTGCTGCTAAGGAATCAGCTTGTGGTAAAAAAGCACAATGGTTGGAAAATTAAATCACAGCCTCTTAAAGTAGTGAGAGTAACATACTTTTTTTTTACATGAGAATGTAGGACAAGGGCCTACTAGGTAACCCCCCCCCCCCAGCACCCCACATAAGATGGTGTGTGCTGGACCCACAAAGAGAAAAGGTAAGTAAAGTAAATTTCACTTTATTATTCTTGGGAACAGTAGTTAGCACAAGAAGGTATTGAAACCTTAAGAGAAATATAAAGGATTTCCCCATACTAAATGTAGATGCCTATGGAGTTTGGCAGACTCCCAAAACAGAGGAAACGTATAATCCAAATCAGGTCAAAACACATCAGAATGAGAAAAAGGTCTCACTCACTCGAGGGTAAAAATTTAAAAATACTAAAGTCCAGCAAAAAATCTGGGTTTCTCTAAGGTTGAAGGGAATTAGCACAGAAATTAGAATTCTCCCTGACACTGTCATGATGAATGTTTTCGGGAAAGAAAAATAACAGACAGTGTAAATTCACTCTGGATGTGTAGGAAGTCCTTGCACTAACTCTGCTGCCCGTGAGCGAGTAACCATTGGGTGTCCTCGGCAGTGCTGATTCCAAACTGTCCCTTTGCTCTTCTTGCTGAGGATTGTTGGCCATGTTGATGCCATTTGAGGCCACAGCTTTGTAGGGCTTGATGTCACCTAAATGATTCCAGACACTGTTTCCAACTAATTTTACAGCTCTATCAGTCATTGCTTCAATGGTGTTAGGACCCGTGAACCTGAGTGCATCCTGCCTTCTAGTGACATTCCTTAAGAGAACCTGGTCCCCTGGGTATACTTAAGGAAGTCCCTTTGGCTTTCAACACTGTCATTTTCTTTGCTGGCTTCAGGCCTCTCCTGGTGTCTTTGCAGCTGGCGAGAAAAAAAGAGGCACTAGCAATAAAGGAGTTGTATACTCATACATTTCCTGACCCAATACGTTTGCTACACTCTCAGCATCTTTAACTGTTCTAGTTGGAGGAGCCAGGGGAAGTCCAATGCGCCATCCTGTTACCACCTCGTGCAGGGTTAAATGTTGGTTGGACCCAGGCTTGTTATACAGTTCGAACATAGCTAGGGGTAGGCAATGCAGGCAACCTTCATTCAAACTCTTTTAAGACTTGCCTAAGGCTTCTTTAAGCAAGATGTTGAGGTGTTCACACATGCCTTTTGCTTGAGGGTGATAAGCACAGGAGAGTTTGTGTTGGATTCCCAGCAAGGTTATCATATGCTGAAACATCTCATTGATGAATTTAGGGCAATTGTCAGACCACAGGACCTCACAAATGCCCCATCGTGGGAATACATCCCAGACCAGAAATGTCCCTGCTCTTAGGGTGTCAGGAGGAGAACAAGGACCGGCTTTGATCCAATGGGAAAACAGACACACAACCACTATCATGTAGATGTACCCTTGGATCATGTCAACATAGTCAACGTGGAGGTGCTGGAATGGACCCAATGGGCGAGGTATGGTTCCTCTCCCTCGTGTCAAGGTATGACCTGCAGTATATTGTTTGCATATCAAGCAATTAACCATGAATTCGGCCACCTGTTCTTCCAAGTTAGGATAGAACCATGTTTCTTCAATATGAGCAGAAAGCACTTCCACCCTGTATGGGTTGAATAGGCTAGTTGTGTCAGTGATGTGTGCAATAATGAAAGTGGCATAACAACTTTCCCTGTGTTGTTTGCGGCCATAAGGCATCTGTTGGAGAAACTGTACATCTCCTCCTAAGCCACAGTTCCTTTTCCTCCCTAGGTGCAGCTCCCTGCAGCTCCATAATTTGTCTCACGGGTAATATGTTATACCCTGGAGTATCATAGTTCTTGGATAATCGCATGCATGTGATGAAGCCTCCATTTTCAAAATGTCCCCAAAATAGATGGCCCATTTGCCTCTGCTGCTTCATTTCCCCTTGAGATAGGATCCTTCCCTTTTGTGTGTGCTTGGCATTTTACGATTGGCATTCACTCTGGGAAATGTATGACATCTACCAATCTACTCAATAGGAGTGTGTGCTGCACTGGGGACCCATCAGCACGTCTGAAGCTCCTCCTTATCCAACGTGACAGCCAGGAATGCACTGTGGATGTCACGTCAGCTGAATCTGAATAAATCATCACTTTCTTCCCCCTGCTGTGCTCTAATGCCAATATTAAGGCCATTAATTCTGCTGCTTGTTCTGAATAATGTAATGACATGTGTGCGCTCGCCACTACCTCACTTGTCCTGTCCTCTCTCAGTCTCACGAATGCTGTCCCAGTATGTCTTTCCCCACTCGTCTGGACAATTGTTGAAGACCCATCAATATAAAGCACATCACCCCCTCAAAGTGCGTCCTCCGGTACCTTGCGAGTATCACTGAATTCTTCTAGGTTTGCTGTGCAGTCATGAGCATAGTCACCCTTTTCTAGAACATCAGCAAATAAAGTCACTGGATTGACAAGTTTGCATCTCACTATCTCATACCCTGAGGCGCTCTGTGTTGTCAGTGTATTCTTCAGTCTTTCCATATTGCAAAGAGAGCATGCACCACGTAAAGAGTGGTGCTGCATCCCATGGAAATACTCGCTGATTTGTCCACTGCAAATGCATCTGCAGCCAATGCTTGTTCACATGGATAGTGTCCTCTCATTACTGGGTCTAATTTCAGATTATAGTAAGCTAGTGGCTTGTGCCCAAAGCTGGTCTTCTGTGTCAGTACTGCTGTCATCACTACTCCATCGGAGTATGAGAACAGAAATAATTCCTTTTGATCGTCTGGGATCCCTAACACTGGAGCTGTGCATATAACTTCCTTCAGCTCGTTAAATGCCTCAGTCATTTCTGTTGTCCATCATATTATCTTCTCCCATTCTCTGTGCTTCCTTCAATGCACCTAATAAGTGCCTAGTGTAAGTGCTGTAATCGAATACCCATGCCCTGCAGTATTTACATAGCCCCAAAGACTGCTAAAACTGCTACATATTCCTTACTGTTGTGGGTTTTGCTGTCCTGCGTATTGCTTCTGCCCTCTGTGGTGTCACTTGTGGGCCATTTTGGGAGATCATCTGCCTAATGTTTACCACTTCTATCTGGCAATCAGGGATGTCATTTCACTAAAAGGCCAGGGGTAGCGGAAGTGACATCACATGACTCTTGACCTCTGATGACATCACAGGAAGTGATATCATTTGACCCCACCCTGAAGTGGCATCACATAGCATTGTTCCCAAGTACAATACAAATAATATGTTTACGATATCACTACAATGCAGAGGTCTTCAAACTTTAGAGCATGCACCCCCTCCACAGGAGGGGCACAGCCGCATCCCAGGGGGGATGTGAGAGCCCAGCATGAAATGTTTAAGAAATATATATATATATATATATTGTTTATTTATTTTTAGATTGGAGAAAATGAGCAGCAATGGCTCACATGATCAGACTGGACCATAAACCTGTATCAGGCACCTATGAAAATGTGGCCTGCAGTTGCAAATGGATATTCATTCCTTTATTCACAGACTGTTTGAATAGTACCCAAGGGTGTGTTTTTGTTAAAATGTAAGCACATTGTGATATTTAAAGAATATCTATTCAACAACAATGGTCAAAACTACTAGCGGCATAGTGAAGTAACTCATAAAACTGTCCCACACATTGGTGAAAAAAGTGGCCCATTTTGACCAGCCTACACTAGCATTTTGCATTTTTGGTACGGGCATTGCCCTATTGCTCTATAGGCCAATTCTAGCCTGGCGACTCATCCAAAATGGCTGAGGGGGTGTCCACCCAGTGGCCCCCTCACCCATTATAGAAGAGCCGAGGAGCCAGTCCAGTGAAACACTACGCACTCCCTCAGTTGCGTTTTCCAGCTGAGGGAGTGTTCCTGGGCAGGCTGAACTGTCAAAGGGAAACACTGTTTCAACACCCACAAGAAGGCCCCTGTAGAAGGTAAGTTTATGTTATGGATGTGTGTATGCTTATGAGTGAGTGTATGGTGATGGGTGCTCATTTGAATGATAGAGTGATTGTTGTGGGAATGTGTGTGTGTTTGTTTGTTGCCCAATCCCCCTACCCACCTACCAAAATCTGCGCTCCTTCGGAGGCGCTGTGGAACCCAGGGGACAGGGATGGTCTATTTTTTTTACTGGATATCTATCATAGATGTCCAGTCAAAAATACCATACTTTCCCCCTTGGACCACAAGCGCCAATCGCAAACTGTTCGGCTTTTTACCAAGTATGCTCTAAAATGCAACATTTTAACCCATTATTTTAAAAATATTCATGGAGGTGTAAAACCCCCCACAAATCCTCATTCATTGGTTCCGGCTCCTTCGCTGTGCTTGGTCACTATGGCATTTTTGTGGGAAATACCATCATTGATTGGTTCGGGTTCCCTCGCTGCGCTCGGTCGCTGTGGCATTTTTGTGGGAAATATTTATGCCCCTCGACTTAAAAAATTCACCAGCTCCCACTGGCCCTCGAACTGTGTTGAGAACGGGGTGGGGGAGCCCAGGCTCTGTGGTGGTAGCAGGATGGGCAGGAGCACAGGGATAGTGATGGGAGCAGGGTGGGGAGAGCCCAGGGTCTGTAATGGGGTGGGGAAAGCCCAGGGACTTTGTAGGAGTAGGATGAGGGAGCCCAGCGACTGATGGGAGCAGGTGGGGGAGCCCAGGGACTATACTGGGAGTAGGGTGCGGTGAGGGTGCGCTATAGTTCATAGCCATTTGTACATACTGTCCATTTGGCATTTTTGGGGGTGCCTGGCCTGCCCAAATTTTGCTCAGGGGGTTCCAGGCCCAAACATTTTTAAAGACCACTGCTAAATGTGATATACATTTTATACAAGAATGGATAACCATATGTATCATTAATATCAGTGTGTATAGGCCAATATTAACAAATTACTGAATGCAAGCAGACATCCAAGGCCAAATGTTAATGATGTGTTATAATATAGCACTTACGCTTAAGCAATTTATATAGAACAAATATACTTATATTATCACCCAACCTGTGTTGGTACTCATTTATCGACCTCAGAAGGATAAAAGGCTGGGTTGAGTTGTTTTGGAAACAGACTCCATCAGTGACTCACCCCTTGAAGTGTGCCTGAAGTAAACCATTAATGAGTCTAGCAATTATTGTATAGGAATTCCAAAAAGACAAATTATTTGTTATTCCTATTCTTTCTTATTAAGGGTCACTGCTCAAGGGTTACACTTTTGGCTGCCCCTGTTTTTTTGAAAGAGGTCTGAACAAGAAAGCCAGCCACTCCAGAAACAAAGAGCCACATGGCACTGGCCACAGCCCGGGGGGAGCTTACATCTAATAAATAAATAAATAATGAAATATGTTTTTACATTTTCTTTTTTTAGGGGTAGCAAGGGAGACCACAGGGGTAGCAAGGGAGACCCATGGCAGCTGTGACCGCTGCCAACCCCCTAATGACATTGTTGCTGGCAATATTGTAGTTTGGCCTTTCCACCTTGTATCCCTTGTCTGCTAGTACTGTCAGCATGTATACTGAGCCATTTTTACACTGTTCTTTGGTCTTGCTGCAAATCAACATGTCATGTCATTTACATACTGTATAACCATGCTCTCCATCTGTACATTGTCTAGGTCCATCTGAAGGACCCTATTGAATATGGAAGGTGACTCACAATATCCTTGAGGAAGTCTTGTATGTTTCCACTTTTTATTTCTATATAGAAATAAAGTTAAGTCTTGTGAGTCTGGGTGTAATGTTATAGAGAAGAAGGCATTCTTCAAATCAATGAAAGTGAAGTAGGCAGCTTCCATGGGGATGCTTTCCAGAATTGTTGCTGGGTTCGTAATTAAAGGATATGCTGCTTCTACTATATGGTTAACAGGGGGCAAGTCACGTATAAATAGCCATGACTCCCCTGTCGCCATTTTGACAGGGTACACCGCAATGTTGCATGGTGATTCTGATGACAATAGGATGCCTTGCATGGCTAGAGCTACAATGGTTTTATAGATGCCTTCGTCTGCCTCCCTTGAGAGTGGGTATTGCTCAACTCGTGGTAAAATTGCTCCTGGCTTCAGCTTTATTTTCACTGCTCCTGTCCCCTTGAGAAGCCCCACATCATAGAGACTTGTGGTCCATAATTCTAATTTGAGTGGCACTATCATCCCTTCTTCCTCATCTATTGGTACTTCTGGCCTGATCAAGTACTTGTTTCGAAGGTGCCACATTTTCCGTCCCATACTGGGACAGCTCCTCGTCCACTAGCACCCCCCTCTGTACCTTTCATCCACAATAAGCTTGAATGATTTCCCTAACATTTAGAAGGTGTATCCCTGGTGTGGAACACTCAATCTCCTTGTCGGTGAATGAAATCGTCATGTTAGGTCTTCTGATGATGTCTCTCCCCAGTATATTTACAGGTGTCTGTCGGGAATGATGTAGGGGCAAGGAAAGATCATGCTCCTCTATAGAAAATGCAATTCCGTGCCCCCATAGAATCCTTGAGCATTCATGGCATTGCCTGACATACTATATTTCCCTTCCCAGATGCAGGCTTTTGTCGCCCCCGTGCCAACAAGAAACAAAAAAGTATTTTCACCTACCATCACCCCTATACGTGGTTCCTCTGCAGGGTTGGGTGTAATCAATAGGATGGAACACATCAAGTCCGTCTGTGGGCTGTCCTATTGAGGATATAAGAACATCCCATTCCCCATAAATGGGTTGCCTCCCACTACAGGGACCGCCCCAGTTTCTTAATGAGAGTCGTTGTCATACAGTCTGTACGTGCCAGTGTCCCGTCGCTTGCCTGTGTGCTGTTCTACATCTGCAGTATTTGCTGTGTTGTGTATGCATTTTTCCCTGCATCTGTGGCATCTGTGGTGCCTGCGAATACTGCTGCATAGGAACTTGCATTTGCGGTGCCTGCATCATTGACTGGTACGTCTGTGGGTATGCGTTCGGTGCCTGTCCTTGTTGCGGCATCTGGTCCTGCGTGTAGTACTTGTCCTGTTCCCCCTGGTATGCTGGCTGGTATTGTATTCCCCCATTCTGTTGAATCCCTCCCCTTCTTCTGCAAACTCTCCAGATATGCCCTATCTGTCCGCACACCCAAAACTGGGGTGGCGGCTCTCTCCCCTGCCCTTAGAACCCCCAGAAAATCCCCCTGGGCCCTGCTGCATTTGTTGCCTATATCCTCAAAACCCCCACGAACCCACCATGGTTCTGATGCATCTGGTGCTCATACCTGTGTCCTCTAGGTGGCCCTTCACTTTCTCGAAACCCATGCTGTGCTTTCCTTCGCATCATGAATCCTCCTCCTGCGGGCGGTGGTGCGTGCTGCATCTGTTGTGTCCCTTGTGCTCTCATGCTCGTCAATACTGCCCCTTCCATGCCATATTTAGATAGCTTCCTTTAGACTAACGTTTCCTCCTCTGGTTTTCTTTCCTCACACTTTTTGCTTGCGTTCTCTTGCAATAGCCTACAATAGTGTACTATTGTGAGCTGTATTTCTGATCAAGGCTTTGCCTCCATCCCCACTAATTTCTTGAGTTGCTTTTGCACCTGCTCTGCAAACTCTTGGCATAATATGTGGTTGTATAATGCAACTTTTTTGTCCCACCGTTCTCGGATTTCAATGCGCCAAAGCTCTTGAATCATCTCAATGTAGTGTAAGGGGTTGTTGTCTTCCCCCATTTTGCATTTCATAATCACACTAATGTCTGATGTCTCTGGGTAATGCGTTCTTAGAGCTTGCCATACAGCTGCTCAACAATTTGCAAATAGTACACCATTGTGCGCCATGTCCTGTTTCCTGGGAGGTTACTCCTGGGTACCCCGCCCTTTTCCATACGTCATCAGCGCCCCCTATGGGGATTGCCACTAGTAGTCCCTTTTTCATCCTCGACTTCTCATTTCTATCCCGCTGTCATCCTTTCTATTTCCCAACACCCACGGTTAATGAGGGTAGCCTACACCTCAAGTTTTCCTTGTATATCTGCTTCCATGGTATGTATTGAGGTCACCCCCCTCAATAATCAATTCTCCCCATTCGCTCCTAGTGTCAACTGGATTTGCCTATCTGGTCCCCCAGTATCTCTAATGTCAGTACATGCCTTGGCCGTCTCCCCCTTTTTTCGCTCTGGGATATCCCTAAGCTTCTACATGTATGGGAAGTTGTCCAGACTGTGTGATGCATCTTTGGACTATTGTGATCAATCGTCCTTGTCACCCCTGAATCCCCCTGTCTCCTTTCCTACTTCCCATGTCACACTTCTATCTGCACTTTTCCCCATCGATCGATGCTGGGATCACCCTCTTCCCTCGTCCTCTCTTCCCTCAACGTCTCTGTCGGAGTCGGTGTCCATATCATTGCAAAAACCGTTGGCGAAGCTCAGCCTACTATTTATTTTTTATTTAATTGTTTATTTATAATGCGCTTAATACCAGCAAGTGGTTTCTAAGTGTGGCATTGGGATTCAAACCAGTGTTGCACAGACGTTGCTCTTGCTTCCAAGTCAAACGTGTTGCCCCTGAGCTATCCTTCCTAGAGGTTGTGTCTTTGTTGGTCTTCTCTCCAAGGTCAATCAGGTCCTCACTACCCCTTCTCCCACAGGACACCATGTCTGTCCTGTCTGATGGAGTGGCAGTCCTGTCCTGTGTGGTAGTGCTGTATGGCTCCATTCTTTTACCTCTTCCCACTTTGCTGTCTCGAATGCCCATCACCCACTTTGTTCTTATGTCTCTTAATAAGCACCCCTCCTCCTCTTCCTCCTTGTGTTTGAGCTCTCTTACGAGTTGCTCTATTTCCCTCTTTACTAAAACTTTCTTTGCCTTCTGGCCTTCTTCCCTCTGCCTCTCTATGTCTTCGAGCTCCCTCCTCCTCTATCGCTGCTCCTGCTCTTTCTCTTCCTCCCTTTGTCTCTATGCGCTCTCTTGCATCCCTCCTCTATGTCCTTTTCCTTTGGTTCTACTTCTTCCATAATCTCCACCCAGTCTTGTGCTTCGCTGCTCCCCTTGTGACCCTCCATTTCTTTGATTGCCCTCGCTGGTTTTCCCATTGTCTGCCCATCCGACTTTAGAAGTATCTGCCCTCGTACACATTTGTTCGAGGCTATGCCCTCTAGCCCCTCCTTGGAGTTTTGCCACATGTTCCCCTTCCATTGTCTGTCTGTCCAGTTCCCTTCTGCCCCTCCTCCTTGGTTTATGGTGGAGTTTGAAATACTGGCTTTGTGTACCCCTCTGCTGCCTTTAGCTCCCATATAGGGTATAACCCTTGTGCCTCCTCTGTAGCCCCTTTTTTCTTCCTCACAGGAGAAGATGGGGGAAAAGGAGGCGGGGACGCTGGCACTGGTATCTGCCGTTGGCTCAGCATCTATTGATGCCTCGCTTCTTCCACCTCGTCCTCCTGGAACATTCGCCAGAGTTCAAATATTGCCATACGATTGGCCAACTTGTTCCCCTTATAGGTGCCTTGTATGTGTGTAGTGGTTGCTGCACATTGTTGGATAAACTGCCGCATTGTGGCCATGGCTTAGTCAATTTGCCCTCTGTGCTTAAGTCCATGCTGCGCTATATTTACAAATCTTGTCCTTATAGCGTGGAAGGGTCTTACATAGGGGCTGTAGGGGTGTGTCCCTCTGCACTTCGCTTGATACATTTCCTTTATACTTACTTGATCTCAAGTAGAGGCTTTCAACAATCCGTTATAACATAAGCACAATTAATATTTGTAGTTCAGATTTACGAATATCACAAATGTCAGTTTTCATCAATTATTCCAGAGCCTTTCTAGCCCCAAAACAATCGGTCAGGTGTGCTCCACTCACCGCCCCTCTGCAACTCTCTGCCTCCTCAGGCACACCCACCAATCTTGCACATGCGCCTTCCGCACGCACCTTCCATACATCACCACTGAAAAGCCTCCTCTGTCAATTTTATTTTCCAACACCAACTTCCATAGATCCTCGGGCTCTCCGAGTCCTATGCACAGGCCTAATGGGTGACGTCACCAACTCACTGAACAAGGGAGTGCTAGAGATCACTACAATACTCACAATGCTAATGTCCCATTACACAACCCCAACATGAACCCACGGCTGTCTTCCTGCCTCCTTATAGGGAATCCCAATATTTTTCAAGTTCAACCTGTATCTACAGCATCGCCTTGCAGATAAAACGCCTCCTTGAGACTTAATCAGATGAACACCTTCCGCAAACTAGACCAGCTCCCTTTGCTAGACCCTTACAGAGGGATACCATCATCCATCACCAAAGCTAGAATGGCCAATCCACAGGTAATCCACTATTCACATAACTTCTGTCATCCGTACCCTGAAGTCAATAGTCTAGATTATTCACCAGAACCTTTTCCCTTAAGACCGAAAGTGCCCTAAATGCAGAAATGACATCTTTCTCCGCTCCTTTTCCTACTATGCTTCACAATACTCAACACTACTAGACAATACGTAACAATACTTCAAAGATGCTCAACAATGCTCAATACCACCCTTGCACCCCCAGTAACTTTCCCACTCCCATAAATGCAGTGTGGCTGTGTCAATACTTACACTCCATGATCCACTGATGCTGTTCAGCTATCAGCTCTGCCACGCCACCCTTCTGGTCTTCTGGACACCTCATAGACCGCGGGTAAGATATTTACAAGCTTGCTCCTGATGGCCTTTGCATGGGGGTGCACCACTCTGGCTGGCTCACTTTCCTCCAGGTGCACCACAGACTCCAGGCACTGTGGCAGAAGAGGCGGCTTTGTGCCGAACGGGCATAGTAAACCATCTATCAACTTGTTGGCGAGGTCTGGTATGCCAGAGGTCTGGGAGTTACTATGAGCTCACCTACTCAGCTGCCAAGGGCCCAACAACCCTGCCCCCAGAACAAGTAGAGGATTCAGCCAAGGGCAAGTAAGAACTGTTTGTTATAAAACCAACAGGGATCATACAGGACATTCAAAGATCTCTGTAATCACCATTCCCAAAAACATGTCAACCCTTTTGATACAGAATTGCGTCACAACCTGGGCCCTCCCCAAAAAAAAACTATCACACTTTCTCATAGGGTGCTCGGAGTGGTATACCCTTTGGATTGCCCTAATAGATCTTACTAAATTGGCCTTTCCATGTCTGGTGGCTGGCCTGCCCCTTGCACATGAACTATTACATTGTTGCAGGGTCACAGGATTACCATTGGCCCTTGACCCCCGCCATCCACTCCTGGATTTCTGATTGGCTGGAACTGGTCTCCTCAGGCCTGAGACCCAGTTTCTGGTCTCAGCACTCTGTGCACCTCGACAAGGTGATGATAATGACTGTGTGTACCCAATGTATCTGTTAGCAATACCACTTTTGTCAGTGAGAGTGCTCTCCATGTTGCAACATTGTTAACGTGTTCATGTTTCACTTCATGTCTGCGGTGCTGACAACTGCTCGTGTTCCCACCATTCTCTAGCTCGGTCACATCACATGGTTGAAGAAAACGAAATCAAGCTCTTCTGGTCTGCAATTATGAGGACTTATTCTGTTTTTCTGCAGATGGCCCCTTGTCTTTGGTCTGGAATGTGCTGCTTGTCTCTGACCTTGGCTGTGAGCCCTGGCCTTCCTGCCTTTGTACAGCCTGGTTCTGCTCTCCCCTCATCTCTTGCCTTGTGGCTTGAGGCCTTAAGTGATTTTCAATATACTTTTGCTATGATTTCTGCACACTTATATCATGCTATGTTTCCTATAGGTTAGTCATACTTGGTCCTGCCAGGCTCCTTTTAGGATACAGTAGTTCTGTAGGGTTAGTTGCCATGAGCATCTTCAAGCTTGCTCTGCATCTCTTTGTTGCCTTGCGCTCAGCGTTCCTGCATTTGGCTAAAGAGAAAAATAATAAAAGCTTTTGACAGTATGTACATGTATCTGTCCTCTATCTACAGGACTTTGAAAGCATGTTCTTCGTGTACACGAGTGCGTGACTGTGTAAAGTTGTGCATGTTGAGAGTGTACTTCATGACTAACGTGGCTATGTCGTGGTGTCACTAATTATGTCAGCACAGTGGTTTCTCTGCATTTAGTCAACGTCATCCATCATGGCATTTGGGTCTATGACCACTGTTGAAGTACCTGTATCCATAAAGACATTCACTGGATAAGGCTTGAATAGCTGTCTGAGAGAATATCTCTCTGCATAAGTCTCAGTCACTGCTGCTCCTGGGGGCTGCCTGAATAGTGCGTGACTTCTCTATTTGGTCTGTCATGTTCATGGGTATGAGGGGGGCATTCCTGAATCCCTCTCTTCAGTCCCCACTCAGGTCGACATGTTGACCGAACCTCCATACTTTGTCACTCTGGCTTTTGGTAGCCATATCTTCGTTAGTCCTCCAAGATGTCCATAGTAATTTGCATGGTCATCGAAACTCCAGATCATATAGCTGCACTCTTCTTCTGGGTTGCACCATACTGATTTCCCCCAGGATTTGTTATTGTCAAATGGATCGTCAAATGTTATCATCTCAGTCGGAAACAGTGGACACTTCTGTATGCGGCCCTCAGGTAATTTCTTTCTTCTGCTTTCTTGTTTTTTTGTGCTTCGGTGTTCACATCTACTAACACTTTCATTCCAATTGTCTTCTCTGTAGTTTTGAAGCATTGTGTAATGCAGACTTTCACTACCCACAGTCCCAATAGTACTAATATTACTGCTCCTAGTAATACTTTCAGTCCGTGTGCTAACCATGATGGCATCCATGATGACATGTATGACAACCAGCTCTGGTCTTGTCCTGTCCCTTTGGTTTCTTCCTCCATCTTGGCGTGCATTTTCAATAAGCTTGTCACTGCTTCGGTCAGTGTGCCATTCTCTCCATCATTTGCAGGTACGAATGTGCAACAGGAGCTCCCGATCTTGGCACAAACTCCTCCTTCCATTGCTGTGAGAATGTCTAGAACATATCTGCTTTGGAGTGCCATTAACCTTACTGCTCGGAGCTCTTCTTTTATCGCATTAAAGCCATTTGCTGTAGAGGTTATTGTCTGCATCAGCTCCCATCTTGTTATCTGCAACCATTTTGGGTTCATGCTAGTCTGGACAGCTGGAACTACTGATGCGAAACACATCTCTGTCCTGCTGAACAACCAATGCTCAGGTGGTACTTAGTCTAGTGATGCTTCTGATGAGTATTAGTTTTCTCTTTTCACTATACTCACTCCGACTGACCATTTCTTTCTTTGCTTTTCCTCTCCTTCTATCGATATCTGCTTTTTTTTGTTAGTGTCAATTTTAGGGGAGTCATCTATCGTATGATATATGATATGGCATTTATAATGCGCCTATACAGAAGTGTTTCAAGGCGCAATGAGGCAAGGGAGGGGGAACACAGGGAGGACAGGACAACGACCCTACTAGGCCAGGTGTCATTCAGATCACACAAGTGCATGGGAAGGGGGCAGGGGCAGTGCAGTGCATGGTAAAGATAACAAGTAAAGTAACAGCCAGCTTGTGGCAAGTGCATGGGTAAGTGAGTACAACAGGTGTCGACGGCGGGTGGAGGGACTGTAGGGATACAGAAACAGTACTCAAGTGCAGGGGTTGCCTGGTGGGCAGTGCAGGTGTGTGATGCTGGTGGGGGGGACCTGGGCCTGAGATCGGAGGGTGCCCAGGTAGCCAGTGCAGTTCCGGTTCTTCACGTCCATCTGTGGTACTACCAGTGCTGGCAAAGTGACGTGCACCAACAAGCAAACTCTTCCCCAGTTCGGTGGCAGCTTCTCATATGCCTTGGATCCACATGGCCAATAGTGGTCCATTAATATTGCTGTGCCAACCTTCATTGATGGATGCTTCTCTGTGTACCTATACTCTGTGTTATCTCCAACCTTAACTGTACCTTCATTCTGGTAACATAATGCTGGTTTCTTCAGTGGTATTATGGGCATTGGCCCAGCTTCATTGTCTACCCAGGTGAGCAATTTGGTGCTCGCATCCCATTCTTTCAGGCACTTAGCATTTTCTCCTGGGACCCCCTCTTCAATGTGAATGTGAAATTGGGAGGCCACTGACAATGTTAAATTGGGAGCTTGCTAGAAATATTTAAACTGGGTCCTAACCGGGAATATCAAACTTACTGTGAATGTCAAGCTATCAGCTGATTCGGAATCTTAAGCTTGTCTGGGACTAACATGCTTATCGACTTGATGCATAGTGACAATGTCAGACTTACTGGGCACTTGGTACTGGGAACTTACTGTGAATGTCAAACTTACTGGGAGGTTACTAAAGTTGTCAAGCTTACTGGGACTGTCAGTTGGGTATACTTGAAATGTCAAAATGGGAACTTATTTTGAACATCAAACTAAATTCTTACTGGGAATGACAAATTTACTGGGAATGTCAATCTGGCAGTTTATTTGGGATTTCAAGCTTACTGGGAATGGAAATCCAGGGCCTTACTGAGAATATCAAGCTTACTTGGAAAATCATGATATGTCATGGTATGCCGTCCAATGTCATCCCATTTCATTACATACCACAACATTTTATATCATGACATATTGTGACATCACATGGTGTAACATGGAATGCTATATAGTGACATGAAATACCCTGTTATATGATCACTGGACATATGACATACCATGGTGAGATATCCCAGCATGGAATATAATGGAATACTATTACCTGCCATGCAATTCATATCTATACATTACAGATCATGACATTTCTGCCCATGTTGTGATACGTTATATCTTGTACCAATTAGGAATATATTATGATCTGTCCGAAATTTGGATCTGGGTCTACTTGGTCATTGAGCTGGAGCTCCAATTAGCAAAACTGGTGGAATTACTGCATTTGTCTAGTAGAACAGTAATTGTTCTGAGCAATTGTGAAACCGGACCATATTTACTGATTTCTTAATCCATGTTCAGAAATCCTCTTTCGACCTGGCCGGTGAAATGTGTTTTGGACGTGTTTTATTGCTGAATATATCATGAACATCGAGACCTGGGTGCTCTACTGATTAATTTCTGTGGCAGACACTTGAAGTGACCATATTACTGTCAGTTGTACACCCAGGTATCGATGTTCATGATATATTCAGCAATAAAAAAAGGCCAAAACACATTTCACCGGCCATCGCATAGGCTTTCTTTGGGCGATTTAGCCATAGGTCTGTTGTACAACAGGGAAAAGGCATTTGCAATGAGAGTTAAGAGTTTGGGCCTCATTACACGGTAGGCGGTGGACCAAGGTGCTATTAGCACCTTGGTCCATGCCGGTAAAATACCGGCACCGCCTTGGAGGAAAGGGAAATTACCGCCCTATTCCAAGGTTGGCGGGCGGTAATTCCCCCTTCCCCCATTGCCCTTCCCCATTCCCATTTTTGCCCCATAAGGCATAATGGGAATGGGGAAGGTGCTAATTACGGTACCGCAAATTGCGGTACCGTAATTAGCACCCTGGTCCCTTTGCCGGTTGGTTTTTAACGCCTGATAAAAAGCAGGCGTTAAAGTACCAACCCGCAAAGGGACCTCGTAATCAGGCGGTAAGTGTTAACGGTCACCGGTACCATTACTGGTGACCGTTAACCCTTACCGCCTTCCGTGTAATGAGGCCCTTTGTGTTGCTTTACAGTTAGCAATCCCTCATAGGCCTAGGATTGGCTAGTGAGGGAGAATGCTGCTTTCTCTAAACTGCAACTGTGCATGGCTTTATTCATTAGGTACATTATGCTGGAATTTAGCAGTGCCCTGCAAGATACAGAGCGGCACAAGTAGAGATGGTATGACCTTTGTTAGGATGTGTCTCAGAAAAGCTAGTATGGATGGGATAGAGTCTTGCAGCATGCAACGCCTTCTCTTCCCTGATCCTGCTAGGCTGTCTTATGCATTGGCATGTCTTGCAATCTCACCTATTTTAATCAATCAATCAATCAATCAAAATCCGCAGACAATACTCTGTGCAACTTTCCAGACCATCACTTTTTAGCCAGAAATGCCATTACAGACATGGAAATACAATGGGCCTCATCACGAGTTGGGCGGTAACACTGGCGGTATTACCGCTGATGCTATTAGCCCTACCGCCAAACCCCCCGCAGCTATTAGCGCCGGATCACGGGTTTGGTGGAGCGGTTAGTGTCCATTCCCCATTGGGCCCATTCGGGAATTCCTCATTCCCCATTGGTCCCAATGGGGAAAATTTGCGCTATTACCGCCGGCGGATTTCCCGCCAGCGGTAATAGCACCGAAAATCGGCAATTTAAAGCTGGGGGGAAATCCGCCAAGGCCATGATCTGGTGGACCCTTAAATGCGGCGGTAATAGCGTTACCACCGCATTTAAGGGTTACCGCCAAACTCGTGATGAGGCCCAATATGTAAATCAAGGTTGCTCTGATGGCAAACATGTCAGTCCAGCCTGAATAGCTGTGTCACAAACCTTCTGCACAAGACCACATGCAACCCAAGAAATATTCTGGTCTAATTGGCCATCATACTTGAGTTGTAGCTTGGATCTCTAAGCAAAGAAAAATCGGGGACCAAGTTTGGCCTTTTTAATGCTACTCGGGGTTACTAACATAACAATGAAGAGTGTTGGCTGGAAGGGATATCTGGTCATTTCATCTATAACATTACCATCAAATGCCATTCCATTGACAAAATTGCATTAAAAAAAAGAAAAAACATGCATTCGATGGTAATGTTTTCAATGCATTTTTTTTAGATGGAATAGTCATTCGATAGTAAAAATTTGATGTAATTACCATAAACAGCTGGAAGGTTTTGAATGACTAAAAAACACTGTTAAAGCTCTGGACAACTCTCCAGCCCATAGGTTCACAATCTGTCCTACTATTACAGAAGAGGAAAGACCACATGATAAGACTATGGGCCTCATTACACGGAAGGCGGTAAGGGTTAACGGTCACCGGTAATGGTACCGGTGACCGTTAAGCCTTACCGCCTGATTACGAGGTCCCTTTGCGGGTTGGTACTTTAACGCCTGCTTTTTATCAGGCGTTAAAAACCAACCCGCAAAGGGACCAGGGTTCTAATTACAGTACCGCAATTTGCGGTACCGTAATTAGCTCCTTCCCCATTCCTATTTTGCCCTATGGGGCAAAAATGGGAATGGGGAAGGGCAATGGGGGAAGGGGGAATTACCGCCCCGTCAACCTTGGAATAGGGCGGTAATTCCCCTTTCCTCCAAGGCGGTGCTGGTATTTTACCGGCATGGACCAAGGTGCTAATAGCACCTTGGTCCACCGCCTACTGTGTAATGAGGCCCTATATCTGTGTTGCTTGAGGACAGATCTTGCAATCTCCCCATTCCTCTGTAGACTAGTGAACCTTAGCCGAGGGAAGTGGGAAGTGCTGGAGGCATCCTTAAGATTGCATATCCTGGTAAACCAGGAACTGTGCTTACGAATAAAGGCTGCCCAATCACAGGGTCTAGGTTCAGGCTCCGGCTGGGCTTGACCACACATGCAAGAGCCAAATATGGGCTGGCATTTGATAATAACCAAGCCAAGACTCAAGTAATCTCCCCGTAAAGTCATGATGTTATTTTATGTTAGATATATTCACTGTGGACATCCTGAAAACTCGAATGGACTCAGCCTCTTGGTCGGTCCACAAGACCAGCCCTATGCCACGCCTCCTGCATCCCTATGCCACACCTCCAGCATCCCTATGTCACGCCTCATGCATCCCTATGCCACGCCTCCTGCATCAGGTATCTGAGGCTGTACGTCTGTGACACTTGATTCAGATGATGGCATACAATGGTCTAATTATCATGTTGTCAAGATGTTGCTGAGCTACAAATTGTGAACAACTGCTTATGCCATGTGGGTGAAATTGGATGTTGTTCTGGTTTACCACCAATACTGACTATTTTGAATATGTTATTAGACATTCTGTAAATATCTAAATGGTACTAAGCCCTTCATAGTATTTTGGTGTGCTCTGTGAGGTTTATTGCAGGAAGGAGAACTGACATGAGAGGTGTACTTGCATGTTCTGAGATTCTTAGAAAATGCAATGACACAGGTCCCATGCAGCTGAGCCATGCTAGTGTTTGTCACTGCCACTACCTGAAGTACCATAGTTCAAAGCTTGTTTGACCCTCTTTTCAATGCGTCAGAACTGCACGAGAATTCATTTTCAAATCGAGAGTGGCGTTTGTTTAAATTGAAACCACTCTCTGTAATGACCCTAATAAGTGTGAAATACCAAAACACTTGCATTTACTCTGAAGCACAGAGTCAGTATTTCACACCCTCATCAGAATCGTCACAGTTCGAGAACATGTTAATGCAACACTGTGACAAGTCATAAACAGTCTACATCTAATGTGTCCCCTTTTGGAATGTATGTGATCAGATTTAAACAAATATAATAGAACCATGTTACAGATACATATAATATGTGTATGCTATCAAAAGATACTTTTTCTATATGTTCGTAATAAATGTATATTGTTGTGAACACTGTCCCCGCAACTTATAAACAAAAAGTCCATGGAACAAGCATATTTTACTGACACGTAGGAAGAAAAAACGGAGTGACACAAACGATACGTAGATCACTATACATGCGAATGGTTTATGCAAGGCGTTTTGCCTTGTTTAGGACCAAATGTACTGAGGTTTAAGGGAGATGTTCCGAATCTGCCACGCCCATCTGCTCTGCCTCACAAGTACAGGAGGTTCTCCGCTCACTTCTGATTTGGATGTGGGCAGAGATGGAATCTGCTTGTTTTGTCAACATGCAAAAAGCAGGCAGATTCCATAGGAATCCTAAATGCCGGCTGCCATGCACGGACATGGCAGGAGACATTTGCAAATAGTTTTGATGACAGTTTAGTTTAGTTTAGTTTATTCATTTGTATTGCGCACCAGACCCGAGGGTATGAGGGCGCATGAGCAGCAAGGTGATTCAAAGCTTGGTTACAGGTTGCTTATACTTTACATTACATAATTGTACTTTACATTACATAATTACAGTGTGACGATGAAGGAACATGTGTACAGTTTGGCAGGAGAGAATGCAGTAAATGTATTTAAAGAATTACAAATATATACAAGTTTAGTATTACAAATTTACAGATTCACTTAAAGCATGCAACGCTGAGAGCAGCCGTGTGGTGTTAGAGGTGTTAGTGGTTCGTGTTCTTTAACCAATGGATGTAGTTGCGTCTAAAAAGTGAGTAAGGTTGGGGAGTTCTGAGCGATGGTGGTAGGGAGTTCCAGTGTTGAGGTGCTTTCACCTGGAAGCTGTTGCCACCCATTTTGATGCGTTTAAACCTGGGGACGGTGAGCAGATTAGCATTGGAGGTTCCGGTGGGTCTGATGGGGGTGTGTTTGCATATTCTGTCTGCCAGATAGCGTGGGGCAGCATTATTCAGGCATTTGTGGGTGAGCGATGCTACTTTAAGCAGGATTTTGTCTGTTGTGCTGAGCCAGTTATGGGATTTCCTGATATTGGAAATGTGTTCCCTCCTGGGAATATTGAGTGCTGCCCTAAGGGCGTTGTTTTGAAGTGTCTGAATTTTGTTGGTGATTTGCTTGGTGGCTCCTATGTAGAGGGCGTTACAATAGTCCAGTTTGGATAATACCAATGCTCTGGCTAGTGTAGTGCAGCTGTGAGTGGAGAGGAAGGGTTTGGCTGCTCTTATGAGCTTACATGTGTAGGCCGTAGAGGATGCCATCGAATTAACCTGTTTGTGGAAGGTTAGGGAGGAGTCAAGGTATATTCCTAGGGTTTTTACTTCTTTCGAAACCTTGATTAGGTTCCCATCTATGATGAAGTTGGCATAATTGTGGTCGAGTTTGGTTAGGTTGGACGTGGAACCAAGGATGATGAGTTCAGTTTTGTCATCATTCAGGCATAGACTGTGCGAAGCCATCCATGCCTGGATGATGAGATACACCCTGTTCACCAAGGCCAAATCCTGGTTGTAATCTCCCGTCAACGGGATGAGGATTTGTGTATCATCGGCGTAGTTAGTGTAGGTGATACCCAGGCCATCTAGATCATCAAACAGGGGCTTTGTGAACACGTTGTACAGAGTGGGGGAGACGCACGAGCCCTGTGGGACTCCACATGTAATGGGGATGGGGTCGGCAGCGGCAGAGGAGGAGAAGACTCGCATGGATCTGTTGTTGAGGAATGACTCAATCCAACTGATGGCTTCTTGTGAGAAGTGGGCAGCTGAGTCTAAATGATTACATAGGATTTTATGGTCAACTAGGTCAAACGCCGCAGAGAGGTCTAGCAGGAGTAGTAATGCAGTTTTCTCGTTATCTCTAAGGACGTCTATTTGGGCTTTCAGATCTATCAGGGCTGTTTCAATTCCATGTTGGGGTCTGAAGCCGGATTGTCTTATTCCTAGAAGGTGGTTTGTTTCAAGATACTTTTGGATTTGTTGGTATGCTGTCTTGTCTAGTATCTTGAGCAGGAATGGGACGGTGGTAATCGGTCTGTAGTTGGTTGGGATGGACGGGTCAAGGGAGGGTTTTTTGAGGAGAGGGAGGACCCAGGACTCTTTAAGGTTACTGGGGACTGTTCCTGAGGAAAAAGAGGCATTGATGAGTCTGGTGATGAATGGCGAGAGGTCTCGTGCCGCGTCTTTAATGATTTGTGGGGGGCAGAGGTCACCTTTGCAGTTGGAGGGTTTAAGGCCAAGAATTATTTTTTCTACTTCGAGAGAAGAGACTTTGGAAAAGCTGAAGCGAGCAGTGTTAGGTGTGTGGTGTGAGGGTGGAGGACTCGAGTGGGCGTTGATGGGGTTGGTAAGATTGGTGAGGGAGTCTTTCTTATTTTTAATTTTTGTTTGAAGGCCAGTGACTTTGTTGTTTAGTGCATTTTGGACACTGGTGCACCATTGTTTGTTTTTAACGCAAGTATCTGGGATTGTTACCGGGGTTTCCAATTCTTTCAGGATAGTAAATAATTCTCTGGAGCTGGAGTTGGATTGGGAGATTCTCTGGTTATAGGATTCTTGTTTGGCCGCTATGATTTCTTTTTTATAGTTGGCCGTTATTTTGTTAAGCAATAGTTTGTTGTGGTCAGTCGGAGATTGTCTCCAGACTTGTTCCAGTTTACTCTTTTCCAATCTAAGGGTTTTAAGATGGCTGGAGAACCATTGGTTGAGGTGCTTTTTTGGTTTGGATTTTCTAAGTTTCAATGGTGCAATGGCGTCTAAGGCTATGCGCATGGTGTTGTTATAGCCTTCTACGAGGTCATAGGGATTAGAGTCTTGGAGTTGGCTTAGTGTAGGAAGAATGAGCGGGATCAGTTTTTCTACTGTAATATTTTTTTTGCTTCTCGTGTGGATGACTGGGGCTAGTGCCATGTTGGTTGTAGGGCTTGAGGCCTCAAGTGAGAAGGAGAGGAGGTGGTGGTCGGTCCAGGATTGGGGAGTGTTGTTAGTGATCGATACGGCACAGTTATAGTCTGCTATCCAATCAAGGGTTCTCCCTTTGTTATGGGTGGGGCTGGTTACTTTTTGTGTGAAGCCTAGTTCAGACAGGGTGTTACTGATGAGAGTGGCTTGATTGTCTTTGGGGTCTTTGTAGCCTAAATTGAAGTCTCCTAAGAGAAGGCATTGTGAGGAGTTTTTTAGGTTGTCGGTAAGGATGGCATTGAGGTCTTCCTCGAAAGATCCCGGGGGTCCGGGCGGTCTGTATAGTAAGTGAATGGATATTGTTTGGGAGTTAGCGATGGGTAGCTTGGCTGTAAGTGATTCACATGATGGGAGTTGTGTGGCGGAGTTGAGTCTGATGTTAAGGTGGGTCTTGCCAATGATGGCCAAACCACCACCTTTAGCTTCAGTTCTGTCCGATCGGATGATGGTGTAGTCAGTGGGGATGGCTAGCGAAAGGGCTGGGCCTGTGGCTGCATGAAGCCAGGACTCTGTTATGGCTAGGAAGTCTAGATCTTCAGCTAAAATGAGATCAGCGATGTCCGTGGCATGGGCAATCATGGAGCGTGCGTTGATGAGGGCACCTTTTATAGGTAGGGTTTTGGCTTTGGCAGGGGTGGGGGTGGTAGCTGTGCTGAGCGCTCTATTGTTGGTTGTAGTGGAGTTGACGGGTTTAGGTTCGGGTTTTTTTAGCGTAAGGTTAGCGCAGCAGCTAATGGATGTTCGGTGTGTGAGTATGGATTGTGTGGAGTCCCTGGCTCTAGGCTCGTGTATTTTGGGAAGTCTGGCTGAAACTAACACGGAATCCCACTTCAGCCACAGATCTCAGCATTGGTTTGGCTCAAGTCTATCTCGGGTACTCATCACACAGAGCCTTTCCAGATGCTGGTTATCATTTCACCACTAGGTGGCTCATTGCCATTTATTGGACTTGGGAGCATCTGCTCCTTCATGCCCTGGCCCTTGGCACAGGCGCGCTGCAGGGGAGAGGAGAATGTGACATGGGCATCCTTTCAAGCACATAGGTGCTCAGAGGCGCCTCGCTCTCTGTTGCAGCCGTGGATGCAGGGTTGAAATCTGCACTGGTGTACCTATAATAGACTGGGGGCCAGCGTCTGAACCTGGTTTGAGCCTCATCAACTAGGTGAGGTGAACACCTCATCAATGCGTGACCCCTAATCAATCAGGTCCCACGATTCTATCCACCCAACCATTGCTACTTGTAATGGGTTTATTCATTTAAAGTTTGTGTTTATGAATTTCATTTTTGTTCTTACATACAGAAGCACTCTACTGTAAAGTACACTTATTAATGAACACCCACTGCACTAACCTACCTCCCTATAAAAACGTGTTCACCTCAAGCTGCCTTCCCTTTGCTTACCTCCCCCAGCATTATTATAAAGATTTTTATTTTATTATTGGTTTGTGTAGTATAATTCCTTGATAACATCAAAACAAAATCACAACTAAATTTAAAAAAATGGTAAAATTCCATAATATGTTGGCAGAGGTGGGAAACGAACCCAGCTCCTTCTCAGAAGAGGTGAACACCCTCGAAGCGCCACAACTCGAACTATGCCAAACAAACAATGGAGCCTGGTGAAGAATAAATGAGCTTCAGCTCATCAGCCCATCCCCATAGGTCACAACGCACTCAGCTACAAATTGACAATCCCTTTCCAGTGCTCCAATTTATGGTACAGTGTAGCATGTATTTCCCACCTCCCCCGAATTTGTCAAAACATTTAGCATTATGCTTACATTGTAGCATGGATAAGGATGCAGAAAACACTTTTTGTCTCATGCAACCTCCCTCCCCCCAGCCACACACTATTCTCCAGCCTCTCTGCCTGAGACTGCTCTTACAGCAGCACAGCACATTCACAACTGACTTTAAGCCCCTCCCCTGCCCTAACTTTGGTAATGGCCCTTTAAATCGATCCTACTTAGTGGGCGATTGTGTACAAGACACCATAGACGTTGCCCTTGTCCAATGAAAGTGATCATTACCATAGCTCACTGTGGCTTCTTACCCGAAAGTCAATGAAGTTATGCCTGTTTGACTGCAATTCCTGGGCAGTGCCTGGAGTCCCGGGTAGGCATAGGGCAGTGGCGGACAGGTAAGCCATTTCCATGTACGTTCAATGCATATTACAAATTGAACAATTATACACTGCAGGATGTTTTATTTATCCAGTAGGTCTTTAGTATCATGGACAATCCAACACTAATAGTAGAAAGCCTCAGAGTCTGTAATTAAAATAGGATAAGCTCTTGGGCATTTAGTTTATGTTGCATGAAAGGGCAAAATGATCATGATAATTCCCAATGGCAGATTTATGGTCGCTGAATAGTGGAATATACATCTAGTCTGTGTCATCATATCACAACATTCAAAAACTGGAAGAGCATGACTGAGAGGAGCTTTCTTGCCACTACACTAACCTATGGATCTACAACCTTCGGCTCCCCAGATGTTTGTAACTACAGCTCCCATAAGCATAGCCAGCACGGTCAATGGTGAGCGGTCAAATCAGTTGTAGTTTAATATATCTGGAGAGACTCGGGTTGCATACTTAAACTTTCATTGTTCCGATATGGGCACCCTGTACAGTCCATGCATCAAGTGGAGGGCTTGCATCCCTTGCATCAATGGTCTTGGCTCTGGGGGATCCAGTGCTATTCTCGAGATGGGATCTACTATATACAAAGTTGTACACAAACCATTTCTATAATGATCAGGGGAAAGTGTGTAGCACCATATCCTGCCTTACATCCACCAAAAAATCTCCAGTAATGTCCTATGTCCTAATTGCATGTGCAAACTACATCCATGTCTCTCCAAGCTAAATCTAGCATTCCTATGAAACTCATTTCCATGTGAACATATATAAATACAGGTGAAAAATTGCTGAAGGCCGTGGGTCCGTACCAGCTGCATGCTCATGCTGTAGCTGCATCTACAGGTAAGGAGGCAACAGCACAGTGTGTTGCAATGCCTTCCCCCCTCATGTTAACAGACCACAGAACAGAACAAATACTGTAAAGATAGACAGCACAGTCTTAACTCGCTCCACCACTACCCCTTTATATAATAAGGTGCCAGGGTTGAATCAATGTGCTTATGTAATAGGGTTGAAGGAGGGTGTTTACATTGAGTTCCATGAGGCATACACAAACTAACCCAATCAATCCATTATACTTTGTAGCAGGCACAGAAAGGGTGTTGCGCTCAGACAAAGGTGTAGACCTTTGGCGAGTTTCTGAGCTACGACCCTGTGCTACCGTGTCGCATAAGGAGGACACTAGTCTTTCCTGTGGGTATGCCACTGGTGTGGGGTTTTTCTTCCCTTAAAGGCCAGCATTGCCTTGCTAGCCCAGTAATCCAAAATGCGAAATACGCAACAGTTGGGTTAGTGATACAACTGTGTTGGGAAGATATTGATAGCATCTAATGTTTATCATATCAACACAGGTATTAAGAATCGATACATAGATTCAACTAGAAGGTAGATTGCTGTCCAATAGCAAGCCTGTCAGGTGCTCAGGGGTAGTAGTTTCACTTGAACTAACGAGCAGACACTCCAACTTTCTCCAGAACCTTGCTTCGCATTTAGCACTATTCCCTGCCGCAAAAAAAGGACACAGCCTAAGTGGGCATTTAGGCTGCCTTTGGGGTGGAGGTTAGTCTCTGGCATGCAGGGCTCCTGTGTGCAACCTGAGTGCATTATCTTATGTCATTGTATATTACTTTATGGTGTATGACGCACATTGCTGACAATGGCAATTACTGACAATGCCTATCCCCTCTCCCTGCCTCTCTCTTTCTTTCTTCTGTGCGTTCCTGCAATGTGTTCTGTTACAATATGTGTTAATGTGACCAAATATTGTAAAATAACATTTTCCTTAACAGAGGCACCTCAAGAAACTCTGATGTTTGAGAAGGAGTCTACCCATCCAAACTGCCAAATGGAACAAACCTATGTCTTTGCTGCGCCTGCTACCAACACTAAGCACCCGGCATGCACCGGATGTTCTCCGAGCTGGAAACTCACATGCTTTTGTGAACTCTTGTCTGTAGAGTGCACCAAATAAGAGACAATTTGGACTTGCTTGTGGAGAGTAAGTTGTGGGTGTCTGCACCAACCTTTCAAATAGAAATTGTAGAGGAGAGGCAGGAGGATCATGTTGGCGCCCCCATCCTTGAACCCTCCACCTTCTCCTCACCCGCCCCAACCAAAAGAATATACATAAAAGAAACCCAACAGAGGTCACTTGACGAGACAATGGGTCTCGCATCGGTGCAAAAGGCCCATAGTGTGCAGGCTGATATCAAAACTGCAGAGGCCTGGTGCTGTACACCAGTTGTCAAAGTGAATTGAAATAGCACCGAGAGCAATGCTGGCACGGTAGCAAACTCCCAGGTGGTACTCTCTATGCTATTTAAGGGTCAGAGCATTTGTTTACACCTGTTGTTAATGATGTGTTCCTTTTGTATCCGGGGGCAACACTTTTGGTATAAGTCATGAGGTCAATTCATGTTTGGAATTTATGACAAGTTCCCTTACTGTTGCTGAAAGTTTAATTGCCGTGTTTACCCATTTCCGTGGCAAGGCGGCACAAGGTGGGTGAGGTGGCCCAGCCGAGATCGTTCTTGCCCGTCACCCAGATGCTGTAGAAGGCGTTCATCCTGGAGATGGGAATGGTGCAGCGGTTATCGTCCTTCGAAGGATGGCAGACCTTGCTCTCAGTGAAGCCTTGCTCGCATCTGCCCAGGTCTCTGAAAGGAAGTCATAAAAAAGACACTAGCCTGTGTTATGGGTAGCAATAGAAACAAAAGAAGGCCAGTTTGCTTCACTCGCCTCCTGACACATCAAGCCGACCATTTTGTGGAGAATTGTGTTCTAAGACCAGTTGTAATATTGCCTACAATATTAAAATATTTCCCACTGCGGAGAATGAAAGCAGCGAATTGTCAAGAGCGCTAAATAGAATGAAAGAGGCTAGGGGATGTGGAAAGAGAGGGAGAGGGTTTACCACGTAAGCGTATGGGGGGGAAAAAGAAAGAAAGAGATAGGAGCCGGAAAGGGAGCAAACAAGAGGAAGAGATGGGCTACGAAGAGTACAAACAAAGGATACGAGAAATAAAGAAACATAGAGCTAGCAGTGAGGGTGGAAGAGAAGGGACGAGGGAGGATAGGAAGTTGTAGAGCGAGTGAGTGAAGCACCCCTGTCTGTTTTTCCCTCCTTTCAACACCAGTTGTATATAACACAGTATAATCCACATACACACAAGGTAACTGTGACACCAACTGTACACATAGACAGTAAAGGCACTACAACTTGTCTTTGATTTAAAAGTCCACAATTAGCTAATTTCTTTAATCAAATTAGAAGTTGAAAAATATAGGGTAAACCCCTTCTATGAAGAGAAAACCTGTTATCACCTGCCACCAAGATGCAGACATGGAGAGCTGCCTGGGTGCCTTTTGCCCCTGTTACCTTGTCGAGAACAAGTGCCACGCTATGCCCACAGGCTTACTTATGGTATACTGACGTAGTGCCTTGGCACTGATTTGCCCTAATAATCCTTCCGCAGTAGGTGGGAGAGATTAGAGACATCTCAAGGCCAAAGGTTGGGAGGTTAAGGGTAATGGAGCTGAAAGAGGAAATGGTAAGAGGCTTGTCAGTGTAGACACGGGATAGGTGAGATTTAACGGAAAAGAAGCAATAGAAGAGAGGAGCGCGATAAAATCAGAGATTGTATCGTTAGAAGTGATTGGAGAGCAGTGATAGGCGATCTGTGACGCAAGCGATGCGGCGACAAAGCAGCAACGAAAGAGATGAGAGAACTGGCGAGAAAGAGGTGATGCACTGTCAGGAAAATAGAGAAAGGGCGGGAGAGGAGCTATGGGAACGCAGTGAACAGACAGAGAAGTGATGCAGAAAGTTTGATGGGAAGGAAGCAAAGGGAGCGATGTCATGAAAAAGTGATGCGATGTTAAAGAAGCTTTGGGAAAGATGAGACAAAAAGAAGTGATAGCCGAGAAGTGATGAAAATGAACTGATGGAAGGAATGTGAAGAAAAAGAAGAGGTGGTGATCTGCTTAAGAGAAGTGACAGAAGACACTTGTGGAAAACAAGCCATCGGGCAATCTGATGAAAAGGAAGTGATGGAAGAAATGTGCGGAAAAAGAAGTGATAGAGCAATCTGATGAAAAAGCAGTGATGGGAGAAATGTGCGAAAAAAGAAGTGATAGAGCAATCTGATGAAAAGGAAGTGATGGAAGAAATGTGCGGAAAAAGAAGTGATAGAGCAATCTGATGAAAAGGAAGTGATGGAAGAAGTGTGCGAAAAAAGAAGTGATAGAGCAATCTGATGAAAAAGCAGTGATGGAAGAAATGCGTAGAAAAAGAAGTGATAGAGCAATCTGATGAAAAAGCAGTGATGGAAGAAATGTGCAGAAAAAGAAGTGATGAAAGCAATCTGATGAAAAAGCAGTGATGGAAGAAATGTGCAGAAAAAGAAGTGATGAAAGCAATCTGATGAAAAAGCAGTGATGGAAGAAATGTGCAGAAAAAGAAGTGATGAAAGCAATCTGATGAAAAAGCAGTGATGGAAGAAATGTGCAGAAAAAGAAGTGATGAAAGCAATCTGATGAAAAAGCAGTGATGGAAGAAATGTGCAGAAAAAGAAGTGATGAAAGCAATCTGATGAAAAAGCAGTGATGGAAGAAATGTGCAGAAAAAGAAGTGATGAAAGCAATCTGATGAAAAGGAAGTGATGGAAGAAATGTGCGGAAAAAGAAGTGATAGAGCAATCTGATGAAAAGGAAGTGATGGAAGAAATGTGCGGAAAAAGAAGTGATGAAAGCAATCTGATGAAAAGGAAGTGATGGAAGAGATGTGTTGAAAAGGTAGTGATGGGGAAAATGTAACACAAAAAGAAGTGACCTATTTTATTGTGTCCCTATGCCAGGGTTTACGCCGGCTTCAGCCACTTCAGAGAGCTGTGTAGAGGAGTGAGTGGTGGCAAGGTAGATGCCCAAAGAACGGACCATTCCTGATGCCCGATAGAGTCCAGGAAGGCTGGTTGTTGGCCTCCACTTGCTTTGGAAGTTTTCCTTATGTATATCGAGTCAATATGAAAGCCTTCATGTGAGGGTGACAGAATCTCGCGCTGGATGCTATATGATTGGCAGGTGTTGCTGATCGGTCCTGGATGCCCAATTGCCAGGATGAGTGAGGATGACGGGTGGGAGCAAAGATGTCTCCGCGGCCTTGTATGATGGGGCAGGAAGGAGCGCTCTAAGGGGCTTGGAGAAATGTGTTGCAGCACATATGACAAAGGAGGCGCGACTTGAAACGTATCTAGCGCTTTAGTTGAGTTGCCTAAGGTCTCAAGTTCTGTGGGACTGTACGTCAAACAGTAGACCACTGCATGTGGCGCTATACACCCCTACATTTGTGGTGTCCAGTCCGGAGCATGGAAGGCAGGTTCGGATTGGGTGGCTTCAGCTGTCTGATTGGATGGAAGGGGTGGAAGATCTTGTAGAGGTATACCAGAGTGCATCCATGCAGTGTTTTGTGGACAAGTGTCATGTTCTTTAGGTGTGATTTGTGTTTGTTACGGGGACACTGGTGGGTCTTCAAGATAGGCCTAACGTCTCCATGTGTCTCCAATTAATATAACAGACGTGGCATGACGCTGGACGTTTTGGAGTTTCAATATAGTAGTTTTGAGACAGAAGATATGGTGTTACCAGTGGTGGTCATTGGGCCGGCTCTCGGCGGATCCGGCACCAGAAATGGAGCCGGATCTCGGGATCCGGCCAGAGTCAGCCTCCCAAGACCATGAACCGCGCTGGAAGACTTAAAAAAAATACTGATTCCTTTCAGTTGTACATGTAGCGAGCATTGTGCATTTCACACCAGTGCCAAAGCCGGCGGTAAAAGGCAATGCTGCTGGAGCGGGTGTTTTTTTTTCTTCTTCGTATTCCAGCATTGCTGGATGCACACTACAAGCCCGCCCCCTCTAGACCACGCCCCCTCAGGCACCCCCCCTCCACACTCCTCCCCCACCCCGGCCCTTGTGTTGCGGGATCCCTCACCGCATTTTTTCCATTTCCACCACTGGGTGTTACCACTATGGGGGCTATCCAGACTTCTTGAAGGAGCAGCAAGACAGGAAGAAGCCTTCCTGGCAAACGCAGATGGTGAAACATGTCCTTGGTGTCGAACAACATAGGGTTTGGGGGTGTTTGACCGTATGAAAAGTGATTGCGGCAAACTGACCGAAAAAAATCAGGCCGCATGCGGTCACTTTTCATTTGGTCAAACACCACCACCACCCACACCCCTGCAACCAAACCCCCTTCCCTACACACCTGCACGCTCACCACCTGTTCCGCTTCAACCCTGCGGCATTGGATCCGTCCCTCTAACGCAGGTCGTATCCGACGCTGCAGGGTCCCTTTCTTTTTTTTCCCTTTTTTTTCACCGTCCCCTGCCTCCAAAATCGAAGGAGCAGGGACACCTCCACAACCTCCCAGGCCAATACAAACCAAACATGGGGAACAGGGGACACCCACGCAAACCCTGCTCCACATGTTTGGTATGTATTAGCCAATTTCACCGAATATATCCGGTCGAATGGTAGAGGCCAAATTCGGTCAAATGTACCAATCGGTCAAATGTATTCGGTCAAATCTACTAATAGCGTTAAGAGTGTTGTCAAGAGAGACTTTGCTTGGGAAACTCTGCAGGCGACGTGGGCAGTTCTGGAAAATAATTAACCCCAGCTTGACATTCTGAGGGCCACCACATAAGAAGGCGGTGAACCCAGTTAGGGCCTCATTAGGAGGCTGGCAGTGCTGGAGCCGTTAAACCCATTTTGCTCTATTACGAGGTCCCTTTGCAGGACCTACTCTGGACGTATGGTCAGACCAGACGTCCAGAGTATTCCGACCTTTGCGGGACCGGTAAGTCCCCATTGAAAAAGCCATTCCCCATTCCTGTTTGAGCCCCCATAGGGCTCAATGGGAAGGCGCTAATAACGGTACCGCAAATTGTGGTACCATTATTAGCTCTGAAGTCCCTTAACGGGCCCCATCCATAACGCCTGTTAAAACCAGGTGTTAAGGAAGGGACCCGGTAAGGGACCTCGGAATAGGGCTCAAAGGGATTGCCGGCACTGATATCCTTAACGGTGCCTGGTATCCCTTTGCGCCTACCTCGTAATGAGGCCCAATGGTTCGAAACTGGACCATAGCTGTACATCAGTGCAATGAATGACGGTGGTCTTTGCAACAGTCATTTTCAAGTATCTATGTTTTATAAAGGGATGGCGATATACCCCTATATGCCACCTCGTTTCCCTTATTTAACATATTTCTTTTTGTGGTACAAATTAAATCAAACCTCAGTGCACACCAGGTGAGTGGAAAAGGTCGAAGGTTGCCAGGTCTTGTGGTGCCTTTGTGTTGAAATTAAAGCCTGAAGTTGGTGCACACATTAATGGAACATGAAGTTGGGATAGGACAGATGGGAGGGTGGCAGTAGGGGAGATCTGCTGGCACAGAAGTGATAGATGGGAAGTGATTAGATTGAAGTGATGAGGAGGTATGATGGGGAACAAGTGACTGGAGGAAAGTGATGAGAGATAAAGGATGCTGCCATGTGGCCTGACATCACCCATGAAATGGTGGGGGGAGGGTTGATGTATGCCATGGAAGCGGAGCAGACAGGAGAGCTCCCGCACAGGGTGCTGAGGTACTCACTCTCTCACATGAAGCCTGTATGTGCTCTTAATGTGAGTCTGCTGCCCGGGATCCCAGGAACACGTGATGTTTGCGATCCAAATGACGACACAGGTCAACATGTGAAGATCTGCAGGAGGGACTGGGAGAAAGCAGGGGAGAGTCGGTAAGGCTGGGGAACCAGTGTGCCAAGATGGGAGAAGACAAGAGGACAGACAACAAGAATTGAGAAACAATAGAGGGATTGGGGAGAGATATGAAGAGAAGGTAACAGAGAAAGAGAAACAAGGAACAGGACAAGAAGAGCAAGGAGAAAAACCTCACAAAAAGGAGGGACCAAGAGAGAGAAACAAGGACAGAGCAAGGGAGAAGAAGGAACACAGAGAAAAAGAAGGAAATGTTGAGAGAAGATGTGAAGAAAGAAACAGAAGGAAAGAGCAAGGAAATGGGGGGATGAACCAAGAATGACAAGAAAAGTGCAAGGCAGAGAGGAAAGGGAGAAAAAGCCCATGCAAGTGGGAGAAGAGAGAAACAAGGAAAGAGAGGATGGATACAATGGATATAGAAAGCAAAAAGATAGAGGAATAGAGTCAAAGAAAATGGCACAGGAAGAGAGATAAGTGGAAACAAGGAAAAGAGAATAGGCAATTGCTTGTCATCAACCTAGAATTTGAAGCACTTAGGAATTGAATGTGGTGCACTTGTGAACTTGCGTGTTCTTTGCTTTGGCCGTTTCATACACAATGACGATTTTGTGCTAAGCGAGACCTTTTGGGAAAGGATAAACTAACGGAATTCTATAGCTCTCACGTGTGCACTTTTTGCACCTATTCAATGCATTTATAAATTGAAACCCTGATGGTAAAAAATAGCTAACATAGCTAAAATAGCTTGACATCATCATATCAGTAATTCATTTACTGCGAGTATACTACACTATACATTGTGAAGTGTCTGTTTTAGGTGGCCGATTTTCTGGAATCATTTGCTAATCATTTTTATGATGTGTGTATAGAGTTCATATGTGATATTTTACACATATATTGTGAATGCCAGGCGGATACCACATTAATGTTCGCACATTAATGTACTGTGTGGATTATGCACCTGATTTTAAATTAATTTGAAAAGTTGTTTATTGATACATCATGTTTGGTTAATTGAAATGACCTGTAATGATAGTGTATTGTATTTTATGTAAGGTTTGTTGTTAATCCAGGAACACCAATAAATAAAATAAAAAAAGAGACAGCAAGAAAAAGACACAAAATAAGGAAGCAAGATGTCATGAAAAGAAAGAGAAACCACAAGGGGGAAAACAGTGAGGAATTGAAATATGCAAAGGGCACATGGGAGATAAACAAGATATTGAGAGGAGAGAAAAACACAAGCAAAGGGAAAAGTGGAAAAGTAAAGACACACAAGGAAAGATCGTGTGGGAGAGAGAAACAGAGAATTGGGGAGTTAGGGGCCATGTAGAGAAAGGAAACATTCAGGAGGGAGTTCGAGGAAGCAGAATACAGAGAGATAAGTGAACACAGCAAATACAAGTTACAAGAGCAAGGGAAGAGAAAGAAGTAAAGAGAGCAACAGAAAAGAGAAGCACAAGGGAAAAGCAAGAGCAAACCGATGTTAAGCGAAAGAGATGGAAGAGATGGGAGCGAAACATCAGAAAGTGAGAAGAGAAAGGAAAATGAGTATTGAAAGAAAGAAATTTAGAAAAGAGAAAGGCAGAAAACAAGATAAAATGGGAGTAAGAAAAAACAAGCAGCAAAGAGAGTAAGAGAAGTAGAGGAAGACAAGCAAAATAAGAAATAGAAGACAGTGCAAGAACAGTACGGTACTGTACTGTTCAGGCACCATCAGCAGGCTCAAAATCAATAGTGCACCATTCATTATTGGCCCACCTAAAATCTCTCCCCTTAATCTGTGGATAGCGAGACTGGACCTTCAGGCTCGCCCCTAACTATGTGCGGAGGGTTCGTGAAATACATTATGACATGCATACAACTACAATATCAATAAAATAATATACAATTTGCCTAGTTACCTATAACTGATATCAAAATTAACATAAAATACACAAACGAACTATAGCGAACATAGCAACAGAAAGGTGTACAAACCAGTGTTTGCCAACCGTACTAGTTAATATATAAAAGGGTATCGCACTCTATTAATGTGTGCTCATGGTGACAGAGATCATGTCTTACCGGTACATATGGCTGCTCACATCCGGCAGGGAGGAATTGCTTTGATTTCATAAAGTTGTCAGGATTGTAATGTTTGTGCCCAGAAGCTAAGGCAGGCCACTCAAGTTCAGATGGCACAGCTAAAGCTGCAGCTCCTATTACAGTGGCCTACTCACAGGAGGAGTCTTAGGTTCTAGCTCAGATTCAAGGTATTGCACACGCTTCAGGATGGCATACCTCTCCCCTTGACTCAATTGCACAAAATACCTTTCAATGCTGCTTTTTCAAACTAAAGACAAAATGAAGGATTGTTTCCCAAACTATAATTTTTTTTACCTCAGATACATGCGGATTTCTGTGTTAACATGACAAATGCAGGAAATGAGCCAGTAAACAAGACCAAATAGTGGATGGCTTGAGCTGGCATACACCAGGAAAGACCCGTCTGTACTACCTTCCTCTCACGCATAATCCATAACTACCATCCCTCCTAAGTGCCAAGGACGAGTATGCCCGTCCTCTTTGCATAGACTTGCATAATAGTCTGGCACTTAAGGGGTTTTAAAGCCACAGCACAACCGCTGTGGAACATTTGGTATTGACATAGACTATTTCCTGCCAGACATATGCAGTGTAACATTATTTTACAGAGCACATAGTAAACACATTTACCAAGCCCTTCTGTTTACATAAGTAACCAGCTATGCCTTTAATGGCTGTGTTGAAACTCTTCCTAGAACTAATAATCTGCTGGACTTTGAGTGGTCAACTCGCAAGACAAAATCGTTTTACATATCTCTGGTAAGCAGTGTTCCAAAGCCATCTAGTTGCTGTGCATTGTTTTCCCCAAACAGTGTCCAAACACAGCTGCAGCTGCATTTGGTTTGTGCTTCACATGATTTAAAAACAAAACCTTGGGACACCAGCCAGATGCTTTTCATGACTTTTCTGGAGAGACTGAAAAAGAGAAACACTGAAATATAGAGAGAACGAAGAATTACACAGAGAGTGACAACAATAAATAGAAGAAAAGTAATATACAATTCAACAAAAAACAGAAATATGCAAGGAAGAAGAGAGAGAATGATTAGATTAATTGAGAAAAGAACAGAAACAATGAAGTAGCCATAAAAGAGGTCAAAGAGGCAGACAAAGGAGAGCATGCAGAGAAATAGGAGAGACATTGAAACGAAAATAAAATGCAAGGACAGCTTCTCCTTTGCACCTGTCTTTCACTCCCTTCTATCCCCATCTGCTGCCATCCCAGTAAATTATGCCCAGCTTTGTTCCAGGGTCACTTGGATCATCACGGCACTCATGGTCATCAGGGCCATCATTGAACCTCAGGTCCTTGAGATTTGCATAATAGTATTCTTGGATCAACTTAGAGCCTGCCAGCATCCATTAGTAGTGGTCAGATTTTCGCTCATTCCCCTATAGACCTAGAGCTTCATCTGAGTCATCATATAGACCAGAATGTCTTATGAGGACTGATTGAGCAACACCTCAAGGATATCAACTTTCCTTGAAAGAGAATTTAAGATTCAATGTGTCACTAAATCAAGCAAAGTGTGGCTATGCCTAAATGTTTTTTTTTTGTGGGGGAAAGTTTACAGCATATACAGTGAGCATAGAAAAATAAATCTGAAATTACTCTCTGATTGGAGAACAGTTTTAAGGCACTAAACATAAGACCCAGTAAATCAAGACCCGACACATACCTTAATAAACAAATAGAGGAAATTAAATATACTATTGAGAAGAGGAAGACGCCAAAGGTTGATTTTGCTTCAGTCATAATGAAATGGGCAAACTGGCACCAACAATAGATGAGTAGCAAACCCATTGCTTACAAGTGAAAGAGAGAGTGACAAATACAGTATTGAATATTAGCACCGGGGCGGAGGCAGCAGCCAATCACGTTCCGGAGATTGTGGGTCGAAATCTCTGATCTCAGTTTGCGTTCCACAGAACACGCAAACAGCCTCCCCACTGCGGTCTGCCTTCTTCCGTAACCCTCCTGTTTTTTTTATTTTTCTTTCATTTCGCAACCCTCCTCCCTTGCCTCACTTACCTTATTGTTGCGGTGGCCGCCCACCAGCTTCCATCTTCCCTTTTACGGCCGCAATGGCAATAGAAGAGGGGCTTCTTTCGGAGCCCCGTCTTCTACAACCATGGCATCCATTTTGGACCAGTATTTTCATTCATTGAACGGGATTCACGCAGCATCCCCTTCAATCAATGAATGAAAGTACTTTGTTTTTAGAACCCCAGGCTTTCTCTTTGGTAACCCGGGTTACTAATGGAGTTAACAACCCATTCCATTAACTTGGGCTGATGGGTCATTAACCCCCTGTTCGAGCCCTTGCAACGGGGTGTTAACGCCACATAAAAAAACTCTTCTGGACCAGTAAACAGCACCAAAAAAGCCAATACTGGTAAATTCTTAAACCTTTACCTGAAATATGGTAGAGATGTGTTTACATAACTTAAATCTTCAGAAAATTAATAGTTGTAATGGGAAAGTATAGGAATAGCGATGTCTGACAGAGGTGAAGGAAGTTGTTGTGCAATCATACAGCTATGAGTCTGTCCTTATTGGATTACAAGGTGAATTATTTAAAAAGAGATCTACCCGGGCTTGTACAATATTATTTGTAGAATGTATGTATGATGTATTGGTTTACAAATAAACCTTTCCCAATATTAATAAAAGAGTACATTCATAATCAAATATAAATACATCTAATGATTCCATGGCAACATTCATAATACAAAAATAGAATAACCTAAATGCCTTCCCATAATAAAATCATCTAATACAGTTTTTCACCTAAAAGCTCAAGCAAACGAATTACAAATTGTATTACTGCCATAACCAGCGATATGTGGGTCATAATTCTATCCCAAAGTATTTTAAAGGACATACATTCCAAGTGAAATGCAAATGCTGTAAAATGTTCAGTTCTCAAAGAGATTAATGATTTACAATAAATAATGGTAGGCTTTGCAGTCTCAACATATTCACTGTCCTTACGGAGCTGACATGTGCAGAATGCTTTTAGGTTACTCCTAGGCCATAGTATTTCCAAAGTACCTAATAAGTCGAACCTCAACCTTATATTTAAAGATCTGTAGTTGATACATATATTTCTAAACTATATAATGAAACAATCAGTGAATGGCACTTTGATGATCAGCTTAATCATGATGATCAGATATAAATGTTGCCCATTTGGAAGCATTGCAAAGAGGCATAGACCAACAAGACGAACTGGCCCTTTCCATTGACAATGTAATGGAAATCCTAACCAACATCTCTGCAAGACGGCTCTAAGAGGTTGTGGGAAATAGCACTGGTAAAGACCAAACCTGTTTCATGAATGGTACATTCCGTCAAGATAATTCTACAACAAACCTCTTGGGTGTAGCTAGTAAAGAAAGTATATCAAGGGTGGGAGTTGGAATCAGCAGTAAGATGGCTTTTGGCAAAGAGCTCTGGGCAATCCTATTTTTAGCTACACTCAGGAGGCATTTTGTAGCGAGTTCAGTAGATGTATTGCCCTCATTCAGTTAATGGTGAACCTACAGAGGTGATTTGTCCTGGGAGGAGAGCTCAGCGGCAACGTACACGCCTTGGAAGCATGACAACATGAAGCAACACAGGTTCAATCCCCGGATCTGCACTTAGAAACCTCTGGGTGTTTAAGTGCGTTATAAATATGCAAACAATTACGCAACTAAAAAACAAACAATTCCTGTAACAGCGCCTGGATGCCTGCAGGCTGTGTGAGCGCTTTAAAAATGCAAAATAATTACATTTGTACATAGGAGAATGCAGTGGTGGGGACCTGTACACTTGCACATGCCCACAGACACATTTCAGTCATCTGCATGGTGAAATACAAAAGTCAGCGTAGAAGCGTACATGCTGCCTTTTGCCTTGCACTTTTTCCCTTCTGCCCTTGAAATGCTGCTTGCCATGTACATGGCATGCACAGTTTACAATGGATCACTGTGAGGAATTGCCATTTGGCAAAAGTGTAACGCATTGTTTTTTATTTCCAGATTCCCCTTTCTTCACCAATTCAGTGCCAAAAGCATAGTGTGCATGTATCTTGCTGTATGAGTAGCCTGATCCGCAGCACCCGCTGTACTCGTAAAGGTCACAAGCCACAAGATGCACACTAGACAGCCACAGCAACAGCCAAGTCACTGCAGCCACGGGGCAGCATTTAAGATATGCTCCCCTGTTCCAAAAATACAGTGATCATAAGTAACCCATGCTGGTGGCAAGGTCAACTCTAAAGCTGTCTGGATTAAGGCATGGTGCATGGCACTATGTATGACCATGACAGACACATCACAATCGGTATTCCACATGTGTCAGCTTCTGAGAGTCAGCTCTGCTGTAGAAGGTGATGTGTATTCTGGTCACACGGGTTGAGACTGCCAAATGGCAGATCCAAAACTCAGAAAACCACCTCTTTGATCCCTTTGTGAGGGCCAATAACACCATCCTCCAGAGACAGCTGCACAGGTATCAAAGGTGCACCCCCATTCAAAAGGAGTAGCCTCACACAAGACCTTTTTGTAGCGAAAAGGGAAAGGGGCAGGATTAGGATAGGCAGGGGGGCTCTAGTTACTGGAAGGAGACCTTTACCATTTTGATTCTTGCTGTCTCGCTTTCCTTTTCCTGTCCTCTGCACTTATTCTGACACAAAGCACTTTGGGTGTGACATCAGAGAGGCAAATGCCAACCAGGAGCAGGGATTGGACGACTGTGGCATGCTTTCTTTAGACCAACAACCTGAGGACTTGTGCCCTTAGAAGAAGGAGTCTCGCATCCTTCAGATTCTCTCCAGATTCCAGATCCTCTCAAACCCACAGATTCATTCTGGGAGAACTCACTGGACTTTTTTTTGGGAAAGATGTACTTTCCAAAGTCCTCAGCCTGAAGGAGCCATTGAAGGCAGGAGTAATATCTGTCCTCTACCCACTTCCAGGGCACATTGAAAGTGGCCTTTGCTGTGTACTAGGACATACCACTCTGCACCGGAATGTCCTAAAGCTGGGAGAGCAGACACTGAAAGGAACCATCCTGTCCCAGAGTCGCCCTCAGTGTGCATCACAGCAGCCGAGGATCATGTCAGCTGAAGCTCCCTGTTCTACCACACCGAATCAGCATTCTGTGTTCACTGCACTTTGAATGTGAGGGAAGGTGCCATCACTGGTTTTTGCCCTCCTCCACCAATCCGAGTGATGGTTTGCAATTTGAACTAGCTCGATGCTGCAATGTTCCCTCGCTAGAACGTCACCTGCTAGACCTGAATTGACTGCTCAATGCCGGAACCCGATCCGAATCACTGGAAAGTTACATGCCATCTATAACCAGGGGATAAACAATGGCTCGATCCAGCTAGCCCTTGAAGAGTGGCTTCATCGACCTGCACTTTGACGCACCCAAGATCACCACTTCGACAACCGTCACCTGCCGACTTGATCCGCTTGAACATCACACATTGACTCTTTCTGGGGCCCTAAAGCCCGACTCATCCTGGCCAACTGTGAAGCAATCCTGGGACCATCCTGACCTGCATCCTTGAGAGCAGCTCTTCTTTTATAATCGTGTTGGGTTTTGATTTGTAGAAGTGTGAGGGTTGAGTGGGGCATTTTATCCTTATGCATCCTTGAAGTCGCATCCATGCCAAATCCAATGCGTCATACTGGTGGTAGTGGTGGGATTTGAAGCATAATGTGCCTACAGCCCAGCCAGCCAAAATAAAGGTGTGCAATTAACATTCGTTTTTTCTGCCAAGGCATTTTTACAACCATGGAACCCGACTGGAGCACGGCGCACACCTTGACAAGAAGCATCATGCACGATCCCTTTAGATAGAGGGATCTCCATCGTGGCAGTAAGGTTAAGATGGCAGCCCTGCTAAAAAGCCTCCAAGCTTTCAAGGAAGCTAATGGGATGGAGGGTTCTCAGGAGAGCAGAGACAAGCTGGATCCCCCAATGCTGTTGCCCATGAACCTGGGTGCCGGTGGAGGAAACCGCGGAGAAAAGGGACAGTGAAAGCGCATTTCAGCATTCCTGCCCACTAGGCAAGCATGGTGGTGTCTCAAGGGTTGCACTTTTCCCACAAATCACACCCATCGGGTAGATCCTGTGCGTCTGACAGTCGACAAGACACTGTAGCATCATTCAACACTTACTGGCTCTACCTCCTAAAAGAAAGGAGGATGGCTCTGGAATAACAGAAGCAACAGGACTTAGTGATATTGCACAAGGTGAAGTTTGAGATACAGAAGGAAGGCAGTGTGTGTCTCCAGCGATGACTTCCAAGGGAAGCCTGTGTGCCACCTCCACAAGTACTTAGTCCCACCACATGATTTGAGGAAGGACATTTTTGACTGGTTCAAAACGCTGATGTTAGCTTTCCACCTCCAGAAGGTGGAATAGGATTTGTGGGGCGCAGCCCCTACGAGCCTTCTACCGACAGTTGGTACTGATGTAATAATTAATTTGACTCCTGAAGAGAGGCCCATCTATTGCAAGATGAAGGCCACAGTCCTTACGAAGTTCTGCAAAACTCCAGTGCAATGCCTCAAGAACTTTATAGAGCTCACCAACAAAGGGAGTCAAACCTTTTTGAGGCATTTACGCATCAGTCCCTGAAATATATGAATGATTGGGTCACAGGTGACATAGTTGACACCATTGAGGGCATGTTTAATCTGATCACATGTGAGTGCATCCTAAAACAATGTGAGATGGAGCACCAGCATTTAGTGGATAAAAGTATCACAGACCCTCAGAATCTTGCAAAGGCAGCAAATCGGTTCGGGGCTACTTGTGTCCTGAAAAAGGTTAGTGCATCTAAACCAGTAGACAAGGGGGCTGAACAGAGTAAATCCTAACAGAGCAAGGACAAAGGCCCACACCCTCTTGCTAAGAAGGGCCGCAAAAACATGAGTGTTAATTCCAGTCATGAGTGGATAGGTATGGACATTGTGGGCTCTTTGGATCCCAAACCTCCTCGGGAAACTGGTACATGTTGGTCATGGTCTATCCCATCCGGTACACCAAGGCTGTATTTGTTTTATTGCAGATAGTGTGTTTGGTTAAAGCATATGGGATACATTACTCACCGTAATCGTATTTCTGATGGTTGTATCTGCTTAGATTCACATGCTGTGCATAGGCCAACATCTAGTGGAAGCTGCAGAGTATTACAGTTGTTGTTTTTGAAACTTTCAAAAGGGACGTCGAATAGGGCATGCCAGTAGTACTATCCCTAATGTGACATCCCTTGTACCCATGATCCCTCATGCATGTAGGTCCCTCAGATTGTATTTTTCTGACATGAGGTAGCATGAGCTGTAGCGTGAGTACAGTTGTATTCAAGCAAATACGTATCAGACAAGCTCATAAGCAACCATGCGCCTTCTCTCCAAGGGGAGGAAGGGTGGGTTGCATGTGAATCTAAGCAGATACAAGCATCAGAAATATGATTACGGTGAGTAATGAATCCCTTCTGAGGCTTGTGGAATCTGCTTAGAGCACATGCTGTGCATAGATTAGCTAGCAGTGGAAGAAGGAGGGTGGATGTGAGAAGGTTCATGAGAGAATTAATGTCTTAGAACCGCTTGTCCCACTTGTGTATCTGTCTTGGAATGGGTGTAAGTGCAGCAGTGCTGAGTGAAAGTATGTACAGAGCTCCATGTAGCTGCCTTGCAAATAGTGTCTAAGGGGACATTTTCAATGAAAGCCAGAGTGGCTCCAGTACCACTGGTGGAGTGGGCCCTGTGCATAAAAGGCAGTGTTTTATCTGATAGGGAATAACACAGTTGGATACATCTGACTATCCACCTAGAGATAGCATTCTTAGAAATGCGGTCACCTTCTCTGCCTGGTGCTATGGAGACAAATAATTGATCTGTTTTTCTTAGCAGTCTGGTCTTGTCTACGTAGTAAAGGACCACTCTCCTCACATCTAGTGTGAGCTGTTGGGTTCCTGGAAGAAAGCCCGTAGCTCAATTGACTGGTTTACATGAAATTTTGAAATTAATTTAGGTGAGAACCTGGGGTGAGTATGTAAAACCAGCTTGTCTTTGTGTACTACAAAGAAAGGATCCTCCACTGACAAAGCTTGAAATTCACTGACCCTTCTTATGGAAGTGACAGCCACTAAGAAGGCAGTTTTATAAGTCAGGTCTTTGAGACTAGACTTGTGCATAGGCTAGAAAGGGGGTCCCATGAGCTTAGCGACTACCACATTGAGGTCCCACCCTGGCGGCGGGTTAGAAACTGGAGGGTGGAGTCTTTTTACCATTTCCATAAAAGCTTTGATGGCTGGTACTTTCCACCATGAGACCTTATTGTGATTGGTCGTATAGGCTGACAAAGCTGCCAGGTGTACCTTTAGGGCGTTAAATACTAACCCTGCATCTAGCAAATGGAGCATATAAGTTAGAATGTTTTATGGAATACATTCTATTGGGTTGATTAGTTTAGTCTGGCACCATATTACGAATCTCCTCCATTTGTCAAAGTAACAGTGCCTAGTGTTTGGTTTTCTTGACTCCGTTAGAACATCCATGCATCTTTGTGGCAGGTTGAGATGTCTGAACTCTATGACTTTAGGAACCATGCTGACAAGTTCATCGAGTGTGGCTGCGGGTGCACTGTTAATCCCTCGTGTTGGGTGAGTAGGTTTTACTGGCACGGCAGTTTGATGGGATTACACATCGCCAGTTTGCGCAGATGTGGATGCCATGGTTGTCTTGCCTACATAGGAGCAACTAGGATAAGCGTCATAGGTTCCTTGTGTATTTTGTTCACCACCTACATCATTAGAGGGGCTGGTGGAAAAGCGTAGGCAAATATCCCTGACCAGTTCATCCATAGGGTGTTCCCCTTGGAGTCTGGCTGAGGGAACCTGGACGCGAAGTCTGGGCATTGACAGTTTTCACTTGTGACAAATAGGTCTATTGTGGGGAAACCCCACTGAGAGAAGAGGTGTTCTACAACGACTTTGTGTAGTTGCCATTCGTGTTCCTCTGGAAGGGGATCTCTACTCTGAGAGTCTGATAGCGAGTTGAGCTCCCCTGGCACGTGTTGGGTTGACAGTTAAATCTTCCGTTTGTGTGCCCATTTACAAATTAGTTGGGCAAGCTTGGACAGATTTTGAGAATGAGTACCACCCTGTTTGTTTACTTAAAAAATGGCAGTTGTGCTGTCTGTAAGGACCTGCACTGACTGGTTCGATAAGAGGGGTTTGAATGCCCAAAGCGCTTTGAATACTGCTAGAGGTTCCAACAGATTGATGTGGTTCTGAGCAACCTGGCTAGACCACAGACCCTGAGCTGTGTGGTGAAGGTAGTGTGCTCCCCACCCTGTTAGGGAGGCATCTGTTGTGATGACGGCCTGAACCTCTGGGTCGTAGAAGGGTTTCCCTTTCATTAGATTCTCTTTCGTCTGTTAGTCTAAAAAAATAGATACCTCTCACGACCAATGGCAATGTATCATATTGGCCGACGACCAACCGTCTCATGCACTAAACGTCAGTTATACAGACTCATAAGTTCGACCAATGTGCGGCCATTTTGATGTAGCTAGAATCGTCATTTTGTTCACTAACGTTTGCTCATTGCTTTTTGTTCAAAACCGCTTAGCCGAAAGCTTATTCTGCTTATTCTGCTTCACTGATTACTTTGTTGTTCAAAGCGAAGGAGCAAGGCTGCAAGGCCGGGAGTTATTCTTTGAAACATAACGTAGGCAGCCCCAGAGAGGAATGCCCAATCCACTCCCGCATATAGCCTTGAAGGAGAGCAACACGGTATTTAATCATTTCACTGATGCCAGCCAGTCTCGTTAATATGGTAGAAATGCTAGAAAGAAACAGCTAAAGGCTTGAATTATGCTTTTCTTATGGCCCCCCTTTCCTAAACCCAGCAGAGCGAGCTGACTCCCAGGACATGAATACAAATAGGAGATAGCAAGGCCTGGAATGCGACTCTTCCCCCGTACGCAGCTTGCCTGCAAGAACAGAAGCACTGTGTTCTGTTCAACAAAGAAATATGTCTCTAGACTCGCAATGTTGCATATTGTTGCTAAAACAGATGTTTGAAGGTGTCATATTCGTCGAAATTGTCAATCATCAGACCCAGTTCAAAGAAACTGTACAATGGGCGTAATGAACATGTCATGACTGATTGCAGGATGTCCATTTTGTATATATGTAACTGATGTACGTTATTTGCTCTCTTGCATCCCTCGAGGTCTGGAGAAAACCCAACCCATCATGAGAATTTAGGACAGCTCTTAAGAACTGTTTGGAGGCTTGACTTTTTCTCGTTGATGGAGAAGCCCAATTGAAAGTCAATCAGGGGGGACTCCCCTGTAATGAGCCAGTCGTCCAGGTAAGGGTACACTGGGATTGCCTCCCTGCGCAAGTGCGCTGCCACCACCGCCAGTACCTCGGTGAATACCCTTGGAGTCAAGGCTATTCTGAAGGGTAGCACCTTGAATTGGTAGTGCTGGTTCGCTATCTTGAAACGCAAGTATCTTCTGTGCGCTGGGAACATTGAAATATGAAAATAGGCATCTTTCATATCCAGTGTTGCCAAGTAATCCCCCTTTTTAAGTAGGGGGATGTGTCAGAACCTTTGTATGTAGGAGCTTTGACTGTCGGAACTATCACTATGAACCAATTACGGTGTCCAGTCATACTTTCGAAAAAATAGTTTTGACATACAAAAGTTCTGAATACAAAGTTTCGAATGAAAAAGTTTTGAATACATTTTTTTTCATGTTTTAGGTTTTATTTTAGTTTCGTATAAAAAAAAATGTTTTAAAAAGGAAACAGAGGGATGGGGGTGGAAACCCCCCTTAAAAACAAAAAAAATGCATTCAAAACTTTTTTTTCCGGTGCTTTTGTGTCGAAACCTTTGAATCTAGGAACTTTGACTGTTGAAACTATCACTATGAACCGGGATTACCTCTTGTAGTGTAGTCATGTGGCACCTTTGTGGCTTGACATATTTGTTTGCAGGGTCCAAGTCTAATACTGGGCGCATTGTGAGAATTTCTTTGGCACAAGGAAGTAGGTTAAATAAATACCCCTGTTACCTGATTTGCCGGGATGACCTGTATGGCGTCCTTTGATAGCAGAGTTGCGATCTCCTAGAGGAGGATTTTATGATGTTCCTGCGAGTGTACTTTCTGTCATGGAGGATGGTCGTGGGCGCGCTCTAGTAACTCGATGCAGTAGCCTCCGGACACTGTGGACAGCACCCATCTGTCCAAGGTGATCCCCTCCCATGTGTGGGTGTAGTTGGTAATGTGCCCCTCTACTGGGGATGCATGGGAAGGAACCTGAAGCAGAACGTCACTGTTTGGCCGGTGGCGTACCACCTCTAGCGGGGCTGCAACTTCCCCGCCCACGACCTCTGCATTGCCCTCTTGGGTAGCCCTTTTAAGATTGTGACTGTTAATTCCCCCACAATGAACCCTGGTTCTGGCTATAGTTTGACCCTGTTTGGGAATTTTGGCCTTGAAAGCTGCAAAAATTACCATTTCCCCTCTGTCCATAGGGTTTGTTGGTGAGTTGACCAAGGGATTTTAAGGCGTCCTACTCATCCTCAGCCGTTTTGAGTGCATCTTCGACGGCTTTGCCGAATAATACGTTAGGCTCGACCGGCATGTCTATCATTGTCTCCTGAGTTTCTGGCTTGAATCCTGATTGTCTAAACCATGCATGCCTCTTAATGATTGTACCTTCAGCGGTTATTCTACCGGCATTATCAGCTGCCTCGAAATTAGTCTTTAGGAGACAACCCGACACTGCCCTCCCCTCAGCTGCTACTTGCACAACTAGGACTTCAAAGGTTCTGGTGCGGAGGAAAGCAATGCAGATACTTCCTCCCACTTATGGCAATTATAACTTGCTAAAAGGGTGGCACTGTTGGCTATCCTAGCCTGACAAGCCGCAGATGAAGACACTTTCCTCCCTAGACTATAGATTCTTTTTCTTTCCTTATCCGGAGGAGCCTCCGATGAAGCAAGTGGGAATCCCGCTCTCTTTCTAATTGTGGTAACAACCAGGGAATCTGGCTTTAGTTGTCCCCTGATATATAAAGGGTCAGAGGGAGCAGCACGAAATAACTTTTCAACATGTGGATTTACTGCACGTGTGAGGTTAGGTGTCTGCAAAGAAGGCAGAATTCTGCGCTGGACTGATTTTAGTAAAGGGATGAATTGAGTTACTGCCCTTTTGTCTGCCAGGATTTGCTCTGTGAAATCCCTGTTCTCTTGAATTTCCTTTGTATCTATCTGGAAGTGTTCATCAGCCTTAGCCTATATTTCATTAAGGAGAGGCTGGTTATCGACTGTAGAATCATTAACAGGAGGGTCCTTAGGAATTGGGGAGTCTAAAGAGTAAGCTTCAGCCTCATCTTCAGCCTCCTGTTCCTCATCATCCCTGTCGTAGAAGGGGTCTGCAGCCTGTTCCTCCTCGAATTGAGGGTCAGGTTCTTCATGGCAAGAATTTGGATCATAAGGCTCCACTAGAAAGGGGTCTATGACCAAGTCCTGAAGGGAGTATCAGAGCGAGCCCTTTTAGGAGGGAGTTGAGTAGCCTTGGAACTGGAAGGAGCTGAGGTGGGAGGGGTGTTCTTGTAACTCTGAAAATAGCTTGAATTCTTTTCATAAAAATCTGCCATAAATGTCATCCTTCTCATAACTCTGTCTATATCCTGCAAGCTCCATTCTTTGGAGCTAGGTATAATAACAGAATGAGGGGTAAGGCCCATGTCCTCATCTGTGGGAGGTATAACCTTGGTCTTGGGGGCTGAGAGAGGTTCTTTTGATTTTCTAGCAGCCTTGTCCTCCCTATGCTTCTCTTTAGGAGTGTGGGTATCCTTCGATGACGTTTTGAGGTGTTTAACCCCTTGCCCATGACCTGAGGTGGTTTTACTAGAGTTCTTGGGGCCTTCCGCTTGGTCCGATGCATCGTGTCAACTCTCTGAGGTATGATCCGACGAGGAGCGTCGAATTTCGGGTGTAGGGTTAGACACAGAGTGTCTAGTTTTGGTAGTGGGTCAAGACACGGTGTCGTTGTCAGACGACCGGATCTCAGTGGCGGTTTGATGGACGACACCTTTCCCGTCCGAGCACGGGTAGGCCTTGTCGTGAGGAGACCGGGATCGGGAACGCCCAGAGGACAAGGATTCGGTGGACTACACTCTAGGTGTCGACCGTTGCCGATAGCTCGACACGCGTGTCGAGTCTTGGCTGGAGCTAATGTGCTTGGTGGTGGATGTTCGTGTTGCGCTTTTGCCGCCGGGTGTAGTCCCGACAACATGGGCACCGGACAGTCCTACGGGGTCGGGGGTCTGCGCTTGGGTAGCTGAAGCTGTGCTGTTGCCCTCGCTGTCCGATTCGGCGGCATTGCTGCCATCGCTGAAGGCGCCCTCTACATCCATGGCCTCAAGCTGCCTGGCATGGTGGCCTCAGCGCTTCGTGGAGTGGTCCTTTAGGGATTTAGGCTTGAAAAGGCTTTACAAGATGCCTCAAAGTGGTCCCGAGGGAGACACAAATTGCAAACAGTATGTTTATCCAGCATGGGGAACTTTTTGTTACATTTGGGGCAGAATTTAAACAGAGTACTCTCCATAAGGTCAAGGTATGGCAGTGGGCGAATATATGTAGGGAAAAGGGGAATATATATGTATGACTTCCCCCCACTCTCCCTACTGACTGGGCCGTGGCCCGAGGTGGCCTTCCAAGGCCTGGGGTCCGTCGCAGCAGTCTTCGACGGAAATCTCTCCGATTGTTACCGGCGTCGTTCTTCGGCGTTCGGTGAATAAAGGATAGGAAAAGATCTATCAGTAATTTAAATATATACAAGGCTCTACGCCGAAAGCAACTCCGCACAAATGCCTCTGACTAGTATGGCGGAAAAAAACAATCTGAGGGACCTACATGCGTGAGAGATCATAGGTACAGGGGACGTCACACTAGGGATAGTATTACTGGCACGCCCTATTCGACGTCCCTTTTCGAGTTTCGAAAACAACAACTGTAATACTCAGCAGCTTTCACTAGATGTCAGCCTATGCACAGCATGTGATCTAAGCAGATTCCACAAGCCTCAGAAATATTTTTATAGAACCTGGATCTGACATACATTCCCTTTATTTTGGACTATGATACTGTGTTCTTTGGGTCACTATTGGTTCCCCTTCTCACCGCTCTGAAGAGCATAACCTTCCCTCAGCCCACATTACCACTGAGGTCAAAGGAGGTGTATCTTTTAACTGTTCCTGTTTTACCTTTATGATTGTGTTGGGTTTTGGTTTGTAGAAGCATGAGGGCTAAGTGGGTAATGTATCCTACTCATCCTTGTTGGGGCAGAATAAGATTTGCTACAATCACAATGTAGTCTGCCTGCTTTTTGCTGCTGCAAAAGGACAGCAGACTACACAAGAATCCACAGCATGTGTGCCGATTGAAAATCCATGCCGGCACTAATGCTGAGAGTATTTGTATGGCAGGGAGGAAGGGAGGGGCGGTAACACAAGTTGCGTTCCACCCCTCCTCTTCACCATACAAATGCAGGAAATGTAGCGTAATGTAAACAGAATGGAGCTCATGTTCCAGAATAACGTAATTTGTCAGCAGGGCGATGTTACGTGTTGATATACTTGTATGCGGCATTCATGGCATGCGGCGCACACAATTACAATTAATCACTGCTCAACATGTCGGGCAAGGTTTAATTGTAAATGTAAATGCTGCCTGCCATGCGAACATGGCAGTCAGCATTTACAATGGATCCCTATGGGGTCTGCCTACTTTCAGCTGGTGCATGAAGCTGGCGGACCCCATACGGATCTGAAGCATTTGCGCGGTCAAGAAAATCCATGGTGGCGCAAATGCTGGGGCATTTATATGATGGAGAGGAAGAAAGGTGCCAGAAATGCAAGTGCTGTTCTGCCTCTCCTCTCCACCATACAAATGAATGAAAATGGGGGGTAACAATTAATGGAAGGCATAAAAGCCTTACGCAAGGCTTTTACGCCTTCCATTAACGTTAACACCATACAAAATTAGCTCCAATGTGTAAAGGCCTTACACAAGGCTTTTAAATGTTTCTGTTTATGTTATGCCTGGCAGACAATGAGCCCCAAGAGGTTTTGCCTTAGTCTGGCATGGTGCATCAGGCAACAAGAGACTAGTAGAATGTCTCTGTCACTCCATTCCATCAGCAACTTTGCTTCCTCCTATTCTGAATCGATCAAAACAAATTGCCTCCACGTATACATACCACCTTCTCCTGACCCCGTCATATGTCATATAAAATAAATATCCCTCTTTTGCCAATTTCACCACGGGTTCAACATTAGCACGGGGAACAAGCCCCAGTATATCCTCCCATTCAGAGGCTGTTCCACCCATTGCAACGCAACAGACATAAAGTTTCAAGATAGGTGTGGGATGCAAAAGGTAAGCATCTCCATGAAGCACAAGCTCTACAATATCCCTCTTGGCAACATGTGAAGAACAGCCCTCATGTGCATACCCACCTTTCTCGACAGCATTCCATGGCGGTGTATCTGTTCCATGTTCTGGAAGTTCACCTGTTTAGTGGAGGAGCACATTTACCACCTGGAAAGACGCACTGTCTGCCAGCTGCCTCCACTCCCCGGGGTCTGAATACGCCTCTGTTGTAATGTGAAACGGGACTGGCCCACCTTCAGGAGGAACCACCTTAAGGGAAAGAAAGAAGTCAAGGAGAGGGGGGAAAGAAGGGAGGAAGAGGAGGGGCTTCTAGAGCCCTGGAAGGAAAACCCGGAGAGGGAATACAAACCAGTTTGTTGATTCAGTGGTTCCAGGTGTCTGTGTATATGAGTGTAGGTAAAGAGAGCGAGACCGAGCTGCTGCTTCCTCCGGTGCAACGCCAGATAAAACACCACGATGGCGAAGGAACACAAGAGGACAATCCGAATAGAGGGCGGGACACCCAAGCAAGCTGCCGAACCCAGCCCATGACAGGAATCAATGGGCAATCCACCAACAGGAAAGGGCGATCTGGTCAAGTGAATTTCTGATCCCGGCCCTGGTAGCAAGAAAAGAGCAATCTGCTGCTCCATTGCCGCTCCATGGGAATCACAACAAGGTACTACCCCCATCCATACAAGCTCCATTGCCACACTCTGCAGCCTCCCGTCCAGCCAGCACCACAGCTGTGTCCCACTCACTCTGCGACCACACGCTTCAGTCAGAACATCTGCTGCATCCCCTCAAAGGTGCGCGACAGTGGCCTAAGTGGAAAAAATAAATTCATAAACAAGGAGAAACTGGAACAATACAGCGGACGGAGGAGACACATGACAAAAGGGACACCAGTACAACGAGAAAATAAAGTAGAAAGCAGAAAGAAAGTTGATGTAGCATTTGGCACCTACAACATGAAACAGGACTGGTCCACCTTAAGGGGAGAACCACCTTATGGGAAAGAAGCAAAACCAAGGACACAGGAGGAAAAAAAAGAGGAAGAGGAGGGGCTACTAGGGAAGGAAAAACCTGGAGAGGGAATAAAAAACAATTCATTGATTCAGTGGCTCCGTGTGTCTATGGCCCTCATTAGGACCCTGGCGTTAAGGGGTTAACGGCGGCGTAAAAGGTGTCGGCGCCGTTAAACCCTTAACGCCTGATTACGAGGTCCCTTTGCGGCTCCCGACCTTAACGGCGCCGTTAAAGTAGGGACCCGCAAAGGGACTTTCGAGGTAATTACGGTACTGCAATTTGCGGTACCGTAATTACCGCCTTCCCCAGTCCCATTGAGCCCTATGGGGCAAAAATGGGAATGGGGAAGGGCCAATGGTAAATGGGGAATTACTGCCCCGCCAACCTTGGAATGGGGCGGTATTTCCCCATTTACCATTGGCGGACTCATTACAATACCGGCAGCAACCATGGTGCTAATAGCGCCATTGGTTACCGCCGGTGTTGTAATGAGGGCCAATGTGTATGTGAGTGGAGCTCAAGAGAGTGGCTTCTCCCCTCGCTCTCCACCGTGGCACCTTTCAGTCTGTCACGGCCTGACACTGACACTCTTCTTTCCACTGTGAAATTGTCTTATCCTTCTAATGGAAGGGCGATTCTATTAGCTCCTATTCATGGTCCAAAGGCAAGCTTCGGCTGTAACTTTATTTTTCTCTAACTCGTTATTATACACTGCTGTACAACAAGGGGATGCAACAATAGGGTACAATATGATGGTACAATTAGCATGCTAGAATACTAAGGGTACCCACGGAAGGTCCAGGAGAGCGTAGACAGAGGAATACAGCCATGCTACATACATAGGTTGTGAGGAAAAGATGGGCTCGGCCTTGATTCATGTGCTGGTCGGTCCTCAGCTGTGCTCCTGTGGGATCGATATTGCTGCGAGTTTCATTCACTCAGACATTCCTAACCGCTGTGAGTCTGCATCCCAAATCCCTCTCTAACCGTCTGCTATGGTAGAGGAAGCAAAGTGCGTTTCCTTTTCGTCCCTCAGAAGACGGTAAAGGTGTCAAGTCGTTAGCAACTCTTCCCATTTGATTTTTCCATGCCAATATTTAATTGCTTTGGAAAGAAAAACGGAATTAAATTTGTGTATGTTTCTCCACCGGATGCCACACTTCTGGTTATAGTTACTTACTTCGATTTTCAATATATTTTAGTCGGCTATAATCAAGAGAAAATCTCCACCTAATTAAGAAGCACTTATTTGACACTTTGCCATTAAGCAGCAAACACAATGGGCCTCATTACGACCCTGGCGGTACAGGGTTAACGGTGCCGTAAAAGATGCCGGCGCCGTTACCCCGTAGTGCCTCATTACGAGGTCCCCTTGCGGGACATGGTAAGCACGCCTGGGAAAACCAGGCGTGCTTACCGGGTATCGCGAGGGGAAGAGGGAGCAAACAACGGGCCAACTCGTAAATTGCCCCGTTGTTTGCTCCCTCTCCCATTCCCATTCACCCTATGGGGGCTGAAATGGGAATGGGGAAGGACTGGGTCCGGGTCCTTGGAGGGAGGAAACCGGGCCTTCCAAACTCGGAATAGCCCGGTAATTCCTCATTCTGTGGACCCGGACCCGGACGCGATTTCGGCGGCAGCCATGCCGTCAATAGCGGCATGGCTACCGCCGAGGTCGTAATGAGGGCCAATGTACCTTGGTATGGTGAACAAGAGACTGCTTAATGTATTTACGCATGTTTGCTTTTTTGTAGAATGATTTGGCTACAGTCCTGCTGTGCGTTGTGCTTTTTACTCCAAGCTAACCCGATGTTTGTGTAGGGGGCGCAGGGGGTGCTTATGCATTTCCCAGCTGCAACATACTGTTTTGTGCATGCTTCGGAAGATGAGAGTTTTCAACTTATGTTGAGCCAGATGTTTGGCTGATGATCCCATGGCCATTATGGCCGTCGAGAATGGTTGTGCTGGACGGGTGGCCCTATTTGGAAGGCGTTGTGTGTTTGGGAGAGTGTAAATGCTGTATACTGTAACAGCGCCACGATGCCCAAGGACTGATGTACGCTTTATAAATGCAAATAAATAAATAAATGCATAAAGGGTGGGCGGCACCCTACAAATTAGGGGGAGCTGAGATCAGTGGTGGATTTAGCAATCCGTCAAGAGACAAATGCCCAACGGCCCCCGCTGTTCTGACTCACCTCAAAGTCAAACAGCCCGGGCAGCATATGGCCCCCCCACTGAGATCGTATAATTCTAACATGCTCAGCAAGCAGACCATTTACGCCAGGAGTTGATTAGTGATGTTAACAGGTTACAACACATCGAACAGCTGTCCCTAAAGTTGATTAATGTCCTGCATGTAATATCCCCAACTCCTCCCACCCTAGGGTCCACCTACCGAGGGCCCTTCCCCTTAAATATGCCACTGGGTGAGATGTGTGCTTGTGGCCCTCAGCGGATGCTTTCATGTGCAGTTTTTAAAATAAAAAAACAAGCTGCTGTGACTGCACCATATTACTGTGCCAGAAGAAAATAAGTCTGAATCCATGTAGTGTTATGTGATAGGAAGGTTTAATTAAATTGCCCTGTAGATTACATGTGTTTCGGCAAGGTGTCTTTCTCAAATCAGGGCACATCCAGTATTGTTTCCTGTAACCATTACTGAAGATGTAATAACTGGGATCAATCCCAACTGAAAATGTCGTTGCCGCATCCAGCGTCGTGGCGAAGTAGAGCCTCTACTTCGCCACGACTCGGGACGACGCGGGACGCGGAAACAACAGTCACAGCAGCTTGTTTTTTGAGTTTAACAAACGGAGTCGAGGAACTCAAAGTCTCCGTTCTATGACACACCAATGCGACAGCGCAAATTTTTGCAATTAACCAGGTCGCGGAGGCATAAAGTGATATCCACCCAAAAGTTCCTTCACATTAGTCAGTTTTTAAAATCAACTGCTCTGATCTGTAGAGGTCTTTATCAACCCTCCTAAATTATCCCCTTTGCCGAAGGCCCTGTGTTTCTGAACCTAAGAAGAGGTGCATTCATTTGTCTCCCACCAGAAACAAATGAAATTATAAAGGATGTTGATCCATAAATGTACGTTCATTTCTGATATCTATCACTGACAGTGTATTTTCCATTTCCCTGTCAAAGTTACCACTCCCAAACTTTGCCCTGAAGGTCTTTTCTTTGTCTGGCTGCAGGGAGTGTGCCATCTGCTCCACTTGTGTGCTGTGTTATATGGTACTTATTCAGCTCCTGAATGTGCAACCTATACAAAGCTTCGCAACAAACTACCTGGATGGTAAGAAGTCAGTGGGTGAACTTTGTAGAACTGGAAGCTGTAAGCCCACGGTCTAGGAATAGCATGCAAAACGTGCAGCGTCAGCTGCCATCTCGTGACGCTACCATGCAGACATCAGCGAAACATGCCATTAGAGTCCAGTAATAATGCTGCATCCAGATGATCGATGGTATGGCCGCACCTGAAGAGAAACCCCATAATGCTTCAAATCACCAGTGACCTGCCTCTACAAGCAGTGTGAGCTCATGTGCCACTGTGGCCAAACTAAAACATTCCATGAAGTAGGCATAATGCAGGCATGGCACATCTACCTCATGACATATTCATAAGAATAATCCAAGAATATGACAGTAGTGACTAGGGGAGCGTAATAATCTTATGATGTGAAACCAAAGTGTCGAGAGACCGATGAATGTGTCATTTATAACATCTGTCCCTCCCTGCCTCCATTCTGTAGAAACGAGAGGAGTACGTCATTCATGGCGTTAGCCCCTTCCCCACCTAAATACTGGAAGCACGGGAGCCACTACTCACTAAGACAACCCTACCAACCTTATCCTGGAACCACCGAAGAAAATCTGAATTGGCAAACTGAAGATGAACTGAACCTGGTGTAACTAAAGTAGACACGAACAAATGACATCGCTGTAAAACTGACAAGTAAATGCATGAGACAAGAAGCAGACATACACTCACCATGAAGATACACAGACACTAGGGGCCTCATTACGAGTATGGAGGTAGCCATGGTGCTATTAGCGCCATGGCTACCTCCATACCGGGCTCCAATACCGGGTTCCTGCAATGAGGACTTACTGGGTCATTCTGACATAAGAGGACCCGGTAATTCCTCCTTACAGGAACCCATCCCCATTCTCATTTGAGCCCTTATAGGGCTCAATGGAAATGGGGAGGGATATAATAATGGGCACATTACAACTGGTCCATTATTACCTGCCTATTCCCCTCGCGGGACCCGGAAAGGAAGCCTGGTTTTACCACGTGTCCTTACAGGCTCCCGCAAAGGGAACCTCGTAATTGCGCATCCCGTAATGAAGGGCGCCGGTCCCGTACCGGCACCCTTCATTACGGCAGCGCAAGCCTCGTAATGAGGCCCAAGGTCAAATGTGCATTTAGACATGACAAACGTAGTCAATAGAAAAGCAGCTCCTTGATGTCTCTCCCCCTACCACCTACCACCATTTTTGCTCATGTGCTGATGACCTGACAAGTATCCAAGGTCGGTGAAGCCAATGCCAACCAATCATCATTCTCCAATAATGCCATTTTGCAACTGTTGCAGGAGCCAATAAATTGCTATTATGATGATATCTTTCTTGCCATATACATTTAGGGGTGGTCCGAGGTGGGCCTACCAAACAACTATATCCAATGAAAACACTGACCACTATATATTCACTATGTAGACAATGTCCTTAACTAATCCCACCTTCCCATTGGTTTTTGCAAATGCAACATCAATTATGATGTATTTTTTGGTTATAAGCTGTTTGATGTAAAAACCTTTGAGAGCGTGGTGACTTTTGGTGTTCATTGCTGTCCCTGTTTTATGCTGATTATTAATAAAACAAGACGTTGTCAATTACCTTGACTCTTCTGTTATTGGGTGTGGGATTTGCCTGCCTGTCTGTTCCGCTTTGGACTGAGGATGTCCAGCCCATCCAAACAAAAGGACAACAAGAGGGTTCTTTTCCATGAAGGTGTCCTTTATTGGCCTGCACAGGAGTTCGCAGGTAGGCACGTAGTAGAAGCAGCTGGAGGTAGGTATGCAGGACTGAGACACCCGGCATCCAACACCAGGACAGCGTAGTGCTCTCGGACCAAATGACAAAGGCGGAGCACTGAGGGTAGAACACTCAAAAACATTCCATATCAGGACTGGAACCATTCAGTCACCCAGGGATGCATTCCCACAGAGGCAAGCTGGCAAAAGAGGATGTTTCACATCTGCTTATGTTAAATTGAAAAGATAGGAAGATGACATGGAACGAAGGGCCAGATGAGAAACGGTGGTTGGGCGCATAGTGAAGGGGCCATGTCGTTTTGCCCAAGCCAATTACTTTGATGTATTTTACTTCGAAATGATTACTTAGAAATGTTACTTTGATTTTTTGTTATTTAGGGGCCCCCCTCCTACATTTGGCATGGGTCCCTCTACATGTTCCCTTCCCCTTCACTACTACCCCGACCCCATACCCCTCCCCACCCCTTTTAACCCTTTAACCCACAACGATCTATTTAAATCAAAGTAAATTCGAAGTAATTGCTGTCGTTAAAAACACGGCATACCCTATAGAGAGTGAAGTGGAGAAGATACCCATTGAAGGTGCGCATGACGTGAGCGTCTTCTATACTTCCATGAAATGAGGGAAAGCAAGTGACAAGACGGTGTCACATGAGGGAACGGTGAGGCACAGAAGGAAGATAACCGAGACAGCAAGTCTTGCAGGCAGCAACACAAGGATGTAAAGTGCAGACAGCAGGAGGAGACCACAAGAGGACCAGACAAGGAAGGAAGAGGAAGGCGACAGGAGGACCTCATCCTCCCCACAGGGAAAAACACAGCATGAACTGCGAATGCTAGACTGCAGGATGGCAAATAGACACAATAACATGCCAATCGAGTGCAAGAAACAGTGCATTGAAACCCCTATAAAAAAAGATGGTGAAATTGGCATGAACAACAATGCTGGAGAACTGACCAAAAATGAAATTTGATAACGTGCTACTATGAAGTCCATAATTTGACACCATGTTGACTATATTGTTGCTAGGTTAAATTATAGTAAGTATAATGAGGGAGGCGGGTTACACCTGGAGGGTGGGGGGCAGTGGGTGATGGGCTGCCAATGGATTATCTGGTGAGTGCCCCGGGGGAGGACCAGGAACCTGTGCTTTAGAACAAATCACGAAGGTTTGTGCGTGTATGCCTCTGGGCTCGCCAAGCCTAAAGTGAAGTAGCGGGTACTGGCTGAAACCAGAAACGCTCTGTGTGTGAGTGCCAATCCTATGCGCATTTGTGAACAGGGAAACGTGAGCTCAAGTAAATTAATGTTTGTTTGTTTGTTTATTTATTTGTAGCGCGCACCAGACCCAAAGGTATCCGGGCGCGTGGTCAAGAATACTTTAAGTTTACAAGTTACAGTTGCAGATTACAAAGTAACAAAGAGAATAGTTACAGCATGAGGATATCAGTACAACACAGGAAAATATGTATATACAAAATAGGTAATGTACAGGATAATGTCAGTACACAGGGGGATATATATACTTACAAGTATGCGGAGTGCAAAGCGAAAAAGCACGGTTCTAGTTAGGCATGACTCAAGTGGTCAGGAAGGCTATATTATTGGTTGTTATCTTTGAGCCACTTAATGAGGTTTAGTCTAAAGTGTAGGTAGGACTGGTCAGACCTTAGAGAGGTTGGTAGGGAGTTCTACAATTGGGCCGCTTTGACCGGGATACTGTTTCCTCCGGAAGTAGTCAATTTGAATGAGGGCACAGCTAGGCAGTTGGTGTACGCTTCTCTAGTGGGTCTGTTAGTAGTTCTTCTTTTGAACCTTTCTACTAAATATTTAGGTGTTAAATCATTAATGCTTTTGAAAGTTAATGAGGCTGTTTTCAGTTTAATTTTGTCAGCTGGAGAGAGCCGGTTAGACTGTCTTCTAACTTCTGACATGTGCTTTCTTTTTGGGATTCCTAAGGTAGCTCTAAGTGCATTATTTTGCAGTATTTGGATTTTTTGCATAGTATGTTTATTGGAACCCAGGTAGAGAGCGTTGCAATAATCCAATTTGGATAGTACCAGTGCTCTTGCCAATGTGAGGCAGCTAGTAGGGGACAGGTAGGGTTTTGCTGCTCTGAACAACTTGCAAGTGTAAGAGGTGGCAGAGGCCATCACATTCACTTGCTTTGTTAGAGTAAGGCAAGAGTTGAAGTAAAAACATAAGAAGGAGTAGTCTGGATTCAGTTTTTTGATGTTTTGTGTAGTCCCCAGTATGATGAGTTCCATTTTATCATCATTCAGGCATAGACCGTGAAGGGCCATTCATGCCTGGATGATGAGGTATATCTTATTCACCAAGGCCAAATCCTGTCCATAATCCCCCAAAAGTGGGATGAGAATCTGGGTGTCATCTGCATAGTTAGTGTAGGTGACACCTAGATGGTCCAGATCATCACACAGGGGCTTAGTGAAAATGTTATACATGGGGGAAGAGACGCAGGAACCCTGGGGTACGCCACATGTAATGGGCACGGGTTCAGCAGCTGCTGAAGTAGAGAAGACCCTCATAGTTCTTTCACTTAAGAATGATTTGATCCATGCTATGGCATGTGAGGAGTAATGAGCAGCAGATTCTAGGTGAGTACAGAGCACTTTATGATCCACCAAGTCAAACGCTGCTGAGAGATCTAATAGGAGGAGTAGGGCAGCTTTTCCTTGGTCTCTCAGCTCGTCGACATGGGTTTTGAGATCGATGAGTGCGGTTTCGGTACTGTGCTGTGTTCTGAAACCTGATTGCCGGGTACCTAGGAGTTGATGCGGCTCCAAGAATTTATGGATCTGAAGGTAAGCCACTCTATCTAGAATTTTTAGTAGACATGGCACTGTTGTGATCGGCCTGTAGTTTGTGGGTATGGCCAGGTCTAGGGTTTGCTTGCAAGATTGTTTAAGATTACTTGGTATCATCCCTGATGAGAAGGAAGCATTAATGAGTTTGGATATAAAAGGTGATAGATCTATCGTAGCATCTTTTATTAGTTGTGCTGGGCAGATGTCACCTCGGCAGTTTGAAGGTTTGAGCGAGAGTATTTTTTTCTCAACCTCTAAGATGGTTACTTTAGTGAAGTTAAATTTTAGTTCAGGTTTAGGAGTAGTTGGTAGTTCGGCCTTCTGATTGGTGGTAGGAGGTATATTTTGTTTTTTTTGTCTATTTTGAGTTGTGGGTAGCAGTTTTATCATTCAGTGCTTTTGGATGTTGGAGCACCATGTTTTATTTTTGTTGCAGTTATCAGGTACTGGGATGGGGTTTTCTAGTTCCTTTAGTATAGTGAATAACTCCTTAGTACCAGATTTTGCCTGCATTATTCTGTTGTCAAAGCTATCTTTTTTGACTCTCCGTATTTCGCTTTTGTATTTGTTGGAGGCGTTGATGAGGGCTGCTTTATTGGTTCTGATGGTGTCAGTCTCCAGGAAGATTTGCACCTGCGTTTTTCTTTCCCTAATGATTTAAGGTATGGGCGAACCAGGCATTTAGGTGTGCTCTAGGCTTGCTATTTCTCAATTCCAGTGGGGCAATGGTATCATTGTTCATGGCTGAGTTGAATTTGTTAACTAGAGATGTAGGGTCTAGTGTGTCAGGTAGAAAGTTTAAGGTTGGGAGGATCAGTGGTAGCAGTTTGTCTGTGGTTATGCTTTTTTTTATTTCTCGTTGGCATGGACGGAGCTAATGTATTTTCTTGAGGTTGGGTAGTTTTTACATTTATGGAGAATGCTAATAGCGCATGGTCGGTCCAAACTTGTGGGCTGACCGCGGTAATTGTTATATTGCAATTATGGTCAGCTACCCAGACAAGTGTTCGGCCTTTCTCGTAGGTACGCTGTGATATTCTTTGGGTAAATCCAAGTCCTGTGAGGACATTGGCCATATTAGTCACTTGCAAGTCTTTGTGGTAATTGAAGCCTAAATTCATATCTTGGGATTAATCTTTTAGGTTGTTTGAAAGGATCATAGAGATGTCCTCTTCGAATGTTCCGATAGGGCCTGGTGGCCTGTAGATAAGGTGTATGTTAATGGATTGAGAGGAGGATGTCAGGAGTTTGGCAGTTAAGGATCTGCAAGATTTGGTATGCAAGGGTGTTTCTATTTTTATGGTTATGCTGTTTTTAGCAATAATGGCTATGCCTCCTCCTCGAGAATTGGTTCTGTCTTCTCTGGGAATATTATACTTGGGGGGCAAGGCAAGCATCAGGGCAGGGCCAGCTGCTTGGCGTAGCCAAGTTTCAGTTATAGCTAGGAAGTCATAATCACCTATTTGGATGAGCTCACAAATTTCAGTGGCATGGGCTATCAATGACCTGGCATTAATGAGTGCTCCTTTGAGGGGAGTGTTTAGTTTAGGTGGTGAGGGACTGGCACGTCTGTTTTTCTTTTTGGTTAGACTGGTACTTGATTTGCAATATTTGTTAGTATTGCGGTTATGGTTAGTGTCTATCTTGGTAGAGGAGATGTTTTGTTTGGTGGCAGTCAAGTGACAGTCTCTTCTATTGCTGGATGCAGTAACATGCCTAGCTAGTGGTTTGTAAATTTTGGCTAATCTAGAGCGTAATTTAGCATTTCTACGTGTAATGTCACGCAGGGTGTTTGTTATAGTAAGGTTGGGAATGGGTGACTTTACAGACCGTTGGTCAGTATCTAGGGTGATCACATGTAGGCTCATATCATGGTGCAACATTGTAGTAGTCATAACTTGCAGTGGGTTATTTATTAGCACCTTTGTGGACCAGAGAGTGGTCAGATAAAGGAAAGTGATGAACATTCTGTCCTAAGGGTGAGTATCTATATCTGGTGGCAAGCCACAGTAATGGCTGGGTAATCACTGGCAGGATTAGTTTAACACAGTTTCTGGCATTGGGATAGTAGGCCGAAACTCGGCAAAGCTAAGGTACAGTTGGTGATTCACTAGGTTAGCAATACACAATTAGAGGTAAATTCCCTCTACAATACTAACATCTCCTATATCGGGTCAGTGGAGTAGCGTCATTAAAGGCATGGGCTGACAAACATTGGTTGTGGAATAGAGTATACAGTTTTAACATAGGTGCAATAATGTATATTAATTGGCAGACATTATACTTCTGTTTGACAGGTAATGTAACTGTTATTGCACGCGGTCTGGCTGTATTTTGCAATTTTAGTGGGCAGGCATACTTCGGTCTGGAATTTAACAGGTGCAAACAACATTTGTGCTGCGATCTAATAGGCATACCGTTAATAGTGAATTAATAAATGAATGACTGCATGCAGAGAACGAAAATTGTGTGATACACACATGATATTAGCAAGCACGTTTGCATGTCCGTCAGTGAGCGTGGTGTGCATAGAAGACATTTTGCGTGATGTATGCCAATGGACACTCCGAGAGTGCCAAACCAATGACGTATGTGTGCCAATGTGGAGTAAGCGTGTGTGTGCAAGGCACAGTGAACCCGAAGGGACATCGTTTGAAAAGTACCAGTATGATGGGTAGGAGTGAATGTAAAGGTCGCCAACTTGACTGAAAATTGCTTGATTGTTGAAATAAATGCTTTGAGAGCAAACTATGAAATTGTCCAATTACAAACATGTAAGCCCTAGCAATGATCTTTAACGATCAATCACTTTTACATCGATGATGAGATAGATAGGCCTTCTTACATGTTCCACTATGGTAACAGCATTACAGAGCAAAGGGTGTTTGTTGATAACCAGACTCAGATGGAAGTAAACATAAAAGAGCAAAGCAGGAAGCGTGGGATACACGTGTTCCCCAGTCTGAATCAAACCTGACAATGATGTGCTGATGGATATGCAGTTATGGCTCGAGCCAAGCTCACAACCAGTCTTAACAAAAAGTTTCCGGGAGACAATTAGGGTGTGAAAGAAACCAGCGTGGGTTCCGTTGCACGTGCCAGTTGGCAAAACAAAATGGAATGGCAAGAGCAATGCAAGTGCACTGCTCGTAAACTTTCAGATTTAAAGTGACCAGGGAAACAGATTTATGACGCAAGCAGGAGATCCCTATGCGTTTGTTCGTTGCTCTTCAAACAGTTGCTATGGAAACCCACGCGGAGGGCACTGACCAAAGTGTAAGTTAGCATTTCTTTCTTTGCCTTTGTGGAGTGGACACACATGACAAGAACTGCTCATCAAACGTTGGCTAGCTGGACGTTGGCTGTAATAGTAAAACTGCACAAAATGACTACTGCTCTGCAGGAGTGCAGGGATAAGTCGTGAATAAAATTCCACCTGAGCGCCACACTTCCACTAAACCAGCCGTGATCTCCATCATAAACGAGAAACAGACAGAGCCCAACAGGTACACCTTCTTAACCTCCTCTGATAACGCTGGCCGAGATGCGAGCCATAGTTCTGTGGAGCCAAACTAAAAGAATGTCCAACCGAGGGTCTATAAAAAATAGGATACTTTAAACTAAACATGCAAACACAATAATCAAAAGGGAAGACACATAATATGCAGACTTCGTAATGAATGGAAGCACTCTGAGTCTGAAGACAGGGCTGCACAGGTAATCATTTCCTCTGCAAAATCAAGTTCACTGAAGATGCCTTTTAAAAAGGTAGAGAGTGTGGTCCTACAAGTCCCAAAAACCCTTAAGGGTAGGCCAGGGGGACAGAGCCACTTCAAATTCCTTTGCTTGTTCTTGGGGATTCAACATTGTCAAGCCAGCCTTCTAGACAGTTTGCAATGGGTCAAGTCAGCGTCAAGATATGTCACATATGCTGTGCCTAATGGATCACAGGTGCCAAAACAGTCTTGTCAGCTTGAGATGGTCCAGCAATGCGGCGCAGTCTTTTAGCAGTAATTGGCTCGAATCAAGTGATGAACAAGATGGCGATGGGTCAAATCAGGGTTTCCAAACGGACATGTTGACTCAAAGCGGTCCTGCGATGTAATGTGGTTCTTCTGTGTCAATCACCTTAAAAACAGCTGGAGCACAGGCAGGTCATAGGCCCTCATCAGGAGGTTGGAGGTAACCATGGTTGCCTCCTTACCGCAATTCGGGCCCGGGTTCCTCGAATGAGGAATTACCGGGCCATCGCAACCTTGGCGGACCCGGTAATTCCCCGTCCGAGGAACCCAGACCCGGTCCATCCCCATTCCCATTCGAGCCCCCATAGGGCTCAATGGGAATGGGGATGGAGCTAACAATGGGCGCGTTCATGACGGGCCCGTTGTTGGCTCCCTGGTGTCCTCGCGGGACCTGGTATGGACGCCTGGTTTTTCCAGGCACCCATTGCGGGTCCCGCGGGAGACCTCGTGGTAGGGCGGAATGGGTTTACAGGCACCGGCACCTTTACCGGTGCCGGTAAACCCATTCCACCAATCTGCTGATGAGGGCCATGTGCTCGAAAGCACAGGGTTTGAAATTGCCAAGGGGAAAATGGTTAGCTTGTAACCAGCAGCTACCAGGAATTACTTGACTACCCAGGAAAGTTGTGCTGTACAAACAAAGCTGTTATTTTTAACAATGAGGGTTTGGGACTATGTACAAAAAAGAATAAAGGATCCACCTAAGGGAACTTTAAAGCATATTCCATAATATATAATATGGAGAAAAAAAGGTAGTTTACATCTCGCGCACAAGTTTGATTTGCTGTGCACTATGTACATTTTGCTCCTGGACAACAAATCCTAATTTCGACCCCTGCAGTGGAACAACAAAGTTGAGTGTCAAAGGTTGCTCTGCATGCTGGTGGCAGCTCGAAAAGCATGCTGAAGCTCAAGCCAGCTCAAAAAACGATTGCTAAGGGGAAGCAGTGCCCAGAGCTAGTTCTTGACTTTTGGCTGCTGGGGACCACATCCATGGACTCTCAGGTCAAGGTGGATCCTTGTAGTGCACGTTCCAGCATGGAATGTTTCTAGAGAGCACTTGCAGGGTCTGTCACCTCTAGCGAGAAGGTTCTTGGGTATCAGTGGCCTCAGCTTGTAGTAATAATACTTGTCGATCCAGCATGCCACCCAAATGTTCCTCTGGGACCTTTGAGGGAAAAATCCTTGCCCTTTTCTTGAAAGCCTTTATCTTCACCTCTATGGAAGAGGAAATCCTTCTTCAGTATTTCGAAGATGATTCAACAAGGCAGGAGGGGCAGGAGGCTGGTCTCAAACCCTTAAACAGACAAGCTGCTACAGTGAACTGGTTTCCTTCTAGCCTTCTTAGAAGCACCTATAACACTAGAAGAACTTGTAACCACCATTAGGGAACTTCCCACAGGCACAATGCCAGGTACGAATGGCTTGCCAAGCTAATTTTATAAAGAATATGTGACAGAACTAGCACCCCCACTTATGGCCATGTTAAATGAGGCTTTTAGAATGGAAGTCCTCTCGGCAACACTAAGGGAATCTATTATTATTATACAGTTCCTCAATGCTCATGAATCAGAAAAGGACCTTGGGTTATATAAGCCGTTCTCATTATTGAATCAAGATGGGAAGATACTGACGGGGCTGCTGGCGAACAGGTTGAAATCCTCAATACCTGCATTAATACACCCGGACCAGACAGGATATGTGCCCGGGCAATGCATTGCAAGCAACCTGCGTAGGTTGCATCACATAAAAGACCACACTAGGGACAACATGGATCCGTACGCAGTGGCATCACTTGACGCAATCAAGGCGTTCAATTCAATTAGGTGGCCCTGGTTGATAGCCACAATGAAAAGATTTGGAATAGGTCCCAATTACATCAGATGGGTGCAATTATTGTATAACAAGCCAGTAGCCAGGATCAAAACAGGTCATCATATATCAGAACAATGGGTCCTTAAGAAAGGCACAAGACAAGGATGCCCTTAGTCGCCAAGCTTTTCATCCTGACGTTACAGCCTCTAGCGGCGTACCTCATGAAGGAATTTAAAGAAGCAGGAATAAATGTGCAGGGAATGTGGCATCTGGTATGCCTATACGCTGACAACATGCTGCTATACCTACAGCAGCCCGAAACTAATCTAGAATACATGCTGAAAGTATTGGAATGCTATGCAGAACTCTCCGGCATAAAAGTGAGCACACAAAAGTCAAGTCTGTTTTGGTTAGCGGGATAGGAGCGGAATAGATTGCTGCCGGTGCTTCTGATCACGTGGGCAAGGAACAAGATCTACTACTTGGGAGTAGAAGTATAGCATGACCCCAGAGATGAACATGTACAATAGACTTTGGAAGTCGTTATCGGGCTATCTAAATCAATGAACTGCTGGGCGAAGCTCCCTCTTTCATGGATGAGCAGGTTGGCACTACTAAAGATGGTAGCCCTTCCGAGACTTCTCCACTGTTTCTCTAACATTCCATTCCACATACCTAAGAGCTTCTTCAAACAGCTTGATACTTTATGTAGGAGTTTCCTGTGGTGCAATAGCAGATGCAGACTGGCCTTTACTACACTGCAAGGGATGTACGACCAGGGAGTTAGGCGTGTCCCAAACTTTGAAATGTGCTATGTTGCTAGCCAGCTACAATTTGTGGTGGGATGGCTGTCAGATGCACCGACCCAAGACACCCCCTTGCTGCAAACAACATGCAGCCCATTGTTTTTGAAAGAGGTAGTCTGGATACAAAATGCTTGTCTAAATAATCCTCCCCTTGTACTCAAAATAGGAAAAGGTATGTGACATAGAGCCTGCAGGATGATGGGTATAGCGGTACCATTCTCCCCTCAGGTCCCCCTGGTAGCAGTGAATGCAGATAGCCAACAGCAGAGGTTGACGGTGCGAAAACACTGTGATTGGCCACAGTAGGGGATCTCCTGGAAGACGGGAAACCCCACGAGTTTAGCGTGTTAGCTGTTGGAACAGGTTTACACACAGGCCAACCCCTAATACATGGTTCCCCCTTGAATAGCATACCCCTTAGGTGGTCCTCTTGAGAAGAGGAGCTGCAGGAAATGGTGGGGATTGAAACAATCTATGACATATCGGAAGGGGGACATGCATTGTCTAGGATCTATGAACTGATTATGAGCCAACAGCCTGACAGGACCACTAACACTAACCTAAGCTGGGAAAGGGATCTACAGGAGTCCTTTGAGGAAGGAGTGTGGGAGAGGGTGTTATCGTATCACAAACAGGTGTCACGAAACACAAAATTACAGCTGCTACAACTGTATGTCACCCATAGAGCATACCTGACACCTAAGAGGTGAAGGTCAAGGTTTATATAAAATGTGGTGCAAAGTTGCCTGAAATGTCAACTGGTTAATGCAGATATGGTTCATATGTTCTGGGCATGCCCAAAGGGGGCACAATCTTGGAAAGAGGGAGCACGATTATTGGCAAAGGCAGATGTGGTGTTGAACGTGCACTCCCCCGTGGCCTGTCTGTTGGGAGTCTTTCCTAGGCCCAAGAATCTACAACATGTTAGTAAACTTAAAAACCTAGAGTATGCATTAGCCAAGCACAGAATAGCAATGAAGTGGAAAAATACAAAATAAAAAAAATAAAAATGACATAGGCCATTAGGAGTAGCAGGTGGAGGTACGTATGTAGGACATTGAGCCAGAGTTAGTTCGAACATTGCTGCTGATGGAAATAATGTACCCATTGTAATGATGGCCTGGAAACCCCCAAATTTATGCAATAGGTCTGGAGCCAATGATGGAAATAGTCAAGGTGAAAAGGAAAACGCAGCTTTATTCACATCCAAAATAAAGCAGGGACAGCATACAAGCAAAAGGGTCGCAACTCTAAGAGCTCTCATAGAAAGCAATTCCTTATAAACCAAAAACACATAATGACAAGAACGAGTGGATAGGTTAGGGGAATTGACTACATATAGGATCTATATGTGTTAAACATTTGATTGGTTACGCATATCTGATATCTGCACCTGGATCTATCAATCAATTGATAATAGTAAAAACATGCCATTTCTAAAATGTTTAATTGGTTGGTGCACCACATACTGGGCGGTCTAGACCAATGCGAGATAGGGTCACGGGTGGGGCAGTAGTTATGGATGATTTATTCATTGGTCTCTCAACAGCCCCTGCTCTGGTCAAATCCTTGACCACATCTTCCTTCATGTCCTCCCCCCATATAGGGAATTTTGAGGGTCCATATTCTAGTCACCCATCTCAGGTTGCTTGCACGTCTTATGTGATCATCCATGCTCCAGGTCATGCAACACTTCACATTGAAATGGCAATATACCTATTGTCCAACATAGTTACAAGGGTCTTGGGGATAAGTACATATTGATCCTGGATGGGTGATAGGGCTTTCTCTTACAAGAACGTGAGGTACATCATCAATGTGTGTATGCTCATTCAGGCTTATCAATATATTCATCCCAAATGCTCCTTTGGGAGCCTTTTTGCAACAGTTTAGTGCTATTCTTAAAAAAAGAAGGCCAGTAGTATAAAGACTATGCTGGCTATTCATATTTTGAATGCATTAGCCAACCAGATGGTTATCCATGAGATCAGATAACTGAACCAATAATCATTTTCAGATTCATCTCCCTCCTCCACCATCCTTGTGTATAATTCTGTTAAAGCGACAATGGCCTCTAGGGTTCCATTATCCCCATCGTCGGCAGGTGTGTACATGCAGCAAGAAGGCCCGATTTCTGCACACACACCACCCTCCATGGCCGTTATCAAATCGAGGACATATCTGTTTTAGAGGTCATGTAGCTTTATAGACCAGCAGCGAGGGTCGTACCGGGCATTAGTGGCCCTGAAGACTGAGTTAATGGCCAAAGCAAAGCAAGGGCCTTTAACAAGGTATGAGGCAAGGTTATTGTTCCACACTCCTAGTGAAGGATGGGGGTTCACTAAATAAGATAAAGCCATAACAAATATAATTGTTAGGGCAAGCATTGGTTATATACATTTGATTCTTCTTCCTCCTTTTTTTTCAAAGTAGAATTGTCATTTTCCATTTTGCACAGGTATTCCTATAGAAATGTTTGCTCAGTCCTTGTGTGTTTCTATGGGAATCAGTGTCCTTTTACTCTTCTTGCTGCTGATAAGCACTGGCCATGGACCTCATCTGCACTGTTCTTGTTTCTTCTTCACATGCAAGCTCAGGGGGTTTGGCAGGGGAGACTCCTTTGTAGAGCTTGATGACACTGAGGTGGATCTAGGCCCACTTTCCCTGGAGCTTCACTGCTGTCTGAGAAATTCTTCCACTACGAAGGGTCCATTAACGTGTGGCTGGTGCCATCTCCTACAGGAGCATTTGCAGAAGTCCTTGTCCCCTTGGAATGATACTACAGGTTTTAGCAACGTTGCCGGATAAACTTGTTCAGTATCTTCTTCAATCTACTTCAATCCCCCTGCCGCACTCGAAGCTGTCGAGACATACATTGAAAAGACTGTGTCATAGTCATCAAATAATCATGCAAATCAGTACCCAACACAATAGATGCACTTTCTGCATCTGTGAGAGCACGAGTGGGAAGATCGAGGGATGTTCGCATGCAGCGTCCTGTCACCAGCTCATGTGGAGTGAGTTGATGGTCTGATTTGGGGTGATTGCGTAGTGCAAATAAGGCTGAAGGAAGGAAATGGAGCCAGCCTTTTTTCAGTGTCAATTTTAGTTTGTCAATGCACTCCTTTAGGATGCTGTTGAGCATTTGCAAATGGTGTTTGCTTGTGGATGATAAGTGGACGAGAATTTAAGCTTAATACCCAACAGACCTGCAAAATGTTCAAATGCTTAATCTACAAAATGTGGACCAGTATCGGATCAGAGAACTTCACGCACTCCCCATCTTGGAAAAGCCACTCTTACAAGGAACTTCACAGCACATGTAGCATCAGGATGTGTACATGGACCTGCTTCAAACCATTAATAAAAAGGACATACATATACAACTACTAACATGTAACTTTAGCTGTTACAATTTTGGATCATGTCTGCATAATCTATATGCAAATGCTGAAATTGTCCATTAGGACCGGGTATTGCTTCTCTCACTGTTCGCAAAGGGTGTCCGGCAGTGAATTGTTGACCATAAAAACAATTTATAACAAAATTCGCAACATGCTCAGTCAGATTGGGGATGAACCAGACATCCGCAATCAATGCTGCAAGGCATTCCCTAGATGTTTGTCCTTGTAAAGAAGCCACAAACCTGGTAAGTGAAAGCCAGTTTATTTGGAACAGCTTCAGTAACTCACTTAAGACCCCCAACACAGGCAGCATCCAGGGTATAACTGACTTCACTCCAGAGTAAACATCTCCAAGCACACATCATTCCAGAATGGCACAGTAGGCATAAATCCATTCTGGAATTACAGATGATGTGCTTGGCATAAACACAGCTGAAAACCATAGCAACAAGAAAGCATGCAAAGGTTTAACTTTATACAACAAAGCATACAAAGGTTTAGCTTTATACAACACATCCCCCTCCCTTATGAAATAAATGTCTTTATTGTGGGATATGTACCCACTGAACAGATATATACTTACATCATTTTACTTTCGCGATTCTGGACAAAGACCAGACTTGACCACTTTCTAAACACACAGCGTTTTTGAAGACTCGTGTAACCCTAACAGGCTCTGTGTATAACGGTTCCCCTTTCTTGGTAACAACAGCCTTCCTTATCCGTACCCAATCTCCAGCTTTGACCACGGTTATTCTCCTTGGGTGCTTCTTATTGACTCTTTCCACCCACTTGTTTTTTCGGGCTTCCATCCCTTTCTTTATATCATCCACAACCGCATCTGACGCTCTCGCCCTGCCAAACCAAGGTGGCGCAACACAGGTATTTGCCTTTCGCCCTCTCATAAGTTCAAATGAGCTAATCCCTGTTTCTACTCGCGGAGCCATCCTCAAAGCATACAGCCTGTCTCTTACTGCAACCTTTTTGTCAAGACCACATGCATTAGCTCCACGAATAACATCCATAATACTTCGATTTAATCTCTCAACCATACCGTTTGCTTGGGGACAATACAAAGGAGTCTTTTTGTGTTTGATTCCACATTTGTACAGATACTCCAAAAATAGTTTTCCCATGAATTGTGGACCGTTATCCGTGAGAATGCTCCTGGGCAAACCCTCCCTTTCAAACACATCCTCCATGAATTCAAGTATGATTTAACACGTGACTTCACTCAGGATCTTAAACTCTGTCCATCTCGAAAAGGTATCAACCATCACCAAAATTAACCTACCTCTACTTGCACCCATGTTTACGGGACCTAGAACATCCATGGACAAATCTTGCCACACACCATCAGGAATGGTAGTTTTACCCATTGGTTGGGACCCAGCTATCACGTTCTTCCCTGATTTGGTACAGTCACTGCACGCACCAACCATTTTCTCAATTTCGCGAACAATTCCTGGCCACCAGTAATCGGCTTTTATTACTTCTTTCGTTTTACAAATGCCAATATGTCCCTGATGGGCACCATCAATCAATTTCCTCCGCAGACTGCCTGGAACCACCAACCTGTCCCATCTGTACAACAGCTCTCCTTTTACGGATAGTTCATTCCTTACTTCCCACATATCCCTCTCTTCACCTGATGGTAGCCTTTTCTCTGGCCACCCATCCGCCACAAATACCATAATCCGCTTCCACATTTCATTGGCCCTTAACACTTGAATCCACTCTTGTTTCTGAATTATACCCTCCACAGTTGCAAAAACCATTTCATGTTCACCATATACATTACTTCCTTTTTCACCAGCATCATTCTCCAACGTCACTATCGAAGCCTGATCAGCTTGCACATTCTCTTTACCAGCAACTACTTCTATTTCAAATTTATGACACTGTAGCCTGGTTACCCAGCCTGCCACTCTCCTTGAAACTTTGTCGAGGCCTTTACTTTCAAAAATCGCCTTAAGCGGTTTGTGATCTGTTCTCAAGGTAAACTCTTGACCCCAGACAAAATGTTTCATTTTTTCAATGCCCCAATGGCACGCCAGGGCTTCCTTTTCCAGCACGGAATAGTTCAATTCTGCACCTCTTAACATGCGGGATGCATGCATTACAATCAGCTCCGTACCATCAACATCTGGCTGCAACATCACCACACCTATACCTGTCTCACTGGCATCCACGGCCAGAATGGTTTTCTTCCTAGTATCAAACATCGATAGGGGTTTTGCCATATCAATTTTTCTTTTCATTGCTTCAAATTCTTTTTCACATTCCTTGCTCCATTCAAACTCAGTACCCTTCCTTAATAATGCCCTCAATTTAGTTATGGAATCGGCATAGTTCTCAACAAACCTATGATAGAACTCAATAGTACTTAGAAATGATCTCAACTCAGCCTTATTCTTTGGTGGCTGTGTTTTCAAAATGGACTCAACTAAATTCCTTTTTGGTTTGAGTCCCTGCTCAGAAATTTCATGACCTAGATAATCAACCGCTTGAGTCAGAAATACACATTTTCCGCCACGCAAAGTTATTCCTCTTGCTTTAAAGATCTTGAGAACTAAATCCAGTCTTGTTTATAACTCACTCTCATCATTCCAACATATCAGGACATCGTCCTGAAAGCACCATACACCGCCGACATCCTTCAACAATTTGTCCATAACCTTTTGGAATACGGAAGACGCTGACACCAGCCCAAATGGCATGCGCTTGAATTGATATATTCCCTCATAAGTGATGAAAGCAGTCAATTTGCATGACTCATCATCTAAACTTATCTGATGATATGCACTAGCCATGTCAAGCTTTGCAAAATATTTTGCACTCCCTATCCTACTTAATAACTCCCCCATATTGGGAAGAGGATGGCGATCTGCTACCACACACCGATTAAGATCCCTCAAATCAATGCATACCCTCAAATCCCCATTGCTTTTCTTTACCACCACCACAGGAGATATCCACTCCACAGCCCTAGCTGGCTCAATAATTCCTTCTCTTTCCAATTTCATTAATTCCTCACACACAGCATTCCGCATAGACAGGGGCAGCGGTCTGAGCTTGGACGCAACAGGATTGCTTCCTTCTTTCACCTCAATCTTGTGCACCATCCCTTTGAGACATCCCACTCTGTTACAAAATACCTCAGGATATCTAGTCACCATTTCACATTTTGTTTTGTCACTATTAACCTCAGAAGAATTAACCACATTGAGGACTTGCTCTTCACTATTAGGATCCAACTTGATTCCCAAACCCCTTTGTTCCTTCCAACCTAAAAAGGTTTCGCCTCTTTTGGTAACATATATTTTCCCACATGTGAACCTCTCTTTGAATTTGAATTCTGTCTCATAGCACCCCAGAATTTCTATTTTGTCTCCGTTATATCCGCCAGGCATTTTATCTGAAGGAATCAAACATCTGACGTCACCTCCAATTACATTCTCAAAAACAGTTTTAGACATTAATGTGATTTTGGAGCAGGAGTCAGCAAGCATTTTAACCATATGACCATTTACCTCTATCCATGCTGATGGATGCTCGCACTCATCAGAACCTGAACACTTTACCATATGAACGGTAACTATTTCATTCTCAGAAACATCAGCTTCTTCAGAAGATACACCGTCATATTCTTCAATCAGGAGGGTTCCCCTTCAATCTCCAATTCGATAGTTTTTACAACAATTCTCGAAGTGCCCCCACTTCTTACATAAACCACAATTCACTCGCCTCCCAGGGCAAATAGGAGATGTAGACAAATGTCGTGAGCTTCCCACAGCGAAAACATAACCTATCTTCCTTTTTCACATTAAATTGAGCGGTGTCCTTTTGAAACCGCCTATTACTCTGCTCACCACCCCCACCTTTGGCGTGGGTATTCTTATAATGTTTATTGGGCTTGGTTCTATGTTTTTTCTTTTCCTTTGGGCACCCTCCCTTCTTATCTCCAACTCTTAGTACCTCAACACTTGGTGCTGATTTATTTTCCTCGAGGGACAGCTTCGCTACACACTGTAATGTGTGCTCAATTCTCTTCGCTATACTAATGACCTCCTCTAAGTTTGGATCGTCCTTTAACCAAATTTCCTCCCGTATTTTATCATTAGAGCAGTGAATCATAAATTGATCTCTTATGTGTTCCTCTAATCCACCACCAAACTTACAATTGAGGGATAAATGTCTCAAAGCAGTTATATAGTCTTCAACAGTTTCTCCTTCATGTTGACATCTCATGCCAAAATGAAATCGCTCCAATACCGTGCTAGTTTTTGACTCAAAATGCCTATCAAGTTTGGTCAATGCCAGGTCAAAATCATTTGTTCCTTCTTCTGAATCTAATTCAGAAATATCAGGAAGTGTGTCATATATCCTCTGACCTTCATACCCCAGAAAACGCATTAACATCGCTACTTTACGTTCTACAGACATTCCATTCCCACACGTAGCTTTAACATAATGTAGGAATCCCTTCTTCCACGGGGCCCACTTAATTTTTGGCGGACCTGGTGTGAGCATAAATACTTGCGGACCGGGGACTCCGGACAGGGCCATATTTATAACCTCTAAATGCTACGTAACACAATGCGTAAAATAACAGGTTAATATGCGTCCAAAGTATATGACACAACAAAAACAATTTTGCTTTCAAGATGTCAAATGGTGATTCTTAGAATATCGTCAAATGTTGCCATACAGAGCCACTCTATTTTGGCTATGCTTGTCCAGTCACCACCACAAACATATCTCCTCCTTTAGGGGGCCAGAGAAAGCACCTTCACTAAGCTGTGGTGCCCTTTGTCATACACCCCTAATTCGCCTTCCCACAGGGGGCCCTGGGCGAGGTTTCAGTATCCTTTCTCAATTCAGCGCCACATCCGCATTCAGCTAGGCTTGATTCAGCGCCACATCCACTTTCAGGCAGCTTCCATCTTCCAGCTTCCTGCTGATAGCTCCTCCTAATTTGCCTTCCCACAGGGGGCCCTGGGCGAGGTTTCAGTATCCTTTCTCAATTCAGCGCCACATCCGCATTCAGCTGGGCTTGATTCAGCGCCACATCCACTTTCAGGCAGCTTCCAGCTTCCTGCTGATAGCTCCTGCCAATTCCTCCTGGATGGTGGCTGCTCCTGCTGACAGCTCCTGCCAATTGCTCCTGGATGGTGGCTGCTCCTGCTGACAGCTCCTGCCAAACTCCACTTCCAGTCACTGTTGGGGGTCTTGGCTTCTGCAGGGATCACTACAGACATCCCATCCTCGTCGCCATTGTAAAGAAGCCACAAACTTGGTAAGTGAAAGCCAGTTTATTTGGAACAGCTTCAGTAACTCACTTAAGACCCCCAACACAGGAAGCATCCAGGGTATAACTGACTTCACTCCAGAGTAAACATCTCAGAGCACACATCATTCCAGAATGACACAGTAGGCATAAATCCATTCTGGAATTACAGATGATGTGCTTGGCATAAACACAGCTGAAAACCATAGCAACAAGAAAGCATACAAAGGTTTAGCTTTATACAACAAAGCATACAAAGGTTTAGCTTTATACAACAAAGCATACAAAGGTTTAGCTTTATACATCAGTCCTGAGTAATGCAGGTGGTCTAATGCTACTTTAAGCAGCCCTAAAGGCACAACTGGTTACCCGGTGCTGTCCTGCTCCCACATTGCATCTGTGGGGGCCAATGATTACCCCATCATCTGTGCTATGGTCAATATATTAAACTGTTCTTTTATTACCATATTGCAGGCAGGTGTGTGTTTATTTGGTGCTGTTTCAAATTCAGATATTTTGGGGAAATATACTGCTCTTTTGGCTTCAAGATCAGCTGCCTTGTTCCTGCGAGAAATCAAGTCTGCACCTTTGGAATGTGCTGAGCGCTTCACCACAGCAATGGCTTATGGGAGCTGTAGTGCATCTAGAAGCACGTCCAATAATGGCACATGATAAACTGGTGTTCCATCTGTGCGTAAGAATCCCTGCTTTTTCCAACCTGACAGTCCTGCGTGTACGTTGACGTCAGGTAGGCGGAATTGGAATACACTGTTACTATTTTGTCTTCATGCATTTCAAGTGCCAAAATTAGCACTACCAATTCTGCTGCTTGTGCTGAGAAAAGCGCTGGCAATCTCGCACTTAGACTTGACTGATGAATTTAAGACAATGGTGCTTGTATCACTACTATCCTGTTGGGTCGCTCACCCGTACTCTGGTCTATTGATGAGTACCCGTCAATGCAGAGGATTTCCCCACTCCTAGGGCGTTTTATTTAACCTGTGGTATCTCGTCATAATATTTAGTACAGTTGTGTATATAATCTCCCTCCTCAACTGGTACTGCTATGAATGTAGCCGGATTTACTACTCAACATCTGACAATTTGATCCGTAGGTTTAATATAATAACTTCGTACCCAGAGGCTGTTTGTGTGGTCAATTTACTTTTGGACTTAGGGCATGTCATTACACATCCCAGGGTTATGCTACTGGGATTTCTCAATCACAAAGGCCGCTGCCACCGATGCTTGATCACATGGGTATTTTCCTCTCATCACTGGATCGAAGATCCAACTGTAACAAGCTAATGGGCTAATGCTTTGTGTCCCTTGGTAGATTTTTGTGCGAGGACAACTGCTCCATTTGAATCAGAATAGAAAGAATTCTGCATTTCAATCAGGGATTGCTGATACCAGTGCTGTACTTATTGCTAATTTCAATTCGGCAAAAGCATATGTCGTTTGGTCTGTCCAGGCTATATCAATCTTTTCTTTCTTCACTTCTTTATGTGCTTTGAAAGGGGCCTCACATATGTGCAATAATCAAAGACCCATCGCATGTGATTATTACATTGTCCTAAGAATTGCTGTAATCATTTGACTGTATCTGGCCTGGGTGTCTTCATAATTGCTTCTGCTCTTTCAGGGGTTACTTTTATTCCTTCCTGTGATATTAGCTGCCCTATGTATAGAACTTCTTCCTGACAATATTGCATCTTCTTTATGTCAACCTTGTAAGCTTTCTCCGCTAACACTGTCTGTACTGAGTAATTTCTGCACTGTTGCTCTATTTTTCTGCACATTAAAATGTCATCTATGTATTGTACTACTGTGCTGTCAGTCTGTATGTTCCTCAAATCCATCTGGAGCACTCACTTGAAGACCCAGGGTTACCCTGAGTACCCCTGAGGTAAACAAGTATGTTTTAGCTGGATCCTGTGATAAGTAAACAAGGTCAAATCTTGGCACTCTTCATGGAGTGGGATTGAGAAGAAATAATTCTTTAAATCAATCAATATACAATATTTGTCTTTGGATGGGATATTACATAAAATCATGGCTGGATTTGGGACCAATGGGAACACAGCCTCAACAATATTTTCATAAATCCTACATAAATCTCCATAACCCTCTGGTCACTTTTTTCACTGGGTAAAACACTTTGTTACAGGGGGATTCTGATGGCACCAATACCCGGGTCTCATCGGAGCAGCAATGGCATCATAGATGCCTTCATCTGCTTCTTCTGACCTTGGGTACTGTCTCACCCAAGGTCAAATAGCTCCTTGCTTTAAATTAATTTAGACTGCCGTGCCCCCACAGGTACCTGTGGCAGATCTTCCTTGAGGAAAGTTGGTGTCTTTTTTACTAGTGACATCCTCTGGGATTTTTCTCTTGTTGTCAATTTTAAGCTGACACATAAGACGTATATGAAACATCACTTCATCGTCTGTAAAGAAGTCTTCATCTGTTAAGTCAGTTAGCGTAGATCCTTCATCAAGAGTTATCACTGTTCTCTAGTTTATCCCTTCCTCGTCAACTCTGTGCAAAATTACTCTGTCTTCCCTTACTTTTGCTGCTTCTAATTCTATAGCAATTATCTGCCCTTCTTCTTCATCCATGGGTATTTCTGGCCTGAACAAAAATTATGTAGGTAGTCGTAATAATCTTTCCTGTATTCTCAGAAGACATGCTAATACTTTGTGTACCCCATAAAGGAATACCTCTGTGTCCAGTGGCACACTCCTTGGTACTGTCTGATCATAGACTGCCGTTATACATTCTTGTGTGTTTACATAATTAATCCCTGGGGTGGAACATATTATACCCTAGTCAGTGAATGATATTGTCATGTTCAGTTTTCTCAAAAAATCTCTTCCTAATAGGTCAACTGGTGTCTTGCGAAAATAAAATAGTGGCATCAAATGTTTGTGTTCTCCTATGGTGATAGATATGTCATCAGTAAAAGGTACTGTACTTGTCGCCCTAGAAAAACCTAGTGCATTCTTGGGCATAATATTCAGGTGGCCCTGTGCTATATGGTGGGGGATATGTGTTCCCCCCTTCTTGGATTGCCCACTGCTACATCCCTCCTCTGCTTCTGCATAGGGGCAAAATGTGTCCCATTTTACCACATGTCAATTAATGCTGTGTCTCCCCTCGAAACCTAGGTTGCCCTCCATTAAATCCCCCTCCATTTAGAGCCTGAAAGCTGTACCCTCTACCTCGGGTGCCCCACCCTCGTGGGAAATAATTATACTCTCCTCTTCCTGTGAAATTCCTGTTAGCTGGTGGTTGTACTTGCTGTGCTACAACCAGAAATGTGATGGGTGAAATGTTTTGAATAAATCTGAACCACTGGCAATGCTCTGAGCAACCTTTCACACTACCATTTTTAGCCCGTCAGCGCCTTTGCAAAAGGGGTCCAGCCATATGCAAATCAGTCAGGTACTGCCACCAATGGCAGCAGCCCAGTCTAAACTTCTAGTCCCGGTCCCCTCTTCATGGACATACAAGCAATCCCATACTGTTTCGGTCTTGTTGGGCCTCCTCAGTGAGGTCCAGCTTGGTTCCCTATGATGCGTTGAGCAAGGGGCCCACGTCTGGGCGTACCCTCTCTCACATAGGGAGAAAAACTACAACCAAAAATTTGGTGGGTGGAAGGGTTTGAATAAATCTGAACAACTGGCAGTTATGGGCAACCTTTCCACACCCCTGATGTATGGAACCCTGCTTCACTTGTCAATACCCTACCACTGAGAGCATTGAAAAACATTTCTGAACTAACTTTGCTTCCTTCATCTTCCTGTCCTCAACTTTTTTCTCTGTCTTTTTCTTGGTATAGTCGTCAAGGGGTGTGTGTCGTTCCATCGCCCGTTTTTTCCTACTGAGTTTTTTGCAGCTGATTTTTTGCTGCAAGAACTCATCGAATTTCTTTATTTGGGAGTTGTACCCCGAATTCCCCTTCACATCTATTTACAACCTATTCCCCACATCCCCTACCCCTTATACTCCTTTAGCCACCCTCCCATATTTTTCAATTCATTTTTTGGCAAAAATCAGCAGCAAAAAACTCGGCAAAAAAAAGGGGTGATGAATAAACGTCATACCATCGACAATGGTAAACGATTGTCAGCTGACTTCCTGCACATGGCTTCATTTCCATTCCCACAATCTTTATCAACTGTTTTTCTACTGGGTCGGGTAGCACCTGAATAATATATGATGACAAATAGTTATGTTTTTGTCCCACGGTTTTCTCGTTTCTAGCCGCCATTTTTCCTGAATGAAATATGATATGCTATATGATATGTCATTTATAAGGCACCTGTATACATGTGTTTCTAGGCGCAACAAGACAAGGGCGGGTACGGAGGGAGGACAAGACAAACGATCTTACTCGGCCTTGTGTCATTCAGATTGTGCAAGTGTGGTAACGCAAAGTGCAGGGGAAGGGGATGGATGGGGAAGTGCAATAAGGACAGCATTGCTCTGAGTAAGTGCACCTAGGACAGCACAGCTCCGGGTAAGTGCAAGGAGGCTGGGGGCTATAGAAGTTATAGTTACAACCTCTAGTGCACAACATTCCTGTAGGCAGTGCAGGGGAGATCGGTCAAGAGGAGCCATGTACCCAGTAAGATGAGGGTAACCAAACAGCCAGTCGGCGCAGCAGACAGGTAGATCAGCAGGGGATGGAGGGATAGAAATCAGAGAAGAAAAGGAAGGGTTTGAGCTGCTTCTGGAACTTCAGGTGGTCCGGTTGAAGTTTTAGAGGGGCAGGGAGGCCGTTCCAGAGGGATGTACTTGCAGAGGAAAATTATCTGCCGCCTATTCTCTGCCTGGAGAATCATCTGACCCTCTGAGAGTTGGAGGCAGCAGAGCAAAGGGCTAAAAAAGGAAGGTATTTTGGAAGAGAATGTTGAATTTAGTGTGGGCCCTGCCCCGGAAAGCCTTGTGGACAATTTAGAGGGTCTTTAACTTGATCCTTACAGCCACCGGGAGTCAGTGGAGAGATTTCAGGGCTGGAGAGATATGGTGCTTGGGTTTGATATACATTGTTGGGTCTTTACCTGCTCTCATTTTGCGCATCATAATTGCGCTCATTTCTGATATCTGGGTACTGAACCCTAAGGGCCCTCCACACATTAGCTGGACAATTATTAAAGGGTGATACATCACAGTCAGCCAGCATTTTGTACAGTCACTCCAGGATAGCCCGCTTGTGTCCAAATGTCATCAGACATCACCCCTATTGTGGCAGCTAGCAAGCTTTTTATGTCACCTACTGCTGAGGTCATTCCAACTGTCATTCTCTCCAATTCATACATCCATGTACCAGCTCCTGAGGTCAATGTTCGAAGTAGAAAAACCAAATTATTTTTATCCATTTGTGGCCATGGTACATATTGTGGTATCCATCCCCTTTTGCTAATAAAGGGAGCTGTGTAAACCCAGCACCATGTCTGAGCGCAGCCGCACCCTTCATCTTTGTCACTACATCTGTAATACTAATTTTCTTTCACCTGGTAAATTTCTCAACCTATTTAGGTATGGAGTTTTACCCTGAGCTGCCTAATCTCTTCTTTGGGAATCTAGGGTATTAACTGGGCTCTGGGCTCTGGCCTCCTAACTAGTTCTTCCAAGTCTAACCACGCTATCTCTTTCCCTAACCCCATGCCTGTAGAAGAATGCCATGCAGCATCTTCCTCTCTACTTTCCTCACTTTCTTCATCTTCAAACATATTATCATCACTCATCTCCTTCATCATCCTCCCTGTGCTAAAAATCTAATCTTCTGACGGGTCTCGGTATGTATGTTCCACTCATCACCTCCTTCAATACCTTTCTTCCCCCACTTTGCGAGGTCCCTCTGCTCTCCATCATACTGCCAGTACCATCCCTTATATTCCTATACAAATTACTAATCCTCCTTCGTATTGCCTCTCATTCTCCTTTGTCTGAAAGGGTATGTTGTCTAAGGATCTCATCTACCTCCCTGCTACGTCTTTCTAAATTCCTCTCTCTTCCTGTTGCCAGTTCTTTTCTTTGTCTAGGAGTGTACGTCACCTGATGATCAATTCAGCTTCTTTCCTCTGCCTTTCTCTGCTTCTTTCTATTTCTCATTGTCTGTCTTGCCTTATCCCTTTCTTCCTTCTTCTGTCTTTCTTCTTCCCTTTCTACATACCTTCATCATTCCCTTTTTCTATCTTTTTCTTGTTTTCTCAGCATTTCATTTCTTTTCTCTTTCCTTTCTTTCTTTGTATCTTCTTTTGCTCTCTCACTTCTTTTTCTTTCTTCTCTTCTTCCTCCTGCATTTATCTTACTTCCTCTGCCCTTTCTTTATGATCATCCATGCCCCTTCTTTCTAATTTGAGCATTATTTGTCCTCCTACCCACTCATTCGATGGCGTCGCTGCCTCCCCCCCATTGGTCATGTTTATCGCTCTGTCTCCGAACCTCAGCCTCTGTCTATCTTACCTGTAGCTCAAAAACGTTCATTGTATTTATCACGAGTGGACACAGTGGTTTTAGCTTACTTATTATTTTCTCTATTTATAATATCTTCACTGCTATAGGCAGGGGGCGCATTTATGGGGTTAGTGTATCCTACCACTGCTTTTCATTCTCAGAGTGGATATAATCCATGCGCTTCAGGGGACGGATCACTACTCTGGGGAGGAGGAAGAGGCGTGGTGGCCTCATCATGCTGATCAAGCATACATTCTTTCAAGGGTGGTTCTTCCGTATCCTCTACATCCACTTTCCACAATTCAAAAATTGCTAATTTATTCTGTAGCTTCTTCCCCTTGTATGCGGCATGAAAATATGTCATGTGTTGCAGCACTGATTTCTTGTGAGTGCCCTCCTGGAGCCAAGACAAGCATTTTGCCTGTGGTGTCCAGCACCCATTAGGTGTGGTACTTTAGGATTTTGTCCTTGTACCAGGGCAATACTTTACACAAATGAATAATGGGTGTGTCCCATAACATTATCTGTCACAGTTTATCTTACCAATATACTTACTATGAAGGCATCACGAAGCAAGACACAGACAACAGATTCAAAGTTCAAACAAAAATGGTTTATTAACTCAAATGTCAGGATGGTAGGAAGCCCAACGTGCCCTACGCTAAGGTGGATTTCCCTACCTGAACAAAACTAAGGAAAGTCTGAGTTCAACTTAAAAGGATGTCTGTGTCCAAAACTGATTCTTGCCCTCACAATTAAAGCTAAACAATGTGTTGAGATTGCAATAATAAAATAAATGGTGATCAAAACGAAGTTCTGAGCTTCTTCTAGCACCTAGCTTCCTTTTCAGCATCCCTTCACCAAGTTCAAGAAAGTTTCACAAAAAGTCTCTAAATGACCTTTCTCAAAGTTCAAAGCAATACAGTTCCACCACATCCTCAGGGTTCCCTTCCCCAGGTTCAATGCAACACAGTTTAAAAAGAAAAGGTTCTTGAGGTTCCGTCCTCAAGACAGCCTTTATTTTAAAATGTTTTTATTGGCATTTGATTAAGTGCAACCATGCACTTCAGTATATCGCTTTCCATTCAAGTCATACATTTATGCCAAAGTTTAATAATAACCATTTAACAACAAACAAACAGTTTCCTACACAGGTCTTATGGTGTGTTACATTGTTGGCCGGGGCAGGCATCCTGGTGCCCGAGATTCAGTTCTTTCTCCCACTCCCCTGATGTCATTAGTGGCAATTGTCAGTTGGGCGCGGGTAGATATCTGTACAGACATGGGGCAGGTGTATCTCACATTGTGTGACTCATTCAGGGGGGTTATCGTCAGATGGGTGGAACATGTCCCACACCAGTGCTTACCATGCAACCCATTTGTAGTTGCCATCCAACTCCGATCTGTTGACCCCTGCCATCCACACCTTGGTTCCCGCCTCTGCCCACCTTTCAAATTCCCTATGCCATTTTCCGTAATTGTGGCCCTCCAGCATTTTTCCAAGACATGGCGATGGTTCTCTTGGTTAAAATGCATGCCATATCCATGAATCTGAGCATGTGCTTGTGTTTGCTAACTCTGGGGTAAACTCAAAGCAGGCATTCCTTCGGCAACCATTCATACCTTGCTATGCCAGCCGCTCTGCAGGCTTGTTCTATCCGTGTCCAAAATCCCCTCACACGCCCACACCCCCAAAACATGTGCATCTGGTCGGCTCCTTCGCCTCCACACCATGAGCATCGTGAACTAGCGCTCTGATTGAATGTGTCCATCTTGTGGGAGTCATGTTTGTGCGGTACAACACATTTAGTTGTATCAGTTTAAAGCGGTGGTTCCACGATACTGTTTTGGGGAAGCCCAATATCCTCTCCCATTCCTTTTCCGTTATTGCTGTACCCAAGTCTGTCTCCCATTGCTCTTTCAATGTTGTGCTCTTGGCGTTCGATGTGTCTATTAGTATGCTGTACAGCCTTTAAACTGGCCGCCAGCCGTCACTCAGATTGTACATCAGTGTAAGTAGTGGTTCCGCTTGCGGTTCTTCCGGCCAGCCCTCCCATCTATCTTTAGCCACCTTTCAGACTCGTTGGTACCAGAGAAACTGCTGCCTCGGACCCCTTCTCTTTCTAGCATTGAGTTAAACTCACTGAAGGCCCCCTCTTCGTATACATCCCCCCCACGCGTATATCCCTTTCCCTTCCCATCTTCTCAACACCACCATGTCTGTGCTGTCTCGGCATGTGTCCGCCGCTATTGGCACTTCTGGGGAGTAAGGGTGTACGAGTTTCAGTAGGGCTTGTTCCCTCTTCCATATTTTCCTTCCTAGTGTTACAACCATTGGGGTGCGTTCTGCGCCCCTGTGTGTTACCCACAGTATTTCTTTCAGCTTAATGGGAGCCACCAGGTGTTGTAACAGGCCTGTTTCTGAAGGGGACTTGTCCGCCAACCATTTGACCACGTGGCTGGGTTGGGCTGCTAGTTAATATCACTCCAGGTTTGGCAATTTCACGCCCCCCTTGTCGTATGGTAGGTGTAGCATTGTTAGTGAGAGTCTGTGGTGGACGGTGCCCCACAAAATCTCCCGGATCAGCATTTCCAGCGATCGAAAAAAGGATGCTTTGATGTAGTTAATGTTAATGTTAAAGGACATTTGTACCGCGCACTATCACCACCGGAGTGGTCCCCTGGCGCTCTGGCGGGTCTGAAAGAGGAGGGGAGGTTGAGTTAGTGAGAGGAAGTAAGAAAAGTGCAAGAGAGCAATGATGTGCTGTTGGCGGCCTCAGCCCGGTGGGTCCGTTGGCTGGGCCTGGGGTGTTTGCGGCCGGTAGTCGTTGTGTACTGTTGTGCAAGACTATGTGTGTTTTTGTTTTGTTGTTGCAATGTAGGTAAATTTGTGCGGTTTGTTGTGCTGTAGGTTTTGGTTGTGTTTCGTTTGGAGTTTGAGAGGTGTATGCAGAAAGGGAAATTGTTAGTGGGGTTGGTTAGTTTGCATCTCTATCCTGAATTGAGGCGCTCGGCTTGCGTAGTCTCCCCTGATACGGCTCTGTCCTGATCTGGGTCCGACTGGCATACAGGTTCCTTACTCCTCAGGCACCCACCTCTAACATGTTCTCTTATAGCTCCACTTATCCTCCCTTCATACTCCTGTGGCCAGTGCAGCTGGCAATGTCAACCTCTCAGGTAGTGTGGTGATTGCCAATATCTCGACAATTCCACGCCACTGTGATACCTGGTGGTAACTAAGTGGTGGGGGAAAGTTGGTGGGATTGTCTGAGGTAGTTGACGCGGTCTCCGTGCGTGCCGTCTGTGTTCCAGTCTATCCGGTGTCACCCGTCCAGGTCCCGTGGGAGTTACCCTCTCGGGTCGGGGATGTCCGTCTCCTTTCCGGTTTAGTCCTCCTTTTTCTGGTTTGGTTTCCGGATTTAGTCTGTGGTGTTGAAGAGCCAGGTTTTTAGCGATTTCCTGAATTTCAGGTGATCTTCAGTGTTTCTTATTTCTTTTGGGATGTTATTCCAGGTTTTTGCGGCTAAGTGGTAGAAGGAGGTGCCTCCAAGTTTTTTCTTATGGTATGGTTTGAGTTCCAGGCGGATTTCGTTGCTTGATCGAAGGGGTCTTGTTGGTTTGTAGACTGTAATTTTCTTTTGTAGGAATTCTGCTCCTTGTCCGCTGATTGCCCTGTGGGTTATGCACATTGTTTTGAAGGTGATGCAATGTTTTACTGGGAGCCAGTGTAGTATTTTTAGGGCTGGAGTGATGTGGTCTCTTCTGGATAGTTTGAGGAGTAGTCTTGCTGCTGCATTTTGGATCCGTTGCAGTTTCTTCAGGAGGTATTCTGGTATTCCGAGGTAGAGGCTGTTTGCATAGTCGATTTTTGACATGATGAGAGCGGCGATAGTGAGTGTTTTGTGCGTGAAGGAGAGGAAAGGTAGAATTCCTTTTGCCGTGAGGAGGAAGAAAAAGCATTTCTTCACTGTTGCATTTATTTGTGGTTCCAGGATTAGGGAGCTGTCCATTAGGACTCCCAGATTTTTTACTACCTTCGATGGTGTTGGTGCTTTTCCCATTTCCATAGGCCATGGGATGGTAGTTTCGTTCTCTTGGTCTTTGGATACGATCATGATTTCTGTCTTTCCTGGGTTGATTTTCAGGTTGTTGGCATCCATCCAGTTGAAGACTTCTTTTAGACAGTCTGTTAGAGTTGAATGGTCGGTGTCTTTGATTTAGTAGTGAAAGTTGTTGAAGAAGTACAGGAATCTTGGTAAGATGATCATTTTGGTGAAGGCCACCCTGCCTAATAGTGACAGTGGTAGCTTAGACCAGAACTTCATGGACTTCTTCAGGCCCTGCACCACCTTTGCCGTGTTGTGTTCGTGCATGTGTTCTGGCGTGTGCTTTATGTTGACCCCTAGATATTTGAACGTGTCCACCTCCCAGTTGAGTCCCACTCCTGGTAGTGCGCTGGCATCCCTCCCTCTTAGCCCCGCTATTGGGAATATACAGGATTTAGATCTGCTGAAACTGATTCCCGACACCTTGGCATAATTATCTAATATGTCTAGGATTAGAGGGACGTTTAGATGCGGGTCCCTTACGTATAGTAGCACGTCATCCGCATAGAATGACAGTAGGTGCACCACTCCCCCAACCCAGATGCCAGCATCTGGGTACTGTTTCCTGAGGAATATCACTATTGGCTGAAGGCCCAAGACGTATAGCATTGGGGACAGCAGGTAGCCCTGTCTGGTCCCCCTCTTTATGTCCCAGATTGTCGACACCAACCTCCCCGTTTTGACCCTGGCTTTGGGGTTTGTGTATAGGATCCAGACCCAGCGAATAAAAACCTCCCCAAATCCAACCTCCATTAGTACCGCCAGCAGCCACTCCCAGTAGATTAGGTTGAACGCTTTTATAGCGTCTAGGGAGAGTATAGCATATTCTCTTTGGGATCCCTCTGTCTGCGCCAGGATTTGTTGCAGTCTGCTTAGGGTTAGCGCAGTACTGCGCCCTGGTATGAAACCAGTCTGATCGCAATGTATTAGGCCCCCCCATTATCCTGTTCAGGCGTTTAGCTAGTATGGTGGTGAGGATTTTAACGTCATAGTTCAGCATCACCAGTGGGTGATAAGAATCACATTCTTCCGTTGGTTTCCCAGGCTTGGGTATCGGTATAATTAGCGTTTCTCTCATGGACCCAGGCAGTTCCCCATTGGTGAATGCTTCCCGGTAGACCTTAAGCAGCACCGGTGTGATAATTGCCTCGTACATTTTATAGAACTCCGGAGGGAGTCCATCGCTACCAAGTGTTTTGCTGGAGGCAAGGGACCTCATTGCTTCGGCAATGTCATTTCCTGTTATTTCCGCGTCTAGGGCTTCTCGTTGTGACAATTCTATTTTGGGCAGACCTATTTCATCTAATGTGTTCAATATGTCTGATTGCGCCACTTGATGGTCTTGGCTATACAGACCGGAGTAAAAGTCACGGTATGTGTCGTTTATTTCCTGTTGTGTCTTGTGTACTGTGCCTGTTGCGTCTTTGATCTCCGTGATTTGGGGTCGTGGGTGCTCCCTTTTGCACAGCCATGATAGCAACCTATCGGTCTGTCTCCCTCAGCGTGTGCCCTGGCACTTTTCACTGTGTAATCAAATTTGGAGAGCCTCCCCCATGCTTCCTGGCAGTTCCCTCTCAGCTGCGTCAGTTCTCTCTCCTCCTCCCATGTACCCTGCGGATTAGATTCTTTGTGCTTTATCTCACCCTCCATTTTTTCCAGTTCAGCTCTTAGTGTTTTCCTAATGCCTCTCGCTCCTGTGATAGCCTCGCCCCTCACAACTACTTTCATTGCCTCCCAGACTGTACCCAATCGTTCAACGCTGCCTACATTCACCTCTATGTACTCCTCCAGTTTGTCTCACAGCCCTTCCGCAAAAGCCTGGTTGGTCAGGGTGTCTGGTGTCATGCGCCATAGCAGTATGGGTGGCCTGGGACCCATTGCCTTCCACGTCACCAGCAGTGGCGAGTGATCTGAGATTGACTTGCCAAAGTACTGTGCTGAGTCTATTTGTGGCTGATGATGCTTGGGCACAAATAGGTAGTCAATTCTGGTGTGTAGGGTATGTTGCAAGGAGAAGTACGAGTAGCCTCTGTCCATTGGGTGAAGCTCATGCCACACGTCGACCAAATCTAGGGCTTCTACTAGCGCATTTAATGCACTTGACACTGCATTGCTTCTGGTTGCTGTCGGTTTAGATCTGTCCAGCTCCCAGTCCATGACACAGTTGAGATCCCCTCCCCAGATACAGAAGCTATCTTGATGGTGAGCTAGTTTGGCCCCCAGTGCATCTAGATGTTTTGGGATCCCGTAGTTGGGGAAACATGAGTTTATTATGCAGACTTCGACCTGTTCAATTCATCCCCTTACAATCAGGTATCGACACTCGGGACTGCCTCTCATCTTAGCAGTTTGAATGGAACCGCTGGACTTATCCAAATGAGTACCCCCCGGGCATACTTGGAGCAGGGAGCCCCGTAGCACTTCCCATCCCACCCCCATAGTTTGCTGCGTCAAGTGGGTCTCCTGGAGCAGTGCAATGGCCACCCTTTTCCTGTTGAGGAAGGACTTCACTCGGTTCCTGCACATATATGTTCCCAGGCCCCGGACGTTCCATGTTAGAATTTTAATTTTGTTAGCCATTCCAGTGTATAGGTCCCCCCCAGCCTTTCGACTATTCTAGTCTCAGACCCCGTCCCAACATCCCCCTTTGTCTCTTGCCCCAGGTAGCCTCCTCCCCACTCCAGTCACGCAAATCAACACACCTGCACTTCTTGGCGCAGACCTCAGTTTGTGTAGGATTCAAACCGTTAACAACTCCAAACCAAGCCAAAAATAAACAAACTCTTGACCAAACCAGAACTAGGTAGCTGCGCTCAGCTGCCACCTTTTGACCATGTCGCTCGTGCACCCCGGCAGCTGCCAGACCTTTCTGGGCCATGGCGTGCGGGCTGTGGTGCGTCACCGAACGGTTCGTAGGGTGTGCTCATTCGCTCTGTTGGAGGTGTTTACCTCACTCCTGCCATATAACAGGATGTAGTGCTCTTCTCAATCCTTATCTCGCACCCGTGGGTCCTTTCGTTATGTGTTCTACCCTCCCCCCTTTCGTCTTTTGGGTCTGCTGCTCTTCATGTCACCGCCTCTTTGCCATTGTCTAAGTTATTGTGCTCCAGCCACATGTTGGCCGCTGCCGGCGTTTCCAGAAAAAAGGCCTGTCCTTTGTAGAGTACCTTAAGCTGAGACGGGTACAACAGCATGTACTTGAGATTCAGTTTCCTGAGTTTCAGCTTGATCAGGATGAAAGAGTTCCTTGCCCTCTGTACCGCCGGGGTGTAATCCGGATATATAGCTATGTTGACGTTGTCTTGGCAGATCACACCTCCTTCTCTGGAGAATTTCAAGATTATTTCTCTGTCGCGAAAGTTCAGTATTTCTGCTATCATGGGGTGAAGGTGTGAGCCCGGTGATGTTTTTTTTTACAAGGATCTATGGGCCCTTTCCACTGCAAACCCCTGTGATAGTGCTCCTGCCCCGATTTCCTGCAGTATCATGTTTTCAACTAAGTCCGTTGGGTTGGGCCCTTCCGTCCCCTCCGGGACTCCCAGTATGCGTGTGTTGTTGCGCCGGATGTGTCCTTCCGCGTCCTCCGCTCGGGCTTCCAGCATCGCGTTCCTCCTTTCTAGCTCCATCAGCCTTTTCCCCAGATCACTAGTGGTTTCTGTCATCTCTTTTAGCACTGTTTCGGCCGTCTCTACGTGAAGTTTCTCATATCTTGTCTCATCAGTTGTACATCTGATTTGACCTCCTCGATTTTTGTATCTATGAAGGAACTTAGGGCTGGGATTGCTTCGAGCACCTGGTCTTCTTTAGTGGCAGTATCCTTTTCAGGTTGCTCGGTTTGTGTTTCTGAGGCGGTTTGTGGTCGCCCCTTTTGTTTAGCAGCGTTTAAGGAGTCCATGATTGTTGGGTCCTTCTTATGTTTTGTGGAGGGCATGTCCTCAGCAGTGCCTGGTCGTGTGTTGAGTATAGTGTTTTTCTATTTTTTGATGTGCACTCTACTGTTTGTGTGCTATTATCCCACCCGTGAGGGGTCCCTCAGACCAGTTCGACCGGATGCCTCTCTGTTTCGTAGTTCGTGCTCTAAGGTTTATAGTTCCTTGTACCATCCACAGCCTGTGGGGGTTTGCCACTGTTTAGTGCCCCCGCGTTTCGTTGATGTCGCCCCGGCACCGGGCCTAAATTGTGTTGTGTTCGCCACAGTGCAGTGGGCCGTGATTCCCTTCGCTTTGGCCAGTATGGCATTCTTAGTTTGCCCAGCGCTGTTTGTGCACTACTGTCCCTCTTGTGAGGGGGTCCCTCAGATCAGTTCAGCCGGACGCCTCTCCATTTCATAGTTCGTGCTCGAAGGTTTATGGTTCCTTGTACCATTCACAGCCTCTGGGGGTTTGGCACTGTTTGGTGCCCTAGCATTTCGGTGATGACGCCCCGACACCGGGCCTGAGTTGTGTTGTGCTCGCCGCAGTGCAGTGGGCCGTGATTCCCTTCGCTTTGACCAGTGCAGTGTTCTAGGTTTGCCCAGCGCTTCTCCTGTATGTGCAGGGCCCCGGGGGTGGTATACCAGTTGTAGATCGTGTCTGTCATCGTGGCCGATCCACACCTCTGTGGTTTGGCTTCCCGACTGTGGTGTCCCTCTGCCCCCGCTAGAGCCAAGGCCTGAGCCTTTCTCTGCCGCCTTCTTGGGGGCCGTGAGAGGGTTATTAAACCATGGTGTTATGACACGGTTCCCTTCATCTGGGCCAACTCGCTGTGGCTTTGCAAAAATGCTCCCCCTGCTCTTAGGATGTCCCAGCGTACCTTTCTGCCACCTGCGGGCTCCTCCTGAGGCTCCTCTTCATTGTTTTGATGTTACCAGGCTTGCACGTATTTCTTCCCGCCTGCGTTGATCTCTTCTCCCTCTGGGCGGTTCTCCCCCTTAGGTGCTTGCTGCCTGTGTAGTGATGTCGGGGTCTTTAGTGATTTGTTTGCACGGCCCGGAGCCTGACCAAGCCGTCTGCTTCTTCGTGCCGTCAGCTTCTTTCTCCGGGTCGCTGGTGGCTCAGTGCGTGTCTTCGGGCCATCGTTCTTGTCCCTGCGCCGCCACCTTGATGCGCCTCACTCCCTATTCCAATCCCTTTTCTAGTCCGCTCTAGCGTATGAGGGGATCGGGCAGTCACGGCATCAGGCCCCTATGCTTCCTCGCTTCATCTCGCTCGCAGTCCGTTGTGTTTGATCATGCAGCGCTGACTGGCATTGTTATCTGCTCCGACCACTCTTCCCCCTCACCGCCGGGCCGTGGTTAAGCTGGCCATCTTGGCTTCACAGGGCCCCCTCTTCCCTGCCGTCTTTCACCACCAGCTTTTTTGCGAGTTAACGTAGGATCATATAAGGATCTAGGCAGGAGCTCCGAACAAACGCCACCTCACAGCATGAGCTTTGGCCACGCCCCAAAAGACAGAATCTGCAATTCCTCTAGTATTAGGGTTCCCTTCCCCAATACTTCAACGTAGCAAATTATACTTGTCTCTGTTTTTGAAATGTTCGACACAACTCCAGGTCTACTTAACCTTTCCTCTGGATTATATCAATAGTTCATTTACCATGTTCTTTGTTGGTGTTTTTTGCAGTGTCTTTAGTTTTCACCTCTATGGGTTCCTTTATCTTGGTGCAGTTGTCAGATCGTAAGGTCCACCCATCACAGGTCACGCAACCAGGAACCCAGGTTTCTACAGGCCCCACAGTATGCAGTTTCACACTTCCATGGCTTCTCGTGATCAGCCTCTTGGCTCTGACATAAAATGGTTGCACACTTTATATCAATCTTCGGTCTTGCTGCATCATCCCCATTCACATGCACTTGCGGTGGTCTTATCAATCTCCCACCTATCTGTCACACTTTTTCACACTTGTGTCTTTTTCTGCAAGTTATTTCCTGATGGGCACTTTCCCCATTTTATTTTTATCAGTGAACAGCTTTGCCCACAAAGATTCATTTAACATGTGCAATTTAGTTTTCTTGTGAATTTTCATTCAGTTTTTATTCAGTAAACTTCTTTTACAAGGAGCGTTTCTCGTTTCTTCTGCTCCCTTCAATTCTCTAACTATCACTTTCATTGCTCTGGGATAAAAAGAATCAGTCTCTCAGTTCTGAAAAAACCTCACACGCAACATACCCTTTAATTGCCATGTGCACTAAATGCTTGTGCAATGGTATATTACTTAGTTTCAGCTTGCGTTGTTAATTCAAATAAAGGAAATTGCTTTAACTGTATTGCAGCGTTACTATTCAGCGCACGCATGCATAGCCGTATGGGGTTTCGGGGCTCTGAGAAACTCACTGGCCTCTTGGAAGTGACTGTGTTTCACAGCAAACCTTGGGGTGAAATGCTGTTGCTTCTGGTTTCCCACCAGGGCTTCAGACTGCCCCTTTTCAGACTTCAGTGCTTCTGCTGCGCAACATCTGCCACACAGAGCACAAGCTTCTTGGCCATTCACGGGATAGGTGTCATATGTCCAAGTATCCTCCTTCCCGGCGTGCTCAGCTCCCAACAGCTTACAGAAGGCCACAGCCCTCATAGCTATCACACCTCATCTTCTCCAGAATGTTCACACCTGCTGCTGAAAGTAACTACCTTCGCCCAGCCCTCACACAAGCTTCCCGGTTTATCTCTTGTTGCTCCTTTGGGTTCCTTTTATACACCTGCAGACACTTAACAGGTTACAGTGAAAGCTCTCAATTCAACTTGCCTGGCCATAGTTAAAGGGACATGCCTGACTTTCAAAGTACTTTGCAGTCATCTTCTTCATCCCAGTACTAGAGTGGTGAAAGGAGATAGTGTTCATTACTCCTAGTTGCCTCTTCTTCATCGCAGTACTGTCATAGGTGAAGTGTGGGAAAGTGATGGGGAGATGTTGTACAATAGCCTATAAAGGCTGGGGTGAGGAATAGGTTGGTCCTCAATAGGAAAAGGGGGATGCCATATCTCACCTGTGTCATCATTAACCCTTCTCTTCTGTATCCCCTTCTGGTGTTTCTGGTTGGATAATATCTCCGGACATGTTCTTGGTCAGTGGAATAGGGATAGCCACATCATAACTGCCTCTGGGATAGAGGGTTCCCCTTGAATGGAAGTGTGGAATACCATGTTTTGTCTGTGTGTACCCTACTCCCAATCCCCAAGGAACTGCCACCCAGGTGATCCTCCCTAGCTTCTCCACCCCCAGGCTCGGGATCCAAAAGCGAGGTCCTAAGTCTGGCCACCTGAGAAGAGGATCCAACGGGAGTAGATGCGATTACACCCTTAGGTTTCTCACATTACCCAATGTTTATTTCAAACACCCCCTTCCACAACAACACTTTTTCCAGTGAGTCTCTCTGTGAGGCCACGCCTTCCGTCTCACCCCATACTTCTCAAATGACACAACATACATGGTTTAAAGCCCGAGCAGCACCACTTTACAGCTCCTCCACCGGAACTCACCTTCGAGTCCAAACCACAACTTCTTTTATTCCACAGTATACACCAAGATGCACAAATACACTTTTCACAAAGCCAAAACTATCTCACAGCAGAAGGCTGGCGCTGGCAATCACTACACAAATGAATACAATACAGCCATCTTCTCAACCCCAGGTGAAGTAATCTTCTTTTATTATTTATTACCCCATAAAAGGTTTACTATGCAGTCTTTTTTTCTGGTGGGAGAGAGCCCATGATCTGTCTTCCTTTCAATTAAAAAGATACCATCCCCTATTCCTAGGTCATGAGCCAGAGTGATGCCTTTGAATTTGGCCTTGCAAGGCACCTCGTGCCTGGGAATATGTGTAAGGAGTAAGGCACGTGCCCTATCTGTATCCAATGCTAATGAATGGACGTTGTTCTTCAAATTGGTGCACGTGTGATGAGACTGCATTTTACAATTATTTCATCCTAAATTTATGGGGATTTTAGATAATGTGAGTATCATGGTTTTCTCTACCACTGGGGACCTACTTAATCCATTCCCTGTGGAGTCTTTTGCTTATAATTATTCTGCACCAAGCTTTCAAAGACTATTAATTCCATAATTAAGCTAAGAATATATGGCTCATGCCCTGGGAATTATTATCTTGTGTCCTCGCCGAGTCGTCCGGACCCTCCCGATTTTTTCAGTAACCTTGGTTCGGTGTGCAGTTATTTGTCTGGCTCTCCACGAATATGTATTTCAGTGGATTCAGCATTTTGGGTTCTCGTGAGGCCTTTCATTTACTTAAATGCATGCTGTTGCTTCCATTTTGGAAAAGATGGCTGCTTAATACTGTCACATTTCTATGTTTGTAAACTATATAGTCATGGGCCCTCATTACGACCCTGGCGGAAAGTGACTGACCGGACCACCACAGCGTAAATAGCGTTTCCGCCATTGCACGAAGGAGCAAAGTGCGGCCCATTCCGACCCATCGGGCACGAGCACCACGGCATGGCGGAAGTGCAAAGTCCGCGATGGCGGAAATGACCCCAAAACGGCCCACACCGCCGCCGTACGGCGCCCTAGGTGCAATACCGCCACCCATCACAGCGGACACCGCAGTGTGCGCCTACCGGAAAGTACGGTGACCGTAAATATACGGAAACGGAAGTAAAAACATGGTCCCGGAACGGGAAACATCCCGCCGTACACCTATAAAACCACAAAAACCACACAACCACTAAAAACACTACCCAGAGACACACCCCAACCCGTCATCCACCCTAGCGAAACCAAGAAAAATGGGAAAAGTAGCGAAGAAAGCGTGCGACCGCAAGCGGCAGGTCCACTTCTCCCGTGAGGAACTCACCGTGCTAACAGAGACCCTCCAGGAGAATGCTGCCGTCGTCTTCTCCACACAAATGACCAGGACGGCACTTGCGAACAAGAAGGCCATATGGGCTCTGGTGGCACAGCGGGTAAGTGCGGTGGGGACCGCACCCCGCAACCCACAGCAATGCAGAAAGCGATGGGACGACCTGCGGATACGCGTCCGCAGCATACTCTCTGCCAACCGCAACATTGCCACAGCCACCGGGGGAGGTCCTGAATCACCCATCAAGTTGACCCCCTGGGAAGAAATCTGTGCCTCCACCATCGGAATGGAGAGCATAGAGGGAGTCGGAGGGATGGAGAAAGGAGTGCAGACATCCGAAGATTCAGGTAGGTGGGCCAGATAAAACAATGCTAAATCCACAATGTCCAATCATGTGAAGTACCATGTGTCCACATAGTGCAACAGAAACACATGTCCAGGAGAACGTCCACACACATCGCCCTGATAGCGCACTTTAAAACTCACAATAAATACATAAATAATTAAAAACCCCTAAAACACCCACCACACGTCCAGCAGGCACACCCTAACTGCAGGCTGCCAAACAACTGCACCCTCACTCCACACACAAATGAAAGCACCTCCAAGGCACCGACCCAAATCACCCTCATGTACCACCCCAATGCATGTGATACAATGCCATTCCAATACCCACAGACCCATTAATAACCCTCGCCCTCCTTTACTCCACCACAGGGTCCGAACCAAAACGACGAGCATCAGGACACCCCTACCAGCACACCTGCAAAGAGGGCCAAGACCAACGGCCAAAGACCCTCCACCTCAGCTGCACGCATCAAGACACGGCAGCTGCACACAACAGGTGGCAGCACAGAGGAGGGAACATCAACAGGCACCCCAGCAGCCAGCATGCCCACAACACCACCACCACAGGTCCCCCCAACGGATGCCACAGAAGGCACTGCCTCTGGTGGCAGCAGCACCATAGGTGACACCCCATTGATGGCAGCATGCTCCGACACAGAAGACGGGGATGTCGTAGTCAGATCCATCCGTGACCTGTCCCATTCCCCCTGTCTGTCCCATCCCGTACAACATGAGGATACCACGCAGGGGCACCCACAAGACGACGACTGGCCATCCCCCACAAGCCCTGTGGCAAGGCAACATGAGGTCAACAGCCCCTCTGTGACACCCCCGCAAATGGCCATGGCCCAGCAGAGGCAACAGTCCCTCGACCAGTTAATCGTGCAACAGCAGCAACTGGCCACGCTCCTCAAGGACCATGCCGATGAATGTGGGCGCACTAAGGCAGACATAGAAACATCAACTGAGACACTCAGGGCAGAAATGGAGAGAAGTACAGAGACACTAAGGGCACAAATGGAGAGTAGCACCGAGAGCCTGAGAGTCCAAATGGAGAGAAGCACCGAGAGCCTGAGGGGGGAACTGCATGCGACGTCCAAAGACGTATGTGCCGAACTTGCCGCAGTGCGCCGTGTGCTCACTGAGCTCTCACAAACCCTTAGGGACATGCATGGACGTGAGCAGGCAGAGACATCATCCGTTGCAAGTTCCGTCCAGGGCAGCCCCCAACGTAGATCTGGGAGGAACCTGCGCTCCACAGGCGGGGGTGCCCCTGATACCCGCAGAGGGGGCCTGCAATAGCGACAGCCCACTGACAATGAGCTTCTTTGGACACTGGTGTTCGGGGGGGAGGTAGGAGGGTGGAGGGGGTGTGTTGGGCTCACTTGGGTGGCGGGTCGATAGGGTGTTCAACATGATATCACATATGCCATAAACAGTGCACGATCAACCAATGAGATGTGTGGACAATGATCTTTGTGTACTAGGCCATCATAGGCGTACAGTCCATATTGTGCATGTACCAGACACACACAGTGCCACGAGTCCCGTGTCCATGTATCAGCCACCAGGCGTGAGTGCTAGAAGCATGCATCAATGAGATGCTGACGAATGTCATGGCCCTCCGGTGCCTCGCAGACTCCTTGAGGTGCTGCCACATCCCCACCCTCATCATGACCATCATCAGGTGCTTACAGTTCTGCGTCAGGGGGCATGGGCACATTTCTACGTACGCACATGTTGTGGAGCATGACACATGCCATGACCATCTTTGCAACCTTCTCATGGCGGTACAGGAGTGCCCCGCCAGACCTGCTGAGGCAGCGGAAACGAGTCTTCAGTAGGCCGAATGCCTGTTCAATGACTACACGGGTACGTGAGTGGGCATGGTTGTAGTCCTCCTCATGCTGGTCCCGTGGGTTCCGGACTGGTGGGAGGAGCCATCTCTTCAGTGGATACCCAGCATCACCTGTATGTGGACGATAAACGTATGATGTGGAATGCCATTGCTACGTACGCACACCCCCCCCCCTTCCTGCCAGGTCATTGCCGCATCACATACCCCACATCATCATGCATGAAATGAGACTCACCGAGTAGCCAGGAACTGTTCCCTGCGTGTCGCTCCATGTAGCGTGGTATAGTAGAGTTCCTCAAGACCATAGAATCATGGGTTGATCCAGGGAATCTGGCACAACAATGTGTAATGATCCTGTTGGAGTCACACACCATTTGTACATTCAGGGAATGAAATTGTTTTCGGTTGCGGTACTGGGCCTCCATGGCATGTGGGACGACCAATTCCACATGGGTGCAGTCGATGGCACCAATGCAACCCGGTATGCCGGCAAGTGCATGGAATCCCACTTTTGTGTTGGTAATTTCCTGCTCCGAGCGTGGTAGAGAGATGTAGTCGTCTGCGTGCTGCAGGAGGGCATCGAGCACTTGCAATAGTGTCAGTGAGAACAGTGGCTGAGAAATGCCATGCAACTGTCCGACTGTGTGCTGGTAGGTGCCTGTGGCCAGGAAGTGTAGTACAGACACCACCTTCAGTAGGGGTGGGATGGCGGTTGGGCTATCTATCATGCTGACAAGGTCAGCCTGTGTCATGTCCACAATGGCGGCTATGGTGTCCCGGTCCAAACGGTAGAGGGTGTGGATCTGCTCATCAGTGAGGTTGAACGGATGTGCTCGGAGGCGTGGGATTGCGGGCTGCCTGCGTGGTGGTGGTAGTGGCTGTGCTGGCGGCCCTTGCTGGCCCTGCCTTGGCCTCCTCCTCCTCCTGCGTCTCCTCCGTGCGGCCGGTTGTAGTTGGTGTTCGTCTTCTTCTTGGAGTTGGAGTACTTGCAGTGCTATCAGGTCCCCCAGGGCCAACATCGCGAGTCCTGCCGGGAGCATTTCGGAGTGGGTGTGGTTGTGGGAGGAGACTGGGTGTGCAATGTATGTGTTTTCAGGCTGTATGGCCTCCACCTGTGGTGATTCATTCCACCTGTGCAAGCTGCTCTCCCCTTTGGGCGAGCACGTCCCGCACACAACCCTGCAATTCGAGGAATGGCATCTTGCTATTGCATTCATGTATTTGTACCCGATGGCCGTGTAACATTTGTTGATATGTACATTCGGCTATGGTCCCATTGTTTCACATACAATCTTTGCAGTCGCGAACAGACTTGTGATGGGTCAGTGGAACGTAGTACTCGAGTAACGGTGGGCCCTCATGCATCACTGTACCGAGTTGCAACGATGGGCGGGACGTCCCATTCGTGGGTGAAGGCAGTTGCCATTTTCACACACAGCCGCACTAGATGGATTAATTTGTGATTTCAAACGGCCACAGATGCCTTTTCGACGTGATGTTGCAAATGAGGAATTCGAAGGGCGGCGCTTTCGGTTTTCAGCTAGCGCCGGGGAGATGCCCACAGGTCTGACTGCAAATATAACGTTCTATAGTTCGATGTCCTTGAGACAGGGGCCATGGCGAGGAAGCAATGATTGATATGAATAGTTTGGGATGCGCAATAGCGTTCCCAAATACATGTTACTTCACAACACTGGAATTACGGGCTGGGGCACTGTGGATTTTGCAGGCTGCATAACGCACAGACTCAATGGAAATTTCTAATGTTATGTGAGTAAATATTCAGGCGTTTTTATACCGGGATGAGGGAATGATGAATGGATGCATGGATAGGTGATTTGATACAGGGTTTGCCATGTACAGGGCTTCTTGGAATCTATCTGCCTCCCCTGCGCTATGTGATGCAGGGCTGCCATAGTGGGACCATCGTCTATCTGGCCTTGGTGAGCCCTCCCTGTCTCGACGCGCCTTCAGACACTTGTGTCCATGCACGTTAACATTCCCATCTGATGGAATCTGTTTTGACAGACGCATGCACAGGTACACTCGTTTGTGATGGTGTTTACACCTCGATATAGATGGTTATGAGTCGCAAGTGGTTTTGGGGTGGTGATGATCCTTTGGAGTGGGCTAGCATGCATATGGCTGTGGATTTAGTGTGATCATTGAAGTGAGTTGTTGGAATGTAGTTCTGATGGCCATTCTGTTCTTTTTCTTTTCTTTTGGTTGACAGGTATCTCCTCCCCTTTTGCCACTGCCATCTGTATGCCACTCCTGCAGATGGCTTTTACTCCCGACACCTGCTGCTTCGTGTTAATCAGTGGAGCAGCATTACGATCTTATGGGACGATCGCCAATGGGCCACATGCCCTTACGCAGTACTAGTGGCTCGGAGCAACATTTCGGCCTTTCAGCTGGACTAGTGCCTCCCCATTGGGACGGCCCTGCGGTTCTGTGCGCTTCCATGTTGCCTTTTCGTACGTGAATGTGGCTCTGTGTACCATGATGGAACAGGGCGTCACACAAGTAGTAGCTGGTCATTCCTTGCGGATGCAGCCCACAATGGTGATATGTGTTTTGGAGTTCATGGACTAATGGCTGTATGGGCTTGGTGATTTTGTTGTGCATTAAATTTCTATTCTGATATGGGCCGTGTAGCGTTCTTCTTTGCGAGTGATGTGGCATAATCCTATTTGGGGAGCGATGTATTGTGAGGAGATCTGCATTGGGTTCCAGCTTCGGAGTTAAGTTGCGTGGTACTGTGCTGGGCGCGTTTGCCTACGGAGTGAGGTCAGGGATGGGGGCTGCCAATATGACTGTTTGAATGTTGTCATGCTCAGGGGCGGGGGATTGGGTTTTGTGTAACAGATGCCGGTCAGCCAGGTGGACTGGTGGAATGTTGTGATTTTCGGAATATTGCTGGTCACAGGTGCCTGTGTTTGCGTGCGTTTCTGGGGGGGGGATTGTGGTCATGTCCATTGGATTGGCTTCTGTATTCGTGCCATCTGTGCCCTGCAGCTCCCATTGACCCCTCTTGTGATTCTTTTGTTCGTTGGCATGCATGGGTGACTTGTACTTTTCACTGGTTGCATTGTGACTTCATTGCACCTACGGGGAGTTGTACTTTCTGGGCAGGGAGCGGTGTACAGGCACTCAGTGGGGCCGTTTACGGTTGATTCGCGATGCCGTACTTCTCACCATGGCGGAATGGTACTTTCCGCCATGCTTGATGGCGTTAGGTACATGTCCGCTAGGGTCGGAATTCGCGTACCCTTGCGCCATGGTGGTATTTACGGTTTGGCATGGGGCGCGCACGCGCGTACTTGGTGCAGTTAGCGTTGGCGTTCACTACGGTGGCGCTAATGGCTTCGTACTTTGCGGTGACGGGTCATAGTCGCACCGAGCGCTATTCGATGGCGGTATTGCATTTCCGCCATCGTTTTCCGATTTCCGCCAGGGTCGTAATGAGGCCCAAGGTGTTTCTATTGCATTCAACTTTTATACATTGCTTATGTTAGTATTCTTCATGTCTAAATGGATGCAATCAATATTCTTTGTGTATAAGTGCATATGTGACCTAGTGTTTGCTCTTTATGGTGAGTGTGTATTTGCTCTGTGTCTAATGCATGCATGTGTAGGGTTTTTCCTGTAAGCTTGCTTTTCTCACCATTTTAAATTTAGATCACTGTGTTTCTATTCTGCTGTACCCGTCTGGGATATGGGCGATACAGCTGTCTTAGTGGGTAAAGTTTCTCACCTATGCGATATAGGGTGAGGGGGCAGGGGAGTAGCTATGGATGACATACTCACCTTTCTCTCAACACTGTACAGCCACTTTGCATTGAGATACCACTGCAATACAGAACACATATATGCAAATATTGTCATTGGCAGGTTTCAGGAAGAAATGGTGTGGGAAAATACAGCACACGGTCATGGTGCAATCTTACCTATGACACCAGTCCTTACCTCTGTGGCGACTGTACCCCTGTTGGCACCTGGTAGGCTTGATCTATTTGACATCCAGGCTACATTCTGCGATTCTGCCGTCCGCTGATAAGAGTCAGACATGCTTGCTGGACCGTGCAGGGGATCAGTGGCAACGTTCCATGCATGTACATTGTGTGTAACGTGGTCTGCTGCCGAGAGCAACTGCCAGGCACACTGGGAGCCTCGCTCCCTTTCCGGTTTACTATAAATCCATTGAAGGAACACAGATGCTAACATCGCAAGCCCTCTTGTTTACTGAGGTAACAACTGTGTTCTGAGGCATCCGATTCCTGTCTGGGCTGGAATCTTACCCTGACCTTGCCTGCCCCATTTTTCATCTGTCTCAGTCTTGCTGGCTATGATGCCGACTGCATTCTTTAACCTTCTGCTACCTTTCTGCACTAACCCCCAAGTTCAGTGGCCTCCACTGTATCATCACCACCTAAATTACGTTGGTTGTGCTTCCTCCATGGTTTTGGACAATCTCGCTTTCCTGGTCTGAGTTACACATCACTTGGTCCTGGGAGTTATGGAGTTTTTTTTCCATGCTGCTCACTCGCAGGGCCAGATCGGACGCCCAGTAAAATGATGTTACACTGCACCACCAGAAGACCCAGATAGCAGGATCGAGGGAATATCGGGGATGCAACTTGATGCTCACACCCTCCATCAAATGTGAAAAAATGGCATCAGTTAATGAATAGCCTCTTGGTGGTCTGAGCTGGCACAGAAGAGCAACTGAAAATACATCACCACTTATTCAATATAAACTCATTCTTCCACTCACCAAAACCCACAGTTCTAATCCAATAACGTTCTTGGATTTATAGACAAACCTCAAACAAAAATCTTTCACGGAGCAGCAACAACATTTCACACATCATGCTTCAAGTGGCCAGCCAAGAAAAAATACCAACAATAGTTCTATCAGTGAAACGAAGGCAGTACGCAATACAAACAATCGACTTGAAAAACACGGCCCAAGAGAAAGATATTGGATTCAACTTTATCAAGAGCCGAAACAAACAGTTAATACCAAAAGTAAAAGGAAAACAATTTCAGATAGGATTCATAGAATGTATTGCATGAGAAAGCAATTGTCGTCAGATTTGTTTTGAACTATGGGGAAACATTGCAACATTTGAATAACTGATACTGATCTGCACAACTGTAACATGTAAGGCACCACAAAATCAGAGCAAATCAAATGTGCCGGACTCGATGGCTTTCAAAACAAGAGAAAACCAAAGAATTGATCGCCACCATTATAGAAGAGTTTCTAAACATTGCCCCAGTGCAAAGTCTGCCAACTGTCCATGCATGGGGAGCTAAATATAAGGTGACGAAATCCTTTCATCTATACATTCATGAGCTGCCGCTCCAAGTTTAGAGTTTACAGTAGTCCGTGTACATGCACCCTCATCATAGGGCATCGTTTTCAGAAGAGTGAGAGATTGCGTTCGGGAACACCTCAAGGCTAACCACAATGATAACGAAAGCGGGCATCGACAGCATTCAAGAGAAAGCGCTAGGGGTGTCAGAGACTTTGCAAATGAACAAATCAAATCATCACCACGGGGCCGAAACAGGATCATGGAACTTCACAAACACATTACAAACAACGTGGAGCTGTTATTTATGGTTTGCACATGAGCCATGACATGCAAACATTCTTGCTAGATTAATCACCACGACAATCTAGCCAAATAACACATTTACATCAAAATTGGAATAGGAAACACAGTCAACAATTCAGAGTAAATAACAATAAAAATATGTTTGAAATTATCAATCTAATGTGTATGAAAAATGAGTAATCATCTATGATTTTTGTCTTGATGTTATTCTTTTGGTTATTATTAATTGACACGTAGCATGTAAAAAATGTTCATGATCACTTTGTAATATATTTGAAAATGTTTCTGTTTCTATTGTAGCTACATGCACCGCCATTTGGTCTCATAACACTTCAAATAGTTATGTCTCAGAGTTCAATATTAATGAACAATTGGATCCACATTACCATTCAATAAATCATACTTTTATTCGCTTTGATACGCAGTTTTGATTTTCTATTCACTCTATCAGATAGGAAAAACATCTTGTGTTACAGTTTAGTGTAATAAACAGAGCAGTTGATTCTTGAATGTTGGTGTTAATACAATAATTAGTCCTTTGCCTATCTGCTTGACTAAAATGAAGATATCAAAAGAGCGATGATATTACTCCGATCTCTAATATGAAACGTGACACAGACTCGTACACGTACACTTACAAGGTCATTATGGTCATCATGTTTTCAGCCCATACATTGATTAGTCCTTCCTTGTTCTTTATGCTCAAGATGACAGAGATGGTATCTTTTCCAATTCGGTGGATTCAAGTAATATAGACCCAGTGTTCTCTATGTTAAGGCCACCACTAAGAACAACAAGGCAGAGGGCAGGAAGTCATTAAAGCCTGTAATACTTCGTCAAGATCAAAATCTCTTACATTGGTAATGTTGACCGTCATCTCTGTTATGACGGTGTCTCACTGTATGCAAATAGTTATGGCCATGCTTGCCCTTCATAGAGAGAAGGGTGTTCATTGAGTATGATGTAGTATAGTTCTATCTGGAATGTCACAGTGTAATATAGTTCTGAGCAGGGTGTCATAGCCTGCCTGTGGCCAGAGAATGTTTATTCTTAATGTTGCTTCTATTACTGATTGCACTAGCCAGTGAGGTGTAAGGTTGAGCTTGGAGTCTGTACTTCATGACCTGTAATAAAGGTTATTTTATCTCACTCAAAACTGCATGCGACTATTCTTCAATCTCATAATTCCAATTTAATAGGATACAAATCCACTTATATTTGTGGGAAACTTTTTCTCTTAAAAACTTTTGGGATAGAAGCTACTGACACATGCCCTAAACACTATGCAGGTGCATGTTTCCAAAGGATTCCATGTTTTTATCAATCTACTTTAACTGTTTTCCATACTTTCATTATCTTGAAAATGACCTTGATTTTTTTAATGTTCAGTTTCTATATTAGTTTACAGTAGAATCCTTTCGTGGTAAAGCACTAGTAGAGGCTTCAATCAGGCAGCAAACACATACATTAAAAAAAAAAAGTTTGACCATATCTTAAAAAGGCAATGCAGCAGCATGGCACATTCTAATTTTGCATATCACAAAAATGTGATGAGAACAACAGGGCTGGTGTCTACACAAAGGTCATGCCTGCAGCAAAGGTGTACAAAGTGAATTCCGTGAAAATTCAAAATGTGTTTTAGATGTATGCATGGCCTAATCTCACTCAGTACTTAATAACCAATACATTGGGTACTGTCGCTAAATACTGAAGTGGCAAAATCACTGAAGAGAGGCGCCCTGACCCCCATTCAAGATGCTCTAGTATCGTCTGGCTACCAAAAGGATGGGGCACAGCAGCATCACAAATATTACTTCAGATGAAGTAAAACATTATCTAGCTCACTTGTTTAGTGTCCTAAGTCGTGTTTATAAGCAGAACATTTAGTACTATTAAAAAAAGCAAATAAATGTCTACATGGTTGCATGAGTTTGCGGATGCTTGTTTTGGCAAGGTCCTTCTTGAAAGCAGATATCTCCAAAATACCAGTTGATCCACATGCCAGACACACATATGCCCTTTTACAAAGGGTAGATAATAGCTCTTACCACCAGCCCGATATTCGATGGTCCCCAGCATACGTGGCGCCCCCTGGTGGAGGAAGTAGCAGCTCAAGGTTCCCTGCGTGTGACTCACAGCAGGAATTGTGAGGGCAGAATCCGTAAAGTTCTCGGCCACATGGCAGCTCTTTGGGAGTTCCCCGCCATTCAGTGTCCAAGCCAGTCCCGCTGAAATGGCACCGCCGGTCTGCTGGAGACAGGAGGCATCTACGTGGCAGGAAGCAGTGACAGGTGAGCCCAGATGAACTATGCCTGGGGAGACTGAGAGAGTCCCACAGTGGTCCCAAGAGGCATTGGCTGCTGGGAAAAAATAAACATAAAAAACAGTCTCATTGCAATTATGTGGTTAGTGTTGAAAAAGTTATTTTAGAGTGTCAATAGAATATACACATTTACTGACCCAATAGATTACACCCAACACAATGACTGATCAGATATAACATGTCCATCGGAAATACCGCGACAGTAGAAAATACCTAAGACAATTACTGTGCCATGGTCAGACTTATCATGGGAGGATAGTCCTGCAAAATAATGCACTGTGCTCTCTGAAATAGTGCGCAAGTCAAACCTACATATCACAAGGACTGTGCCAGATGGATGTACTGACCGAAATGGCAATGCTGGTAAACTTTGCCCTCTACAATGACTTTTCCAGTCAAACATGCTGATTAGAATTATTGTGAAAATTCAATATTTGCATCGTATTTAATGTGGCAGTAGGGTGTAGCCCTCATATTTACTAGGGGCCTCATTACGACCCAGGCGGTAAGTTACCGCCTGGGCCGTGACTTTACCACCATGGCGTAAACTACGTTTACGCCATGGTGGTTGGCGGACTTACCGCCCCATTCCGACCTTGGCGGGGCGGTAAGTCCCCAATCCCCATTTACCCTTCCCCATTCCCATTTTTGCCCCATAGGGCATAATGGGAGTGGGGAAGGCGTTAAGTACGCCACCGTAAATTACGGTGGCGTAATTAACTCCATGGTCCCTTAGCGCCATGGATTTTAACACCCGCCAAAAGCGGGTGTTAAAACCTCCATGGCGCTAAGGGACCTCGTAATTGGCAGTAAGGGGTCGGCGCAGCTAACGCTGGCGTAAACCCCTTACCGCCAGGGTCATAATGAGGCCCTAGGTCAGTACAATGTGCCATACCGGAGGTCCACGTGAATATGGCAGCAGGATATGCTTCACAGGATTTCTGTGAAAGTAGAAAACTCCTGCCAGAAAAAACTATGCTGGTGGAATATTCGTACCACATTGCTGTGCCAGTACAGGTCAGTCAAAGGTACTGCAGCTATGCAATGAGCCAATCAGTGTTAATCTTACCAGTGCATTGGACTGTTCCACTCCAGAATGCCCATCAGTCTTAATGGCCCAGTACACTATTCCCACATGAATTACAGCCCCTACAATAAGCCTTGTAGAAAGATAGGCCTGTGAAATGTACCAAGCAGAATCATTTTGGGCCTCATTAGGACCCAGGCGGTAAGGGGTTAACGGCGCCGTAAAAGGTTGCGGCGCCGTTAACCCCTTACCGCCGAATTACGAGGTCCCTTTGCGGGTCCCTACCTTAATGGCTAGTCTTGACCAGCCATTAAAGATTGGACCCGCAAAGGGACCTTGGAGGTAATTACGGTACCGCAATTGGCGGTACCGTAATTACCGCCTTCCCCATTCCCATTGAGCCCTATGGAGGCAAAAATGGGAATGGGGAAGGGCCAATGGTGAATGGGGAATAACAGCCACGCCAACCTTGGAATGGGGCGGTAATTCGGCCATCCACCATCGCGCAATCGTTAAAATATCGGCGTGAACCATGGCGCTAACCATGGTTAACGCCTGGGTCGTAATGACCCCCTTTGTCTGTTAGTAGGATTGACAACCAAGCTGCTTAGTCTTGACGTAGACCGGGGGCCTGAAACCAGTGGCTCTTTTGATATTTTGGACTACATGTCTCATGATCCCTCTCCTTTGACTATGCCATTTAGGTATGATGGAGTTATAGTCCTAAACATCTTGCATTCAAAAATATTGTAGGAATGAATGCTTATTTAATCGACACAGATTTCTCCATTAACAAGTACATTGATGAATGAAAACAAGAGCATCACACATTAGACAAACTGATTTAAAAACATCACCCATTTAACAATCTTTAAATCAACTAAACCCACCCCCAGCAATCTGAGCACATCCCACCTGCCCCCCGCACATATAACCATGTAAAAACAACAAAACCAGATTTAAATAAGTAGTCAAATGTCTTGCGCTGTGACGCAAGGACATTTTCACATGGTTTAAAAATAAAATCCATGTCAGTGCAATTCATGAAAAAGTGCAGAGCTGCCTAGCAATCTGAATGTTATTTTTGATAAAGAAGAGGCCTTAACAGATCCTTCCGCAGGTCCAAATACCACTACCAGATCAACAAAAAGTGGCACAAGTCCTCAGATGCAGTCAGACCACAAAGACACTGTTGCAACGAGTCTCCCTTTCCCCGGTTAGTACGAGCTATCAGGGGGAGCACATTTAAACAAATCATCAAAATAAGTCATCGACAGTCAGGTGATGGGATTTTACCCTCACCTCTGCCAACTGCGGCGCTACCTCTCATTGAGGCAAACATACTCCGTGAACCCAACAAGCAATCTGCTCTCCAGTCCTCTTCCCGGTCCTCACAGAGCGCTCTCCTCATAAACGCAGATTTTAAAGCTAGTAAACTTCAATGATTCAGTGCACCCACAGCCTCAACCCCACAGATCCTCAATATTTTTAACCATCATAACACCACCTGCACTCGGGGCAAGGGGGTGATCTGACTAATTCCTCTAAAATGTATTGTGTATTTGAGTTCCTGCGTTCTGCCTGAAAAACTTTCAGAAAAAAGGTACCAGACATAATTTTGGCCTGTGCCACAAATTTGGGCACCCCCAATTCCAAGCGAAGAGCACTGCTCAGCGTGCCCAGAGGGAGAACAATTAACTTATTTAGGATCCCATTTTGAATGACCTACAGCTTATCGCACTTCAAGTACCCCCAAAGGTCACTGCCATACAATAAAACACTAACTACATTGCTTTTGTACACTTCTAAGCACTTATTCAATATACGCCAGCCAAACTGTGGTATAATCTAATCAAGCCCCCCGCCTAATCCGGGCTTTCTCCCTCATCATATCCAGATGTTTCGTCCATTTCCTACCTCTTTCAAAGACTACACCCAGATAGCAGAAAGAGTCCACCGCCTCAATGTTCTCCCCATTTCAAAACCAGGATTAATTGGTTTTATTTTTACCTTTACCTAAAATCACAATTTTGGTTTCATTCATATTCAGGTTTAGCTTATTAGTGTTTAAATATTTTGCGGCATAATCGTGGCTATGCTGCAGTCCCGCAGGTGTCTTATCTATTAGGACTGTATCATCCGCATATAATAGGGTTGCAAAGTCATCTTCCCTACAAATGGAGGGCAAACTTTCGACCCTAACAGTAAAGGTGTAAAATCTGCTAGGAATAAAAAAAAAGTGGGGCCAAGGAACAGCCTTGTTTTACACGTCTGTTTGTAGGGAACTCCTTTGTGGGACCCCAGATTACTGCCACAGTGTTCGTATAGCTCTTTGAAATCTGTGAACAAGTTCAGGCGTTCATGTCCAATAATTATTGCCACATGGCCTCCCTGTTAACCGAGTCGAAGCCTTTACCAGGTCCAGGAAGGCAACATATGACCTGCCCCACCCCCTCAGCAGACTGTCTTATTTTAAATGTTTTAATTGAGAAATACTATGATCCATGGTTGAATAAAATGCTCCTATTTCCATCTTGCGTAGAGTGCAACATATGATCAGTGCTCACCCACCCTACCACTCTAGATTTAAAACAATTAAACAAAACATTACTTGGAATGTCTAAAAATGAAATGGAGTGTTAATTTATTTATTTTATTTATTTATATTTATATAGCGCGCAAGAAGCCTTGAGGCGCTGTTACTTGCAATAACTTAGTTACATGGTACAGGCATGAAAGCGATTGTTAACACATTATGAATACTACAAGATATCATGCTGTTGTTACAGATATTGCATTGGGACGTATATTACAACATATATGATAAGTATTCGTGCTGGTGTGTCGGGTCTTATGTGAAGAGGGTAGTTTTCAGAGTTTTGCGGAAGGTGGTGAGACATTGAGAATCATAAATAAAGCCCTTTTTAAAAATCAATATAATTGTAGCATTTTTCCAGGAGTGTGGGATAACACCAGAACAAGAGATTGCATTACAAATGTTATCCAAAATATTTGCCAACCAATCAGGACCCCATTTTAAATAATCTGATGCAGGCCATCTGGGCTGGCAGCCTTACCTTCCTGGGAGGGCCTTAACACATACCAGTATCTCCTCTTTTGGAGAAAGTATTTCCTGCACTGTGGTCTGCATCGAACAGGGTGCTAGAAAAATGAGACACCCACATTTCATCAGGGATTGCTCCCATTACATTTTCCTTTCCGAGGTTCAAATCCCTGAGCAACTAGCCTCCAAAAGAGCTTATAATCTTTTGAAGAAGCAGTATCTTCATCTTGTCCCATTTCTTTAGTGTGTGTTGTGTCCTCTTCAGCCTCAATAGTTTATTAAAATCCTACGCTCTACAGTGTGTTCACCAAACCGCTCTTTGATGTTCATGATTATCTTGGTGTTTCGTACACTAATTATGCCGATGACACCCAGATACTCATCCCCATCACAGGTGATCACATTGCAGACACTAAGGCACTAAACGAAATATACTTGGTAATCCCGGCTTGGATGGCCCAACATGAACTTTGTCTCAATGACGATAAGACGGAGCTCCTCATCTTGGGCTTCCGCTCAACGGCTTAATAAACTAGATCACCTGTATGAGTCCTTCACCATTGATGGCAATGTCATTAAGGTGAACAAGGATACCAAAACCTTGGGCATCTATCTTGACTCCACCTTATCCCTGTCAAGACAAACTAATGCCGTTAGATCATCGTCGCCATATACCTGCAAACTCATTGCAGCCTGCTGACCTTTTCTGACCACGCCTAACAGCATCATCCTAGCTAGAACGCTTGTCATGTCTAAGATCGACTACTGCAGTGCCCTCTGTTAGGCAGAATCCTGTGCAGTGCCCTTAGGGACCACTACACACAATTAATACTACAGGTGGCAATACAAGTTTTACCTTTGGTACAAGCCTGTACTACTATGTCAGTGTGGTAGCAGTGGCGGAGCAGCCAGGCCTATCTCAAGAGTATTTGAGCAGTAGCAGAGATTACACAAAGTGATCACAATTACTGTGACTCAAGCAAGCACTGACTCAAGGTTTCAGGTAGAAAAATATAAGTACATTTATTTTTAATCCATTCGTAATAAACACAGCACTTAAGTAACTTTAAAAAAAACACACGTTAAATATACTACAACTAACCAATTCACTTTGTACAGTATGTCTCAAGGTAAGTACCCTGTGTTTGAATGAACCGGTGTTATGCACAAACATGTTACCGCGGATACGATTGCGATCACTTTTTGACAGTTCGGTCTACTAACTAAACGCGTATCCGTGACATGAAATGCTACCGGGGCAAACACACACTTAGCACCTGAGATACTCAGAGGGAGTTGGAGGCAAAAATCACAGGCAATATTTTGGTCAGGTAAACCGAATCGAGAAACACTCATAGACAAGAGTTCAAAAGTCAAAGGGCCGGAGCCAGGGTCAAGTGACACCGGGGCCTGTTGTCGAAAATCACGCGGTCAGATAGTTCACGATTCAACGTAGCCAAGAGTACTTCGATAATGTCAATGTTCGGAAGCAAAAGTTATAAGAAGGAGGGAAGACAAGGGCAAGCCTTGGAAATGAAGAAAAGGGGTTCACCCAGTTTCCTCAAGCAGAACACAGTACCTTATTCCAATGATACAGCTGGTGCCCTGGCAGTTGTTCCTGTTGGTTTCCCACAGACCCATGATTCCTGGAGCTTCGTTGTGAAGGAGGGTCTGCACCACACAGGGATGGAGCCGGCAGCAGCGACAATGAATAAAAGGTGCGCTCCTTAAAAACACAGGAGAGGCTCTTCAAATGGCTATCCGGACCACTACAGCTGTGTGCAGCGATTTCGACCAAGGAAGAGGATCATCAGGCTGTGGAAGACGAGCTGGTTATCCCTACCAGGCTCAAGGGAAAAAGACTCCGGACTGGATCTCCTCTTAGTCGTTGAAGGGCAGATAGCTCAGGACTGCAGCAGGGCTTCACCGGGATGTGGTAGTTGCAGCAGCCGTCGTTCTCTCTGCTTCTCTTCGGTTCCTTGTAGTTCCAGGGGTGACTCTCTGGGCCTCATTACACGGTAGGCGGTAAGGGTTTACCGGTACCGGTATTGCTTTTTGCAGGTGTTAAAAACCAACCCGCAAAGGGACCAGTGGAGCTAATTACGGTACCGCAATTTGCGGTACCGTAATTAGCGCCTTCCCCATTCCCATAGAGCCCTATGGGGCAAAAATGGGAATGGGGAAGGGCAATGGTGGAAGGGGGAATTACCGCCCTGCCAACCTTGGAATGGGGCGGTAATTCCCCTTTCCACCAAGGCGGTGCCGGTATTTTACCGGCATGAACCATGGCGCTAATAGCGCCATGGTTCACCGCCTTCCGTGTAATGAGGCCCTCTGACTTCTAGCCCAAGAGACCTGCCTTTTATGTGAATAACCCCCATTCACACAGCCTGGCTGTCAATCACCCAGCAGGGGGGTTGTCCAGCCCGGACAACTACCCTGGCCAATCATGACAAAGTGTGACTTGGGTTTCCTAGGATACCCTGTGCAGGGGGTGACTACACCCCTCCCTCACATTCAGCCCACCTAGACACCCAGGCGCCTTGAGGAGGGCTACTGAGCAGAAGCCTGCCAAAAGACGGTGAACAAAGAAGGCGAACCTAGTTTGCTGCATACAGTAAAACACAAGAAGGACTTTAACAAAAAGAAATGGTGAATAAACCCAACCGGAGCCAAAAGAAAGACGATTTGGTCAAGCGGGTTTATGTTCGAGGCTAATATAATAGCCAAGAACAATACCACGTTTATCTAATATAATCACGGTAGAAAATGTTAGGGTAGATACCACTGTCACCAGCCAAGTCTAAATGTGAAAAGAGCGAAACAATGCTCTAGGAGGTACAGATAAAAAGGGATACGAATTGACCCTTTCCAGTACTCCATGGAAGATGGGGTGTACTGGATCTGTGGTAGATTGACTAAGTAAAGTTAATGGTAACTTTACCCTTTTTTGGAGGACAGTAGTCACTTCAGACTTCAGAAATGGAGATGGTGGAAGTCCAAACGACAACCCTGTGCCACTGCACAGAAGGTGCTGTGTGACACACACAAAGAAGGGGGCTACTGAAGCGGTGTACTCCAGAGCCCACAATCCCAAAAACAGGTAAAAACATTTAGCAAAATACAAGTAATAGTGGTGAAAAGCTCACACTCTTACCAAGTGGAAAAGAAACAACTCCAGAGATCCAGCAAAGCTGCTGAGGGACTCACTAGGTAAGGGAAATTAGCCATGAAATGAGAATAACACCCTTTACCTGGGGACCAGCCAGTCCAACCTGAACAAACTACAAATTACCCAGAATAACGCCATTAGAGCGGCGTTAAATATCCCAAGAAACCAACACATATCTGATACAAGGACCAATTTGCACTGGCTCCCTGTCAAACAAAGAATCACACTGAAAACACTTGCCCTTACCCATAAAAGCCTGACTAACAAGCCCCCCCCCACCTCTCCAACCACCTCTCTTTGCATAGTTCTTCTCGACCACAAACAACAGCCCAGCTGCACTGCCTATCTGTGCCAAGATTCAAACTCTAAAAAGCTGGAGGCTCAAGTTTCCCTGTTCTGGCCACTAAGCTTTGGAACTCAATTCCATCCGATATCAGGACTGATCCTTTTTTCAATTCCTTCAAATTAAAAACCAAATCGTGGCTTCTCGCTCATATCTGAGGGAGCCTCCTCCTTGACAATCACCTCGAACAATCTGCCTTCTGACTATTTTTGCCTGCCTAATTATGCTCATATGATAACCACGTACTGTGACTGTGTACCTTTATTGTAAATGTTATGCTCTTCTGCTTTTTGTACATGATGTAGAATATGTGTAAATAGGTTGAACAAGCAATATGTTTATGCTATGAATCTATGTAATATATGTAAATTTTTGTTTTACCAAGTTTTAGCGCCCGGATGCCCCTGGGCCTGGTGCGCGTTACAAATAAATAAAATACAAATACAATACTTGAGGGCGTGTAACTGCCCTGAACTTAAATCGCCTGGTATATTACCCCTTTCAGGTGCCTAGATTCCTGATCAAACCATACCACCCCACTTGCTCCTTTCCTAGCATCATGGCTATGGATGTGTTGATGGGTCTTGCTTTCTTGGGTTATTGCCAATACTAACGCTTCATACCTTTCGATTACATCAGTGCCACCCGCTGGCAGAATGCTTAAGTCGGCAAGGTGTCTCCCCGATTCTAACTGAGGAAATAACATTGCCCCACTGCTCCGGACTCATGCAGAAAAAATGCCCCTGGGCTGGCACAATGCCCTCCTCTTCCTGGGTTAGAGGTTGGCTAGGATACTTGAATTCTAAGAAAAATAGGAAGTGGTCACTATCCAACCGAGTACCCACCTCAAAATTAGTAATCCAAGGAAACATAAAGGTATCGACCAACAATAGTGAATTATTGACCTGCTCTTACCACGTTGGAAGGTGTTCCTTGGTGGGCACTCCTTATAGCACCCCCCATTTAGTTCCACAAGGTGAGATCCTTTCATTAGCTGAACTAAGCCCCTGCCCCTACCATCAGTTTGTTTATTTAATAGATTCCTCGCAGGGATTACACACTGTTCTTCCAGTAGGAGACTATCTGCCCCCATCCTGGGGATCAGCCCAAGTTCAGCATTAAACTCCTCACTATTATAACATTGGAGTAATCATTATGTTCTAGCAGCAACTCCAGGCCTTCATTCAAGGAACGCACCCCCCAAAATCCAATTTCTTGATGGCAGGTATACATTTACCACTAGCAGGCCTTTCTTATCAAAGACAGATTCCAGGACAACCGCAAACTCCTTTAACACCTCCACTCATTCCAGTACCCAGGGGAGAGATGTCCCAAGTAAAATTAGAACCCCCTTCCTCTGAAACACCCTTTCCCCAGTGATTTAGAATTTGTAGTGAAGCTTATATAATCCTTGAAATGGGGCGCCTTCTCGACCAAGATCTCTTGCAAACATATGATATCCTGGTCAGTAATGTAATTGCCCCATTCTCCATCAATAACTTTATCACTAAAACCAGCCACATTCCAAGAGATCAATTTAAGTGAGGTAAGCCCACTGCTCACTACCTCACTAAAACCAGCCACATTCCATGAGATCAATTTAAGTGTGGTAAGCCCACTGTCCACCACCTCACTCAAACCAGCCACATTCCAATGAGATCAATTTAAGTGGGGTAAACCCACTCCCCACGACCTCAGCTAAAGACATCTCAACCTACACAGTGATGAGCATCCATTGATAGGATCTTTAAGCCCTCGGGGGAGATTACAACGGTTCGGCTTGCCTGGCTGACTGAGTGCCCAATGTCATTTGGTGCAATATCATACAGAGGCAGAGTAGTGTGAACTATGCCAGACACTCGGATATCACTGCAGCCCCCTCTCTCATCCGCCGGTACAATAGTATCAAGCTAAGCATTATGGAGCTGGCAAATCCTGACCCTTGACCCTTGAATCCTTGCTTGCTAGCTTCTCCCGACATTGTATTACACATGCTCTGATGTACAGATGGTTAAAGCCAACACGCAGATTGCACCCCCGGCAGCACCTTCAATCAGAGAGAACCCAAAATATTGTAGATACCAGGATTTCAGTGGTCGTGCAGTTCGTTCTCCCTACCATAACATGAAAGTAAATTCATACCAAAGTGACTTTGTAAGAAAGTGCACTGTAGACTTTGTAAGAAAGTGTACACCGTTTCAGCACACATGCCTTTGCAGCCCTACAGATAAGGGGAATATCTGGCACTTTTACTCTCTAAAAATTAACAAATACTCCCACAAAATACAAAGAAGGAGTACAAAACTCCCAACAAAAAAATGGGAAAAAGACATGTAGACTCTTGCGCCCCTGTTTTTACCCTCACAGCTCCATGGATGTGTTTGGACCAAAGAAGAAACTATTATTTTAACTGCCTGATTGAACATACATGTATCTTAATGTACAAAGAAATAAATATTACACACGTATTTCAGTTTTTCAGTTAAAACATTTTTACTTGCATATAAAATACTCTCATTGGGAATTGGACTTCATTTTTACTCCCTAAAAGAATCATTTTACTCCCAACTTTAAAAAATAGGGAGTAAAATCCCCCCCCCACTTCCAAATCTTATCTGGAGCACTGTGCGTTTGTACAGCTGTGAGCAAAGAATCATAAATCTGATAAGAAAGGAAAATACAATAGTCTTGCATTTATTTGTTTATCCTCACATATTCTAAATTCCTCTTAGGGTGTGGTTTATCTGGGGCAAATCATTGAATATTTTCATTTTATTATAATCAAATTATGTTTTATTAATTGAAAATGGGAATTACAGATGCAGCAAGTAAGCAAACAGTGGTAAACCCCAAATCACAAAGTCCTAATCATCAACAGAAGCGCTTGAGAAGTGGAATTCTGGGTAGGCGCAGGAGCAGTAGCCGAGGGCCTGCAGTCATCACCTCGAGCAACACAACCCTTTGAATGGGCCTTCAGCAACCACACATAGGAAGGTGTCTGCAAGTGATCCGGCCACACAATCAGCAAAGCTAGGCCCGAGGGGCAGTGGGTGTGCTACTCTACAAATACTTTCCTCACAGATTGTGTTGGTGAGAAGGGGTACTGGTTGCGCTTGTGTATTTCATGTCTAACTAGAGGAGACGTATCATTTCAGGCCATTGAAAAAAGAGAATAAGTGCGGTTGTTTAACCCTTCACCACCTCCGACAAAAAGAAAACACATGAGCAACCAGGACATCATGTATTAAATTAACTTAATCTCAAGAGTTCAGTAGCATTGGAAACTAATCATTTTGAAAAGCATGTGTCTTTTCTGCAACAATGTTTGCAGATGAAACATTTACATCAGTGTTAAAAATGGAGCAAATGCTTCACTAGGGCGAAATGGAGCATATAGTTTGCCACAATCTGTGCTATCTAAAAACGTTTGCACTAGCGCAAACAAAATGAATCAGACTGTTGTGCTATGTTCGCTGCGTAACATAAAAAGAAATTGGTGTACTACATTCTTTTCTTGTTATGTAGCAAACACAGTAACGTGCGTGGCCTGGCCAGTGAGCATGTTGGAAAGACATGCTTTCCTGAGCTCTCCTGCTAGATATGCCACATTGATCCTGTAAGGCGAGAACACAGCAATAAATTGGTACGAAAACACCAACCGGGGGTACATTAAGCTGCCTATCTGATGTGGCCTCAAATCCACTCGAAATTAGAGCCGGCAGACATAATTAACAGCTCAAGAAGGCTTCGCGAAGTCACTGACAAAATGGCATGCGGCGACGCCAAGTCTGCATCACAGTGAGCGCCTCATGATCCTGACCCGAACCGTTGCGACACATCGGACCGGACTGGAAAATTAAGGGAAGCGGACCGGTACTGTACAGCCCCCCAGCCGTGAGAGAGACCTGATAGAGGTGCAGTGCCGAGAGACGACACGACACACTCACCAGGGAAGCCTAACGGAGCTGGGAAGTGGGAACCCTAACGTGCACAGCAAATCACAGCTGCTGATACCGGAGGAGGGTCCACAGCACCACTGAGAGACACTGAACCCCAACAACTCCCTCAGATACGGTGAGACAGCCCCACAGGCAGGATCGGGCTCTGATAGCCATCCTATATAGCAGCGGACACCGGGGCAACAAAGAACTGAAGACACTCACTCCCCCTCCGCCCCTGCACTGGAGACCTGCCCAGGTAAGCGCAGAGGGAAACCAACAACCCACTCTCACTACTACTTGGGCCACCATCCGAGCCTTGCTGGCCACCAGAGCCCCACCGGGGCACCTGCGCTCATCTGTGGTGGAGATCCACCATCTTGTCCTGACCACGCGGCCTGACCCTAAAATGGCGGGCGCAGCGCGGCCCGAAAACGAGGCTGCATACGGCTGCTAAGCAACCTGGTCTCTCTTTGGCCAATCCCCGGCACCGATAGGCGGGAGCCGACACTTCGGGAGAAGGCCCGAGGGAAAAGGCCCTGTTCCTCCCCAGTGAGCCCCACTCTGCGGTATCTGCTCACCTGAAAGGGTGAGAGGGCTGGAGCCCTCCCCTGTCCCCTCGAGCATACCGAAGCACCAAGCCTCGGACTACACTCGGGCTGCCTGACCCCCTGATGCAGCAACCACGGAATCCACAACACTGGTGAGCTGCCTGCCTGCACAAACAGCCCACTCTCACTACTACTTGGGCCACCATCCGAGCCTTGCTGGCCACCAGAGCCCCACCGGGGCACCTGCGCTCATCTGTGGTGGAGATCCACCATCTTGTCCTGACCACGCGGCCTGACCCTAAAATGGCGGGCGCAGCGCGGCCCGAAAACGAGGCTGCATACGGCTGCTAAGCAACCTGGTCTCTCTTTGGCCAATCCCCGGCACCGATAGGCGGGAGCCGACACTTCGGGAGAAGGCCCGAGGGAAAAGGCCCTGTTTCGCCCCGGGTCGCAGCGGTGAGGCGTCGCCATCATACTCGACTCCAGCTGCCATATCCAGCCTGCACGTCCCTGCGGCACACCTCAGGTACTATCCTTCGGTTTACTTGCCATCCTGGCGACTGCACCCTGTCACCCTGCACATACTGTCATGAACAGCAGTACTGATCTCGGCGCCAGGAGACTTGCCTGGTCAATTCACCCGTAATTTCTGTCACTCACGCTTGTCTATACTGGTGTTGTGCCCTATGGTCGCTTTCAGACCACATTTGATTTGTGTTGTGCCCTATGGTCGCTTTCAGACCGCATTTGATTTGTGTTGTGCCCTATGGTCGCTTTCAGACCACATCTGAATTGTGTTGTGCCCTATGGTCGCTTTCAGACCACATTTGATTTGTGTTGTGCCCTATGGTCGCTTTCAGACCACATTTGAATTGTGTTGTGCCCTACGGTCGCTTTCAGACCACATTTGAATTGTGTTGTGCCCTATGGTCGCTTTCAGACCACATTTGAATTGTGTTGTGCCCTATGGTCGCTTTCAGACCACATTTGAATTGTGTTGTGCCCTATGGTCGCTTTCAGACCACATCTGAATTGTGTTGTGCCCTATGGTCGCTTTCAGACCACATTTGATTTGTGTTGTGCCCTATGGTCGCTTTCAGACCACATTTGAATTGTGTTGTGCCAAATAGCCGCACACCTGCGATCAGGCCAGTGCCTCTTGCTGCGGCTAGCCACTCTGTTACCTCCTAGTACCTAGGCAGCTCACTCTGAACCTATCCATTCCTGCCCACCTCAGGCTAGGTCCACCCTATCCGACTGTGCCCTCCTCCTCACACAGCCCCGCCCAGCGTACAACCATGCCCATAGCGTCCTGAAAGCTCAACGTGGCCACCACCACGCTGCTCACTCTCCTCGCAACTCTCACTGCTCTCAAACTCTATATTTCCATCCATCCCCTCATACCCACACCACCAAGCCCACTCCCCTACCACAAGCATCTCGCTACCCCAGATACCACACGAACCATGCCACATCACACACCAGGTGTCGTAACTATGCACAGACTAGAAAGACTTAGGGCTCGCACACAGACCACAGAACTTAGCACACTACCCCTTCCCACAGAATACAGAAACTATAGACTGAGTTCTCGCACCACTTCCAAATGCTGCCCCCACACGGGATACCCACTCCCCCACAGTCCACCACCCACTAACCTCGCCACACCTCACAATACCACCTCACATAACACTTCGGTCACGACCACCACTCGCACCTCCACAAACAAACCTCTCACACCTCACATCAAGTGTGCCCTCCTCAATGTCAGATCTCTCCCAGCTCATGCACCTGATATCCATGACCTCATAACCAACAATAACATTGACCTATTAGCTATCACTGAAACATGGTTACATGAAGCATCAGGCCCCGCCGTTGCACTTGCACTACCACCTGGCTTCACCATACTCAGACAAGATAGGCCAGATCGAATAGGAGGAGGAGTAGCCCTCATCTACAAGGAGAACCTTCAGCTCCGACCTGTCAGTCAAGCCTCGACGAACAACTCTGACCGCCTATCGGCCAAACTCACACTATCACCCAACAGCACCATCAACATTCACCTACTATACCGTCCCCCAGGCATCACCACAGACTCCCAGGAAAACATCATTCACATCCTCAGCAATAATATTAAAAGCTCCACCAAAACCCTACTATTAGGAGACATCAATCTTGGATTCAACGATCCAAAGGACAAACCTGCAGCCACTCTCACCAAGGAACTCAATGACTTGGGCTTCACCCAAAAAGTTGAAAGTCCTACTCACATCAAAGGCCGCATTCTTGACTGGATTGCAGACCACAACTGCCTCACCACTGTCACCTCTAACTCCTCACTGCCCTGGACTGACCACAACTGCATCGAGTTCTCTATTCCCATCACCAAAAACCACAAAATTCTGACCCCAGCCAGCGCTGCACAAGTCAGAAGCTCTAAAAAACTCATAGAGGAGAACCTGCGCCCATACCTCAATACCCCTGAGTTAGCTCCCCCATTCGCTAATGACCCCAATATCCTAGCAGACATCTACAAAGATGTCATCACCAAAGCTATCAATGAAATAGCACCACTTGTATGGAAAAAAGAGAAGAAATCCCTACACACCAACTCATGGTTTACTGAAGAACTGCACTCAATGCGATCCCACAAAAGAGCAGCACTAAAAAACGGGCAATCGGACCCCTGCACCAATACTAAGAACAAATTCAATTAAATCTCCCACCAATACAAGATAGCTATCACCAATGCCAAAGCCAACGCTTTCAACACGCGTATCTCCAATGCCAAATCACACTCCAAAGAGATCTTCGCCATCTTTAATGAGCTTATCTCCCCCCCTAATACACCGGACGAAATAATCAAAGACGAAGCTTGGTGTACCAGCATTCAAACTGCCATGCTACACAAAATTGACCTTCTCCAAAAAAAAATCAAAGACCACTGCAAAGCACTTCCCCAACAGACTGAAACTAAACCCACCAGCACCACACCCACCTCGCCCAAGCCCACCATACCCGTCTTCTCCTTCAGAGACGTCACTGAATCAGAAGTTATTAACCTACTAAAAAATCTCAAACCCTCCCCCTGTAAAGGAGACATTTGCCCACCAAAACTCGTCAAAGACTGCGCAGACTGCTTTGCGCCGCTCTTCACGGCATTCATCAACACGTCTTTTAAAACAGGCATCATCCCAGCCAACCTCAAAGAGGCCTGGGTCCGGCCTCTTTTAAAAAAAACCACTCTCGACCCCTTACAACCAAACAACTACAGACCCATAACCACGGTGCCATTTCTGCTGAAACTACTGGACAAAGCTGCACACTGCCAAATCCAACACTTTCTGGAAACCCATTCCATCCTCGGGACTAGGCAATCAGGCTTCCGGAAAGGACATGGCACGGAAACAGCCCTGGTAGATCTGAAGAATCAGATCACCCAAATCATGGACAAAGGCAAGCCTGCTCTTTTGCTCCTTTTGGATCTCTCAGCCGCGTTTGATCTGGTTGATCACAAGACTCTCACTTCACACCTCACACACTCAGCCAACTTCTCCAAAGAAGCAGCCCTTTGGATCACTTCCTTCCTCGAGGGAAGAGCCATGAAAGTCTTCTCAGACATCGCCAACGCCACTCCCACGACAATCCACTGCGGGGTCCCTCAAGGATCTTGCACTGCACCCACACTCTACAACTTGTTCACCAAGCCCCTCTTTGACAAACTTGACTCTTACGGCATCACATACACAAACTACGCGGACGACACACAAGTACTTCTACCCCTTTCAGGATCATACAACAAAGACGCCAAGGCACTCCACACAATCTACTCCGTCATCAAGGCCTGGATGGCTGTCAATGGCCTCTGCCTCAATGGTGACAAAATGGAAATCATGATATTAGGTCAACAGAACACCCTAGACAAACTTGACAAACTGTACGCCAACTTCTCCATTGACAACTCCATCATCCCTGTTTCCACAGCCGTAAAGACTCTGGGAGTATACCTTGACTCCTCACTATCCATGACTAGACAAGTCAGCGCAATCACATCCGCATCCGCACACACCACCAAACTCATAAACGCCATTAAGCCATACCTCTCTAAACCAAATTGCCTCACTATAGCAAGGGCAACCATTGGAGCCAAACTGGACTACTGCAATGCACTCCTAGCAGGCACATCAGCCAAAAACATAAACAGACTACAAATCACCCAGAACAATGCTCTCCGGGCCGCTCTTAGTATCCCAAGAAGAGAGCATATCACCCAGGCCAGGCACTCAGCCCAATGGCTCCCGGTCAAAGAACGGATCACTCTCAAAATCCTCACCCTCACTCACAAATGCCTCTCTCTCTCCGCCCCGTCCTATCTATCAGAAACCATCCTCAAACCCTCCTCCTCCCGTCCCACCAGGACGCAATACTCCAACCTAATCTGCATCCCACGCATCAAAAGAGCCAAAGCCGGAGGTCTAAGTTTCCCCTACATTGCAGCCAAGACCTGGAACGCTCTCCCTGCTGACATTAGAGCGGAAAACGCACTCCCCACTTTTCGCAGAAAACTGAAAACCTCATTCCTTGCGAAATATCCGTGAAACTCTCAGGAATCCATGTAAATATACTGCATTGCTAATGTATACATATCCACTGTAAATTCTGTATTTTATGTAATTACTGTATCCTATGTAACTAAGATATTGTCTGTAACAAGCGCCACGATGCCTCCGGGCTGACGTGCGCTCTATAAATCTGAATAAAATAAATAAAATAAATAAATAAACAAAGGCAATCTTTCACTGGTAAACCCGGCAGCCTCCTAGACCTGCCATACCGCAAAGACATCCCCCACATCGGCAACACCCATCTGAGCCACCCGATAGAGCACCGCAGGCACAGAACTGGGAGGACTACCACCCACGAGTTTGCCTGCATCTTGACACGGGCACTGCTTTGAAGCTCGAGACAGCAGCCAAGAACAGCCTGATGCCTTCAAACTTTTTGATGTGCTAGACTCCCCCTGATCGCCCTGCGCAACCTGAATGGGCAACAAAGGTACGAGTAGTGCATCGTGCGAGCGATAACTATACTGTGGCTGAGGGGGCCTAGAATAGAGACTGCCGCTAGAAAGCACTCAATTATATACAGTATACTAGATAATATGCAGTCTAAGATCACCTGGCGTAATCAGTCACATCAGACACAACAGCTGCGAAAAGTTGCTGCAGGCACACCGCTAACCCACGGCAGTCCTAGAAGTGACACTAAGACGAAACCTGACCATAACTGCACAATACTACGACAGCTAACATGAAAAGGAAGTCATAAATCCATTCAACATAAACAACTGCCCCAGAACAGAAAAACATACCGGCAAGCGCAAGATATTGCAACATTTGAGCAGGGTGGAGTAAACGAATACTCTGACACCTAAATGTCAACGGCCGCTCTCCCTACGAACTACATAAACTAACTATATTATCTACTTGAGACCCCCAAGAAATTTTCGACCTAACTGAATTACACTTCTTGAACAGATCACGCAACAACTCTAAATGCCCGAAGGGAAAAAGAAGGCGTCAGTGCACCAGAAACAGGCACCAACACAGACTAAACAGGCAACAATGGATACTTACACAAAAAAAGTCAAATCCACAACGGACCCTCTCCGGCAACAAGACTATAGTGGAGGAGCGACAACAGAACCCCAACAGAGCGCGGAACAGAACAAGATACTGGAAGAAATCGCAGCCATGTTCAACTCGATGGAAATACATATAGGCGAAATGAGGAGCGACATGGGTCTCCTGAGCCAGGACCTACGTAACCTAGCTGGCAGGGCTGGCAAGAAAAAGCAAACGCTTAAACAAACCGTCTCCACAACGAAAGTGCTAGAAAACGCTGTCCAAGAGCTCACCACCCAATTAAAGACACTGCAAGATCGAGCAGAAGATGCGGAAGGGAGAGCGCGCCGAAGTAACATCAGGATACTTGGCCTCCCACAGGGAAAGGAGGAGAGGGATCCCACTGAATACGTTGAGATCCTACTTCTCCAAGAAATAGGGCCCGGCAATCGGGCTCAAAGGCTTGCTGTAGAGAGAGCCAATCGAGCTCCAATTAAGAGACCTCTCCCGGGAGCTCCACCGCGGCCCATCATAGCGAAAATACTAAACCATCGAGATAAGGAGAGGATACTCACTTTTCAAGACTTGGGGGAGTGATACAGAGAAATTCAGCGGCCCTGGCAATATAACCTGATTCACGATACAAGTACAAAAGCGAAGAGCACAACATGCCCCAATTTAAGAAAGGTTACGGACAAAGGGAATTAAATATATGCTCCTTTACCCGGCAAACATGAAAATGATATATAACGGAAAATCCTTGTTCTGCGAGACACCAGAAGATGTGAACTCCTGGATGGATGAGAACAACCTGGATCAGCTCCGAGAGAAAAGCCACAGCGGAAGATACAAAGTACAAGATTGAGCTCTGACACCCACAATGTTTATAAGACTATAGACTATGAATAACACAAATAATCTCTAGTAGCAGGATCTCAGCCCCCAACCAAATCAAACACCGACCGAGGGACATTCGGAAACAAGGGTCAACAGGAGAGGGAATCCCTACACCTGGACAGCCAGCTCTGTCGTCAGGCTACACAAGAACAAACTCTCCTTCCGAAACCAAATGAACTAAGAGTGCCTAGCGTACTCATCCACCAGCATCCCGCAGCCCAGCGGGAAGATGGTGGAGACGCCACTACAGATTAATGCCAATGGGCAACAAGTTCCAAGTTACAGTTTAAAGTTAAAGTTCTTGTTGACACCACAGGACGAATCTACGACACAGGAACATACCTGTACATATGAGACATGGCAAAAACCCGAGCACCCACGTTCACAGATCACAAAAGCCTGGAAGACCGACAACATGTGGTATGGCGAACGCGGCCCAGAAGCAAGAATCAAGATGAATACTACCAATGGCGAATAACCTACGAATACTTATGTGGAATGTGCAGGGTTTAAATAATTATGTGAAGAGGATGAGAGCAATGGCCTACCTGTGCAGGAAAAACATCCAAGTCGCGCTTTTGCAGGAAACACATCTGACCCTGAGCAGACATAAGCAAATCCTGGACAAGTTGAGAGGAAATGGACACGGTACAACATTTTCCAATTACGCCAGAGGAGTCCTCATATGGATTGCACCAGTTTTACTGCACTGTATAATACACAAATATTTGGACCAGGAAGGAAAGATCATACTTCTACACAGCTACATAGACATAAAGAATTCTGCATAATAAATACATATGCACCCAATCAAAACGCAGCAGCATTTTATCGTTCACTTTACCCCATCCTATCTCCATTTAGAGGAGCTTGCTGGATATTGGGAGGAGACTTCAACTGCGGCCTAGACCCTGTATTAGACAGGTCAGATAACATGAAAGCGATGCTCCCTCCCTCAGCCAAAGCGCTACAAACACTGACCAGAGACTTAGAGTTGCAAGAAACATGGAGATGGCTAAACCATGACAACCAAGAATTCTTGTTTTATTCAAGTGTTCACAAGCTATACACAAGAATAGACCTTATCTTTACCGGAAAAGAACACTTAGGGAACATAGAAAGTACATCATATGAGAGCAGAACCCTGTCAGATCATTCCCCCCTGATCCTTCAATGGATACTTGCAGACAGTCCCAAACCCATTCCTATGTGGAGACTGCGTGCAGAATCATTGCGTGATACCGACTTCAGAGAAAGCTTGCAAACCCAAACAGAACAGTTCTTTGAGTGCAACCTGGGTAGCGTGGATAGCACTAACACAGTATGGGAAGCCTACAATGTAGTTATGAGAGGAGCCGCGATTGCCACCACAGGAGGCGTCCTAGAGAACCAGATATCCAAACTAGAAACAAAAATCACTGAATTAGAGAAGAATAACACTCTAGGGGAGAGCACGGAGAAGGCCCTTATGGGACTGAGATTGCAATGCCTGGAACACTCAGAGAAGCTGGGTGACTTTAGTTTCCAACGGTACACAGAAAAGCTACATGGACAAGGCGATATACCTGGCAGACTGCTAGCCTGGCTGGTCAAATGGAAAAATAAGAAAGAGGAAATAACAGAGATAATCGGTGAGGATGGACATACAAAGAGATCTCAATCAAAGATCAACCAGGCTTTCAGGGAATTCTACGCCAAACTCTATGAAGACAAAACACACTCGAATGTAGCCGAAATCCTAGAGACCCTGGAGGACATAGGTCTACCAACCCTGACGACGGAACAAAGAGACCTGCTGGATTGCCCCTTGACCCTAGAGGAGATACAAGGAGTCATCACCTCACTGCCCACAGGGAAGACTCCTGGTACCGATGGACTACCATCGGAATTCTGTAAAGAATATACGGATACATTAGGCCCATATTTGCTATAAGTATTCCAAGAAGCATACCAAACAGGCGAACTCCCCGACTCAGTGGAACAGGTCCTGATAATAGGCATCCTGAAACCGGAAAAGGATGGCAAACAATGTTCCCGATTAACAGAGGCACCAAACAAGGCTGCCCGATATCGCCCCTCCTGTACATTCTGGCACAGGAGCCCCTAGCGATCTATATGCGAGAATCGTTCCGAGATACTGGGCTACAAGTAGACAGCATCACACATGTCATATCCCTATATGCGGACGATATTCTCTTGTACATACACAACCCTGAAGACAACCTGAGCACATATCTTGAAGTACTTGATAACTTCGCACTGCTCTCCGGGATAGCTATTAGCAAGTCCAAACCCTGCTTGAATCCCATAGCTGGCTGGGCCGGTAAAGCAGAACAACAACTTCCCTGCCTGGAACTCCAATGGAAAACACAGACGTTCCATTATCTCTGCATCAACATACATCACACAGCTGTCAACACGCACAAAGCCAACAAACTGAAAGCGAACAATGGCGGGGAAGCATCCATCAAGCTATGGGAGAAGCTCCCTCTATCAGTAGCAGGGAGGATATCGTTAGTGAAGAGGATTGTCCTGCCCAGATTGCTATACCATTTAATCAATGTACCATTTCTCATTCCGAAAAAGTTTTTCACGGATCTCAACACAATACTGAGACGCTTTGTGTGGGGCAAGGGTAGAAGAAGAGTAGCCATGGCAATACTCTGTAAAGACTATGCAGAAGGAGGAATGTGACTCCCCCACTTCAAACTCTATTACCTAGCAGGCCAGCTCCAACATGTGGCCAACTGGCTCCCTGACGAAGAAACGGTGGAACACACTCTACTAAGTAACAACGTATCACCACACCTTCTTAAGGAGATTCTGTGGTTAGGGAAGAAAGCACTTCCACGACCTCCCGCGTTTGTACACATCAGGAGACAAATATGGAACAGAGCAAAGAGACAGCTACAGGTAGAAGAGCCATACTCCCCCCAGATACCACTGGCAGCACTCGGAGACATCAAAATAAGCCTCAGACAATGCAGAGACTTCTGGGAATCCAGAGGGCTGGTCACAACAAGCGACATAGCCCTGAAAGGAGTGAAAAAATCCTTCCACGATCTAGTTGAATCCCACGGACTACATAAGGGCCAGTTTATAACCTACGCAAGACTCACCAATTGCCTAGAGAACAGGTGGCTGATCCTCGAGACAAGACAAAAGGAAAACCCAGCCCTGGGCCTTCTTTATGATGACACCAAAGGGGGACATAAGGTATCAAGGATATATCAGACACTCGTAGAAGAAATCCCCCAAAACAGAAACATAGGGAAGTAAGCATGGGATGAGATACTCGACAGAACAATCTCAGACAAAGAATGGGAAAAAGTGAAACTCTACCCAAAGAAAATATCCAGAAATGCCAGGTTGAAGTAGCTGCAGTTCTACATACTACATAGAGCATACCTAACCCCAGAGAAAATCTAATTTCCTAGGACCTACTGCACAGACCTGCCCAAAATGTAAAGAGGCAAACGCCAATATAGGACACATGTTCTGGCACTGTCCAACAATTCGTAACTACTGGCAAGAAATAGAACAGCGACGAGGAGCAAAAGGGATCACAGGACGTGCCTGGATCATCAACACCTGCCTCCTCGGCCTGTATAATTCTTCCAAGAAAAACAAAGCAAAAGAAAAGATGATGAACCTGGCCTGGGCACTAGCTAAGAGACGGATAGCAATGAACTGGAAAGCCAAAGATGGAACAAGAATAGAGGCGTGGTGGAAAGACCTAGAGAGATGGACCATCGCAGAGACAGCAGTCTGGCATGAAGCATTGCGAACAGGAAGGAGGGAAAGCTCAATCGACATGACAGCTTGGAACGCAATAACTCAGGAACTATTCGTCTCCTCAGATGACAAGCCCCCTTGAGCAGCGCAGTGCTGATGGAGATGTCAAGCCCGACTTCATAGGAATCATCAGATGAATAATGCCAGGTCCAGGTGCAGAACACTAGAGCCCAAGACCATACATACGTGGCACTGAGACATTCGTATCCTGTGGACAAGTTTATAGTTCTCTCCTTTCTCTGTTTTCTTTTTTTTTTTCTCTTGAAATTTGGGGACAGAGGGCTGAGGGGGAGCAAGGCGGGGGTTATAAGAAGCTAATATACTACGTAGAAATATGCTTGAATTTCCATTTATGAAAAAATCAATTAAACACGTTTAAAAAAATGTAGCAAACACATTATATAAAACAGTCTGATACATTTGGTGAAATAGCGTCATTCTGTATTATCTAAGCAGCAAAACTGATGCTAAAAACATTTTCTCCTCTTTTGGCACAGGGACACAGTTTTGATAATCTGGCCTCTGGGGCTATTGCTTTACATACAGAAATTATTCTTTAAACTTGGGTAACCACGGGTTGGAGGGCAATGGCCACCCTCTACAGTCCCCAAGGCTTCTGTTGGGTAGGTAGTAGGTTAGCTGGGGTTCTTTCGGATTATAGTTCTGGGGCTCGCTGACTACTCTTTAATCCCCCAGATAACCTTCTTGAGCTTCTGTAACAGTCTTCTTCTTTGAAATTCTCTCACCTCTCCTTGTTTCCTTACATCTTCCACCTCGATTCCAAACTCATATAACCTCCGCGAAGTTCCGCCACATGCTTGTACCTTCTCCTACCCCAACTGGTGCACCAGAGATAGGGTGTATCTGCAGCATCCTTGCATTCCCAAGCCTTCCGTCTGGTCTTCTCCTTCCCAGGCCTCTGCTATCACAACTTGCTTTATTCCTCCTTTATGTTTGTGCTTGCTACTCTTTCCTCCTTAGTACCGCCTTCTCTCACCACTTTCTTATCCTGGGCTGACGATCCCTGTTCTCTCACCACTTCTCAGTGTTCTTGAGGTACTCCTCTTACTGTACTCATCTTCTCCTCTCCACTGGGTCTTTCACGAGATCTCCCCCTTGACTACTACCTCCTTGTCATGTTGTTCACCACCCCCTGCCAACGCCCTAACCTCCAGGGTCTCTCTAATCCCAACCTACTAATGTGGAAGCTCTACACCTCCATCTAAATTCTCCCAAACCAACCTCTTTGTTTCCCTCCAAGTCATCTCCTCCTCCTCCCTGGTATCATCTTCACCTACAAAATGCTCCTTCTCTTTACCTCAACTCTCTCCAAACTGCCAAACATAGCCTCTCTTATCGGGGCCTGACACCCCTCCCACACTAGTGTCCTCTCCACCTCTATTGCCATCAGTATTGGAGCATTTTCATATGTAGCCAGTGCTGCGCTCCTCCCTCCCTACCAAGGCAATATGAGATCCAGGGGCCATCTTGGTTATTCATGTGCACCAAGCACACCACAGAGTTGAGTGGTGCGCTTTGCAAGCATTTCTGGTTTGCAAATTCTGACGTTCGCGAACATGCTTTCATGGGGGCCGGCATCGTACACGTATGGCGAGGTCAAAGAACTGTTGAATCTATATTTGTCTCCCCTATATTTGTCTCCCCACCGGCTATAGGGCCTGGTTGCTGCAGAGACTGAACTTGTTCTCTTAAAGATGGCATGCACCACCCTCCAGGCATGCATCATGTAGCAAGTTGCAGTACCCAGCGCCTTTTTTCACCCCATCCCAACACCCCCACACTGCGAGTACCAGCAGGGCACTTTGAAACAGCACTTAATGTTGTCAATATTTATGTTTTAACTTACTGTCCCAGTACCCGGTATATTTCCACACTCTTCCTCTTTAATCAACTGCTATGCTTCATCCAATCCAACAATGCTTTTTGTAAAGGTATCTTACCTAGACTGCCTATGTGCTCAGTTACTGCCTTTGCAAGTAATTTCTATTTCAAATTATACCCTTGTTCTTTAATTAATTTGAATAAATACAAATGTAGCCCTTCCCGCTATCAGAAATAATCAGTCTCTACAGACTTCAGAGGCTTTCCAACCCCAGATCTTTCAATTTAATTTATTGATCAGTATTTTGACTTACAGAAAACCTTATACGGTACAAAAAAGAGAAAGAAAAAAAAGACAATAGATTCATATACGTCATAAACTCCCAATTTCTTTTAAAAGCTGTATCGTATAAATAAAATAATCTGTTTACCATTCATTATCCTAGACCCAAAGGAATCCATCATCATATAATATTCGTCTGATACAATTTAAAAAAAATATTTACAACAAAGGTTATCCAATGCAGAGCATTCAACCACAAGATGTTTCAATTTTCAGATTACACAATCCATAGATTCTAAAATTCTGGTAATTTTTTCCTTGCTCCAATTACTTCTCCAGTGGAGGGTAAATTCAATCTATATTTTTAAAATGACCTTGCAACCCATCTCTCGGGGAATTTTAGTATACATTTTAGAAAGACCCAGTATTTGAGAAAGAACATTGTTTGTTCACGTTGGCTATTTAATTTTCTTTGAAGTTCATAATCGTTAACCCATGCCCAAAGAGACAGATTTTTGGCTAATTCTCCTCTAACTGCTCCCTCGTTTGTTAGCTCTTGTGTTCGACATTTCATTCTATATTTTACTAGCTCTTTATTCAACCCCTTCTATCTGGATGTGTTTATTAAGTCAAAGAGTGAATTTTCCTGCCAATTCATTATTTTAAAATACATCATTAATTTCTTGTGTATAGCCATAATATATAAAGATTTTAAATTCATCTCTGCTGTAATGGTTTCAAACAGAAGCCCTTGAGGGAGACCAAAAAGGGAGCCTTAAGTACAGCCCTCCATTTTTGATAACCATGCAAGATCCCAATCGAGCAGAACATCCATATCATATAGAATAACAGCATCAATTTCGCTTTATAGGCCATAACCAGGAGATACTAAGAACAAATTTCTACCCTCGGGTCCATTTTCCTCAGACCTTTTAGAATAGGCATTAGTTTAATCTTTTAATTGCAGTAGCTTAACCAGTCTGCCAAGCTTGCTCGGGAACTTGAGAACTTCCTTCCTAGGAAGTGCACACCCGTTAGTCCAGCTTCGAGTGCGTGCATGGTTTTTGCTCTACACCACACGTCATCTTGCTTTGCCAATTCCCGAAGAACTGCTTATTGAATCTGCCAGATCCACATGCAAATGATTGCTGCCTTTCAAGGTCTTCTCTGCAGGTGTCCATCCTCTTCTGTCTCAGGAATGGCCTATTGGTTCTCCAGCCTGTGTTTCCTTGAGTGGCTAGCGCCTGCTATTCAAAGCTCTGCAGCTTCCAGGCTCAGCCCAAAGTATTCAAATTCTCATCCGCCCTCTTGGGGTCAAGAGAAAGTCCAACCATCTTTCTCTGTGTCCACAGCGGGTCCTTCTACGTTTTTGGTGGCACCTTGGACGCTGACATCGTCTCACTACTGAGGAAGTCACTGGTGGTATGGTTTGTGTAGGCCTGAGGCTTGGTATTACACTGTATCTCTCCCTTTACTCCTATTTCTGAACGAGAGGACCCGCTACCCCAGCATTCTTATTAAAGACCTCCTTACCTAGAATGCATATAAAAGGTTCTGGCAGGGTTTTGGGGAGGGTCAACGGTATGTCAGCATACCCTGGTTGTGCTGAGTCAGGACTAGGAGTGGTACTCAGCGACTCCCACACTAGGCCACTGCCAGTTAGCTCACAACAAAAATGCCTCGGCTGGCTTTCTAGAACTCCAGGACCCCCTCCACGCCTTGTGATGCTGTCAGAGACCGGACTTCACCACCAGTGGTCGAAGTGGGCGGGAGCGGTTGGGAGCAGGGCAGCTCTACATTTTTTTTTAAATTAAGTTTTACTGTTCCTATACTTTTATTTAAAAAAGAAACCATTCCATTTAAAATAAAAAGTGTAGGAAGAAGTTGAAACTTACACTTAATTGACCTGCACTGAACGTTCCCTTAAACCGCAGGCATGTGTTTGTAGCTTTGGATTGTGCATAGGAGGGCGGTGCAGATGGGGTTTGTGGGCCGCGCGAGCAGGCATGTAGGGAACATAATTGCACTACTTCTTTTCTTACACTTGGACCACTGTTCACCACAGCCTACATTCCTGAAGAAAGACGGTCTCTGCTCACATTTCTGAGTGGAAACAACTGCTGACAGAAGCCTTTGCTGGGTTCCCGTTTTAACTTTATTATAGTGTCTTATAGTTTACAAACCAACATTGTAGCACTAATACAAAATATAGATTCCATAAAAAAAGAACAAAATAGAAGTACACATGCATTTGCTTAAGCTAGTGTTTTAAGGTCCCTTATCACTGCTGTGTTGCCGCCTGATGATCAAGTCCTGGGCTACACTCCTGCCACATTCAACCGCTTCCCTTTTCCCTGTGTTGCGGTGAGTGACTTTGTGACGTATGGTTTTTATCATCTGGACCACTCTGTGGTGGCTTGTGACTTCTGTAACCATCATCTCCACCTGGTGCTCTCAATATTAAGTGTGGTGAGGAGCCCATTCATGGTTTCCTCCTGGGTAAATGCCACCTAGACGAATACGCCTCTTTTAGGGATGAAAAACGGGGAGGCAGTAGCCTCGATTCTGGATGTAGATAAATAGGGGGTGGGGGTTGGTGTGTTGTGTATATATGTGGGGTGTAACGTATATATTTTTGCCGCTGTTATGAATTTTTGTTTTTCATTTATTTTCATCACTATGAAGTGATTAGATGTATTCATTGGTTGTTAATCTGCTGCTTGGTGTAGATAAATTGGAGGGATGGGGGGGTGTGGCTTGAATATGTGTGGTGTAATGTATATAGTTATGACACGGTTATTGTCATTTGATTTTATGTATTATTGAGCACTATGAAGTGATGTGAATTTTATCCATATGTTGTTAATCTGTTATATTTACTATGAAATGAAAAATAAAGAATACAAAAAAAAAGCTATACTTTATCCTTTGGGAAAATATATCGTTTGTGTTGTGCACGCAGCTAGCTCCCGCAGGGATACTGGGGTTCACTTATTCATGAAGGATGCAGTGTAAAAAAAAAACTGCATCCCAGGCAGGGGGTGCTCACACCAGATCTCATTACAGAAATTAATGGTAAATGCAATTTTGCATGAGATTAGCTCTGTGCAATTATGCATTCTTTCAATACATTTTCATCACCAGAGCAATGTGTGTCCCACAGCTGATGGCGTGTAAAGTAGCACCGCAATGTTTCTGTAATGAAGCCCCAAGGGATGACGTTATTTGCTCACAAGGGCATCTGATACCTTGTAGGCATAACCATGGGTCTATTTTAATGAGTGGAGGGATACATCTGGGGTTCGACATCACTTCAAATCGTGATACACCCGCTTCATGCAAACAGTCCAAATCCATCACGACGTTTAAGTGATCTGTTGATAGAGCAACATACACAATATCGTTTGCCAAGATCTTTCGCTCTGGGCATGCTGGCACGTGATGCCCCCTACCCCTCACTCGGAGTTTTTATTTTACACTGCGCGATGGTAAGTCAGTACAAACACCCATTAGAAACATTCGCTTCACAGGCTTCCTGCACCAGGGCCTTACATGCCCTAGCCCTGGCAGCCAGTTTAAGTGAGACAGACAACGCACCTGTTGCCTCTTCGTCAGCCTCCCCCTGGCTCCATCCACCCCCGCCTCATGGTTAAACGGGAATAAAGCAGGTGTGCCAGAGGTGTCAGGGGAAGCTTGGCAGGTGGCCAGTGCTTGAACATCGTGTACCTTTTCGGCACGAAAACAACCTAAGAGGGGCACAGACCTGGGGACAGGGGAAAGCGAACTTCCTCTTGAGGCAGGTTTGTGTATACATAAAAAAAAACAATCCACTACTACAGGGGCAGTGTCGGCTTCCCTCACCTCTCCCTCTACCCCCCTCCCCCTGAACTCTCTGTTTCTCACTTTATTGCAACACTGGGACCTTGAAGTGCTGATCAGAGCTCAATTGAGGCCTTGTTTTATTTCACTTGGTTATTTATGCAGTGCACACCACACACTGAATTCTCACTTGCCATTTTTAATAGGGGTTGCCTTGTGCTCATTAGACAGTGCAATGAATTGGAAAAATGAAATGCTGAGTCAGTCCTGCCAGAAGTAGGCACTGTGATCTGCCGTTTGCACCCTGATATCTGTGGAGCAAAGAGTATCGAAAGCGTGATGAAGGAACCCCGACCAGAAGTGGTGGCGCTAAAAAGGGGAAATAAAGGAAACCTGGGCAGATACATGGGTGCCGCAATACTGAGTGTTAGGCAGATTTGCATGCAGTACTCTCTGGGACCACCACATACAATTAGGACTACAGGTGTAAGCAAAACCAACCTTTGGTATAAGTCTATACTACACAGTTTTTGGTAGCGAGCTGAGCAGCCAGGCTTATCTCAAGATGGAATGTCAGCAGTAAACGAGGTTACACAGAGGCCTTACAATCGCAGTGGTTCAAGTAGACACTTACTCTCTAGGTTTCTTGGTAAAACACTTATTCATTTATTACACAGTCATTTAGAAAACATTCACTAGAAGGAGGCAACTTAATATCATACACAAATGCACTTCAGTACCAAACCAATACGTTTCTAAGTAAATTAGGCTCCCCTGAAATAGGAGCAAAATGGCATTTCAGTCACTTTAAATAGGAGGACAAAGGCACACGTTAATAGAATAGATCACAAATACTTTCTTAAGCAGTGCAAATAGTTTCAGTTCACTAGAGGACTCGATTCAGTTCAATAGGCCTAGGCCAAAGTCAATGGGCTAGTGTCTTGGATAGGAAAGAGCAGTTCTTTGCCAAAGTTCTCAGAAGTAGTTTGTACGAAAAAGAATCATATGTTGGGTCACAAGCTGATTAGGCCTGCAAGTTGGGAAAGTTTCACGAACTTTCACCGCAAGAGGTAAGTTCTCTCAATCGGGTTGGCACAGTACCTTAATATGAATAAAGATACAGCTGAAGATGTTGGTTCCTGACAGTTCCTGCAGATCTCACTGTTTCTGAGCCTCAGTCGTGGGGACAAGAGGGAGGACATCGGGGGACTCCTGCACTGCATGGGGACAGTTCAAACAAGCTGAGAAAATGGAAAATCTTCAGTTCGAGTAGCTGTAGTCAAGCACACCAGCTGGTTTCCTTCCCCCTGGTTAATCCTAACCAGCTCTGAGAATAGTAACCAGGTGGCTTACAAGTTGATTGGTTCCACCAACTCAAAGGAAGAAGTAGTCCTTGAAGGTGCTTCGCTGTCAAGATGAATTTGGCAATTTGAACCTGCAGCAGGGCTTCAACGGGGCAAACCAACGGTCCAGGAGATGCAGCAGCTGTCCTCTTCCAGTTCGTCTTCGGTTCTTTCGTTCCAGTGGTCGACTCTGCTTTCCAGTCCAAGAGACTTGCCTTTTAAACAGTTTTCTCCCTTTCCTTCCAGCCTAGCTGTCACTCACCCATCCGGGTTGCTGTCCTTGCCGGACAGTCAGCCAGTCAATCGTGCCAGAGTGCATTTGGGTCTCCTAGGAGACTAAGCACAGGAGTTTCGGGCACCTCCCTCACTTCTTGCCCACCTCCGACACTCAGACGCCAAAGGCGGTCTTCTGTCCTGAAGCCCGCCAAAGGCATAGATACAAAGGGACCAAACCTAGTTTTGCGCACAGAGACAAACTATAAAAGGACTTTTCCAAAAAGAAATGGCAAAAAAGAAGACCGGGACCTGTTTAAACAAAGGGGCTTAAGTCGCCATCCTGAAAAACATGGCTCCTGCGATTATTACCTGCCGGGGTTCGCAGTCTGGAAAAATCATGGTAGTTCGTTGTAAAACCACTGCCACCAGCCATTTTGATAGAAAAGGGTAGCATTTGACTGCTACATGAGTTTCTAGACACAGGGGAAACTAGGTAACCCCTCTAGCACTCTATAGGAAGATAGGGTGTGCTGGGTCTAGGAATTTAAAAAAAGACAAGTCAATTTATCTTTACATTCACTGGGAAACAGTAGTTGATCCAAGAGAAGGTATTTAAACCTTTTGGAAGTCTAAAAGACATCCTTGTGTCAATGCACTGAGGGTGCTCTGTAACACACAAGAAAAGATGATGTCTATAGAGTTATCTAAAACTCCACAATCAAAGAACACAAGAGTAAAACACACATCAAAATACTTGAAAGAGTGGGAAAAAAGGCTCACACTCTTTACAGGTAAAAACATCAAGTCCTCAAAATACAGCAACGTTTCTGGTGGTCTCTAAGGTGAAGGGAATTAGCATATTTATGAGAATTCTCCCTAACACTGAGCAACTGAGGGCAAAGCTGGAGACCAGGTAATGTTTGTGTGTATATAGCAGTGGCATCTAAATGGACAAATAGTCATGGGGCCTAGTGGTCCTCATCCACCATCAAATTCTATTTCACAATTTTATTTTTATTTATTTATTTTTTCATTTGTTAGAGCGCACAAAACCCTTGGGTATCTCAGAGCTAGTTACATTAGGATGCAGGGTTACTTGTTACATTACTATAAGAGGTGTGGGTGATAGGGAGATGACATAAAGCTCCCAAAATTCAGTGAGACAGCTCCCAGGATAGAGGACCCCAGAAAGGTGTCCCTTGATGGACTGTCCAAACGTTCAAGCTCCCCAAAACCTTTCCCACCAGTAAACCTTTCCAAGAGCTCCCACTTACCAGAACAGCACACAGTGTAGGACAGCAGGATGAGTATTCTGGGAAAGATATGCATTCCACACATCTGGAGTCAAACCTGTGGAAGAAAAGAGCAGTTGTCAGAAGGTCTTATACATTGTGTCAATGCCGTGCTGCTGAACTCAGGGTCCCGGGCAACAGAGCTCCACCATGACCAAAAGAAAGCAATTTCCCATTCCTAAAACAGCTCTCTGCAATCAACTCTCTCTCCTACAGCTCTACAGGACAATATTTAGCCAAAGGTATGATCCAATTTGTACCTAGTACTGCTACCTGTAGGATATATGTCATTTATAACGCATGAAGACAGCAGGAGGACAAGACAAACGATCTTACTAGGGCTTGTGTCATTTTGAACGTGCAAGTGCGACAGTGCACATTGCAGGGGGGAATGAGAGCGGAGAAAGTGGCAGGGAGAGGGAGGTGGGAAGTTCAATAAGGGCAGCAATTGCTCTGAGTAAGTGCAGCCAGGGCAGCACAGCTCTGGGTAAGTGCACACAGGCAGGGGACTGTAGAGGTTACAATTACGGCCCCTAAGTGCATGGTAGGCCCAGAGAAAGTGTATTGGAGACTGATTGAGGGGGAGCCTGGTACCCAGTGAGGCTCTGAGGGTAGCCAGGCAACCAGTCAGTGCAGAAGACAGGTAGGTCAGCAGGGGAGGGAGAGAGAGAAAGCAGAGGAGAGAAGGAACGTCTTGAGCTGCTTCCAGAACCTTAGGCGGTCCGGTTCAAGTTTGAGAGAGGCAGGTAGACCATTCCAGAGAAAGGCACCTGCCGAGGATATCGATCTACCCCCCACTCTCTGTCTGGAGAAGCGTCTGATCCTTAGAGAGTTGGAGGTAGCTGATTAAACAGCTCGGTAAGGAAGGTATTTTGGAAGAGAGTTGGATGTAGTGTGGGCCACTGGCACATAAAGCCTTGTGGACGATGTAGAGGTACTTGAACTTGATCATTGCAGCCACGGGAAGCCAGTGTAAAGATTTCAGGGCTGGAGATATGGTCCCTGGGCTTGAGGCCAAGGATAAGTTTGAATGTAGCACTGCAGTCCTTGTCAACTGGGATTCCCTAATCAGTCAACCCACTGAATCAACAGAGGCAGACTAATACTTCTCAACACCCTGACACCTGGCATTGACCAATGCCATGCCAACACTTAGTCCACCAAGATGTTGCAATTGAACAGCTGGTCTAGGGGAAAACCCCCAATACAACATAAATATTGTGTAAACTAGGATAATCCAGTGCTTCAATACTTTGCCAGATAGAATTATGTGATACTACATGAACATGCTGCAATTGGGAAGTCTGATCCAACATCACTATTTTGTTAAATGACACCCAGAGTTACACCAACAATGTACAAACATGGCCAAAACAATTGAACACTAAGACGAACAAACTGCTTATCCACCAAAAAAATCCCATCACCAACATTTTTGTAAAAGTAAAACTCCAAACCTACATGAACATGTTATCACACAAATAATATACTAAATAGGACATTCCAGTCCAACGCAACTGTGTTAAGTGGCGTAATCTTAGAGTGGTATATGGTCAGTGGAGATCTGCAGGCCACGGCGACCCTGTCCCAATTAGCACATCTGAATCCTATGACAGTCCTCTGAAAACCAGAAGAATCCAGTTCTACGACAACACTGTGTTGAGTTGAAATGTTGAATCCTGCACCAAAAGTATGTTGGTGAAATTCTGCAATGGTACACCAACACTATAAAATGGCACAACACAATCCTACTTCAACAAACTTCTAGTCAAGAAATGCCAATTCTAAACCAAGGTAAATGAGGGCACCCCAATCCAGCACCAATCGTCGGTCATCTGGGACACTTCAGTGGTACAATAACACTTTGTGAATTGTGAAACAGAGGTGCCAGTAGTGCCCAGAGTATTTGGCCTCCTACCACTGCCTGCATAGTATGTGTGCCAAGGGAGCAGTATTCAGGGGAGAGGCGAGGCCCAAAACCTTTGAAACCTAGGAATCGACTCCATGATCTATATATGGCAGAGGGGAAGCCCAACTATATTCAAGACCACGGTTCCGCTGATGACTATGGCCACGTGTGCTTCTATCAGATGGGTAAACCTCTGGAGTACATACACACTTCCCACAGAAATGGCCCATCCTAATGCAAGAGAAGCCTGTGCATCAGTCTTTCTGGAAGATTTGATATTATGAGTCTGCTGCAGTGCACCATTGTTGGTCTGAGATCTGAGTAGGCATTCAATATGCCGTCAGCCCAATGCTCTATGAATGTGGTCATCAAACTGTTTAGCCCTAATACTATCCTCCGGATCTGCAGTAAGAAAATTGTTAGATTTCAAAATAGTTTGGTAAAGTTCACATATGAGGTGAGGGAGCCTTAAAAAGCTTGGATGGAATAAACCTCATTGGATTAATAGAATAATGGTCTGAATCTCTAAAGAGGCGACTCAAGAAGAGCTCTGAATTAACCCTAAAAAAGGCTGATTCAACTCATATGTGGATTTGTAGAGAAGCAGATGTACACATCACTCATGGAGCCCATCTCCTCACCTCTGTCATATTGGAAGAGCAGCAAGAAAGCACTGTGCATGACACCTGGTATCATCCCAATACTGCATTGAAGATATGAAAGAAGTTATGCGTTGAGACAACCGTAGCAAACGTACCCTCGAACTGATGTGGTATAAGGAAGCCTGCAGACACAACTGGACATAGAAGAGCTATAAGTAAGGTTTCACAGGTGTAAAGTGACGCCATGAAGAAAAGAGATGAGGACGCACTGAAACTATAATAATATTCAAAGAATGAAGATGTGATTGAAGTAACAAGGTAACTCAATATGTCAATGCAAAGAAATCATATGCATGATGAAGAAAGTGAGAAGAGATGCAGTAGATGTATATACGCAAAAATGCAAGGTAAATGAGAAATATAGAAGCTTGCTACAGTAGAAAATATAATGCGAGTAAAGCAGCCATGTAGAGAAGATATCAGTTTCGTATGATAGTAATATAAAAACCCAAGGAAAGAGACGAAGGCTGCAGAGCTGACTGGCACTGAAATACAGATTCATGTAAGAACAATGAATATTTGTTTGGCCTAGGATCAAGGATGCTGCAGCAAGAAGCAACTGCAAGGTACAAAAGGAGTGGAAGAGGATAAACCATGTACATATGGCATATCTCTTTTAGATTAGGCAAAGGAGTAAACATTTGCAAATACCAAGATGCAGAAAGCATATGCAAGATGGAGCAACCAAGTCTCCAAAGAACTAGGAAAGTGGTAGCACCCAGTATAATTAAATCAATTAGCACTAAATAGGAGGATAACATGAACACATCATGTTCTCCTCACACATGTGCAAGACCAGAAAACAAGTCCTATTCATAAAGCTCCAGATGAAGATAGCAATATACATTCACTATTTTTAAAGTTTCAGAGGAGAGAACAGTCAGCTACAAGTCAACTACAAAGAAGAGGACTTGGCTTAGGATGTAACAGATGAGAGATGGTAGGCTAATTGGCCACGTAGGCAGTTGTCTAACGCTCTCCGCACCCGGGTTTCGCTTTGCTTACATGCTTCTAACAAGCCAAATGTCCAAAGTTGGAAGAGAATGCCAACCAATCGGGAAGGCCTATGTGATGGTGGACCATACACTGTTGCAGAAGGCAAGGCGCTGCTGTTATTCTACTATTATCTGTATTATACATAGTTAGAAGTTGTTCAGCATTCCTACCTGATTAGGAGCAGCCAATAATGTTACTAACACCTAAATAAGATATAGATATATATGTTCCTTTAACCTATCCCTCCACCCGATAGGTTTTTACTATTTGTCAAGTAGGATGACATCATGCCTGACGTACATTGAGATATAAACCCTTTGTGTAACTGAAATGCATGTGAGTGTGTGTGAACTACAACTTGTTATGCTTGCCAGATTTGCCATCTTTATTGAATTGATGATAAAGTAGTACTTTGCCATATTCTTTGAGTCGGTCTTGTTATTTGGCCTGAAATCAGTTATTGTGTTTATCCCACCCAGCACTTGATACGCTGCAGGTGTTACTGCACATTTTGGTAGCGGTGCGGATGGTTCAACATCCAGACCCTTGGATTCATGATGTCTTGCACAATCAGCCGGAAGACAGCTGAGTTTCCTGTGGAGAGCAAGAGAAAAACACATCTAAGCAGAGACGGTTGGTAGGTGGACTTTTGAAGAAATCCCTGCACGGTCCCTGCAGGCGCCCGCGGATCGCAGGCAAAGAGGTTGATTGGGAAGGACTCAATACTGAAGGGATCGAGCTGAACAAATAGATGTAAGTATAAGCATCGACAGTGGCAAATAAAGGGGAGGGATTATATTGCATGTTTATATATAGTGGGGAACTAAACAGGATTTGATTAAGGAGAGATACCGTGTTTTCCTAATCTCAAGGAGAATAGAAGGAACTGCATCACAACTCTGGAACAGAGTATTATTTAAGGGATCCCTGTGGCGAAATCAAAGAAGGATGCGTGACACACCACAAAATGGAGTAAAATAGAGATGAGATACTTTTACTAGAGACAGCAAGGAAGATGATCGTAAAAGGTTTCTGCACATTTTTGTTTGGAGTTGCAAAAATATTAGTGTAAAAATTGATATGTTTTGTATTAGTTGTGATAGTATAGGTTGAAATTATAGAGTGATAGTACTAAATTCAATTAATTATTAGACCCTAAAAACAAGCAATTGGGGCCCATCAATCATATGAAGGCAGTAGTTGAAAAGAAATAGAGTAAAAAAAGTTTCTTAGGTTGTCAATTATAAAAGTGAGACAGTAAGAATCGATAAAACCATGAATGAAAAAGTAAAAAGAATATTATTGTGTAGGCTTGAAACTTGTCTGGAGAATAGTTTTTTTTAAATGGGCAGTGATTGATGGTACTTGCCCAAATTGATTGTTGTGGTGTGATTAATCAAAATAATAATGGAATATAAAGGTAAGTATTGACAGTTAAAAGCAACTTGTCATCATGGGGGACACACCCCTGCTACACTTATGTAAGACATTACCGAGATACACACCCAAGATTAGGAAGTAGCAGGCTGAGCGGGTAAAAGGCATGGCTGACAAAATGTTCATGCATTGGCTGCAAGAAGGTTCACTAGAGAACAGTATTGCAACATATGACAACATACGTACATGCTGCATACTCAGGGAAGAAGTTACAGAAAAGGTCAGCTGTTTTAGAGCTATAAAAAAATGTATTAAAGCGAGAGAGAAGACCCACCCGAGAGGGAGTGGATGCTTAATCAGCATAAGGAGGACGTAACGCCCACAGCTCCTCTTTCTCCTCCTAAGAACGATAGTATAACTGAAGATAAACAGGGAATTTATCCTTTAAAGGAGTAAAAAGCAGTTGTGAGCTAAGTTAATCTGACGTGCTGCCACCCGCTTATAAGGATGAGGATACCATTAAAGAAAGCAATGTTTAAGAAGTCAAATATATGTCTACACACAATGAACATAAAGAGTGTGATGAAAGAAGGGACAGATAGGGAGATATAAGGAGTTAAAAGACAAAAAGGAGAGAAAGACATAGCTAGCGGAGTAACAATAGTACAGAATGAATGGATGAGAGGACAGATATTACTTAAATTAGATGGAAAGGGTATGGATGATGTCAAAGAGAAGAAAGAGCAATGGGAAAAGAAAGAAAATGCACATAAAGGGCATATAAAGAGAAGGAAAAAGAGAGGAAGTGAAAGGACGAACAAAGAATGTATGAAGAACAGAAAAAGGAGAAAGAGAGAAAGGAAGAGAAGAAACATGAAGAAATAGAAGCACAAAGATTGACAGAACTTAGGTTGCAAAGAAGGGTAGAAGAAGAAGAGAAAAGGGAGAGAAGAAGGAAAAAAAAATGAGAAGGAGTAGGGGAAAAAGGGATGACGAAGTAGATCACATGGTTATTAGATGTACAATACCAATCGAAGCAAGAGAACGATGGGAAGAAGAGCAGATCACAACAGCCCTGCAGGGAGCTGAAAGGGATACCGAGAATACAGACATGGGCTGATGAGCATGAGGCAGAAGGTATAGGGGGAAGGATTGGGGATCTAAATAGGCAAATGATGGAGAAAGATGGTTACAAAACTGGGGGAGCATCGCAGGATCTTCACAGAAAAAAAACAAGAGAAAGTGTGGATGACGTAATGATGGACAAGCATAGAACTCTGTCCTTAGGCAGACTAGATCTTGATGACGAGTAAAGGGATAACAGTGATACCAGTTGGGGTATAATGGTGTCAGACTAAGAAAGGGAAGAAAACGAGAGATTGCGAAGAGAAGGCGCATGCAGGTTTTTGATAGATCCAGATGTAGGAAGAGGTGTAAAGGGGTCAGACTTAGAAGACCCAAAGGAAAAAAGGTCATAACCTAAACCATATTCTGAATGACTACAAGCACGACCGTGAAGTGCAGGGGATATATCCCCGCCTTATGTAAGTAGATTAAGGTCATTACCAGGACGAGGACAAATGGATGAACTTGCCCCACTTGGAAGACAAGAAGTGTAGGTGGGTATTATTGTGGACCAGGATTTACGCAATTTCCATTATTAGAGAAAAGAGCAGGAGTACCACAATATATATGTTAGACAGTATCACATGCAGTACCCTTTGGGAACACTACACACAATTAAGACTACAAGTGTAAGTACAATTTCACCTTTGGTACAAGCCTGTACTACACAGTAATGTGGTAGCAGTGGCTGAGCAGCCAGACTTATCTCAAGAGTAAAGTGAGCAGTACAAGGGGTTACACAAAGGACTAGCGATCACAGTGGTTCAAACAAACACTTACTCAAGGTTTCATGGTAAAAGAATATTCATTTATTTACACAGTCAGTTGGAAAACATTCCACTAGTAAGAGCAGCTCAATATCATAACCTAATATACTACAATACACAAACAATCAGTTTCTGAACAAGTTCATCTCCCCTGAAGTGGGAGCAAAATGTAACTTCAGTTACTTAAAAAGGGGTAAAAAGACAAGGTTAAAAGAATCAAAGCGCAAATACTTTCAGAGGTAGGGCAAATAGTTTCAGTTCACTACAACAAACAATTCAATTCAATAGGCCTGGGCCAAAGTCAATGGTTCAGAGTCTTGGATAGGATAGCACAGTTCTGGTAGTAAAAGGTTAAATCTTTGCCATGGTGTTTTAGAAGTAGTTGGTCAGACGAAAAGGTACGTCGGTTTAGGGAAGGACAAGCCTTCGAAGATGGGAAAGTTTCACAAACTTTCACTGCGGCAGAAAGGATTTCTTGACTGCACTTGCACAGTACCTTTTAAATGAAGAAGAGCTGTAGCTGAGGCAGTTGTTCCTGGCAGTTCCTGCAGATCTCGCTGTTCCTGAGCTTCAGTCGTGGGGACAAGAAGGAGGACGTTGGGAGGTTCCTGCACTGTTCAGGGAAAAGGCCACAAGCTTGACAAAACATCGGTTTAAGGTCTGAGCGCCTTCAAGACCACAAACTGGTATCCTTCTCACTGGAAAATTCAACCAGTATAGAGACGGTGTCCAGGTGACTTGCGAGTTGGTTGCTCCCACCAAACTCAAGGGAAGAAGTTAGCCTTGAAGGGCTTCTCTATCAATGGAGTTTCAGGCAATTCGGACCTGCAACAGGGCTTCACCGTTGGACCAGGAGTTGCATCAGTCGTCTTCCTTCAGCTCGTCTTCGGTTCTTTCGTTCCAGTGGTCGACTCTCCTTTCCAAGTCCCAGAGGCCTGCTTTTAAACAGTTTTCCCCCCATTCATTCCAGCCTGGCTGTCACTCACCCAGCAAAGTGGTTATCCTCGCCGGACAGGCAGCCATCCAATCATGTGAGAGTTCATTCAGGTCTCCAAGGAGACTAAGCACAGGGAGTTTCGGGCACCTCCCTCACATCCTGTCCACCCCAGACACTCAGGCGCCAGAAGAGGGCTTCAGCACTGAAGCCCGCCAAAGGCCAACGAACAAAGGGACCAAACCTGGTTTGGCGTGCAGAGACAAACACTAGAAGAACCTTTCCTTAAAGAAACAGCAAAAAAGATGGCCTGAGTCTGTTTTTACAGATAGGTCTGGGGCACAATATTCAAAAACATTGCTGACACGATTTTTAGCTACCGGTGTTCGCGGTCGGAATAAATCATGGTAGTTTGTTTAAAACCACTGCCACCAGCCATTTCAAGAGGGAAAGGGTAACATTTGACTGTTACATGAGTGTTTAGACTGAGGGGATGCTAGGCAACCCCTCCAGAACTTTATAGGAAGATAGTGTGTGCTAGGTCTGCACATTTAAAAAGACTAGTAAAGTCAATTTCACTTTACATGCTCTGGGCGACAGTAGTCAGTCCCAGAAAAGGTATTTAAACCCTGGGAAGTCTGAAAGTCATCCCTGTGCCACTGCACGGAAGGTGCTGTGTGACACACAAGAAGAAGATGGTGCCTGTGGAGTTGTTTTAAAACTCCATCTACAGAAAAGTAACACATTGAAAATTAAAAGTTCAAAGTCCCAAAATATAGCAAAAGAGCTGGAGGGCTCTAAGGTAGAGGGAATTTAGCACTTGGGTGAGAATTCTCCCTAACAATATACTGTGGCCACAAATGGATAAAGACAATTTGAAATGTAAATTCCCTAGTTTGAATGCTGTTGAAGAAAAATGGATTCATGAGTTAGAAAGAATGACAGCAGGAATGACATTTGCAGTGGGTGACGTAAAAGGCCTACTTGCAGCCATCCCAGCAGCACAAAACACAACACATGATGAAGCGCCATTTAATAATTGTAGAGCAGATATATGGAGGGTGCTCAGAGTACAATATCCTCACACAGACATGGGTGCGCTGTTGACAAGGTAAATGCGTGAGGACGAAGATCCTGTTGCTTTTATTCAGGAGATTCGAGAACATTGGCGTCTTGAGATGAGGGAACCATGGGATAAAACCGTAGCATTATTTTATCATATTTTTATGTCAGGGACTGCCCAACCCAGTGCCACAGCAAATTGCAAAGCCATTTCAAGAAATACAGTTGACTTTCATACACCATTGTCAATTGTTACAAGAGAAGAATAGGAAAAAGCTGAGAATAGAAAGCAGGAGGAAGCACAGTTAGTACAGACAAAAAATGTCAACATTTACTATAGAAGGAGCAATATTGACGAGTGGTGATGACATGGCCACAAAAGTTACATCCAGCGCAGCCAAGCAATTCAGGGTACCCTGTAGATCAAGGTGGGTACATGTTTCATCCACGATGTAGAGGGAATAGACCTAGAGGATGAAGCAGATTTCAAAACCCCAAAGGAAGAGGAGGATTTAATGGCGGACAACCACAGCAATTCTGGAAGTGTGGAAGGACGGCACACATAGGCAGCACATGTAGAAGTAGAGGAGGCATGCAGCAGAGCTGGCAAGCTCCAAGAGGGGGGATGGGCTATTCTCCACTGTAGAATACAGAACTGCAGGAGTATTATGCTCAAGGTCACACACAGTATCAGACATGCCCACCACAAACACTGCAAATGCAGCAGATCACACTGCAAACACAATCACCACAAGGGCAACCACTGCAGGCACCTATGCAAATGCAACAGGTACAGGCAGAAAAAGTACTGTACACTCTGATGCAACAAGCAACAGTGCCACAATAGAAGCAAATGCAGAAACCCGGCAAATACCCACACCCAGTATAGGGAGTGTGACAGTAGTGGACGAAAGTCCTTTTATAGGTACAGGGATGAATTTATATCCACAATAGGAGAGCCCACAGAGTGACTTGATGTGTTCAGCACTATCTGTGACACCAGACCCATAAGAGGAACCAAGGGTCAGGGTAACATAGGAGGCAAGACATTTTTGTTCCTAGTAGACATGAGAACAACTCGTTCCTGTGTTCGAGAGGCAAAGTACCCAATGTTTGGGATTGCCATGAATAAGCAGGGTTTCTCTGGGGCTACGGGTTTGGTTCCTTCTACTGATGAATTTCCGCTTTCTATAGGAGTACATTACGTGTGTATGCCACTATTGTATTCGCAGAATACACCTGTGCGCTAGCACCTTGAAGCATCTCTTGTGCTAGATGGAATTATCAATAACGATCCCAGAACAAATAACCATGCAGAATCAAAGAAAATGACAAAGTAATACTTTTACTTTATTCTCAATTTAATAAAGCAGGGTACACTGACAAACATCAGCTTGATGCTTGCTCACACACATACAGACTTGATTACACAGAAGTCTTATATCCCAATATATGTCATCTATGATGTCATCCTACATGACAAACTGTAAAACCTACTGACGGGAGGGATTTGTTATGGGAACAACCTACTTATAGAAAGTATAGGGGTTAGTACTTCATTGGCGGTCTCTTCTGTAAGACACACTTTGAACTACCTCTAATATAATACCAATTATGGTGAACAAAATGGCAGAGGATTTTTCAAATGTAACATTGTATAGCAGGTTACTCCATAGACCCACTGATTGGTTGGCATCCCACCCAAACTTGGACTTTCGGCTCGGCGAGCAACACAGAAGGAAATCGAAACCCAGGTGCTTGGGTCACGTCAGATTACTCCCCACTTTCAAAGGAGTATGAGCACCTCATGTATCTTCAACTGCAGCTTAATGAATAGCCCTGGTTTTCAACTTCTGCATCATGTGTGAGGAGACTGCAAATGTATCTATTTTGACCTCCTATTTACTGCTATTTGATTTGATTGTGCTGGGAGTTATTGCTCCTTTGAACTCTAGAGACTTGCTCACTCCATCTTGTATGAGTCTTAGTCACTGTTAATCATCCAATACTTGGCTCACGCACATGTTTTCATCTTTGTTAATCAGAGAGAAATGTGTCTCACACTGATGGATTTATCAGTCTGCCTCCCTTTGTGCATTGCAGTTATTTTTCGAAATAGCATCCTTGATCACAGGTCATCATAGACTCCTCTTTGTTTGCACACACAGCTGTTTTCCAGCATCTCCTAACTCTTCCCCCTGGTCTGTTTCTGAGGTATTTAAAAGGAGTCTTTGCACAAGCCGCCATCCATTTTCCAACTATGGCCATACTAGCCACGTTATATATTCCTCTATAGCAAGCTTCTATATGCATCATCTTCCTTGCGATACTGCGTATTTACACCTATTGATCCACAAGTTGGATTATCTTCTTTTGCATGCATGATAACTTTATTATTTTGTACATTTTTCTCTTGTCGCTTAATTTGGATTGTCATACTTAAGTATGTTCCTATTGTTTCAGTATGTCCTCGTATATCTTCTTAATGACATCACTCTGCCCTTGTCAGATGTCACCCCAGGCAAACACTAGATACATGTAAGAGAATTCTGAATAGTATTTACAGGCCAAAGGGCATTATGAGGGGTTCTATTAGACCCAGAAGTATTTTTGTATGGAGTAAACATTTTGTTGACATGGCTTCCTAGACTGGTAGGTAAATTGTTGAGAATACCTGAATTTTTGTTTAGGCCAGAAATACCTATGGATGACAAAGAAGGACAGGTTACTCCCTTAGAACTAGAAGCAGCAGTGGTAAGAGAGGAAAGGGTTGTTCGTGGAACAGATGATGAGGGAAGAGGGCGGAGAGCAGTAATAGCTCTTGGTGAAGGATCCAGACTAACAGATCTGACAGATGAATTCTTTAGAGATGATTATTCAGACAATGAATTTGTATTTTTAATGAGTGTCACTTATAGGATTAAAGTTGAGAATAGGGAGATACCACAGAGAATGGCATTGGTAAAAAAGAAACTGTAATTTTTCTAGAAAGATTTAGAAAAGGTGCCAAGCATTTTATGGACCAACAGTCCATATTACGTGGGTCTAAACTTAAACCAGGAGCAATTTTGCCAAGAACAAAACTGTACCCCATGTCCAGAGAAGCATATTTGAAACCATTTCCACTTTAATACAGCAGGGAATATTGGTGCCATCAGAATCCCCATGTAACATACCCGGTGAAGAAAGCAACAGAGGGGCCATGGATATTTATTCAGGATCTACGCCATTTAAACAATATTGGTGAAGCAGACTTTCCGCTGGTTATGAATCCAGCTACAATATTATGCAATTTCCCAGCTAAAGCCAAATATTTTACAGTCATAGATTTGAAAAATGCTTTCATTTCAATTCCCCTTCATTAAGACTCACAAGATTTGAATTCATTTTCATTTAGAAACCAGCACTGGAAAAATACAAAATTACCTTAGGGGTACTGTGAGTCCCCATCAATCTTTAATAGGGTTCTTCAGATGGACCTAGGTAACGTACAACTTGAGAGCACAATAATTCAGTATGTAGATGATATATTTGTTTGCAGTGAGACAGAAGAAAGATGTAGAGAAAATTCAATTCAACTAATGACAGTGCTAACAGAGAAAGGATACAGTGTAGATACAGAAATTATAGTATTTCTAGGAAGAGGTCCTGTACATAGGGCAGTTAATCTCTACAGCAGGGAGAAACGTGACACCTGTGAGAGCAGAAGCGGTCATGAAAACTCTGACACCTGAGACAGTAAGGGAAATGTAACAATTTGTAGGCCTATGTAATTATTGAAGGCCCTAGGTTTTTGACGACAGTACATGTATTTGACCACTTTTAAAAGGATTCAAGGAAGCACAGATAGGTAAAAGTAAAATAACATGGACAAATGAAAGGATTGAAGGATTCAAAGAATTAAAAAGGGTGACTGGTACAGCCCTGTGTTCGGGATTCCGGATTATAATGAGGAACTTTACATATTCTCACATTCAAATAGAGAAGTGATGACAGCAGTGCTTACAGAGAAAATGACATTAGGACATGGACATGACAATTAGCTTACTATAATGGGATTCTAGACCCAGTAATGAAAGGACATTATCCTTGTGAACAAGCATTAGCTGCAGCTGCTTTCACAATTGAAAAAGCTGCAAGAATTACAATGTTATGTTAAATGATGTTATTCGTTGAACATTCCTTATTTTCTATGTTGCAGAAACCCAAAAGCACATTGGCTACACAAAGAGTCTCAGGGTACAAAGTGATTATTTTGAAACCAGTGATTAAAATTGTTACATGTAGAACAGTGAATCCAGCGACATTCATAGAAGAACGAGTAGGGAAGGAGGACTATGTACATGACTGCACAGCGTATACTGATTTTTATGACAATATTACCCATGTTAGAGAGAATGATATCAGAGGGGGGAAATCCTATTCATTGATGGTTCTTGGAAAATTGATCAAACAACAGGAGAAAGACATACTGGATCAGCAGTAGTGAAGTTAAAACGTGATGGTGCATTTGAAGTAGTAACAAAGGCAAGACTGCCTTCACATTGCTCAGCAGAGGCTGCATAATTAGTGGTGTGTTATGACCCTAAGTGGGGTCTGCAGGTCAAAGGATATACTGGGAGCCGGGAGGAAACTTCAGTTACTTTAATCAGGTAATACATAGGAGATTCCTCTGATATATTCAGGATCAGAGCTGAGCCCACTGGCTCCCACCACCCAGGCTACATCATCTCAACTGTCCCTGGGTGGAACACTCACCACACACCATTCCACACAATCATACCCAAACACTCCATTCATGGCATCACCACTCAGGCACTCATCATACATGCAAGCAGTGGACAGAGAGGAGAGAATATCACCCTTTACACCTCCCTTCCTTCAAAGCATGACAACCCTAACACCACTCCTCCTACAAATGCACAAACACTAACTAGGCAAAACACAACACACACACACACACACCACCATCCAGCTCCAGGCTCCCGGCGAAGTGTCTCCAAACATGACAAACCAACAGAGGACATGACCCAGCCGCCTCAACTACTCTCCAAACCCAACAAGTAACACTGATCACCTTCCGTTCCCCGCCGCCACCAGGGAACCTCGCAGCTGCCACCTACGAGCACAACTAGCCCCACCATGGGCAACCACACCATACACAACTATGAAACCTCAAGGAACTCTCCTATTCAACCTGCCACGGGCGAATCATGGGCTGCCACACCCACGCACAAACTCGCCACATCGGGATAGACCGGGTCCTGCCCCAACAAAGCAAGCACTAACTAACTATCAAACAATCACCCTGGCGCAATCTTAATCAGACACCAGAACCCATAGACCACGCACACTTACAGAGACAACTAGCAGCCCACTCACACCTCATTCACACCAGGGCCACTACAACCGGAGGAATTCCAAACCAAGTGCCCAAACACCGATCCCAGCTTGGCGGCCGTTCCAACCTGAGCCATCAGCAGTCAAGTCTCAACCCAACACAACACTAACAATGACGAAAACCTCCCGCAACTAGATGGAAAAGTCAAAATCTTCCCTAAAATTACAGGGCAGTGCCACAGAAAAATGAAACTCCCTGCAAATCAATTCAAGAAAGCACGAAAACCTAACCAAGCCAACTCACAACTTGGACAACACACCACTTGGTACCTTTGGGGTCAAACTCACCCCATACCACACACACACCATCAGACACAAGAAATGAGGGCGTCCAAACACTCTCATGCCGCGAACAGAATGCAGGCAGCATCCTGCCAAACACCCATTCCTAAATCCGTTACCTCTAAAACGTGCAACAAGATTAAGACATGAACCTAACATCACCCTTACAACATTAATGGGTTATCAACAACCTATTCCTCTACACCATCAATGGGTTATCTCAAACCCATGCTAAAACACCCAGGCATGTACTCCTCACAACTGAACAACATCAATGGGCAACACTCACCCATGTTTATGACACATACATCAAATCACACAGACGCCACATGCCTTTGTACCATCAATGGGATGCCTACAACCCATGCCAAGACACCACAATTAACATGCAGATCACTGAACACTCATGTTCCTACCTCTGAACCCATGCTACAACAAACAAGGATAAGAAACACAACACATGTCCATGATTCTGAGACGCACCAAATGTACTCAACACCCTTCCACAGCCAAATGTTTTTGAAAGTGTAAGATAACATTTAACAATTTTCTATAACTTTAGTCATTTAAATACCTTCTTTTACAACTAAAAGCCTAAAAGTCCATGTTTCAACAATGTTGAAACCAAAGCATCCTGAAATTCATCAAAATGTTAAACGTTTAAACAAGTTCACATTCATGGAACCATGCATACCAAAACACTGCACTGAATTAACTTGTAATACTTTGAAGTCCACCTGCAAATCCTCAAAGCGTTATTTTCAACCTTTACCAAAGATATGAGCCAATAACACACAGTGCGAATTGCACTGCTTACAGACAAGCACATACGATCTGTTCAACCACTCTGCACACACGCAACACCACTGTGTATTATTTCATATTAAAAACATGATAGCATGCAACATAGTGCAACATAGAACGCATGCAGTTCCTTTTATAGCACGCACAACAGTGTGACCTTCCCATCAACAACAAAGTCAAGGATGCTGGAGTGATCACAATCTCCATGTCCAGCAAGATGAAGACTAACTTCAGAATAATTTGTTCCACAAAAAAGACTTTCTAACAGACTTACTACCTTCACGTCCACATTCTCCACGTCCGCCTACTCTGCTCGACATCTACACACTATTAACAAAGTCACAGTAGCATGGAATTCTTTTTTGTTTTTATTCCTCTACGAATAGTCCCAACGTAGACCAGGAGTGCGGCAATCCCAAACCCGACACAGCGGATGCCGAGCGACCCCCCACCTCATAACAGTTGCTTGATGGCACATCGTGGGGAAAATAGAAGCGGACATCTGAACTCCAGCACTCGTTGAAGAACCCTCGGTTCAGCGCCACTAACGTTCTACAAAATCACCAGCTCCCCAGGTATCTGACCTGACATCATCATTCCACCCTGGTCAGAGAGCCAGCATGGAGGTCAGGAGCTCAAACGATCGCAGGGGCTGGCCCGCACTTGCTGGTATGATCTCCCTCAGCCCAGCCGTATCACTCATTACCGCACATGCGGGCGCAGCAGTCGGCATAAACACTATACCTGCTTCCATAACTTTCACTGTCTTGGCCCGAACCACAGTAGCACACCGGGCTTCAGCCTCCATAAACTCCCTCACAAAAGTCAAGGAGCCGCAGGGTAAGCCTGTACTCTCCACATCCACAGGCACCTGGCAGGTGACCTCACTCTTCTGTGACCCCTAGGCCCTTGGATTGAAGCTTTCACAGTCAATGAGGAACAGAAACGCTGGCTGCCGCAGAGACCTCTTGGCACCCCCCTGGATGCTTACACTGGACAATGTGAGGCCATACCAGGACCTTGCAGGACAGTCTCTTTCGCTGCTTCACACGGGAAGCCATACTAGGCATTCTCTCACCCTTGGGTGGTGGGATTCATCATGGGGGCAGTGAGCTCCCTCCCCTTCTGACAGTGTCTCTTCATCCTGCGCTGCACACCCAGCAGCAGTCTCCTTTCTCCCTTCCTTCCTCTTCACTCCGTCTGGCTCTAAACACACAGGTGCCTTCTTTCCAGGGTTCTTGAAGACCACCTCGTCACCAATTATGTTGTGACCCTAAGTGGGGTCTGCAGGTCAACAGATACACTGGGAGCCGGGAGGAAACTTCAGTTACTTTAATCAGGTGATACATAGGAGATTCTTCAGATATATTCAGGATCAGAGCTGAGCCCACTGGCTCCCACCACCCAGGCTACATCATCTCAACTGTCCCTGGGTGGAACACTCACCACACAGAATTCCACACAATCATACCCAAACACTCCATTCATGACATCACCACTCAGGCACTCATCATACATGCAATCTGAAGACAGAGAGGAGAGAATATCACCCCTAACATGGTGCTTATCACCGCACTCCAGCGATATGAGGATGAGGAAGTGACAGTGTACTCTGACTCTGCTTAAGTGACATCAACCATCATTTACACAGGGTTGTCACGTTAGAAAAGGAGGAGATTCCTCTCTGCAGACGGCACACCAGTGCAACATGCGTCTCTATTGGATAAGCTTATAAAAGTACTAAAGCTCCCACTGGCTATTGCCATGGTGAAATGCGCAGCCAATACTAAGAGGGCAGAGATGATTTCTCACAGTAACAAAGCCACAGATGTTGAAGCCAAAAGAGTGGCATATTTCCAAATTATTTGTAATTTTGAAGTAGAAGATGTTATGCAAATTTCAGAACGGTGCATGCTGATAAGGAAAGTTTTAATATGTTATCCATTGCACAGTTAAATGGGCTGCAAGGTTGAGCTCTACAGGAAGAGCAGAATTTATGGAAAAGACAGGGGTGTTCTTTATCCCCCACCGAGGCTCTATGGAGACAGGACAATACTGAAAGCCAGTTAAGCCTTGAGCATTATTAAGAGTTTTGCTGGATCAGCTTCACTATCCTGCACGTACAAATAGAGAGAATCTTGCTGCCATTATTGCAGAAGACTGGTTTTTACCAAATATGTTAGAACATGTGCCACAGTTCATTGCGAACTGCATTGTTTGCCAGACGTTCACAGCGTGGCATACCTTGCGAACAGTGAGAGGAGTAATCCCTAGACCCAATGGACCCTTTCAGCATCTATATATAGATTATGTGGATATGTTGCAAGTATGCACTAGTTATAGATACAGATTAGTGGTAGTATGTCAGTTTTCCAGATGGATTGAGGCAAGTCCTTGTACTGCCAAATTTCTCATATGTGAGGCATTTGGGTTGTGTGCGAAGTGCTGCGGTCTGATAATGGGCAGCATTTTGTAAATGAATTGTTCGAACAGATTTTATTTATTTTTATTTTTTATGTATAAGAAGATAACTCTTCTATTAGGCATAAAGCACATGTTTTCATCTGCCTATCATCCATAGGCGAATGGTATTTGGGAGAGATTAAGCTGACTCCTTAAGGAAAGGATAGCAAAGATTTTAAAAAAACTTTGAAGAAGGGATGGCTACATTGCCTTCCCCTTGCATTGTTAGCACTCAGGAACCAAGCAGGCTCTTCATGGTTTGGTGACTGGACGCTGCATGATAGAGCCCCTTGCTCCTTCCACTCAAATAAAAACTGATGCTCATAGTGTAGCGAAAACATTAAGGGATGCATGATTATTTAACAAATACACTGCTAGTGTTTCTTTTATTTCTAAAAGATCAAAAATCATAGGGAAGAGTCAAAGAAGATTGATGAAGACAGCCAAACAGTTGATCCTATAGACTTGCTAAAGCACCCTAGTTTGTACCCAGGGGACCAAGTGCTTGTGTAGAGGTTTCCACACACTTAGAATACACCCAGTTTTGAAGTTATGTACCTAGAAGAGCAGTTCATTAATACTGCTTTGAAGCTCAAAGGAAGAGGAGCTTGACTGCACCTGAATGACGTAAAGCTTTCCAAAGGAGAGACGCTCATCCCTCCTGCACCCGCTGGCAGTGAAGCAAGAGGAGAAGTTCTGTGCGTGCAGACTAGATTGGCTACCAAGAGCCAACAAAGAACGGAAGAAGAACAAACAACTTGAACTTTTAGTTACACCCAAGTTTGAAGGGAAGGGAACACCATTCTGCAGTGTTCAACAAAACTGTTTTAGTTAGGATAAAGTTAGGATAAAAGAAAAAGAGACAATGTGTTGACCATCAAAGAACATGAAAACTGCACAGGACACTTTATGCTGCCTGGAATGTATTCTGTTTTCATATACATACTTCGATCTTATCCCGCCTTAGTGAGACGACACTGATGTTTTCACATTTTTGGTAAATTCAAAAAACAATCCTATTATTTTCAGGATCTTCATTGCAATCATATTACAATTTTTGATATAAAAGTGTGATTAATAAAAGTGACAGAAATGACACAGTGAATTAAAGAACATGGGAATCTTCCATTATATAAGATACACTGCTAGCAAGAATACCACTTAATGTATAGGATATATTTGACACATGGATATTCTTGCCATACTTCTTGTAGTTACATTTTGCACCATGTGTTCTCTTTACTTTCTCATGCTTATAACATTTCGTCAAATAATGTTCTATAATACAGAAGGAGTTTAGCAATGAGACATATATTTCTATTCCTAAAAAAGAACAAGTGATATTTTCCCTGATATTTCCAAACACATTATCTGACTTAAGAGACATGCTGGGGAAGATCATGAGAGTGTAAATTCATATCTTGATAATTCAGCCCATTTAAACAATAACATGTTATACCAGCACATAAATGAGTGGGAAACAGAACATCAGATGAGAGCTGCGATGTATGCTCTCTCATTCTTTATGCCATGAGCGCAGCCTGAACATTCATTGCAAGAGAAATCACTATCCATGATGCAAGGTGTCTCAACCACCTAGCAGCATGCACACCAAGAATGTCAGGATGCTGGAAAGGACTCAGCTATTGGTATATTGACTTGTTGCCACCAGTACAGATAGGAAGACGTAATGTTAGCATGCAGTACACACTTATTGATGGCAGCACCAGTACAAGTAGTGCAAACAGTGAATGATGATGCCTAAAGGAATGGGAGAAATATTTGCAATTATTCAAATGTGTTAAAAATGAAGCAGGACCTGTGTCCATATTACCAATGAAGACTGTGACACTGTCACTGTTGGTGAAAATAAAGGATGCAAGCAAATATTTTCTGTGCCATGAATGAATGGAGGAACTGCTGTGCTAATGGACCAATATTGGGCCTGTGGATCCAAAACTTAGATGCTGCTGCCAAAAAATTGGGGAGGAATTTTTTCTATAGTGATCATACATGTTCTTGCATTGGTGATTCCCCAAAGTGATCTTTATATAGACAGCTTTCTGAAAATAGTAGGAAGAGGTCGCTTAGCCTAATTAGACAGAAGAGAGAGAATTACTTTTTGGCAAAATCAATAGAAGCAAACCATGAGCACACATTATTCAGTAAAATAGCAGTGATATTCACAGCTATATTCATGCCAAGAATTAAAACTGCAGTGAATGCCAAATGGTTATAAATCACCAGGTGGGAACTGCTACAAGCAAATAACACAACAATTAAAGGATTCAATGCGCTTAAAGACAAATTGAGTGCCTTCAGGTTTATGACCCTCCAGAACAAGTATGTCCTGGACTTGATTACAGCAATGGAAGGAGGCATATGTGCCAAGATTGGGCCTTATTGATGTACTTACACACTTGCCCACGATGGAGAAAATGGTACCCTGACAGATGCAATAACTATGCTGTTGATATGAGACCAGATGAAGATTGGTTTTTGTCTGTGCTCGTGGGATCCAACCTGGATGGCAAATGCTTTCAAACTACTTGGAGCAATACTAGTACTGGTATTGCTAGGATTCTGTCTTGTACAAATAATCATAGGACAGTACATGAAGACAGCAAAAAAAGCTATTGGGATGAAGATAATGATCGATGTGAATGCCAATTTTGAAAATAACATTTTCAGCCTTAATGCGGCTAATGGTGCTTGCCTTAGATATTTCTTGATTTCTTTATGCTTTGCAAAAATGTGTTGTTGTTTTGTTTATCATGGATTCCCCCTGCAAGTAGAGGGCACTTTTTTCTAAAAGTTAGTATATGATTTTAGCAATATCTTTAATATTCTGAAAAATCTGCACATTAATTGATAAATGCTGTTTTACCTTTGTGATTCTCAAGGTTCATTAGTTGCGCTTTTGGTCACCTTTAATTACTTCTGTTACATTCTTAAACATCAGCATGGTGTGCCGTTGTAAGTGATGATTTCCCTCAATTTGACGCCGATGTCATGGCATCATGCGTTAGTTTACCGCGGGTGCCATTTTGTTTTGGGGACAGAAATATTGTTGTATTCGAGTAGCATGGTTTGTTGCTTCAAAATTCGATTGTTGCTATTCAAAGTTTTAGAATTTTGTCTGGTTTATTAAATATTCAGAAGTTTCAGAATTTGTTTTGAATTTATGGTTTTATGAAACTCAATTTCTTTGACTGATTCATTGTTTGTTCTCGACTTTAGGGTGCTTCTAACATGAAATTCAAACTAAAATATATGATTACAGTACGTGAGGCTGAATTAGTTTCCTTAGCAAATCAAATATTAGTGCTGTATTTTACAACATTTTTGAGCATGCAGTTCAAGGTGTTTTGAATAGTAGATACACTGTGTACAATTGATTGCAATCTCTTATTAGTATACTTCTTTCTTGCAAATGACACATTTTATTGGTCTACAGTAAGACAAATATTTGTTGACATATTGTATTATTACAGAAAATGGTACATTTCCTGATCTGTATTTAATCCAGTATGACAAGTGTCCATGAGACATATCCAATAGGCTTCTTTTTTCTTTAATATTGTTTCTAGATGGCCTCCTCTCGGTGGAGGTTTCATTTTTTCCATGTGATGAATTGTAGCTGTTTTTTAAAAAGGCGCAATTGCTTCGGATATTAACATTTCTTTCTTTAATTTGATGTGAATACTGCAACTGATGAGCATACAAGCACTTTTAAGGAAGTCCTCTGGCACCCCAAGGAACACAGTTGTATTGTATTATCCCCAAGGATCAGAAGAACTATGTAGGACATTGGGTATTCTGTCAACTGACTGGGGGGCGTTGCCATATGACCTGGAGTGTGGATGAACACAAAGAAGGCAGGTGACCTGAGGGGGGTGACCAAGATATGGATTCCAAAGAAACCATAGTGTGAGGAGAAGGTGTGAGGAGAAGGTGAAGAAGGTTGAGGGGGGAATGCAGAGAAGCAGATGTACACATCACTCTTGGGGCCCAACCCCTGACCTCTGCCATATTGGAAGAGCAGATAACATATAAGAAAGACACAAAACAAATGATGATATAACAATCAAGAAAAGGACACGAGGAAAGTCACTGGATGTAAACTGGATTTAAATTTTGGAATAGAAACTTTGTCCTCTGCCATATTGGAAGAGCAGCAAGAAAGCTCTGTGTATGACACCTGGTATCATCCCAACACTGCATCGAAGATATGAAAGCTGTTATGTGCTCAAACAGTACTGAATGTACACTCAAACTGATGCGATAGACAGAAAACTGCAGACACCACAGGACATACTAGAGCTATAAGCAAAGTCTGACAGGTGTAAAGTGACAAGAAAAGAAAAGAAGAAAAGAGATGAGGATGCACTGAAAAGATATAAGCATATTCAAAGAATGAAGATGTGACTGAAGTAACAAAGTAACGGGCTATGCAAAGGGAAAGCAATCATGTACATGAAGAAGATAAGTGAGAAGAGATGCAGTAGATGTATATATGCAGAAACGCAAGGTAAATGACAAATATAGACGCTTACTACAGTAGAAAATATAAACACGGGTAAAGCAGCCATGTTGAGAAGATGGACGTCGGTTTCGTCTAATTGTAAGCTAAAAGCCCCAAGGAAAGAGACAAAGGCGGCAGAGCTGACAGGCACAGAAATATAGATTCATGCAAGAACAAATAATATTTGTATGGCCAATGATCAAGGATGACGCAGTAAGAAGCAACTGCAAGGTACACAAGGAGTTGAAGAGGATAACCCATGTACGTAAGACATATTTATTTTAGAGTAGGCAAAGGAGTAAACATTTTTGAAGTGCCAATTAGTGGACAATTAAAGATGCAGAAAGCAAATGCAAGATGGAGCAACAAAGTCTCCAGAGGTCAAGGAGAGTAAGCACCCAGAACTGTCATTATTAAAGTAATCCTAGTTTTCCCTAGATTATCTCACTGTCTATATTGATCTTCTCAATTTTTTTGAAAATGGCTTTAACTATGGGCACAATTGCTTTGTACTATGTTTGACATAGGATCTCCTTTTTGTGTTCTCACTCCTCCTAGTCCTCGCCTCCGCCCTTTGCTGTGGCACCTCCATCCTCTTTATTACTACTTCCACCTCCACACTACTCCACACTACTACTCCGTCGACCCTATTGCTACTCAACACTCTCATTTCAATCAGTGTAAGAAGGGACCGTGAACTCATGCTACTAACTCCTCTAACCACACTTGCCACACTAACATGCACACTCACACAGCAGTACCACTTACACTCACTAGTTGCTACCTCACCTCTTCATGGAAAGCTACCACACTCCACCACCCCTTCCTCCCTACCATTGGTCTCTCTGTCATACACCTTCTCCTCTGACCTCATCCGACAAGCCCACCCTTCCGGTGGGGATATTTGATCCCCCTCCTACTGCTTGGATTGGGCCCCTGTCCCAATCTGATCCTGTCTCCCCCTCCCAGGATGTGGTGTACACAGCAGATGTTATATATAATTGGCTAAGCCCCACCCACTTCCCACACTGACCTGCAGTGGAACAGGAAACCGAAGGTTTTACCTTTGTGTCAGGGGCTTTGTTCTTTTTGCCCCGCAGGTGAGTCTTGATGTCGTGAGGGTTTGAATCTCTTGGGATAGTCTCTAGTGTTCTAGTGGGTCCATTGGTGGTGTTAGCAGCTTGCTGTCGCATTCTCGCAGCACCAAACGGTCTCCCGGCCCACCATGCGCAGATGGTGTTGCTGCTTTGCTCTCTTCTGTCCTATGCCAGCAGCTGGTTTCCAGAGTCTGGGGAGCCGCTTGATGGTGGTCGCGTTGTGGGTTTCTCATGGCTGGCATGGTTCTCTCGACACAGGCTCTTGCTTTGCTGGTCCTTGTTTCTTCATTCGAAACAGTTGTCACTAGTAGAAATCAGAAAAGACTGGCAAGCATTTGATGCAGGAGGTATGGCAGGAGATGCAGGTGAAGTGCTAAGAAAATAGGCTGGCCCTATGGTGGGGGGACAGACAGAATTGGGGCCCTCCCAACTGCCAATGTCCACTGAGGGAAAGAACGGGCTCTGGATTTCTCCCTAAAAGGCCTCCCACGGGCAGCTGATAGGTGTTCCCATCCCCCTTGACAAAGCCAATTGTGACCCAGTGCTGGCCTTGTCACAATTATAAAGTGAAACTCAAAAGTAAAGTATTTGGTTGAAAAGCAACTTTAATCCTGAGCTTGTTGTGCCTTGAGAAATAAGCTAAATTTCACTGGTGATATCCAAAGATACAGAGACATGCATGGGGTTGCTTGTTGTCTCGTGCAGAAGGACAGCGATGTAGCAGACCATGTTGGACTGTCCCTTTTGGAGAGGAACCATGCCTGATTCGCATGTGTTTTGTCCCCGTCTGTAATGGCAGAGTAGGCTGAAAAACAATGGTCTGGAGAGTTATGCAGAGCAATGCCAGTAGTTATGATTCCAAAAAGAAACTTCAAACCATCACTTTTTAGTTTTGTAAATCTCATGCCAAGTGGAACGGATACCCAGGGACATGGCACTCAAACTTGCTGTGCTTAGAGACTGAAGCTACACCTTACTAAGGATGCCAAAGTAGGGCATACATGTCCATAGCTGCTTGTGGTTTCATCCAGAAGGGGTGGAACATAGTATTTCAGATTGGACTTCCCCTTTTGGGTAGAGAAACCCAGAATTACATTCTTCTGTAATGGCATGACAGGCATGATAACAATTGTCTGGGGGTTTGCTGGGAGCAATTGCTGTGGTCATGTTTACTTTTTTTAAAAACATTCCTGCCACCACGTTTTAGTTTTTTACCTCTCCGAGCCTCACCATGAGTTGTCATGAATCGCACAACATTTCAGGTTGAAAGAAACAATCAGTGCCCAGACTAGAGCAAAAAGCATCCTACTCATACACTAGGACCCAATGGCCATGAATGGAGAGTCTATCTAGGCAGGAAAGCGAGTAGGAATGAACTTCCCTTTAGACAGTTTTGAGAAATAGCTTGTGTACCCCAATGGGAATGTCAATATCACTGGTCTAATGTAGACTGCACAGTTGTCATTGGCATGACTTTGCAGCACTGTAACCTTCGCCAAAAGTGCAGTCCCCGGACAGCCATGATATCCAGTGGTGCCCCGGATGCATATCGCCTATATGTCAGAACAATCAGGTCTAAGGCGTGGTCGTATGGATGCTCTCAATAGGCACTGAGGGATCATCTCCCTAGCTTGATTGCACTGGGGTAGGCTGTGAGGTGGGTAGAGCGTGAATCGATCGGTGCAGTGCATGCCTGCTCCCTGCTATCTTGCATCCACAGTGGCGACATCTGTTGAAGGAAGTCCAGCTGGCGTAAGGGTTGATTTCCCTAGATTTAGGTATATCTGGGGCTTATGTGTGCGCTAGTGGATGCAAGAGATGATGCATGTTATGCATCTGCGACATGCATGGTGACCAGTTACGCCCTTGCAGAAAGAGACGATTTATTAGCGATGACCTTGCGCTAACATAAAGGAAGCAGAGATTGCTGAAACCCTGCGGCAAAAGGTGCATATGATATATATAACCCTGGCACTTGGCCACTTCTTGGCCCAAATCCCGTCACTCATGCATGCATGATTACAACACCTGTGGCATAAGCCATAAAGCATAGAAATCATTTCCCAGTATCTGCTTATTCTTTGTGGTTTAAAAGGCTGCAGGTTTATTACATATCCACAGCAATCAGGCTAAATTCACTCCTGCTTGGTGATTGCCAACACTGCAAAACACACTTTGATTACATTGTTACTTCTTGGTTCAAATCATTACATTTGCAATAAAAATGCTTCTTCTTATGCGGCGACCAGCCGACTAAAATCACAATGTTTCTTACTTCGCCCTTTGCATCAACCATCACCATAATTTATTAGGCCAAAACTCCCCTAACCGAAAGTGTCATCGGTCTACCAGCCCTGGCAGGAGATCCTGGGCTGGAGGGTCGCCGTTCATGACTGGGGAAGCAGAGCTTGATTCCTTTCAAAAGCCCCCTCACCGCTGGGCCTCGGTGGGAGGCGCGAAAACCCCTCCTGATTATTACCAAGTTCACTGCATAGTCTTTTAAGTCCAACTGATCGCTTGCATACTGCCCCTACGACATGGCGAGGGGCAAGGCCTCTATTGGCTGGCTTCCCTTCTTCCCGCTTCAGCCCACCCCTGTGCCCCTCATCCTGTGTCCCCTCTTTCCCAGGCGTCAGACCATTTTTCATGGGCTTTCGCACCCTTCTTTGTTTCACCTCCAGGGGGGGCAGCCACCCAGGTTAACTTATTCCTCCTTACATGTAACAGTACCGGGGCATAGGTTGCTGCAGAGGTGTGTGGGCAAGAGCATAACTGCACAAGGACATGTATATAATAGAACTGCCACACATGTGTTATAAAAGAATAACTGCACAGGTTTATAATAGAACTGCTGCATGCACACAGCTGGGCAGTGCTTGAGTATAATTATGCGTGTTTGTGATTGTGTGTAACATGAACATGTTATTGCACCTGGAAGTGTAGTTGTGGTAGCATCCCTACGTACACCCGTTTGTGTCTTTAGATGCAGATTTACTGCACAGGCGCTGTGTGCGGAGTGGACTTATTTATTTAGGTGTTTTGCGTAACACTACATGGAGCGGTGTGCCCACTTCAAAGCACATGTCTGCCCTATGGATATGTCCATGGAAGTCTCTCCTGACTTGTACGGACTTCCATGACTGAACAGCAGAATGGTGATTTAATTATTGAAATTCTATGGTTTTGCCAGGATAGCCTACTTAAATATGCATGAGCTAACTCTATGTCTTTTGAAATCAAAAAATGTATGCATTTGACAAACGATGATTAATTAACAGTCAGGGTATGTGAACAATTGAGAGAAAACCTGGTTTCATCAGATAAATTAAAGTGGATAGTTGGAGTCAGTGATTTAAATAACTTCATAGATGCATTTGGGGTGCACCACCCTATACAAACAACATGGACTTTGAAGGTTTGCCCTTCGACGTGCAGGCGTGTGAAAACACATCACGCTAGGATCAAAAAAAATCTCCCATAAAAGCAGTTATTGATGCTCATCACTCTAGGAAAGGCTACAGAACCATTTCTGAAGATTTGGGAACCCACCAATCCACTGCCAGCCAGATAGTCCAAGACCACAGTCGCTCTACGCACAAGCGGTCACACTGCAAAATCTCTTCAAACACAAATGAGCAAACCCTCCTGAAAGTCACAAAGAACCCCAGAGAAACATCCAAGGATCTGCAGGCAACTCTCACCTTGGCTAATGTGAATGTTCATGACTCAAAGCATGGGGAAAAAAAAGGATAGTCAGAAGACGCTGCTCCCTAAAAACATTTCTGCACGTCTGAAGTTTGGAAAAGAGTACATAAATGATGGAAAAACCTTCTGGAGCATTGTTCTCCAGGCAAGCGCGATCAAGGAACAACTTCTTGGCCTCAACGAGGAATGATATGTTTGGTGAAAACCCAATGCTTCATTTGAACAAAAAAAATCTCACGCAGAAGCGGGTCAGGGTTTAATGGAATGAGGCTGCTTCACTGCCCCAGGACCTGGACTGCTTGCCTACGAACAATGCTGCATTGTATCAGAAAATGCTATAGAAGAATGTAATGTCATACATCCATTTGATGAGCTTGGACTGAGAGTGGGTCATGGTGGGAGACCATTATCGGTTTCGTATTTGGGTTTCTATAACACAAACCTAGCTACAAAGCAACTGAGTGCCCTAAAAGCCTTTTGGCGTTAACAGAGGTATGTGAAAGGGAAGGTTACAGGTTATAGTAGTTTGGGTAAATCATACTTTCACATATATGCAATGCTTACTTGTGTACCGATGATTAAGCAGCCATAAGTATCATATATATATATTTAGTACCTGGCGAGAGACAATCAGATTGTTACAGGCACATTGATTGGCCCACGCCGGGCTTTACGTGACGCGGAATCCCTCGAATCTTCAAGTTCCTTCACATCCCCAGTAGGGGGGGGGTGTCAGCCCCTCAGCCAATGAGGAGGCTCGGAACAGGGTAATCCCCTCTCTGAGCCACCACACGGCTGGTGGCTGCATCCTCACTGGGGATTCAGGTAAGTGTTCTCTCCCTCCCTCCCCCACCATCCAAACAATCTCCTTCCTGCCCTGTCAACCCCACTTACCTTCTTTTTTGGTCCTTTTTCCAGAGCGAACATGCTGGGAACACTTCTGACCCCAGAGCGTCCGCTCCCGATCCGCACAGGCCATCATGCAAAGGAAGAAGGGTCCCTTCTCCCTTCCCATGGCAGCCATTTTTTAAAAACTTTTTTCCTATCTTTTTAATGGCTGCCATAGAAAGGGAAAACGGACTCCGTGTTCCCTTCCCCGGCGGCCTTTTTTTTTTAATTTATTTTTTTCTGGTCCGAAAATCCAGAGCTTTTTGGAACAGAACAAAAATGCTTTTAATACCCCAGTCTTACGGGCCGGGGTACTATTAGCAATAAGCCCCTCACAGGGTGGGCATTACCACTTCAGGTAATGCCCCAGGGCTTTCATTAAGAACCTTGTTAAGAACCTTGCTTTGCTCGGGCCTGGAACTGTGATAATGCCCCCTGCTCAGGGCTTCTTGTCTAAATATTAAATGAAAAAACTAGGTTAAAGGGACATTATGGTTACAAGATTCACCAGTTATGGTAAGCTAAGTAACTTGTGCCACCACCGTACAGTGCTAAGAATAACACTCAGTACATGAAAGATGACATCACAAATGTCATTGATGACATCAAATATCTGGGCCACTTGTTTTTGTTTACTGACATGATTAGCCTAGTTTTTTGTTTTTACTGGCAATTAGAATTCCCAAAATTTAAAAGGTGCTATATACCTACACATTAATATGTTCTTATAGTACTTTCCGTTTAATCTGAGCTCATAGTGCACATACATGGAGCAATAAGCATGCCTCAAACACACAGTTAATTTGTGTACATGATGATTAACTCTAATTTTATTGTCATTTTTGGTGCGGTTTCTTCCTTCCTTACTTTAGTTTCCCTGTATGTGCCTCTAATTTGTATGCATTGTGAATTTTTATATGTATTTTATCCACTGACACAATTATGTGGTAAGTTTTCAATTGTTAACCATGTATTCCATGTTTAACATTACTCAAAACTCTCATAAGGTAGCATTTATTATTTTACTATCGGAAACTACCGGATTAAAAATATTGTACTTCAATGGTGCATGCTGCAACCATTGACTATGTGTATGTATGATTAGGATCCTCTACTAACAACAACAGTACAATAAAATGGGGATCATTACACTCCTGCCGGTCCGGATACAACGGTACTGGTAAGCTTGCCGGTAATGTTGTTTCCAGACTGGCAGACTCCGAGTTGTGCTCGCGGGTGCCTTTCATTCCGCCAGGTCTGACATGGCGGAATGAAAGGCACCCGCCAGCACAGCATGCCTGTAGCACCGGCACGGTAAAGAACCGTGCCGGTGCTAAAGGCATCCCCATTCCCATTGATGGGGAACACCTGATTCCAACACCCGCAAAAGGGCAATTACCGGGTCTTGCGGGGCCGGTATACCCCGGTTATTGCCCATTCGCGGGTGCCGAATATTTTTGAAAGTTTGGTGGCAGCCTGCCGGTTTTACCAGCAAGGCTACCGCCCAACTTCTAATGAGGCCCAATGATTTGATTATGTGAGTACATTCTTTAATACATTAAGTAGTTCATGATAGGTCTCCCAATCACCCCTAACATCCTGTTTCCAACATTATAAACTCAGCCCTTTGTAGGGACTGTTTATTAAAATGTATGTAATATGTGTGTCATCAATGACATTTGTGATATCATCTTTCATGTCCTGGGTGTAAGTCTTAGCAGTGCGCAGTGGTGGGGAGAGTTATGGTTGCTTAGCTTACCATAACTGGTAAATTTCTGGGGGGTTTCTGTTTAACTTGTAACCATAACATCCTTTTAATAATGTTTTTTCAGTGAATTTCATGGGGTTTTACCAGTGTAGACTAATTTCCTACAACTTACTAATATCATTCTTACCCCAATATAGCAACATTATGGTCCGATTCACAAAGTTTCAGCTTAAAACTCTGCAATTTCCCACCTTCTAGCATCATTTTTAACACTTCTATACACTTTTTACAACTTTTTCCACTGTTTTTGTGTTTGTCGAGGATCGCAAACGTCTGACGTCATCGCAGACTTTTTGTACAGTGTCACGTGACCACACGCGCACGGTTTGATGGCGTGTTCATGAATGCGTCCGCCCGTTGCGAATGGGTCCATGCTTTGCGGACAGTTCGGAACTGCATTTTCAGATGATCTAGGAACTTTGAATCTCAAAACGCGCCCTTGCACAGCTCCTACACCTATTCTTACTCATTATTAATTAACAATCTAGCACACAGTACATACTTGGAAGAATATTAGCAAAACTGCTATTTATCTTAAAAATTGCATCAGCTATTGACATCCCTCCTCCTCATGAGCCACCACCAGCTGGAGGAACTACACAACAAAAAAGCACAGTACTTTAAAAGACAATTAAAAGGACTAAGAAGATGAGGTACAGCAAGTGCCTACCTCTAGCACACAGTGCGAATCATGGGTGTAGCAGTTCTTTACCACTGTTGGGAATGTACCAAAGGTAAAAGCTACCAAAGTGAAATGCACCGAGTGCAACGTTGTACCCAGTCGCGGACTACCTGGGCAGCACTCCTACGGGACCACCACCATGCGCCGCCACACCAAATCCAACCACTGCAATGCTCTCAGAAAGGTTGTTCCTTTCGGGGGCGTGGCTTGCGCGCAAAGCAAATGGCCGCCTGAAGGGAGAGCTCCGGCTCGGCCAGAAAATCCTTTGAATAAATATCCTTCCTGAACCGTTCTACACACGAAGAAGTTGAAGTTTCCAGTGGCGAGAGATCTCCTGCAGACACCCTCCAAAAATTGGACAAAATCGCAGCTGTTCGGCCGAGAAATCCTGAATCGAAAGAAGCACCGGCTGGGAAGAGGCGGCGTCGCCGGCCGACGGCTCCGCGGCAGAACCACTAGAGGCCGCAGGAGGGACAGGCCGCAGTGGGGGAGGGGCACGGCGGAGAGGGAAGAGAGGCGTGGAACCTCCTGGAAGAACCAACGACGGCCCGGTTTTGCTGATCGGTGCTCAAGGGAGGAGGGGGGCACGACTGGGGGCACGCCGTTGGAGTGCTGGTGAGCACAGCGGCACGAGACCCGGACCTTCTGCCTAGCGGCCTCTTCCGGAGTCGTGAGGAGCGCGGCCGATAATACCGCCGTTCCGGCGACGTAAGTGAGTACGGGCCCCCATCGCCTCCCTCATCCTCTACAGGCACATTACGTGGCTCAAAATACACGGAAGTAGCCACGCGTCGCAGAAAACAACTCGTAGTGCAACTGGCCTCCAGGGGAGGACATAACCCACTTTAGGGTCGCTCACCATCCTATATGGGCCGCACTGAAAGGAAGGGGGCAGGAGGCAAAAAGGTGGGCCCAATGGACTCCTTCGCTAATTCTCAAGCATGCGGGGTGTCTGGTGGGTCGCAGCACCCCCCGGACAGGCAGGAAGAGGACCCCTTGGAACGCCTGGCGACGATGGTCCAGAACGGGTTCATGGCCGTCAATGTCAAGCTGGATGACATAGTGGCAACGATCGGATCCTTGAAGGCCAGAGTAGAGAAGGAGAGTGCGCGAATAACGGATACAGAAAACAGAATCAGTGCAAGCGAAGATACGATATCCCAACATGGCCGAGATATAGCCCTACTCCAATCTGAACTGCGGAGGACCCAGAGTAAGTGCGACGATTTGGAATCCAGATCCCGCAGGAACAACATACGAATCGTCGGAGTAGCGGAGACCTTCGGCAAAGGGGACATGGAGCGGCAGGTGGAACACCTTTTGAAAACTATCCTTGGTTCTGACTCTCTCTCGGAACATTTTCTGGTCGAAAGGGCCCACCGCATCCTGGCGCCACCGCCGAAGCCCGGAGCACCACCGCGTACCATTATAGCACGCATCCTCAACTATCGAGATAGAGACGCAATCCTCCGGCTCTCCAGGGAGAAAGGCACGTTGCACTTCGAGCATGACAGGATCCACATTTACCCTGACTTCTCCGCTGGAGTGCAGGCTCAACGCAGATCCTATGAGCCGGTAAAAAGACAACTCCGGATGCGGAATGTGCCCTATGCCCTGATTTTTCCCGCGAAGATCAGAATTCAACATGGAGGTAGGGCCCATTTCTTCGAAAACCCCAAAGAAGCCATGGCATACGTGGAGGCCTCTATCCCTCTCCCTCCCAGGGACAGAACACACGATAAAAACGCCGGAAACCAGCCAGGGGCAGAGGGACTGGATGCGGCAGACTGAAAGGCCTGCACTGTCGTACTATGCCGCCGGGAAACATGTCTCAACACAAAGAATGGCCTGGACATAAACTTAAGGTAGGACCGGGCCGTGAGCCCCCGACAGGGTGGTCGGACAGCGACGGCAGCTACCCTCAGGAAAGTTCCAAGGTTATTTCAGGGGTATGCCCATCGGGGAAGTCCCGAATGTTATTGGGCAACATCGTCAAGTTGGGGTGGATGATGTGGGGAGGGATCCAACAGGGTGGGATAAAACCATTTATGTTGGGATATACGGGACTCATGTAAGGAGCTTGGGGAGTTGGGGGAGCTCAGTTGGGAGGGTGTTTCAAGTTAAAAGTGGTGGACACAACGCTACACAGGACATCCGTTCTGGGACGATCGGAATGAATATGATGAGTCTAACACACAGAGATGGCATGTAACGGAGTAAAAGATAAGAGATTGAAGTTGAGGCTACTTACTTGGAACGTTAGGGGCCTGAACAATCTAGCTAAATCAAGAAAGTTGGGAGCCTATATTACTAGACACTGCCCACAAGTGATCATGCTGCAAGAAACGCATGCACTTCGCAAAGTTAACACGGCCTTCTTGAAGAACTGGGGTCATAACCGATACTATACGGAATACTCCACACAGGCGAGAGGGGTCCTAACCCTCATACATCCCTCGGTTGGGTTTCGATGTGGGAAAAGTAAAGTGGACATGTTGGGTCGTTTTGTCATAGTATGGGGGAGTATAGCGGGAAGGGAGGTGGTGCTGGTGAACACGTATGGGCCAAATCTGGACGATCCCGACTTCTATGTAACTGTGGCACTTGAAATAGGATGCACGGGTAATGAACACATTTTGTGGGGGGGAGACTTCAACACCATCCTTGACACCACGCTGGATCGCTCCAGCACAAAACGCCGGACACCCTCCAGAGCGGCAGAGATGCTGTCACAGATCTTGTCACAAATGGCACTGGTTGACTCCTGGAGAACACTGCATCCATGTAGGAGACAATACACATTTTATTCGTCGGTACATGATTCAGAGTCCAGGATAGATTATTGGCTGGTTTCTCTAAGCCTCATACACCAGTTAGACAGCTGCGAAATACTTCCCCGTACTTTTTCAGACCACTCCCCTGTTATGATGACAATCACGCTAGAAAACATAACACCCCCCGCCAGAAGATGGAGGATGCCACCAAATATCCTCAGCGACCCAGAGGTAGTGGAGTCTTTACATATAGAGGTGGGGCATTTCCTCGACACCAACAGGGGTTCAGTGAATAGCTGCCACACTCTATGGGAGGCCTTTAAGGCTTGGGTGAGAGGTATACTGCTTTCTAAGTCCTCGGGTATGTTGAAGGCGGTTCGGATAGAGCTCGAGGAAGTGGAGAAACGCCTGACGAACCTGGAGGCTAGATACACTAAAAAACACGATAGAGAAACCCTTTCGGACATCAATCGTAGCCTGCTAGAATTCAACAAACTGGCTAACAGAGAATTATTGTACATGTCAACCCCCAGCAGAGCACGCAGATATGGTGAGGGCAACAGAGCGGGACGCACTCTAGCCAACTTGTTGAAAGCTGAGAGGCAACACACACCGATTTCCAGCATACTGTTGGAGGACGGTTCAGTGGTCACCAGTGAGGAGGGGATAAATAGGGAATTCACCCGGTTCTACTCTAATCTATATTCTAATCACGACTCGAAAACGCCCGAGGAGGTGGAGGCATACCTCCGTGGCATCACCCTCCCGTCGCTACCCTCCGAATACAAGCTGGCAATGGACCAACCCTTGACCACTGAGGAAATCGCCGATGCGATAAAATCTTTGGCCAACGGGAAGGCGCCGGGCTCGGACGGGCTTGGTGCAGAATTCTACAAGGAGCTTAGTGAGGAACTAACCCCGGTGTTGCTGTCGGTGTGGGAGGAGGCTGTGGAGGTGGGTACTCTCCCGCCATCAATGAGAGAAGCCATAATCACAGTATTGCTGAAACCCAGGCGACCATCCAGTGAGATGTCCTCTTACCGCCCCCTTTCTTTACTTAATTGTGATGCAAAAATTTTTGCTAAAATCCTGGCCACTAGACTTCTCCCACACATGCCCACGTTGATACACCCTGATCAGTGCGGCTTCATCCCTACCAGATCGACGGCCCTCAACCTTAGGAGGCTGTTCGGTATAATGGCCCAGATAAAACCGGAGGCCCAGGCAGTGGCAGTCTCACTAGACGCTGAAAAGGCGTTTGACACGGTGTCATGGCTTTACCTGTTCAAGGTGCTAAATAAATTTGGTATAGGTCCCTACTTTCTAAGATGTGTTGGGCTGTTATACTCGGACCCGGGCGCCAGAGTGCTAACCAACCGCGTGCTGTCTGACTGGTTTAAGCTGGGCAGGGGCACGCGACAGGGATGTCCATTTTCCCCTATATTGTTCGCCCTCACGATGGAACCGGTTGCAGCAGCAATCAGGGAGCATCAGGGGCAGAGGGGCATAAAAATGGCAGGTCTGACTCAATCCATATCCTTATATGCAGACGACACACTGTTATATATTAGAGAACCAGATGTACATTTAGGCCCTGCGATAGAGACAATACATGAGTTTGCCGAGTACTCGGGCTACAGAACCAACAGGTCTAAATCCGAGATATTCCCCTTAACCCCCGCCACGAGATGCCCAACCAACACATATGGTTTGCAATGGTCCCCCGCCAAGCTGAGATATCTGGGAATAGTGGTGTCCACTGGAGCAGCCTCTCTTTATGCTGACAACCATGATCAGCTATTAGACAACATATCTACTAAACTTAAGTTGTGGACACGGCTCCCCATTTCTCTCGTTGGTCGAGTGGCCATACTAAAAATGGTAATACTCCCGAAATTGCTATACATATTCACCAACATTCCGCTGTGGCCGGGGGCACAGTTTTTTGCAACCCTCCGATCACTGGCGGTGGAATTTGTCTGGGGAGGGAACACGGCCAGGATGAAATGGGAAAAGATGGTGGAACCTTATGACAAGGGGGGAATAGCTGCCCCGGATTTCGAATTATATTACCTTGTAGCACAGGCCCAATTTATCAAATACTGGTACGACGACCTGGACACCTCCCCACATGTTGTTATCGAAAAGCACGCCGCTCTCCCTACCGATATAAGGTCCATAATCTTTAATAAGAAACATAAGGATGACTGCCCATTCCACCCGGTTAGCGTTACAGTACACGCGTGGTCTAGACTCTTCGGCAGGCTTGGAATAGTAGCCCCTTACTGCCCGGAAGCACCCTTCTGGAACTTTCCCGGTATAGCACCGTCCTACGATCCGGGTATCCGCACAAACTGGGACCCAGATGGTGAGTTTAAACTCCGGGACATATACCCTAATGGCAAGTTCATAACTTTAGAGGAATTTAAAGTAGGGATGGGAAGAGATCCGCTGAAAATATTGCAATACCATCGCATGCGACTATCTTTTAAAGCTAGATGGCCTCTGTTCCCGGAGGAACCACCCACCCATCCATGCCTGGATGTGTTGACTGCCCAAGGGGGAGTTAGTGTCTCGGGGCTATATGCAGTTATGCAGGCAAACACACCCACAACAAACAGGATCAGACTGACATGGGAATCTGACCTGGGGATCACGATCCCGAACGAGAAATGGGAGAAATATTGTGCTCTGACAAAAGGAGTCTCCATCAACGCGGGTCTCCGCCAAATCCAATTTAGGGTGTTAAATAAGTTACATTATACCCCTCAGAAGGTAGCGAAATTTATGCGAGATGGATCGAGCAGGTGCCTGAAATGTGGAGACGAACAGGCCGACTCATTCCACATGTATTGGAGGTGCCCACTCATATACAAGTTCTGGGGTGAAGTGGCATCCATCCTAGAAGATATTACACAGATTCCAGCGGACCTAGCTCCTCAGAAATATATATTTGGTGACATTGGTAAGATCTCAGTAGTGGCCCGGCGATTATTCAACGTTGCGTGCGCAGTGGCCAAAAAATGTATATTGCAACAATGGAAAAGCACGAACGCCCCGAGTGCAAACCACTTCCTTAAAGAGCTGGCCTATGTCAACGAATGTGAAGAACATTACATAATGTCCTTGCCAGGTACATGCAAACCCAAGGACATATGGGGCCCATTCAGGGTATACTTGTGTGAATTGGGGTCGGCTGGAAACAGCCCCGGGGGAACTGTTACTGTGCCAAGTGTGTAAAATCGTTCCACTGTAACCAAGTTCCGATATTGGAGAAACGTAATGTGAAATGCTATGGTATGTTATGTTGTGTAGTAAGTGTACCACCACGATTGTTAAATAAAGTTTAAAAAAAAAAAGAAAGGTTGTTCCTTTCTTAGTAAGTAGTAGGCTGTCTTCTTCCACCTCATCTTCCTCAACCAATACTGTATCCACACAGCCTACTTCTGTGGGACAAAAAATCCCACTAGCTACCTTGCAAGTGATAAAAGAGGCTGTTAATTCAAGAGTACTCTGTATATACTGAAACACTCCACTCTGCAGAGGGGAGCCATTATGAAGTGCTTTTGAAGCTGTAATCAAGAAGCATGAGAAACACTGCACCTACCTTAGATGTAACACACGTGCAACATCTCCCCCTCCATATTTGCGGTTGGTGCCTCTTCCCTCATTTCTCTCCCCACCTTACTTTCTGACCTCTCCTGAAAAAACAATACAAAAATACAAAAAATACTGCAAAGGTTCACAGTTAAAAAATGCAACAAAAAAAATAATCTTAAAGACTCCATCTACTTTACATTTCTCAGTAAAGTAGAAAGAATCAATAAGATCGCCAACATTTCGATGAGCATTTTGTGTTATGCTAATGGGGATAATTGACAATTGTATACTAGAGAAAAATATAGAAGGACAAACAATTTTCTGACCCAAATACCTTTCTCTAGCATTCAATAAGGGCCATAATCGATGGACCTTTATAACTTTCCGCGGTCTCCACAGTCCCCTCTCCAGGCCATGGACCCTCAATATTGATAACCCTACACCAATTGATCATTAAAATACATTCCCTACCTTCTTATCAGTAGTGCTAACCTTGTTCATGATGGTCAAAATTGCCAATCCCCTGGTTGCTGGCCTATACTGCAAATTGTACTTGATGGCTTTATCCTTATATCTGATCCAGATTCTTTCGAATCCTGCCTGAGGGTGTTGCTCTGTTACTGGTAGTGATTTAGATCTTACAGGACAATGTACGGGAGAAAAACTCTTAAGTTGCCTAAAATGGGTATGCGTGCTGGCTCATTAACCCCATATTTTTTCTTAAAGTGGGAAATATTTCAGTCATCTGTGGTTTGTGGGAAATTGTTTGTTTGGTGGAGGATTTTGCAGAGCTGTAGCCAAGTGCTCTTAACTGTTTCAGATGAGTGCTCAAGAACATTGGAGTAGGTGGCAGCCGAAGGGCCAGTGAGAAGCGGTAAAAAGAAAGTAGTGGAGGCAACTTCCAGTACAACCCTCGGATTTAAAGGGGCTTCCTAGAAGCCTTGCCTCCAGTTCAACCCTAGGATTTAAAGCGGCCTCCTAGAAGCCTTGCCTCCAGTACAACCCTAGGATTTAAAGGGGCTACCAAGAAGCTTTATCAGGAAGGGAAGGTTAAAGTTCCCTGGAGTCCACCTGTTCCTGGTAAAGCTCAATGCTTGACTCCTATCAGATGACGTAAGAGTGCAGGGATGGTGCTGCCCGGTAGCAGAGTACACAACATTGTAATGTATACTGTGCCAACCACAGATCCAGGTCATAAAAGAAGTGCCCAAAGGCTCTAAAGGACAGAGACTGAGTGACTGTTTGATCCATGTAGGGTGAAAACCCTGACCTAGAAAGAAAGGGAGGCACTGAGTATCACAAACTCCTAAAGTAAATAGACAGCCAAGATGAAAAACCTGTCACTGATTAAGCCCGGCCATTGTTGCTTTGTCCCTCCCACCGCATAATCATTGTGGGATTCAGAATAAAGAGACTAGAGAACCAAGAACTGGTTTTGAGCAATCTGTTGTTCCGATGACCGTCGGGCACGGACTGGCTTCCAGGGTCAATAGGGCAAAGCCCACAGAGCTGGACCTTCTGGCAAGTGTGATCCACTTTTCTGGGACAATGTGGGCTACTTCTTTGAATGTATACACAGTGCAGTTTGTAGTTTTGAGGATAGTTATTGACTCCATATGCGATATGCTGCCAAAAATGATCATACTGGTACAACTAAAATAGTTTGTGGGAGAGGGCAATGAAAACTGATCTGCAACGGTGGTACGCGTTTTGGTGCCCAGGCATAATTTGTCCCGGTCCAATCCAACTGGTCATTATGCAGTTCTCAGGACAGTCCACAGCCTAAAATCACATCAGAATACCCTCAAAGCAAGGTTGTCACAGAATGGTTTAGCTACGCAATGCAGATTCTGTCCAATGTGCAAGTGACTCAGGCAGCGAGCACATTTAGCAATGAACTTTTCTTTACCTGGAAAGGGGTGGGGGTCATTTTGTCTCGCTACCCACTTGCATTACCTTTAATTTTATATAGGGTTCTTGTAAAGCACTTGTACTAACTTTGGACTGTGTCGGAGTGCTTAAAGGAAAGAAATGTAAACAAAGCATGAAGGATGCAGAGATGAAGGTGGTGGAATGGAAGAAGACTTAAGTGGACCACTTGAGAGGACTCAGGGAAGAGCATAAAACCTCCCATTTTAGGAAATGAATCAAAATAACAGACTCTTGAAGGATATGCTAGCAGTAACTTCCAGTGAACTGAGGCATCATGGAAACAGGGGTCCTTTGGCCTGTGTCTCCATGCCTACGTCTCTGCTGTGGCTGTCCACTCAGAGACACGGGGCATTTTGAGCCCAAACCTGTGTGGTCCACTTGGAAGCACTAGGGAAGACTTCTGGGTCAAATGACCAGGGATACTGGCCATGGTGTCCGAACAAATGTTGTGCAGAGGAGCAAAAGATGGAACAGGCCTCACTAGGCACATCACCTCTGCAAGTGAAGGAGAGCACTGAGATGGCTCTCCTACTCCCCCACTAACACCCCAATGATAGAGAAGAAAAGGAAAGGCAAGATGAAGGCAAGATAGCCGGTAAAATAGCACAGCAGGTTGAGTGCTCGCTGCAGTTATCTGTGTTTTATCTGCAGGTCGCAGGTTCAAATCCCGCCATGGCCAACTCAGCCTATCATCCTTCTGAGGTTGATAAATGAGTACAAACTTGGGTGATAATTGTATGTGAAATGTTCTATGTACAGTGCCTTGGCAAAAGTTCTATACAAGTAACAAATCATTATCTTAAATGAAGTCGAAACCCACGAGTTGGAGGGAGGTTATTTTAACAAACCTGAATGTGAACAGATTTGTAGACATGCATGAAAGCTAACACGGAGACACTGCAACTTATTTGTAGCATGAGATGCTCCAATTAAAAAGAGAACACAGCTCATGATAAGACATACTGAGTCTAATAATAAGAATAAAATGGAAGCATTTTACCTTGTTTTTTTTAGAGGGAGGACAAGGTCTTAATAATTAATGGTCCACATTACTGTGTATTGATCAATGTACTGTGTATAGATCACCAACCATTACAGAATGAAATTACTTCTTTCAGTACAGACCTAAAAACAGAAAAAGGTCAAGATTTAGTATGTTCCTTTTAATAGAAGTCTCAGATCAAACTTCCAAGTTATCAAGATGAGAAGACGAAGAAGAATTAGTTACGAGATAAACCAGACTACAGCAATGGCAGAATGGATACCTATACAAATAAATATGATTCACTATAACAGCAATCTCTAGAAGAACTCCCTGCTTCTAATCCAAAAGGCATAACTCCAGAAACCTCTGACTTGAACTCAAGTGAGAAAAGGCTCTTGCAGGACCATGTAAAAGTTCCCACACAGCATGTGATTTTTTTTAAGAGAAATGAGGATTCACTACTCTGAAAAAGGAATTCACAAATATCAAGGAAGAGACAATACCACAAAATCCTCAGGAGAGAAGGGAATAAGCAGAAACAGAGTGAGAGGGAGAGGAAGAGGACTGATCCGAGGGAAATTATCAGCAGCAATTCAGAGTCCATCCCAGAAGGGGCAGCTTTAAATATGATATGCATAATAACACAGTTCTAAACATTTCAGACAGTAGATCAACACTGACTACCAATCAAGCTCTACTTAAAGATCTCTCATTTCTTCCTTGCCCAACGTTTTTATTTATTTACTTTATTTATTTTTAATTTTTAAAGCACTCACACAGCCCACGGGCATCGAGGAGCTGTTACAGAAATTGTTTTTTTAGTTTTTTTTTAGTTGCGTAATTGTTTTTGTCTTAGTTGTGTATTTATAACACGCTTAAACACTCAGAGGTTTCTAAGTGCGGAAGACCTGGGGATCGAACCTGTGTTGCTTCGTGTCGTCTTGCTTCCAAGGTGTGCACGTTGCCGCTGAGCTATCCTCCCGACCAACCTTGATATGGTGGCCACCTTTGTGGACGTGTACAAAATTGGAAGAAGATTACGAATACACAAATATTTTGCAGACAACAAATCTAAAATACTGGGCACTCGTCAGTCCACTCAGTCAATATCAGAGAAGCAGAAGCTTTGGACGGTGTCGAGTGGTTATTGGCTGAAAATTCATCTATACCAGAAACATCGTCATTTGAAACCTTGTTATCCAAACCTATTGAACCTGGCCCTTTTAAACCAAAATCTATTTTTGACCAGCAATTACGAATGACCAATATATCACTTTACTTGAAAGTGTGGTTAAATCAGGTCCTGTCAAACTTAATTGGTCTAACAAGATACATATAACATTTTACCAGCAGGGATCATATGATTGTGCGTGAAATTCATATGTAACATATTTCAATGTTTAGAAAAGATGGCTTGCAAAGTGCACAAACCATAGTAAGGTACGCACACAGATATATAACATGTATATATATTTGTGTGCATACCTTACAGTTTTCCTAGTTTTCAGGCCATCTTTTTAAACATTTCGGGTTTATAAAAGATGGCTTTGAAAGTACACAATTCAAGCCATCTTTTATAAAGCTTTGACTACGGACAAAATTGTCCGTCGGCAAAGCTTTATAAAAGATGGCTTGAATTGTGTACTTTTCAAGCCGTCTTTTATAAACCTCGAAAAATGTCGAGGAATCCCCAGGTTCACTGAGGGTTAAAGACACTCGCGCGAGGGGTCACCAGAGGCAGTTACTATGACTGGCGGAAGTGGCAGCCAGCCTCAGCGTCCCTGTGGCTAGCTGGCACTTCTGTCAGCTTGCCTGACTTCATGGCAGGCGCATCGCCCGTCACGGCTGCGGCCGCAACGGGATAATGCATCCCGCCAATGTTAAGGTGGGACTGGGGGGAACCCCGGCAGGGCCCCGGCTCAGCCCCACTTTTTGGAGACTGCCCACTTAAAGCACTGTTTACTCCCGAAAAGCAACAGAAATCCAACTAACCCCCAGGGAGATCTAGTTCTACAGGTTCTTTTATGGAACCGACTTTTACAAAACCAAACTCTCTCTCTGGCTGCCCACTCTGGGCCTTCTTCCTGCTCATTCCTGTGGGGCTAAGAACCTTGGTGTCATCTTCAACTCCACCCTCTCCATCTCCCCTCACATCTCTGACGTCTCTACGAAGTCAAACTATCAGCTGCACCTCATCAGAGGTATCATTCCTTTTCTCACTTTCCCCCAGAAGCTCACTGTCTGCAGAGCTCTAGGCTGGACTATTGCAACAGCCTCTATCTAAATCTTCCTGCCTCTACTTTTCGACATTTACAACTTATCCAGAACAGGACTGTGAGACTTCTACTTGGCCTCCAGCCCAGGTTTCATATCTCCCAAGCTCTGAAATCTCGTCACTGGCTCCCTGTGGCTGCAAGGATCAACTTCAAGATCCTCTGCATTGTCCACAAGGCTTTCTGGGGCCAGGGACCGCTCTACCACCAACTTTCTATTCCAAAACATCTTCCTTCTTGAGCTCTATGCTCATCCACCTCCAACTCTGAGGGTCAGATTCTTCTCCAAGCAGAAATGTTGGGACAGCCCTATCTTCTTGGAAAAGCCTCCCTGCCTCTCTCAAACTTGAGCTGAACCACCTCTGTATCTGGAAGCAACTCAAGACCTTCCTTTTCACTTCCGCTTTCTCTCTTCCTCTCCCATGCTCATGAATCCGACTGCTCTGCGCACTGGTCACCTGGTCACACTATGAACTCAGGCCCAGTCTCCTGCATGTCCAGTTGCCTTTGCACTGCCTCTGGGCTCGCCAGCACTTAAGGATCTGTATCTGCAACCCTACAGTCCCTTCTCTCTACACTTATGAGCCACCTGCTGGCTGCACTTGTGAGTTAAATGCACTTCCCAATTCCCCTCCCTCCTGGCAATTCCCCCTTCCCCTCCCTTCTGGCACTTCTCTCCTTCCCTCATACGTGCACTTGCACGATTTGATTGACACAAGGCCTAGTAAGATCTTTATTTTGTCCTCCCTTGTTTCGCCCTCCTTGTCTTGTTACGCCTAGAAACACAATGGGACAGGCGCGTTATAAATGCCACGTCATATCATATATCATATTATAGATTTCTAGCTTTAACATAAAACGGTAAACCAGTTACGAGAGGTAAAAGAAACTAGAGATGTCTTGAGTAGACTTTATGAAATCACTTTGGGAGCAGATTTAATATTAGTTACATTAGACGTGGCCTCTTTATACACATCTATTAATCATTTAGATATTATTGAAGACTCCCAAAATGTCTTAAGGAATGGACCAGCCAAATGCAAGATCATTCTCTAATGCAACTTGAAAGGATAGAAACATAATTATTTCACATTTAATAATGAGTTTCTTTCTACAACCCCATTGGAAATGCCCTGGTTACCAAATGTGCACTCCTTATGCAAATCTTCTTATGCAATATTGGGAGGAGCATCATGTGCCGGATACCGGGGAGAATCATTGGAAAACATTCTGTGGTTACGGTATGGATGAGCGTTTTTTGTTATGGAAAGGCCTTGAATCATATCTAAAAATGTTCATGATCTCTTAACAATGATTTAAATTTAAAGTTCACTTTAAATTATAGTCAAAGCCAATTGTAATTTTGGTATTTGATAATAAAAGTAGAAGATGACAGAATCCAAACTACTATGTAGTATAAACCTACATGCCTCCCATTTTCATCCAGGACATAATGTAAAAAACATACCATATACTGACTTTATTAGGGCCAACCCCAATTGTTAAAATATTTGTGATTTTGTACACCCTTGCAGAAAAATGAGCAACAGGTTTGGGTCTAGAGGATACTCATTTCCAACCATTACTAAATCCTATAATAAGGCTTCTAAAACCAATAGACTTTATTTCTTAAAACCACTGAAGAAGCTAGAATAAAAGTGCAATTTTAGGCTTACCTCCAACTATGGTTCACAGTCTAACCAGATAAGAACATTTTTGAAATAATACTGGTATGTTTTACACAGAGATCAAGATCTAAAAGTGGTTCTATGCTCTAAACCTCAGATTTGTTATACGAGAGGGAAAAACCTAGCAGATCTTTTGACCAAGAGCCATTATGTTGCTCCCAACACATCCAACTGGCTTACCACACCTGTTCGGTCATTTCCCTGTGGAAGCTGTTCCATCTCCAACAAAAACATTAAAAAATTGCTTTGAGATGAATAATGTAAGATGGAAGTATTAGTTCTGAGAGAGAATAGACTAAATTGTATATAGGGAGCATGATGAGAAAAGTGAAAATATGTATTATAGAACATTTGAGAGCCATCAAACACATTTATGCCACCTACCCAGTTACTATACATTTTAAATAAGCACACAATAGTGATAACACTCTATTAAAAAATATAGGCCTCAGCAAAGTCACGTCACAAGCACGAGGGGGTAACAAAGAATATATTATGTGCAATCTAGAAACCAAATGTTAGATTTGGCACAAAGCTCATTTAGGATCAAATATCTCTGAAGGATATCCTGCATTTGTATGTATCTATTAAGGATTTAGAAATATAGTTGTTTTCTCTGGTTTAGTCTGAATACCTTAGTCTGCCTACAAAATATAAGCTTCACTACTAGTATTATATACAATCTGATGCTTCTTTCTGCTTTTTCAGTATTAATTAAAACAAGAGTACTTTCATTACATACATACTTAGCTTTCTGCCAGGTACGAGTTTGATTGTTGATGCCATATGACCACTATGGCATGAATTATGACTTGATTTTATAGCACATTTTGCAGCCAAAATACAATTCAGGTAAAGAGCTACACTGTTGTCTAGTACACATGTAAAAAGATGGTGTTTCGTTACAAACAGCACAGTTGCACTTTATCATTTATCCATTGACATTGGTAGCACATAAGCACTTAAGTAACGTTTGGTGTGAGCACTGCAAGCACTTTCAGTAGTCTTTATTATCATGAATTGCCCTGCATACCCTCCTAAAGTGGACATTTTGGTGGAAATGTAGTAAAAGGTAAAAAATGTTATTAAGAAAACCAAAGAAAATGCTGTTTTCATCCTACTTCCAATTTATTTTCCCATACAGAAGAAGTGCATCAATTAAACACCCATTGCGCAAAAACCATTAGACACATTTGGACCAAATAAGAAACAATTTGGGGACAAAGCGGGACAGATGTGCCTTTTGATTGTTTGGAGTAAATCTGTTGATCAGTTTTTAAAATATTCGAGGAAGGGGATTCTCCTGCTCCTGAAAAACCTTCATATATCTCCCATGATGCTTTTCAGCAGACAGGCTGAAAGACCTTTCTTAATTGTTTACTTGATGCGAGCGATTCAAGGTAATACAGAGGGAAATCGTCAATATAAATTGCTAAAAATGCGATTTGGAGGCTTAAAATGCTGGAGGCTTAGAGGGGGGCAAGAGAACGACATCTGAGGGAGTTAGGTGGGCTGGACCACTGGTTTGAAGTAAAAGATGTTTGGCTTATCCGGGAACTCCTCTGGGAATCTCAAGAGTTACTGTGCTCGGAAAAAAACTGTCACACAAACCAAAAAGTGAAAGGGGTTAATGTTAAAGGATAATTATACAGCACACTATCACCATCAGAGTGGTCACCTGGTGCATTGGCGGCCCTGAAACATAAGAGGGTGGGGTGTGTTAGTGGGGCATCATGGGGCAAGGTAGATCGAGAAGATTATGATGACAGCTTCAGTTCAGTTAGCACCGATCGCTGAGCATCGGTGCAGTTTGTGGTTCGGTAGAGGCCCATGTGATGTTGTGTGAGATTATTTTATGTGTGGTTTGTTTTGTTGTTGCTGTGTAGTGAAGTGGTTGCAGGTTGCAGTGCAAGGGCGTGCTTGTGTTTATTTTGCGCTTGAGAAGTATATGCAGAGAGGATAGATTGAGGTTTAGTAGTTTGGTTAGTGGGGGGGTTTTCTTAGCTTGTTGTTTTTTGGCATTTTACACTCTGAGTCCCTCGCCGCCTTCTGCGCCAGTGGTTACATCTACTTGGAACTGTGTGGTGATCTCAGTGTAGGATGGAGGTGGGAGCCCCCCATCCCCTTGCGTTGAGAAGTGTATGGTATTGGGATCACTCGGTGTGGTGGTGCAAGTTATGATTGCTCAGCTTACCATAACTGGCACATTTCTAGGGTTTTTTGGTTTTACGTGTAACCATAACGTCCCTTTAACAAAGTTTTTTCTGTGAATTTCATAGTACACCCTTAATTTCATACAATTTACTAATATCACATGAGCATGCGGGTGGCATGAAGACGTGTTCGCGTCAGCACTTCGCAAACGGGTCTGTGCTTCACAAACAGTTCATAACTGCATTTTTCAGCTCATCTAGGAACTTTCGAAGCTCAAAACGTACCCATGCATATCTCCTACACATATAGCACAGAGCTCGCTGCGGTACTTGCAGTCTACGGCAGTCTGTTCTCCATTTCCTTCACTAGTCAGAGGCAAGACCCCTTCATTCAATAAAACCTCAGCCTAGCCGCGGTGTGGCCGCGGAGCTGCTTGCTGAGGTACTCACAGTCTATGGCAGTCCGCGGCTGTCCCGCGGCTCGCAGTTGGAGAAAATGCCTGCCCGACAGATTGGCAAGGAAGGGCACTGGCTGAGAAGCCAGCGAACTCGGAGCGAAGACAGCGGCCTGGAACGCCAAAGCCCGCTGAAACCGCTGGCCCGCTCAAGAAAAGTGTCCCCAAAATATGGCGCAACCACAAACTAAGCGAAATCAAGGCTCAAGCCCTGTGTAACACGCATTAGTCTCATGGCTTGACTGCTTTAATTGAACCTGCCCCAACAACATCGATGATGCTTAACAAATGTAATCCGTTTGACTCGCCTGCACCAGTCACGGACCCACTTGTAGAAGACTTTCCAGCTGCCAAAGGAGAGGGACCAATAAACCTGCCCCTGCCCTCCAACAGTACCGTACTCGGCTCCACAAAACCTCCAAAAAACTCCCCCCTTAAACATGGCTACCCACGTACCTGATCGCGCAGTGAAAGGCGAAGACGCGCTTAGGGGAGCAAAGCAGCAATCAAGGTAGAAATCCATCGGATCCCTAGCCACAAAGATTTAGCCAGTCCTCCTAACAGCAGCGCTATGGATCCACCAACCGACGACTGCTCTACCATAGAGTACTCAGAGGATGAAATTGAATCATCCATGGCCACCTCAAATCTTCAAGTTACCCCCCAAAGGCAAACCAACGCCAAGGAGCGACATTCTACGCTGGCAGAAATTGTACCCACAAATCATCAAAAACCAATCTTGGCTAGAGTGGACCAGCCTCAATCAAATGCAAAATTAGACTCTAAATTTGGCAAGCAGCAAGCCCGTAAAAAAACCTTAATGAAAGATAAAACTCAATCAGGTCCATCAAAACTACAAAAAACACCAGTGACGGGATCCATCACCGAATTCTTCTCTATGAAAAAAAAACAGTCCCAGGTCGAAAGGTCAGCTGAGATGTCAGACGCAGACCTATTAGAAGGAACTCGCCAGGAGTTGACACAGGAGACTGAGACCGAATCACCGTGCAAATTAGCGTTTCTGAAGAGATGGTGTCTAAAATCAGAGAGGCAGACGGAAATGGGATCCCTCTCACAAGTGAAAGAGACAAAAACCATATCTACCGAAACAAAAACCTTGATACATCAAGAAACAACAAATCTCTCTCTCTCTCTCTCTCAGAACACGATAATATAAGATTCCACGTTAGGGCACACAGAAAATCCCAAGAAGAAGCCAAACTCGGTAGAACCTCTGGGTCCGGAACCAGAGAATTTCTCTGGCCCTGAGGCTTCAAAAGACGGCACACCAGTCGATCCCACTCTTCTCATGAACCCGATAAGAGAGACACCCACCAACCCACCTCGAGCTTCAAATGGAAACCCTGCGCTTATCCGAGATGCTCATTCCACTCCAATCACGTCCAACACTCCGAGGAAATCATCAAGATCAACCGATTCTTTGGGTGATATGGGCCATCCTACTCCATCAAAAAAGTCGGACCTCTTTTCCATTATGTCATGCCTAACAATAGCAGTGGTTCCTTTCACCAAGCTTTATGAAGCTCTCAATGACACAGCAAAAGACCAAGTAACAATAATGGCATACATGCAAACAAGACTTTCTTTCAAGACTTTCTTTCATAGAAGGATGCATTACATCATGTTAGAGACCTTCTCGCAAGTGGATCAGCTAGAACCTGTATTAAAACACTAAGCGGCCACACAAACAGAAGAGTCACCTATCAGAACCATTCTATTTACAGGAAGCACCATCAAAGATTTCAAAAATATGGCAGCTAACATAGCTACAAACGTGCCCCGAGGTCAGAGCCAAGCAAAATCAGCAGACGCTAATCCTGCTAATTCGCTCCCATTAAAATCGAAGGAAAATGGCCTAGTTAACACCAGCAAGCCCCACCTTCCGGCTACTGAGCACGCAAAGGTAAACAAACTGAAAATGTTGACGCAAAAGCCACAAAAAAATTGATGTGCCACATGGTCCACTGACTTATCGATCCAAAAGGTCAGTGAAAAACCAGCAAGGCCCTCCAAGATGACCCTGAATAGGCGACCAGTCAGAACAAAAACTAATGAACCTAGCCAGGCATCTATGTTAAAGCAAACTCGTCTAACTTTTGAGACTAAATCCATCGATCCAACTTTGCTCTCACAAGCCAGTAAGCTATCAATTTCTACTGATGAAGATCAGGAGTCGGAAAACATGATCCGATCAATTACTGAAAGTGAACTGATGGAGGCGGCATTAAACGGGACAACTGTCCCTGAGGAGACAGATGACGGAGAATGGCAAAAACCACAACGAGGTAAAAGAAAGGCTAACAGACAGACTGCCTCCTAAAGCGTGGATGAACCGGAGCAGAAAACCTTAGCCTTAGATCCGGAAAGCCCAACCTTCCTCATGCTTGAGGAGAAGAAACTAAAACTTCTTGCAAAGAACAAAGACACCAGGCCGATTCAATATCCAGCAGCGAGAAAAGTGGAAAAGGAAACACACCAGCTTTCGTTTGCACCGCGCCCTACCAACAGAAGGACACCTACGAGAGAAGTCACCCACAACTTGAAGCACGAATGACTGACAAGAAATCCAACACATAGGAGCCCTAGAGCCCACTGAAATAGAAGCTCGAAAAACCATTCGACTTCATGAGAACGGAACCCTAAAAGTCAAATCAAAAACCACCATATGGAAAGACCGCCCACCTCAACAAGTAATCACACTCATACTAATCCAAGAGGGCCCAGAAAATCAAAATATGAGAATTCGACTAGAGAGCAAAGCAAGGATCGCCAAGCTAAAAGAGCAATGCTAAAACGCTCTGAAAGAACCACAAGGACTCGTAGTTTCCTCTTGAAAAGTATTTGGAAAGAAGACGCTTCATTCATCCTCAACAGAAAAACCATTATAAAGATTCTGCACCTGATTCCATCACTCAAGTCCCTCTCATCAGAAGAGATCACCATCGTAGAATTCCAAGACAAAAAACGGGTGGACAGTGTTTACCTCCACATCCACTCGGCAACAACAAAGACCTTATTAATTGTGGCAAAAAACAGATTAAGATCTCTAGGATACAATCTAAGAGATTATGAGTCTAACGACTCGAGGAAATCATTTCCTCATGAACATCAAGACACTACACAAACAAAGCAGCGAAATCACAGATCGGTAACTCCAAGATCCACCTCAAATTATCGAAGCAGAAATCATGACAAGAAATATCTCCAAACCAAACAGCGAATAAGTAAAAGAAACTCTTCAAGGCACAGATATAACGACCGAGCAGAAGAGTCTCCAGAAAGAAGACCCCTTGATAGAAAGATCAAAGATCTACATGGCAGAAAGGGCCGAACCTCGACTTACCGAACCTCACCATGTCCTACTAGACATAATCGAATGTCACTGCAAGGGCTCAAAATATTGATCATCGTCTTTGGAAACCGAAAGAGTGCCGTCAGGACCACAAAAAAATTGGACCATCACAATCGACTAAGACATCTCCAGGAAGGGAAAGGTGGATTCAGTATCTAAACAGAATCAACGCTGTGCAAAAGAAGATCCAAACCGATGGGCCTGGCTTCCGGAAGCCCTAACAGCGAAACCGAGATTTTAGCAATCAACAGCAAGACAGAGAAACAAAGCCCACTCCACTATATCATCAAACATGGAAGAGGCTTCCTGTCTAACCCTGGGCTCATGGAATACCCGAGGTTTCTCTCACTTGATGAGCACCTCTGATATAAACCTCGGATCATTTGACATTTTATGTCTCCAAGAAATATGGAATGTCAAAAAACCTACGATTGATGGCTTTGAGATTGCCTTCTCCCCAGCTCTGAGAGGAGCCACGGGTCGACCGAGGGCGGACTTATTGACCGCACTTCGCATAGGCTCTAATCTTCGGTTGTCCAAGGTCATAAAAGAAAACTCTCACATCTTGGCCACCCTGATCCAACGACGCTCACTTCAAGTGGGCACAAAGCAACAAAAGATCATAATTTACCTATTGGTAAATGTCTATTGGAATCCGAGGGAAACCCTAACAGAATTATTTCTCTCGAAGATCGAAAACCTGCTGGACGAAGCAAGAATCAATGATACAATCGACAGCATAATCATTTGTGGGGACTTGAATGCCAAAATAGTGCTAAAAAGAACTGAAAACTCACAGAGAAAATCCTTGCTTAACCCAAAGACAAATACTATCGCCACACCAGGCAACTCCTCGGACAGAGGAAAGAAATGGGCTAATCTGATGACATTGCACAACCTGCATAATACTCATTCTTTGAGGAAAACCAACGACCTGGTCATCCCGACCTGGGAACTAGCGGGACGACATGCCATTTTAGACCATGTATACCTCTCAAGAGATCTTCTGACACAGGTCACAGGTTTTGAGGTCACTTGAACATTCCACAGTGACCACAACCTTTTGAAAATAATTTGGGCGCTCTCCCCCTTTTTTATTAACGCCTGCCCACGTGCACGCATGCCTACTAACATCGAGACCAACGCTAATGCTACATATCTAAGACTGAAGGATTCAGCAATAACTGTAATAACAAACAACTATCGCCAAGCAAAGACACTGAACAACCAAAAAGATGCCACAAGCCTTACGGATTATTGTCCACTACTATTGCCTTATCAGGTAAAAACAAAATGGAAGCAAAACCCTGCCAAAGGCCTTACGATTCACTTCTATAGCTAATAGTGAGGAAGCACGGAAAACCATCAGCCGTTACAAGAACTGGTTAAAGGGCTATAAGATTCAACTCTACCAGGAAGATTCCGAATTAATGTTGAGAACACTCAGTAGCAAACAAACAAAGGTTTTTTGGTCACTGATGTCATCCAAAGGTTTTTCAACGCAAGACAATCTCACAACTAGCGTCCAGAAGACTCATGGATCACTCACTTTACAACTCTCTTTGGCTCACCTCTACATGCAACTGAATTTTGCGGTAGAGCCATCAACAAATGGGACATAGAACTTAACCCATCCAGCATCGAAACCAAAATCAAAAAGCTCAAATCATCACGAGCTCCGGGACCAGATGGGCTTTCCAACATGGATTTAAAATCTAACTCTGCAAGCTGGTCGACCTTTGTGGCCGAGATTTTTGAATCCTGCACTTCAACGAGATCAATTCCCTTGTCTTGGTAGACAGCCAATGTGGTGCCGATTTACGAATCAGGTGAAAGAGGCGATCCTAACAACTACCGGCCCATTGCACTACTCAATACCATCGGAAAGCTTTTTGGAGCATTTCTTCTGGACAGTTTCAAGATCTGAGTCTCTTCATCGAAAGGCTGGGACCAATTCCAGACTAGCTTCACAAAAAATCTAAGCACAACGGCCAACATTTTTACGCTTATCTTCCTCAAGGCCAGAGTACTGGAAGGTGCTCCTCCTTTGTTCCTGGCCTTCATTGACCTGTCCAAAGCATTCGACAAAGTCAACAGAGCGAAATTGTGGGAAAAACTCAACAATTGGAATTGTCCTCACTCACTGCTGGAACCCATACAAGAACTGTGTTCCAAGACATCCATGAGAGTCCGACTCAATGGCACAGGGCTACTTTCTACAACTATTCCGACAAGCCGTGGAGTGAAGCAAGGTTGCCCTCTGGCCCCAGCACTTTATAATGCCTATAGAGGCGATTACCAACATTTTGAAAAAAGCGTCAAAGCATTCCCACCAACTTTGGGAACCGAAAAGGTCAGCAGGTTGCTATACGCAGATGACATCATTTTAATCGACCAAACTAAGATCAGGCCCCAGAGGAAATTGGACAACTTGAATGAATATCTTAAAACCAACGACCTCGAAAGCAACATGATGAAGACCAAAGTGATGCGACTGATTAAATCAGCCAAACGGAAAGCCCACGGTGCTTGGTTCCTCGACGGTGTTCGTTTGGAAGAAGTTGAAACTTTCATATATCTGGGCATCACCTTCAGTAACAAAAACAAAGAGTAACCGATGCAAGAAACCTTAGTCCTCAAAAACAAAACCCTAACCAATCAAACGATTATGCTGGACAAAAAATGTGGTCGCTTTTCACTCAAAGCGGCAATCATCTTCTATAAGACGAAAGTGGTCCCAGTCCTCATTTACGGAGTGGAAGCCATGCCAAACATCCCGGAAAACATCTGGCCCAAACTGGAAGGCTTTCTTTGGAGAAAGATACACCGCCTTTCAGCCTCCACGCCGATGGTCTTGATAAGAAGAGAGCTCAGTCTTACCTCGCTCAAAGGTACGATGTCTCTCAACAGTCTGATGCTCTACAGGAAAATAAGATCGTCCAAAGAAAAAATCTACACTCTCATCCGTGAAGAAATGGAGAAAGGTACCAACAAAATGCTCCAAGAGTGGTCCGACATGAATCAGGCAATCCTCGAAGAGATAGGAAGCACAGAAGAGGAACTCCTGACTAATCCAACAAAAACCGCAAACAAACTCAAAGAAACAGACTGGTTTGACTCACAGTCCAAAGCGCTGAGCTACAAGTCAGTAGCTCATTTACCTCCCTTCGTGCAAAATATAAATGAGCCCATCAGTTACTTGCTGACATTTCCAAATAAAAAAATTCACTCCACTTTTTTGAGAGCAATGTTACACATCTTGAAAACAAATGAGGTATTAAAAATCTGTGGTAAAATCTGCCGCTTTTGTGTGATGCCAGACACATTGGAAAATCTGAAACACCTGATCCTGGATTGCCCAGGTACAACTTCCAATAGAGAAATTCACCTTGGCCATCTATGTTCAAAATTTTCAAGGTTGGACGAAGACTATTGGTGGACGTTCTTGATGAATGGGCTAAGTCGAAGACCAGTTATCGCGATATGAAACTTCCTGCATAGCCTTAAATTGGACTCCATCTCTTAGAAGGTGAAATACAAAAGGACTTAGCCCTCCCACGCCAACCCAAAGAAACAAAACGAGGAAAAGAAAAGACAAAGCTAACGATGAATCATGTTCTTTTGTAAAAACTGTTGATACAGAAAAAACAAATAAAAAAATAAAAAAATAGCACACAGCACATACTTAGGAGAATATTAGGAAAACTGCTATTTATATCAAAAATGGCAATAGTTATTGCCTTTCCTCATACCCAAGAGCCACCACCACCACCAGCTGCAGGACCTACACAACAAAAGAAGCGCAGTACTTCAAAAACAATGAAGGGGTCCAAGAAGATGAGGTATTGGCAGTGCCTACCTCTAGCACCCAGATAGAATAACGGGTATGGCAGTTCTTTACCACTTTACCACTGTTGGGAACGTACAAAAGGCTAAAACTACCAAAGTGAAATGTTGTTCTCAGTCGCAGACTATATGGACTGTACTCCTACGGGACCACCTCCATGCGCCACTACACCAAATCCCTTTAACAAAGTTTTTTTCTGTCAATTTAATAGGTTTTTATAAATGAAAATGTTTCATGATGTTATATCACTGTGTACGAGTTATTAATAATTCCTCTTTCCATATATATCAAAGAACTATAAACCTCCTTTAAGAAACATTTTTGCAACACATACATATGTCTGTCGTTATCAGCAGCGCCTGCTGGGGATGTAAATCATCATTCGATTGCCTACAACAATAGGCTCGACCATGACCCATCCCCACCAAACCACCCCTATTATTCACTGCACATATCCTGCATCCCCGCTCAGTCTCCACTATATCCTAATAATGTGACCAATGGCCAGTGCTCATAGCTTGCAGGCATGGCCAGTCTCCAAATACACGGGGCATGGCTTCGGCCATGCCACATTCCCCAATAAGCAAATCAGAGTACACATTTTCATATGCCGACGGCCTGAAGGCCCACTACGCAGACACCAATTTTCTATCACTAGTTTTGTACTTACACTTTGGAAAAATAAAACACAAGACATATTTCCAAAAAGCATGCTTTCAGGTCCTTGCACAGTTTTGTTGTAATCTAGTGCACCACTTCAGGCTGTAACCGGAAGCAGAATATTTTTTCCCATTCAAACCTACCGCTTCGGCCATGCCGCATTCCCCTATAAGCAAATGACAGTACAGATTTCTCCTTGCTGATGGCCAGGCCCATTCCCCAGACACCAATGTTATATCACTTTGTTGTGTACTTTCATTTTCACACTTTAAAAAAAATAAAACACAGGACATATTTGCAAAACAATGGTTTGAAGTTCTTGCTGATCCTCTGTGTACATATTTGCTGCAATCCCATCCAGCATGTCAACCTGTACGCACAAGCAGAATTTATTTTCCCATTCAAACCTATCCCAATTTCAAAACCTTTACCACATAGCCGGTCCCTAGTGGCCATGTCCACTTTAACCCTATTCCTGGTCCCTCGTGGTCATGAACAGTAGCCAGATTGTCGGGGCCATGGCCAATATGGCCAATGCCCTTGGCTACAGGCTATACCTCAGTCTCCAAAGGTATATCCCTATTTTTTGTACCTACATTATGAGGTTTTTCAAAAAAATAAAACACGTACACATTTGCAAAACCATGCCTTAATGTCCTTGCCAATGCTCCTTGCATGAGTTTGCTGCAAATTCGCTGATGTTTTATTTTCTTTGAAAGTGTCAACATGTACGTACATAACAATTGACATAACTTAGACCCACTTGACAATATCCACTCACACATTGCACAAACATTCAAGGTTAGATCTATAATCTTTCTGAAAACGTGTGTACATTCGTCAAACGGCAACACAGTTATAAGCCATCTAAAAATGTTGAGATCCCCCTCTAATTTTGCCCCCTCTTGACAGAATCCCACCATACTTTGCAAACACATTTATATCTAGGTTTAAAATCTTTCTGCAAACTCATGTGCAGATTTGTCAAATGGGGAAAGTGGCAGAAGGGACCAGCAGGGTACAGCCCATAGATGGCAACTTTAATGACTGTGGACGGGCTGAGGCTGAGAGCAAGAGTGGGAACCTGCCAATACCCCACTGGAAATGGAAAATGAGAGAAGAATGGGTTTGCTCTCAAACTGCGCTCACACATGAAGAAACAAGCATATTGCAGATTAATTAAGTATTTTTAATCAGTGCCGTTGTCAAATGGCAACACATTTATAAGCCTTTCAAATATTTTGGGACCCGTCGTCTAATTTTATTACCTCTTGGCAAAACAGCACCAAACCTTGCAGAACCATTCAGAGTCAGGTATAGAATAAAAGTCCCACATCTCATGCAGTTTCATTGAGTGGCGCCAAAGTAATAAGCATTCAAAAACTGTTTTTCACCACCCCTACAATTCAGAAATAGGCATGGATGCCCCCAAACATCTCAGATGTTTGCTAACATCACTGGGCCGCCCGGACATCTCGAAGGTTTGCGGACTTCGGAGATAGATAACACCGGTTTTGGGGCTCTTTATGGCCATATGCCATCCCATCCTCATCACTCCTCAACTCCTCAGAGATTGTTTCATTAGTTTGACATGTGCAATGTTGTGCTTTTTAACATGTATTTACTGCAATGTTCGCGGACACTGACTGTTGAATCCAACATGGCGGGCGTTTCAAAAAATTACGCACATCATGCCATCCAGTCAGCGGGCACATCAGATCTCGGCCAATCCGAGGCCTGTCTGCGGACCAAATAGAGAAGTGAGTTTGAAGGCCGAACCAAGATATCACAAATTTTTTGGGAACCTACTTTTAGCCATTTGTTTAAAAATGAGTGGACGGATTGACAAAAAATTTACAAAAGCACACTTTTGTGACCAAGCCGCCGCTCCTACCGCAAATTTGGTGACAATCTGTCCAGCGCTTTGGGCTGTAGCCATGAGCAAACGTTTTTTTCCATTGCGTCTTTGAGAAAAAACACTTATTTTGGGACTCCCTATAACTATGCCCCCCGCGCGAAACCTCATCACTTCGCAGAATCAATCTGACAGGGTCATATACTTCTTTTTGCAAAGTTTTGTGAGGACTTGTCCAGGGGAGCGTAGTTATAAGTCGCCCAAAAAGTGCTCTCCCTATGGGTTGAGCAACTTAACCTAAATTACAGGGCCGCTGTCGCAGGCCCTGTAATATATATATACATTATATAGTTCATATTTCCATAGTTGAAGAGTCCTGACCATCAAGTGGTTGCATAAATCAGTAAATGATTATACAGTGAGAGCAGGTTTTGGCTTTGTTCAGTAATATGTTATCATGGGTATAGTAGTAATTAATCATTTAGAGATAATGTGCAGACAAATGCAGCTGTTTTCCATTTCTTTGCAACCTTTTTAATCACTATCAATGAATGTATAATATGTTTGTATGTATACAATATTTTGTGATAAACTGTATGAAACATAACAGAAATATAAATGAAAAACAAATGGAGAAAAGGGGGGCCTCTGCTTTCCTATCGGGAAGAGCAATATCTCTCTTGCCTCCCAGAACCCATAGCTCTTCAAGGAAATGAGGGTCGTTCCAAGGCAGCATTCCTAAATCAGCTGACTACCTGATCTTGTGTCCAATGTGCACAAGGCTTTCATAGAGTGGGCGAGCGGAAAGATGAAAAAACTGGCACTGTAAGAGTGAGTGAAAATGGGTGCAGATGTCATGGAGTAGAGGGCGGGAGAGTAAGTGGGAATGTTTCTAGTGGGCATTGCGAGGGAGTGGTGGCAAAAGAGCAGAGACAGTCCTCTCCAGTTTCCCATGGCCATGCTTAAAATGCCCTACAAGGTTCCTCAACCACCCTATCCCACTCACTTAAAGTGAAATATACTGAATGTCCCTCTTCTTACTGACCAAACACTGTTACATCATAGAGCACGCCATCCTACAAATGTCTCCTTTTGATCGAATGGAATGTGTGGAAATACTGTGGCTCATTTCATACCATTAATAGTATCACCATTGCTATTGCACAAAGTATTGTGCCATCATAATATTTCAACACAAAGGTTTATATATAATGAAGTTAAAAACAATCTGACCAGAATCACGTTATTATTTGTGAAATCAATAGAATAATTCTTGTCATTTAACACTTAAATATTTGACATATTTACACTAGAAAATGACATCTTGGTTCTGATGTTTAAAATACATTATGCATTGCAAACCAGAAAATATTTTTCAAAAAACCAAATTCATAAGCTTACGCTGGCAGTTCAGGTAGATCTAGCACTACAGGCCCCTCAAGTCATCACTAGTTGAATTAAGGGACAGAGAAAGGGAAAACTTGTAAACCTTACAGTCTCCTACTCGCAAATCTCTCAGTTCCAAATATCCTTGTTGACAATTGTTTCGACAGAGCCAGTCATTCAGTTTTGCCTTCTTCAGGCAATGTTCTTACACCTATGTGATTCATCCGTCTTGTATGGCGAGGGCTTGGTTATTCTACTGTTGTGCTCTGATGAAACAAACACTAGGTCAACAGCTTCTCTGTCCTAAACACCCTGTTTTAGACCCATTGCCACTTATTGCTTACTGGAAAAAGATGTATCAGTTTGTTATTCAAACCGCTGCATGTACTCCTGCTCTATACATCAAACGGGCCTATACTCCCACTAATGTACTGCTTGTGTATATGTGTATGCTTGTGTATATGTGCACTGTTCAGTTATTCCAAAACGCAAAAGGATGGTCCCACAGTTAAGCATTTACCTGTAGATCTATCAATAATGTTTAAAAATGCAGTCAAATTTGTTTACCTTTGGTCTAGTTATGTTGATAACATTAATGAGCTGATAAAATCAACAGCATTCCAAGGCATTTGACCACAAGTAGAAAGCAGTAGAATAGATGCATTAACTCGAATAACTGATTTGTCAGGAAAATGATTCGCTGATTATGCATTTCCTTGCCCCAAGATGATGCAGGTTTTGTGGTGCGCACACAAGCACACAATTTCTCAGAATAATGCTCAATTATGAAGGATTCAGGTGCACATCAAACTCAGCTTTATTCAAACATTAAATCTAAGCCGAGACAGCATACAAGCATTCTTTTATTGTCAGCAATTACAAGCAAGTTTTGTACAAAAACTGTCACCGATGATGTCACATTACACTATCAGCTTACAAAACCTACGGGGAAGTGAGGTTGGTTAATGGCTCAAACTATGTATAGGATGTGTAGAGGAGCAGGTAGATGCATATACCCTAACTCCTGCCACCTCACCACCATCATACTGGAACAGCAGGAGAAGAGCTGCATATGGGACTCCCCCTGTATTGTCCCTATAACACATTGAGTGTATGAGAGATGTTATGCACTCAGACAACCATATTGAATGTACCATCACGTTGAGAGAGTTGATGGGTATCTGCATGCACCATTAGACATTATGGAGTGCTGAAGTGACATCTGACAAGGGTAGAGTGATGTCATGAAGATGATCTACAAGAATATGCTGAAACGATATGAAAATACTTAAGTATGATGATGTAACTGAAGCAACAAGAGAAACATGTACAAATGATAAAGTAATCATGTATGTAAAAAGAAGATGAAGTAACTTGTGGATCAATAAGTGTAAATATGCAGTAACGCAAGGTAGAAAAGATGCATATAAGCTTCCTATAGAAGAATAATGTTGCAAGGATGGCCATTATTGGAAAATGTACACCGGCCTGTGTGAAGCTACATTCTAGCTATCACAGAAACAGATCAGGTCTGAAGAGTCAGGAGATGATAGAAACGGATTTGTGCACAAATGAAGAGGAGTCTATGTTGGCCTGGGATCAAGGATGCCATTTCAAGAAATAACTACGGAGCACAAAGGGAGGCAGACGGATGAGACATGGACATTAGACATAAGACATTTCTCTAATATTAAAGGAGGAGAAAACATTTGCAAGAGCCATTTTTGGACAATTAAGTATATAAAGTCTATGCAAGGTAGAGTGAGCAAGTCTCTAGAGGCCAAGGGAGCAATAACACACAGCTAAATTGAATCAAATAGCAGTATATAGGAGGTTGAAATATATCGAATGGAAATAAGTGACGTGCTTCCACTCCTTCAAATGTCCTAGAGAGCAACTGCAAGGTCAACTACAGATGAGAAACTCTGGCTCATGGACGGTCTGATGAGAGATGATGGCCTTATTGGGAAAGTGGAGAGTAATCTGGCGTGACTCAAGCACCTGGGTTTCGATTTCCTTACTTGCTGCTAGGGAGCCAAAAGTCCAAGGTTTGGTGGGATGCCAACTAAACAGTGGGTCTATGGGGCAACCTGCTATACATTGTTGCATAGACCAATCCACTGCCATTTTGCCTGCTATAATCAGTATCATACATATTTAGAGGTAGTTCAAGGTGTGTCTAACAGATACGAGACCGCCAATGAAATACTAACTCGTATACTTTCTATATGTTTACATGTTCCCCTAACCAATCCCTTCTGCAAGTAGGTTTTATACTTTGCCACATAGGATCATGTCATAGATGACACATATTGGGGTATAAGACCTTGGTGTAATTAAGTTTGTGTGCGAGTGTGCAAGCATCTATCTGATGTTTGTCAGTTGTCCCTGCTTTAGTAAAATGAGAATAAAGTAGAATTTGCCATATTCCTTGATTCTGTCTGGTTATTTGATCTGAGATCTTTTATTGGTAATTCCATCTAGCGCAAGAGACACTTCAAGGCGCTAGAGCACAGATGTATATGGGTTAGTCACTTAATTGGTCAATGCCTATCGAATGGCTCCACCTACACCCATCCTACTGTTAATATAATTTTCTAATACATCATTACAGGGACAGGTGATTGGTTGCCATTATCCATCATAGGCTGTTTGGCAAGGGGGCATCTCATTGGTTGGCATCTATTTTACCAACCTTGGACACCTTGACCAGGCATCAGAAAATGAGCGAGTCTTAAGTGGGTGTAGAGACTTCCATGGGCTGCCATACTTCCAATTAAAGAATACTCCTAGACATCCTGAGGTGATGAAACCTTACCTATCCTTTGTACTTGGCCTTGTGTGCTGTCTGGAGTCTGTGTGCGTGCTGAGGGAGTTCTGCCTGTGTCTTATGTAGGATGGCTCATTATGAGTAGCCAGTGTTTTCCCTATCTGGATCACGTGTTAGGGTACTGTGTTTAAGATTGGATTTCCATCTAGTTAATAAGGTTTTAGTTAATTCTAAGGTGCACATTGTGTTCTTTGTGGCCACTTGGGACACCATTCAGCTACTTTCAATAAAGTATTTTGGCTTACTGGTATGACGTGCCTGGGCATCAATGGTAGTTTGTGGATTAATTTGGGAGTCTACTGCTTCTCATCTTGGGATCCATTCTCTCATGCCTGCATTCCGTTCATCTATTACTCCCTTCCTTGTTCCTAACCTTGGCTCTGGTCTTTAGCTACTGCTTGGCTCTGCAAGAGTTTCTACAATAGCAGAGTTTTTATAAATTCAGCATCTTGTGTTCTGAGGCCTTGCTAATTGTAAGACTTGCTGCAGCCTCTGCATTAGACGAAACTGCTGCACTCCTGTCTTCCTGTTTCCATTTTAGCGACCTATAGCTGCATCTATTAATCGGGTATGATGGTTTCCCTGCCCATGTATTCAGCATCTTATCTACCTATATTTCAACTGCCCTATTGGTGTAGTGAGTCCCTTTCTTGGTATACAGGAACCTCCTGTACCTTTCTACTGGTTCACTTTGATTTTAACCAAAAGGTTTTTTTCGATAGATTTTTTACAGAGAAAAATCCACCAAAAAAACACAGTATTTTCTTTTTTTATTTGTGGAGTACCCCATAGCCCCTGTTTCCCTATGTTTTAACCCCACCCGAACCCTCAACCCCTCCACACCAGTTTTAACCCCTTACTAACCCCATATATATATATTGAAAATAAAATGGGTTTTTTCAATGAATTTGTTTTGGTTAAACAATCCATCGGGAGAAAAAAAAGAAAAAATAATCAGACAATCACTGGATACACTTTCTAATATGTTGCACTATTTATACTGCACACTGTTTGTGCACTCTACCACTACATTTAATCCTTGCTTGTGCTGAGCAACCTAACTAAATCTTTATGGCAAATTGCATATGCGTTCCCTTTGGTTAAGCATATCGTTCTAGGGAGCTCAGTTTAATTCATATTGTCATCCACCTAATTCAGTGGTGAGGTTTCTCAGTCTGTAGCGTCTCTTGCCCTCGCGGTAATGGGGCTGGGCCGTAGCAGAAGGTATTAATGATGTATTCATCTGCGCCATCACACGGTTCCCCTGTTAAAATGTTGGTGTGACCTTTGAGCCATCACTAAAATCGATCTCAGCCTTATACCTAACCCAGCAGCCATGTTCTTCTACACTAGCATCCTGCAGAGACGCTTTGTCACTAGCACCCATTATCTGCCTCACAATAGTCTACCCCTGAAGTATAGCAAGCATCCACTGCCACCCAATACCCTCATCGTATCCTTGGGTTTCACACAACAAACAAACCAACGTACCAACCACTTTCCCACAATAACGCTCACGTGGAACAGGATGATACCAATGGACGTCCATCGGTATTGAGCTAATAGGCCATCCTTCGACTCAACCCAGTAAAACATGCATTGCTGTGTTTCACTTAGTGCATAGATAGTTACCTACAGCAGAGCGAGGTTTTGTCGATCTGCATGGCACCAACATTTTAGTACCAGTAGCCTTGCTCTACTCCTGCTAATCCACTAACCACCCCACCCTCTCTCTATCAGGGGCAGCTACACCAAGAGGCCATGCAAATGGCAGAATCCGTTCCATATCAGCCCCGATGACATAACTCTATACACATGCAAACCGACTGTGGGGGAGTTACATGCTGATCCCATGTCAAAGATCTAGAGACAGGCAAAAGCATGAGGGTGATTGGTAAAGGCTATGGACTCCCAACATTATCCCGATCTTCGTTGCATCTTGTCACACTTGCATTTTGCTAGTTGCCTCAAATACCCTTTCCCCAGTTTACATTTTGGCCTATACTTACATACATTCCCTTCGTATAGCGGGGCTCTGCAGTCAATCCATGCCTTTCTCTAACTTATAGGCACCCCATGTTCTTGATGTGTTCACGTAATATAACTGATATAGTCATCTTGTTCCCATTATATTAAGTGATGATTGTTTCCCTGCTCTTATAGTTGTCATGTTGTGTCATGCAGGGCATATAAAGGGCAATCTCTGGCATTCGCACAACCTCTTTGCACTGACAGCTAAATCCAGTTTGGTGGCCTGAGTGAGTGCTACCTGGGATGGGTATTGCAATGGAGGATGTCATATGGAGGGTGACAGGCAACACGGTTGGGGTCTGCAACTTTCTCCAACACGAATGTTTCACTAGGTGGGAGCAGGCTCGACTGGCCTATATGGCAATAGGACCAAAAATGCAAAATGCTAGTCTGGGGCAGTTCTTTGGGTCAAAGTGGGCCACCTTTTGGGCCAATGAGTGCCAATTTTGACAAGCTGCTTCACTATGAAGCTAGCAGTTTTATTATTGTTGTCGGATAAATAATCTTTAAATTGCAGCAAATTTTTTTTTTAAAACTCCCCCTTCAGTACTGTGTGGTCAGTGGGGCCTAGCACGATGCATTGATGCACATGCCCACAGAGTGAACAGAACAACCAGACACAAGGTTGCTATGAATCCCTTTTTCGCAGGCATCCCTGATCCTTTATTTCCTTCCTTCTATGATGATGCAACCCGTCATCACGCTAACACACCCTTTCCTCTACAACACATCTCTCCCCAACTTACATAACGACGACGCCCGCAGGTGGCCAGGTGCGCCTGTGCAGACAGTCAACTAAGTGTAGGGTTATCTCACAGTTCGTTGATATACGCCATGCAGGACAAAAGCTCGTAGTTTCGTGGTTGGTTGTGGCTTCGCTCTCAGTGAATACTTGGACTTGCTCCCCTGGAGGGTTTCTGGAATGATTGCCAGAGCTTCTTGCTGATCTGGGCAGGAGTTGAGGTGGCCCTGGCTTGGGCACTGGGGGCTGGCTGTGGCTTCTACATCACAGTCTAATCCACCTTGGCGTCTCTGGAGGTTCAATATGGCTGGTTGTCACACCCTCAGCTGGGTTTATTTCCCTCCACACATGGTGGGTGTTACTCATCAGAAGTGGGCAGCGTCTCGGGCTACCGTCTCTTGGCCTCTCCTTGCAGTCATCCCGTGGTCCTTGTCTACAACTGTCCATGGGGTAGGTTTGTAGGAAAGGGCTATTTTTTGGGGGGTGGACCAGTTCTTGACTAGTACCATATCTCCTGGGGCTATGTTGCTGTGCGTGGCTCTGTGCGTGGCTCGACAGGATCGTCTCTCTCGCTCATTCCGGGCTTGTCTGTCCTCTTTGACTCGCTCGTGTTCTATGCCTGCCGTGGTCCAGATTGGGTGCATGGAGAGCCACACTTGGATGGGGGTATCAAACATGAGGGCTGCTGGGCACACATGAGTTGAAGAGTGGGTTGTCTGCCGATAGGTTTGCAGGTATTTTTCTGATAGTCACAGGACTTGGTGGTCTTTAGCAATGCAAATCACTTTGTTTTGTGACGCCATGAGGCATCCCACATCCCTGTTTGCCTGAGGCCAATAGGGGTTGATTCTGTGATGTTGAATGTTCAGGTTGTCCACAAGGCCTCGCAGTTCCCTCCCTTTAAATGATGGCCCATTGTCACTCTTGAGTTTGTTTGGTATGCCATGTACGGTGAACATCTTTTCGGACCCGATGATGACGGACATTGCGTCGGTGGGACGGACTGGTTACGACTTCAGGATATGTACTAAAGTGACTTCAAGATATGTACTGAACTCATAGACTGCCACGAATAGGTATGCTTCATTTGCAACTGAACAGACGACTGCATGGGGGGGTTCACAATGGGTTGTTGAGATGCCCTGACACGTGGCACAGGAACCCACCAGGGCCATTTCCTTTACTGCATGTTCGGGATCCACACACATGACTTGAGGAATGTCTGCGTTTTGACAATGACTTCATGGCCTTAATGGGTCAGTCTTAGTGCTCGCTCTTCCAGGGCCACTGGTAGGACGATGCAATGTCCCTTTAATACAATCCCCTCAGGGGAGACAGTTCATTATGCACACCAAAAAGGTTTTGCAAAAGTTCTTGGGCTGCTGGTTTCCGGTGGGCTGTCACTGCCAGGAAGCTTTTCCAATCTCCTGATATGTCCGATTCTTTTACACGTTGCAGGCATAGCTCTTGTTCCGTCTTGCTCTGGATTTCTTCTAGCTTCATGCACTTCATGTGGGCACATGCGATCACGTGGCAGACATGCCCGTCTGACTCCTGTGTTGTGCCCTGTTCTCCTTAGGTAGCTGGTCACGGGTGCCACAAGAGATAGTCGGCTACATTGTCTCCACCCGCCCGGTAAAGCACTTCGATGTCGAATGGTTGTAGTTGGAGCATCCAGCACTCCAGCCTTGCTGGTGGGTGTGGGGCATAGCCTTTATACAGACCGTAAAACCTCTTGTGCCAATTTTTAGACGGTTGCGTGGTGCCCTAGGAGGTACACTTGGAAGTGTCGACTCCCCCACAGCATGGTGAGACCTCTTGCTCGTTGTGGGCATAATACTGTTCGGTTTGGTTTAGTGCCCTGCTGGAAAATACAATGGGATGCATGGTCCCGTTCTGGTCCGTTTGGGTGAGGATGGCACCAGACCATACGGGGCTGGCGTCCACCATCAGCTCAGTCTTTCAGGTGTGCTAAAGAATGCCATTGTCGTATTGGTCGTGAGTGAGTCTTTCATCTGCTGGAAGGCGTGTGTATGTTCCTGTCCCCACGGTTGGGTATGAATCTACTGCAGTAAGCTGACATCCCCATGAAGCTCTGGATTTACGTTGCTGTAGTCGGCGGCTGGGCACTTTTAACATCTGCCACTTTGGCTGGGTCGGGCGAGACCCCATGTACGTTGAAGATGTACCCAAAGAAAGACAGTTCTGGTATCCTGAATTTGCATTTTTTGGCATGTAGGGTCAGGCCTGAGACCTCTAATCATGCTAGCACTGTGGCCCAGCGTGTGTTGTGTTCCTCCTCTCAGATGCCGTACATGAGGAGGTCATTGCTGATGTTTGTGGCGACAGGCAAGTCTTGTAGTATTCGAGGAATTTTGCTTGGCAAGACTTTGGCCACTGACGATATGCCAAAGTTGAGTCTATGGTACCACCTGAGCCCCAGGAGTGAGGAAAATGATATGTACCTGGACTCTTTGGACAGTCGAATTTGGTAATAGCCGGAGCAAAGGTCTAATTTGCTGCATACCGTCGCTCCAGTTAGGTCAAAGAGCTCATCGATGGTGGGCGTGATGTGTCGCTTACGCCCAATTGCTTAGTTTGGTAGCCTCATGGCAATGCAGATTTGACGACAGATGGGGTAGACAGCACTGCAGGCTCTCCCACTCAGGGTCGGATGTGGTATAAAACTGTCTCGAACACCAATGAAAAAGTGGCCCACAGTTGCAAATGGCAATTCATTCCTTTTGTGACAGACTGTTTGAATAGTGCCTGTGGTGTAGTGGAAAGGGTGTGCTGGCATGATGAGGGTTACGTCATCACGGAAGGAAAGAAAGAAAGGATTGGGGATGCCCGCGAAAAAGAGACTGCAGTGTGACATAGCAACCTTGTGTCTGTGTGTTCTGTTCGCTCCGGGGGCCTGTGTATCCATGCATCACGCTAGGCCACACTGACCTCACACTAGGGACAAGGAATTCAGAACACATACACAGCCCCACCTGGCGCAAACAGTGGGAGCGCACATTGTTAGGCAGAATCATATGCAGTAACCTTTGGGAACACCACACACAATTAAGACTACAAGTGTAAGTAAAATTCACCTTTGGTACAAGCCGGTACTACACAGTAAAGTGGTAGCAATGGCTGAGCAGCCAGATTTATCTCAAGAGTAAAGTGAGCAGTGTCAGAAGTTACACAAAGGACAGCAGTTGCTATGGTTCAAACAAACACTGATTCAAGGTTTCTGAGTGAAAGAATATACATTTATTTACACCATCAGTTGTAAAACAGTTCACTAATATAAAGCAGCAGAAAATCACAATCTTAATACACTACACACCACCCAATAAATTCTGGACAAGTTAAGCTCAAAATGAAGTGTGAGCCAAATGGCACTCCAGCAATTTAAAAAGGGAGGGAAAGACAAGGGGGCCGATTCATGGAATAATTGTATGCCTAAATCGGTGGCCCAAGCGAGAAAAATCCAGTGCACACGTGCAAATCACACGCAAGCGATACATGGAAGTCTGTGGGCGTGTTTTTCCGGGGAGCTGCGCCGAAACCACGCGTGGCCCACACGTCACTGCGACATCCCGGACACCGTGTGCGATGCGCACTGTGAAAGCCCGGAGCGGGGTATGCATATTCAGAGGGGTGCGTATGGAGTATGACACGCGATTGGCCTGGCGCGAGCAGGGTACGTGTATTCCGAGGAGTGCGCAGGGAGTTTTACACGCAATTGGCCTTTTGTGAGCGGGGTATGCGTATTCAGAGGGGTGCGCGGGGTATGACACGCGATTGGACTGGTGCAAGCAGGGTACGCGTATTCTGAGGGGTGCGTGGGGAGTTTTACACGTGTTTGGCCTGGCGCGAGCGGGGTACGCGTATTCCGAGGGGTGCGCAGGGAGTTTCAACGTGAATGGGCTGGTGCGAACGGGGTACGCGTATTCTGAGGGGTGTGTGGGGAGTTTCACACGCAATTGGGCTGGCGTGAGCGGGTACGCGTATTCTGAGGTGTGCGCAGGGATTTTACACATGATTGGCCTTGCGCGAGTGGGTTACGCGTATTCTGAGGGGTGCACAAGGAGTTTTACACGCGACTGGGAGGTCGAGTGAGCGCTGAGTGGCATGTTTAGCGCAATTTCTTTGTTGGGGGGCTGTATGCTGGTCCACTGGCCTTTGCGCCATGTAGGGGATTTGTGTGGATGTTTTTGGTTTACTTGGGGGCGTAACTGGCGCTGCTGCAGGGTTGCTGAGCCACGGCTGCTTATGGATGTTTAAGTCCATTAATACGCTGTGCGTCAAAATGGATTTTGGTGCACGCGGCTGGCGCAAGCAGGTGCACGCTCCCTCTGTGCGCCAGCTGCCTGCGCCACTTCTGCGCTTGATTCTATGAATTACCCCCAAGGTTATTCAAAATCAAGCAGCACCAACAAGTAAGTAGACAGGGAAATCTAGAAAAGGCTTACTACCACTAGGATTCAAATCAATGGGCCTGGGCCAATGTTAATGGTTCAGAGTGTTTGCAGAGGATCACACAGTTCAGAGTAGTTCGCGGTGAAGTCTTTGTCAAGAGTTCGAAACGAAGTTGGTCGGCAGAAAAGTTATTTAAAAGAGTAGAGAAGGACAAGCCCTTGGATTACCAAAAGATTTCAAACACCTTCACCGCGGTCGGACAGAACGAACGACTGGATTTGAACAGTACCTTAGTAGAAGAAGAATGCTGTATCTGAGGCAGAAGTTCCTGGCAGATCCTGCCGGCTCATGGTTCCTGAAGCGACTGTAGGGCTGACAAAAAGGAGGAAGACTGGAGGGTCCTGCACTGCCCAGGGAAGAAACCAGCACCAGAGCAAAGCCACTAATAAAAGGTGCGCTCCTTAAAACCCAAACAGGGTCCGGTCCTCCCGGCTATCCGGTTCACTGCAGCGATGCACAGCAAATTCGACTAGGGGAGGGAGGCCTTGCTTGGTGTTTGGCGAACTGGTTGGTCCCACCAGGTCAAGGGAAGAAGATTCCTTGCAGATCTTCTCTGTCGACAAAGTGTAGGCGATTCGGACACGCACAGGGCTTCACCGGGAGGTTCAGTAGTTGCAGTAGTCCTCTTCCTTCAGCTTCTCTTTTGTTCTCTCGATCCAGTGGCAACTCTGCCTTCCAAGTCCCAGAGACCTGCTTTTTATGCAGTTTCCCCCATTCACAAAGCCTGGCTGGCAATCACACAGCCGGGTGGCCGTCCTGGCAGGACAGTCACCTAGCCAATTAAACAAGAGTGCGACTTGGGTCTCCAAGAAGACCCTGTGCAGGGGGCCTAAAACCCCTCCCTCACATCCTGTCTACCTAGACTCTCAGGCGCCTAAGGAGGGCTTCTGCGCAGAAGCCCGCCAAAGGGCAGTGAACAAAGGAACCAAACCTAGTTTGGCACGCAGAGTAAAATATGAGAAAGACCTTTACAAAAAGAAATGGCGAATAAACCCAGCCAGAACCAAATAAAAATAAAAGGGGTCCAGCGGGTTAGAGTTTGAGGATACCACCATAGCCTCTAACGGTACCAAGGCTATTTGCATAGCTCGCGGTAGAATAAAAATGGTAGATACCACTGCCACCAGCCAAATCTTAGAAAAAAGGGGAACATACTAATGTTCCTTGAGAATCAGACAAAAGGAGATAACTATTAACCCCTCCAGTACTCTTTTGGAAGATAGGTTGTACTGGGTCTGTAAATTTAAAAAGACTAGTAAAGTCAATGGCCACTTTACATGTTCTGGGAGACAGTAATCAGTCCCAGAAAATGGAGTTTAAAAGTGGGAAGTCTGCAAAGACAACCCTGTTCACTGCACTGAAGGTGCTGTGTGACATACAGTAAAAAGATGATGACTATGGAGTTGGTGAGACTCCATATCCATGAACACAGAAAGTAAAACACACTGAAAACGAAAGGTTCAAAGCCCAAAAATATAGCAAAAGAGCTGGAGGGCTCTAAGGTAGGGGGAATAAAGTACTTATGAGAGAAATCTCCCTAACACACATGCTGGACCGGCCCCGCCCAGGCTCTAGGTGCCGACAAACACACGACCCGGACCCGTAGTGGTGCAAGCGAGGAACAAGAAAACAAATACAAGTGAGTGCCCCTATGCCTTCCATAGAACCACCCGCTGGGCTAACTCACAATCAAGTAAGTGAAGAGAGAGGGTCTTGGTAGCCCATACCCCAGGCTGACACACACATAGACCCAAAAGACGCCCATCTGAAGGGACTCCCCTGCACAACAAGTGACACTCAGAATACCACATGGCCCACCCGACACATCAACTATGGTAAATGGGGAGCAAGAGGTCGACAGTCCACTGCAAAATATCAGACGGGCAACAATCACTGTGTGCCGGACGAAGCACACCCAGGTCCCCGGGAGAACTTTGCAGCCCACTAGACACACATGCAGGAAGGAGTACATGGCACAACTCAGCACAAGGCTCGCTCATGAAGCCATTTGACCCATATGCAGAAGGTGCCGCCCTTCAGAGGGAGCTGTGGTTGCAGCAGTTTGAGCTCCAGATTCCGAACGATTCCAGGTAAGCCTATTGAGACAGCTGCCATCAGAACCAATTGATGATTTTCACACAAGAAGCTGCGGGATAGCGCTCTGATGAGAGTTCCCCAATGAAGAATTCTCAGTGAGGCAGCAGGTAATTCATGGCATTTCATCTGAAAAACTGAGAAGAGACCTTCTGTCTGAAAGAAACGTATCCCGGCTCGAATGCATTTCAGAGATGGGACGCCAAAGAGAAAGAAAGGACTCTGTTTGCGGCCATGGAAGCAGCCATAAGCCACCTACTGATGGACACAGAACAGCCAAACACCAACATAGCTGCAGTGGAAGCAAAGTGTCCGCCCTGCGGGAAAACCCCTGCGCTACCAACCCGCCCAGCACAGACACAATGGTCGTGCAAATGGTGCGGCGGACCCTGGCACCAAGAACAACCGTGTCCAGCCATTGGTGTAACATCCCAGAAATGTGGCAAACTAAACCATTTAGTCTCAGTCTGCCATAGTCCCAAGCCACAGCGGGAGCCCAAAGTTCACCCTCGGGGGAAGACCGGAAAGCCAGGAGAGTGGGGAGAGACCTAAGCACCAGCGAGAGCCACAGTGAAGGGAGCAAACAGTCAGTCGATGAGTCATCACCAGAACGACGCACCAAACACAGGAAGAAACTAAGCGAGCGGATACACCTCATATTCGCTGTGGGATCCCACAAAGGGGCGAAGAAGATGAAAAGCAGAAGTCAGCCAACCTGCATGGTGCTCATGAATGTCACGCCGACAAGGGTAATCATCGACACAGGTGACACCGTGAATGTGATGCCAGGAAGCAAATACAACAAGCAAATACAACACAATACCGAGCAAGCCCCTTCTAAAACACAAGACGGTCCGAATCTACGCCTACGGGAGGAAAGCACCCCTACCAGTAAAAGGATAATTCAAAACCAACATCACCAACAACGGCAAAACGTGCCACCCGAGACAATTTTATGCCACGTCCGACCCTGGGTGGGAGAGCCGGCAGTGATGTCGCCCCCATCAGTTTTTGTTGAGGCGGGCGTTCTGAGTTCATTAGCCGAGCGTCACCCGCCTGCCTGCCTGCAATGGGCTTCCCAACAAAAGTAGCACCACACAGAGGAATGTTATGTGACATTCCCAGACCCCAGCATGAACATAAAGGAGTGGTACGTGATTAGTGAGTTCGACAACCTTTGTACAGAACAGTTCTTTTCTCAGAAATTCTAATTGTCCTTGAATGAGAATGGACCATATTTACCCTTCATTTTAGTAATTTTTTTTTTGCAGGTTCTTAAAATTGTGGGATTCACTCCTCATAGTCTACTCCCCACCCTTACAGCTGCTCTCTCCCCTTTTTGTCCACCCTTTCTCACCTGTTTATGTCCGATCCTGACTTACATGCCTATTCCTTTACAAACAATCCTTTTTCCCAATGCTGGGCTGGAAATGGTGGGGTTCCCAAGAGAGGGTTTGAATGTGTGGCTTCACACGCATATAGCGCTATGAGATCAGGTAGGGCTTCATGAACCACTAAATAAATAGAAAAAGGCAGGGTGACTCTGGTCCTCTTCTAGAGCTGCCACCAATATCATTCTTTGACTTCGGTCTGTCTCCATCTCCCCCTCTTTCTGGCAGTGGCAGCGTATCGTTAATTTATGACGCAGGTTTCATACGGCTGTTTTGATGCCCCCGTGAGATATGATGTACAGATAAGCCCCCGAGAGACAATGCGTTCATCCGCGACTTCTAATCAGTTAGAAATGAGGCTTGGCACGACGGAAATGTCAGGCGTCTAGTGTTACCGATGGTTATTGAGCAGAGCGGGAAAATCACCTGCCCAAACAGAATGTGAAGTCAGGGCACCGGCTGTGAAGGAAAGTCCTTCCAGGCCGAGCTTAGTGCCCCCGCTTTCCCGGCAGGTCGCTGAATCAACCCCTGACTTCCGAACTGAGTGTAACCGCTCCAGATTGTTCCATAAAGTCAGTAGGAGACCATGCAACCGAGAAGAAAGGCCTTCACTGAACACCTTATTCATTCCAAATCTCCCATATGGGGCACTCAGACAATAAGAGGGGGCACCTTAACCTGCTGCGGTAGGTAGTGCAAAAGTCGAGATTCAGTATTGCCAATGGCTCACTTGGAAACAACATCCGGGGCAAAGGTCATAATGAGAAACAGCAAATGTTCTGCTTTTAAAAACAGTAAACATTATACACGAGATAGAATAATTGGTCCAAAACATTGCAAAGCAAACTCTTTCATTGATGACAGAGGGTATTGAATCTGGTGAAGGATGTTATATTATGTTAAAGGTACTTATAGAGCCCACCGTCATCAACGGAATTGGTACCCAGGCACTCTGGCGGATGGGGAAACAAGAGGAGGGTGGGTATGGTTAGTCGGGTGGAGCGGGGGTAGGAGTGCTGGAGAGGTTGTGTGCTGTTGGCGCTTCAGCTCGGTATACACCGAGTGCTGGGCTTTGGTGGAAGTATCGGATCGGGCGAGACCTCGTGTGCTGCAGGTGCTGTATATGTGTTGTTGATGCAGTGTGGTAAAGTGCGTGCGGATTGCTGGGAGAGAAATGGTTGTGTGAGTTTTATGTAGGTTGAGTATGCAGAGATTCGCGGCTTGGGTTAGTGGGGTCTGTGTCTTGATTCTGATACTTCTGGTCCCGTTTGAGCCGTATCCCTGTGGGTGGGGTAGTTGCTGATTCCTAGGATGCAGAATCTATCCCTGTGGGTGGGGTAGTTGCTGATTCCTAGGATGCAGAATCTATCCCTGTGGGTGGGGTAGTTGCTGATTCCTAGGATGCAGAATCTATTAGGTGTGGGCAGAGTTAAGAAAGATGTGTTGTCATCCTGGCCAGCAATGGTACAGCGAAAGGGAGAGATAGAGACAGAGGTTGAGAGAGTGGTAGAGATGAAGGGAGAGAGGGAGACAGAGTGAGAGGGGTAAAGAGGGAGATGAAGAGAGAGGTAGAGAAGTGTAGTGGGATATAGCGAGAGAAGTAAAGATGGAGGCGAGACAGACGGGAAGAGAGGAATTGATGGAGAGGAAGAGAGATAGAGGCACAGATAGAGAGAAAGAGTGAGATAGAGAGAGGCACAGAGGGAGACAGAAGGGTAGAGAGAGATGGAAAGATAGTCACAGAGGGAGATAACGAGAGATCGGAATAGAGATGTAGAGAGAGAGGTAGACAGGTAGATATGGGGAATAGATTGAAAAACAGTTACACAGATGCAATGGTTATATATTTCTATTTTTTGAAAAAGTTGATGTTTTCAAAAGTCTGGTATTTTTGTTAAGTATGAATTGACATTTATTTATTATAAGTATAGTCAATAAGGCTTTTTAAAATAAATATGTACAATACAACAAGCCAGCATCAATATTTGCTTAGAGGAGATCCAACATGTTGTCAAGTGATAAATGGGTGATGCATCATTACCTTGGTAGAAGCAACTCATAGCGGCTCCCTACACCTGTGACGTACTTCCCGTCTCCCGTTGGCCAATATAGGCTCTTGATTGGCCTTTCAAAATTTGTGATTGTAAGATGTTTATTCCTCAATGCCCAAATGGTGTATTGTTTTGGTCCCCAAAATAAACATGAAAGACCAAAAATTAAAGGAAAGAGCCACTGAAAACAGGGCCTGTCTCAACCCCCATCAGTGCTCTGTCAGCAGACCATGACCCCCAAAGCGTTACATATGTCGTTTAAGCATGGAACCCCTTCTCAGAGAAGTAAGATGTTAGAATGTTCTGCTTCCCCAAGCCAGGGACTACAACACTTGTAGTTGGGTGAAGCATGCAGGTAACAGTTAGAGTAGTTCCTGCCATACATCCCACTGTCTTCCAAGACTGACAACTACGCCCCCAACACAAGCAGTGAGGTGAACAGAAACACCACAGTCATTAGACCCACATAAATAGTGTTGCCTGACTTTCGAGTCAAAAAGAGATGCCGGACATCCAAATCGAGGATCCATCTCTAAGCATCTTGCTTCAGACAGCACCAGCTACTGAGTCAAAACCACTGCCTGTGAAGAGTCCTTGACCTTTGCCCTACTGGCCATTTTCCTCCTCCACAGTCACAGGCAACGTTTGCAGTCTCTAGTTACAGAAGTCGCAATACCCCCATGTTTCCAAGATGTGAAAACTTGATCAATTTACTGAAAAATAAACTGAACAATTACACACAAATGCACTTCTTTAGCATATAGAAATAAACAAGAAAGCCTCTGAGCGTTCTTTAAGTGAGTTCCAGATTTAGTGGCTGTAATTCCAAGTCTCAGAGCCAAAGTATAACACAGCATTACTGAGGGAGTTCACCAGTCCTCTGCAGGACTTTTGCTCTTTAGAGTGATTTGCTGCACTCTGATTGGATTCAGCTGTGAAGCTTAGGCCTCATGGGACTGTCCTTGGCTTCCTCTGCGTTTCTGCAAAATGGCAGATTCTGACTGTGGAGTGTCACGAGGACCTGAAGGCTGATTTTATATGAGTGGAATATGCTAGTACATCCTTTTTGCAGGGTGTGGAATGCTCTAAACAGGTGATCAAAACTTCTTAATTAAATAAATGTGGTTCTGACAGCCAGCTGGAGCTTGCAACATTTGCATGACTTGTGCATTTGGATGGCCACATGCTCTTTCAGGCATCCGCCCTGATGGGTTCGCTCTAGGAGTCAAGAGTTGCGCTGGGGTGTGGGACGGTTCTGTGCTTCCATACACCATACCAGAATGGATGAGAAGGGAATGAAAGGGGTCCCATCCCTGTGTGGAAGGCTGACCTGATGGGCCCTCTTTATACTGGGAATGTGGCAGTACTGGCTGGGGTGAGGGATGGGGCTGGAGGAACTCTTTCATCCTTACTGAAGGAAGGGGTGACGAATATTGAAACAGGGACTGAGGTAACTAGGCGGGTGGACACATTAGGTAAGTATGAGGGAGAAATTGATTATCGTATCTAGCTGACATTAGGACTATCAGTAAGAGTGTTGGTGGACGCTCTCGCTGTAGGATTCCTGAACTTCAATTTGGAAGGACGATGACTTAAATGGCTTCTCGTGAATGGCTGGCGAGCAATTGCAGGGGATCAGAAAATAAGACTGCTAGCAAATTGAGGCACAGCTGACTCCACCTCCCCCCAACGTATGACATGACAGTTTATTTATATAGCGCCTATACACAATGGGCCACATTAGGCGTTTGGCAGTAACAATCTGTCATTACCGGCATGCCGGTATGAACGTGTCCGAGTAGCCTTGATGCTGAAAAAAGTGGCTAATTACGAGTCGCGTGTACCGCCATGCCGGTAACGGAAGTACCGCCATGCCGGTAACGTCCCACAAACCTCCTGATAGCAGCATCATGAAATGCACTGATACCTCCTCCTCCATCAACATCCCCTAAATAACGGTACCGCTAATACCATTACCGTTATTACCGGGTCCGTCATTACCGGAACTGGAAGTAACATCATCGCGCAGCAATGGGAAATGCACCGGTGGCCATCTTCAAAAACACAATAGATTGCAATCCTCTGCAGACAGGACATGTGCAGGCAAAATCCCAAACACTCCTGGAAGAAGATGCCCAAAGCTACCCAGAAAGCCGCAGCTCACTTGCGTAAACAGAGATTTAGCAATGAGGAGCTAAATATGTTGTCCGACACGCTAGTGGAGCAGGCAGATGTAGTATTTTGTGCTGACCTGAGGTGTCCAGCACAGATAAGAAAAAAACAGATGTGGGAGGATGTAGCGCGAAAGATGAGTGCGGTTGGCGTCACCACACGCACCGTCAAGGACTGCAAGAAGCAGTGGGCCGACCTGCGCCTGTGGGTATGCAATATTCTGTCAGCCAATCGCAGCCAGGGGCTGGCAACAGGCAGCGGTGCACACTCCCCCATAAAGCTAACAAGGTGGGAAGAGACCTGCAGCTCGACAATTGATATGGAGGCCATCGAAGGAGTAGGTGGGGCGGAGTATGGAGTCCCATCATCGGCTGATGAAGATGAGTGACCCTTTGCGCACAACACAAGTCCCCACAAACACCTGACATCCAAAGTACAACGTTGTCCAACAAATGTGAATCTGATTCGAGCCACTACATGGCCCATCATACACACATTCACATATCCCTGTCTAGATGCTGGCCCTACCACTGTCACATCAAAATGCATGCTGCATGCCTCTCCTATACCTAATACACACAAGATACACAGAATAACAGCACATGTCACACAGCACGCAAGCCACAACACACCTGTAGTCCACACAGCAGACACCATGCTAAACATGTCAACACCTGTGGGATGCCAATACTACCCCCCCAATCGTGCACGCATCCTGTCCACCACAGTAACATGCATGCAACGATCCACATGGCACAAACTGTACAAACACTAATGCATGCATGATGCAAGTACTCAAATCACTGCTGCCCTGCCTCTCTCTGTTCCCCACAGGCACGGATGCAGACAGCGATGGGCATGATGCTGCTGTACAGCCCAGGACACCAGCCAAAACGTCCAGGGGTCGGGACGATGGCACCAGGCCATCCACATCGAGGGGCTCAAGGTTGATCCAAGTGCCACACAAGGCACACACCAATGCCCAACCAGCGGCACAGCCCCAACACATGACCAGCAAACACCTGCCCCTGGACCCCTGGAGACACATGTCTCAAAGGATGAGCCCGAATCTGTGGAGACTGAGCATGACGGCTCACAGTCAGCAGCCACTTGTTCTGTCGGGGTGGCAGCTGCATGCGCACCACATAGTGCCGATGAGGCCATGTAGAGTACACCCGTGAAGGAAGCATCTTGTGGGAGGATGTTGTACGAATGCCCAGCCTGCAGGACACCCCTCAGGTCATCCCACAGGGCACCCCTCAGCATGACCCTGAAGGCGAGGGCAGACATGAAGAGTAGGCTCCATCAGAGGACAGCCCTGTATTGGAAACATCAACGCCAGCCAATGAACCATCCACCTCCACCGCAAAACGGGACCTTGAGGGACGTTTGTGAAGGATGGATGGCTGCCAACAGGAAATGTACGAACTTGAAAAGCAATATGTTGCTGATGGGCGGGCAACACGCCATGCCATGAGGGACAACACTGTGGCCATTATCAAGGCTGTAACAGAAACTCCAAGCGGGTCCATGAGCGCTTTGCTACTATGGCCCAAATCCTTGCAAGAATGGCCAACACCATGGAGCAGCGGCATCCAGCGCCATCCGAGCCACAACCATCAACCTCGTCCACTGCCATGCCTGCCAGCTCCACGCTGACGATCCCTGTGCGTAGGTCCCTGCGCAGCATGCAGCGCCCTGACACGCAACCCACTCCTCCAAAGAGGGGGCGGCAGTAGCAGGGGTACCTGCACGTGTTCACTGGCAGTGCAACTGGACACATGTTGTGTGGGGTGTTGGGGAAAGGGGGTCAGGGGAAGCTGGAGGGGGTGTGCAGGGGTCGTGGGGGCAGGGAGAGGCTGGAGGGGTATGTGGGGAAGGTGGAAGGGGGAGGCTAGAGGGGGTTTGTGGGGTTGAGGGTTCATTCATGTTGTAAATACCATCTTCACAATACACCTGTTGTGTTAAAAAAAATCACATGACTGGACATTGCTTCTTCAGCGTGTTTTAATTTATTGAATGACAGTGTACAGTGCGAATTCATCCCCAAACCCAGTGCCCATATTCCCCCTCACAGTGCCCAGGTTCCCACATCCATGTCACCCTCTGCATCCCAGTGCATCAGAAACTATGGTCAATCAATGATTGGCGCACATCACGTCCCTCATGTGCATCGCGGCCTGGTCGATGTGCAACATCTTCTCCTTTCTCATCTTCCTCTTCACCTGGTGGCAGGTGGCAGAGGAACGTTCCGTAGGATGCACATGTTGTGCAGCATGGCACATACCATGATGATCTTGCCCACCTTCTCAGGACTGTAAATGAGTGTGCTACCGACCTGCTGAGGCAGCAAAACCGTGCTTTCAGCAGGCCAAAGGTCTGCTCTATGACCACGCGAGTGCGTATATGGGCACTATTGTAGTCCTCTTCGTGCCTGTTCTGTGGATTCCTGACAGGGGTGAGGAGCCACAATTTCAGGGGATAGCCAGCATCACCTGCATGGGAGCATAATAAGGTATGTGTAAGGGTATTTCTTCTGTTCCATTTGTGCTCAGCCTGTACATCGTTCATGCTCATATGCAGTATATCGTGAATTACAACGATTGACTTCACATCTGCGCAACTATCTGCCCTGTACACAACTTGGCACTCCATGTAGCTGATCTTGGGTGACAAACACGATTTAGGGGCCATGACATTGGAATCACCAACCACCCAGATGGAGTGGCAAGGTCCATGAGGTAGTCACATGTAAGGGTTGTGTGGCAAGGGATGAGACCAAATGCATGTTGGGCAATGTTTGATGCATTAGGCTAATGCCCAACGTGATACAGCTTGTTTAGTCTATCATGCTTATGGATAATTGTTGACGTCATGCACGTGTCCCTCGACATCTTCACACCAGTCACAATGGCACAATATGATTGTTGGAAGGGTCTCACAGTGTAGGGATGTGTGTCTTGGATTTTGCAGGGTATCGACTTGCATGCTAGTACTCATGTGCTGTCAGTGATTCCCCCGCCATTCACACCCATGTAGGTCAATACTTGGCTTCAATTTGAGGCATCCTCGTCACGTGTTTTCCCATTTGTATTCATCTGCACATGTTGCCATGGTGTTACTGTCAGGGAGGGGCAGTGACAGGGGATTTCCCTGAGGGGTAATCATACCGCACACTCATGAAAGCATGACCTGCGAGGTGCTTCGATGCGGTCATGTGTATTTAGCTTTGTGACTGCATGATGGTGCATTGTGGTGCTGTGGGTACGGGCAGGTGATGTCCAGTGGACAGATTCAGGGGTGTGCGCTGATTGTGAGTCTGACATTTCCACATTGGTGTCGGCCTCCATTCTCTGTGTCATTCATCATATTTGTATGCTTATGGGCACGTTGTTTGCCAGCATGGACAGTGTCCAGACACCCCATTGAGGATACTCCCATGGCCCAGAGGACAGACAGGTTGCATATGCCTGTCCCCCCACGATACACTCCCATGGCCCAGAGGGCAGACAATTTGCATATGCATGCCCCCCACCCTCCCCCACGATACACTTCCATGGCCCAGAGGACAGACAGGTGGCATATGCATGTCCCCCCCTCCACGATACACTCCCATAGCCCAGAGGGCAGTCAGGTTGCATATGCATGTCCCCCACCCCCACGATACACTCCCATGGCCCAGAGGGCAGACAGGTTGCATATGCATGTCCCCCACCCCCACGATACACTCCCATGGCCCAGAGGGCAAACTCATCCAGCAGCCAGGCACATCGTGCAGCATCTCGTTCCATCTAGCGGGGTAGTGATGAGTTCTGCAGCACCATTGCATCATGCGTGGATCCTGGGTATCTGGCACAGCAATGTGTTATAATCTTACGGGCCTCACACACCATCTGCATATTGATGGAGTGGTATAGCTTCTGATTGCGGTACACCACCTCCACTGCATGTGGGACTCCCAACTCCACGTGGGTGCCGTCGAGGGCACAAATGACATTGTGCCATTGGGCATGCCTGCTAGTGCATGAAATGCTATTTTGGTGTCATTCACCTCCTGTCCGTGGTAGGGATGTGTGGGGCCTTGCGTGCTTTAGGAGTGCATCCAGCACTTAGTTTAGCACACTGGAGAAACATGGTTGGGAGATGCCATGCAGCTGCCCCACTGTGTGTTGGTAGGTGCCTGTGGCCAGGAAGCGGAGCATAGTCACCAACTTCTGCAGAGGGGGGATGGCGGGGCAGATGTTGATCAGGCTGACCAAGTCTTCATGTATTAGATCCACTATGGTGCTGATGATGGCCCTGTCCAGGTGGTACAGGATGTTGATCTGTGCTGGGGTTTACTTCAACAGACTGGCACTTATGCGAGGGATTGGTGGCTGCCTGCGGGGAACCACTGCCTGCACTGGTGGGATTTGCTGGGGCCTCTGTAATCCCTGCTGTACTGCCTGCTCAAAGAGTAGCAGTGGAGGCATGTCCACTAGCTCCAGTATCGCAATTGCAATTGGAATCATTTTGGTCTTGGAAGGGGTGTGGTGTGTGGGTGTGCTCCTTTTGTGCAGGGCCAGGCTCCATTGCCTCCACCTGTGTTGATTGTGTGCACCTGTGTCAGTTAGGAACACAGCAGTTTGCTATTTACGGGTGATCCGTGATGCCGGTATGTGCATGTCCGTGTGACTTGTGATGTCCTCTTCCTTGCGGTATGCCGGTGTTACTTGCACGGTGCCCGTGCGCTCGCGCTCACTCCGGTATGGTGGTGCACGGCCACAGCGGGTCCCGGCATCTAGGGTCGTAATACAATGGCCCGGTAAGGGATGCAGTATTGCCTTACCGTACCGTTATTACCGTAGCGCCAACCTTGTAATGAGGCCCAATGTGTTTCAAAGCGCTTCACGGCAAGGGAGGGAACAAGGGAAAATACAATGACATTCTTACAGGCCATGAACAACAAGAATGCGAAATTAACTATCGTTCTCGGCCTGATGACATTTCAGATAGTGCAAGAGCTAAAACACAGATAGGAAGGAAATGGGAAATAGACAGGTGACTACCGTACTAGGCCTGACGACATTTCTGGTAGAGCCGGAGATTACCAAGAGGCGAGGGAGAGGGGAGAAGAAAGGAGGGAGAGGAACAAAACAAGTGACTATCGTACTAGGCCTGACGACATTTCAGATAGGTCCAGGGACAATTCTGATAGAGTAAGTGCATAGTATCCCTCACTCAGTGGGCTAATAAACATCCTTCACACACATTACCAAAGGGATTATAAGGGCTACCTCTGGGTCTTTTAGTTTGACTCATCAAGAACGCTTGCTCTGAAAGGGGGTGATATCTTTCAGTTCCAAACAAGACGTACACAGACTGACATGTTTGCTTTATTTTACTTTGTGAGGATGCTTAGAAAAATACCGACTTTTTGAGTGCCCCCCCACTCTGGGAAAAGGTTCTTGGCTTCTGCCTGGGTTATTGCCTAGGCCACTATGGTTGTTCTAGTGTCAGGGTCCAACGGCCCACCATTGAAGCTGGTCTTCTCATTGCGCTCCTTTCTTGAGGCTGGGACTCAGCCATCTATCCGATTACTTCTATTTTAGTGGGAGCCTCTGCTTCTTTGCCCTCTCCCTTCTCCAGGCTCCAGCGCAGTCTTCTCTTTCTCTGCCGATTCTTTACCCCATGGAAACTTGGCTATGGGGTCTATTGGTTCTTCTTCCTACCCACCTTTGGTCCTGGCCCTGCCCTCTCCTCCCCTCTCTGCAATTGTGGTTGTCCGTACCCCACTTCTTTGTATTTACAATGTAGGTTTCCTCGCCCACCTGCTTCTTACTTGTGCTGGCTTCCTCTTTGGTCGTCTTTCCTCCTCCCGTTGGCACAGTGTTGGCCTCTTCTAGCTGTTTATTTACCTAATGGGCTTAATTCCTTGGCCCTCATGTCTCTGGTCGGATCTCCATAAGAAACGCCTGTGGTTCAGGTGTTTTAGTTTCTGGTCTCTCAAGTCTTTGCCTCTGTTTCATCCGAATTACCATATGTGGCAATTCTGGGCACTAGGTCCTCTTTCATTTAAAGGGGTTCTGGTATCTTGTTTCTTACTTTCACTCCCTTCTATCCTAAATGTTCTTTTTTCCACCACTCTTCCAAGATGTTGCTCCCTTTGTATATCCGTTCCCTTTCTTAGCTACATTTATTCAGGGGGACCCCTGACCTCCATCTCTGCCCCTGTTGTATCGTGGGAGCACCTGCCCCAGCTTCCCACCTGTGCTGGACCTCGCTTCCCTCATTGGTAATGGCCGCCAGCCTTCCCACACCCACATAAAGTGGAATATTTCCACCTCTGCCACATTCCGTAGGGGAATAATTTCAGAGATCAACCACTGTCTGTCCTACAGCATGCTTCTGGAGTCAAACAGGATTGAAGAGGATATACTTGTTGCAAATGGATGCACTTGTAACCAGGTAACTTCTTGGCGTTTACAAATCTAATACTAAATAACTCTCCAAGAATCTGTCTCGTGAAGGGGATGCCACAGTTGCCTCTCATCAAGAGAATGGGGTGACATAGCTCCACAGACAGTAGTCAGTATCCGTAGGAATAGATAATAATCAATTGTATTCTTTGACACTGCTACATCTCCCATTTACGCACACTGTAATCAAATATTGCTGTTACACAATGTCATGGCTCCGAATGTATTGGCCTTGGAAGGACCGCCATGGTCACTGAATTCCAACATGAGAAGCATATGTTGACCCCATTTTAGGGAGAATTCTCAGAAATGTGGTAATTCCCTTCTATCTTAGAGACTCCCAGCACTTTTGCTGGACTTTATTTTATCCTTGGGAGAGTGAGAGCCTTTTCCCACTCTCTCATGTATTTTTCTTTAATTTGAACACTGTTTCTTTTGGTTTTTGGAGTCTGACAAACTCCATAGGCATAATCGTTTTACATTCAGTGCAGCGACACAGGGATGTCTTCCAGATTTCCCAAAGGTTTAAATACCTTCTCTTGGATAAACTACTGTTTCCAAGAGCAGTAAAGTGACTTTGTAGACCCAGCACACGCTATCTTACATAGAGTGCTGGAGGGGTTACTTAGTATCCCCTTTGTCTACCTTCTCATGTAACATTTTTATGTTAACCTTTCTACAATTAATGGCTGGTGGCAGTGGTTTACTTTTTTCTACCATAGTGTGTTTTTACTGGGGGCTGCGTTTGCAGCTGCAGCATAGCACCCATAGGTGCCCATTTTGTTAAAATGGCCCTGGTCTTCTTTTATCAACATTTCTTGTTTGAAAAAAATCCTTCTTGAGATTTACTCTGAGCACCTCTTGAGATTTACTCTGAGCATTTACTCTGAGCACCAAACCAGAGTACACTGATGAAGCCCACCTCTAGCTCCAACGTGTCTAGCAGGGCAGGAAGCAAGGGAGATTCCTGAAACTCCCTGTGCTTAGTCTCCTTGGATACAGGAATGCCCCCAAAGGTGATTGGGTGGAGGCTGCCCTTAGAGGACAGCCACCCTGCTGTGTGACAGCTAGGCTGCAAATGAATGGTAGAAACTTGCATTAAAGGCAAGGTCTTTTGCAAGTAAGGCAGGGTTGACCACTGGATGGAGGAATCCGAAGAACAACTTGGAAGAGACGCTTGCTGCAACTCCTGGACCGTTGGTTTGCCCGGTGAAGCCCTGCTGCAGTGCTGAAGCTCAGAATTCACCTCAACTAGAGAAGCCCAGCAAAGGACGACTTCTCTCCTTGGGCTGGTGGGACCAATCGAAAGACAAACTCATCTGGACATACTCCCGTTGCTGGCTGTACTGCCATTTGCTGCTGCAGGAATCGAGTGCCAGTGAGAGTAACAGAACACCAGAATCGAGGGCATCGTCTTTAAGCCAGCCCCGAGCTCCAGGAAGATCCTCCGGACTCCCTCGGAGCAGGGCTGACTAAGCTCGAGCCACCTCAGAAAAGTGCTGGACCCCAGAAGCAAGGAAAGTCCACAAAGTGTCCAAGAACTGCAGTGGTGCTATTCGCGAGAAGCTGAAACCACGAAGTGCTGCTGATCTGAACTTTGCCCATTGCTGCCGCCGACCTTCGAATCATAGTGCAGGAGTTCCCAGATGTCCTCCCTCTTGTCCCCACGAGTGAGACCCAGAAACAACAGGATCTGCCCTACTACAACAGGAACAGAAGCCAGCTGGAACCAATTGTGTAAAGTGAATGTTGAAAACAAGGAAAGGGGGTGTCTTAGAAAAATGCCGACAAGCATGGGTACAACTTTAGACTGACAGTGCCAACAATGAGCAAGAGTAACTCTCTGCCTGCCAAGTAGATTCAGTTTTTAAGCAAACACTGCTATGCATCTTTTGCTCACATCCATCATCCCACCTTTTTACTTCCAGGGCCTGGCGTGCTGAGAAGCTAGCAACAAGACCCCCTAGTATAGCATGAGTTAATCACATTATCATTTTCATGTGCATATTGACACTGGCTCAACTCTGGAAAAAAGAAAGAGTATTTTCCCAAAGCAACCACAAGAAGGCAAAGATAGCAGACAATCCTTTGGCACAAATGATCTCTAGAGTAGCCAGACTCAGATCACGCACAACATTGACACCCTTTCTCCGCCTACCCACTGCCACATCTACAAGAAACCTCAGGCTAAGCTAACGCACCCCCCACACCACTACGCTAAAACACCTCCATCTCCCACATGAAACCTCTCCCATCGCCCCACAATATGGTACCATATCACTCCACAAGCGCAATGTAATCACTAAAATACTTATCCACCTGCCGTCCCCTCCCACCACCATCCGCCCTGCAGTAACACCACCCTCTCGGCCCAACAGAAAAAGCACCCCCCACACCCACACTCAAATGCGCCTTAATAAATGCAAAATCCCTCTCAGCCCACGCACTGGAAATCAATGACCTCATCTCCATGCACAACCTAGATGTACTCGCCATCACAGAGACATGGCTCCATGAAGCATCTGGCCCTGCCATTTCCTTAGCCCTCCCCCATGGATTCTCCATTCTCCATTCTGACAGACTCCTCTCTAAAGGAGGTGGTGTAGCCATCATCACTAGAGACTCCCTCTCCATTAGACAATGCCACCGCCCTTGGAAGGGAAACACTGAACTTCTCTCAGTCAAACATCCCATATCTCCCAACTGCACCATCAACATACACCTCACATCCAGTCCACCAGGTTCACCCCCCGATTTCCAAGGACACCTCCTCTACATACTTAGTAGTAACCTTAAAAGTTCTACCAAAACTCTCCTACTGGGCGACCTCAACCTTGGTCTGGCCGACCCCAAAGTTAAAGCAGCCGCCACATTAGCAAAGGAACTAAAAGACCTTGGCTTCACACAAAAGGTCACCGACCCAAGACCCTGCAAAGGTTGCACCCTCGATTGGGTGGCTGACCACAATTGCTCCATCTCCATCACCTCTAACTCGGCCCACCCAGGGACTGACCACAACTGCATCCAATTCACCATCCCAACCACGCATACTTCCATAACCCTCACTTATGCTCCCCCGTCCCAAGTCAGAAGCTCAAAAAAACTAACTAAAGAAAACCTCAGACCCGTCCTGGAAATCCCTGAACTCAGACCCCCCTTCTCCAGTGACCCCAGGACTTTCGCCAATATTTACACCGAAAACCTCACCAGAGCTGTGAACGCCATCGCCCCAATTGAAAACAAAAAGGAAAAAAAAGTCCATGCACACCAACTCCTGGTTCACGGACGAACTACAAGCCCTACCCTCTAGCAAAGGTACTGACTTATCCAACTGGCAATCCAAGCCCAAAGACTCCACCAAATCAGAATTCAAAAACATCTCCAACCAGTAAAAACATGCCCTATTTCTGGCCACATTTCATTAATTTAACTCACGAATCACCAAGGCCAACTCTCAACCCAAAGAAATATTCACTAACTTCTGTGACCTCATTACTTTCTCCACCAGCCGAGATGAGATTATCAAAGACAAAGCATGGTGGTCTAGCATCCAGGCTGCCCTACTCAGTAAAATTGAACTCCTCCAACGGGCAACAAAAAATGCAAGCACAATTCCTGGCTTTGCCTATGCCCAACCTACCATCTCAGCCAAGCACTTCCAGCACCCCCAGGCCGAACCTACTTTCTCCTTCCAAGACGTTACAGAAAAGTAAGTCTACAATCTTCTCCTAATCCTCAAGCCAACCACATGCAAAGCAGACATCTGTCCCCCAGTCATTATTAAAGACTGTTCTGATTCTCTAGCTCCTCTACTAACTGCATTCATCAATGCTTCCTTCTCAACCGGTATTGTCCTCTCCAGCCTTAAAGAAGCCTGAGTATGCCCACTTCTTCAAATTCAGCATTTCCTGGAAACAAACTCCATTCTGGGTAAAAGGCAATCTGTCTCCTGTAAAGGCCACAGTACAGAAACCGCACTCCTGGTCCTCGAAAATCTTATAACCTCAATCATGGATAAGGGCAAACCTGCCCTCCTCCTACTCCTAGACCTCTCGCCCGCCTTCGATCTCGTGGATCACAAAACCCTGGCCACACATCTCACCCAGGCAGCTCACTTCTCTAACAACACCTCCACTTGGATCACATCCTTCTTGGAGGGCAGAGCTATGAAGGTCTTCTCAGATCAAGCCAATGCAGACCCTTCCACCATCCACTGTGGAGTCCCACAAGGCTCCTGCACTGCCCCCACCCTCTATAACCTATTTACTAAACCCCTCGTCGATAAACCAGACACCTTCGGCATAGCCTACATAAACAATGCCGATGATACACAGGTACTTCTGCCCCTCTCAGGCTCATATGACCAGGACGCTGCAGCCCTTGCAAGGATATACTCCATCATCCAAGCCTGGATGGCAGCCAATGGACTATGCCTGAACGGGGATAAAACGGAAATCATCATCATGGGCCCAAAACAAACACTAGCTAAACTCAACCAACAATATCACAATGTCTCCATTGATATCACCACCATCCCTGTATCCTCCTCAGTCAAAACATTAGCGGTCTACTTAGACTGCACTCTATCCATGAAAGGCAAGTTAGCGCCATAGCCTCTGCATCTGCTCATACCATCAAACTCATAAACGTAGTCTAATCTTTTCCATCCAACCAAAACTGCCTATCAATAGCGAGAGTCACAAAGGGAGAAAGATTAGACTACTGCAACATCCTCTTAGCAGCTACCTCCGTCAAAAACCTCAACCGCCTCCAAACGGTCCAAAACAACTCACTCAGAGCAGCCCTCAGAATCTCCGAAAGAAACCACATCTCACAGGCCAGGCGAGATGCCCACTGGCTTCCCGTTAGAGAAAGGATCACATTCAAGACCCTCACCCTGATGCATAAATGCCTCAACCTCTCAGTCCCGCCGTACCTCTCAGAAACCATCATTAGAGATACATCATCTCGCCTCAAGAGAACTAACTATACCAATAAACTATGCATCCCACACATCCACAGAGCCAAAGCTGGAGTTATTGGCTTTCCGCACATTGCTCCCAAACTGTGGAACTCCATCCCCAACACACTCAGAGCTGAGACCTCCCTCCCAGCATTCCGCAAAACACTCACAACTACCCTATTCATTTAACCCTGCCCTATGACAACCTGTAAACTATGTCTGTAACACGTAAGTCTGTACCATCACATAAATATGTATGTATCATGCAACTAAGCTCAATTTCCTGTAGCTCTCTGGCCGGCCTCTCTTGGCCCTCTTCCGGATCGCACCTGCAAGGCTAAAAACATCGGGGTCATCTTCGACTCTACACTCTCCTTCTCTTCCCACATCTCTGACGTGTCTAAGAAGTCACAGTACTAGCTGGACCTCCTCAGGGGTATTCTTCCTTTCCTCTTCTTTCCCCAGAAGCTCACTACCTCCAGAGCTCTGGTTCTTTCTAGGTTGGACTATTGCAACAGCCTCTTTCTTAATCTGCCTGCTTCTACTATCCGCCCTCTGCAACTTATCCAGAACAGGACTGCGAGACTTGTCCTTGGCCTCAAGCCCAGGCATCGTATCTCTCCAGGACTGAAATCTCTGCACTGGCTCCCAGTGGCTGCGAGGATTAAGTTCAAAACCCTCTGCATCGTCCACAAGACCTTCTGGGGCCTCAATACCTTCAACTCTCTCTTCCTAAATACCTTCCTTTTCGAGCTCTTCGCTCATCTACCTCAAACTCCCTCAGGATCAGTCGCTTCTCCAAGCAACAAGTTGGTGGTAGATCTCTTTCCTCGGCTGGGGCCTCCCTCTGGAACAGCCTCCCTGCCTCCATGAAACTTGAGGAGAATAATCTTCAGTTCCGAGAGCACCTCAAAACATTTCTCTTTGCTTCTGCTTTCTCTCCCTCTCTCCCTTGCTGACCTCCTGGCTGACACTGAAACTGCACTGGTTAACTGGCCACCCTCTGATCTCTGGCCCAGGTTCCCTCCCCCGCCAGTCACACTCCTGCACTGCCTTCCTGGCCACCCCCGCACTTGGAGACTGTTTCTGTATCCCTACAGTCCCACTTCCAGCACTTGACACCTGTTGCCTGCCTTTACCCTTGCACTTGCCACCTGCTGGCCTTACTTTTACTGTTGTTTATTTATTTATATCCCATGCACTGCACTATCATCTCCCCCTTCCCCCCTTCACTTCTCCTCCTTCCCCTTCCCATGCACTCGTGCGATCTGAATGACACTTGGCCTAGTAGGATCATTGTTTGTCTTCACTCTGTCCCCCCTCCCTTGCCTCGTCGCGCCTTGAAACACTTGTGTATAGGAGCATTATAAATGCCATATCATATCATATCAATGTCTGTAACAGCGCCACGATGCCCCCGCGCTAGTACACGCTTTATAAATACTGAATAATAAATAAATAAATATGCTAGCTTTGCTATATTGCTTGCAACTTCCGTTTGCTCTCCGAACACCCCGATCACCAAAAATGTACAGAACCATAACTGATCATACAAAAGGAAGCATTTCTGTTCAGGCAGTGAGATGTCGACTTTAAACCCTTACTATAAAAAAGGAATGAATGTGGTTGTGTAATTTTCACTGTCCAGATGTTTTGGACTACAACTACTATCATTCCTAGCCAGCACAATCAGTAGCCAGATATCAGGGGAATGGTAGTACAAAACCGCTGGAGAGCCAAATGTTGCAGACCCCTAACCTTAGGGGAGTGGTATGCAACCTTTGACTCTCCAGATGTTATACAGCTCCCATCCCAGCCCTGGCCAACACAATCAACCGTGAGGGGTCTTCAGGTTCCTAGTGCAGGTTGATATCGTGAAACAGAACAGAGGCAATGGCGTAAAATAGGATTTTAAAGCATTTAACTCTTGAAGCACAAGAGGCAAATGGGGTACAGCCCCAGAGTCTTTATAAAAGGACTCGCTGGGGGTGCCTGGAATCCTATTTAGCATGTATCTGCTGCAGGATCTTGTTGGTCATTGCTCGCAGCAGGACAAGCACGTGGGGGGGGGGGTCGGTAAGAGGGAGAGGGGTGTTTGGGGAAGCCAGGTGACGCAATTGACTTAACATCACATTTTCGTATATAGCGCCTATGGTACATTCCTTCTTCTTCGAAACGCTGCTATAATAGGTGCAATTATCACAAAACGTATTAACAATCGGAAAGGGAATGGGCGGGTTCAGCACTGCCGCAAGTGAAATCTGTGGTAAGGACTTAACTCACTGACCTATCTGACGGGAATAAATACATGTACAGCCCTTGCAATTTCCAGTCTAAAAAGATATGATGAGCTTTCCATCACTTTTTTGGTCCTTAAGTTGTTTTTCTGAGTAGTGTAGCGCAGCAAACTGTTTTATTCCAACCTATGATTTTAGAGTAGCTCTCAACGCAATAATTCAAAGGCAATGGATGGAGTTCAAACTCCGAATTTGATTCCAGATGTCAGTAGGCGAAGAGAGTGCCGACAGTGCGTGAAAGCGGAAGTCACAAGTCACCGCCACTGTGCCGTATTTCTTTAACTTTTCCCATTGTATAGTTTGGGAGGCCTGCTCTGCATTGACTTTCTTTAACCTTATTTTCTTATCTCATTTTTGATTTACGATAACATAATCTTACAATGTTTCTACTCTATTTCCGCTTTCTGATCTGTGCATTGTTCCCGGGAAGACGTTGCCTGGTAAGAATTCGTTTTTACTTACTTTATATTTCAAGTTACTTCTAACTCTGGATGAGCAGCACACCACTGCCGGTGGAGTTACCACAATCACAGACCATTCCTGGTACTGCCACCAGAAGCGAGATCATGTCTGGGCCTTTATGTGCCAGCTACTCCTGTGACCACGCAGGGCCGGTCTTAGACCAGACTGCACCCCGTGCAGAGGCATCCTTGGCACCCCCCATTCTACAAAATGACCACAAAAAATGAGCAGAATTGGTGCTTTTTTGTTGAATGCGGTGCAAAGACTACTTTTGCAGTGCAAATTCACTTTGTTCCATTCTAAACATTCTGCGATTTAGGCCCAGTGTCTTGTGTTGTATGTCTGAGCCTTGAAGGCAGATTTGAAGAACCCAAAGAAATGTATTAGGCTTACATTCGTTTTTGTTCTTGAATGTGCCACTCAAGACGGGTAAACTCATACTCTTTTGCTTGATATATTTAAATATGGATTTGTGTATTTGTCAGGTTGTGCTCTGTGTATTTTTCAAGTCACCTCTATAAAATATTCTTAATAGATAAATATGACATCAATTAAAGGTGAAAAAGTATGTTATCCAGTGTCTACACATTGCAGACTAATCTCAAATCCAAAGATCCCCACTTAACTGAAGTGTGTGATCCTGGGCACATAACTTTACCTTTCTGTGCATGGTCTGTCGAAAGAAGTAGCTCTTACGAGTGGTTCGTTTAATACTCTAGGCCAGGAGCGTGTAACTTTTTGTTCTCCAGACGTGTTTGACTACAACCCCATCAGTCTTAGCTAGCATAGTTAATGGTGAGGGATCATGGGAGTCGTAGTCCATGCAGAGAAGAGATTGCAGACCCCTGCTGAAAGCTATTCAAAATAGCCTCACTGATATTATTCCTCAATACATTGTAATAATACAAACCATTCACATGCGGACACCACAGCATTAATTGTCTCTTGACTTTCTCAAGGGAACATCTAGCAATATAACTTCCCATGATGCGCTTAAGAATCAAAAACGGATGTCACTCCTTGTAATGCCATTTTCCATTGGGTCATTTATGCTGAGGTTGTTACATTATGCAAAGTAAAAGACACAGACCTCTTTATTAACACAGGGCCTCATGAATCTCAGAACCAGGCCTGCATATTTCTCACTCTTAAGTAAGTGTCCTCTGATTGAAGATAACATCACTCCACGGTTTTCTATTGCTTTTTAAAATCTTGACTGAATGTATGGCAGATCACCATACACTGGTCCTTAAAGGTGGCAAGTCTGCTGCACCATCTGTCACGTGTATACATTCATTCATGTCCCATCTGTATCAGGCACACATACGGCCATGTCGTGCGGGTTTACTTTTTAATAATAATATGTTGTTTATATAGTGGCAATGGATCCCGCCCGGTGACAAATTGAGGCCTTCATTGTGACAGAAGTGCTGGATATTGAACTGACTTTACATACAATTATAACCCAACTGAAGTTGGTATGCATTTATCAACCTCAGAAGGATGAATGGTGGAGTTGGCCTTGCCGGGATTCGAAACCTGGGGCCTGCAGATCAGACACAGTTCACAGGAGCATGCTCTCAACCTGCTGAGCTATCTTACTGGCTTGCAGAGCTATCTTACTGGCTTTTAAGAGTAGGCAGAGTGACCAGGAGCTATGTGTGCAAAAGTGGTGATATGCAAAAAATGAGGTGCATTACTCAGCTTCGGCTGGAACATTTAGGTAGGATAAGTGTACTCAGTCACTATACATTAAATGCAGCACTGGCTGAGCATGTGCAGGGTTTGAAATTAGGATTCAATGAGCAGGAGCTAAAACCAGCTCCTGGGTGTCAGCCATCACCGCGTAGGCAAGGATTGCCTCTCGGAAGAAGCAGCGAGTATGCAGCTCACTGCAAATCTAACTACAACATGAGATGCACACCTTCACCTTTTGCTCAAATATTTTTTAATGTGTGCTCATTTTTTTTATTTACTTTCTTAAACACTCAAAGTTAATGTCACATATGCATGTTTTTAAGGCACCACATGACCTGCGGAGTCAAAAATATCTCCCAGCAATTTCAAACCCTTATGTGACACACTGACAGTAAATAAGAGTGATGCTGTCGACACCAGTGTGATTTACATTGGTTAGTTAATCGTTTCATTCTGCACCCCACAAGGGCCCATAGTCCCAGACTGCTAGGATTTGACTACTATACACACAAGAGAGAGAAGTGGTGATTTGGTGAAGCAGAAAAGCATAGTAACTTACCACATGTCTGTAGGTCAAACAAGATCATTTTCATTGGACGTATAAATATGTCTTTAGGAAAGTCAATTAATTAATGGTCTTGAGAGACCACAAGCCATTTATAAATGTCCCTGAACCAGAGATCTAAATACAGTTCGAGTCCAAACTACCCAGCCAAGGGATAATCCAGACCCCGTTCTGAGTGACAACTCAAGCACATTCAGTAACTGGTACAATTGAACAAGACATCCAGAAGTGACAGGCAGGAATCAGTTCCCCAAAACGTCACAGGCTGGTTGAAGAATCAAAGAATGACTAAGTGCAAGAAAGGCGCCCCTGTATTGGCCTCCTAGCAAGTTACGTTGATAGTACAATGTGGCATAATGTTCTCTGTACATGAACTTGCTTAGAGTCCATGGTGGCTAAACATGCCACAACTCAACAGGATGTCTGGTTAATGTGTATGCGGTAAGAGAACACACACAGGTCTCTAATGTGCACGCCGCAGACTACAGTTGACTGCACATGTATGCTGTAAAATGTGACTCGGGTGGAAACGAGCAAGGTGGTGTCAATTTCAAGCAATTGGGCCTCACTGGCGGTCTGACTTTGGCCTAGCCAGCAGAGGCCGCACTACTGGGGAGAACTGATCAGAGACCGAATGCACGATCGATCCGCGTCTGGTCCCTGGGGACATTTTAAGCAGTTCTGCAAGCTTTGGTACACACTTGAACTGACATCCATTTTCAGAGTGGCGAGCTTGGCATTTGATTCTAATGTGCTCTGCTCCCGTGTGCCTTAGCTTGGGTGTTTATGAATAATTACAATGCAGGCTCAGACTGGCCTATAGGGCAATAGAGCAATGCCCAAACCGACAAAGCGAAATGCTGGTGTGGGCCAGTTTTTTTCTTCAAAGTGGGCCACTTTTTTGGCCAATGTGGACCAGTTTGACGAGTTACTTCACTGTGCGATTAGTAGTTTTGACCATTGTTGATGAATAAATATTCTTTAAATCGCCAATTTTATCAAAAAACTCCAGCTTGGGTACTATTCAAACACTATCACAAAAGGAGTGAATTTTCCATTTGCTATTGTGGGCCACATTTGCATTGGTGCCCGAGTCAATTTCATGCCCCAGTGTCGGAATGTGCACATTTTATAAATACTTACGAGGTGGGACCAGAGGAGGACGAACATTCTAATTGCTGTGGAGCTCCTTTCAGGTGTTCAGAAGTTCAGCTGAGTAAGAGCTGCACAGAGCAGGCAGCTCAGACCATGTCTTTCCAAGTTGAAGTGGCATGTTCTGTAGCCCCCACACAGCGCAAGTGTTCCCTGGTGCGCACGTGCTGCGGAGCCCGGGAACAAGCACCAATGTTGCTTATGATTTCAGAATCCACCACAAGCATGGTATGATATGATATATGGCATTTATAATGCGCCTCTACACAAGTGTTTCTAGGCGCGACGAGACCAGAGAGGGAAACAGAGGGAGGGCAGCTGTCGTCCAATGAGCAACAAAGGTAACTTTATTTGTGCCTTATTAGTCACAATGAGGTTCGCAAAGTAATTTACTTTTGCACCATGTTGTTGGTCCCCTTTAATGTTTGCACCCCAGGAAGCTGCTTGGATTGGCTCATGCAAAGACTGGGTCTCTCGGGGTTCACCACAAAGTCATGGCCTAGATGAACCCTTGGTTCAGAGGTCATCATTGGGGAATCAGTCAGGAATAACAGGCTCAGGGCCTCTCGCCAGGGGTTCAGGATAGAAGTCTCTTCTTCACACTCATCCAGTCCTGGAGGCATTGACACAATTCATTCTCTCCCAGTCTCCCTGCTCTCTCTCTCTCTCTCTTGGACCCCACTCGTTTGGAATCCTTGGCTATCCAACGTTAGATCAATCCTTCTCTTGTAAGCTATTTACCATCGTTATTTACCATCCCTCTGACTAGGACATCAATTTTCCTGACAAACCAACCTCATGACCTGCACTCTCCATCTATCCACTCGGCATTGGGAGGTTCTAGATAATTTCAATTTATGGATTAGGGATTCCCTCCTCACTCTTCCTTTGACTCTGCAAAACAACTTTGAAACTTACGAACTACCCCACAATCCACCCCAATGATCCTCTCTGGCCTCCTTCACTGCCAACATGGAGCCCCTGCAGAGGCTTATGATCCGCCTGGGCAGGACAGGCCTTCTCTGTCTGTGCTCCCAGACTCTGGAATCTCCTCCTCATTAACACCAGACTTGCTTCATCACTTCTACATTTCAAGACGTAGCTCAAGGCCTCCTCTTCAAGGAATGGTTCCTGCTTAACACCTAGGGCCACCGCCCCTCCGCTCCCCACCTCACCTGAGACTGGGCGACCTGCGTGGTGTGACAAAGTCCCCAGCATTAGGGTGAGTGTGGATAGTCGGGGGCCCATGGAGGCTGGGTACTGCCGCCAATTGAGCTGTGCGGGTAGAGGTTATTGTGATCAGGGCCACCATGACACAGAATGCTGGCACAGGACAGTCACACGTGCAATCTATGTAGAACTGTCTCTTTAAGGGACAGTGAGAATAATGCGGGTGCAACAGATAAATATCCCTTTATAAAAACCTTGGTGCTTCACTCAAACACAATGTTGTCCATACTGTAGAATGAGGGACCAGGATTTTTCCCCAAGAGTGCAGCAGTGGGAGACTGTATTTTTTAAATGGATGGAATGTGGAACCCGGTGACCTGGGTATTGCAGGTGGGACAGTTAGGATACACAGGATGGAAGCCCCAACTGTAAAGATGCTACTGTACTGCTCACCTGTACAATCTTTATATCTCACCCTGTAACCAATAAAAGTAATGCGTGTGGCTCCAGACTACTTGCTGCTTTGAGTATGGCTTACCTCATGTGCCTGGATACTACGGAGACAAATGCTGCGAGTTGCAGCAGTGGAGAAAGAGCGCCGCTGAGTGCCAATTAGCAGCATGTAGAATCAAGGGGGAGAAAGAGCCACATAGATTTGTTCTGAGGACTACAGCGGCCCAGGATCACCATGCCTAGTAGTATTTATCACAAGGTCCACACAAGGTCCACACTCCACCAATTACAACCATAGAAGAGCTGGGAAGCTTAGGTGCAAACAAATACTGAGAGGATGCCCCGACGGGATGGAGTTAGGAACTCAAAGATAGTGGATGCAGTTTGGAAGCTGCAGTCTAGCATACATTACAGACCCCAGGTCCAAAGAACTACAAATCCCATGTTTCCTATACCAAGCCTTCAGAACTGAGTTAAGTGAATCCATAGAGAAGTTGGGAAACCCCTATAAAAGGGAAGGGCCATGACAGAGATGTGGTAGATAGGATGATGAGCTCATTCAGAGACCGTTGGAGAGGAGAACTGACGGAAGTGGATTAGGAGTAGAATTGGAGGAGGAGGCGGCTGAAGGAGAGACCCAGAAGACTTGGGTAAGGAAGAAATGGGGAGCTGTGGAGGGAAAGACCCAGGGGGCTGAAGAGAGAGAGAGCCAAAAGGTTTTGGACAGAAAGAGCAAGAGGGATGGGGAAAGGGACCCAGAGAGACGGGGAAAGAGTCCCAGAGGGCTGAGAAGAGAGAGACCCAAAGGGTTGGAGACAGAGTGTCCTGGAAGGCTGGTATGAGAGATCAAGAGGAGTGAAGAAAGAGTCTATTTGAGGTGGAATGAAAGGAAGTGTTACCAGGAGAAATGGACAAGAAAGGAGGAGATCGAGGAAAGATAAGGGGTTTGTGGGAGAACTGTTGAAAGAGGTGTGGAATGAAGAAACATCCAGAAGTAAGTGAAGAGGAAACATGCAGGTGCAATATGCTGAAGTGAAGAGATGCAGTGAAGGGCCATCAAAAGAGTGGAGAAAGATGTGGCAGACTGAGGTAAGGAGTGGAAATTAGTGGAGGAGGGAGACTTTAAATCAGCAGAGAAGTGGAAGAAAGGGTGGTGTGGAGTAAAGACATCCGGAAAAGGATCAATACCCTAAGAAGCAGATGGAAGGCTGTGGGACTCCCTAAACCCGAGACTGTACAGGGAGGCACATGGAGGAGGTTGGGAGAAAGGTGCACGATTCTAACTGCAAGGCTCGAAGCATATTGTGTTCATCTGCCAGCAGAGATGAGATTGACATATTGAGAACGGGAGAACATTTATAGCTTGGACACTATTGTATTACACTTGGAGACAATACAACAGGCAAGCTTTTGGTTTGGACAAGTTTGCACTCCCTCGAGAGACGTTACTTTTGTTTCCCCTTAACTGACTTCATCCTGGAGAATCGCTAACTTAAGTTTAGTTCAAACTATGCATGTGAACGGTTTTTCCCCAAAACGTGTTTACAGTCCCAGATACAACTTTAGCTTTCTTCACTTTGGCTTTGCACTTCTGCACTAAGAGGTTCTGCTCTTATCTTTCCAGTCTTTCTTTTTTCCGTAATGGGCTGGACACACCTATACTCCTCAACTGCTTCAATATGGTGTTCCCCAAGGCTCAGTTCTGGGCACTCTGCTTTTTTCCATCTATACTATACCTCTATTCTATATCATTAAATCCTTAATCCCAGGGGTGATGCTAGGTCTGGAAAAGATCCGGGGCTATGCTAATGTCGGATTGTCAGACTGGGGGCTAGCTGGCCTTTTGGTTGTAGCCCTTGAGCTTCTATCCGGGGCTACAACCAAAAGACCTGGGGCTACAGCCCCCTCAGTCGCCCCCTATCAATACCTCTGGTTGAACCTTTCTTCTCATTTCTATACGGACAATTCACAAATCTTTTTCTCCTTTCCTCCATTTTCTGACTCCCTTCATGCATCTGTCTCATCCTGCCTCTCTGCCTCCAGGACTGGGTGCACTGGTTCCATGTAATAATGTCGCCACAAAAATATCGCCGAAAAATGGTCGTTCTTTGTGGCGACATTATTGCATGGAACATGCGGGGGACACCCCCGCAACCCCCAAATTAATTTTTTAAAAAAATGTTTTATTTTTTTTGCCCCTATCGCCACATATATGGTCACCCAAATAATATCGGCACGACATTTTCCGGGCAATATTATTTACGGAGACCATATATGTGGCGATATTAATACCTGATACCGGTGCACTCTCACTTCCTTCACTTCAATCCTTCAAAAACACATTCTTTATTTTTCACCTCTCTCTCCCACTACCCTTTGACTCCCTTTGGGTCTCCTCTTTCCCCCTTCTCTCCTTCATTTCTCCACCTCAACACGCAATCTTGGTGTTATCTTTGATCCTACTTTAACCTTTGCCTCTCATATAGCCTAGACTGCCCACACTTGCCACTTTCTTCTTTTCATTGTCTGCAAAATATTTATTTATTTATTTATTTAAATTTGTATAGCGCGCAAGCAGCCCAGGGGCATTGAGGCGCTGTTACTTGCATGAGCTTAGTTACAGGCATGGTATCAGTAAATGGCATATTACAGATAGGTACAAGCATGGTTATCATTACAGCTTATGCGGTTGGTCAATACAACTTAAGCAGTGGGTCCTATGGTTGGTATTCATGCTGCTGCGAGGGTCCTTATGAGAAGAGGGTGGTTTTCATTGCTTTGCGGAAGGCGAGGAGGGAGGGCTCACTACGGATGGTGGGAGGTAGGGCATTCCAGTGAGTGGGTGCGAGATAAGGGAAGCTGGATCCACCTGCTCTGGATCTTTTTACTAGTGGCACAGAGAGCATGTTGGTGTAGGGTGATCTTGTTGGTCTTGTAGAGGCGACGGAGTGGATTCTTTGTGAGAGGTAGTCGGGGGCAGTGAGATGGATGCATTTGTGTGTCAGTGTGAGCGCTTTGAAAATTATTCTCTCCTTTATTGGGAGCCAGTGGGCTAGTTTTCTGGCTTCCGAGATGTGGTCCCTTTTGGCAATACCTTGGGCTGCTCGGAGAGCACTATTCTGGATGACTTGTAGCCTCTCCAAGTTTCTTTTTGAAGTTCCTAGGATATGTCCTCATCTATCCTTTCATGCCACTAAACTTATTACTTGTTTCTCATCTTGACTACTGCTCTGCTCTTTGGATTTCCTTCCACACATTTCACTCCTCTAAGCTCGGTTTTCAATTCCGCAATTCATCTTTTTTTCACGTACTGCTCGTTCTTCTATTACACCTGCTCTTCCATCGATCTCTTCTCTCCCATGCGATTCTCAGCTCCAGTTTTACTTTCTCTGCATTGCTTTTAAGCGCTATCATGGCCTGCACTCCCCTATAACTTGCGTGCCTCTATACTCTCCTTCATTCTCATCGCTCTCTCTCTTGTGCTGCTTCATGTTTCCGTTATTTTCCTCTTCTGCTCCCCAATAATGGAATGCTCTGCCTCCTGATATCCGTGAATCCCCTCTCTTCACACATTTTGTTTACGCCTTAAGACTCATCTCCTCGTTTCTCTGTTGTCCTCTTAATTACTGTATCGCCCGCTGATTTTTATTGGATTAATTCGTTCATTATTTTGGCCCACTTTCTGTTTTTTGTACAGTGTCTTGCTTAAGGCACTTAATAAATACACATAAATGTAAATACTATTAGATATCATCTTGCGGGACCATTTGCGTGTCGATCCATGTCCACGGTGTGACAGTGGATATTCACATTTTCTTTACATCCTACATAGCATTAATTGGATGTTTCTTCCAAACAAGTACTGTAGATAGGTAAAGTTATCACACACATTTTCAATATGGGTCTTTAAGCGCTGAAAAAATACATTACGTTTCATTTTGGGACTCGTCTTCGTTGCAGGATGCAGAAAATAAAGCTACAATGATACTCTTTTCTCTTAACATGTTGTTACATAAGAAGACTCCTGGAGGCAGCAGGTGAGTTATTCTTAAGCTCCTTTTTTATGTTACAAGACAAAGACGCTAAGGAACAGGACAAAGACTTCAAAGAATAAGAAGGGATAGGACAGGAGTCCACTGGCCCCCTCCACCCAGGCTGACATCTCCAACTGCCTGGGGGTAGAACCTCTTTCACACACAAACATTCTGGTCACTCTCACAGGATTCTCTAAATGATATGACACACTCATGCATCCAGGAAGGCAATATACATCACACCTCCTTTCCTTCAGCATTCACAACAGAGGAGACAGACATACTGCACCCATACCGTCTGCAAGCTGCACAGGTCTTCGCATACTAAGACAATCTCGCTAACCAGCAGCACACCCGAATCACCTGACCAACATCCTCAACCAGCAAAAGAGAACAAGACACCCTATGTTCAAGGCGGCCTCCCTTGAATCTTAAGCCTGCCACGCCTAAGCACTGCCAGCCCGACTGTGGGCTACCACACCAAACTCCAAGCCATCAGTAGAGAACTGAACTCCTTCTACCTTAATATGCCACCTCAGGTCTGAAGCCAGCGGCACTTGAGCGCCAACCGTCAGAGCAAACTAACTCTAGCCACGGGCAATACTGCACCATTAAAAGCCGAACTCAAAACGTTAAGGAACCAGCCACCAGAAGATGTTACCACAAGTGAGAAGAAAAGAAAATGAGGCACAACCATACCTGTGGGTAGAACACCCTAGCCATGCCAAACAATGTAAAGACAAAACTCCTAGCCCCATCCTAGGTTACTGGCCAGGCAGTATAAATCATCAGAGAGGTGTGGAAATGAGAACCCTCCAGTATTCAGGGTGCGGAATAAGAATCATGGTTGTGTCGGTGCTGATCAGGAAAATACCTGTATGTCCATTAGAAACAACAAGAAGGAAACAATAAACACGGGTCTGCAGTGCAACAGACACTATTTACAGAGGGAGTAGACAGTACAGCACCGAAGGTGGAGGCAGAGAAGTGCCAGCACTAGTAAACATCGTGCCTTCGGTTCCTTTGTAGTTACTTGTTGCGAAGTTCTGTTCGGCAGACAGATGTTTTTTTTTATTTTGGTAGGTATATCACGTGGGCCATGTATGTATGGTAGAGTTAGAACTGGAGAAAGACATGCTTTACTCATACAGTAGTAAGCTGTGTCTGGAAAATGGCTTGCAAACAGTCGATGTCTAGTCGGTGTTGTTACTGGCAGGGTTGGTCTTCCGCCAAGTGTGTGTATCGCCATTAGCACCCGTGTAGTACATTACACAGGTTCTAATGGTGTGTACTGGGCGACCCGGTCGCTGTGCTTCCAAAGTCCGTTTTTAGTGTTGATGACTGTAATGCAATCAACATTAAAAACGACTGGGGAAACCATGGCACCCTCCGGGTCGTACTTTTTTTTTAAATTACACAATCTTAAAACATGTGTACGAAACAACCCCAATGCTAATAGGAGAGTGGGGGGGCAGGGAAAGGAGGCGCATGGAAGGGGGCACTAGCTAGCTTGGAACACGGCTTGTACCAGACAATACAACTCACCTTCCGAGCATCCTGACTGGCCAGCGCCCCTCCCCCAGGTTGTTAATGTGCCTTAATCCACAAAACTTGGGAGTCCTTAGAATTGATTCAATTTATGCTGTTCAAGAAAGCCTTCTTACAACAGGGCATATTTTATGTTTTGATGGACAAAATGTTGTCCCACACTTATAAATCAATTATTTACCACTGTCCTGATTCAATCCTAGATCACTTGATGTGATAGCAATTCTATTATAGCCGGGGGAGGGTGTGAGGGGAGGGCGCCCACCACAGCAGATCTATCATTATTTTCCTCCCCTGGTACTGGTCCAGTCACTGGAGTTGCTCGGGCCGAGCACCGCTCTCCTCAGAGGAACCTGTTTGGAATTCTTTGCTATGCTCTGCTATACTATGTTTTTGTCTCTTGTATCACGTAGCATCTGCCATTCCCATTTTCATGGCCTCTTGGTACTTCAGAATCTGCAAGAGGTGGGTTAGGGGGCTGGTGTAGACATATAGGGAGCAGAGCAAGGTTGCTTTGATGCAATGTTGCGGTGTGTAGATCTGGACAGGTAGGCTTTATGTATAAATTGTTAGTTTTCCAGTTGTCTGGAGCGGTGGTTAAAGTACACAAAAGGTTGACAATGTAAATTGTATAGTTGTATATCGTCTCTGGCAGGGCGGTGTTTAGGGAGATATTGGAGATTTGTTTTGGTGTATTTATGGTGAGTTAGTATGGTGTCTAGGGAAATTTATTGTAAATGCACGTCTTGGGGTGGTTCACGTTCTGTTGTGTTAATCTGTGCTTCACTGCTGGGGTTGTGTGTTGAGATGTGCTCTTGGCAGGGTTAGTAGGCGCAATAGTTTAGAGGTGGTTATTGTTGCCCAGCAGACCACCCAATAACCATTCCAGGGGACTTTTGACTGTGATGATATTTCTGAGGAGGTTGCATTAGTTTATTTCTACAGCTTTTAAACCTTGTTATGATGTGTTATGAAACGTTAAAGTGTGTCATGCTCTGTCAGGTTACACTAATCATCGTAAAAATTCAAGGCCTACATTCAATTTCTGCCCACTGACACCTTCAAATGCACTCCAACTTTTGCTGCCACTCAAACACACGATTATGGTACAATGCAGCTGGGCATGCACTGTGAACTAGCAACTGACAAAGCAGACTACACAACACAGCACAAACACATCACCAAGACACTGGCAATCATCAGCATGTTTATTTCAGAATACAATTCTATAAAACACAAAATCATCGTACATACAAACATGCAAAAGATCATCTAACAATAAAAAATGAAATACAATCCGAAAATTCATTTTCATGTCTAAAAAAACAGGACAATTATAAATAATCTCTGACAGCAATCACCTGAGATAAAATGTCATTTTAAAAAAAAATGTTAGGGCATCCTAAGTGGCTCTTAAACTCATGTTTCTTAGTGTCGGAAATACCCATCTCTTCCGTACTTAAGCAATAAGCCCAGAGCAAGGGGGGCGTTAGTTACAAGCCCTAGCAAAGCATATTTACAACATATTTGTCATAACCTTTCACATTTTGTTTTATTTCAGCTAATAATCCCCTTTCCTCTCTCCTTTTTTTCACTTGTATGTCTTGTCTGTCCCTCCTGTGAGTCATAATTTGTATAGTTTAAAGTTATTGGTATCAATTTTGCTAAATATCTTATTTAAATTTGCATTACTTTTACATGTATTACTTAATATTTATTGTATTTAATCATTCTTCCATGTTACAAATTATTGATCAACAACTTGTATGTTTGCTGTAATGTTCTCCTAATCATTAATAAAAGTAATTTAAACCAAAAAAAAAGAAAACAAAATGTAAAAAAATGGCTGTCGGGGAAGGGAAAATGAAGATCGTTCTCCTTTTCCATGGCAGCCATTGTAAAAAAGTAAACAAAAACAATGGGCAGCATGGAAACGGAAGAAGGAACTACACAAAGTCCCTTCACTCTTCCCATCGTGACCATTTACAAAAAAAATAAACCAAATAAATGGCTGCCATTGAAAGGAGGGAAGTAGTCCCTTCTTCCTTTCCATGATGGCCTGTCGCAGATTGGGAGTGGGCACGCTGGGGACAGAAGTGTTTCCAGCGTGTACGCTCCTGAAATGGACTTCAAAGAAGTTAAGTGGGAGCAGGTGGCAGGGAGGGGATTCTGTGGATGGGGGAAGTGGGAGAGGAGGAGGGGGACCACACTCACCTCGTTCACCAGTGGGGGAAGATGGTGGCAGCCAGCCGCAAGGCTACTTGGGGCGGGGGGATTACCGCTGGTAATTCCCCCATTCGGAGCCTTCTCGTTGGATGAGAGGGTGCCACAGCCTTCCCTCCAACCCCCAATCCCCACCGGGTACTAATAGAGTATACACAAGCCACAGTAATATAAAGTGCAATTCTGATTCTATCAGAGTCACACAGAACGGGCAATTAGTACTACGGCTTGTATTCCACTTACAAGTACGTTAGCCCAGAACACATTTCTGAAATTAAAAGACAGCACAAATGGCTCTCGATTAAAGACAAGATTCAACTTAAATCTATGTCTCTCACCTACAAATCTTTGAACCATGCTGCTCCTATATATCAAATAGAAAAATGTAATGTCAGAACCTCTGTAAGGGTTACTAGGTCTTCAATCTCACCTGAACTGATAGTTTCCAGGTACAAGTTAAAAAAAGCGGGAGGGAATAGATTCCGAGTTAAGCCAGCTCTGTTATGCAACTCTCTCCCTCATTCCTTGAAGACGATCCAGTCATTCTCAAACTTCAGAAGGAATTCTATCATATGGCTAACTGAGAAGTACTAAGGTTGTAAACTGGACTATGCTACTGCCTAGGACCCTCATAGGTATACAACATTATCTACATTACTAACATGTATCTCAGAACATTACTTTGATGTTGGTAACTAACTGTCTTATTCTAGGTAGCTATTTGTCTTGTTTTTGTGCAATCTATTACCCTGTTATTGTAATATTTGTAAACTGTCGAATGCGCCCAGTTACCTCAGGGTTAGTTGCGCTACAGAAATAAAATATACAAGCAAACAAATTTAAAACATGCTGTTGTCTGGAACCATTCTGATTCCCAGATATTCAAAGAAGGGCCCTTGCTAAATCACAGCATTAAGGTAAAAAGCGTGTTTTGGAGCTTTAGGCATATTACACATCATAGAAACCGTTTTAGCAGCATATTCCCCAAGGGAGGATCGTTTGCAAAACAGCTCAAGTTTTCCCAAATATCTTTTCATCGCAACAGGCGTGTTGTATGAGGAATACATTGTCAGCATAGAAGAGCAATGGAAAGTTCTTGCCCTCGATAAGAGGGGCATCACAGTCCAAAGACTCAATGGACGCAGACAGTCTATTATGATATGATAGGTTAATAATAACGCACTTAATACCCAGAGGTTTATAAGCGTGGACCCGGGGATCGAACCTGTGTTTCTCTGTGTCGTCGTGTTTACAAGGCGAGCACGTTGCCCTTGAGCTATCCTCCAGACACAGAGGGAGAAGAGCAGTGGGGCAAGGACACAGCCTTATTTAACTCCAACCTCTACATCAAAACTGTCTGACCACTCTCCATTCTGCACATATCGAACCCTTGTCACATTATTAGTATAAAGAAACTGCTTTAATCAGTTCTAAAGGAACTCCCAGTTTAGAGATATCGCAAACTACGTGTCTCGCATGATCTTGGCGAAACCCAGAAGTAGCGGGTCGCGAAAGCGCGAGAAGCCAGAGCAGAGGGCACGGAGCAGGTTGAGCTACCAGCTGTCCTCTGAAGGGATACAATTAACCTGTCTACAGACTTGGAAGCATCACAGCAGCCTGCAATGTTGAGGGCCAGTTGCCCCAGGACTTGATTGATGCAGAGTTAATTGTAATTGTAACGCTGCTACCAGCACCTAAATAAAAGGGTTCAACTAGCTACACTGAAGTTGCCTGCGCATTATTACACAACATAATTGGTGACAAGGATCAAGACTCAACCCACGCGGCGCCATTCAAGGAGCCACTCCACCCCCGCCTTTTCTTCAAACGCCAGGTAGGCCTACCATCCCATGGCCAAGATGGCAACATTTATTCACCATGTACCTGGAAGCATTGAGAGGCGCAGGGTTCACGACGGCAAGGCGCAGAGCCATGCTATTGAATGCGCTAGGCGTAGAAGACCAACAAGTGTTTGCAAGCCTTACGCCAAATTGGAAGCAGATGAAAATGCCGACGTGTATAAGGAGGCCGTCAGAAAAATAATGAAACAGTTTGTCAGCAAGGAAAACACTGTTGCACAGAATATGGTTCTACAGCCGCAAACAGGAAGCATCCGAACCGGTGGACGACTATGTGACTAAGCTACGCGAATTAGCCACACTGTGCAATTTCGGAAGTAACACAGAAGGACTGACCTGCGATATGCTGACATAACATACCAACAGCAGGAAAGTGCAGCACAAGTTTATATTAGAAAAGGAGTTACAATTGGAAAAGGCCATTGAGATTGCGAGGGTGGTTGAGGAGACCGCAGGAAATAATAGGCGTGCAGGCCTGGCCCAGCGGAAGTACAAGCTATAGCCTTCCAGACCAGAAAAGAGAAACCCGTCACTGATGCAAGAGATGGGAAGTGGGGAAGAAAATAACCATTGAAGTGTCACAGATGCACCAGCACTTAACACTTAGCAGATGACCGGGAATGTCCGGCAAGGGACAACGAGTGCTCAGTATGCAAGAAATCAAACACCTTTCGATAGTATGCAGGTGATGTAGCAAAAAAGTAGGCAATGTCAACGTAGAGTGCAACGCTGAGAGAGATTCCTCCTCCGATGATGAAGGGAGGCCCACTGTGTTAAAGGTGAACAGCCCACGAGCCAGGAGAGAAAAACCTCACTCTGGCATCAGAATAAAAGGCATGATAATGAGAATCACAGCGGACTTGGGCTCGGACTTAACCACACTGCCCCTCTGCACCTATAAAGAGAGGATGGGCGCCGAAACGGTTGAGGTCCTCAGCACCCGCCACAAGCCCACAGTGTTTGGAGGTGTATCCATCGACCTACTAGGGTACATCAAAGGGAAGGTGGAGTTCAAAGGGAGAGAAACCACCACAACAATATATTTCAGTCAAGAAGGCCCAGCAGTCCTCAGGTGGGATGATCAAGCCAAGCTCAAGATCAAGTTGGATCCAAGCACAGAAGACCAAGTGTTGACAGTTAGTACTAGAGGAGCACCGGTTGTCAAGGAAGACTTTCCAAAGCTGTTCTCGGAAGGGCCGGGAAAAATTCAAAACTTTGTTCATAAGATACTACTCTAGGCGAATGCAGTCCCCGTCAAACAGAAAGTGAGGCCAGTGCCAGCGACAGCCAGAGACTCACTCAAAAACCAGCTAGACATGATGGTGAAGGCGGGCACCATAGAAGAAGTAGAGGCCTCAGGTTGGTTGGGCACTGTGGTCCTCATCAAGAAACAAAGTTCACAAGACTTAAGGGTGTGCATTGATCTTCACAGTCTCAACCTGGAAGGGATTTCAGACAGCTACCCCCTTCCGAGCATTAATGAGCTAATTCTCATGATGAGAGGCCACAGTGTTCTCCAAGTTAGACATGAGGGACGAGTATCATCAAATTCACTTGCACAAAGACTTCAATCCACTAACCGCATCACCCCGTTTGGCACATATCAGGTCACGAAAATGCCATTCGGCCTGTCATCTGCGGCCTCTGCCTTTCAGCCTATGATGGACTTGCTACTACGAGGCATAGGAAATGTTTACTATTTCCAGGACGATATCCTAGTCTACGCCGCAGATGAGCACACACATGACCTCACCTTGAAGAAGGTTCTCACCAAGCTGCAGGATGCTGGAGTCAAGTTAAGGTATGAAAAGTGCTTATTAAGTTGAGTACTTAGGGTACAAGATCTCGTTACAAGGCATAAGCCCCAAACAGAACCTATTGCGAGCCATAATCAAAGCTCGACAGCCAACCAACAAGGATGAAGCAAGGTCGTTCCTAAGACTCGCTGAATATTACGCCAAATTCATCCACAAGTTTTTGGAAATTTCGACACCACTGAGAGATCTACTCCAAAAAAGGCACTGAATTCACATGGCTGAAAGGCCAGAAAAAAGCAGTGGAAAACATCAAACAACGCATAGTGGAAGCACCTTGCCTACAGCCGTTCAATCCAGATTGGAGTACAGTCATCACCACGGATACCAGCGTATGTGGATTAGGAGCTGTTCTCACCCAAAAGAAAGGAGACACAGAACATGTGGTGGCATTCGCCACTAAAGCCCTGTCTATGACTGAGAAGAACTGCTCCAGTTGAAAAGGAGATGTTGGCATGTGCATGGGCGGTTGAACATTTCAGAACATGTGTGGAGCACTAAATTCAAACTGGTCACCGACCATAAGCCCCTCATTCATATGCTCAGTCGAGGAGGGACAAATGCGTTGACACCCCGGATGGCACGCATCGCGGCCAAGCTTCAGGAAAATACATTTGGGATTAATCATATAGCGGGATGGAAAAATGCACAGGCGGATTGCATGTCAAGGTTACCTGAAGATAAAGACAAAGCCACCACCTTCCTGCAGGATGAATGCATAGTTGCGTCCATCCAAGACCTCAAGGGCCCAGATTTCCTGGAACTAAGGGAGAGGCACTGGAATGAAGAAGACGGCAAAGACCCTACGATGGTGAGAATCAGAGAGTGGATCAGGAATGGATGGCCAGATGAAAGGTCGGTGCCAGAAGGCATGAGACCATACTGGAAGGTGGCCGAGGAAGTTTCAGAAGCGGATGGGCTTATCATGAAAAGCGATCAAGTGATACCACCAACGGGGATGAGAAAAATAATGTTATGCAGAGCCCACTCAGGGCATCTAGATAGCACCATGACACGGCAAAGAGGGAGGGAAGCGTACTGGTGGCCCTCCATGGATCAAGGATATCCGCACAATGATAGAGAGATGCCATCAGTGTCTCAACAGTGATAAATGCTTAAAGAGCAGGCAAGCCCCGATGAATCCCACGGCGATCCCCGAAGCAGTATGGTCGAAAGTGGGGCTGGACTTTAACGGACCGCTGGAGGCGATGACGCCCGGGAATCATTATGGCATAGTTCTGGTTGACTACCTGTCGAAGTGGGTAGAGGCAGAATTCGTCCCCAATATCATGACTGCCACAGTGATAGAAGTCCTCACATCCATTTTGTTAGAGCGAAGGTCTCCCCAATGAGCTAGTCACAGACAATGAAGTACAGTTAGTGTCAAGAGACATGGAGTCATTCGTGCATAAAAATAACATTCACCAAACAAAAGCAGCGCTATACCATCCCCAAGCCTATGGACTTGTGGAGAGAGCCAACAGGTTCATTAAAGGAGCCATCCAACTGGCAACCGCTTCACGCATGGATCCCCTCAAAACTGTCAAAGAGGCCATTTCTGCCCACAGGGATCACCGATCACCCAAATCTCCCCATTTCGCATGTTGAGAGGGAGGAGAGAAGTGTCTACATTGGTACCACCATAGTTAGCCAGAGTAAGAGAAGATGACAAAGTAGATATGACGGAAGTAGTATGGAGACTAGAAAACAGCAAAGCATGAATGAAAGATGGAGCAACAGAAGGACGACCCAAAGTCGAGAGGTCGAGGAAGGTGATTGGATTAAAATAAAGACTGCCAAGCAAGGGCCAAATGACAGGTTCGAAGTTCAGTCAACCCATAAGTGTTGTTCATAGAGGAACCAACCACGTCTGCACTGAGGATGGCCGTACATGGAACATGGAGCAAGTAGCCATGTTTGAGAAACATTGTGAAGTAGAAAAGCCACAAGAAGAACCTAACCCCTATGGAGGCCTTGACAAATAAACTGTGCGAGAACCTGAACCAGAAGCTGGAAGGAAAGAGACCATGGAGGAGGAAATAGAAGAAGACACACCAGAAGCCTTCCAGGAAACAGGTCAGGTACTGGACACCAGTGGCAGTAAAGATGATCGACCGAGAAGGGAGCACAGAAGACCAGTGAGATACAATGAATATGTCATGCAATAAGTTGTCCTGCATTATCAAGGGGAGGTGTGTCGCAAGATCTCGGCAAAACTCGGAAGTAGCGGGTCGCGAGAGCGCGAGAAGCCAGAGCAGAGGGCACGAAGCAGGTTGAGCTCCGGGCGCTCCTCTGAAGGGACATAATTAACCTAGAATTCGAAGCATCACAGCAGCCTGCACTGTTGAGGGCCAGTTGCTCTAGGACTTGATTGATGCAGTTAAATGTAAATGTAACGCTGGTACCGGCACCTAAATAAAAGGGTTCAACATGCTACACTGAAGTCTCCTGCGCATTATTACACAACGCCCAGCTTACCTAAAACTGCCCATAATATTTAAAACCACTAAACACAATGCAAAGAGGATTTATTTTCATTATCACGAATTTTGTAGGTGCACAGACAAAATAAAAACGTGCTACTTGGTGCCACGATATCTGGGAAACCCCCTTTTAACTCAGCTGTGTCATTTTCACAAGCCCAGTTCCCAACTCTTTCGAAAATGACCTTTCCGCTGATTTTGCGATCAGATTGGCCGATAATTTCCTGGTCATTCTTTGTCCCTTTTTACATATGGGACAATATCGGCACCTCACCAGCTCACAGGAACCACCCCTTTGGCAATGATAGCGTCAAACGAAGTTGTAAGAATGGTGAACCAAATTGCTAGTTCTGGTCTCAAAATGTCAGATGCGAGTTTATCCATGCCAGGTGCCCTCCTCTAGACAGAGGTGTCTAGTCAAAGGATCGAATCCAAAGGTTCAACAGGTCAAAGGATTGACACCAAAGGGTCGACAGGTCAAAGGATCAATTTTTTTTTTCATTATATATATATTTTTGGGTTTTCGTTTAGGGAAAAAAAGTGTTTTAGCAAAAAAGGAGGGTTGGGGGGGAACCCCCCTAAAAAAAAGGTGAAAAAAATAAATAAAAAGTTCGATCCTTTGACTTGTCGACCCTTTGGGGTGGCTCCTTTGACCTCTCGACCCTTTTACTGTTGATCCTTTGACCTACAACCCTAGACAGAGACATGAAAGCTTTCTTCACCGGCCTTTCTGAAAATATTAAGCGGGTGGGGGTAATCAAAATGTACGTTTAGCAGAACTATCTTCCGTGAGGACATTTCTAACCCGTGAAGCTTCGAGAAATGGGATATACATTTCTCGGATTGGATGCCCGGATTAGCTCTGAAAGATCAAGTGATTTCAGGCCACTTGTTATGGTTTCCCTAAAATTGTAGTATCATTAGTTGCAGAGGGGTCTATGTGGGTCTGCCACACATTGTTAATCCTGCATTCTTTTTCTGATTTAGATTCTTATATTTAGCGTTTATCGATAGTATAGTCTTACTTTGGTCCAACTTATTGTTCCAGAGGGCAGCATCAAGGTTTTGGTTCATTTCTTTGCATTCTCAGTCATATCAGGTGTTGCGCCGTCTTTGGTCCCTACATGAGCCTCTTCCAATAATAAGAAGTATGAGAGGTCACTGTTTTACACAGCGCATTGCACATTCATTCTGTATCAATCAAATATTTTTCCAGGTCAAAATCCAATGATTCAATTATTGGTATGAGGTCCCTATAGATCTTGGGTAGTAGAGTTTCCATTTCTATTTTCTCCCCAATTCTATTTTTCTTTTTTTTTTTTAAATGAAAGTAGCGAAGGAATCAGAGTCCTTGCATACCTGCATATCAGACTTAAAAATCAGTGACGCAGTAAACCTTAGGATGACTGGATCGTATCACTCGCCCCTCTTCTAACCACATTTAAGCCTCACACCAATGAGATACATTTAGAGTAAATAATATATATGTGAAAGTTAATCCACGTCTAAAAGTGTGAACGGCCGGAGAGTCACCTGGAAACGACTGCTACCCGCTCTCAGCCCCAACTCTGCAAATGTAATAGCCATTTCATTGGCATCTGGGAGTTTGCCTTTAGTCAAATTCTTAGGGAAAGGTGAGCAGCATAATAAACCATCATCATGATGAAACAGGAAATCGTGAGAAAGCTTGCAATATTCATATTGCACATGAATATCCCCGGTGAAAACAACTACACAGTCACTAGTTAATAAACGCAATTCTGATAAAAGGTTATCCAATACCTCTATTGCATTAAAGTTAATTCTTCCAGCTGCTGATCTCACGTAAATATTAATCAGCACTAAAACCAAATCTTGTAAATAGTAAAATTGTAAAAACATCAAATCAGGGTGGACAGGTTCAACAGCCATTCCCAAATTCAAATGAGTCCAGATCGAAAGGCCATCCATTTGCTCGCCCATTGAGACCTTTGACTGCCCCAGATGGAAATTTGCAAACCCATGTTTGGGATGAAAGCAGATTATCTGAAAGGAAAGGAAATACAATCCTCATCATTCATTTTGGAGGCTAAGCCGGCAATATTGCAGGTCAAAACATTAAAAGTACTAGAGGCATTCTCCTCTTCTTTATGCTGCTTAATGATCCTCTCAGGCCTATGTGGTTGAGGACCAATCCAGCACTGAACTTTGGTTCTCTGCCAGCATACGTGCCATGTCAATTATTTCTTTTAAGACGTTTCCGTCGTCTCAGACTCTTGAGTGTGCAGGGTCCATCAAGCAGGAGTTGGTCACAGGGTATTGCTTTTGGACAATAATGGAGGTATCCTGAGTGGGATAAGATCTAAAGTCTATTGAGAACAGGCCCTCCACTAAGCACTTATTTTTCAGCTCTACCTTAGTGGTGTCTGTTCCTCCGCTATATGGGTCACAAGGCCTTTGTGTAGAAACGATGTACCCACGGGTGATAGCCCAGACAGGAATTGTTTGAGGACAAAATGTAGTGGTAATATTGACGGTTCACTCAGTTGATTTGAAGATCTATAGTTAGGAGCTTGAGAACCATATAAGATTCTTCCAACGAGCCTGAAGATGAGAAAGAGCCACCCAGTGAACCAGAGTCTTTCCAGGTGAGGCAACCATAGCAGGAGCGAAAATGACCTGAGAGAAAGAGTCGCTGGATGCAAATGCTGCGGCACTCATTTTTCCTGGTCATCTACAGCAATAGTGTCTTGAGGAAGTCTCCTTTGCACGGAATCATCTGGAACATTTTCAAAATGCATTGACTTCCTTACTGCACCAGCTTCTTGCTCCATAGAAAGTTGCAGTGAAAAATACAAAAGGTTTCCCAGACTAAAACTACCACTTTTTGCAAAGAAATCTGTTATTTTCTGTTTAATACTCATCAATATTAAACTAAAACGATTTAATCTGTCATTAGATTGACACCGCAGAGAACGGGACTGGGAGCTACTTCCCTTAGAGGATCCGGCCACCAAGGTGTTAGGGAGAATTCTCATTTAGGTGCCAATTCCCTTCAACCTTAGGGACCCCCAGCTCTTTTGCTGGACTTCGGATTTTTTCATTTTTACCCTGGAGTGATTGAGACTATTTTCTCACTCTCATGTGTTTTTACCTGGTTTGGATTTTGTGTTTTCACTGTATTTTGAATGTGACAAACTCCATAGGCATCTGCTTTTTGTATGGTGACACACAGCACCTTCAGTGCAGCGTCACAGAGAAATCATTTTAGATTTCTCATAAGGTTTAACTACCTTTTCTTGTGTGAACTACTGTTCCCAAGAATAGTAAAGTGAAATTGACTTTACTTACCTTTTCTCTTTGTAGGTCCACCATCTTATGTGGAGTGCTGGGGGTTACCTAGTAGCCCCTTATCCTACTCTCTCATGTAACATTTTTATATTACCATCACTACTTTAAATGGCTGGTGGAAGTGGTTTACTTTTTCCTACCATTGTGCTTTTCTACCGAATATTGAACCCTCATCTGCAGTACAGCACCCATGGGTGACCATATTTGTCAAAATGGCCCCTATCTTCTTTTTTCACCATTTTCTGTTTGTGATGCGTTTCATGGGTTTTACTATGTGCGTTGGGACAGGTTTGAGGCCTTCGTTTGTCTTGCCTTTGGCTGGCCTCAGCTCTGAAGCCCGCCCCAGCCTCCATTGTGTCTGAAGGACAGGATGTGAGGGAGGGTCTCAAAACTCTCCTGTCCTTTGTCTCTAGGAGTGCCTGAATGCAATCAGTCCTGATTGGCTGGCTGTCCTTTCAGGGCAGCCACCCTGATGTGTGATTGACAGCCTAGGCTGTGCATGAATGGAAGAAATCTGCTCAAAAGGCAAGGGTTTTGGGACTACAGGAAGAGTCGACCACTGGGAGAAACGCCCGATGAAGAAATTGTGAACAAAGCTTGCTGCAACCTCTTGGTCCTTTGAATTGCCCGGTGAAGCCCTGCTGCTGTGCTGAACTCTTTTTTCACCTCGACGGAGAAGCTCCGGATGGAACGACTTCTCCCCTTGTGTTAGTGGGACCAACTACCTCTGAGACGAACTCCACTGGACCACCATCCCCGACTTGCTGTGCCTCTCCGTTGCTTCGGAAGCCCAATGCCAGGAGTCGAATGGCCGTAATCAAGTGCAATATCTGTCGTGGAACGAATCTGGCTTTAAGCTCCAGGAGACTCTAGGGAACAAGTCAGAAGCAGGACCTCCAGATCCAGAGTTCCCTCACCAGAGTACAGGACAAAGGGAGCAAAGAGTCCAACCGGTCTCCAAGATCCACAATGGTGCTGTTTGCGAATCGCTGAGACCGCAAAGTGCCACTGAACCGAAAAGAGCCCGTAGCTGCCGACAACCTCCCAAGTACCACCGCAGGAGCCCTCCAGAGACGTCCTGCCTCTTATCCCACGACTGAGGCTCAGGAACAAGCGTATGCACCGCTGTAGCAAGACAGATCCAGCTGGACCACTCTTCTTCAAACCAGAGATACTGTTTAGCCTTGGGGTACTTACCTTATTATTATTGCCTTCTTTCCGCGCTCTTCTCAGTTGGAATTGCAGTGGCTTACCTTTTAGAGTTGATTTAAACTCTCTTCTCACAGGCTTAACAGCTTGTGACCCTACAAGTGATTTTTCAAAAAAACTATAATTTTGTGCAAGACTTTGATCTAAGAAGTACATCAGATCCATAGACTGTCCTGGCTCCCTGAAGACTCCATTGACTTTGATACTGCTTGTCGCTCATAGGTGGTAGCTTGTTGCATACTGTTACTCCTGGGAAAGGCTCCTTTAGACTTCATTGGAAGATTTAGTTGTCCTCACACATACTTAGAACCCGTTTAACCTTTTTTCCTTCCCTAACCTTTCCTTTCTGCAACCTCAGAATCTGCAAAGTGTACTAGTGTTATATATAAATACAATTACCGTCCTTGTGATTGAAGTCACCCCAGGTTGTAGGAGTTGTGTAAGAAGCATATCCAAAAATTATCCACTAACTTGTTTTGATTCTGGAAAGTAATTTTAAAGTATATTTACCTTGTTACAACAAATTGCCTTTTTAAAGAATGCTTATTTAAAAATTGATGTTAATTAAATAAATAAGTATTTATAACTGAAACCTTGAGTGTAAGTGTTACTTGTCTACCTTCATTTACGGATTTCATTTGTACAGCTCTGCAGCTCACATTTACCCCTCTTGAGTTGAGGCTTGGCTGCTCAGTCACACTACTTTGGCTGCTCTGTCAGACTACCAACTTGTGTAGTACAGACCTATACCAAAAGGTGGGTTACTTAATACCAAGCAGATAAGTCTTGTGTAGTCTAACACAGTGTAACTGCACCCATTCTTACTCAACACAAGGTAGTACTTGGGAAATTGGTGGTGTACCACTCTACGGGAGAAGCTGTCTTATCCATAGCATCAACTTTCACACCCTTACTTTTCAGAAAATACATTGTAGTTGTATATCCAGAATGGGCTCACCTCTCGCTTGAGAATCCAGTTTCCATTTCACTGTTCAAAACACTCCACTGCAGTACAACTGCACTTCCACTGCACTTTGTCCACGCTCTGCACGTGCATCTTCTTATGAAGTGCAGAACAGTCCTTTGTCAATGTTTCCCCACAACGGCAGGGAAACGAGCAGAGCCACAAAATAAACAAGCAGTACGGGCTAAGATCAGAAGCCCAAGAGGTGAGTCCAGGAGATCCAAGGTGCACCCTTTGCAGTTCAACAACACTTCCACTGCACTTCGCCATGGGTTTGTTTGCTTGTCCTGGACAAAGATTAATGCCTAACAGCCATTAAAGCATCCATGGCAACGGGGATGGGGGGCCATTCACACCACACTTCCTTAAGCATTATGCATAAAAATTAGAGACGATCCTGGGTTACTATTTTTTATCTGCAATGTTATCTTACTTACATTCCTAAACTCTCAAAATTTTATTTTTGTGGGAATTTAACATTTTTCCCCCATTATGCTCAATAAAATGGTTAACTGTATCAAACAATAAATGACAGGTGATGTGGCTTGCACAAAGGTTTCTGCAGTAGGTGCATCAATTGAATGAGGGCACTTACAACTTACATTGAAAGTATATATTCTGCTGCATTAACTACTTGAATATAAATGAAAACATAAGGTTGGTCGCGAGGAAAATGTAATTCTTGAGGGGAGAGCGTAGTAAAATAAAAACAATTATAGAGGCTTTGAAATAAACATTGCCAACATCATTGCTGTGTGTAGCTTTCCATGCCATTATTCTTTAGCATGTCTGTGCAATTGCAAAAGGGAATAAGCCGTTAACAAATGAGTCTTGGTTTTGCCACCAAAAGATGCAGTGCAGCCTCAACTGCTTGGCCATGTCCCTTCTGCACTGCAACGCAAGCGGTCACAAGCATTTTCGGTCTTGTGGTCTAGCAGTTTGTGCAGGGCTGCTCATATTTGTGGTAGGACCAAGACTGATTTGCAAACATTGGTGTGGAAGACAGACCAAAGCAATGCCAGTGGTTGTGATTTATTCAGAGACTTACATCCATCCTTTTTTAGTTTTGGCTATTGGGTGTAAGCTACAACTCTTGCATTGGAGTACAGATAGTATGGAGATGGTATGTGAGGAGGGACACATCCTAAGGGCACTTTTGGTCATGTTTCCACTCATTGACTACGCATTGCCATGTTAATCCCTAAGGCATTCGGACCAACTAGTTGCCCCTCCATCCCAAAACATACCCTCTTGGGACTATTTCAGCAAGCACTGTAACAAAGTCACACCAGCCTTTGTACTGTATAAGGCGGACAGTGTTATATCCAAGCATTCTTTTGAGTGTTTCATGACTTAATTGCTTCTGTAAAAGAGATCCTGGTGTCATAAAAATCTCTTAACAATGTGTGCCTTCAGCCAGTTGATTTATAAGGAATGTGTGTGTTTGCATCGGTTCTTTGCACTGGTGTCCTGTCTAAAGCAAGCAATCGCAAAGCCAACAGTTTTGGCTTGTTATGTTATGTTATGTTATTTTGCATTTATATAGCGCCTTATAAACCAATTGTATGGTCTGAAGGTGCTGGTAGGTTGAACGCACTTGGGAACCGAAGTTCAGATCAGTAGAGAGAGTAGAGAGCGTCAAAAAGTGCATATGGGCACCGGGTAGGTGTGCAGCTCGTGCGATATCCGTGTAGTAGCTGCTTCTTAGCGGTAGGTGTGGTGATTGAGAGATCAGGCGAATGTTTTAGTTCAGGCAGGTTTTATCCAGAACGGCTGCGGCTGCGTCAGGCCTGAGGAGAACGCCTGGCTGGGGGGTGTGAGACCAGCAGTGTCAACTTAGAATGATGTGGAGTGATTGGCAGATGTTGCTATGAGAACAGTTATACCGAATGGTATCATAGTATCTCTGTGTTCTAGTTGAGTGGTGATGTAAAGGAGAGAGTAAGCGTATTGGTGTGATATGATGAGATGTGATACGCCCATCCGCTCCATACGCCCATCCGCTCCATACACTCATCCTCTCCATGCACTCATCCGCTCCATGCACTCATCCGCTCCATGCACTCATCCTCTCCATGCACTCATCCACTCCATACACTCATCCACTCTATACACTCATCCACTTTATACACTCATCCGATCCAAGCACTCATCCGCACCATACACTACCCGCACCATACACTCATCCACTTTATACACTCATCCGCTCCATGCACTCATCCGCTCTGTGCACTCGGTATTAAACAGGCATTTGCCAAAAAGCACATCATATGACCAGGTAATTGCACCATTTTTCAGCTGTTCTCATCTTATAGCCAGGTGGTACCCTCATGGCAGTACCTGGCAAATGCCCATCCCATGCCTACTCAAAAGGCTATGTTGTTGGCTTTGCCAATGCATGTTGGTTTTAGTTTGTCTGCCTATGTTAAGGTGTGCATGCCCTGATGTGGGGGCCATGCTAGGTACACCTAGGGAATCAAGCTACTCCTCACTGTGTCTAACAAGACCCTATATGAACATGTCAAGGATAGGAGGGCAAGTATGGGCCATTTTTTGATCCTCTCATGCATACTTACCAATGGTGCTCTGAACCAAATAGAATGTATCTTTGTGCAGAAGTTTTGCCTACCCTGCCCGAACATTTCATAATTCGAATTTAGTATTGACTTGATAATCTCATACTATTTGAGTAACCATTATCAGAGTTTGCATGCAAACAGAATATATCCTGTGCATTGTGGATCCTGTTTGGAAAGTATCATGTCACTCCTGGGTGCTGGGTGTTTAGGCAGTGCTGGAAATGGAAATTATTGACTTTGGGATCCCAGCACTGTCAGGGGGATGGGTGTCTGAATAGGAGGATTATTTCCACCCGCCAATAAACCATTGCTCCTCAGAAAATTTATCATGAACACTTGGAAAATAACACAAGACAAGAGAATGTCCTCTCATGTTGCTGGTGAAGTATAAATGGTGTACATCTTTTAAACCTAAAAAAAAAAATATTTAAATATTTCCTGCAGAGAGCGATCAGAGGTGGATTTAACAGTCCGACAAGGGACAAAGGTGCATAGGTCCCCCTGCTGTACTCCTCTCTCCTCAAAGAGGCTGCACAGGATCTCCCAGCGAGGTCTTTTAACCTGCCTCACCCACAGGTTATTTACAACAGGAAGTGATTAGAGATCGGAAAATGGAACTGATAGGGACCATTGCTGTGGCATTTTTTTCTTTACATTTTCAAAAGATTTCACAAAGCTATTTAATTTTGAGTGTTGTGTGATTAGAAATAATGGGGGAACAGAACAAACTGTTTGAAACAATGAGCTTACGCATTTTATTTCACTTTTCATCTGTATTCGATTTTTTAAAGTTCTCACTACTTTGCATGTTGGGGCTTGTAGGCTTCCATGCAGGATGAGGAAAAAAGCAACTCTCATAGGGGGTCCTCTTACAAGTCCAGTAGAGTAGGAAAAGTGGAACTAAAAGCATTTATCACCACATTTTATGCACTGCAGGATTGTGTATGATTTGGCAGGCGAAGAAGGAGAGCAGAACATGTTCACTTGGTTTCCATCAATAGGTATTTTTCTGCTGGTCGGAAAACCAACAAATTCCTATGGAATCTGCCTGACTTTTACACCTGGTAAAAGCAGGCAGATTCCAAAGGAATCTATTGTAGATGGCTCCCACTATTGTTACTTGTGGGAGGGAGTTACATAGACACGTGGTGGAAACGTGAAGAAAAAAGGCGATTTTGCCTATGTTTTACTACTAACATTTCCAGTAATTGGTGGAATAAATTGAAATAGCATGGATGGGCGCTTTTGCAAAAATGTGCAAACAGGAGTGGTTTACTCCATTAAATGTAGGATTCAAAACAAAATGACCCATTACTCTTTTTCATCAACACATTTTTACAATGACATATATATATATATATATATATGTTGAAAACGCTGCACCAAGGTCCAGGAAAGGTGGAAAGCACTCCAGGAAACAGTCTTGCTTGCAATAGTCACAGCAAAACACTGAGGCAGGAAACCAGGTAATGTCAGCCAAAAATCAATACTTTAATTCATAAAATGTCCAGGACGGGAGAAACAAACACGAAAAACGACGCGTTTCGCGGTAACAGACCGCTTGTTCACGTTTAGGGCAACAAACACAATGGAAGGACTATTTATACAGTCATCAACTCTATGACTTCTGTGTAGAGAGTCGTGCACACTTTCTTTTCTTGTCTCTTGTAAAAGTATGCCATCTTGGAATGGGTTAAAGCGTGTTAAATCTCATTAAGCTTAATAGCAAAGAAAAACAAAACATGCTTATATGGACATGCTCGGCTGACCCAGGGCAAATGGTTATTGTTGACAAAAAACCGCTTTATGTGAGGTAAGTTCTCGTAAAAATGAATGAATAAATAATTACATGCAATATCTAAAATAAAGTGCGTAGTGCACTCATTCTTTCAAATTTTTCGATTCAAGTGTACTTAATTTAACCCATGCAAACACCTGAACCGGTATTCACGAGCTGCGCAAAATTCGCAAAATACAACAAATGTTGTTAAAGTGCTATGTGCATTTGATAACCTGAAAATTAATTTTACAGTTTATAAAGTGCCTAGTGCATTTAGCAGCACGACAGAATCCTATGTCGGAACATGATAAAGTGCTTAGTGCATCCTTAAAAACAGATGTATTTTACACTTGAATCATTTGTAAATAGCATGAATTAAGAACAGTTTTACCAGATCATTATTTGGGCAATTGCCTCCACATGATAAAACCTCACTTTCAAAACATCCCCATGCGATATAAATGACCCTAAAATCAATAATAAACCAATGGGAGTAAGAGACAGATTGAAATTAAAGAAATTAAAGAAAAATGTGCATAATACTGTTGTTCCATTGTGTTACATTGATACTTCAACAAAGAATATCCGTTGGTTTCCCTTACAAGAAAAAGAAGTGAAAAAATAAAAACAAAAGGACAAGAGAGGTCTAGAATTCTTGTGAATCTCGGAATGGGAAAAAAAAAGGAAAAAATAAATAGACCCTCGAATCGTTATGATCGTGAGAAAACATAACACCCATGTTTGAAACAGACCAAAAGCCGAAAACAATCAAATACATTTTCAATGTGGGTTGACGCAATCCTATAAATACAATATATTATAAGAAAAGGAGCAATATGTAAACAAAGAGAAAAGTCTTAAGTACACATAATTTTTGAGGTAACTGGAACCCAACTCAGCATGCCACGGTCTGGGATCGTCTTTGGCAGATCAATGTTTTACTTTTATTACTTTTTAGACCTATTAAGTTCCTAGGAATGTGTATAATTCTTCATCTAGGTTGTGGCCCTGGGTTTTCTTTGTCTCATAGTCCAAGATATATCTGGTTTCCATTTGTCGCAAGAGGAGTTCACGGTTTCCCCCCCTTGCTGTTTTTTGGATAGCATATATTCCAAAGTATCCAAAACCGTCGAGTTTTCCTCCGTGCTTTTCTTGGAAATGTAGGGCCATTGGGTATGTTGGATCGACATTTTTAATTGCTCTGATGTGTTGCAAAGTTTTAACTTGCCGATCGTACTCCCTACATACCACTTATCGCACGAGCAGGTAAGGACATACACAACGCACTCTGTTTCGCAAGTGATTCTAGATTTTATGATCACATTATTGTTCAGAACAGGATGTTGATATTGTTTGATATTTTTAGTAAATTTGCAAGCCTTATATTTGGTACATCTTTGAAAACCCTCTGGGGTGGTACTTAACCAGATTTGAGTCACAGGTACTGTTCTTGGGCTCATATAGCTTGATACCAGATTATCTTTCAAAGAGGCTAAGCGCCTATAAGTAATATTGATGTTGGGCCCTAAGGTAGGTCCCAGATGCTCGTCCTGCCTAAGTACATGCCAATGTTTGTGTATTATTTGGCAAATGTTCTTAGAGGCTTTGCTATATGTCAAAATGAGACGTGTTTCTTGTTCTTCTGTTTCATTTTCAATATGAGCCATGGGCATTAGCAAAATCTTGCAATCCATTTGCCGTACTTTATGAAAGGCTCTCTCCAACACTTTTTTTGGGTAACCTCTTTGCTGGAATCTTTGTGCCATTAGTCTACACTCCTTGTCATAAGTTTCCAATTGCGAGCAATTCCGTCTGATGCGGATGAATTCAACATAGGGAATGCTCCATTTTAATGAGGTGGGGTGGTTGCTCTTAGCATGCAATGGTGTGTTGGAGCTTGTTGGTTTTCTATACAATTCAGTCACCAAACTGTCATTGTCCGCATTGACAAGTATGTCCAAATAGACAACAGTGGTCTTGCTGTGGCTCTCGGTGAACTGAAGATTGTATTCATTTATATTAAGTAACTTCACAAACTCCAACCATTCGTTTGCGGGTCCGTCCCATATTACAAATAAATCATCTATGTAACGCAGCCACAGGACCACCTTATCTGTTAAGTGACTGTTGGAAGGAACCCACACTACAGATTCTTCCCACCATCCCATCATTAGATTTGCATATGAGGGAGCAAACATAGTCCCCATAGTCCCCATGGCTGTACCTTGCAATTGGGTGTAAAACTTGTTGTCAAATAAGAAGCTGTTATTTGTTAAGCAGAGACTGATCATTTCTAAAATCATTTTACCATGTTCAAGATAATTCAATGATCTGGTGTTTAAGAAATGCTCACAGGACTTTAATCCATCTGTGTGTCTGATCGAAGTGTACAGGGAGACAACATCTAATGTGGCTAGTAGATATGTCCTTTCCCAAGGTATGCCGTCAATTTTATTTAGGAAATCCTTTGTGTCTTGTAAATATGACGGCAAGCTTGTGACAAATTTTATCAATGTTTCATCTACTAGTTTAGAAACATTTTCGAGTAGTGCCCCACATAAAGTCACTATGGGTCTCCCCGGAGGTCTGGTTTTGCTTTTATGAACTTTTGGCAAGAAGTAAATTGTGGGCATCATTGGAAATCTAGGATGCAAATATTTACACATGTCTTCCTCCAAAAGACCTTTTTCCTTCCATTTCATCAGCAACTCAAAAAGTTGATTATTAATTTCTAATGTTGGATCCTTATCCAGCAATTTATAGCATTTCTGATCCCTCAGTTGTCTATTGGCCTCAGTGATGTAATCAGACCTATTCATAATCACAATGTTGGTACCATTGTCAGAGGGTTTGATGATGTAATCATCCAATTTTTTCATGCTTGAAAGAATCTCTAGTTCTTGTCGAGTTAAGTTATTTTTAGAAATGTTGGTTTTAGTTTTCCTTATCTTTTTGAGGTCAGTTATTACCAGATCTTGAAAAGCCTCTATGTTGCCACCAGGATTGAACATGGGATTGAAACGTGATTTAAGTCTCAAGTTGCTCTTACTAGGCCAGTCAGTGCTAATGTTCATAAGTTCCCACTGAGGGTCGCTTATGTCTTCATCGTCTTGCCACTCAGTTTCTAGATGAACGAGATCTCGTAAAGCATTCATGTCTTCAATTATCAGGGGCGTGTATCCCGATCGGGGCTCCTCATCTTTGGTTTTGGGTGGATTGACAGCAAAGAATTTTTTGAGGCGGATCTTACGCATGTATTTGTCGAAATCTATTCTTGTTTCAGAGTAATTATATGACGTTGAAGGGCAAAAGTTTAAGCACCTGTTGTTCTTCTGACGAGAAAGTATGTGATGTTAAATTTACAATTGACATATCTGTTGATGTATTTTGTGTCATCATCAATTCTTTGTCCCAGAGCGTGTCTGTCTGTTTTGTCCACTGCTCGGGTATCTGAAGCGGTTGCTCCTCCTCTTTTTCTTGTGCCTCGCGACTTTGTTGACTTTCCCCGTCCTCGTCCTCTTGTCTTTTTGTTGGTTCCGCCCCTGCCATCCATCCCTAAGAGTCTCATTTCTTCTAAAAAATTTAATTTTCTTTGGGGCTGTTCATTTTCACTTTCCGTGGAATCTACCTCTGAGGAAGATGGTATACTTGATGCTGCTTTTTCAGCCTGAGATGTTGTTGTTAGAAAAGTTCTCCGTAGAGTATCAAATCTTTTAGCAAATGTGAGGACTCGGCCCTTTTCATAGTCCTCTTTATCATGGAGAAATTTACGTTGTTTACGCTGTTTGATCTCTTCCTCAAATGTTTTCAGTCCCTTTTCTATATTTACTCGAATGGTTTTGCCTTCTTCACTTGGATATATTGTCAGGTTGGTTTATCAATTATTTTGTGCATGTTTAAAGTCACAAAAATTGAGTATTTTTTTAGGTATTCAAACCCAACCTGCAACACATGTTTGTACCGACCTGGGCTGGGAAGATGTGTGGCCAAGTATATATATTTGAGGGAAGGACTCAAAATCTGGTTTAACCACTTAACCAAGTGTGTGATCTTGGGCAAATCATTTGATCGATCTATGCCTTACCTGCCAAAATTAGGTGACTCAAGAAGTGATTCAGTTCACACAATACGCTATTCCAAAAAAGGCTCAGTATGGTTTTAAGACTGAAGGTGAAGGAGGAGTGGATAGAATAGAATGAGGAGAGCAGATGGGAAGGGAAGATAGGTAGATTGATAATGCCACATTATTTGCCTTGCTTTTTTTTTACTCTGTGCTGTTTCTTTAAAGATAAAATATAGTATTATGTTGAGAAAAAGTATAACTTTCGAAAGCAGAAGATCTTGTAAGGGGTACTGGAGAGCATATGGTTTTTTAAGGGATGAGGAGTGGAAGGGGAGATCAGGTTTCCCACTTCAACAATTGATCCTCGAAAAATCAATTTGTCAGAAAAACCTGGTCCGGTGACCAAGCTGTGTATCACCCCAAAACACACAACTCAATAGTAGAAAATGACAATTTAAAAAACATGGAACATTTATAGCACTCGTGACAGTCATCATCTTCTCCCAACCTAAGCTCCACCCACAGTCCCCACATGCCCAGAGCCCTCTGTCAGTTTTTCCCACTGAGCCCTTTGCCTTAAATCTACCACTCAGTGGAAGTCTAACAAGCATCCTGATCCAACATTCAAGTAGTTGTACAGGTAAGTGGGTCGTCCCTTGGCCCAACAACCTGGATTTGAATCCAGGATTCTGAACCTTTTTAAAAGCATTCCAACAGAATAATGGATTTGTAGAGATCCGGGAAGACATTTTTTGCTGGACCACGGATCTGAGAAATATGACTCCATGCCAGCACTTTGTTTAGGGTACTCCTACCTACACCCACTCCCAATGGAAATTCAGCCCCCCTGATCACCAACTGGGCCCACCCAGATGAAAATTCCTGGAGCCGGGCCTGATTAGGAGCCAAAATAAACCAGGGAATACATCCCAAAAAATAAAAATCACAACGATCAAATGAGTCCATTTTAAAAACTGGGACGGGACACCCGCGGAGCAAACAGAATAACATGAACAACTTGGATAGGACCAACACGACCACAATCCACAATCCACGCTTAAATAGTAGCCAAATGCTAACTGTACAGAGAGCAACCTCAGAAGGATGAAATGCTGAATCCGTCGCTCAGCCACGATTGGAAACCGTTTCCCTGCATGTCACGCAGCCACAATGATCTCTGTGCCGGGCAACAAGGTGTGCGAGCCACGGGTATAATGAATGCGCACCTAAAAGCAGGAGCCCAGAGTGTACAGGGTTTATTTCGCTCATGCTGCACGGTCGCATGTGCAGACTGTGGGCCTCCAGTTGTGAGGAGGAGCCAACTCGCCAACAACCTCACCCATCACAGAGGAGCAGCGCCAACCTAGTGGAAACAGTGTAAGCGCTCAGCTCAGGGAGCACTCCTAGGCTGGCTTACACTGTCAAAGGGAAATGTAGTTTCTCTTTGACAGTTTGTTCCCCAGTGCACATGTCGAATGCACCATTCAAGGTCGTACCATTTTTCTTTCCCAGCCTTGTAAGGTCCAATGGGGTTGCAGGCTGGGAAATTGCACCTCTAAATGTGCATATCGGGCACTCCTGAGCCTCCCTGCACATTCTGACAGATTGTGGCACAGGCAATTAAGTTCTCGAGCTCCTACACACATGTGCAGGAACCAGGAAGCTTCCTTTGCTTCTTGGTTCACGTTTGTGATGTGAGGAGCCACAGGGCTTTCGTGTAGGCACCAGCAAAGCAGAGTCCAGCACGGGGGCGTAGGAAAGATGTATTTTATGCAATCTATGTGTGAATTAGTACGCTTATGATGTATGGGCGCGCGTGTGAATGAGCGTGTGAATGCTGCATGTGAATGAGTGAGTGAATGTTGTTTGAATGTGTTTGTGTTTTTGCTGGGATAGACTTTGGCCAGCAGGGGGAGAGATGATGGGGTGGGAGGGTGGCAACAACAGCATTTTTTATGGGGCATTTACAATAAAGCAAGCATGATGTGTCATTACCTGCCTACACTTCCATTTTAGTGCAGCCAGTCTAGATATTTCTCACTGTAACATCTCATTTTATTCTGGGCATCTATTATATAGTAAGCATGATAAGTGCCATTACTCAGCTAGACTGGCCTTTTGGTGCAGCCATTGCTCACTGTTGCATGGCATTTTTGTTTACTTAGCATCAAGGGTAAAGCAAATATGATATGTGTTATTATATCTCTAGACTGGCTTACATTGTGCAGCTACTTTGGACATGTTTTCTTATTGTGGCATGGCCTGGTCGATAGCTCAGGGGCAACGTGCTTGTCGTGGAAGAAAGACAACACAGATTTGAATCCCGGTCTCGTGCTTGGAGGCTGGCCTCCGGTATTTAGCGTGGTATAAAAGATTAATGAACTGAATTAATGGCATTTTCAGTGGCAAAGTCAACAGGAGTATGTTCTTACAGGGATACTGCTCTATGTTTACAGAGCCACCATGGACACATGTTCCACATCATAACAGGCATTATCTGCAAAACACACATGACTACGTTCTTATATGGGAATACTGGCATATAGTGGTGCAGCCAGCATAAAAATGTATGGGCACAACCAATATACTGGCATACAATGTGGGCAAAGACATCATTAAAATTTGTAGGAAAAGGCTCCTGTGCACTGTTGTAAACTTGCATCTATTGGGTTTTTGGAGTTTCCCTATTCAAACCAATTGCAAACTGTCGGTCTTTTTACCCAATTTTTCACAAAGATTGTGCTGTATAATACACCATTTTAACCCATTATTAAAAATATTCTCGGTGGCAGAACCCCCAAACCACTATTGATTGGTTCAGTTTCCCTTGCTAGGCTGGGTTGCTCTGGCATATTTGTGGTAATGTTTACACCCATCCAATTAAGATATTCACCAGCCTCCACTTCTAGTTTCTGGTGCAAACACATCACGTGAAAACACTTGCTTCTGCAATCCCAGCTAAACTGCTAAGTTACACTTCCAAACTAACTTGGGCTGCGCAGTTTTTGCTTGCGGAAAAACAGACCGGGTCTCAGTCTTTGTCTGTGTAAGTCCACGGTCAACGGTGTGTGTGTCGGAAGCGGCTAAGTGCGGAAGCGTAGCTTCAGAGTGACTTTACACTCCTTTTGATGTCTGATGGTCCATTCCTCTGGTCTAGCCAGCTCAGTAGAGTGAAGAGTGACGAGGCCACGAGGGAGCTTACCTGGAGCTATTGAAGTGCTGTCAGAGCATTGTTCGAACCCAGTCTGACTTTTGAAGAAGGGGACAGCAGTGGTAATCAAGCTGGGGGAGGCAGCGGGTGATTGGGAGTTTCTACCTCGTTCCACTCTGTGCCCGGTGGCAGCAATGACACTTTTTGCTGGTAGTTGGGAGGCAAGTTGAATGCGGGGGTACGCACACCATTTCACCTAGCAGTCTTGTGAGAACCCCTATATTGTTTTGCTTTGCTGAAAAGTTGAAAGCATCTGGACCTCCTTGGCAAGGGTGTTGGCACTCCTCGAGTGCCTTTGCCTACTCAGAAACGTTTGTTTTGGTGGTGTGGCTGGGTGCCATGGTGGCCAAACGTCGTACTCACAAGCCCCCAAGAAAGGTGCTGCCAGAGTTATCCCCTTGGGTATGAAGGCTCCTGGATATTTGCAAGCCATATAGGCAGACCACTATTGATAGGCTGACCTTCAGTCAGCAGGCCGCAGAGGCCCCCCCAGGATCAACTGCTGACGAAATGTGGCTGTGGCACCTACCGACCCTCGTGAGAAGGTTGTTGCCATCACAAGCCTAAATGATTCAAGTGGCCTAGAGGCGGTCTTTGCTGAAGACATGGATGCTTTGGAAGAGCTCTCAATTAGGCAACAGCATCACGGGAGTGGATTGATTTGGGGGTTGCTCCGGATGACAGTGATTTTAATCCAACCATTCAAGCCTCCGCCCATGGTTTGGGAACTGCCTGTAGTGGCCCGCTGGAGTTTTCTGTGGTAAGCTCTGTGTTACAAAGCAAGTTTGGTTACTTTATTGGGTAGCAGGCATACAGGTTACATTAGGAACAACAGGTACAGGAGATGGTAGGCAGGATACAAGTATTACAGCGAGAGCCCGCTGGCTGCCACTGGCACCCACCACCCAGGCTTCATGTCTCTCTCTCTCCAACTCTCTGGCCAAAACCAAGCTCAAGGCATAACATTCCAGGCTGCTGCATCAGCAAGCGCTCTGCATTCTATGACATCACAGCCACACAGGATGAATCTACACAGACAAGCCAGGAGGTGGGGAAGCAGGATATAACACCCCTCCTTCCCTTAGACAGCAAACAAAGCAGACTCTGCAAACACCAAACAGGCAGGGGGAAACACACACAACAATCTGCAAATGATAAAAGGCCATATTGCCACCCCAGGTCTGCTGTTGGCCTGTCGTCTAGTGTGTCCTTCGAAGCACTTAAGCGCTCTATTGACCACTATTATGCAGAGAATTGCCCGCCTGGGCTGCTCGGTTCCAGAGGAGAAGTGTCAGATTCAAGGGACTGGCCTTCACCGTTACTGAGGTGGATTCTTCTAGCTTGGCGGTCTCTGGGGGTGTTGTGATTTTTAACTCCCCCTGAGCTCATAGCCACTCACCTTTGCCGGTCTGTCCGCTAGGCCTCACTTGTAATGTTGGCACCCGGGGGGCAGTCAGTTTAGAGAACTTCTGTGTATTTCATCAGTTATAAGGGAACTCGATAGCTTTCAACCAGAGTGTCCTGAGCATTTACAGGTTGGCTATTAGTTTTTGACCAGCATACCTCTGAATAGCGGTGCGTCTGGTGTACCTGCTGGTAACCTCCCCATTTCGATTAAGTGCAGATCATATACATTTCTGTGTTCAGCATCTTAAAGGACTTGTTGCAGCCATTATGGAAATGAGGGAGGCATTCAGAATGCTTACAGATCAGTGTGAAAAAGATGCAGGGGTATTGGATTCCCATGCAGGGGTGATTAGTACGCTGGTGAAAGCTTTGACTGACTGAACAATAGGGCCCAGAGTTTCTGAAGTTTTGAACACTGCTACTGTATGTTAAGATCAGGTTTCCGACTGCAAACGATTTAATAAGCCGCAGGAACTGGCTCGATCCCCCTCACCCCTCTCACACACACGGGCACAGATGGATTGTAGGGTGTGTTTTGGAGGGGTTATTTCCCCTACAGCTCTGAGGTCTATCAGGGGGCAAAGGTCTATCTCAACACAGGTTTAAGGCCTGGTGGAGTGCCATAATGGACCCCAATGATTGTTTTGCGCACACAAATGCCTATAAAAGATTATTAGTGCGGGTCTGTCGAAGTGTTGGATGTGAATGACATTTCTTTTAAATTGTTTCCGGTTGTGTGCATTTTATCCGATGCATGTTCTGTAAAGGGTGTATTGTCCGCTTTTACTTTCTTAATGCCAATTTCCTCACTTGTATTTGGATCTGTAGTGAGTTACTGGCTTGAAAGGGGATCGACATTTTTGAAGACACTAAGGCTGAGCTGTACCATACTCACGACTCTTGATATCTTTGGCAGGAGGTGGGGGAGGGGGAGTTGAGGGGTGTACCTCCCTCTTCTTCTTAGCTGCCCGCTGTGGGTCTGCGGAATCCAGGGCCTGGAAGTAACTGGAAGCCCTGTGTTGACCCCAGTTGTCCTATCATTGATTTGACCAGATCTGAATTGGAACAGAGGTTGAGACAGACCTCCCTAGCACCCGTTCCGATCTCACAGCAGGCGGGGGATAAGGCGTATGCCTTTGCTATCCAGGCCCCTCCAATGAATCCACTTTAGGTACTCTAGGATCATAGAGGAGAGGGGGGCTCAGCATAGCGCCAGTGAGGGCCTGTGGGCCAATGGGTCCCCCTTCTCTGATGTGTTTGTGCCCCCCCCCAGGCAGAGTTGTTGGTGCATGTTTCTTGGAATGTGGCAGGCAGTAATACCAGATTAGGCTACCCTAAGTACTTGTCGCTTTTTGAAGGGGCCGATTCTATCTTAATAAAGGAGTCCTGGGTGATGTGGTTGTTGATGGGTTTATGGCCTACTCTGTGCCAGCACAGAGAAGTTCCAGAAGGCGCTGCCATGGAGGGTTGTGCATTTTGGTTAAGTCTCTCCTTGTGAGTGAACCCTTTCACCTGGCGTTTTCATGCCCTTTTTTGCAGGCGGTGAGAATCCGCAGAGTGGGTGGCGGCAGTGACGTCCTGGTGGACCGTTTTTAGAATAGCCCCCATGCCCAATTGGCCAGGAATTGTCTTTCAATTCTAGCAACTGTGATGGAGGGTTTGGTTAGTTGGGTGGCTGCAAATGATTCATTTCTAATGCTGGGGGTGGGGCGTTAATGGCATACTGGGCAGTGAGCAAGGTGGTATTTTGTGTGACTCCCTTGAAGATGACTTGGCAGGCATGTTGCCCCTATTATGAGGGATGTTAGAACTTGTAGGGAGGGGCTTAGGTTTTAGAAGCTCCTCATTGGATGTGGGCTGTGTGCAGCCAATGGTCGTTTCCCTGAGGATGTTCCGGGGAATTTGACTTTTTTCCCACCTTGGGTCACTCCACTATTGATTATTTTCGCCTCCTTGTAAAATTCAGGGATTTTGTTAGTGCGTTCAGGGTGCTGTATGTTATATGCAGTGATCACTTCCCTATTCGGCTTGAACTCAGGCTTCAGGATAGGTCACTCCCTGTAGGTTTGACCAATTTTCAGGCAGTGTCCCCTGGTGGCCTGAAGTGTTGGTTGAAAGGGCATCTAGTGGATCGTGAGAGTCTGCTCTCATCAGAAACAACTGGCAGAGTCTTGTACTTATTTTTCTGCTAATACAGATCAGGGTGTTATTTGGTCTGACTTCCTACTGCTCTTGACTAATGTAGGATTGGGCCTTTGATCACTGTAACCCAAAGCAGGCCCACCCTTAAATAGTACATGCACGCTCTGTCCGTAAAGCAAGTTTATTGTGCAAACGTCCGGGAAGGGTTCAATGACAAAGAGTCAAACTAACCTGTCTCCCCGAACCACACAAAGAACATGTATATTATACAATTTGCAACAGTTAAAACACTCCACTAGGTTTTGTTACAGTGTGGACACACCACACAATTGGTTAAACCCACACAATGTAACCATATTCTCTTTTAATTACCACATTTCTTATTGGATACATTCATTTAAGTACCATCCTCTTTAACTTATAATTGCATGTTTCATATTTACACTACAGCCCTCTCTGGGGCCTTTCCATATTTCAATTATCACAGGTTCCCTCTGGTTAGAAACCTTTATGCCTACTTGTGACACACACAGCTATTCTATGAACATTCCATTGATGTAAAGAGGAGGGGTGAAAACACATTTCCGTTTGATCTATTGTTGCTGGTTTAATCGGCCAAACATGTTGGTGTCTACATTTCATTCCAAACTACGTGACTTACCATTCCAGCCCACATGGTCCCAACTCTTACCCTGACAACTCTATTGAAAATCTAGTCTCTATTGGTGCTCCTTTCCCCGCAAGTAGCCTGCATCTGGTTAAATTGTTCTGCCCCAACAGCTGGCTGGAATCCTTCTGTGATTCAATAACAGACTCCTATATACTTACAGAGATTGCATCTCCCATTCACAAAGCACTTAGGCCATAAAAAAAGACCTGCCTGAAACTGACCATCTGATATTCATCGCAACTGCTGATGTCTTTCCCCAATGTTGTAGAACTCGTTTTTCAGTGACAAAGAGTTAAATTGCCCAACCCAGGCTTTTAGCCAGCTCAATCTTTAACTTCTCAGAGAACTTTGCAGAAAAAGAGATCTGTATATTCATACTGCCCAAAACCTATTTCCCTAGAGGCCCCACATGTATGTTCAGGTCTACCGAATCCCCTCACACTGATTTTCCCATTGCAAATGTCTTCATTCACATGTAGAGCTCCCTGCTGCCCGATTGTTAAGCACTATGTGGCATGACACACTAGTATTGCGTTTATATTGCATCAGCAGTTTTGACACTTATCTTGCTGTGCACATGCAATTGGATAATGTATCAATTAAAACACAAACAACACTAAAAATAACTCATATTTCATTCCCATTAGCTACACTAGATTCATACTAAATTGACACATTAGGTCAACATCGCTGTCAGCAAAGCCACCAATATGGCGCACGCACTTCAAACTTCTCTTTACCCCTGGGACCCTTGTCAACCACCTCAACATTAATCTTTCAGCCTCTTTTACCTGTGTGTGGGTAGAAGGAAGACCAGCCCTTATCCTAGGTGGTTTAAACAGAGTGTGCAAAATTCTTCCCTGTTGAGGACCTTGAAGAACCCCTTGTATACAAAGCTTAATATAAACTTGGCTCGAGCTATCTTAAAGAAAGCCATTGCTCATAGAAAGTATGAAATTGAAGTAGAGTCCTAGGAGGAATGGATTAATTATTCTATTTAATAACAATGTTACACCATTTCTTTTTGTGACATCGTACTAATGTGCCCTTTTACAAAGTTAAGTCTGGTGGTTTTTCTGTAATGGTTTGGGATCAGGATTGAGTAGTCCATTTTCCCTCTTTTATTTAGCAATGGCTACAAATCGACCATCTGCCTTGGACTCTAAACAGTTATTTGCTATGGAAGACAAAATTGTTTTACAACTGGGGAAACGTCGGCTATTAAGAGACAAAGCAGGAATAAGGCCCCAGGTCCAGACAATGTCCCTGCACACTTGTTATTGGCAGAGCCTGACTTGTGGGCTCCTATTCAGACTTTGAGGTTCAATGCCGTTTTTGCTGGAGGCATTCATCCTGCCTCCTGGTCTAGTGCTGTGATTAACCCAATCTATAAAAAGGGGCCTAGGGCACTTCCAGCGTCATACAGACCTATTTCCCTTTTAGAGTGAGTAGTCAAGATCCTGGGGAGGGCCATCCTAGGGAGACTGGAGTCCTGAGTGTAGAGTATAAGCATCTTCTGCCCTATTCAGGTGGGTTTCAGACCAGGTCTGGGAACCGCAGAGCAGGTCTTGAATCTTTACTTGGTGGTGGTGTATTTAATATTCATCAAGGAGAGGCCTATTTTTCTAGCCTTCATGATCAGAGCACTGCGTTTGATAAGGTCAACCGTGTTAGGTTGTGGAGTGTGCTCAGATCCATGAAATCCCCAGGGACTTGGTGGATCTCTTTGAAAGAATAAACCTTTTAACTGTGGCTCAAGTGAGGAGTGGAGTCACTGGAAGTGTACCCTCTTTCTTCATGTGGAATGTCGGGTGCGCCAATGTTGTGTTTTGGCCCCACTGCTTGTCTGTCTTTAAAATAATTGCCTATATAGCCATTTACTCAAATCTACCTCGGATTTTCCTAGGCTAGGCAACAGGCATTTGACCCTACTTGCCTACGCAGATGACACGGTCCTATTAGCTCGTACCCCTAGATACCTCCAATGCCTTGTTGATGATTACTCCCGATTCATGGACACTCTAGGGCTGAAGATAGATGCCCAGCAATCAGATGTTATAGTCTGCTGCAAGGGGAAGCAGCCCCCAAGTTTTACAGCAGTTTTCTTCACGGGGGAGTTAATCCCAAAAGTGGATTCTTTTGATTACCTGAGGGTGAGATTTTCTTTGTACTATTCAGGAGAGGAGAGAGTCTTTGGAGATTATGAAGCCAGCCAACAGGAACATTTGATTATCATGTCTCCTGGCCTTCAGAAATATCTGAGCTGGGCTTTCTTGTTTCAAGAGCTTGTTTTAATTGTTTTCATATGAGAGCTGTGATGGCGGTTTGGTCCAAGGGGAATGTGGATCAGACATGTGTTTTCTGTGGGGTGCCTAAAGAAGAATTGGCACCCTATTTTTTTGCTGTCCTGTTTTTTCAGCAATTAGAGGGCACACATTAAAACCTGTTTTGCAAGGTCTCGGTTTTCGACGTTCTGAGCCAGCATTGATTTATTTGTTATGAGTAGACTGTTTTGATGTTCTTAAAGCGTGTTTAGTCTTTGAGCGTATTTTTATTAAGATGTCTTGGTTTTTGAGGTTTTTAAGAGCTTTTTAATGTAATCCCTAATATTTAATCTCGTTTGTATTATTGTTGATTTTGTTTGCAGGTTTTAATGGTATGCTTTGTTCTGTCGAAAGAAACTTACAAGTCCACTGTGCCTGTACAGTTCCTGCTTTGTGCAATGTCACTTGTGCTGTGCTGTGTATACTTTTGTTTGCCGCAATTTCCCTGAGCTGTACAATCACTTGCATGGATTTTATGAGTGCAGTGACTTGTGTGAGATCATTAAGCTTGCTCAGTGTGGGTGGGCAGTGCCTTACGTGGGCTCCTCGAGCTTGCTCAATGTGGGTGTGCGGTGCCTGGTGTGGGCTCATCGAGCTTGGGCTTGCTCAGTGTGGATGTACAGTGCCTTGCGTGGGCTTCTCAAGCTTGCACAGTGTGGATGCGTAGTGCATTGTGTGGGTTTATAGAGCTTGCTCAGTGTGGTTGTGCAGTGCCTTGCGTTGGCTCCTCAAGCTTGCTCAGTGTGGGTCTGCGGTGCCTGGTGTGGGCCCCTTGGGCTTGCTCAGTGTGGATGTACAGTGCCTTGCGTGTGCTTCTCGAGCTTGCACAGTGTGGATGCGTAGTGCATTGTGTGGGCTTATAGAGCTTGCTCAGTGTGGTTGTGCAGTGCCTTGCGTTGGCTCCTAAAGCTTGCTCAGTGTGGGTCTGCGGTGCCTGGTGTGGGCCTCTTGGGCTTGCTCAGTGTGGATGTACAGTGCCTTGTGTGGGCTTCTCGAGCTTGCACAGTGTGGGTGCGTAGTGCATTGTGTGGGTTTATAGAGCTTGCTCAGTGTGGGTGTGCAGTGCCTTGCGTTGGCTCATTGAGTTGGCTCAATGTGGGTGTGCAGTGCCTTTTGTGGGCCCCTAAAGCTTGTTCCTTGTAGATGTGCAGTGCCTTGCGTTGGCTCATTGAGTTGGCTCAATATGGGTGTGCAGTGCCTTGCGTGGGCTCCTCGAGCTTGCTTAGGGTGGGTGTGCAGTGTCTTGCGTGGGCTTCTCAAGCTTTCACAGTGTGGATGTATAGTGCATTGTGTGGGCTTATAGAGCTTGCTCAGTGTGGTTGTGCAGTGCCTTGCGTTGGCTCCTCAAGCTTGCTGAGTGTGGGTCTGCGGTGCTTGGTTTGGGCCTCTTGGGCTTGCTCAGTGTGGATGTACAGTGCCTTGCGCGGGCTTCTCGAGCTTGCACAGTGTGTGTGCGTAGTGCATTGTGTGGGTTTATAGAGCTTGCTCAGTGTGGGTGTGCAGTGCCTTGCGTTGGCTCATTGAGTTGGCTCAATGTGGGTGTGTAGTGCCTTTTGTGGGCCCCTCAAGATTGTTCCTTGTAGATGTGCAGTGCCTTGCGTTGGCTCATTGAGTTGGCTCAATGTGGGTGTGCAGTGCCTTGCGTGGGCTGCTCGAGCTTACTTAGGGTGGGTGTGCAGTGCCTTGCGTGAGCTTCTCAAGCTTGCACAGTGTGGATGCGTAGTGCATTGTGTGGGCTTATAGAGCTTGCTCAGTGTGGTTGTACAGTGCCTTGCGTTGGCTCCTCAAGCTTGCTCAGTGTGGGTCTGCGGTGCATGGTGTGGGCCCCTTGGGCTTGCTCAGTGTGGATGTACAGTGCCTTGCGTGGGCTTCTCGAGCTTGCAGTGTGAGTGTGTAGTGCATTGTGTGGGTTTATAGAGCTTGCTCAGTGTGGGTGTGCAGTGCCTTGCGTTGGCTCATTGAGTTGGCTCAATGTGGGTGTGCAGTGCCTTTTGTGGGCCCCTCAAGCTTGTTCCTTGTAAATGTGCAGTGACTTGCGTTGGCTCATTGATTTGGCTCAATGTGGGTGTGCAGTGCCTTGCGTGGGCTCCTCGAGCTTGCTTAGGGTGGGTGTGCAGTGCCTTGCGTGGGCTTCTCAAGCTTGCACAGTGTGGATGCATAGTGCATTGTGTGGGCTTATAGAGCTTGCTCAGTGTGGTTGTGCAGAGCCTTGCGTTGGCTCCTCAAGCTTGCTGAGTGTGGGTCTGCGGTGCCTGGTTTGGGCCCCTTGGGCTTGCTCAGTGTGGATGTACAGTGCCTTGCGTGGGCTTCTCGAGCTTGCACAGTGTGGGTGCGTAGTGCATTGTGTGGGTTTATAGAGCTTGATCAGTGTGGGTGTGCAGTGCCTTGCGTTTGCTCATTGAGTTGGCTCAATGTGGGTGTGCAGAGCCTTTTGTGGGCCCCTCAAGCTTGTTCCTTGTAGATGTGCAGTGCCTTGCGTTGGCTCATTGAGTTGACTCAATGTGGGTGTGCAGTGCCTTGCGTGGGCTCCTCGAGCTTGCTTAGGGTGGGTGTGCAGTGCCTTGCGTGGGCTTCTCAAGCTTGCACAGTGTGGATGCATAGTGCATTGTATGGGATTATAGAGCTTGCTCAGTGTGGTTGTGCAGTGCCTTGCGTGGGCTCCTCGAGCTTGATTAGGGTGGGTGTGCAGTGCATTGTGTGGGCTCCTAGAGCGTGCTCAGTGTGGGTGTGCAGTGCCTTTGGTTGGCGCATGGAGATTTCTCAATGTGGAAGTGCAGGGAGTATGTGTGGGTGTGCGTTACTTGCGTGGGCTCATTGATTTGGCTCAATGTGGGTGTGCAGTGCCTTGCGTGGGCTGCTCGAGCTTGCTTAGGGTGGGTGTGCAGTGCCTTGCGTGGGCTTCTCAAGATTGCACAGTGTGGATGCGTAGTGCATTGTGTGGGCTTATAGAGCTTGTTCAGTGTGGTTGTACAGTGCCTTGCGTTGGCTCCTCAAGCTTGCTCAGTGTGGGTCTGCAGTGCATGGTGTGGGCTCCTTGGGCTTGCTCAGTGTGGATGTACAGTGCCTTGCGTGGGCTTCTCGAGCTTGCACAGTGTGGGTGCGTAGTGCATTGTGTGGGTTTATAGAGCTTGCTCAGTGTGGGTGTGCAGTGCCTTGCGTTGGCTCATTGAGTTGGCTCAATGTGGGTGTGCAGTGCCTTTTGTGGGCCCCTCAAGCTTGTTCCTTGTAGATGTGTGGTGTGCAGTGCCTTGCGTTGGCTCATTGAGTTGGCTCAATGTGGGTGTGCAGTGCCTTTTGATTTGGCTCAATGTGGGTGCGCAGTGCCTTGCGTGGGCTCCTCGAGCTTGCTTAGGGTGGATGTGCAGTGCCTTGCGTGGGCTTCTCAAGCTTGCACAGTGTGGATTCATAGTGCATTGGGTGGGATTATAGAGCTTGCTCAGTGTGGTTGTGCAGTGCCTTGCGGGGGCTCCTCGAGCTTGATTAGGGTGGGTGTGCAGTGCATTGTGTGGGCTCCTCGAGCGTGCTCAGTGTGGGTGTGCAGTGCCTTTGGTTGGCGCATGGAGTTTTCTCAATGTGGAAGTGCAGGGAGTATGTGTGGGTGTGCGTTACTTGCGTTAGCACATTCGAGCTTGCTTGGTATGGGGGCGCTGTGCCTTGTGCGGTCTCATCCAACTTGCTCAATGTGGATGTGCAGTGCCTTTTGTGGGCCCCTTCGCTTGTTCCTTGTAGATGTGCAGTGCCTTGTCTGGGCTCCTACAGCCTGCTTTATGTGGATGTTCAGTGCATTTTTGTGGGCTCCTTGTGCTTGTTCAGTCGCTTATGCGAACGTGCCGGTGCTATTTACAGGCTTACGTGAATGAACCTTCACTGTGCAGCGCTTATGCAAACTCACTGGGACTGTGGCGACTTGTGCAAAAGATGTGGTTTGTACTGCACTTACCCCCCACCTCCTCCCCCTGCACTTCCTCCTTTTCCCCTTACCTCTGCACTTGCGCGATCTGAATGACACCTGGCCTAGTAGGATCGTTTGTCTGTCTTCCCCTTGTTTCCCTCCCTCCCTGCCTCGTCGCGCCTTGAAACACTTGTGTATAGGCGCGTTACAAATACCATATCATATCATATCATATCATACCTTTTGAAAAAGCTGCATGGAAAAACATCTGCATGTGCGAACAAGACCCATACTATTCAGCCACTTCTGGCCGATGCTGCGCAATGAGGAATTCAGGGAGTTTAAAGGCACGGGCCAAGCAGGAGGGAAAGGGGCAATGCCATAGGTAAGAAATAAAATAGTGCCACAAGCAACTGCAAGGCACAGCACTCCCTGCAGAATCCCCCCAGCCATCACACATAGCCCCAGGTGACTATCAGCAGGCAGGAAGGGCAACACATCAGGGGGCCAACAAACACATGGGTGACAAAATCCAAGAGCAGGAAGATAGGGTCAGCAGCAACAAAGGAGGAAAGGTTTTCACACCAGGGAGTGTAGGGCTGTCAGCACCAGCCATGGATCCAAGCACTCAAAAAAAAGACAAATGACATAGCCTCAGGCTCTGGAATGCAAATATAAGGAGGGGCAACTGGAAGGAAACGCCAGTCCTCATTGGTGTTCTGAATGGAGCCCCATAAGTCATCCAGCGAACGCAGGAGACTACATTTCTTTTCCCAGAACCCACCCACCCAGAAAGAAGGAGAAGAATGAGAAAGGAAGAAGCAGAGAAAACAAGGACAACAAACTCACCAAAGTCGTGGGAAGAAAATGGCGACACGGGCCACCGGAGGACACCCTCTGGCCCAAGTGTCCAAAAGTGCTACAAGAGATGAGATTTTTATTATGAGTGTAATTTATAAATAAATTACAAATATGGTTTATGATTTATGTAGATACAATAAAAACCACTGCCTTTTTATTGCCAACACTAAATCCAATATCTCAGTCAACTGTGGGGGAAACAAATGGGTGCCATCCTGCTCCCAAGCTTATGCAAACTCACTCAGGCTGTGCAGTTCACTTGCTACAGGAGATCTTGCAGTCATTGAAGCAAACTCAACATAGTCTGAGTGGGTCCTTCAGCCTGTCCACGTACAAAAGCCTACTAGCATAGCATTTCATATGTTTTGCAAACTCAATGGGGTCTCGGGAACATTTAGTCCGAGGTCTCTGTGGTTATGTTGCGCTTGTCCCAAGGAATCAAAAGGGTCTGTGGAGCCCTTAATGAATCGCATCATGGAGGTGCAGTTGCTTACCTGAAAGCTTGTGCAAACACATTGTGGTTGTGCAGTTCGGTATAGTAATGCAAAGGGTTACATACAAGTTTTGCTAACGGAACAGGATTGCATAGTTCCGAAAACTATATTGGCATAGTCGCGTGTGCAAACATACAAGGGTTGCACAGTCATTTGCACAAACGCACGCCATGACTGTGCAGGCGCGCGTGTAATAGCCATAGCTGCACAAGCCACAGTGCTAACTGACTGTGGTTGCATAGAATGTTTAGTTTTGACTATTAGTAACGCTAACACAGGACCTTTAACCCACAACTATTGCATGAGAGTAGTTAGGGAGAAATGACATTTGAGGAAAGACACAAAGCTTGTAGGTGTTTGGTATTTACCCACCTAATGATTGCAGATGGCCATTTTAATCCCCATGGCCATGCCCAGCCACTTGCTGCCACTGACCGCCCAAAACACATCCTCCTGGGATCTCTTTAAACTCACTTTATAAAGCAATAGAATCAAACTTTGTGCTTGAAGTGCCTGCCAGTGTTTTCTGAAAAGTCTTCTGAGAGTTATTGGGCCTCATTCCGAGTCCGGCGGTAAGTAACTGTAATTACCGCCATGGCGTAAATACCATGTACGATGTGGTTGGAAGGCGCTATTTCCACCATATTCCGACTTCGCGTGCATGAGTATTCCGCCATGGCGGTAAACTCCCTTGCGGCATAGCGCAAAAGGTCCCGTCAAACCCCTTACCGCCATAAACCTAGACGTATTTAACACCATCGCCTTCGATGGAATCCGTAATTAGCGGAGACCGTAATTTACGCTAACCGTAAATTACGGCCACCGTTAAATACCGGAAACGGAAATAACGTCATCGCACACGAACGGGAAGCATCACGGCGGCCATATTTAAAATCACAATCCATTGCAATCCTCTCCATACAGGACATACAAGACTCCATACAGGACTCAGATCGACCAAATATACAACAGAGAACATCATCATGCCTAAAGTTCTGAAAAAGGGCGCTGCGCGCATCCGAAAAGAAAAATTCACCCAGGATGAGTTACAGGTCCTGGTCGACACTCTGCATGAACATGCAGATATCGTATTCTGCAGCGACATGCGTAGGCCCACCATCCTCAGAAAGAAGGAGATATGGGAGTTGGTCGCACAGAGGGTGAGCGCCGTTGGGAACACCCCCCGCAGCACAATGCATTGCCGCAAACGCTGGGATGACCTCCGTCTCAGGGTGCGGGCCATCATGTCAGCAAACCGTCAGCAGGCCCTGGAGACAGGAGGAGGCCCAGGCTCACCCATTAAAATGATGCCCTGGGAGGAAACATGTGCGGAGATGATGGGCACAGAAGCCATCGAAGGTGTTGGCGAAATGGATTGCGGTGATCCCTCATCCGCTGATGTAGGTGAGTGTCATGAGTCCAAACAGTACATGCATCCCTAATGTAATTCACCGCAAAGGGCCGGCCAAAGAGTCACATCATGTTTGCTTCGTAGACCCCCCCCCCCCTGCAACCATGTCGTAACAAGTGGGACCCAGGATGATGTCAGGTGCAAGGCTGACACCCATATTGGCCATGCCACACAGAAAGCTGGTCAATGTCACTCACAACAGTACTCCGCCAACATGATTGACCCCGCCAACAGTATGCTTTTACCATCCAAGCCAAGTTCACTCACCGACCAAAACATCACCAAGACGCTGCCCTCCCAATGTGTTACCATAGGCTTGAAGTCATGATGACCCCCAGATCATTGATCATGCTGTCTCTCTCTTGCCCCCCACAGGTAGCGGTCATGAAAGTGAGGAGCAGGAAGGCTCCCGGCCAAGTACCTCCCGGGACAGGGGCAGGGTACAGCGCATACCTGCTGGCAGACATAAGGCCCATACTACACCACCTGCTCCAGCAACCCCCATGGAGGGTACACAACCCCCACCCGCGCACCTGGACATGGCTGCAGTTCCGCCGGAAACATGCCCCACGCTGCACCCTGAGGAATCCAGCATGTCAGGGGAGAATGCTGCCATGTGCCTCCTTAGTGTGCCAGACAGCCCCACATCCTATTCCGTGGTCAACGTGGAGGAGACCAATGTCTACAGCCCTGAGACGCCATCGTACAGCCAGGTTGCACACAGCGACTCCGGGTCGAGTGATGGCCCAGGTCTCACAGGTGAACGGGTAACACCTGTCTCACATCAGCCCACTTCCCCTGCCGAAACACCTGAGAGGCCTGCAGGCCCAATACCAAGCCTGCCAACCACATCCCCCACATCGGCCGCAGAAGCTGTGCACTCCCAGAACCTCACGGCCATGATTGAGGAGTTCCTCCGGGACAACCGGGAATCAGGGTCGGTGCATCACAATGACCTGCAGGCTCTGGGCGAGGTCATCACTACATCCTCAAACCGGCTCTGTGAGGTGCTCGGCAGGATTGCTGATGCCCTGGAGGCAGCAACCCCCAGACCTCAGCCCCAGCAGGAGGAACCACCCTCCCAGTGCTCCTCCACGCAGACCAGCCCGGTCCGCAGGTCACAACGCACAATGCGAAAATGATACCCCAGGCTCGGGGAGTGCCCATTGACTATGAAGCCACACACATGTGGCCTATGTAGTATTGATGGGACCATTGTGGGGCTGTTGTGGGGGGAGGGTGAGGGGGGTGAGGGTGGGAGTTGGGGGGGAGGGGGTGAGGGTGTGCGTGGGAGTTGGGGGGGAGAGGGGTGAGGGTGTGCGTGGGAGTTGGGGGGGAGGGGGGTGAGGGTGGAGGATTATTTGTATACGTTTTCACATGATTATACAATACACAGTTTGGTGTATCCTGGAAAACAGAGTGGACATTGATCATTGTGCATGTGTCTTTTAATGTCTCACAGTGCATGTAGTACATGTATCCCCACACCCAGTGCCCAATTTCCTGTCATCCTCACCCCCTCAGCTGACTTGTGACTCAGAAATATTGGTCAATCAATGCTTGTCGCACGTGACGTCCCTCCTGTGCATCGGCCCCGTCATGCTGTCCTGCCATTCCTTCCTCCTCCTCCTCCTCTTCCTCCTCTGGTGGTAGCAGACCCACGTCAGGGGGCAGTGGCACGTTCCGATGGATGCACATGTTGTGCAGCATTGCACATGCCATGGTGATCTTGGCCACCTTCTCGTGGCTGTAGATGAGGGCCCCACCTGACCGGCTGAGGCAACGAAATCGTGCCTTCAAAAGGCCGAAGGTCTGCTCTATCACCACCCGTGTACGGGTATGAGATCTATTGTAGTCCTCCTGGTGCCTGTTTTGTGGGTTGCGGACCGGGGTCAGGAGCCACGGCTTCAATGGGTAGCCAGCATCACCTGCATGAGAGTGGAATGAAGGTAAGTGTTCGTGCAATCATGGTGGAGAACTGTGCTAATCTGACATTGCAGCAGGTGTTCACTGGCCATGCACACATGTCCCAGGAAACAGTCACCCCATTACATCGTACAATGGTGTTGACTGTCCCACCCTTATGCATCTCTCTACCCCACCCTTTAGCACCCGGGTGGAGTATGCTGACAGCCTACTCACAGCCCCAATGGACTGCCATGGCCCATTCCGGTTACTCACCAAGCAGCCAGGTACGTCGTTCAGCATGTCGCTCCATGTAGCGTGGTAGTGTAGAGTTGCGCAGGACCAAGGAGTCATGAGTTGATCCGGGGTATCGGGCATTGCATTGTGTGATGGCTTTACTGGCATTACACACCATCTGGACGTTGATGGAGTGATATTGCTTGCGGTTGCGATACGGCACCTCCATGGCATGGGGAACCACCAATTCTACGTGGGTGTAGTGGATGGCACCTATGCAATTTGGCATGCCTGCAAGTGCATGGAAGGCAGCTTTGGTATCATATGTCTCCTGGGGAGTCCAGGGGAGGCATATGTAGTCCCTTCTGTGCTTGAGGAGGGCATCGAGCACTTGGTTGAGTATCCGGGAAAATATGGGCTGTGAAATGCCATGCATGTGCCCCACTGTATGCTGGTAGGTCCCTGTGGCAAGGAAGTGGAGCACAGACACTACCTTTAGTAGAGGGGGGATGGCAGTGCTGATTTCTATTAGGCTCACTATGTCGTTATGTATCAGGGCCACTGTGGTGGTTATGGTGTCCCGGTCAAGCCGGTACAGGGTGTGTATCTGCTCTGGTGTGAGGTTGAAGGGGGTGGGTCTGATGCGTGGAATTGGGGGCTGACGGCGTGGTAATGGTGGCTGCACCGGTAGGGCATGCTGGGCCTGTCTCTGCCTCCTTCTCCTCCTGTGTATCCTCTGTGGTGGGGGCTGTGGTTGCTGTGGTTGCTGTTGTTGATGTTGTCGTAGTTGCTGCCTTGCAAGCAGGGCCTCCAGCTCCATGAATGCTGCGAGAATTGGTATCATCTTGGTGTGGGAGGGGGTGTGGTGTGTGGGTGTGCTCCTTTTGTGCTGTGCCTGACTCTATGGACTCCACCTGTGCTTATTGGGTGCACCTGTTCCTCTTTCTGGCACTGTTCAGGGTTGTTAACACCTTCTCTGCGATGCCGGTAATTACGCCATGGCGTAAAGGTACTTTGCGCCCTTGTGGAGCCCGTTTTTACCGTGTCCGCTTTACTTGGGATCAGCACTGGTTAACGCCTTAGCGTTATTTCCGACGTGGTGTCTCGGGCGCGCGACACTGGTCCGCTATTTACGCCGTCGTACTTTACGGCAGCGGTAATTACGGTGTGATGGGTCGGAATAGTCCACGGCGGAAAAGGATGGCGGTATTACTTTACCGCCATCGTTTTTCCATTAGCGCCGGACTCGGAATGAGGCCCATTGACTTAAGTGGACCACTAAACACGCTACTGGTGTGATAAAAATGTCTTAATCAGGCCTAACGTAAGCCACTCGATTTATAAGCACTATGATTGTCCTACACTGAAGTCCTGCTAAAAACAAGTATTGGCAGAGCCAAGAGTTTTGGCTTGGCATTAGCCAGGAACTGCTATTATATACCCAGATACTCACACCATTTTGCAGATGCTACCATTGATGGCCAGTTAATACAATTATGCGAGTGCCTGGCAAATCCATTTACCACGCCTACACAAAAGGCAAAACTTTCGGAATTGCCAACACTTGTTACAAATTGACTGTGTTTATGAATCGGTATTACCCAAATTGTTCGTTTACAATTGTTCGAATGAACAATTGACCGAATTGAAAGGGTCACAATTGACCTGTTCACAATTGACCATATATATATATATATATATATATGTATATATATATATATATATATAGATCGGTTCGGTTATATATATATATATATATAGGGGTTTTGGGGGGTTTGGCGTTGGGTGGGGGGTTTACCCCCACATATATGTTTCAATTGACCTTCACAATTCGGTCAATTGTGAAAAGGTCAACTGTAATCCGAACAGTTGTAAAACGAACAATTCGTATACAACCTATGAATCACTTGCAGGAATGACCTGTGACTGCAGCACAGTCACTTAGCTAACCCACCAGGGTGGAGGGGCCACTTGTGCCCACTCACCAAAACAGAACAGCCACTTCTGCAAATCTAAAATCCCCTTGCAGTTACCTTTTCTAACTCACCAGTGCTGCACATTTGACTATGCACAGTTGTGCGTTTGGCTATGCAATCCGAACATGGCTCGGCGGTTTACTTGTGAAAAATCTTTGCTGTTTTGCAATTGTTATTGTGAAGTTTAGGCATGTGTTGCACTTTGAGTGAACTATGCGGATTCTGCATGCATCACACCTTAAAATAGAATGTGGAGTTTAAGCATGCATCACTCTTAGATAGAAATGTGAGGATTAACCATGCATCACAGAATTGTGTAGTTTAACCAGGTGTCAAACTTGGATAGATTTGCAAATTGAACCATGATTCACTGCAGTGAAGATTAACCATGCGTCACAGTTAGAAAAGATTGTGAAGTTTAGACATGCGCCACATTTATTTAGAATTGAGATTAACCATGCGTAACGCTTAGATAGAATTGGTGAGATTAGTCATCTGTCACAGCAGATAGATTAGCCACATAGAAGAATTTAGCCAACAGAAACATCCCGCTTCTGCTGCCTCAAATAAACCCCCGAACCCTATACACATCCACTAGACTAGCCACTCTTTACGCTAACACACACCCAAAACAAACAACACACACTTACAACAAACAACCCGGACACTGGACCTTACATGTACGGACAAAACAAGCCAGTGTGCTTAATCTTAAGCACCTGCCAATCTACACATAAAACACACATACACACCCCAACATAACATACAGTCACATGAGACATCCCAGGCATTGGACCATACCCGTAGGGATACAACAAGCCAGTTCATGCAACCCTAGATACCAGCAATCTACACATAAAACACACAGACAACACAACAAACTGCCACAAAGACAAAAGCCCAGGCATTGGACCGTACCCGTACGGATACAAGCCAGTGCATGCAATCCTAAATACCAGAAACCTACGCATAAAACACGCAGACAGACCCAACACAACAAACAGCCACAAAGACAACAGCCCAGGCATTGGACCGTACCCGTACGGATACAACAAGCCAGTGTACGCAACCCTAAATACCAGCAATCTATGCATAAAACATGCAGACATACCCAACACAACAAACAGCCACAAAGACAACATCACGGGCATTGGACCTTACCCGTACGGATACAACAAGCCAGTGCACGCAACCCCAGATACCAGCAATCTACGCATAAAACACTCAGACATACCTAACACAACAAAGAGCCACAAAGACAACAGCCGAGGCATTGGACCGTACGGCTACAACAAGCCAGTGCACGCAACCCTAAATACCAGCAATCTACGCATAAAACATGCAGACATACCCAGCACAACAAACAGCCACAAAGACAACAGCCCAGGCATTGGACGTTACCCGTACGGATACAACGAGCCAGTGCACGCAACCCTAAATACCAGCAATCTACGCATAAAACATGCAGACATACCCAACACAACAAACTGCCACAAATACAAAAGCCCAGGCATTGGACCATACCCATATGGATACAACAAGCCAGTGTATGATACCCTAAATACCAGTAACCTACGCATAAAACATGCAGACATACCCAGCACAACAAACAGCCACAAAGACAAAAGCCCAGGCATTGGACCTTACCCGTACGGATACAAGCCAGTGCACGCAACCCTAAATACCAGCAATCTACGCATAAAACACGCAGACATACCCAACACAACAAACAGCCACAAAGACAACAGCCCAGGCATTGGACCTTACCCGTACGGATACAAGCCAGTGCACGCAACCCTAAATACCCGCAACCTATGCTTAAAACACGCAGACATACCCAACACAACAAACAGCCACAAAGACAACAGCCCAGGCATTCGACCTTACCCGTACGGATACAAGCCAGTGCACGCAACCCTCAATACCAGCAACCTACGCATAAAACATGCAGACATACCCAACACAACAAACAGCCACAAAGACAACAGCCCAGGCATTGGACCTTAACCGTATGGATACAAGCCAGTGCATGCAACCCTAAATACCAGCAATCTACGCATAAAACATGCAGACGTAGAGAAGGTGAGGTGGTGGGTTGCGTGCGCCACCCCCATTAATGTTGCACTTAAAAAATATGGAAAAATCGAAACAAACAAATGTCTGCAAAGTATTTTGGCAGCAAAAAAAACATTCGAGAAGCCCTCATAGATCCGAAAACCAGTCTTTGGGAGTGCGATTGCTTGGCCGAGCTCACCACGGCTGCACGAAAACAACAATTCTGTCACTTTGTCTGCCCAGTTGCCTGTATAAGGAGCTCATCGTGGTTGGGAAGGTGCTGCTGAAAACTGAAAGCTAGCAAGCACTTAACAATCATTGCAAACTCTCGGCGCTCAAAGACCACGTGTGCGAACTTTGCGTGGCTAAGTGGCTCGCTAGCTCTACATTGCTTTTTGCGCACACTAGCCCGGCCGCCAGTCCCCTGTGCGAAGTACGTGGGTGCGCGTACGCCTTCCAAACACCACCGTGTGGACACTTCGGGCAACTTAAATGTGACTGCGCAGGTGTTTGTGGACGCTTTTTGCGGTTCGCGCATCGCTGGGCGAACTTATGCGCAACAAACCGTGGCTTGTACCAGTGGCGGAGGCCGTTTTTTTGTTGGGGGTGGGGGGTCTGGGGATGGATAATAAGGCACCAGTGGGAGGCTGATTGGCTGAACTGTACGGTCGCACGCGGACACTCACTGGGGCTACGCTATTGCACGGTCTTTTGCTAAAACTCACCTTGGCTGAACAGGTGCGTGTGCAAATGTTAGCAATGGAAGGGCGGGCGCTTCCACTCACTCGACGCCTTGTCGGTGCTGGGCGCACGTTGTTCTGATTCCAAGCTTTATCCAGAGCCTTTCATTCCTGCCTCCCCTTTATATACCCGGTAATCTCTGAATGAAGAGAAGAGCGGGGCGGTCTAATAACGCTTGAGGAGAGGGCGTTTGTTACTGGCCTGCCACCCAGTAGAGGAGCGTGTTGGGGGCTTCTTGCTCTGTGATTGGTGGAGAGAGAAATTAGCGCCCAGTCTAATTGTCTCCTCAATGGAACACATTACTCACTCGCACAAGAGCACAAACGATGCTGCGCTGCTGTGGACGAGCAACTATGCCGAGCGTTAGAGGACCAGCAGACCCCTGTCATCTCAACTCAGGTGACCTCTATCCACACTGCGCGCATGCACACGCTTAGTAAGTAGAGAGAGAATCCATGCGCAGCAACAGTGCGGACGGCACTGCAGAGAACCCGAGCGATGCCTTGTTGTGCAGGTGGGTTGGGGCAGAGCTGGTTATGCAGCACCAATGCTTTCAGTTGGTGTGGTTTGAACGTGATGCTATGATATCCGGGCCATCATGTCGCACATTTTAGCTTCAAAATATTCCGACATTTCTTGCTGACCTGTAGTGACCACCGCGAACTGCCAGAAGCTCCATATCAGCTGAAGTGATAGAGCAGCGCCTCTGGAAACTTGGCGGGGCTAAGTGAGACCCACTCTAAAAACAAGCATTGGCAAAGCCAATTGTTGTGACTTTCGAATAGGCACTGTATAAGCCTTTGTCAGTCGGGCACAACTAGGGCTTTAAGTGGGCCAGGTCTAGCGGGGGACAAGCCCAAAACGTCTCCAGTAAGTGCCCCCGACCTGGGACCCAGGCCATTTTAGCCCCAGCCACGACAACTCCACACCGATTCGGTGCACTGGTACACGGGCTGCCTGCAGGTGTGAGCACTTCGGATTTTTTTCTTTTTGTCTAACCCAAAGTAATGACACCTCCAGACAGCGCGTGTAACCGTTGTTTCAGCTACATGGGCTGCCTGTTGACTCTTTACTCTGAAACCGGAGGAGGACTATGGGGGGCCCAGCCCTCCCCCTGTTTCTGAGTAAAGAGCTATCAGCAGCAGACAGACCTTTCAACCAAGGATCCCATGGTTTTAACCATGCGGCTCCTTGAATGAAAGGGCTGCCTGCTGCGTCTGAGAGCTGGGGTGCACAGGTGTCACAACTTTGTGCGCCCAGACCCTCCTTTTGTGGGCTGGGGGCACCAAAGATAATAATGCCAGTGCGTCCCAACTACCCTGCTTATCCCAGCCATCCCCCTTTTTTGTGAGGGGGGCTCTCGTTGGGGCGTGGCCTATGTAAAAAGGTACTTAGGCCACACTCCTAAAGAGAGCCCTCTCTCAGTTTAGTATCCCACTTAAAGCACTGGGCACTATCATGCTATGGCATCAGTACTAACGATGCGCAAGTCCGGCACGACGCTCTTGAGAAGTTCTCGAGCCTGCAACTACACAGGGATGTTTCTGTTGCAGAGTCAATTCTCCCGAGTGTGATGCCACAAGCAGAGAGTTTGTGAGAGGGGACTATTTGGTGTTGTGTGGTGCGTGGAGGATGTGCATGGCCTCACGTGTTAGCCAAAGAGGGGGTGGTGGCGCCTTCATACCTCTAGGTTACAGACTAGGATGCTGATATTGTACAGGCTGTTGCCTTTGGTGGACACAGTGCCTACATGTTGTGGCCTTTGCTCCCTCGAGACTTCATGTAGTAACACTAATGTTAGTTTAGGAAGAGGGATTGCCAATAAACAGAATGGGTCTCTCCCATTGGTCAACTAGTGGATTTTATGGTGAGTTGGAGCGGTGTCTTGACATTCATGTATGGTTTATCGAGTGCTTGTTGGATTCTTATGAATGTAAGAGCTCTTGTCCAGTTTGAATGCAAGCAATTCATTGTTGTTTGCGGGCCGGTCTTAGAGTGGGCAGCGAGTAGTGCCCACCCTCCCCCCACGCACCCTTGGTCATGGGGGGTGGGCACATTTTTCAATAGCTGCAAATACAAAAGCATCAGCGCCCTATTGTTATCACATGAGCCTTATTTCTGAGAGCGGGCGCATTTAATTTCAATAGGGTGCCTCCCGCGCCTTCTCCCACCATGCCAGCTCAGGGCAGACCATGGAAGCTGGCATGGCGATGGGCTGACGAGGACCCGGCAGAGGCGTTGCTAGGGGAGTGTCTGAGGGGGCTATAGCCCCGGGTCTTTTGTAGCTCAGGTGCTACAACCAAAATGCTAGCTAGCCCAGAGTCCCACCAGTCAAGACATTGGCTTAGCCCCTGATCTTTTCCAGACCTAGCAACACCCCTGGGACCCGGGTGGTCGTCCGGACAGCCCCGCCCTAGTTGTGTGTATCTGAGGTAAATGGCTTGGTTGCTCTTGTAAGGGCGAGTGACTGTTACCTGTGTGTTGATAACTTTCTTCTGGGAAAGTATGGCAGGAGGGAGTTCCTGAGCGTTAGGAATTTCTATATATTGAGGCTTCTAGCTTTTGTTGTGGTAGCGTTGAGGAATCTGTGAGTGTGCGGGTTGCAGGATTGTGGAGGGTGATTATTCTCCAAATGTGGTATCCTGGAGGGATCCGTGAGGGACTTGATTTTCAACTTGTGATAACATTCCTAAGTGTACCTTTTAAGTGGACATGGTTTGGCTTGGTAAAACGTGAAGGAATTATGGAGGTCTTTTGGTAGTGTGCGGGGCATGTGACATTTACTAGGACTTAGGTCAGGGGACTACTGAAGTGGATAGGGGCCTGTTCGCCGCCAGGGCCCTTGGGCGGGTCTGGCTACATTTTAAGTGTGAGGCTGCTGCACATTTGCCATATGTTTTGTTGTTCGCCTCTAGTTTAGAGGGATCTAGGTGTTTGAGTTGGTGGCTGAGTTTTGTTGGAGAAGGTGAATGCGCTCACGGTTGTGTCATTGTTTTTGCGCTGGTCAGGCGACATCCAAGCATGGTCAGGCGCGCAACGTCACTAAGCGGACCGGGCTGAACCCCCCACCCCTAAATGTTAGCTGAGGGGCGGGGCAGTTCAAAAGATCAGGAACATGTTTCTAGGCGCATTTGGTGTCTTCCGAGGGAAATCTACTATCTGTTCAGATGATCAAGCACTGCCCGGTTCCCAGAGTCACAGCCCCCCTGAGTCACACAGGCTGGTCCCTGGCTGTAATGGTGACTTTCCAACTGAAAGACCACCAGTCACCGTGCAAATCTGTGACAATTAAAGCGAGAAACACAATAAAGCACCCTTTGAAAATGTGTTCATACCCATAACGTCTAATAGCTTGATATGCTAAAAATGTAGCTTTGCTTTAATTTCCATAGCTGAATGTTCAGCCATACATAACACGCTGGAGGTTTGTGATGATTCTCCAAACCTAAGTGACTTTACGACACAAATTATTTTATTCTGTGTCTTTTAAAGTGCTGAAAAATAAAGTGGGTAAATAGATACTTTGCCTTTTGCATCTTATAGTTTTCCATGCAGGATGTGGAAAATAAAGTTACACTGATCTGTTTTTGGCCCAGCATGCTGCTCTAAGAATGCACTTATTGTCATGATGGTTTACTATGCAATGTGTGTATTTTGCAACTAAACTCTGTAGGATAGTATTATTGTAGGTCTTGACACCCAAAACTTAAATTTTTGTTCCAAGTAAAGCGCGAAAGAAGGTGGCCGTGCCCAAATTGCAGAGTGGGTTCAAATCCCTGCTTCGCTGTTTAGCGTGTATGTGTTCCTGGGCAAAAAATGTAATCTCAACCTGACTTCAACCTCAAAAATTGGAGTGCTTATAAGTGATTACATTTACACCCTTACAATAGGACAGCTTTATTAAGTGTAGGGACGCATTGGTGTACCCTGCTGCTCCTCTGCTAGTGGCTCCAATACTGTCACATAGAATTGCATTATTGCTGCCCTGGCCCTCCCCAAGCCTTGTATCACTTGATTTGACAGGCAGACATAGTCTCGCCAGCCAGTCAGTTCACTAGAGAGTCTAGTATAGCGGACTAACTGTGGGAGAACCAACATCACATTTTCTCCCATGTTGCTCCCAGCCACTGAGGTTGCTTGGGCCGTCCAGAGTACTGCCCCACACTCTGCAATATCCTGTTATGCTATGATATTGAGCCTCTCATTGCACAGCATCTGCCATTTTCACACTTTCTATGACCTTCAGGATCTGCAAGAAGTCGGTGTTTCAGACTTAAACAAGAGATTTAACTGATTGTAACATTGACGCTGCACTAGAATACTCTCATTACAATGAGCAATTAAGTTAGATGCCCCTACACAAGTAAGTTTGCCACCCCTCCACCGTCTCTGAAGTTAGCACCTCTCGCAACATTTGAAGGGTTAGCCCCGCCTACATTATAGCCTAGGAGCACCCCTGGATGTGCGCACTTGCATTTTGCCAGCACATACTGTAAACTGATCAATGCACATACTGCAACCACACACACCACCCCTGCATACTAGCCCACACCCTGCTTCTTCACACACACAGCCCCATACATTGAACCCAAACACACTGCCCCCACACATAGTTCCACATCACACTTCCTCCCACAAACACACACTGCCTATACACACACTGTCTGCCCCCACACACATGCACAGTATCTCCTATCTCACACACACACATACACACAAACCCCTACCCACTTTCCACACACACATACTGCCCCAAAACAAACTGCCCCCTCACACACTGACCTCACTCAAACTGCCCCTCTACACACCCTTTTCATACTGCCGTCCACCCCACACTTACTGGCATACAATACCACCACAAACAATGCCCACACAGATACACTGCACACACACACACACACACACACACACTAACTGCCACTGAAAACCTAACACTTCCCCTACACATACAGCCCACAAATGCACTGATCCCCACACAAACTGACCCCACACACTGCTTACACCCACTAGCCACACACACACCCACTGCCCACACATACTAACACTGCTCATCAAGTAAACTACCTATTCACACACACACTTCCCCTACAAATGCACACTCTGCCTTCCCACACACACTCTATCAGACCCCAATACACTGCCACTTCGGACATGCAATGCCATTCCCCCACACACAATGTGACTCCCCCACACACTGTGCTACTCCTCCACACACACTAACCCACTCATGCACACCGGTACCCCCCGCAGAGACTCATTCTCTCTTTCCACACACAACCCCATACACAGACCCCATACACTTTCCACACACACTTCCCCCAAACACTCCACACACACATACTTCCCACAAACTACATCTGGATCCCCACATAGCCCCCTACTCATAGCCCACATTCTGCCCTGCCACACACACTGACTCCACAAACATTGCCCCATGCAGATTTCCTAAACACACAATGGCTGACAACACACACTCACCCATTGCCCACAAACACTAACATTGCTCCTACAAACTAACAACATGTTACCATGAGGGATACACCCCTTCAGCATTTGTGTAAGTCCCTCCTTTAGTATCAAGACAAAATATGCAGGTATAGAGAAGAATGTACTCACGATATGGAGAGCAAAATGGTAAAGCCTTGGCCCAGGGATGGCAGCTTTTCCAATTATGTGAAGCAACACATGACCACGTACTTACATGCCGCCTATAAGGGAAAGGAATTAAGTAATTGACTGGGTATGCTAGAGCTATGGAAAATGTTTCAGGACGAGGAAAGCAACCATTCCCAGAAACAGTGGACATTGAGCCAACGCTGACTTAGGTTCTCTGATTGTACCTAATTGTATGTCTTGTGTTATTTCTTTTTGTGCATCGTGAGGCCTGCGGGCGATTTGGCGCTTTATCAAGAATTAAAATGAATACATAAATAATGTGGTGCAGGGGTTCTATGTCATAATTTTGATTTTTGCAGGTTGCAAAACAAAAAGACAGATTTTATTTTGGCCGATTTTCGGCGGCAGACAAAAAGTGACAAAAAAAGACATTCCCTAGTCCCCACAACCCCTCTGCCATCCCCAGCACCCCGACCTCTACCACCCACTCTCTCTGCCATGATTAATTCAAAATAGGGGGTTTCACACTCCGATCCCTCATCCCCCCAACCTCCCTCCCCACCCATGACTCCCCCAACCCAAACATACAACACACACACAAATACACATACAAACACACATTTACCCGGTCTCACCCGTCGGCGCTTCCGGGTCCTGGCGTGGCTGTCAGCCTCTGCACCCATTCATGTGCGGCAGGGGCATGACAGTTCAATTTAGAAAGACCACTTCATGCGGTCACAGAATGGTATTTCTAATATTTTTTTATAAATCGTTTTTTGCATTTTTTTAAAAGGTCTTTTGACCTAATACAGATGTGGGAGGCCCACCTGGCTCCCTCTCTAAATCATCAAACTGCAGACGCAGATCCAACAGCGGAAAGCCAGAGATTTTACCCCTTGAAAGAATTGAAAGCACCTGCAGGATACACCAACCCCATTTTTGCACCACCCGTGTATAGCAGCGATGACACACTTAGCGGCACGAAGCAGGTAAATAAGAAAGCAAAGGTTATCAGCAGCAAACGTAAGGAGCGTAGCGACTTGCAAGAGAAACTGAGAAAAGACAATGAGGGGCGGACAGGACATAGTGGGGATCATGAGGCGATAGTCCCCACAAATGAATGGGTAGGTGGACAGATATTGCTTAAACTGGATGGGAGGACTACAAGCGAGCAAAGATGCATGGGAAGAAGCTAAAGCATGGGCAAAGATAATGGAGGAAATGCAGAGAGGCGAAAGAGAAGAGAAAGACAAACACAACAGGTTGAGAAGGCAATGATAATGAACAGAAGAGAGGGAAAGTGAAGAGAGAGAAAAGTAAGGACAAAGGGAAAAGAGGATGCTGGAAATTGAGCTACTCGTTAAAGAGTGCAGATGTAGAGAAGAAGAGGTGGCTAGGAGACGTGAGGGGGAGAAAGGAAAGTAGAGAGCAGTGTTTTAAGAAAGCGGCAGACACTAAAACAGAATTGCCACATTTAAATTACAATGAAGGAGAGGTGATACAACAAAGAATAGGGGAACTGTACAGGAGCAGTAGAGACAGTGCAGTTGCTCCAAAGACGAGTAGGAGTACAGCAGGGTCTCCATTGAGGGGGGAACATGATTTTTTGGACAAAGCAAAGGGAACATGAGGGGGGAAACGGGTGTTAAGGAGGCTCAGCTTTGAGGATGAGAGAGAAGAAAACAGTGACGACAATATTGGGACCATGGGTTCAGGAGAAGTGACGATGACGAAGGGGAAAGGCCTTGCTGCCACTCCAGTGAATTAAGCCCTGACAGAGACACATTGTGGGAAGATGGGGAAGACACTGGAAGAAATGAAGGAGAGCCCGAAGGACGACTTAGACGACCTATAGACAGGTTGCATAGTGCAGATGAAGTCACTCATAATTCACAGAGGCTCAGAGCCTTGCCAGGATGCAAATGTATAGAGATGAAGAGGCCGTTTACAGTCACTAAAGAAATGCAGAGACATATGGGGGAATGAGACTGACACAGTTACTGTTACTAGAAAAGGGTGGCAGGCAACCACAGTATGTACTGTGGCAACAGATAACAAGGATTATTTGAGGTGTAAGCCACTCTCGTTGACTGCAAGGGCTGCGGAATGGATGTATGAGCTAGAAAGACAGACATCAGGGACAACACTGGCAGTGGGCAACATGAAGAGTTTACTCTCAGCCAGGGCCGGTCTTACAACAGATTGCACCCCAGGCGGGAAGCATCGTTGGCGCCCCCTCCGCCCCGACCTGTGATCTCATGCATGTGTCATGGGCTGAGCAGCGGGAGTGAGGACTATGAGTTAACATAATTGTCAATGCTGGCATCTGCTGAATTTCATGAACCTCAGAAAACAGCAATAAGAGGGTCAAATGCGAACAGGCCTGGTTATGTTAGTCTGCTTTTGCTCTTCATTTTTAGTAACAATGACCAGTTCAAGTTCAGATCTACACTAATGTCATTCGTATGACCTCAAACATTTAGCCACTCTTAAAAGGTGATGAACTGGTCTTGAACAGTGTTACTCAAACCTCCAAGAACAAGCACCAGCAACATACCCACCGATAGCTGTACAAGCCTGTCTATCTCAGTATTAAAATACATGCATTTGTATTGCATCAAATATTTCACGGGAAGTTAAATATATTTAGGAGGGACACACGTAAAACAATATCACTACTCCATGTGAGTGGTATAGTCTACATTAAACATATGCAGAGAGTTAACATGCATGTACAATTCAACATAGCTCCCAATGTTAATGTTGGAGAGGTGTTGTTCTAAAATTATGACATTACAATGTGGACTTTACATTGATACACACTGCAGTGCATTACCGCGGCAGAGAAATGGCAGTTCGAATATTGGGGTTTGTTTCGCTCATGCTTAAATCTTTCCTTTGTGATCACTCATTTTAGCTCCCGACAGCACCATGAAACTGAAAGATCCCAAAGAAAAACGATGTCTACCATCCTAACATAAAAACAAAAACAATGAAATTCTTAAAGGGTGGAAGATGACCTTTTCTTCGGACCCGTTAAGTTTACTTTTTGCAAATTACCAGTCGCGTGCTGCTTGAATAACAGCGGCCCTTGCACATTGTGCAGTGTATAGACACATTTCATTTCAAGGGACTTGGAGTACTGCAGGTATCAGGGGAAGCATCTCCAGTGTATCGCAATTGTAGTGCGCTTTGCCCTCCACCCTCACCCCCCAGCCTTGCAGCCCTGCGCTTTTTCACATTCTCCATTATGGTAAAGAACATTGTCCCGAGCTTGGGAGAGAAATGAGCTATGCAGAAGGACCTGCCTCCCCAGGGTGTGTTTAGCTGCTGGTGTATCAAATGCAGAAATGGGTGGCATCAAGAGCCCCACGGTCTGAAACATTTTTTTGCACACTGGTTGGTCACACGACAGAAAGTGTGAGCAGGTGATTCCCCAACACTTGAACCATTCTTTAGAGACCTGGCTTTGATTAATGTGGCATTAGCTAGTCAAGGCCATTTCCGAGCGTTTGTGTTAAAGGAGATCGGAAGTTGCACCGCACAGGGTATTTTAAAGGCCATGAATTGATGCTACAGCATGTCGCCCCCAATGGAACAAAGAAAGTGAAGCATGCATCCTGCAAGTCTGGGTATTTTCATTATACGGAAGACGGCCCAACTGTCCACGGAGACGGTTTCTACTGTAGTTGCTGAGTCGCTTTCCCAAGCCAGCTGCTGTGCAGACTACGCTCAGCTTTTGGTCCAGCACCAGCATCCATCCTTCGCACCATCATTCACAAGGCACGCTCGTGTAGGTGTTTGTTTATCTCGTTAGACTATCGTGATTGCTATTCCAAACAAAAGAAGCACAACAACAAAGAAGAGTATAAGACAAGTCTGAGCGAACAGTGAAATGTATGAAACTCTTGCACTAAAGTAAAGTCAGCAGTGCATGCCCAGGAAAGAGGGAACAATATGCTTGGGAGCGGGAACTAGGAGACCGTAGTAACCCCCAAACAGGCCCAAGCGTGGTACCGGCCCCCAGGGCCTCGCCTTTGAAGTGGTTTTGGCCTGGCCAATGGACCGACCAATCCAACTCCGCTGGAACGTGCAACTGTCTAAGATCTGCTGACGGTGACACTCTGCCCAGGTCTTCCGAGAACCGGACTTTTGATCTCCTGAGGAGAGTCAACCACCAGTGCTCGCTTCCTTTTTCATGACTACTTGAGCTTTGACAAAAGTGTCTAGCTTTGTGGCCTCCAGAGGCTGTTCTTGGATGGCCCAGTCATCTCCGCAATACCATTTTAAAATAAATAAAACGGCTATGCAGCAATAGGCCTCACCTGCGAGGACGGGAGCAGGAGGAAAGAAGTGTGCTTACCTCGGCAGGCTGTAGTTACTGCCGGGTTTCCTGAAACAATGCCAATCATCGAGGGCAGGATGCAGCAACTGTTTGTATTTGCTGATTCTGCTGCTGCTTGGCAGTGTGTGCTTGTGATGGGAACAACTTCAGGATTTAGTGACCCATTTGCTCCTCTTTTCTGTAATGGCTGGGGCCGACAGCACCAGCCAGCCCCAATCGATCCACACTTCAGTGTCAGTGTGCGCCCATAGCCTGGATGAGGGCACACCGCCCGTGCGCCCATGGGCCTGGCTGGCGCCAGTAGCGCCAGCGCCACCCGGGGCTGTGGGAAGGTAATAAAGCAAAAAATGTTGCTAATGTATTTGCCAATTGCCCTGCCCTGCCTGAGGGCCTAGGCCAGGCCTGTTTCTTGGCCCGGGCGAGTCAGGCAACTGCCGGGGCTCAATAGCCCCCGGGGGCGCAATTTCCCCAGTCTTTTTAGCCTCTGGAAGGGATGGAATTCCCCAGTTTGTGGGGCGGCGCATTGACGTGGGGATAGTTCCGCAGGTCAGGTGCTGGCGCTGCCCCTTCCGACTGTAATGTCACAGGCTCCCTCTGACCACTTTCGCGCCACTTGGGGTGGGGGGCATAAGCACACTAATAAAAACACTTAAGGTCCCCCGGCAGCTAAGTCCAGCCCCTTCCATTAAAATGCCGGCAAGAAACCGCTAATGGTGGCTCATTAGTCACTAAATGGTTTCGTGCTGGCATTGAGATGAGAGGAGAGGTGCAGTGGGCTGTTGAGTGTGGGCGTGCCTTGCAGGGACCCACCTTGGGCCCCGACACGGTACAAACGGAGACCCGTTTGGGCCCATGGTGCGTCCCTGCAAGCCCAGAAAATGGCCAAAATAATAGTTTAAAGCAGCCCTATTTCTTTCATGCCGCTTCTTTGCCAAACTATATATCAACTACACTTTAAACCACTTCCATGGCACTGGTGATGAGTAACTTCACTATGCGGATAATAGTTTTGATCAGTGTTGCGGAGTAAATATACTTGAAGCTACGATCTGGTTTATTTATTTATTTAATTATTTATGCAATGTTTGTCGGGTACATGGAGACAGATAATTTATTTATTTATGCAATGTTTGTCGGATACAGGTATCCGACAAACATTGCATAAATAAATAAATAATCCTGGTCCATGTATCCTTACAACAGTCAAGTCTTTACTGTATCAAAGCATACACTTGATTCCCATTCAAAGATTGTTAAAGTGATTGTTTATTGGGTTCAGGTGTCTCCTTGTCATTGGCCTTTTGGCTTAGGTTGCCTCCAAACCCCTTTCAGCATCTTGTGTTCTTTGTTGGTTGCATATACTGCATCCTGTGCCATATTCATGGTCTCTTGGTGTGGCCAGTCCCCATTATCTGCAGCCTAAGTGGGACTGGGGCATAAAATTGTCTTGGGCACCAGTGAAAAAGTGGCCCACCGTTGCAAATGGCAATTCATTCCTTGTGTGACGGACTGTTTGACTTTGGGTAGGAGTTCCTTAACGGTGTAGTTTGGGAATGGCGCGCAGGGTGCAGTGGGAGTGGTGCGCGGGGTGTGGTGGGAGTGGTGCCCGTGGTGCGGCGGGAATGGAACGCGGGGTGGGGTGGGAGTGGTGCATGGGATGGGGTACGGGGGGGAACATTCCTAGTGTTTGGCCCTGGGCACCAAATGGACTAGAAATTCCCCTGGCCGAGGCCACAGCCTGCAGCAGTGCCAGTGGTAGAATACACATACAACACGTTTGTTTCCTAACATTATAAAAATGAACAGGCACATTCATTTTTATAATGTTAAGAAACAAACGTGTTAAAAATGTATTCTAGCACTGGCACTGTGGACTGCTGGTGCAGCGCCCCCTAGAGGCTGACTGACGTCAGGCAGCCGCCTGGGCTGCCTGACGCAAAGACCGGCCCTGCTCTCAGCCATTCTTGAAGAGGTAGCGGATGAAGTTTGGAAAAGGGCAGGGTATCCCAGAATGACAGCACTGAACACAGTGCATGACGGTGCACCATACAATAACTGCTGAGCAGATATATGACAAGCTCTAAGGCTACAGTACCCAGACCCATCTGGCATAAGCGCGATTATCGTACGTAAAATGCGTGAGGACGAAGACCCACTTCAGTACATTCAGGAGATACAAGAACGCTGGAGTCTCGAGACGAGGGAATTCTGGGAAGAAACAGTGGGGTTGTTTTATCACATATTTTGCCAAGGGCTGCCAGACCAGGTGCAGAAGCAGCTGAAGAAATTAGTGGGGATGGGGGCTAAGCCATGTTTCGAGATTCAGCTATGTATAGAGCGCTATTGCTGGTAAATGCAGGAGAATGGGAGAAAGAAGCCTAGAGGAGAGAAAGCAGGAAGAGGCAAAGTTAGTGAAGAAGAAGCTATCGAAGTATACAATGGAAGGGACGATGTTGACAAGTGGAGAGGGAGTAGTTGCCCAGAATGCACAAAATCATCCACAGACAATAGGAGGAGGCTTTGTAGGAAGGAGCAATGCAAACCACTGGCCAAGGGGGCAAGGAGGTGTGCCCCAGGGAAGAGGGTATCGACACCTGTTGCAACATGATAGAGATGGATTTAATGGGGAACAGCTGAGACAAATGGGGGTCCAGTACAATGCTGGCTATGTGGGAGGATAGGTCGCATATCGCAAATGTGCAGGAGCAGGGGTGGAATGCAGCAGAATGGGGGAATGGCACACCAGCCAATATACCAGACAGAACAAGCCGACTATTATGCCCAAGATCACACAAACGCACAAGCATACATGCCACAACCGATGCAAGAACAGAGCATGCCAATGCAGTCATACCAGCCCATGATACATGCACTGCAAGCACAGGAACACGTGCAGCCACCTCAACCAGCACAGCAAATGCTGATGCAGCAGAACATTGTAGCCATGACACACAAAGACTCCACAATGCAGACTCCCATACAAAAGCTAGGGGGAGCAATTTTAGTATGGTCAACCCTTTAACTGAGACATGGATAACATTATACCCACAATAGGATAGTCTAGAGATGAACCTGATGTGTTCGATCCTATTTGTTGCACCCTACCCGACGGAAAACCATTGATAGGGGTGAAAAGAATTTCTATTTTCACGTGCATACAGGGGAAAATCGGTCCTGTATTAGACATTGCCATTAATGCGCAGGGATTCTCTGAGGCTACAGATTTGGTTTCTTTTACTGATGAACTTCCAATTCCCATAGGAGAACATGACCTAACAATGCCATTGTTATATTCCCAACAGACTCCAGTAAATGTAATGAGTAGGGACATGATGAGCCTACTTAACATGGCCATCTCATTCACTGATCAGGGGATAGTGTGTTCGACACCAGGGATTCACTACATGAATGTACTTAATCAAGCATATTGCAGACAGACTGTACAGAGGGGGGGTGCCAGCAAACCCCAAACTATTCCAGTATGGAGTGGAAGTGCTGATAGCATGGCTTCCAGGCATACGATGCAAGCTGCTACATATATCCAACGAATTCTGTTCAGACCAGAGGTTCCCTTGGATGAAAAGGAAGGGCAGGTTTTACCAATAGAACTGGAGGCAGTTATAGTAAGGGACGAAAGAGTAGAACTGCACGGGACTGACGACACAGGACGGGCATGAAGGACAGTAATCACGGTGGGAGGACGCAGACTGACTGACTTGACAGATGAGAAGCAGTTTCAATATTATCATTCAGACCTCGAGACAGTGTTTTCCATGAGTATTAATTATTGGTTAAGCAGACATTACAAAGAAGTGCCCCAAAGAATTGTCTTGCTGAAAAAGGCACAACCACTGAGGGATACATGGCGCAAGTACCCAGTGTTCTATGGACTAGTAGTCCGTATGACGTTGGCCTATTAAAGGGAGTAAGAGCCGTCAAAATAAAGCTCAAGCCACGGGCTATCTTACCAAAGGCAAGACAAACCTCTACCCACGGAGGCAGAGAAATGCCTCTATGAGACGATCGTCACACTAGTGAAGGAAGGATTTTTAGTCCCTTCGGAGCCACAGTGTTATACAACTGTTTACCCAGTGAAGAAGGCAACCAGGGGATCGTGGCATTTTATTCAGGATCTCCGTGCTTTGAACCAAATTGGTGAGGCAGAATTCCTGTTAGTACCCAATTCACCAACGATTCTATGTAGCATTCTTCCGGAAGCTACCCATTTCTCTATACCACTTCACGAAGAGTCACAGGACTTGACTTCCTTCCTATATAGAAACGGGAAGTTGAAACACATGAGATTACATCAGGGGTACTGTGAATCACCCTCTATCTTCAATACAGCCCTCCAAATGGACCTAGGAAATGTACAGCTGGAGATTACCGTCATTCAGTATGTAGATGACATTTGGGTTTGCAGCAGGTCCAAAAAGCAGTGCCGAAAACACTCATTGTAGCTATTGACAGTGCTAGCAGAAAAGGGTTACAAGGAAGACAAGGCAAAAGGGGACAGAAACACAAAATGACATGGACACAAAATGACTGAAGCATTTGAGGAGTTGAAGAAGGCAATATGCGCTGCCCCAGTGCTAGGGATTCCCAATTACAAGGACAAATTATATTTGTTCTCACACTCCAATGTAGAAGTGATCACCATGGTACTCAGTCTATGGTTACTTAATGCTGTGAGTTGTGAGAATGCCATGTGTGTCAAGCTAACACCAACCTAAAGCCTACTGATCTATGCAAAGAATCCCGCCTGGCCTGAACTCCTGTATCTAGGCTAGAAACCCTGGATGTGATCATAACAGTATGTCCTTTATTCCGATGGATCAGAGCCGGTCCATGTTCACACCCCGATGCCTTCAAGGCAGCCACATTCCTTGTTAGAGAGTTGTTCCCACAATGGGGATTGTGCAAAGTCCTGCACTCTGACAATGGACCTCATTTTGTAAATGAGACTTTTGAGCACAAAACAGCCCTGTTGGGAATCAAGCGTTCATGTGCCTATCACCCTCAAGCTAATGAAATATGTGAATGCCTCAATGGCCTGCTAAAGGAGAAAATAGCTCAATTTAAAGCCACATTAAAAAAGGGATGGCACCATTGCCTGCCCTTTGCCTTGTATGCATTGCACAATCATCCTGGATCCGTCCACCATTTAGCCCCCCATGAAGTGGTCACAGAGCGATGATGTGACTCCCAATGGCTCCTCCCACTGGAACGCTGACAGACACCCATAGTTCTGCCATTGTCTTGGCTTATGTTATGTTGATTTATACTGTGTACCGCTACCACCCAGGGGCAGTCTCCAGGTGCTTGTGTGGCTTTGCAAGAATGGGGGGGTGGAGAGGTTAGTGAGGATAGGATGCGAGGATAGGTTCAGAACCAGGAGGAACTGGCATCTTTGAGTTTTGTTTTCCATGTGGGAGTTGTATCCTTATGGGTAAGATTCAGTGCCTCAGTGTGTGGTAGTGTTTTGTGTTGATGTTAGTGTGTTGTGTGGGGTTGTGGCAGGTTTGGTTTTGTGCACTCGTTAGATATTGTCCACGAGGGATCCAGAGTTACACGTGGAAGATTATGTGGTGTCTTGGTGTGTAATTGCGTTGTTGATGGTTGATTTTAATGACTATGTGGGTGGTTCATCCTAGGTGTGCTTCACCTAGAGATGCCGGGTGTGAACATAGAATTGATTCTTGGTTTGTTTATGTGTAGTGTGGCTAGCCCAAGATCTGGTATTGGTCAGTTATGTTGATAAGCAGGAAGGCGAGAATGGGTTAGTAAGTCGGTTGCTTTGTTTGAGCCTCTTGTGTAGCTCTTTGGTTTCTGCTTGACTGTATCTAGACCGGTTCTTGGTTGTGGTTCTTTGGCCCATCTCGTCTCTACTCTAGTTGTTTGTCAGTGTCCTTCGAGGTTGTCATTGTCTGTTGAATAGCCATGTTTTGAGCCATTCCCTGAAGGTGATGTGGTCTTCTGTGGTTCTAATTTATTTGGGCATGGTGTTCCAGATGCTAGCAATTAGACGGGAGAATGCTGTTCCGGAGAATTTTCTTTTTTCATAGTGTTTTGTCTCTATTTGTAGGTCGTTGCTGGAATTTAGGTCCCTTCCTGGGTGATACCGGCTATTCTTGGATTGGAGGAATTCAGCTCCTTGTCTGTGCAAGGCTTGGTGCAAGAATTTGATGTGCTTTTTTACTAGTAACCAGTGTAGGCTTTTCAGTGCTGGAGTGATGTTATCTCTTCTGCTTAGTCTTAATATGAGCCTGGCTGCAGTATTTTGCACCCTTTGGAGTTTCTTTTTGAGTTGTTCCCGCAATTCCCAGGTAGAGGGTGACAAAATTAATGATTACATTTCTTCAGTAATGGCTAGTGCCTCTTTTATCTCTTGGCAGCTGCATTCCCAGGCAGGAGAGTTAAAAGAAGGGTGAGGAAGAAAATAGATCAGCAAAAAACATTGAGTTATTGAAGCAGCCACCGCTTTAGCCAGGATACTCCATGTACTTGCGAATGTTTTTTAGGCCATGGTTTAAACCTAGATTTGAGGGACCCTTTTTCTTAGAGCAGGCTACACATAAACTGGTGGAGCTCATTGGCAAAAGGCTGAGAACTCCATTTGAGATGTCAAGTCCAGCTGAAGTGAAACCTCCTCCGCGATTTGGTGCAAGGAGAAGAACAAGTAGAAGAAGCACCACAGTGAAGATTGATTAGGTCTATGACCAGAGTTTTGGGAAAGAACAAAATGCAGAACTAGATTAGGCACACTATCTTTTCTCCACATTAGGTATTCATTGTGAAAGTAAAATGACTACTTTTAGTACATGGTTCGTGACCTGCACACACCCTTTGAGAAGCACTTTATTAAATTCTTAATTAAGACCGAATAGGTGATTCAACCTAGATTGTTCTTTTATGCCTTCCTTCTTTATCTAGCCCAAACAAACCCACTTCTGACCCATGGCGACCCATCAATTATCACATTGTTGAACAATGCAAAGATCTGTTTAGTGTGGGAATGATTGTTTTTTGCAGCACTCGCCCAGTAACACAGACTGAAAACTTAACTAACACACTAAAACAGTAACAGCACGTTTTTAAGGCTTTTAATGTGATTTTACCGACTTTTTGAGTAATAGAGGAAGACAATCGGTGCTACAAAGATAGGAACTGTAATTCAAATTTTTGTGTTGATGTTTTGTGCCTTCTGCTGTCTCTACCTCTTTACCCTATGCAGGATTATATTTTTGCATGCACATGCTTTGGTTCACACTAACACAACCTCTATCCCTGCGCTCACGCAAGCCATATCTGCACATATGACTAATGCTGCCACAGAGGTAAAAAGACTCAAATGTAGTCCAGATGTAGATTTTGAACAGGTAAATTCATATGTAACAGATTCAGCCCATGTATCCAACAACATGTGGTATAAGCACATGACCAAGGTGGGGAAAGAAACTATGAAGGAGTGCTGCTATGTATGCTCTCTCATTCCCTTTGTTGTGACTACATCCAGAACATTCGTAGCGACTGAACTTCCAAACGCCAGAGCACAATAGGCCTCATTAGAAGTATGTGGTCTGGAAACAACGGTGACGGTAAGCTTACTGGCACTGTTGTTTCTGGACCGGCATACTACAGGACTGCCTGCCGGAGGCGCCATGCCCAACAGGTCTGACCCTGCCAGGCACAGCAGACACGGTAGGCAGATCATCATGGAAACACCGGTGCTTCCGTGGTCCCCACTCCCATGGGGAACAACATTTTACCGGCGTCTGACTTTCCGGGCCACCAGGGTTGTAATCCCTTGGTGGCACCGGGAAGTCAGTCACTGGTAAATATTCATGGGTCCGGCGGCAAGCAGCCGGTAGCACCGGCACGGTTACCGCCGGATCCGTAATGAGCCCAATGTCTCATGCACTCTGCACAACCAGAGGCTGATTTCAAAGGAGATGGGCCACACTAAAATGGATGTCACATAAGACGTTTCCATACAAAGACAGTTATATCAAAACGCAGGGAATGATAGAGAACTACTGGAGCACCGACAAGACAATAGAGTACATCCCTGATGGCCCACACAAAGGAGAAGCCAGAATAGTGACCCAAACGGAATTACATTGCCCCAAGATAGGACAAAAGGAGATCGGAGGAATGCCAGGATGCTGGGAGAGACCACAGTTACTAGTATGTGAGCAAGTATACACAACTGAGGGGGGAAGGAGGGAATGGGAGTACAACACATGTGCTCCTAACAGTTCCAGTAGAAGTTGTGCAAAAGCGAAACAATAAATGCCTCAAGGAATGGGACGCAAGTGCAAAACTGCTCACCTGGGTAGAGAAGGAAGGAGGTCCAATGCCATTTCTACCGCTCGAATTGTGTTTCCAGAATGATGGTCCAGTGAAGGTTGGAGAAAACAAGGGATACAAGCGAATATTGAAGATACCAGCCATGAAGGGTGGTAGTGTAGCACTAATGGACCACTACTAGGCCTGTGGGTCCAAGGCATGCATGCAACTGCTGCCAAATTGGGGAGGAATATGCTCTCTAGTACAGCTGAATACACCAGCATTAGTAGTACCCCGGAAGGAAATACAAGTAGAAGGGTTCCCTAAGATGGATGCTCACCATAGGAAGAAGAGAACTGTAGAGCTGACAAGAGTGAAAAGGAGCAACTATGTGTCCTCGAAGACGGAAGATGCATTAGATGCAATACCACCAGAGCATAGACTGTTCAGCAGGACCAAGATGTTCTTTATGTCCAGCGGTCCAGACAAATGCGAATGCCAAATGGCTCCAGATCACACAATGGGAACGGATGCAGACCATAAACTCGACTGTTAAGGGATTTAATGACACCAAAGAAGAGTTGAGAGCTGTCAAACTAATGGCCCTGCAGAACCAATATGTTCTGGACCGGTTACAGGTCATTTGGTCGAAAATAAATGGTCGACAGGACAAATGGTCGACGCAATTTGGTCGAAAGACAAATGGTCGATTTATTTTTTTTGTATTTTCACTTTTTTTTTTTTTTTTGTAGTGGTCCCTCCCAACCCCCTTTTTTTGCTAAAAAACCCTTTCTTTCCTAAACGAAAACCTGAAAAATATATATATAAATAAAAAAAGAAAAAAATTCGACCATTTGTCTTTCGACCAAATTGCGTCAACCATTTGTCTGTCGACCATTTGTCTGTTACCCAAATGACTGGACAGCTTCTGGACCTTTTCATGGCTTGGAGGGAGGCGTTTGCACCAAGATCGGTCCTCCTTGCGCACCCACCACAATGAGGAAAATGGAACAATAACAGAGATTTCACTCAGCTATCAGATCTGCATCTCTTGGATACCATCATGGATGGCCAACGCCCGAATGTACTGATAGCAGCCCTACTAGTATTATTTGCTTTATGTGTCATCAGAGTGGCAATATTGCAGCACCGGAAGACTACTGAAAAGACTATAGGGATGAAAATATTACTGAATGTGGAGACGAAAGAGAATGAGAAGACACAGACACATAATGATCTGAAATGGCAGCTGGCGCAGTGTCTTCTATTACCGCCAAGCAGAGTGTTCACTTTTCCTTCCGACCCATGTGACTGGGAAAATGGGTATGGTGCCACCCTGATGCAGATTGAAGATATATGACCAGGTGTTGGGAAGAACACACAAAGTATCCTGGACATCTAGGAGAAGTGACAAAGGTCTGGATCCCAAACTGTATGTCAATAGGGAGGGTTGTTTGGGGGAGTGTGGTTTACCCATCGAGCAGAAAGGGGATTGAAGAGGGAGACACAAGTGTAGCCCTCATGACCCCTACCCATCACACAGCCTAAAGACAGAGAAATGAGAGATGCACATCACATTTGAGCCCTTCCTCGCCATCACTGATGTTTCGCAGATGTGAGAAACACTATTCACTCAGACAGCCAAATAAACCATACCCAATTCGCAACATGGAAGAGATGCAGTTGTCATCGATTGAACAAGTTGACTGACTATGAACGCGAAGAAGCTGATGACATCATCACGGACATCACTGCCATTGCTGACATCATGGCATAGATGTGTTAGACATGATGCATATAGGCATCTATGCACGAAGATACATGAACACTCTAGTTTATTGCAGATAGACACAAAGCAGATAATTAATGTAAAGACTCCACCGGTGGGGGGGGTCTGTACTTCCACTCTCTATATGGTAGAGAAGAGGCACAGAGGATCCCAGCCAAGATTCTCTATGCGGTAGCTATGGTCAAGCAATCAAAGCCTAGCTTCTCAGGAGGTGATGCGGGCTGGTTTTTAAGTACAGTGTACTCCCCAAGCACCCACAAATGAATGTCCACACACTGTATCGGTTACAACACAGTCTTTATATAATTAATTTTCAAAGGTATATACAATATCACGATAACTCACTTTGTACTCTGAAAATCAGCAATGGTAAATATATACAGTTCTAAAGTGGTACCACTAACATTATTAGATCTAATTAAAGTGCATACGGTCAGAATGACACCCAGATCAAAATAAAGAGGAAACCAGCAGTAGAGAGAGGAAGGAAAGCAAGACGGTTGAACAATTGGCAGAATACTGGCCCCGATACCTAGACACAGTTCAGTGTGGAGGTCCCTCCACCTGGGCAACCTGTAGAAGAAAGATGCAGCCCAGTCCATATGTGGTTCACACTAGACTTCCCAATAGTTCTGCAACCCAAAAGTACCTGGCGTTGTAGCGTTCCTCATCGGGGAATCGACGGCCCTTCTTGAGTGTCCTCCCTTTAAGGCAGGAGTCACGGGTCGTCGAACGTCCAACGGAGAACAGGTCGAGCTACGACGCTGAAGTGGTCGTGTCGCTCCCAGCGGTGCTCGTTGACGGGGAAGCGTAAACGTCCTGCCAGGAAGAGGCGTGCGGGGAACCTCGGTGTCGATAGTTCTGGACCGCAAAGAGTTTGAAGAACTGTGGCCCAGCAAGGGCGTCGAGTCGTCAGCGTCTCTGTGGTCTTTGGGTGGCGGGAAACCCACCGGTTGGATGCTCCTCGGCGCATCAATGGTCAGTCTATCTCCAGCAGGATACAGCGGCGACGATGCGGACAAAAGCGTCCTTGGATCAATGAAGTTCTTAGGCAAACAGGAGCACGGCGGCTTTGGTCGGCGACAGCGGTCGTCGACAGTGGTGGACAACAGTCCGGCCGCTCCTCCTTGTGATTCCGCAGCAGTCCCCGTATCGGGTTGGCAGACTGCCGAAGGTCTGTCTACCAGGGAGCTTTGGCAAAGATCTGCTGGTGCACGATGGTCCCTCGTAGCTCGGGAAGAGGGCGCCTTACCAGGTCCTCTCTGGGTCAGCCCTTGGAGACACAGCAGCTTTCAGATTGCGAAGGAGAGCAACAGCAACTCTTCTCATCCAGCAGGGCTTCAAGGTCAAGCATCAGTTTCACTCCAGTTACTCTTCGTAGTTTGGACTTCAGCTCTGAACACTTCTGAACACGGTTCCTAGCAGTGAGAGGTCCCTAGATATACTGTTCATCTCCCATTCATTCCGCTGGGTCACACTGAAGCATCCAATCACTACGAAGGGCATTCATGCAGGCAGGCAACCAATCAGGCACACAGTACATTCAGGCCATTCACTTCTCTCCAGACACTCACAACAAGTTATGTGTATTGGGACAAGTACCGAGCCATTCAACACTTCATACTGCATTCATACCGGTTTTGGGCAGGGCTGTCTCAGTCATTGTGTCAACCACCAGATACTAGACACCCACAACATAGAATGCATATTTGTCACACACTCCATTCACCCAGGTCCCACCCACAGGCGTACCCACAACATACGGTTGTTGGGACAGCTCCAGCCAGTCTGGTCAGCACTTCCCCACACTACCATATATGGAACTTCCACCCAACAGCCAGTCAGGGGGAAGGGACAGAGGCAGGGCTTCCCGGGACTTTGGGAAGATCAAGGTAACAGGCGATGGAAGGCAAGAGGCCATGGGGGCCATCTACCGATTTCAATGACAGGGCCTGGGCATCCCAAAATGGAGGACGCTCAGGGCACCAGTCATTTCAGCACGGAGCTGCCACCAGCCCGGACCCTGCTCTGTGGGCCACCCACAGGTGCCCAAAAACATACACTAGGGGCACAGGGTTGCACCCCTACCAATGGGTGCCATAAGGGTATCCCATGGGTCTATTCACCAAACCAAGAGAGAGAGCTGCACCGCCAGGAGTCCCACATGACTCCTGCGCGGAAAACACGACAGAACATGATAAAAAGCAGTAAAGGACAAGGATACGGAGGCCCTGTCCCTCCGATGCATTTTCGGCATCACAATTAAGACCCATAAGAATTAGAGGACTGATACACAGACATATATCCTTTGCTATGTGGAAACCCCAAGACTATATATACATAGCTTGGTCATGCTTATTTGTGACTAATATGAACAGCCATAAAACAAAGATGGAAGCCACAGGTGCACTTAAGTGAATGGGGAAAGCAAGGCAAACTTCAGAATACAGGGAGAGGCTGACAGACAGATCCAGCTAAGGCAGACAGACAAAGCCTCTTTTGGAGACATTGTGCACAGCCTTGCCAAGGACATGCAGAGATGGGAAGTTTCCAGTTTACCAAGGCGATAAAGCACATGCAAGGAATACAACCTAAAATCCCCTTAATGACAGGCAGGAGAGCTCTATTACGAGGTCCCTACACATGTGACCTAGTAGAGTAGGATAGAACCTAGTCATTCAAGGCAGATGGGTGAAAGCTATTCCCATCGAGCCAAAGTTGAAAAGCACAATTACAGTTTCAAGGCTGAATGTTCTGCCTTAGAGCCTATGCGATCAGAGATGGCAACTTATCAGGAACACAGAGCACCTTTGTGGTCGTTCCCACTGTCTTGTGTAGTTTCAATTGGCCTGGTAGCTGTTCAAGGTCTCAAGGCTGAGAAGTCCTGCTCTGCCCAATCCCTAGGTGCCATTAAGCAAACTATGTTGTTTTAGCCAATTACTTTTCTGCTAACCTGCAAAAGTATTTTTAACACTTAGAGGCGGTCTTAGGATGAGCCAACAGATATTGCTATCCAATGGTTATACTAACCCCTATATTTAACATATATAGTTTCCCTGGACTAGCCAATTTCCTTCCATGATAGGCACCCAGAAGTACACTCAAGTACTGTTTACTGGTGCGGCGTGTTGTGTGCTGCAGAAGCTCCAGTGAATGCTGTAACTATTGCTTGGAGCTGGGAACCTTGCTACGCTGCTCAAGTGAACGTCTGGAGCTCGTCTTTTTTTGTTGCACCGTGTTGCCTGGACTAAGGAAATAGAAGAAGGTCCAGTATTGTCGTGCAGGCTCCGCCCACCGGGCACCTACGCCCCCTCTGCACGCGGATATAACCTCATAGAACAGCACACCCACGCGCGCACCCAGAAATACACTCAAGTACTGTTTACTGGTGTGGCGTGTTGTGTGCTGCAGACGCTCCAGTGAATGCTGTAATCTATATCTACGATCTGGGAACCTTGCCACGCTGCTCAAGTGAATGTCTGGAGGACGTCTTTTTTTGTTGCACCGTGTTGCCGGGACTAAGGAAAGAAGAAGGTGATTGTTTGTGCACACCGTGCACTTTTGTGCCCAATTAGGAGACATATTATAGACTTCTTCATGTGCTGATACTGTTTCTTGTATTTTGTTAGGTCCAGTATTGTCGTGCAGGCTCCGCCCACCGGGCACCTACTTCCCCTCTGCACGCGGATATAACCTCATAGAACAGCGCACCCACGTGTGCACCCAAGAGTACACTCAAGTACTGTTTACTGTTCATAGTACGCGGCGCGGGACACTCTGGGCTTCAACAAAACAAGAGTTAAAGGTTCTCATGGGCACTTACCTAGACTTGTCTTCTATGTGCCAGAAAGAATCCTATTTAGGAAACTGCTATGGTACTATTCTTAGAGGGTAACCTTTGATGCCGAGTCTTGGAAATTCATGAGGGTTGGTCCCATCTCGGAAACCTTTGAGAAGTCACTCACGGGTGAGTACTGAACTGATGGTAATGTGACCAGTGTCTTTTTGCAAATTTTGGGGTGTATCTGATTTGTTCTTTGATTTGTTCTTTCTTACCTTAATGGTTGAAGGAATTGCGGTTGGCAGCTCATGTAAACAACAGGTATTGGGAGGGGTTATATTTATTTTCACATCTGAGGGTGGAAAGCTGTAGTGCTTTTTCTGTGTACTGGATGGAGTGCCAGAGGGTTCTTGACCCTGTGGGTTTCTATCAATTTGCCTCTTGTGGTAAGGTCTCACTTTCTCTGTGGATCGGGCTGTCACTGCTCCCAACAGAGCAAGAACAGTTCTATTGTCTGCTAGCTGGAGCATAGTTGGCACGCTTCGCAACAGAAAGTCTGTTAGACCTATTCAAGTGGCGAAAAAAACCATACTGCTTGTCTAAACCTGTTTTTGTGTTCAATATGGATAGCCTCTCGGCGGGAGGCCAGCAGTCTGATCCCTCACTAAAAAATATACCAAATGGTTATAGTGAATCAAAGGAACAGCTGTCTCCTGTAAATTGTATGGCGAACTGTACGGGTGATGCCTTTTCATCTCAGGTGGAAGAGTTTATGGGGGATAATAATTTAAACACAGGCCAACCCGCTGTACCTTCCCAGAAGAGCTTGTTAAGTGTACATGAGAATCTGGGTAGATACTTAGTAGGCCAAATAGAGGAGAGAGCCAAACCAAAAATGGGGGCCGACACGTCCCTGCTGGCTCCGGTGGTACGGGCAGAACTTGACAGAAGGGTCAGGCTGTTGAAAGGGCTGTCTACACCTGTTAGGCCCAGAGCAGGGGGTTTTGATAACGTACATTTGCATGAACCTATTGAGGAGGCTCCATTTTCCTCCCTGCCTATTCTCATGTCTGGTAATAAATTCCTTGACACCAATTTTGGGGCTAAGGAAAAAGAGCCATATAGCAGGGATAATGTGGGGCTGGGTAGCAGGGTGACCACTCTTATAAAATCCTCTAGCCCTGCTTCCCCTACGTCCACCATACCGAATCAGTCATTTGGAACAACCTATCCTCTTATAGGTCCGCTATTTGATGGCATTAATCCTGAGGATACAGCCTCAACATATGCCACATTTCCAGTATTAACAAGGATTCTGAATCTTCTGGATAAGGGCCACGAACTGACCCACTTGGACATCCAGGAACTTAGATCCTTGCTACTGGTTAATATAGAAAAGACCTGTAAAGTTGAGGGCTATCTTTTGGCAATGGAGAGATGTGCACTGATGGGGGGGCATGGCAAAGCTCAAAGTCGCATATTCTGCCATGATCAGACAGTGCAAACGGAATGTAAGATTGTGGCTTCATCTAAATCCTATGCAGAGGCCCTCACTCAAGGGAACAAGGACACGTTGTCTGCCCTCCAGAGTTGCCTGGCTGAACTTAAAGTTCTGGTGACCTCTAATGATGCCCAGATTACAAGTCTAAGGGAGAATGTTGAAGTAGTCCACACAAATCTTGCAAGATTAGAAGAGAAGCTGGTAACTAGTGAAAGCTCCTCTGAGGCCCTGCAGACTTCCCCTAATACAGATAGTCCATCTGTACTCCTAAGGGCATTGGAGGAAGGAGGAGACGCGGACGGTGAGCAAGGGGGATCCAAACATAGGGATTTCTCCACAGAATGTCCAACTAACAACAACCAACATCCCTCTCGAAGGGAGAAAAAAATGAGGGCTAGGGACATCAGGCGCAGGGCGGGTAGGGCACACAGTTCTGTTAAAAATCCCGAAAAAAAGCAAAAACTTACCTGCCTTCAAATTGTTTTAATACTAACGCCAATTTGAAAGATTTATGTGGACTTTCTGTCGAAGGGGGCATTGATTTGTCACAACTTGATGAGGAAAGCAAAAAAGCCTTAGAGCTGAAAGAATTAGGGACCCTAAAAAAAGCTAGCCAGGCTGTGCCTCCCAATCAAGTCCAGTGTTCTTCAGATTCATTAGAACCCGAAGAAGGCGACTATGGAGATGCATCCGACACCCTGATTGAGGCCATGAGCCTCAAGGGAAGCTCCCAGACTCGCAAACAAATAAAAAAGAAAACATTAAATAAACACAAACAAATACTTGAAGAGAAACAAGTAGGGAGAAAGCCTGCGCAGGGCAATAAAAACCGTAATGACGTTTTGTCCTCTCTAAAAAATACCATAAATAAAACAAAATGTAACAAAAAAACAATGGTCCCGAACGATAAGATGGACATTAAGCTCTTTTTTACACCAAAAACTAAAAATTGTTTCTTTAGCGGTGAGGGGAACAAGAGTACTTTACCAGCTCCCGAAACTACACCTTCAAATCATGTAATGAGAAATCCACCCCCTGTTCCGCAAGAGAAGGTTAAGGTTGGGGAAGTGCTTACGGGAGTGCTAAGGGGATGCAGGGGCAGGGACAATTGCAGGGGAATCCCATATCCAGGAAATATGATGGGAAGGAACGACGGGGTGGGTCCTTCACTGTCTTCGGCACCCGCCCTGGTTCCGAGTGAGGACATTAAAATCTTGGTTAAACAGGCCTTCAAGAAATTGCTGGAAGACTCTAGTAGGCCTGGTGTAACATTCCCAGCTACCTATAATTGGATGGAAGTAAGGCATCATCCAACTGGAAAAAAGGATAATATAGAAGGATTGTACAAGGACAACAAACCACCTGGACCTATTCACGATTGTGATACGAAAGGTAAACACCTATTTGAGTCAGCAGCCACCATAGGGCTGGGCCGAGAACTAAATAACCTGACCCATAGCTCTAGAAGCCCTTTAAGGCATGGGGATGTTGCTAATGCTCAGCCCACACTCCATGCCTATGCAACACACTCAAATGAGGTACCGGCAATACAGACAACTCAATCTTGCCAAGAATCCTCCAAATTACAGCAATATCAGATGTGTGAGCAGCATGAAATGAGATACATCTCTGAAAGAAATGTGCACGACCAGCCGCCTAAAGAATGGGTGAATCTGGCACGAGCTGCGCATTCTTCTGAGGGGGAAAATAGTAAGGCTCATATGGCTGATGTACGGGCATTTGGTTATGATATGCAGAAGGAAGGGGAGAACAGAACATGTTCTGAATACCCGATAGGGGGGGAGAAGCACAGTCCATATGAGTCCAGCAAACAAGTTGCAAATAACAGGATGCACAATAGAATGGACTGGAGACCCCCCGCTTTCACTGACTGGCCTAGCATCATGCTATATTCCATGTTCCCGCAGGGTGGTCCTGCTTCACTTAATCGCCACAGAATCTTAACCTTGTTCAGTGAAATCCCTAGTCTCTCCATGATTTCATCGGGTGACATTAAATTGGTCGATTTTATCCACCCCCCGAGGTTTGACTGCGTAAGATTGTTATTTTCTTCCCAGGCTATTATGGAACTAGTCACCTCGGAAATCGATTCCATCCATTGCTTCGGCTTTGATCTAGAACCATTCAATAACAGATTGATTAGCCGAGGGGTTGAGGTAGAGGAAAGCTATCCTGTGGACACCAGCTCACACTCTTACTCAGAGAGGGCGGAGGGGGCAACCACACAAAATCAAACCCCAGAAACCGATCTAAAATGGCTGGCGCAAACGCTGAGTGAATCACTAGCCAAGATCCAAGCTCTGAATGCAAAACCATAGGAGTCTGATAGCTTGACCCATCTTACAGAGGCTAGTATTTTCTGTCTTCAGGAAACTTGGGCACTTTCTCCTCTGGTGCTTGATGGGTATTGCCTGCATCAAGTACCAGCAGTAAAAAAAATCTAGGGGAAGGCTCTCGGGGGTCTTGCTTATTGCGGTGAGCAATTCCATGCCCTTTAAGTGCCTTAAACTCTTCTCTCCTCACAAGGGTTGCATTGCTATGTTGTTACATTTCTTCCCTCCTGTTCTCCTTGGACAATTACTGATAGTCAATGTTTATTGGAGTCCTGAGCTTGACTTAAAGGAATTCATCAACCTGGTGTCAAATATTGTGTCAAACTCTGAATGTTATGGTCATGGGGGATTTCAATTCCAAAGCTGGTATATGCTCAAAGGGGGCACTTGGGGAGCCCATTCGTTTCCTCAAGAACTTTGGCCTATCAAGAAAGCAAGTTCAGGGCCAACAGTGGAATGTTTTTTTGAAGAACTGGGGCCTAATTTGTGTAAATGATTATCTGAGTAAGGATGTGGCTTGTTACACTTGGACAAATGGATCTGAGTTCTCTACTATAGATTTTATTTTTGTTAGCACGCTTTTACTTAATTTCATATCTGATTTCAGAATCATTCCCTCTTTGGTGAGTGATCACAGTGTTCTTAAATTGACCTTGCAGGTGCAAATTTCAGCTGTGCCTATTGATGTATACTCACTGATGATGGAGCACAACTGTGCTGGGAATAGAATTAATTGGCACGGGGATAATGTTGAGAAAGTGAATAAAGTATTTTTTCCAGGATTACAACAAAAATGGTTGTGATAAAAAAAAATCATAATGTACACTCATGGGGAATTCAATTGCTATATCAAGGGTGTTATCCTCGGGCCCAAAGGGATTGGGAGACCCAAGAAAGTAGGACCCACTCATACCCATGTTTTTTGATCCCACGATGCATCTACTCAAAAGAGAGAGGAATCGTGAGATTTGGAGTTTAGTGAAACTTCCGTTTACTCCTCTTTTGGGAGATGTGATTAGAAAAGTACAAAATAAATGGAGATCCAAAGCACGCACATTAAAAGCAAACATTGTGCAGAAGGACGCTGAAAGTATATTGGAGCCATTATCCAAAACTAACACGAGAAATGTTTGGTCCCTGGTTAACAGAAGAGGAGACACGCAAGTAAGAGAACAAGGAGTATGCATCTCCTCTTCTGTCTGGGAAGGGTATTTTGGTTCCCTATATAGTCCACCTGCCACTAATTGGCTGGTTCCGGCCGATATTTCCACATGTCAATGGAACATCCCTTTTACATTTCAGGAAGTACAAAGACTTATTTCTAGATGCTTGTCATCTTGCACTCCAGGGTCTAATATGCTTGCTAATGTTGTTTTAAGGGCAATTTGAATCTGTGGGCCAAAATTTTGTTTCTTCTGTTTAAGGACATTGTTATATCTAAGGTTTTTCCAACTACTTGGCACATGTCTTTTGTTGTACCCATCTATAAAAGGGGCGATAGGTATTTGCCATCTAGCTACAGACCTATCGCCCTGCTTGATGCTGACTCTAAGATCTTTGCATCCTTAGTCCTGGAACAAATCCACTTTTGGATGGACGAAGAGGCAGTACTTTCACCACAGCAATTTGGCTTTAGGAAAGCCGTGGGTACTGATGCGGGAGGGCTTTTACTGACTATCATGCACCATCCGACTAGGCTAAGAGGTACCCAACCAATATACTTGGCGTCAATTGATCTTTGTTCCGCTTTTGATTTAGTTGATAGAGCCACGCTGTGGTGTAAACTGTTTGCCCTAGATATGCCAGCACAGCTTTTAGCTATCTTATACCACATTCATGTAGACACCAAAATCAGGGTACGACTTAATACTGAGGGAACTCTCTCGGAGGAAATCATCACAAGTAATGGTCTTAGACAGGGGTGTATATTTGCGCCAACTATCTTTCATTTGTATCTGTCAGATGTTGGTTCGCATTTGGAAGATGCATCCTTTGTCCCCCAAAAGTGGACGGCACTAAGATTGTTTGGACCGCCTATGCGGACGACGTACTACTGTTTGATTTAACCCCCTTAGGCCTGCAACGTGTATTGTCATCATTTAAGAAATACACTGTGGGAAATGCATTAGCTATTAATTGTTCAAAAACCTTTATCATGCGATTAAGCTACAGGAACAGTGCAATTAAATTTGCGTGGTTCTTAGATCAGGCCAACCTCTCAATATGTCATGCCTTTCGTTACCTTGGCTACCCTATCTTTGAGTGTGTAACCAGGGTTAATCTGTGTACTTACTTGGATAAAAAATAACTCCACTGATATCCCAACTCCTTAAAATTGATAACAAATACGGGAAATTCTCGATGTTACCGTGTTTCAAAGTGTACCGCAGCATGACCATTGCACAGTCCCGTCTTGATTCAGGAGTGAATTTCCAAAATATGAGGCACGTCTGATAAGGTCCTTGGTCTGGTGCCTCCCGAAGTGTGTCCCAATTGCGGCAATACGCTACGAACCTGGGTTATATTCCCTGTCAAGTATAATACTCTGGCGAAGAGTAGCGCTTTATAGGAAATTGCTTGTGGGTAAGGACTCCAACCTGTACGGAATCCTGGGACGGTGCTTGGCTGCTGGCCAGGACTCTTCTGTTGTACTGCAGGAATTGGAAAGGGAGATTCAAGAAATCCTTGCAGAAGTAGGGGTTTCGAAAGAATTACTTATGAGTAACCCGACGAAGGTTAAAATACTCTTGCAACATGCAGACTGGAATTTGAAGGTTAATCCTAACTCAAAGCAAAAAATGTTATTCGCATATGGTCTGTAATAACAAAAAAATGGGCACAACAGAGCCTTATCTCATAAAATTCCCCAGTAAAGGGCTCAGACTGGAATTCATGCGTTTTTGCTTCAATGTCTTGCCAAATGGCCAAATTATGAGTATAAGGCGATGTCTGTCTACCACAACGGCTGAATGCCGATTTTGCAACCTAGACATTAGGGAGGTAACTTTGCAACATCTGCTGACTCAATGTGTGGGACTTAGACAAGCACGCATTGATTATTTTCTTAATTATGTGCCCATACCCGAGTGTGTTAATCTCTGGATAGATATGTTGCATGGCTCCAGTGTTAAACTGCAATTGGCGGTACTTCGTTTTTAAAAACTAAATGTGAACTGTAAGGAGGAATGCTGGTTAGAAATCTTGGTTGGAAATCGAGCGGAGTAAATGGTCTGAGTGCTACTGAAAACTTGAAAGATATAGCAATATAGCATTACATCAAGGACAAAGATGTTAAGTCTTATCAGACATGTAACATGAAGGATCATGGAGGAAAAGAAAAAAGTTATCAGATATGTAACATTATTTCTTTTTCTTTTTATTATTATCTGTTTATGTGTATATATTATGTGTTTTGTTATATATTATGTATTGGATTTTATGTAATGCAATTTTATGGTCTTTTATTATGAGATTTCTATATTTTGTAAAGGTTACTGTGTAGCCAAAACAAATAATTAAAAAAAAGATGGGTTTTCTGGGCTGCAGCTTGTTTTTGTGGTGTCACTAGCAGTTAAAATGGGGTGACACACGTTTGGAGGATGAGAGCACTGGGAAATGTTGTGTTGTTCTAGTGCGATCCCTGTCAATTTGGATTGATAATAAAGACAGTAGAGTTTCCCTATGGGTGCAGTCTTCCGTTCTTGGGCAGGTAAGTTCTGGGGGAAGGTCTGGGGCCCAAGTACCCTCAGGCTGGTAATCCGGATAACTGCTAAGAGTGGCCTGCCACTCTTTTACAAAACAATCAGAGTCACTGCATACTGGATCTCAGTCCCGCAGTAACACCCGAAAAAGCCTTTTGCAGAAAGCACAAGTTGCTTTTCTCCACTCCCAGTGCCCTGCCCACTCCGTGCTGGCCTCCACTTGCAAAAAGTCACTATATTTTATCTTATAAAGAGAGGGGGCAAAGAAAGAACAGAGATGCCCAGCGCTTGCGCAAGTAGAAAGTTAGTGTCTGGAAGCTTGCGGGTGATTGGTACTATGTGTGTGTATTGTCCTACACTCCACAGTTTCAATCAAACTTTAGATGAGGTTAACCAATCACATTGTGGCACACAGTAACATTTGTATTCACAATTGTACATCTTTTAATTTTTAACACAATCAGCCTGACACGTGTTTCGAGACTTGGCTCTTCTTCTGAGGCTGAGATGTATATGTATTACATTTGGAAACATGGATAACATTGATGTATAGTCAATAATAGTCACAAAGTATACCCCACACAGGCATCAAACGCAAAGGTCATCAAAGAAGGTTTTGCACAACACAGAGAGCAACATATATGTAGAAACACATTGTCCTGAGTCACAAATATAATGTCAATCAAACAGACATAAGGTGATCACCAAAGCAACATATAAATAAAAGACAGAGCTAAATGTACAGGTGCTGATCACAAGAGAATCTGACCAGAAGAGGGGACCCGACACATCTAAAAAAATTACCACACAATTTTTAATAATAAATTAGCAAGGTTAAAAAACATGATTAAATTCAGCAGTCCACAATACAAAAAATTACAAAACTTCACAGAAAAAACATAGGGATAAATAATATGCAATAAATGCTAGCTAGAACAGATTCAAGAAAAAAAAATGTACACCTCAGGCAACCTGTTGTGTATCAGAATCCATTTGGATTAATATGCCATTTTATAACATCTCTGTTTTCAATCCAGAGAGCTGTCTCGACATGTTTCTGGTCATAAACACAAATAATGAACATTCATCAGGAGAAACAGTTTCAACGAAAAACCTAGTTCTTATAGATTCACAGACTTGATCTGGGTCAATTTCATAGCACCTGTAAGTTTAAAAAAATATAAAAACAAAGGGTCAGCTGATGAGTAGCTACAATACTTTGTAGAGTTCTAACTTGGTGAACTGGAGAACCAAAACAGGTGTATTACCTTACGGTGTGCTTGTGGGGGCTCTCAACTTCAATTGTTCAGTTGGAGGTAGGAAGGATAATCTGTCCTACAATGTATACAGTACAGGAAAAGCATCTATATCAGCTTTTACCAAAAAAGCTATCTCAGTGCTCACAACACTGTAACTGAGTAAGTAGACAACAACACTGTAAACTCAGTGACATCCATGAGTGTCAAGAAAAACACTGACCTGCCTGATGGAATAGGAGGCAGGTCGTGTATAGATAAGGTTTGGGAAAAGTCTCCAAATTCTTCAGTGGTACGGCGCTACACAAGTATAGAGTTCGCCTGTCAGCGATCAAATAGGTGTCCTGCAGAAAAGAGGGGCTAACTGTACTCCTGCTCTCTTTATGGCAGAGGAGAGGCACAGAGGACCCCAGCCAAGATTCTCTATAAGGTAGCGCTGGTCGACCAATCAAGGCCTAGCTTCTCAGGAGGTGATGCAGGCTGGTTCTTAAGTACAGTGTAGTCCCCAAGCCCCCACAAAGGAATGTCCGCACACTGTATTAGTTAAAACACAGGGCCTCATTACGACCCAGGCGCTAAGTGGTTAACGGCACCGTAAAAGGCTGCGGCGCCGTTAACCATTTAGCACCTTACTACGAGGTCCCTTTGCGGGACCCGACCTGAACGGCTGGTCTGGACCAGCCGTTAAACTAGGGAGCCCCAAAGGTACCCCGCAGGCAATTACGGTACCGCTATTTGCGGTAACGTAATTGCCACCTTCCCCATTCCCATTGAGCCCTATGGGGCAAAAAATGGAATGGGGAAGGGCCATGGTGAAATGGGGAAATACCGCCCGCCAACCTTGGAATGGGGCGGTATTTCCCCATTTCACCATGGCGGACTCGTTACAACACCGGCACCAACCATGGTGCTAATAGTGCCATGGTTTAGCGCCGGTGTTGTAATGAGGGCCACAGTCTTTATATAATTAATATTCAAGGTTATTTACAATATTACGATAACTCACTTTGTACTCGGTTATCTATAATAGCAAATATACAGTTCTACGTGGTACCACTATTACTATTAGATCTCATTAAAGTGCATCAACTGTATGGTTAAATGTCACACAAATCAGTTCGTAAATGAAACCAACAATAGATATAAGAGGAAAGCAGTTAGTTAGAGCAATAGGCAGAATACGGGCCCCGTTTACCTAGTCACAGTTCTGTGTGGAGATCCCCCCACCTGGGCAACCTGTAAAATAAAGATATATCACAAGCCCAGTCCATATATCATTCACAAGAATCTTTCCAATAGTTCAGCAACCCCAAAGTACCTGGTGTTGAAATCGACGGCCCTTCTTGAGTGCACTCCCTTTAAGGCAGGAACCACGGGTCGTCGAACGTCCGGCGATGAACATGGTGAACTATGGCAGTGAAGTGGCAGCTTCGTTCCTAGCGGTGCTCATCGGCGATGGAGCGTAGACGTCCTGCAAGGATGAGGCGTGCGGGGCACCTCGATGTCGCTAGTTCAGGACCCCAAAGAGTTTGAAGAACTGTGGCCCAGCAAAGGCGTCGAGTCGTCGGTGGCATCTCTGTGGTCTTTGGGTGGCGGGAAACCCACCGGCGGATGCTCCTCAGCACGTCAAGGGCCTGGCCTTCTCTGGCGGGATAAGGCGTGTGTTGGTGCGGATAGCGCGTCCGTGAATCGAAAGTTCTTAGGCAACGAGAGCATGGCAACAACAGTCGTCGATGATAGTGGACAACAGTGTCCGGGTGCTTCTCCTTGTGATTCCGTGGCGGTCTCCGTCGTCGGTCGGCAGCCTGTCGTAGGTCTGTCTACCAGGGAGCTTTGGCAAAGATTAGCTGGTGCACGATGGTCAGTTCTCTCCAGACACTCACAACAAGTTATGTGTATTGGGACAAGTACCCAGCCATTCAACACTCCACACGGCATTCATACCAGTTTCGGGCAGGGGTGTCTCAGTCATTGTTTCAAACACCAGAAACTAGACATCCACAACAAGAAGTGCATATTGGTCACACACTCCATTCACCCAGGTCCCACCCACAGGGTGTACCCACAGCATACAGTCACTGGGAAGGCTCCAGCCAGTCTGGCCTGGACTTCACAACAACACCATATATGGAACTTCCACCCAACAGACAGTCAGGGGGAAGGGATAGAGTCAGGGCTTCCCAGGACTTCGGGAAAACAAGGTAACAGGCAATAGGAAGCAAGAGGCCACAAGGGCCATCTTGTTTCCTATCAGGAATCACTGATTCCAATGGCAGGGCCTGGGTATCCCAAAATGGAGGATACTCAGAGCACCTGTCAAATTCAGCATGGAGCTGCCACCAGCCCATACCCTACTCTGTGGGCCACACACATACACTAGGAGCACAGGGTTGTACCCCCACCCATGGGTGCCATAAGGGTATCCCATGGGTCTGTTCACCAAAACCAAAAGAGAGAGCTGCACTTCCAGGAGTCCCACATGAACTCCTGCGCAGAAAACATGACAGAACACACGATAAAAGGCAGTAGAACAAAGATACGGAGGCCCTATGCCTCCGATGCATTTCCAGCATCACAGTCTGGGCCTGACCAGACGTGCATACCGGCACCCGCGAGCAGACCAGGATGCTAACAACGGAACTGTCATTAACGTGTCTGTTGTTAGCATCCTCCCCATTCCCTTTGAGTCCTATGGGGGCTCGAATGGGCATGGGGATGTACCGGGTCCGGGTCCCGAAAATGGGAATTACCAAGCCCACAAAAGTCGGAATGGCCCAGTAATTCGTTTTTTCGGGACCCGGACACAAGTTTGGAGGCAGCCATGCCGCTATGAACGGCATGGCTACCGCCAAACACGTAATGAGGCCCAATGTGTTTCTACATATATGTTGCTCTCTGTGTTGTGCAAAACTTTCTTTGATGACATTTGCGTTTGATACCTGTGTGGGGGTATACTTTGTGATTATCATTGACTATACATGAATGTTATCCATGTTTCCAAATGTAATACATATACATATACATGTCTCAGCCTCAGAAGAAGAGCCAAGCCTCGAAACACGTGTCAGGCTGATTGTGTTAAAAATTAAAAAATGTCCAGTTGTGCATACAAATTTTAGTGTGTGGTGCAGTGTGATTCGTTAACTTCATCTAAAGTTATATTTTATCTGAGCTGTCTGCCAACTGTCTGTCATGCAAAAATAGACACCACACATTTTACATGATTCCATTTATTTGTTTAGAATCACTATGGGAGATTGCTGCAAAGTGCAGCTTCTGGAGCAGACTTCAGCGGCCCCCAAGTTGTGCAGGCAATTGCTGACCTTTCACCTCTTAAAGTGGACCTAATGTAACCCAAAAAAATAAAAGCTAAAGAGAAAGCTACTGATAGCCTCTAATTGTTTTTTTCTCTTTTTCTATAAAGCTCAGAACTCTAGTTGCAAATAAACTGGGACATTGTTATTTTACATAACAGGTTTCTCAGCATTGCAATTACCTCCGATCTTTTCTGCAGCGGGGTCTGACTATAGCTCATCTCAGTGCAATTCCCAGCAGAGCACTCCCCTAACCAAGCCTTGACCTCCCAGAAAGCACATTCTTCCAGACAGTGGGCCTCATTCTAAGTTGGCCAGTCTGGTAAAAAATCGCTGGTATTCATGAATACCAGCACTTTACCGGACCGGCCGAATTCCATTTTTTTCCTGGAGGTAAGGCAGGTGCCCTACCGGCATGAAAATACGTCATTACCAGCACCGGTATTGCCGGTGCCAGTAATCACTGCAAATCCCCTCATGGAGTCCTACGGCACTCCATGAATGGGGATTAACACTGTCACTCCAGCACTTGGAATACTGTGGCAATGCCTGCTTGACCGAGAGCCAGAAACGGTAATAGCCTTTTCCGGTATCCTGTCAGATTTACCTCCAGGATACAGATAATGTTAGAATGCGGCCCATCATCAGTACTTGGTTCAGAAAGCAGAGCCCCAGATCTAAGCTAGAGGACGAACCTGGCCAAGATATGTGTGCGTGTGTAAAGGGCAATGTTGGGTGTGGCTTTTGTAGTGTACTTAGGAACAATGCTATGTTATGCCCCTTCCTGTTTTGTCATGGGGTCAAAGGTCGTGTTCCAACGCTTCCTGTGATGTCACTTCAGGGTAGGGTCAAATGACATCACTTCCTGTGATGTCATCAGATGTCAAGGGTTGTGTGATGTCACTTCCGCTACCACGGACATTTTGATGAAATGATGTCCCTGCTGGAAAAGCCACGCATCAAGGTATGAGGGGCTACATCAGGTAGTGAGTCAAATCAGGTAGTTACAGTTTGGTTAGGTGACAGGCACGGCACAGGTCTGAACATGCAAATCAGGTAGTTACAGTTAGGTTAAGTTACAGCTTGGTATTATTGTAAATGATGATACGAAGACCACAATTGAATTGCCACAGAAACAAAGCAGATAGTATGGTAATATCTGCATAGTTTCGAAAAGGTTTTTTTGAAGCCCTGTGCCAGGCTCTGCTATATATCTTTATAGAGGGACAATGATTTCAAGGGAGATGATAGAAAACTAAGCTTTGAGACCTTCCATAAGCATAAGGTATGGTACACATGTTATAAGGCTGATTATAGGATATTGTATTGAACAACAGGACCTGGACATTGAATAAACATTATCTGGATGGAGGGGCCTAGCACAGCTCAGAAAAAGTGTCACTCTATGTCACACGTAAGACATTGGAGTGTCACACGTAACCAAACTGCAAACATGAAAATGTCACACACAAGCAATCTGAAAACTTGGCAGCTCTTCTCAAGGCTCCCTTTATCTCCATAATCTACATGCTCCCCAAACAGACTATAAAACAAAGCTCTATCGGTTTGGAAAAAAGGTCCAAACTACCCCAAAAAAGAAGAAAAGAGGCTAAAACAATGATAAAAACGAACAAATGAACGAACAGGACTTCCTCTTTCACTGCAGCTTCCAGATATGGGTGCTGATGGAAAGAGATCTCTCGCAATGAAGAGTCAATGGCTGACGCCAGTGAGGTCATATTTCAGTTTTCTAGTTCCTCTCTTGTCAATCAGCTGAATATCAGAAGCTTGCAGGTAAGCCTGTTAGACATGGAGCTGATTGATAACATGATGAAAGACTCTGCAATTGGCGTGGTTTGGAAGGAGAGGGGACGGGATTGGGAGGGAAGTCACATAGGCCCTAGCGTTTCCTTGGGCATTGACAGGGAGGACAACTAAGATAACAACATTTGTAGGCTGCGTCCTTCCTCAGATGCCATCTACCCTATATCTGATTTTACCTGTCAATGGCGCCTCCCAATAGCCAAAACCTACTAAAATAGCCAAAACCTAATAGTCTGTCTCTTGTCTTGGCCCGCAGGCCTTTCAGAGGTGGCTTTTTGTCACCTAAACTCCTTTTTCACCAATGTAGAGAGTGAGGCCTTAAGCAGGAGCCCAGCATCGTTGTGTTTGTTACCATGTTTTCAACTCAAGCAAGCTAGGAGCTCGTCAGAGCCTCAGTCCTAAAACTGATGTGACAGCCTCCTGGTAGAGTCAATTGCCCCATGCTGTCTTGTAGCACATCTCTTAACAAATTGGGTCATCCCCAAATGTTTTATTTCTGGGGGATTTACTCGAAATACGGGCAGTGCTGAAAACAAGTAAGCATGCGAGTGTCAAGCTACCCCTCCCTCTTGTGTGGAGACCATTCGACCACCTGTGGAGTGTATGTAGAGGTGGAAAAATGGTGGGTCATGCCTCACCTCTCACTTCTCATTAAAAGTAGGTTTATTTAATTTTTAATCAACAAAAGAAAAAAGCACATTAAATGTACAAGAATAGAATATACAGAATTCTTAAAACATTGAACTAAGTATCACAGAATGTACAAAGGAACAACATTTTCTTTACAGACATGTAACATTTAACATAGAATATTTTTTAGCAGGCAGTTTACTGAAGTTGTGGGTTCTCCATGCTCGTTAAAGTGCATAAGTGCGGTGTGGGGTTAGTTTGTGATTTGTATGTAATCAACTTTATTTAGATGGCTCTTCATATTGGTCTATGTGGGTATGAGACCACAACCACAATTATTTATTAACCAGAAACAGATTTCTTCATTGATGTTTACAAATGATAACTGTGGCTACAATATATCAGAGCCGGATTCCATCGGATATTATTTAATTCTCAGTTCTCATAGTGGTTTATGCGTTCATACAATGCCCAGCAGCTGAATACTAATAATTTTTCTTTCTGCTTTTATTACAGGAGGATGTTTTTACACAGAATGTTCAGTCGAAGCAGGATGTTTCTGCCCTTTAGTGAGGATCCGCCCAGCCTTGGCGGTCTTCTTTTACAATGTTCGGTTGGGCCTTCATCAGGACATGCAATAATTTCAAATACACGACAGTCAAATCGCTCATCTAGTCTTTCCTTTAGATTCTGTAACATATTAGACATGGAACTCTAGTGAATGAGGTCTATTTATCTACATAGATATTCTTCTACCAGATATAATCCATCAAATTGGGCCACTAACCTGAATCTTGTTTTACAACCAGGGAAGTTTTCTCATGGTGTTTTCGTAATCGACGTTTAGTTGTATTGTGGTACCTATAGTGGTGACATATCCAGTTTATGTCACCACTAATAAATGCTGCTCCTTAATTTCACTATCATCGGTTCATACACATCAACTTTTTTAATAACATCAACTTTTTTTAAGAAAGTACTAACCTTGTCCCTTTGATCAACCTGTTAGTGCCTGGTGTCCATATTTCCTTTCTTCTTTTCAGGGCCCTCTGTCCATGAGACCTGTTATAAAGAACTAATGTGAATGCAATACTCACTTTAGGCATCATCCTTTTGTTCATTCATACACTTGCACTGGACTAATCCCGTCAGACTACTCCCCGTTTCCCCAATTTGTCCATCATCTCTCATCGGTAGGCCATAAGCCTAAGTCTTCCATTTGTAGTTGACCTTGTTGCCTGCTCACTGTCCTGGAACATTCAAGGGAGTGTGAGCACATCACTATATTAACTTGAGGAACTGATGAAGAACCATTGTTTTCGACTTCTGAGTCATCTTACTTTACTTTATTTATTTGTAAGGTGCTGCTAAAGTGGCCCGGAGGCATATGGGCGCCGAGAACTGGAGTCCCTAAGAGGTGGTTATAGACAGAGAAAGGGAGCAAAGCAGAAACCTAAAAGGTATAGTTATCTAAATAGATGAGTTATGAGTTTTTTCTTAAAGCAGTCCAGGGAAGTGTAGCCACGTGTGAAGAGACCACCAATTTTCCATTTCAGCCTTCTATTTTTTGCTATTTGATTTAATTATGCAGGGTGCTGTTGCTCCTCTTGGCTTCTAGAGACTTGCTCTCTCTATCTTGTAGGATCGTTGTATACTTTTAATTGACTAAAATAACGACTTGTTCTCTAGAGATGAACACCAGTGTCAGAGTGTGGATCTTTTTAGGGATGTATTGTTTCTGTTATGTTTGTTCAGGGTGTGGGGAAAACAAATGACTCTGGCACAAGGCCGACTAATGTATGAAGAGAGAGAAAGACTCCTAATAGCAAGGAGGTGACAGTGTACATAAATACTCCAAAAATCTTCACATGAAATCATGTATTTAAAAAGCACAATCATTTAAATAAAACAAAAGTAACTGAGACATTATGTATTCCAAAACAATTGTTTACAGAGCTCTACATGTTTTCGGGTATAAAACCCTTCTTCAGGAGCAAGAAATTAATTAGATCATATGTCCAGATTCTTCAATTTCATGTCTACAAATAAAAAGTAGCGCTCTTCAGGTTACAGTGGTGTGCAGGGGGCTTGGAGGTCCTTACCATTAGGACTCTTTCGCTCTCTTCATACTTTTAATTGACTAACAGTTTGGCTCTCACGGATGTTTTCTTCTTCAATCTATGAGGAATGACCCACAGCTTATCCATGTAACTCCCTTTGTGCTTATCCCTCCTTAAAATAGCAGCCTTAATTCTGGGCCACCCTTGACTCGGTAGTGCACACAAAGCATTTTTCCACGTCTCCTGATTCTACAGTCTCAGTCTGTCTCTGAGGTAGGTTGGTTAAGTTCAACGTGAACCAGCGTCCATTTTCCTATTATGGCTGTCCTTGCCACATGATATATTCCTCTATAGCAAGCTTCTATGTTTTCTTTCTACCTTGCGTTATTGCGTATTTACAGTTATTGATAAGTAAGTTCCTTCATATTCTTTGTATCCACGATTACTCTAGCTTTAGGTGCATGTTTCTCTTAGTGCTTAAGTTACATTGTTACTCCTTAAGTATTTTCATATCGTTTCAGCATAGGCTTATATATCTTCTATGTGACATCACTCTGTCCTCATCAGATTTCACTTAAAGTATGTCCATGATGTCCATAAGTGCGTTCTGACATCCTTTCATCCGACATCCTTCCACGCAGCATCCTTCCACGCTGCATCCTTCCATGCTGCATCCTTCCACACTTTCAGTGTGAGGGTACATTCTGTATGGCTGTCTTGAGTGCATAATGTCTCTCATACACTCAATGTGATATGGGAACTACACAGAGGGTCCTATTTACTGCTCTTCTCCTGCTGTTCCAGTATGACAGCGATGACGGTGCAGGAACTAGTGAGAAAGTGTCTACCTGCTCCTCTACATTCCCACTCTAGTCGAATTTTCAACCAAATTCTTTTCTTCCATGGTCTTCATCTCCTCTTCATCATTTATCTTCATCTTCTCTTCATCCTGCTTCTTCCTCGGGATCCACATTTTTGTCACCTCACTCAGATGACCTGCATTTTGTATCTAGTCATCCACACTCTAGGTCATGTGACAGCACTGGCCAGATGGTGAACAGAATATCCAATGTCCTACATATTTTTTACTACCTTGGGGTAGTAGAACATGGTTCCGTGAGGTGCAAGAGTACTTTTCCTGATCCAGCATCTATGCCAATCATTATCTTCATACCAATAGTTGTTTTGGCTGTGTTCATACATTGTCCCAAGATGACCCTTGTGAGATAGAATCCTAGCAACACGAACACTAGTCTTGCTCCAAGCATTATAAATGCATTTGCCAGCATTTTGCAATCCACAACAATAAAGATGAAAACCATTCATCTCCCGCTGTTGCACCAGCTGCATATTCTGACCAATATAGCTCGTACTTCAAGTCATACAGTGCACCTTCTTTTGTTTGATTTAAAATGTGTTTGATTCATCGTATGTGATTTTATGATGTTCTGTTGTATATCATTTCAAGGTACACTCCTTTTTGTAATGTTAACACCCATGGGAATTTTTCTTTTTCAATTGTATTCTTTTAGTGTTTATGTGCTATCATCATGTCTTTGCTACTAACCTATGTATTTAGAGTCAATTAATACAATTGACCTACACAATATTCCCTATTATGTGCTCCAATTTATAAAGATGAGTGTGTTAAAAGGGGAATACAAAATTAAGCTTCTAAGGTTCCTCAGTATCATTTTGAACTTTGAACATTATGTGTTCTTTATAATCCTCTGATCTATTCATTGCTCTATAACTTTTTTATCTATTCACTGTTTTATATTGTGTTATTGTCTGAGTGCGACCACAGATGTTGGGAGCCCACTTATGTAATTTGCCTATAGTCTGCTCCTTTGCTTCCAACATTAGGAGCTCCCCTCCAGTATATTTAGTGTCTGAAATCGTAGCCTACAATTGCTATAGGGGAGAATATGACATTTAGGGGCGGTAATGTATACCTACTGTATATAGGTTAACGAAGAAAGAATTTGGTCCATACATCGAGAATACGTTTGGAAGCGTCACTTAAGTAAGATAAGGAAGTGGGGCCTTCTTTTGTCTTAAAAACAGTAACTTTAGTGTATGAGAACTGAGAGATCACTATATCTTATTGTCCATTCCACAATAGCGGGGCACCATGGCTAAGATCAATACATTGGGCCTCATTACGAGATTGGTGGTAGTCATGGTGCTATTTGTGCCATGACTGCCACCAATAAAGGGACCGAGTCCGGTGTGGTGCAATGGGGACCTACCGCTCTAGTCCAACCCTGGTGGGACCGATAAGTCCCCATTGCACCAACCATTCCCCATTCCCATGTGTGCCCCCATAGTGCCCAATGGGAATGGGGAAGGCGCTATTTACGGGCCTGCTAATTGCAGGCCCGTAATTAACCGCCTGGTCCCCTAACGGGACCCGTAAGGTCGGATCACACGTCCCTAGTGATTCCCATTAGGGGACCTCAGAATCGGGCAGTAGGGGATTACCGGCACCGGTCTCCTTACCGGTGCCCTGTATCCCCTACCGCCCGACTCGTAATGAGGCCCATTGAGTTTTACAGAAGCCCACATTTCAGAAATTTTGAGAGGACCGTCACTCTTTAACCCTACAGGAAATGACCAGCCTTTGACTGCTCAATCTACAGGAGAAGAACTGCTACATCACAAGAAAAAATGCCTTTGCACAGAAGCAAATGGGCATTTTCTGCGTGAATATTTAAAAGCCAACATCATCCCGACTGGCCTAGTAGTTAGAAATGAACCTGCTCCAATCATTAATGACATGGAATATAGAAAAGGGTTTAGCCAAATCGCAACAAAATGCAGTCGAGGTTTGATGATACATGCCATCACAGCAGCACTGAATACAGGCCAAAAAATCCAGGTAGGATTCGATAAGGAAGAATGAAAATTCCTGGAAAATGTAGCCATCTCAAATACCTGGGACAAACTCAACGTAATTAATGCACAATATGAACAATTTAAGACTATCACCCTAAAAAAAATGAAAAAAATAACAGGAGACACAAAGGAATTGAAATTTGAGGTAGTGTATCCATACTTGGCTGACAAATACTATGACAACAGGCAAGATGACAGTGAAAATGGAACCCAGCAGTGGCCCAATGCCAGACGCTGGTGGGTCACTTTTAGTGACCCCTCCAGTGAAGACTCAGGAGATGAAGACCGAAGACAGTACTATGCTGGTCCCTTTGCTAAACCTAGAGGCAGAAGTAGGCCTTTATTAGGACAGGCGGCCCCAGAGAGTTTTGGAGTCCACAAAATCAAGGCAACAAATACCCTCATAGCTAAAGGTACCAAGGGACACGGAGAAGTCCACAGCAGAGGAGATGAACATACAACTAACCCTCCCAGTCTTCAACCTAACACCTACTGTACTGAGCAAGGAAGAGGTATCGCTCCTGAGCAAGGGCATGTCATTTGTACTGACACGTACCACTGACTGGTATAATCTTGAACTGGAAATTCACAAATTCTTCAGAAGTATACGATTGAAGATATTCTTTCATGATCATTGGGATCAAGTTCCAGTTGAAAAGACACTGGCCTTAGAGCAAAATTCACATTTAAACCACAGGATAATCAAACCCGAAGGGGAGATATTGGCCTTTGAATAATGCGTCCTACAAGAAGTTTTCAAATTACAAAAACAAAATCTACAGCACGGAATAATCTAAGCAACCAAGAAACAGCAGCACTGACAGCTCTACGTGCCAACAAAGAGATGGTGATAAAACCAGCTGACAAAGGTGCAGGCACTATAGTGCTTGGGGTCAACAAATATCAAAATATGGGAACTGACCTTTTAGATGATGAAGCCAACTGCAAAAAATGGAGAAACACCCACACCAGAGATGAGACAAGATCTGCTGCAAATAACAGCTGTGAGTTTAGCCAATGAATGACTAACAGAGCAGGAATATACCTTCTTGAACACCTGCGATGGATGGACACCGACCATATATGCCATTCCCAAAATGCACAAAAATTCCACCAATCCATCAGGAAGGGCGATCATTTCAGAATGTGGATCTATTCTTGAACCTGTGGGCACATTTCTAGATAGTTTTTACAAACCTCTAAGCCTATTGACAGGGACCTATCTGTGAGACACCATGGATGCCATTAATGCGTTAAGGGCACTAATATATAACCATCAACGGATCTGCCTGTCACCAGGGACATCCAAGCATTACACACCAGTATCCCACAGAAGAAGGCAATAGAATGTCTTAGAGAAGAATTAAACACCCAGGACATTCAAAATAGAGTCCTCACAGACTTTATTATAGAATAACTAACCATGGCCTTGATGAATAACTTCTTCATGTTTGACAAAACCTTCTATTTACAGACAAAGGGAACAGCGAAGAGAGCAGTCTTTGCACCGAACATAGCCATAATATATGTGGCCCAATTTGAACGATTGCACGTTTTGAACCCTACCAATCCATTCCACGACAAAATATAGTGAAAATGACACATCGATGATGTTATCTTTATATGGCATGGTACTCCACAGGACTTGGACGGCTTCTGACAATGGCTCAACACCGAAAAAAACAACATCAACTTCACAATGGCTTGGCGCCAAGAGCAAGTCAATTTTTTAGACCTCACAATATGGGTCAATCATAACACCTTACAGTTCACAATATTCAGAAAAAGCACAGACCGCAACACCCTACTGCACTATTATAGCCACCATTCCACCACATTGAGGAATAACTTACTGTATGGTCAGTGTTTACACATATGACTTATCTGCTCAACCATGGCAGACTGTCAAGAACAAGCATACAAACCAGATGAGAGACTAAGATCTAGGGGATATCCCAAAAAAGTCATCAGAAATGCACACAAGCGTGCAAGCTGCACCGCAAGAGAGGCACTGCTCACACCAAAAGCCAGAAGATAGATTGGAATGCGTGAATATGTATGACCATCAACCAACTAAGATTAATGCCACAATCAAGAAATGTTGGCGTTTGGCCCAGGCAGCTCTCCCAAATGAACCAACACCATTAATGGTATTAAAAAGATCTAAACATCTGAGGGATTAACTAATTCATGCTTCCGAGGCCCCACTAGTAGGAGTGCAATGTGGAATATGAGGCCAATAATTGGCCATGTACCCTGTGGCATATGTAGCACTTGTAAATACATCAGCAAAATGCCATGTTTTGCCATCAATCGCAGGATATGGCATTTTTAAAACCTTTCGAATTGTAAGACAGCTAATGTATATTGTGTGCAATGTCCCTGTGGCCTTAGATATGTGGGGTAAACAATTAGACAAATCCATAAAAGAATCACTGAACACTAGTCCAAAATTAAGTGCAGAACATTGACAGCCCCTATGGTTCCCCATTTTGTTCACCACCAACACTCACAGGATGACATACGGTGGTGGGTACTTGAGGTAGTCACCAAGGCACCTAATGTACATGCATCCCTGGATCATAAAGAGGGATAGTGGATCCACAAAATGAACACGCAAAGAAAAGGCCTCAATGAGGCACACAATGCACTGTGAGACACAACACAAATATTGCAGCCGGCAAACGTTTTACTTCAGGCACCTTCAGGTTTTACAAGGCTTTTCCTCCTTGTATATATCCCCAGTACACCGTGTTTGACTAGGATCAGCTGGCAATTACTTAGGCCGACTAGATTTTTGGCAATGTGCCACTATATTATAAGAAACTACGGCTTGGCAATGTACAGTAAGTCCACAGCATAGGATGACCGTGATTTACCTACATTTGTTAACCGCAATCGATTTCTCCATTCCAGCCACATTATGGCAGGGAATTTAGCCAGTGCCTCTCACAGCCACATCCACTTCCCATCTAAGTGAATAGTGGTGCCATGATGTCATCATGACATGCACATGGAGCACCAATCAGATAGGCCAACAGCTACGGGCCTCTACATAGTTACCATGGTAACCACCAATGGCACCTCGTGGCAGCCGCTGTAAATAGATGCCAGTATGCCGCTTCTGGTTATCTAATGCTGCGTCCCGTGCTCCCCCGCCAGATACAGCTGACTTCACAAAGCCTGCCAGACGGAACAAGCTGTCTCCCGTACGGTAAGCCCTCCACCGGCCCGGATCACAGTTATCTATAGATAGCTCACTACATGTACTCATAACAATGCACCCCCCACTATCCACTTCCGGTGACACACATTTCTATCCACCTTACAGTAGAGACTGCTAGTGACCTCCTCAGAGAAGGGAGAGATGGAAGGTGCCGCCTCACGGCGGATCCTGTTCATCCTAAATTCACCCATGAAAGCCAGCCTACTGAAACTTGATATAAAACGGCAGATAAGAAATCCTGTCCCGTGGCCATACAGTGAGTTTATCCATATATTGGCATGTGCTAGCAGATCCATTAGTAGTATCACACACTACCCATGTGCACTTGTTGTAGATCTAAGACCCACAAACATAAATATATATATATATCTGTACACCAGCACTTTATGGGGGCTGTTATGCTGTTGATATTTACTCAGTGAGGTGTACGGTATATTTTCTCTACAGAGTGATCATCTTCACCTACGAGACTCCACCCCTCCTGGTGAAGCCTACCCGACTACCCCATATTGAAGACACATCACGAGTAAGAGACTCTAGTACATGGTGAAAGGTCTCACTATATTTTAGGATACATTCTATCTAGCCATACCCACTTTGGCATGGCAATAGAAACATATCTCATTTCTATGGTCTATGTGCAGGCATGACCAGATGCAGATTCGAATGCCATCTCTCTCTAAACACATGCTTAGACTCCCCGTCCTGACGTAACTGTTGCAGAGGTAGTACTATTTTACACTCCAGCTGTTCTAACCCTCTGGCTATATATCATATGCACTGCTTGGGAAACATTCCAATTATAGATTATGCTTCCATGCAATGTCCCACAAAGAAATTGAATACGGTCCTAATTAAGGTAATGGTCCAGTAACAACCTGATGCCGAAACGTCTTTCCAAATGGACCGATAGGCCAACAGCCATCGTCTCCTGGTTACTAGGGGAGATATAACTCATGATCCCCCCACCAAAACAATGCAAATTTTGTTTTTGTGACATAGACCCGCATTGACACCTAGTCCAAAGTCAGCCTATACAGGTAGTGATCCGGACTGCAATTACTCTGTGCATATTCTGACCAATAGAACTTGCACTTCAAGTCATACGGTGCACTTAGTTTTGTTCAATTTCAAATTAGATTGATTCATTTTATGTGATTTTGTGATGTTCTGTTGTATATAATTTCAAGCTACACTCATTTTTGTACTGTTAACAGACATGGGATTTTTTCTTTTTCAGTGGTGTTCTTTTAGTGTTTATGTGCTATCATCATGTTTTTGCTACTAACCTATGTATTTAGAGTCAATTAATAAAATTTACCCACACAATATACCCTATTATGTGCTCCAATTTATAAGGATGAATGTGTTTTTCCTACTTAAAAGGGAAATACAAAACTAAGCTTCCAAGGTTCCTCAGTATCATTTTGAACTTTCTTTCTTCTTACATTATGTGTTATTTATAATGCTCTGATCTATTCATTGCTCTATAACTTTTGATCTATTCACTGTTTTATATTGTGTTATTGTCTGAATATGACCACAGATGTTGGGAGCCCACGGATGTAATTTGCATCAGCTTCATCCTCCATTTTCATATGCAGGGTCATCAGCATACTTATTGCCTCTGTCAGGGTTCCATTTCCTCCATCAAGAGATGGTTTAAACATTCGGCAAGAAGGCCCAAATTTGCTGCACACAGATCCTTCCATTGCTGTAATCAGATCCGGGACATATCTGTTTGGGAGGGTCATCAGCCTGATGACTCTCCGATTTTATCTGATTGCATTAAATTCTTTTACTGTGGCAATGATCGTCTGCAGCAGCTACTATCTTGTAGTAATCTGCAGCCACTTGGCGTTCACTGTAGCTTGGAGTCCTGGCAAGAATACCGATGTCATTATCATTGCCGTTTTGCTGAACAGTTAATGCTCATATGGAATATTGTCATAGGCCTCCATTGATTTTGCTGAGAAATAATTCCCTCTTCTGTCTATGGAAGTTAATGACCTCTTCTTCCTCAGGTGCTCATCCATTGTTGGAAATTCATCAATATGAAGGTCAATCCGGGGGATCGCCAATGCTGGAACATTTATCAGCACCATGGAGCATATTCCTCCCCAGTTCTTAGGCAACTGCATGTAGGCTCTGGATCCACAGGCACAATATCGGACCATCAATACTGCAGTTCCTGGAACTTCAATGATCTGTCCACATCCTCTGTTTTCTCCAACCAATACCAGGTCATCATTCCTGAAGCATGTTGTTGCATTCCTTAATGGTATTATAGATGCAGGTCCTGCTTCCTTGTGGACCCATTTGAGTAACTTACTCACTATGCTTGCTGATTCCTTCTTCAATAGATATGCAGGACAGGCCAATAGTCCTTCTTTCCATCTGGTACTGGTGAAAAAACATCCATATTTGCCTAGCTGCAGTCTCTCTCTGCATCTTGGCTCTCCTAGTTTTTCAATAATTTCCAAGCAATTCAGCTTCTTCATCTGGACAACTTTCATTCATTCTCCAATATGGGATGGATACATATATTTCTTGCTTGTATATCTGAATCCATTTTCCATCCTTATTGTTTTCACATAGGTGTCTTCATATGGGAATGCTACCGTTGATCATCACCCCAACATAACTATTTTGCTTCAAATCGCCCTCTGGTTGGGCATGCTGCTAATTGACTGAGACACTGCATCATGTGTAGAGATTTCTTTTACAATAAATGTTCTTGCCACATTCATGGAATACCGTATTAGGGAACAAACATAACAGTTTTCGTCTGACGTTCTTTCGCAACCTGTTTCATATGTTGGTATGATAGGATATTTTTTAAATTAATCGAATTATCAAGATATGTATTTATACCTTCCTGGTTCTCCTCAACATCCCTTTTTGATAGAAATAGACCCTTAGTTAAATTGTAAAACGGGCTCTCTGTATCTTTAATGGAGACAATAATAGATGTCTCATTGACACCCTCCATATCTGTACCACTATTTGCAACACGTTGAAATGCCATAGTAATAAGGAGAAAAACACAAATCATAACACCACAGGATATCATCATCAATATTCCATGAAAACCTATTGACTTTCTAGATGTTAATGAATCTCTGAAATGTTGAAGCCTCTCCATTTTGTGTTTACTTTAATATGCACATTTGTTATCTCCTTTTGAATCACTTTTATATCAGAAAGTGTAATATAATTGCGATTATCACTCCCCAGACAGTAGTTATTCTTGGTGTCTGCCAGAAACGTAATAATATTTATTCCTCTTCATATCGGGATTGAATAAGTCTGCAATATGTAGGAAAAAATAACATACAAGAGTGTGTCTACTATTGCTATAATAGGTTGCATAAACGATGGATGACACTCTTCTTTCTTCAAACTCCAGATCTTGTTCTCATTGTTCTTTTAATCATATCTAAAAAATGTCCAGGATAGCTGCAAGTCTATTATCTCCTTATCAAATTTTGAGAAATGCTGAATCTTCTTCTATGGTGCTTGTGTGCACCTCATTTTCCTTATTCTCATTTCTAGCCATTGATTAAGTCAGTATGCATGGAACTTCTTCTCTTGCTTCACTTGGTTGTTTCAGCACACACAGAACTACTTCTCTTGCTTCACTGCAGGCAGTTGCATGAGCAGTCGATGTTTCACCTAGGGTTTGATGTCATATAGATGTAGCCACGCTCTCCATCCCGACAATTTCACAGCAGTGGGGCTAACTTCCACTTCATGTGGCCCCTCAATGCGAGGCGTACTCTAGTTGTGTATTAATTGGGCACTTACACCTGGTCGCCTGGATACAGACTTGGGGGCTTTAGAAAATCTTCTGATTCACGATGTTGATTGTCTTTATCACTTCTTTTTTCTTCCTCCCTTCTGTTCTTGATCTGTTGTGACATAAAACAAACACTTGCAATCATTTTTGTTAGGTAATTGTGCATCTTATCACCTAATGCCTTCACAACACTGTGGGCATCAGTTCTTACCCTAGTTGGAGGACCAAGTGGGGTTCTCATACAGTGTCCATTCACCAACTCATGAGGAGTTTGATGGTGATCTGAACCAGGGTGATTTCTTAAGGCACATATAGCAAATGGTAGGCAATGTAGCCATCCCTTTTTCAGAGTCATTTTCAATTTATTGAATGTTCCTTTAATACTCTCTTTAATCTCTCACAAATGCGATTCGCCAGTGGGTGATAAGCGGAAGAAAACGAGTGTTTTATTCCTAATAGGAGAATTATCTGTTGGAATAACTTGTTTACAAAGTGTGGCCCATTGTCAGTCTGCAAAACCTGGCACCCCCACCACCTGGGGAACACCTCGAGTACAAGTAAAATGGCAGTGCATAGGGCATCAGGGTGTGTGCATGGGCCAGCCTTGATCCAGCTAGAAAAAGGACATACGTGTGACCAGCATATATCTGTGGCTATTGCATATCTGCAGCATATCTATATAATCTATATGTAGATGCTGAAATGGATCATTGGGTCTTGCAATTGCTCCTCTTACTGTTCGCAAAGTGTGCCCTGCAGTAGATTTTTGGCACACAATGCAATTTACAATGAACTGTGCCACATGCACTAATAGATTGGGTGAGAACCATTCTTCTGCAATTGTAGCAGCTAGACTCTCTCGAGTCGTGTGTGCTAGGTAATGAAGCTAATCCAGTGCTGCTCTAATGCTGGAGGCATAACTGGCTTTCCAGGGCTGTCTTCTTTCCAAATTGCCTCAGTGGGGATAAAGAACATCCCTGCTTTCTCCATAAATCATGTTCTTCTTGTAGAGCTCAACCTTGTATTTCAATTAACTGGACAATAGACAGCATGTTAAAGTGCTCATTTGCTAACATGCTTCATCCTGTCATCTGTTTAACATCTTCTATTTCCAAACTATGTGTGGGTGGATAATAGGCTGCTTTTTAAGTCTCTAAATCTGGGAGATTAAATCTGTTCTTTTAGAATGCGCTGAGCATTTTACGACTGCTAGGGTCAAAGGGAGACTTAATGGTTCCATAAGCCTATTCAATAGGGATGCATGTTGCACTGGAGTGCCGTCTGCACGGATGAAGCACCTCCTTTTCCAGTGTGACAGACCTGTGTGTACAGTTTACGTCACTTAGGCAGAGTCAGAGTACACCGTCACTTCGTCATCCTCAAATAGCACAACTTCCCCACTCCCAAGGGCATTTTATCTAGCCTGGGGAATATCATTATAACATACAGTACAAGTTGTGCAATCATGTACATAGTCATCCTCTTCTACTAGTTGTACTATAAACATTGCTGGATTTACTGTCTTACATCTAACAATTGTAATCGCGGATTGGAAATAATCACCTTGTACCCGATACTCTTTGTGTGTTAAATGTACTTTTGGGCTTCTCTAAAATCGCAAATAATGCATTCTCTGCAAATAACGTTATTGGACACCCCCATTGTTGTACTTGAAGCCTTTTCATTTGTGAATGCAGCAGCAGCTAAAGATTGCTCAGAGGGATAATGTCCCTTCATAACTGGATCTAAATTCCCACTGTATTAAGCCCATGGTTTCTGTCTGTGTCCTGATGTCTTCTTCTGGGTAAAGACTGCTGTCATGACCTCTCCATTTTAATGGAAGAATAAATGCAATTCTTCATTACAATCTGGGATCCCCAACACTTCAGTCATCTCATCTGTCCATGTTATTGTGCTCTTGTCCACCTGTGCTTCTTAACGTCCTTTTAAAAGTGATTGAATGTATGTACTGTAGTCGAAAACCAAGGCCCTGCAACAATTATATATGCATAGCAACTGTTGCGCTTCCCTCACTGTTTTAAGGGGCTACAATTTTCATGATTACTTCTGCTCTTTCAGGTGTCACTTTTCTCCCTTCATGAGAGATCATATGTCCTATGTACAAGACCGCTTCCTGACAATATTATAATTTATCTTTGTCTACCTTATATCCTTTCTCTGTGAGTACTCATAAGTTTAACTGAGTCTTCTCTACATCATTCTTCTGTCTCACTACACACTAAAATGTCATCCACATACTGAATTATTACACTTTCGAGTTGGACATTACCCATATCCATCTGGAGGGTCTGGTACAGATTGAAGGGGAGTCATAGTATCCTTGGGGCAACCGAGTATGTTTCAGAAGCGTATTTCTATACCTAAAAGGAATCTTCATGAAGTGGGATCGAGAAAAAATGCATTTGTTAAATCGATCACTGTGAAATGATTGGCCTTAGATGGGATGTTACACAGTATCATCGCTGGATTTTAACCTAAAGGAATCTCAGTTTTGACTACAATTTTTAGGGGGCGAAGGTCCTGTATGAATCTCCATGATCCCCCCTTTGATTTCCTCACGGGTTACATGACCGTGTTAGATGATGAATCTAATAGCACCAATATGCCTTGCTTCATTAAAGTGGAAATGGTCTCAATTATACCTTCATCCACCTCTCTGGACATGGGATATTGCTTTGCTCATGGTAAAAGGGCTCCTGGTTTTAATTTAATTTTAACTGCACCTATCCATTTTAATAAAACCACATAACATGGGCTTGTGGTCCACAACATCATCCCTGGCACCTTCTCTAAGTCTTCCTGAAAGAATGACAGTCTTCTTTTTACCAATACCATTCTCTGCGGTATTTCTATATTCTTTACCTTGATCCAATAAGTGATACTGATAAAAAACAGTAGTTCATCATCAGAGTAGTCATCTCTAAACAGTTCTTCATCTGTCATCCTGTATCCTTGAGGGCTATCACTGTCCTCCATCCTCTTCCTTCATCATCCGTCCCATGAAGCATCACCCTTTCTTCTCTGACCACTGCTGCTTCTAACTCTAAGGGGATAATCTGCCCTTTCTCATCGTCCATAGGAATCTCTGGTCTAAACAAGAATTCATCAGGTATTCTCAATACCTAGCAATCTGGGTAACCATGATAATAAGATAGTCACCCATACAAAAATACCTCTGGATCTAAAGGCACTGCTCCTAATGCGTCCTGCCTTAAAAGGCCATTAACACCCTGGCCGTGGGAGCCAGCCAATCAAGTGACTCAGAATGCAGGCTAACACTACCAGTGAAAGCCCTTATTCCAAGCCGCCTGATAGCTCGCTCCCCTGCCGGCCATCTTCCCATGCCAACCCCTTTTTTTTATTTTTGTTCCCTCTCCCTCCCCCATCCCATTTACTTGATTGCGGCGGCCGGGATCCGGTACAACCTGGAGGACCAGGGTTTATAACCAGGCACCCCTTCTGTTTTGCATTGCTGTGTTTGAACCTGTTGTGGTTGCATGGGTAGTTGCTGTGGTTGCCCTTGCGATAATTGCATCGCAGCAGTGCTGGTTGCATTTGTTGGGGTTGAGGCGCATATATCTGAGACTGCGTGTGATTTTGGGCATAATATCCCTGTGGTTCTGTATTATAGTGTGGAGCATAACACGCACCCCTCTTGCCAATTCTGCTGCATGCCTCCACTGTTTCTGCATGTCCTGGCTATGTGTCCTATTCTTCCGCAATTCCAACATTGTTGTGGCTGTCCTGTCCTCCATTTTCCCTGAGAGATTTGAAATCCACCTCATCCTACTCCTCAAGGGCCATTCCCTCTTCCTCTTGGCCATAAATTGTACCCACACTGGTCTGTGGGATATCCTGTGTTATTTGTGCTGTCCTGGATGCATCTCTGTTACGCTCACCTGGTATCCACGGGGGTGCCACATGATACTGGATGGAGGTCTAAGCGCTATCCCGGACCCCTCTCTGCTTGGTTATGTGCCAGACGTTGGGTAGCGCCTATAACAGGAGAATGGAGGGTTAAGATACTGGTTCTGTGATGGGTGGACTCCCACCTCCCTCTGGTCCAAATCCCCTCCCTTGGGGTTATTGCTCACCTTAGGTTTGTGTGCGTTGAACTCTCCGTCCTGCGTCTCTGTGCAGGGGCGCGTGGTTGGTGCGGGTTCCGTGGACCTAGTTGCTTCACTGGTCCATGTGCCCTTATGCCAGCTGTGACTCCGACTCTGCTTGCTGTCTTCCAGGTGAGTTATAATGTATTTTTTTTTTATTATGTCTCTTTCTTTCCCTCCGATTTCTCTGTCTTCTCAGCGTCTTGCTCCACTACGCTGTTCCCTAACAATGTCTCTTTTTGTTTTCATAGGGATGGTTGCGCTCTCGGAGTTGCCGCGCTGATGGTGAAGACCACGGTGAGCTATTGATGCGCGGAGCGCTGCGCTGTTTATTGTTGGTAATTGCTAACCTGTGTTCTCTTCTCTTTGTACAGGTTGCAGTGATGTTCCGGAGTGATGAGCGATCGAAGCGCTACTTGCCCAGGTTAGTGCTTTGTTAATGCTGACCTTGTTCCTTCTCCCTTGCAGGTTGCGGTGAAACCCGAAGATGGGCGAGGTAAGAGAAGCTCAGGGTGCTGCCAGGACTTGCTGCTTGCCCAGGTAAGAATTGTTATTAATGCTGTCCTTGTTTCTTTACCTTTGCAGGTTGCGGCGAACTCCGGAGATGGGCGAGGTAAGCGAAGCACAGGATGGATTCAAGACCGGCTACTTCACAGGTAAATGTTCTTGCTCGCTAATGCTGTTCTTGGTCTTCAAGGTTATTAATGGAATCCGGATCTAGGGCTTCAGGATCGGGTCGCCGGAGAAGCAGATGAACAGGAGCTGGACACAGTGAGCTTTACGCTGCAGGAGTGCAGAATAACGCGAAGCGTATGCTGCTGTTTGGTTGTGGTTTAAATAGCCGAGGTAAAGTAGTTCCAGGCCAAGTAGTTCCAGGCCCAGCCACACCCAAAACACTAGATCGCATGTCTTGGTTCTAAAGAACTGAGCTATGTAATAGGCCTCCATGTTGTAATAAGGTCCAAAACTGGTATTGCTTTATTCTTGATAATGAGCCTGGCTCCAACGGTGCCAGGACTGACTCCATGTATGTTTCTGATGGAGTTTTTAGGCCCTCGGGGCCAGAGTGAAGGGCTTTAGCCCCACTGCTGCCAGGGGGCTGTTATACCTGAGGGGGTCAGGGGCAAGGATTGTGACAATCTCCTGTGTGACCCCTCCTTCATTACTCATCAATGCTGCTGCCTCGATGGCTATTTTAAACAATTTCTTTTGGACTAACTTTGCTTCCTCTGGCTTGCTATTCTCTCCTTTCTTCTTATTCTTCTCCTGCATTAATCGGAAAGTGATGCACCATTGTCATTTGTATTTCTGGCCATGGCTTTGCTTCCATTCCCACCTGTTTTTTCAATTGCCGTTGTATTGGCTCGGGTAGTCCCTGACACAAAATATGGAAAAATATTGCTACCATTTTATCCCAGAGTTCATGAGTCTCCTGCTGCCATCTATCGTGAATATCTTGAATATAAGCAACAGGGTCTTCATCCTCCCCCATTTTCCTAGTCATAATCACACCCATATCTGATGTATCGGGGTATTGCACTCTAAGCGCCCGCCATACATCTGCTCTGTAATTATTAAATATCGCTCCATCGTGTGTCATATTTTGTGCAGTTACATCTGAGTATTTTGCTCATTTCTAAATGTTGTCAGCTCACTCGCCTAGGGTAGCTGCTAGCAGCCCTTTTACATCACCCATAGCTAATATCATTACTGAGGTAATTCTCTCTAACTCATGAATTAATTTTCCTGCACCAGCAATTTGCAACTTAAATTATCTTTATCCATCTGTGGCCACGGTATATATTGCGGGTGTCTTCCCCCTTCTCCAATAATGGTAATTGTGAAAATCCTGGTCTGTAATCATACTTTTTTACACTCCTCGTCTTCAATGCAGAGCTAGCCTGACACATTTGTCTCCTCCCTGGTAATAATCTTAATCTACTGACATCTGCGGGGATATATCCCCTGCACTGCACAATCGTGCTTGTGGAGGCTCAGTATATGATGTTGGTTCTGGTGTCTTTTCTTTAGGGTCCTCTACATCTGACCATTTTATCCCTTTTTAGACTTGATTCCTTTGAAAACCTGCATGCACCCTCTCTATGTGCCCTCTCATTCTCCTGCCTTACTTCGTATGACATCATTATGCCCCAACTCGTGTGACTGCTGTCCTTTTCTGCATCATTGAGATCTGATCTATTAAAAGACAGTGCTCCATACTTGTCTGTCATAACATCATCTTATCTATCTTCAGTTTCCCATGATAGAGACCCTTGTATGTTCTCTTGCGTGCTATGCCCGTCTTTTGCCCTCATTTGCCTGTGTACATTCCCAAGCCTTTGCACTGTGTCTCCTGTGTCCTGCCCAGGCTGATCTCAGCATTCCTTGCAGCTCCCTATGGGGCCTGTTATGACCCTCTCTCTATCTCCAATCGTTAGCATGTGTCAATCAGCATTATGCTCTTATGGCATAAATATTCTATTTCATTTTTGAATCCCCTTCTCCTGTTAATATCCTCTGCTCTTATCCTCATCTTTCTCAATTCATCTTCCCCTCACTTTCTTTTCAACCTATGTACTTTCATTCCTTGGGCTTCTGTGTCTTCTTGTTTCTAATCTCTCCTTTTCTATTCTTGCCTCATATCTTCTTCGTTCTTCCCTTCGCCTGCATTCTTTATCCCCTCTTCTTTGTATACTCTTTCTTCTTCCTTCTCATTCTTTTCCTGCTCTTCTCTCGCCTCTTTCTCAAACCCCATCGATGCCCTTATCATCTAGCTTAAGCAATATTTTCCTGCCATCCAGTTATTCCCTTAGTTGTATCCTTTATTTCTTTTTGTTTCCCAGCTTCTTCCTCTATCTCAATTTGTCTGTCTTGCTCTCTTCTGCATTATCTCCACTGCTATAAGCGGGGGCACATACATTGGATTAACATACCCTGCTGCTTTTAATTCCTTTAAAGGGTAAAATCCCTTCTCCTCTATATCAACACTCTTGTCTTTTGGGAGAAGACAGGGGAGTCAAAGATGTTTTATGCTCCCTTTATGGTGATTGAGCATCCACTCCATAAAGGCTGTATTTCTTTCTCACTCTGGTACATTTTCCATAGCTCTAAAATAGACTTTTCTGCAACTTTTTTCTCTTATACGTGACAAGCAAATATGTCTTCATATGCCGTAATGCATTTTTTTACAGCGAACCATCCTGAGGCCACGGCATGAGTGTCTTATTAGTCATGCCTCAAACCTATTCCGAATGATATTTCTGTATCTTCGTTGTGTATTTCTGCAATACCTACATAAATGTAAAAGGGTTGTGTCCCCCACGATGACAGATCGGTTTCAATCTTCAATACACACTTTTTCTTTTTATTTGATTCTTTATTTGATCAAATATACCACACCGGTCAATTGGCGCAGGCACCATCAATCACTGTTTATGATCCCAGGAAATATTTTAACTGCTCATGTTTTTTTATTTTAAAAATCTATACGATGATATTCTGTTTGCTACATTGTTTACACTTTCGATCAAATTTTATTATCTTGTACTTTTATTAGTATTTTATAAGTCTCTTATTTATTTATATATTAATTCCATTTGATTTTTCCCTTCTTCATTGACGTCAATCTCAAGGTCCAAATGTTCACCAATCTTTCTATATTTATTAGTGTAGACACAACAGACTATTTATATTGACCTTTTTATAACACCACAGGTGTGCACTTTTTCAATTTTACTGTGTACACCTTCCTTTACTATTATTTTGATATTCCTTCTCCATTCTACTCCATTTTGGAGTTTGATGCACACTCATCTGTGGGTCTTGCCTCAGGAATCCCTAACAGCCTTTATTTGAGTGTGTACCCTTCTGGAGCCAGGAATCAAGATATTTACTTTCTTTATAATCTCCCCAAAAAATCCTGTTACTTTTTACACTTTTATTTACAACACAAACCCTCCCCCTATTTTTGCCACCTTTGTTGTTCTACTTAAATCTGTGACTCAGTTCAAGTCCTCCGGCATCGACTCTAGCTCAATCGACCAGTTTGCCTTCTGTCCACGAGGCTCTTGCGGGTACCGGACAGGAAGTTCTTCAAAGAGGAACCTGCCGACCAAATCTTCTTGCACGTGACTCTGCACGTGATCTCCACAGGCAGCTCTGCTGTCTTCTGGCTAATGGCGAGAGCAGCCAAACATCCGAGGGTCTGGATCTGGCCTAGGTCAACTAGACTGTAACCATCCGCACTGTTACCAAATGCCTTGAAGTGTCTTTTGTGCTAGATGGGATTACAAATAATTATCTCAGACCAAATAATCAGACAGACTCAAGGAATATGGCAAAGTACTACTTTATTCTTCTTTAATAAAGCAGGGAGAACTCATAGGCATCGGACTGATGCTTGTACACTCGCAACTAACCTTGATTACATGGAGGTCTTATACCTCAATATGCATCATCAATTATGTCATTCTACGTGGCAAAATACAAAACCTATTGAGGGAAGGGATTGGTTAAGGGAACATATCTACTTGTAGAACATATAAGGATTAGTGCACCATTGGCGAAAGAGGCCCTCCCAATCAAGGCCAGACAACAAAGGCTCCTGTCTGAGCCTGTCCGAGACTGTGACACTGTGAGCCGACACCCTGTTCAGCATCTCTTCATGTTAAGAAGTCACTATCTTATCCAATCTCCCCTCTGACTCTTTTCACATTACTACCGCAATAGTCTTCTTCGGATGCGACCTATACTTGCCCCTCCTCGGGTTACTATGCATGATCAAGTCCTATCCAGACTGTCCTTGGTCTATGCAGCTGCTCTGTGACCCTGCAATGACTATTGTGCTCGTTAATCCAAGTACCTGATGTATTGTATTCATGCCTATCTATGGTTGTAGTTTAAACTGCATTGTGCGCATGTCTCCCAGTACCCCATACTAATTGATCATCTTATTCACTTTGCTCTAACACACAGAGCTATAGTATCCCTGTCCCGTGTGCTCTCTGCTTCCCACTATTGCCTCTCCTAACCTCTCCCGTGTAAGGCGTGTATCTACTAACAACGGGCAGTTTTTTGCCGTCAGTTTCTGTGAGATTTCAATTGAATGCTTAGTAGCTGACACCATGGTACCCTACTGACAGCAGCCAAGGCCCCAGCTACCCCTTAACATTAACCACTGTGATTGACACTCCCAAACAAGGTACTGGCTCAACCCAGGATGCTATTTTACCCTTGCACAATTTACGCCTGGATTCTCCTTTCATTACATGGCACCTCACTTAAGTGCATGCAGGAAGAAAAGCCCCTTGCCCCTTACCCAAGCAGCCTACAGCTTACCAATTGCAGGGGTAGCCAATCATAGCCATAACACTAACCAAGATATGATAAGTATATTGCCCTACACAGCTGACACTTTTGCGCACTACAGGAACGGCCTCGCTCGACACTGGTGTCCACGCCACCACCTCTACCCGTGCCCCACACCCTTCCTACCTAAAGTATCGCCCTTCCCAACACCCACTTCATGACCAACTGATACCACGACAACAAATACCAAGCCCCAAGGCACTGATGCTCACAAACTCCTGTCTAACTTTACATATGACACCACATCTTCTACCACCGGACCAGGGTGCCCCCATGCCTCCATAACTCCCCTCCACCCTCTCTCATCCACTTCCCTAAACCCACATCATGCCCCCATATACTACTTACCACAATAGTCTGCACCATAGACCAAACAGGACCCACTCACCCGTGCCTTGGCATGACTTGTTGTGAGTGCCTCAGCACGAGAACATCAGTAATCTCACAACCCACTACTCTACCCATTCTAGGGACCACAAGACAAGGGAGATTATCATCACATACTCGCATGAACCACCACGGCTACCACCCCACTGACCCTCCACTCGCCACTTTTTCCTCACAAGAGCAAGCCCAGGACCCCTTCCTGCCTAAGGATCCCATTGCATTCACCCCTTCTGCCCATCCTATAGATCTTACAGTCCGCACTACAGACCCCAACTCCTGCCTCAAATATAAATACCCGCTCTGTAGAAGTTCATGCTATTGACATCCACGACTTACTTACTTCTCAAACAACATCTAGACTTCCTAGTTATCACAGAAACCTGGCTACACCAAGCATCAGGCCCTTCCTTCGCTCTAGCTATCCCACCAGACTTTACAATCCTTAGAGCAGATAGCCAGGACTCCATAGGAGGTGGAGTAGCCCTAATAGCCAAATCCACACTGCAGTTTAGATCATGCCCTCTACACCCATTACCTGGATACAAACTCCTCCTACTAAAACTCACTAATGACCCTAAAACCATGATCACCTTTCTCATCATCTATAGACAGCCAAACATTTCTAACAACCCCGAATCTGACATCCTGTTACTCATCACGCCCCCAAAACCTAACACTAAATTAATCATCCAAGGAGACATCAACCTTGGATACAATGATAAATTGGACCAGAAACCTACTGCGTTCTATGTGGCCCTGCCCTCCAAGAAATGCATTTCACTCAAATCGTCAATTTGCCCACTCATTCCAAAGAAGAATCCTAGACTGGATTTTGACACAAAATGTTAGAACAACTTTCGAATATATTTCTGAAGTTACCTGGACAGATCACCACCTAATATGTTTTATATCCTAATCACAAAGTCTCATGCTACTCCTCGAATTAGTAACCAAACAAGGGGGCAAGTTGCATCAAGTTGACAGGGTATTGCCCTTAGTCAGTTTATTTTAACACAAAGAGAGGCAAACACATCTGTATTGTTTGTTAGTAGCAGCTAATATCAGTCTGGAGACAGCTCCAGCCGCAAAACCAGAAACACTGTGGTATGGACAAAAATTGTGCTGTTTGTAGTTTCAAAAAACAAGGCTGTGAAGGAAGACAGCAAAGGATAGAGCGAAATGCTAACTATCCCTACCTAGTGTGAGGCTCAGCTAGGTTGCGGTGATGTAACGCCTGTCTAATAGTGATAGAATAAGAATTATATTAACAATTTCTATTGTTTGTAATACATTCAGCCTTGTGGGTCCTATACCACTCTCTTCCACTGTGTATATATAGATTGGAAGAGACTGTAAAAAGCGCACCATGGAAAAAGAATTTCTTTGCACATGTGGGGCATCTATTGGGGTAGTCTAAACTTTAATAGCCCATAGATTGTCTCACTGACCCTGGGTTGCTAAGGTTATTCCTAAAACACAAAGACAATACAATCGTCACTCTCCGTCTGTGGATATCTTAAACTGGTGGTAGGTGGAGATATGTAAAAATGTTTGCTCAAACTCCAGAAAATAGGCCAATTGTTGCCTTTTAAGTGTAGCAAACACCCTCGACCGGTTTCAGTGGCATAACTTTGATAAAGCAACTTTCGTCAGGACAGTCTTTGGTTCCTCCAGCCTGGTTTGAACTATAATTGATAACCAGATTATGAGAAAGAGGGTCGGGTAGATGGATAGATGCTTTACCACCTCGCCGTAGGTGTCATTGGACTGGAACAGTCTAGGAGTAAACCTATGAGCAAAAACATAATATGCACCACAGTCACTATAAGGCTGCTGGGTTCCAATAACTGGATTATGAATTGGCATATGATTTCATGTCATTCACATATACACACATTTACTGCAAAAACACCAAAATGTAACTTCAATCATCATATGAGGCTACTGAAATCTGCATTTTTTTTTTACTCATTGTTTCCTAGGCTCGAGAGTGATAACCACATAACTTGTTGTTATTATTAATAAATGAACCCCTTATCAGTATTTCATCCGGGGGTCCTCTGTGGTTAACCCTTCCCAGTTAAAAAAGGGGACTGGGGGGTTTTATTTGTTATTTATTTGGTGGGTCAGAACAGGGATCCACTCACCATGTGTGTTATTCCCTTTTGGTATGATGGTAAGATGGATTCCTCATAATGAGGCGTAACGTTACTGTCCAGTCCCCATGCTCCTAATCTGCAACAAATACAGAAGTTTTTTAAGGGTAGCATGCGGTTACTGTTTCTCTAGATGGCATGCATATGATCATACTGGCAGACTGCATCAGTATTACTAAAACGCCTCCTGATACAATTGATACCCCATGGAGTTAGGGAATCTAGTCCTCCTTATGAGGTGGGTTCAAAATGCATTGAGTGCAATATCCCACATATTGGGTAACTGTGTATCACAGAGCAGGCTGTGAGTCAGTATACTGCACTTACTTGCATGTTACGCCTTGTACGCCAAATTCCGTGTCTGTTGTTAGTCGACAAGCGAAGCGCGAACATCGGTTTCGGATTGCCGGTGGCTCTTAGCAAACTCGGCTTCCTTGTCACGTGATACGCGATTGCATGTCACGTGTGCACGCATCTATGCGTTAGCTCTGCCTGGAAGTCAGGCTAACTACTGTGGATGACATCAAGGTCTTACAGACAGGGTCAGGCACACTCCCGTGATAGAATTATCATCCGATTTGCGGGAATATTTCATGTTTTTTAGTGGTAACCTAAGCTCTAATTACCTATATGGAGTCCCACAATGGTGTCAATTAAATTGCATAATACCATGTATGTTGTCTTGTCATGTGGATAAATGAGAGGGCACACAGAGGTCAAATCATAATGATCATTCATGTGCTCAATAAAGCCAGATCAAATATATCCACTGAGCCCTGATCTCATGTGGCATGAGAGGATGGTATGATCGTAAATTGTCTGAGTCAATGTTCAATATTGATTGACATTGGTGTACACCATATGATTAGGCTCTTGTCCATGTGATCATAGCCAGAGAGTGCCAGGTATATATTAGCTGCTACTGACAAACAATACAGATGTGTTTGCCTTTCTTTATACTCCTCGAATTAGCCCGTGCCCGATCTCTATCAGAAACACCCGTAAACTCACATTAGAAAATCTTATGCCCGTTCTTGCTGACACCCTCAAGTCCTACCCAACGACAAATTCAACCCTGACAGCCTCTCCACCTTTTACAACAATTGCCTGAATCAGGAAACCCACTCTCTTCTAAAACGCCTCAGAAACCAAAACAAGCTAATGTCTGGTTTGACGAAGGGCTCAAAAGAGCAGTAGAACACCTCCATAAAAAAAATCCTCCACCACCACAGCTAAACCCCTTTTTGCAGCGAACAAAACCTGCAAATCAGCGGTGATAGCCCATAAAGCTAATTCCTTTAATACTTGCATCAATAACTTTTCCTCCAATACCAAAGAGCTATTCACTATACTTAGAGAACTAGATTCTCCTATCCCTTCTGTTACCTCTGTCAACATGGACAACGCCTGGTGCACCACTATCCAAAACGCTTTAGCGCATGAAATGTCTACCTTACAAGAGAAAATACTGAATAAGAGAAAACTGCTGGCTGTTACAAGTATACCCTCTATTACCCCTGATGCCATTGCTAATAACTCTGTCACCCAATTCAAATTTAACTCTGTATCCCAGGTCCAGGCTACCATCCCTACCTTGAAACCCGCTAATTTCAAAGAGCACAGCTCCCCTGCCCGATTGGTCAAACTTTGTGCTCCTGCCTTAGTATCCATTATTACCAACTTTATTAATGCTTCCTTCACCACCAACTCAGTTTAAAGCAGCATGGGTAACCCCACTACTTAAGAAACCTTGTATCCCTCCATACCCACAAACTACCGCCCTATTACCACCGGCCCATTCCTATTGAAAATAGTGGATAGAATAGCCTACACCCAAATACAAGATTACTTCAAAAGTCACCATTTGCTCGGAGCTAAGCAATTGGGCTTCCGGCCTAAACATAGCACAGAAACAGCTCTACTAGACGTAAAAATCAAGATGGATAATATTTGAGACTCCAGTAATATGGGCTCTCTCCTCCTTCTAGATCTGTCAGCGGCATTCTACCTGGTAGACCACAACAAGTTGTGCCCCACCCTGACAGAAAACTTTAACTTCTCCCCAAAAGCAACCCTGTGGATTAAGTCCTTCCTGTCAGAACGCACTTCTAGAGTCTTTATTGGTGATGAGGCCCCTGGACCCATTTCAGTTCCCTTAGGTTTCTCTCAAGGCTCCTGTCTTTCTCCCACTTTATAAAATGCCTACACTAAACTTCTATTCGCAGCACTTGATTTTATGGGAGTCATCTATGCAAATTTTTCTGATGACATGCAGATCCTGATATGCTATCATTCAAAACTGGATGGCTACTAATAGCCTCTGTTTGAATGACGGAAAAACAGAGATCCTCATCATAGGTTCACCCGCCCGCCTAAAATATTTACACACTGACTACTCTGCCATTACCATCGATGGGACTTCTATCCCAGTCCTCAAACAGGTAAAAACCTCAGGCGTTTACCTAGATGCTAATCTCTCTATGGCTAAACATATCAACGCCCTATCCTCCTCTACTGCCCATACATCTAAACTCATCTCACTCAGCCAACAATTCCTCACTCCACAGAATTGCCTTACTCTAGCTGGAGCCTTCATATTATCAAAACTGGACTATGGTAACATCCTTCTACTAGGAACCACAACGACCAACCTGGCCAAACTACAATTGTTACAGAACAAAGCCCTACTGGCAGCATTTGGACTAAAAAGGAATGGCTATATCTCCCACATCAGAAGAGAATTACATTGGCTACCTACCCAAGCTAGAATTCCTTTTAAGACTCTGATCACAGTACATGAATGTATTACTAATACGCAGAGAACATACTGCCACCTAAGATGATTCTAGCACACAGGGACATCTTTATATCTCTAATCACTAGATTGGTAAATGCTTCTTTCAGGGATTATAATATGCCTGAGATCATTAAGACAGTCGCGGTTAAGCCACTAGTTAAAAAAACAGACTTGGACCATAGGAACCTTGCAACCTCTGCCCCGTTACCTACCGTAATTTTCTGTTGAAAATATTGGACAAGGTAGCTGCACTCCAACTGCAAGCTTTTGTGGAAGCAAATGATATTTTGCACAAACGAAAGTCAGGTTTTAGAATGGCCCATAACACTGAAACGGCCAAGCCGGATCTCCAAACTCGCATGCTCAGTATTATGGACAAGGGCAAAGCGGGTATGTTGGTGTTACTGGACTTATCCACAGTATTTGATTTGCTGGACCTTAAACAGCTTCAATGTGCATTGGAACACATGGGTGGCTGCTCAATTGAAGCTATCAGCTAGGTGCTTTTCTTCCTGATGGAACAGAGTTAAAAAATCCAATGGGTGGATACATTCTCTCAACCAATTCCCATCAACTGTGGAGTACCGCAGGGGACAAGTCTGTCCCCTCTGCTGTTTAATGAATACCTTAGGTGTCTATGCACAGTGCTCAACAACATCACAGACTATTTTACGAACTATGAAGATGACACACAGTTGGTGGTAGAAATGAGTGGCTGCCATGAAACAGATACCCGTAAGGTGGCAATGATTTACAACACCATTGAGAGCTGGATGAAAGCCAATTGGATGTGCTCAAACAGGAGTAAAACCGAGTTGATGATCTTTGGCTCACACCAAGCACGTGCTTAATTAAGCCAAGAATACAAGACTTTCCAGATCAAAAACTCCCCCTTCCAAGTTCTCGGAAAAAGTAAAAACTCTTGGGATCTACTTAGAAGCATCACTAAATTCAGAATCTCATATTGCCAATCTGAACAGAACCTGTCAATACCACCTACGACTCCTAAAACTTATCAGACCATATCTGAATGAAAAAAACAGTGCAAGGGTCACAATATTATCTAGGCGAATGCCCTATTGATAGGAGTAAGTAATGGGGGCATTACGAGGTGGCAAACCATCCAGAATAACGCTGTAAGAATTGTAATGAAGAAAGCGAGAAGGGAACACATTACAGCAGACAAGGAAGCCCTCCACTGGCTGGCACTTAAAGACAGGATCACGTTTCAGGCTATGACTATGGTGCATCGCTGCCTATTTGGACAGGCACCGGCCTATTTGAAGGAACAGATTACACACTATACCCTGGGTCGCTCTCTGAGATAAGAAGCATTGGGGCAGATTGTTTGCACATCATTTAAACAATCTGATGGTCTAGGTTGATCTTTCCCAGTCAGAGCTGCTCAGATATGGAATGGTCTCCCGATACTTCAACAGAGCAATCACAGAGCTTTCAGGACAGGACTGAAGACAACTTAATTCTGAGCTGACAGAGTAGACACGTAAGAATAGGAAGCAATTCTCCGCTGTACCGTCATATATGTATTCATTTAAGTGTGGGCGCCCTGATGCCTGCAGACTTCGGCGCATTCTAAATCAATAATTAAAAAATACTAACGACAACCATCTCCTACCTGAACAACAGTGTAATCCAAAAAAGATTGACTAACAAATGCAATAAATCTAATAAATTGGCTACCCCTTATCTGTAGGGCACGCCTTAAACTACCTCTAAACATGTATAGTACAGATTATTAGTGGACTAAACAACAGTGGATTGGTCTATGCAACTCTAGACCAATCGACCAATGCTAAATGCCATACGTTCTGCTGTGTTTGTCTCCCTATGCGCATTATAATTTATCTCTGCATCACAACCCGTCCTAATATACTCTGCCACTATTAAGTACTGCATCTAACTTACTCTGTTATCGTGTAGTGCATATAACTTGCCCTGATATTTTGTAGTGCATATGACTTGCCCTGATATTTTGTAGTGCATATGACTTGCCCTGATATTGTGTAATGCATCTAACTTGCCCTGATATTGTGTAGTGCATTCAACTGGACCTGACATTGAGTACTGCATCTGACTTGCCCTGATATTATGTAGTGCATCTAACTTGCCCTGATATTGTATAGTCCATCTAACTTGCCCTGATATTGTGTAGTGCATCTAATTTGCCCTGATATTGTGTAGTGCATCTAATTTGCCCTGATATTGTGTACTCCTTCTAACTTGCCATCCTCACACTGCCATATAAGTAACATGATAGGAACATTACCTCCATTGCCACTCTTTCCCACTGTCAAGTCCTGACTATATATATTTGCAAGTTCTGAAACGCACTGCTCATTTGCCACTTTTTAATTTTTGAAAAATTGTGCATATTTGCAATCCTGGGGACCCTATTGTACTCACCCTAAGGACGACAACTACTGACATGTTTCTTTGATTTGGTATAGTACTAATTTATCACCCAGAAATACCATATAGAAGCCTTCCTGAAGTGCACTATGCATGCCTTCACTGTCTTACAACTATTCCTTTTATGTGCCCCATTGGCATTAGGACATCTGACAAGTATCATAGACTATATTAAGACAACCCCATCCTGCCACACTCTGGCATTTACCATGGTACCTACAAGGGGCAGTATTTTCACCTCTATGATAGAAACTAAACCCCAAACCAACCACTACTACTCCCCTAACGTGGAACAACTACCCACCCCTCCTGATCTTACCCAGGGACTATCTATAACCAACACCCCTTGTCATCCATCATTAAAAAACGCTAGACTCCGCTCCAGATTGACTAAACTCTACAAACTTCCTGTCAGAGCCTTGTTCAACACACATCCAACAAAAGAATGCCCACTGAACAAACTTATTGTTAAGAACAAAAATATTGCCTCAATTACCTCACCTTCGCCAAAGCCCATGGGTCTCACCCATAATAAACAACATCAGAGTGAACACCCTACATCGATCTTATCTAAAAAAGATAGTAAGGGTAAACCATCAAACCCTCGGCCTGTCAGTAGCACCCCAGACCTCAACGGCGCCTTAATCAACGCCCGCTCCCTAGTGGCACATGCTATTGAGATAGCCAACATAATCTAAGTGGAAAAACATGACTTCCTTGCCATAACAGAGTCCTACCTACATGCAGCAGCAGGCCCTGCCCTCATGCTTGCAGTCCCAGATAATTATACCATACTCAGAGCAGACAGGGTCGACTCACGAGGAGGAGGTATAGCTCTCATAGCTAAATCCAACCTAAATATGAGACTAGCCCCCTCTCCGGACATTAAATCATGCCAATCACTGACGGTTAAACTACTTATCTCCGACTCCCAAACACTAACTATTCATCTTATATTTAGACCTCCCGGCCCTATTGGTGCTTTTGAGGAGGACATCTCCATCGTCCTACCCAATAATATGAAAAATACCTGTCAAATACTCAAATACCCAATCTGGGATTCAATGATTCTAATGACCGGCATGCTACAGCAATTGCCAATGTGCTTACGGCATTTGGCCTTACCCAAATAGTGACTCTGCCCATGCACAACAAAGGTAGAACACTAGATTGGGTGGCAGAACTCAATTATAATGCCACTATCACCTCCATAATTAGCAGTTAAAATCCCCACTGCCAAAAATAACTTAGTGGCTACCCCTATACTCACGAGGAATAAAAAGAATATAACGGCAGACAAGTTCCTACCGTTAATACTACCCCCCCGTAACTCACTAGCTGTTTCCAATGACCTCACCATTCTAGTAGACAAATATAACAATACCTTGACTAAAGCACTGGACATTATCGCCCCACTAAAAATGAGGAAAAGCAAACCCTGAGCCCACTTGAACTCTTGGTTTACCCCACACCTCAAATCACTGAGAGCCAAAAAAAGAAAATGTGAAGGCATTTGGGTACACCTACCCACCACCGAAAACAAAACCAACCTTATCAACATCTCTGCGCTATACAAGAAAGAAATATTACATACCAAACAAGAAACCTATAACAACAGGATTCTTCAAGCAAACTCTAGTACAAAGGAACTCTTTGTGATCTTAAAAGACCTGGAAGCCCCTGTACCCGTAGCAGACAATTTTGTTAAGGACAAACTATGGTGCACTAATATACAGAATGCCCTAACCAACAAAATCTCCCTTCTTCAGAATAAGATTGCAGACAAAAAAGCTAATTTAAGCAACTCAGACACACCAGCCAGCACTCCCATACATTCCACTAAACCGGCCCATCAGTTCAGTTTGGCAACTGTCTCAACACTAGAAGTGGGAAAAATCCTCCTATCCCTCAAGTCTTCAAACTGTCAGGGAGACATGTGCCCAGCCCAAATTATCAAAGGGGCTGTGAGAGACCTCGCACCGTTTATAACCAAGCTTATCAATGCATCCTTCTCATCTGGCACCATCCCTAACAATTTAAAGGAATCTTGAGTCCTTCCCCTACTCAAAAAACAATTGCTTGATCCATCTATCCTTACCAACTATAGGCCCATCATGACAGTGCCTTTCTTACTTAAAATTCTAGACTGAGTGGCATACCACCAGATACAGGAGTATCTGGAGTCCAACCAGCTTTTGGGAATCCGTCAATCTGGTTTCAGGCCACAACATAACACAGAAACTGTGCTGATTGATTGCAAAACCCAAATCGACGAACTTAAAGACAGGGGAATCACAGCTTTGCTACGTCTCCTGGATCTTTCGGCTGCCTTTGATTTGGTAGACCATAAAGTTTTATGTAATCATCTTGACTCAGCTGCTCACTTTTCACAGGACGCCATAGCATGGATCCAATCCTTTTTGAGCAATCGGACCATGAGGGTCTTCTCGCCATCAGCAGCAGCAGACCCTATTCCCATCACATGTGGTGTGCCGCAGGGCTCATGTGTCTCTCCCACAATGTATAATATATTTACTAAGCCGCTATTTGATGATCTGGACCTTCTTGGTGTCACCTACACAAACTATGCAGATGACACCCAAATTCTCATACCGCTTACCAGGGATTATGATAAGGATATGGCCTTAGTAAATAAAATGTACCTCATCATCCAGGCATGGATGGCTGCCCACAGACTATGCCCGAATGATGACAAAACTGAGTTCTTCATTCTGGGAAATACATCTAGCCTCAATAAACTCGGTCACAAATATACTTCTTTTAACATCGATGGTAACATCATCAAAGTGGCTAAAGAGGTAAAAAAGCTAGGTTTCTACCTAGACTCTACCTTCACATTTGCTAAACAGGTCAACACTATGGCCTCGGCCTCTGCATTCACTTGCAAGTTGATCAGAGCCGGCAAACCTTTTCTTTCTAAGGCCCATGCACTAATCCTGTGCAAATTGGATTACTGCAATTCCCTCTACTTAGGCCCCAGTAAGGATCCAAATCCTCCAGAACAATGTGCTGAGAACGGCACAGGGCATTGCCAGGAAAGAACATATCTCAGATGCCAGAAGACAAAATAAATGGTTGTCCACCAGCGACAAAATCCTGCTCAAAACTGCTTTGCTAACCCACAAATGCTTGAACAATGCTGCACCCCGCTACCTGGTGGAGAGAATTAATAGAAAAACCTCAAACTGCCCCACTAGCACCAAGAACGCAAATCGTCAAGTTGTACCTAGTTTTAAATTGACAAAAGCTGATGGAAGTAGTTTCCTGGCCAAAGCAGCACAACTATGGAACTCCGTCCGCCCTTCCTTGAGGGCTGATCAAACCTTTCTGAACTTCAGACATAATTGGCTTAGAGATAAAGACCAATAATTCATCCTCTGACCTTCTGCCTCTATGATTCATGACATTACCCATTTGATCCATTTGATCTAAGTGTACATAGATATTGTATTGCTCATTATAGGTTGAATTCAAACCTTGTACATTTTGTAAGTATACACCTGTACCATATTTGTACCATATTTTGTACGTATCTACCCTGCACATTATCAGGCCGATTCATGGAATAATTAGCGCGGCGCAAGTGGCCAAAAACGTGCGAATCGCAGTGGAATAGCAAAAATCGCAGTGCAAGTGCGAAAATCGCACGAAAAGCAGCGCACATCGATTCATGGAAGGCCGTGCGCGAGAAAACCATCGGATGTGCGATAATAAAGTGCGAGGCGCACGTTAGCGCACAGGCCATCTAACTGCGAGCGCCAGGTCACAGCGAAAATCGCACAGGCCACAGCGAAAATCGCACATAGCGCGTCGTACGCAACAAAAGTAGGCGGAACGCGGGGCGTAACACTCGGAATGGGGAACAACTTGCCAAAATGTGGGCGTCACGGGGGAAGTACAGGGTACAAGTGCGCGGAACGCCCACACGCTCGCCTACAACACGTATTCATGGAATAGAATAGGGCAAAAAAGCGCAAGCTCAAACCAGCGCACAGGCACAAACACGACCGCCACAAGAAAGCAGGCGGTAGCGTCTCTGCGCCTGTAAGAAATGTGCTCCAAAAGGTGTGCCAAAAAATAGCACCTATATACTGCCATGATGAATGTCCCATACTGTGGCCCTCCAGGACAAATGACGTGCAAAGGGGTACCCACAAACACGGACACCCGCTGACAAAAAATACGTGTGCGTGTATACCGGGGTGCGCGGGAAGTCTCACACGCGAATTGGCAGGGCATGTGAATTCCAGGGGTTTGCGGGAAGTTCCACACGCGATTTGTCAGGGTACGTGGATTACAGGGGTGCGCGGGAAGTTCCACACGCGATTTGGCCGTGTACGTGGATTCCAGGGGTGCGCGGGAAGTTCCACACGCGATTTGGCCGGGTACGTGGATTTCAGGGGTGTGCGGGAAGTTCCACACGCGATTTGTCAGGGTACGTGGATTTCAGTGGTGCGCGGGAAGTTCCACACGCGATTTGGCCGTGTACGTGGATTTCAGGGGTGCGCGGGAAGTACCACACGCGATTTGGCCGGGTACGTGGATTTCAGGGTTGCGCGGGAAGTTCCACACGCGATTTGTCAGGGTACGTGGATTTCAGGGGTGCGTGGGAAGTTCCACACGCAATTTGGCCGTGTATGTGGATTTCAGGGGTGCGCGGGAAGTCCCACACGCGATTTGGCCGGGTACGTGGATTTCAGGGGTGCGCGGGAAGTTCCACACGCGATTTGTCAGGGTACGTGGATTTCAGTTGTGCGCGGGAAATTCTACACGCGATTTGGCTGTGTGCTCCCAGGTATTCCCTGTACCCTCCACGGCCCCTGCAGGCAGCACACACCACAGGGGACTACCCTGCACACCTGCACATGTCACCCAGCACCCCCACCCCCCAGCCACCATGGGCAGCCCCCACCAGGCCCACACTCATGTCTCCCACCCACCCCCACCCCCCAGCCACCAGGGGCAGCCCCCACCAGGCCCCAACTCATGTCTCCCACCCACCCCCACCCCCCAGCCACCATGGGCAGCCTCCACCAGGCCCCCACTCATGTCCCCTATCACCCCCACCCCCCAGCCACCAGGGGCACCCTCCACCAGGCCCCCACTCATGTCTACCACCACCCCCACCCCCCAGCCACCTGGGGCAGCCCCCACCAGGCCCCCACTCATGTCCCCCACCCACCCCCACCCCCCAGCCACCAGGGGCAGCCCCCACCAGGCCCCCACTCATGTCTCCCACCCACCCCCACCCCACAGCCACCAGGGGCACCCTCCACCAGGCCCCCACTCATGTCTCCCACCACCCCCACCCCCCAGCAGTGCAGGGGCAGCCCCCACCAGGCCCCCACTCATGTCCCCTATCACCCCCAGCCCCCAGCCACCAGGGGCACCCTCCACCAGGCCCCCACTCATGTCTCCCACCACCCCCACCCCCCAGCCACAGGGGCAGCCCCCACCAGGCCCCCACTCATGTCTCCCACCCACCCCCACCCCCCAGCCACCATGGGCAGCCCCCACCAGGCCCCCACTCATGTCTCCCACCGCCCCCACCCCCCAGCCACCAGGGGCAGCCCCCACCAGGTCCCCACTCATGTCTCCCACCCACCCCCACCCCCCAGCCACCAGGGGCAGCCTCCACCAGGCCCCCACTCATGTCTCCCACCCACCCCCACCCCCCAGCCACCATGGGCAGCCCCCACCAGGCCCCCACTCATGTCTCCCACCCACCCCCACCCCCCAGCCACCATGGGCAGCCTCCACCAGGCCCCCACTCATGTCCCCTATCACCCCCACCCCCCAGCCACCAGGGGCACCCTCCACCAGGCCCCCACTCATGTCTAACACCACCCCCACCCCCCAGCCACCAGGGGCAGCCCCCACCAGGCCCCCACTCATGTCCCCCACCCACCCCCACCCCCCAGCCACCAGGGGCAGCCCCCACCAGGCCCCCACTCATGTCTCCCACCCACCCCCACCCCCCAGCCACCAGGGGCACCCTCCACCAGGCCCCCACTCATGTCCCCTATCACCCCCACCCCCCAGCCACCAGGGGCACCCTCCACCAGGCCCCCACTCATGTCTCCCATCACCCCCACCCCCCAGCCACCAGGGGCAGCCCCCACCAGGCCCCCGCTCATGTCTCCCACCCACCCCCACCCCCCAGCCACCATGGGCAGCCCCCACCAGGCCCCCACTCATGTCTCCCACCACTCCCACCCCCCAGCCACCAGGGGCAGCCCCCACCAGGCCCCCACTCATGTCTCCCACCCACCCCCCAGCCACCATGGGCAGCCCCCAACAGGCCCCCACTCATGTCTCCCACCCACCCCCCAGCCACCATGGGCAGCCTCCACCAGGCCCCCACTCATGTCTCCCACCACCCCCACCCCCCAGCCACCAGGGGCAGCCCCCACCAGGCCCCCACTCATGTCCCCTATCACCCCCACCCCCCAGCCACCAGGGGCACCCTCCACCAGGCCCCCACTCATGTCTCCCACCACCCCCAGCCACCAGGGGCAGCCTCCACCAGGCCCCCACCCATGTCTCCCACCCCCCAGCCACCATGGGCAGCCCCCACCCATGTCTCCCACCACCCCCACCCCCCAGCAGTGCAAGGGCAGCCCCCACCAGGCCCCCACTCATGTCCCCTATCACCCCCACCCCCGAGCCTCCAGGGGCACCCTCCACCAGGCCCCCACTCATGTCTCACACCACCCCCACCCCCCAGCAGTGCAGGGGCAGCCTCCACCAGGCCCCCACTCATGTCTACCACCACCCCCACCCCCAGCCACCAGGGGCAGCCCCCACCAGGCCCCCACTCATGTCTCCCACCACCCCCACCCCCCAGCAGTGCAGGGGCAGCCTCCACCAGGCCCCCACTCATGTCTCCCACCACCCCCACCCCCCAGCAGTGCAGGGGCACCCTCCACCAGGCCCCCACTCATGTCTCCCACCACCCCCACCCCCCAGCCACCATGGGCAGCCCCCACCAGGCCCCCACTCATGTCTACCACCACCCCCCAGCCACCAGGGGCAGCCCCCACCAGGCCCCCACTCATGTCTCCCACCCACCCCCACTCCCCAGCCACCATGGGCACCCTCCACCAGGCCCCCACTCATGTCTCCCACCACCCCCACCCCCCAGCAGTGCAGGGGCAGCCCCCACCAGGCCCCCACTCATGTCCCCTATCACCCCCACCCCCCAGCCACCAGGGACACCCTCCACCAGGCCCCCACTCATGTCTCACACCACCCCCACCCCCCAGCAGTGCAGGGGCAGCCTCCACCAGGCCCCCACTCATGTCTACCACCACCCCCACCCCCCAGCCACCAGGGGCAGCCCCCACCAGGCCCCCACTCATGTTTCCCACCACCCCCACCCCCCCAGCCACCAGGGGCAGCCCCCACCAGGCCCCCACTCATGTCTCCCACCCACCCCCACCCCCCAGCCACCATGGGCAGGCTCCACCAGGCCCCCACTCATGTCTCCCACCACCCCCACCCCCCAGCCACCAGGGGCAGCCCCCACCAGGCCCCCACTCATGTCTCCCACCCACCCCCACCCCCCAGCAGTGCAGGGGCACCCTCCACCAGGCCCCCACTCATGTCTCCCACCACCCCCACCACCCAGCCACCTGGGGCAGCCTCCACCAGGCCCCCACCCATGTCCCCCTGCACCCAGGTCCTCACAATCACCAACCATGTGCGTAATGGTCAGCCTCCACAGCCAAAAGGCCCTACCAAGTAACCCATTCACCCACATGGAAATGAAAATTACATGTTACACCCCCAACGTACATAAAGCAAATGAACCCATGTCTGTCACACACAATGGTTGCAAATGAATTTGAAAACACCCAACATGACATGCATGAAACCAATGAGATGATACCACACAGTGAAGTATGAAAACAAAAATGTATTAAAAAAATATGAATGCAAATGAAATGAAACAAACTACAATGCCAATGAAAAAAAGAAAAGGTGCATGTCCGTCCCAAAAAATGAAAAACACCAAATCCAAAAAAAATGTACTTCAAAGTCACATTAAAAATGAAATCAATCCGACAGAAAAAAAATTAAATCCAAACACCATTGCTCCATGGAGAAGAAAAAATAAAATTAAAAAATAAAACAATCCAATGAAGAACTATGTACAAAATATCCAAGGGTCCATGAGCCCAACTGAACAAAGGAAACCTACAAAAAACCCTAACAAAAATGCAACTATATACAAAAAGTGGAGCTGTGTCCGTCGACTCCAAATCATAAGAATAAACAAATGAAACCTAAAACTAAAGAACTATATACAAAGGCGGCGGGCAAATCCAGCGGCTCACTCCGTAGTGTTCCGGGCCAGGGCATCATCAAACTCCTCGTCTATGTCCCGAAGGCGGTCCTGTTCCATGGCCCCAAGGGTCCGCAGGGACGACGCCATCTGCTCCTCCAACCCCCTGCGGATTGCCTCGAGGCACTCGGCCCGCCTCAGGGCCCTCCGCATGGAGTTCTCCGCCCTGACCATCGTGAGCCGCTCCTCTTCCGCCCGCCGCCGCTCCGCACCTATCTGCTGGCCCAACCGCAGCCACACGGAAGACACTTCCTGTCCTGGGTCCTCCTGCCCTCCGGCCGATGCCTGCCCCTCTGATGTTGATGGCCTCGAGCCATGATGCCTCCCACGTTGACTCTGCTGCTGCCTCCGACGCAACTGCCTCTGCCAGCACGACGGCATCCAGGCTGATGGAATCCACCGACGCCGTTGTGCACGTGCCCTGCCTGATGATGCCGGCACATCCTCCATCTGCTGGGGTACAGTTGCTGTGGTGTCCACCCCTGCTTGACCTCCGACTCCCGACTGTGGCAAGGATGGGATCCCCACCGAGCTGGCTGCATAGGTCAGGGCAGGTCCACAGGGGGCCCTGGTGGCATCTGGGCCGGAAGACGGCAAGGAGAACGACTGGCGTATAGCCTCCACAGAGGAGGAGAGGGCCGCCAGATTGGCCGACACATGCAGGAAACCCCCGAACATGGAAGATCCCAATGGGGCCACGTCGGCATGGTGCTCTTCTTGATGATGTGCGTGCTCCTCACGGGAAGCACGCACGTCATCACGAATTGCACCCGCCCGCATCGCAACCCCAATCAGGACCTTCTCCATACGGACACGGGTCCCCTCGTCCGCAGGTGGAGGGGAGTCAGGTGACATCGACATCCCCTCTACCTGCGGACGGGCCTGGGACGGGGCAACCCTGCTGGTGCATGGTGGTGCACTCACAGGGTCAGGGACAGCGACATGCACAGGCCCCTCCACGGTGACCTGTGCTGTCTCCTGCCCCTGGCCCTGGACTGCACCACTTGCACCAGCAGGGATGCCCCCACCAGGCCCCATGTGTGCCCCTGTGGCGGCCTCCTCCTCCTCTGTGGAAACCACCAACCTGGATGGCTCCTCACCGTCTTCCACCGTAGCAGGCCCCTGTGGGGGCTCACCCACCACTTCCGCTGCAGCCGTGGGGGCATCCCCGCCGCCTTGCTCCACAGCGCCGTCTCTGCCCTCTTCTTCACTAGCCGCTGCGTAGAGGGAGACAAAGAACACAAGCATCAGGGTACTGTACAATGGTCCCCTAGACAGGAAGCAATAGCAGATGAGTACCACTGTCAAAGTACACTTCCATCATGTCCCTCCACAACACATGGGTCAGTCCAGGCAAAACACACACAGTAACAGGCATGGTGCATGCCATGGACATTTCCATACATGTCCAATGGACTCTTGAAACATACAATGATATGGAACTCACATGCATCATGGGTCATGCCTATCACATGCACACACTTCACCTCAGTCACATCCATCTGGCCCCATACACCCCAAACACAGCGGATACAAGGGTAACTAGGCTGCATCAGTGAATCTGTGCATTGTCACACACATGTGTCATGCATCCATGGCATGCACAAGTCACAGACACGCAGGTCAGGCACACAGACATGGCTACCATATATGTACCTGCCATCAGCACCCATCCCTCACCCCCACCCATGTCCAGGAACAGAGACTGGCATGCTCTCATGTCTAAAATCTGCATAGGGCTCCCCATGTGGCATTTAAACACATGCAACAACCATGTGGTTCACACATCACTGGTCGCACATGCATTACCATGATGTCCCTGCACACATACATGCATACATGGCCTATGTCACACATACAGGCAAGTATCAGAGAACCAGCACACCGCAACATGCCCTGTCTCACACAGCAATGCTTGGACACTTACCGCTCAACTCCAGACGGGTCTCCCTCTCAAGGATCTGGGCGTGGAGCGCTGGGCGTACGCGTTCCAGGACCCTCATCTGGATGGAACTCATGCGTCCCCGGCCCCCCTCCACGAGGCGCCGGGCCTTCACGAGGGTCCTGGACCTCAAGTCCTCCCAGCGCTTCTTGATCTTCTGGACGTCGCGGGTTGCCACCCCCTCCGCATTGATGGCAACCACACAGTCGGCCCAGATCCTCTCCCGTCCTTCCTTGCTGGCGCGGGACGATCCAAAGAGGGCATCATACTGCCCCAGGACATGCTCCACCAGGACACCAACTTCGGTGGCAGTGAAGCTGGTACCCCTCCGCCC